>NC_138196.1:31856696-33111696 GCF_964194105.1 Spermophilus citellus
ATTAAAAATTGTCTCTCTCTCTCTCTCTCCCTCTCTCTCTCTCTCTCCCCTCTCTCACTCTCTCTTTAAAAAAAAATATTTTTATTAGTTGTTCATGGACCTTTGTTTTACTTACATATTTATATGTTGTGCTGAGACTTGAACCCAGTACTTTGCATATGCTAGACAAACACTGTACCACTGAGCCACAACCCCAGTCCTGTAGGACACATTTATATGTGATATAACCTCCATTTCTGCATCATATTGTTACAGTTGTGGTTGAGTGTACAAAATGGCCAGAGATAGAACTCCTGAAGCTGTACCTTATGGAAGGGATAACAGTAAGCTAACTATACTATGAAATAACTAAAACTAGCATTAGTCTGGTAAACTCAAACAAAATGAATATCCAGTTTATCTTTCTCTTAGCCTCCTCATACAAAATGCCCACAGCCACTACAGTTCTACTCATCATAAAATACAATGTGATAGAGGGGAAATCACAGTGGAAAAATATATTTGTCTTATGAATTTACAGCCACATATGATCTTGCGCACATTTTTCTTGGATTTCCATCATCAGGGCTTTGAAAGGAGCTTATACAATTGAGAAGTCATGCTGCATAGGCTTCATCAATTCATAGTAATTTCACCTCTGCCAACATTTAAATTTACCACTTTAACCATTTCTAAATGTTCAGTTCTGTGACTGTAAGTATATTAATGTTGTTGTCCAACCATCTCCATAACACATAAGTGGGTAAACAAAAAGTATATACACATATTATGGAATACTTTTCAGTTCTAAAAAAAAAGGAATACCTTAAAAAGGAAAAAAATGCCAACATGGTTGAAACTTGCATTATACTAAATGAAATAGCTCAGTCATAAAAGGACAAATTTTTATGATTTCTCTTATATGACGTCCTTAGGGTATGAGGTCACATTCATAGAAACAAAGTAGAATTGGAGTTTCCAGGGAAAGTGGGGAAGGTGAAACAAGGAGTTGGTTTTTAATATCTTTCTGTTTGGGAAGATTAAAAATTCTGGAGAAAGATGGCGACAAAGGTTGTACAACAGTATAAATGTAGTTAATGCCACAATATTGAACACAGAAATGGTTAAAATGGTATATTTGTTACATGTATTTTACTGCAATAATAAAATGTACAAAAGAATTCACAAAAATCTAGCTAAATTGAGGGCAGTTATTATTAATATTGTTAATAACTTCTAAACTAATGAAAATGTGAAGCCACAGACAGGTTAAATATCTTGTAAAATATTATATGATTAATGACTATAAGGACTAAGCCTCAAATCCATGTCTTCTGATCAAAAATAAGTTTATTTTCTTGAAATTCAAAACATTTTATGAATCTACTCCAGAGCCTAGAAGGATTCCAGGTTTATTATTTCTAAGGTCACTGAATAAGGCAGTTGATGGTTAGATGAAGAAAATCCATTTCCATGAATAAATAATGTGTTTGTTAAGAACTTACTAATTGGTAAAATTCACAATCCTCAAAGGTAATTCTTAATGACTTGATGCATAGTATTTGTTTCTCTTTAAACTTTATGTAAGTTTTTTGATATAATCTTGATAGTTTTCTCAGTACTGAGGACTATAATTCTGGATATCTCTTCTATCATTGCTGAAATTACAGAAATAGAGAAATTGCCCTTGCGTTTTTGCTGCTTTTCAATTTTATATTATGCTTAAAACATTTCAGTCCAAATGTAAGTGATTGAGTGAGTGAGTATATGTATGTATATGTAGAGAGAAAAATGAGGGAGGGTGAATCCTTAGGGTGAGTTTTGGTTTGAGAGTTTCCTCACAACACAGACCTTAGAGTGCACTTGGCTGGAAAAATTATGACAGATATTCATAGCAAGCAAAATAAACAAGGAAATTGATTATGCTTATTTTTCAGTTAAGATGGAATGTATTTTATAAGTTCAACAGTCACTTAATATGACTGCTAATCGGTGCTGGAGCTATAAGTTATATTGGCTATAAGGTGCATTGACTGGGTTACTGGATAAATCCCTGCCATTCAAATACTTGTGTGGAAAACCTTAAGGTTTCATTTGACAAAAGACATCACTCAATCTAAGGCAAAATATTCTAACTAAAATAAAGAATTATGATTGTTATGGGTCAATTTTACACATCTAATTTCAAAATTAATAAATAGTTTTCCCTAATGCAGATATTAACTTACATATGAAATTTTAGCCCTGTTATTATACAACTAGTCAGGCAAAATAGTTAGAAAATAGGGAAATTAATTCAAATCAAATTGGTTAGCAATATGGACATCACTTGGGACAGGCTATTGATTAATCATATAGGCTTCAACTTTAAGAAATGTGTTTTTGTCCTTCAGAATTTCAGCCTCAATTCTTTAGGTCCATGAAGCTCAGAGATGAAGCAGATTAGAGTGCTAAAAACATGACTGAATCATGATTTTATTCAAATATTGATACCCACAGTTACTCTGAAGGTTAGGGATTTGTTGTTTTATTTGTCCAGCCCCAGTTCCAAAGAGGCATTCAAAAAATGGTTGGAATGAAAGAATAAGAACTTAACTGTGAAGCTAAGAAATTTGTTAATGTTAGAAAGGAACTAAAATCTATGCAGGTTGTCATGCAGAACAATAAACAGGTACAAACAAACAAGCTGGTGGCATATGTAAAGTCTTAAGTCATATATTGTGAAAATTAAAATTCAGAGGCAAAATCAAGCCACTGTTACACAGAACTTCAAGGTCACAACTTAATCAACTAATTATAATTGGAGAGCACATTAAGAATGTAACTATTGTGAACTTTCTTACCAAGGTGTAAAAGGATTCAATAGTAAGACTGACCTTGATGTTGAAATAGTGAAGTTGTTGTCATATGCATGTGTGTCATATGGGGTATTAGTCTCAGGGTCTGGGTGGAAACTAGTTTTCTTGTCAATATTTATATAATCATTTAAAGGTTATAATTGTAGAAATGGAAAGCTGTATGGAAATTTCAAATGGCAGAAGAAAAGGAACTCAGGTGATTTAAGTTGGTTACAGTTTGATTTGCTAAATTTTTAATATTCCAAATTTCCCATTGTGGCTCCCTGCCTTTTCAATGTTGCTTATTTTAGATTTTTTCTGAGATGGGGTAAAGGGTTTTCAGCTTCAGTGAGCCTTCTTTTGAGATTTAGAGGGCACATTTGTCTAGGAAAAAAATCTTCCAGTGTTCATTTTAAAAGATGAAAATGTCTGGATGCCTATTTCCTTGAGTGACTATTAATTTTCTCTGGCTTCTCTGGAGTGTTTATTTAGTTCTAACCCTAAATGCTTGTTCTCACATATTCCATCTTGCCTTTGCATGTTTCAACAGTCAACATAAGCCACTGAGCTAGTAGGTATTTATCCAGATCTAGTATGGGAACATTTGGAGGTCTGCTCACAAGTCCTTTCACTAAAATCTTCTCTGGGCATTGATTGGGACAGAGATTCCAAGCCAAGACTGATAGAAGATTTACTATAGCGTATTTAGAATCACTAAGCTTTGTTATGGAATTATAATAGACTTCCCCACTGAGACACAATGATTCATAACCTACCAATAGGCAAGCTTGTATAACTCTGTTCACATTAATTGATTGAACATTTTACTTTCTGCTTTGTGTTCATACCTGCTCTTGTACAAAGCTGGTTCATATTCTGCTCTTGGCTATTGAATGATGCCATGTTAATGGCTTATTGGTTCCACTGTGCCTATAACACATCAGAGTTTATAGTATTTAATGAAATGACATGTCTAAGTACTCTCTTGGCTTTGAATTGTCTTTTTTATCAAATTAATATCATGATATGGGTTTTCATTGTACTTTAGAATTGAAAGTTTCTATAACACTCTTCCACACAGCACTTTAAATATTCTAATAGTATTCTTAAAATATATGTGATAGAAAAAAAGCACTTTCTTGTTAATTGACAGTTTTACTCTTACACTTTGGGGATCTAGGGAAATCCAGTAGGTTTCTCTTGGAAGGGATGCGTAAAAAATTTTTTTAGGCATCTTCTGTATGCCTCCTTCTTCTTGAAATTAGGTACTTCAAGGAGATAATGAAAAGTATTTCATCTTAAAAGTATTCTGGGGAAGGTGGAAGCTTCTTCCTAAGACCAGTCAAATTACACAAGCACAAAGAAAAAAGAAATCCCTAATATCTGAGTTAGGCTGGGATATCTTCTCTTAGTGCTTTTCTTAGAAATCACCTCTGAGTTGGGAATATTCACTTATTAAACTCTATATCACTACCCTATTCTGATTCTAGTGATAACAAACATTTACTGAAGCCTTTCTGTAGAGAGTGTAACATATTAAGATTTAAGAACATGAATTCTGGAGCTAGGCTATTTGGGTTAAAATTCAGATAAATATTTGGTATGGAAGAACCTTGGATTCCTCTAATTTGGGTAAAATACCTAGTGTAGATTGTTGTGAAGTTTAAGTGACCTAAAGTTAGTAAAGCTGTTAGCATAGTCCTTGACATTTAATAAATATTCTGCAAATGTTAGTAGTTATTATTACCATAGTAACATTAAGATAAGGGTGTTTTTAACTCTGTTTAATTGTAGAAAGGCATAGTATGTGGTATACAGAAGGAAGGGAGATGGAAGGGATGAACAGATAGCACAAGTTTCCTTGGTGACTTATTGGATCAAATTACTTGTTTGGTACATTTTGCCAATGAGGTCAGTCAGTTTGATTCTGTGACCAAAAATTATACTCCTAACCTTGGCAAAAAAGCTCTGTAAATGAGTGCTTGAGGGAGAAATGAGATTAGGTCATCATCAATGGAAAAACAAATGATAAAGAGAACTTCATTAATGAAAATCGTTTTCATTTATGAAGAACTTTCATGATTTCTAATTCTAAGAATATAATGTCAAACAAACAAACCAAAAGAAGAGTGGATAATATCAAGCACATGCTTTTCTCCCTTCCTAGAGTGTTCTTACTCTTGTTGTCCAAATGACTGACTCTTTGGGTAAAATACCTAGTGTAGATTGTTGTGAAGTTTAAGTGACCTAAAGTTAGTAAAGTTCTTAGCGTAGTCCTTGACATTTAATAAATATTCTGCAAATGTTAGTAGTTATTATTATCATAGTAACATAAGACAAGGGTGTTTTTAACTCTTGACTGTCACTTCATTAAAGTGGTCTTATCTTTCTTTTAAAAGTTTACCTCCATTTCTCAGAGCCTTCATTAGTGCACATGGTGCATTTGAGCAAATTGAGAAATAAAGCAGCCCTTACTCAAAACTCTTGACTTACATTTCTCAAAAAATTATCTGGATATACCAGATTGTTTGAGCAAGACACTTTACTGCCATCCCCCCCAAAAAAAATTTTGCAGTAAATATGTGCTGTTCATGACATGAATCATGCCTCCTAGGGTTCTGTGAAGCATGCATGATTTTATACAACATTCCTATAGTCTTTAACCCTTTATCACAACAGTTTGATTCATTTCCTAGTATTTATTGCTTGCTGAAATGATTTTTGGTTTATTGATGTTTTATTCCTATATTACTGTAGAAGCTCTAGGTGGCCAGAACCATATATTATCTTATTTATTGCTATGTCCTCAAAACCCCAGACTGTGCTATTTCATTGAGAATACTCAAAATATATTTGGTAAGTGATTGAATATATGATAAATTTATACCTACTTAGTCTTTTTGTCCAGTTTATCTGCTCATATAGCTGAATATAGTGCAGAATAGGAAATTTAATTTTAAAACCTGGTTGTTCATAGCAGTATAAAGCAAAGGGGCTTGTGTGAACTAGAAAATTAACAGTATAACTGTGTATTGACTGAAATTTAAAGCATTTTCCAGGACCTACTAGGATTATGAATCTCATAAAATATGGGTCTTGCCATTATGAAATTAAAATCTATGTGCATGATCACAGCTACTTAAATCTTCTTAGTTTTCAGAATAACAATGGTGATATTGAAGAACTAATTATAAGAGTAGTTTGAATTCTCACTTTGATGAGAATATGGTTTTGAATGTCAAGAGTCACAAGTATTCTGAAACTACCCTTTGACTATGGACAAGTCTTCTTACATTTTTGGGTCTCAGTCTACCACTTATAAAACATTTGGATGAGGATTTTCAACATATTTTGAACAGGTGTTTTTTTTTTTTTTTTTTAACAGTGCTGGTGCCTGAACACAGGGCATGGGCTCTACCACTGAGCAACCCCACCCAGCCCTTCAGCATAGTTTGGAATAAATACCAAAATGGACTATTCCCACTCCCCTAAACTGAGAACCCTGCTCATGATTACAGCATCCCTCTAGATCTGTCTAACCATAACAGTTTAAGAAAATGATAACTAGTTCTGATTTACTTATTGCAACTATAAAGAGGAAAGTGATTCTTGCTGCATGTTTTTCTTTACCTTGTTATGAATTTGGTAGATATATGTGATAACATGCTGGTGCATGTTAAGCAGTCTTGAGCTTCTATGACTAATTTAACAGATATGGTAATTTCAAGAGTCATGATCTATTGATTGCATCAAGTAAGAATATTGGCCTTCTATTCCTTGTGACATTAATGAAATGATCAACTCATGTTTATATGAGTAAAAGACAGTTGCAAATTTGTAATGTAAAACATGGAGAGCTACATTAGTCAGAATCAATTAATCAAACAATATTTAGAGTATTTAGAAGAGAAAGATTTAAATTCAGAAAATTCATTATATAGATGAAAGAACAGAGGACCTGAAAAGCCAAAACATGGCATTAGGCCACTCAGAACGAAACCAAGAAGAATAGAAGAGGGAGGTGGCATTATTGGAACCAGGAATCCAGAAGTATCATTAAAAGCTTAAAGGCATGATGGCTATGTTAGTTGGAAATTGGACTGATGAAGGAGATACAGCTTTTTCTAAAGATGCTGCCTAAAGAAAAAGGGAAGGGAAAAATAACCAGAATATTCTCTTTCGCATACTTCAGTCTTCTACCAGGACCTCCCATTGATTAAATAGCTGGAAACAGGGCTTCTGCATTCTCTACAATACAGGTGGCTCAAGGGAGGCACAAACAATGCATCTGAGGGCAAATAGGCCTGAAACTGGCACAAATATCTCTCATCTTTTATCTAATAAGAAACACCTCAGCATAAGAGAAATTCATAGAGAATGAACGTTGTCTCAAACACAGTAAATGGTTTCTCTAAATTATTATTTCATTGTGATATTTGACACTCAAATTTGGCAATCAAAATATATAAACATTTTGACAGTTACAATGAGCAAAGTTGCTGAATGCATGTACTTTCAACTCAATCAGTTACTATGGCCAATCACTAAGAGGATTAAAAATATGAAATTGGTCATGCCATAACCAATATATCATCTGGATCTGGTGTAACTTTGGATCAGTGATAATAATGTAAAAGAATAAAACAATTAAAAATGAACGTAAATATAATAGGATTTTGTTCTCGATAGCAGAAAAATTCTGAACTGTGAACAAAAATGTGAAGACAAAATGGAAAGCATTATAAAGGGAAACAAACATTATTAGAACACGGGAGAGGCTGTAGTATTTGCCAAACCTAGCAAGAAATTAAAGTAAGAAGCCATAAGTTGTTTTGTCCACTATCATCTCTATGAAAATGATAATTGAAACAAATAGGCCTATTATACCATTTTGCATTCCTGTCATCATCAGCTAGTGAAATTTTACCTGCCTTTCACGGTATATTTTAATACCATCCTCCCACAAACATTTTCTTTGCACACTCAGTTGAAAGTTATCTTATAGCAATTTATTTGTATTTATCTTATGACATTTATTATATTGGACCTATTAATAATGCAAGTATGGGATTGTACTTTCTCATATATTCCTTGAGTAAAGGAATGTGGTCATTCATTTGGAGATTCATCATAGCATTAGTGACAGTAAGTTATATGAAAAGTTTTGTTCACTTGCCTGTAGGAATGTATGTGGAATGTATGTTCATCTTTCATACATTCTATAAGTATTTAAATGCTCACAGTTGGTCTGCTTACTAGAAGTTCATGCCTAGAGCTTTAGAGTTATTTTTAGCTTAGAATTTCTGAATTATTTAGACTATCTCAGATGCATTTAACATTTTATTTATTTATTTAACTATGTATTGATATAAACATACAGAGAAGGGCCCCTGTTATAAATATTCAGTTTTTTGCTTGATGACTTTTGTCAAACTGAACACAGTTTTAGGATCAGAGTTCAGATATAAAAATACAATGTGACCAATGCCACAGAAGCCATTTTTCTCACCACTCTCCCATTTACCACCTTCCTAGGCCCACCAACCATGATCACCATCCTGACTTCTATACTATAGACTGGTTTTGATTGTCTTATTTTGCTCAACGTTAACTTTTTTAGAATTGTCAGGGTAGATCCTATTGCTGTACCTTATTATTCAAGTGTCGCAGCATTTAACCATGTGGCTATCATAATTTTTAAAAACTAATTCAGTTGTTACTAGAAATTTTGATAATTTGGGGGATATTTCTGTACTGCTTTTGTGAATATTCTATGCATCTGTACTTTTTGAGAGATTTCTAACTGTAAATAAAATTGTATACTTGGGTATGCATGTGTTGCTGGATTCTATTCTGTTCCATTGGCCAATTGTGTTCATCTTACACCACAACTTCACATTGAATCTTGATATCTGGCGGATGTAAGACATTCAGTTTCTGGTTTTTTAAAATTGCCTTGATATTTGTATGCTATTGCATCTCCACCTAAATTTTAGAATCAGCTTTTCAATTTCTACCAAAAAATCCTAATGTTTTAAAAAAGAGGATTTATTTTAGAGTTTAATTTGAGGAATAATTGGTATCTTTAAATACTGAGTCTTCTTGACCTTTAATGAAGTATTTTCTAACATTTATTTAGGTATTTTAAGATTTATCTCCAACATACTTTCAATCTTCAATTCACAAGTTCTGCGTATTTTTTTCAAAGGAATTTTTCTAGGAATTGTATATTTTTGGTACCCTTATAGGTAGTATATTAAAATTATTTTAAATTGTTGGTAAAGATATATAGAAATATAATTACTTTTTAGATATTGATATTTATTTTCCAGATTTTGTGACCTTGTTAATTTCACCTGTTGATTGTACTATCTTTCAGATGATTTTCTATCAAAGATTTTATATACATAATCATATAATCTGCCAATAATGACAGTTTTATTTCTTTCTTTATAATTATTTTGCTATTCTTCACTTATTGCACTTCCTGGTACCTCATGTACATTGTTGCACTGTTATAGTGCACTCTACAGTGGTCTCCGGTGAGCATCCTTGTCTTGTTTCTAATTTAAAGTAGAAATTTTCTTATAGTCACTATTGAGTGTGATATTTCCTATAGGTACCTTTAAAAACAATGTTCTTTAATGCTGATTTTTTAAAGTCCTTTTTAAAACCATAACAAGTTTTGAATTTTTCTTTTGTGTTTAACTAGATAATCATAATTATCTTCATTATTCTGTTAATGTAGTAAAGTATACAGTTTAATTAAATTAACTGTATTTAAAATAAATTTAAATTTTATTTAAATTAATTAAATTATACAGTTTAATTAAATTAAATTTGAATTGTATAGTATATATGCATGTACATACATATATACGTATATGTATAGATCTTTATGCATAGCTTTTATTGAATTTGATTTGTTAAAACTTTTGCATGTATAATTATGTGAAAATAGGTATTTAATTTTTCATTTATGTAAAATTCTTTGAAAAAAATTTGGCAGGTACTGGGGATTTAACCCAGGGCTTCTCCACCACTGAGCTACACCCTTAGACCTCTTTTATTTATTTGGAGACAGGGTCTAACTGAGTTGCCCAGGCTGGTCTCAAACTTAGGATCCTTCTGCCTTAGCCTCCTGAGTCACTGAGATTACAGATGTGCACTACCACAACTGCTTTCTTTGAAAATTTTAGACTTGAAGTTAGGTTAGTATTACAGAGACAGAATATTCAGTCACTCATTCTACTTTTCTGGAAGAGTTTTATAGGCTTGCGTTAATTTATTCCATAAATAAATTCACCAGGGAAGCCATGGGCTTTTGTTGTAGGAAGGTTTTTTCCTATTATTTTATTCACTGGTCTGTTATAATTATATATAATTGTGGGATTCATTGTGATATGTTTGTACATGCATAGAACAATTTGGTCAATTTTATTTCCCAGTACCTCTCCTCCTATTTCTGGCCCTTGCCTACCTGTGTCAACTTCCTCTACTCTACTGGTTTCCATTATAATTTCATGAGATCCTCTAATCTTTTTTTCTTTCCTTTTTTTTAATCTGGAGTTACCACATATTAGAGAAAACATATGACCCTTGCCTTTCTGAGTCTGACATATTTTGCTTAACACCATGCTCTCATGTTCTATCCATTTTCCATAATTTTGTTATTTATTACTGAATATTCCATTTGTGTGTGTGTGTGTGTGTGTGTGTGTGTGTGTGTGTGTTACATTTTCTTTATCCATTTATCTGTTGATGGACATCTAGGCTGGATCCATATCTTGGCTATTGTGAACTGCACTGCTATAAACATGGGTATTCATGCATCACTATAGTAAGCTGATTTTAATTGTTTTGGATAAATATCCAGGAGTGGTACAGCTGGGTCATGTGGTGGTTTCATTCCTGAGTAATCTTCATACTGCTTTCCATAGTGGTTATAATAATTTACAATTTCACTAACAGCTTTAAAGTGCTCCTTTTTCCTTTGGGAAGGTTTTAATAAAAGATTCATTTCCTTATAAGATAACAAGCTGCTGAGATCTTTATTCTGTTAGTTTTTACAATTTGTATTTCTTAAGAATTTTTCCCATTTCATTCAAAATTTTAAACATTTGTGTACCTTTATTTATAATATTCATATGTCATCTTTTAAGCCTTTAGGATCATAAGAATGACACCAAATTTATATTTTTAAAAAATATCAGCTTCATTGAGCTAAATTAAACAACATTGTATTATATTTAAGGCGTAGAACTTCATGTTTTATATATATATATATATATATATATATATATATATATACACACACACACATATATATATATACACATTATATAAACGATCACCTCAACTAAGCTCATTATCCCACCCATTACTCATACAGCTTCATTTTTCTCCTTTTTCCTTTTGTTTTAGTTTTTATTTTTTTCATGTGAGTGCACTTGAGATCTACTCTCTTAGCAAATTTTAAGTATAAAAGACAATTTTTTATCTATATTCATCAAACTCTGCATTAGATCTCCAGAACTTGTTCATCTTAAATAAGTTGAGTCTTATACCCTTTGACTAATGTCTTCCACCCACTTCCCATGACAACCAGGCTTCACTTTGTTTCTGTGAGTTTGACTATTTTATATTCCACGTAGTAGTGAAACACGTATAGTATTTTTCTTTCTGTGTCTGATTTATTTCACTTAGCATAATATCCTCCAGGTTAATCCATGTTGTTGCAAATTCCACATTTTTTATTTCTTAAGGGCTAAAATATTCCATAGTGTTTGTACACAAGCCACATTTTTTATCCATTCATTGTTGCATGACACTTTGGTTGTTTCCAGATTATAAAAATGCTATAATAAACATAGGAGTAATATATTTCTTTGAAATAGTGATCTCATTTCTTTTTTATATAAATCCAAAGTGGGTTCACTGAGTCATAGGATAGGTTGGATTTTTTAAATAATTTTTTGAAATACTTTAGTGTTTTCCATAATGTTGTACCAAATTGCATTCCTGCATTCCTCCCCTTGAACGATTTCCTTTTCTTCACATCCTTGCCAGAATTTCTTCTTTTTGCATTTATTAATTTTTCCCCCTCAATGCTAGGAATTGTACCCAGGGCCTCAATAATCCTAGGTACACATTCTACCACTGAGCTCTATTCCCAGTCTTCTTTTTTACCTTTTCATAGAAGCTATCCTAACTAGCATGTGGTGATACTTCATTGTAGCTTTTATTTGCATATACCTAATGGTTAGAAGCACTGAGCACCTTTGCTTATTGGCCTTCTGTTTGTCTTTTAAAGACAATTCCTAGTCATTTTTGCCCATTGTTCTTTTGAGGATTTTACCCATTTTTCTTTGGAGGTTTTTGTTGTTGTTTGAGCTCCTTATGTTGTTTTAGAGATTAATCCTTTATCAGATAAAATGATTGCATTTTCCCTCATTCCATTGGTTGCCCTTTGCCCTTTCTTTCTGCTTACTGTTTCTTTGGCTGTGCAGAAACTTTCTGGTTTCATGGAATCCCACAGTCCCATGCTTTTGTTGTCATATCCAGTAAACCTTTACTTTTGTTTTTATGTTTTCATTTGATAATTTTATGGCTTCAGGATTTTTTTTTAACCATGGATCAAACCCAGGGATGTTAAATTACTGAGCAATATCTCCAGCCCTTTGATCCTTTGTTTTCTTTTCTTTTTTTTTTTTACTTTTTTTATTTTGAGATAGGGTCTCACTAAGTTGCTTAGAGCCTTGCTGAATTGTGGAGGCTGGCTTTGAACTATTGCCTCTGCCTCCCAAGCTGCTGGGATTACAGGAGTGTGCCACTATACCTAGTTTTAGCTCTTATTTTTAAGTTTTATTTTGAATTGATTTTTGTGTATATTGTGAGATAAGGATACAAAAGAATAAAATTTATTTTCATGTGGATGTCCGTTTCCCCAATATCATTTATTAAAGATATTACCCTTTCTTCACTGTGAGTTCCTGGTACCCTTATCAGAGATCATTTGAATATAAATGTATAGATTTCTCTGTGGGTTCTTTATTCTATTGCATTAATCTATATATTTGTATTTATTCTTGTACTCTTTTGATTACTGTAGCTTTATAATGTAGTTTGACATCAAAAAGCATGATGTTGCCAGATTTATTCTTTTTTGCTCAAGAATGTCTTGTTTTTAAGGTTTTTTCCTGCTATGAATGAAAGATCTGACAAGAGTGATTTAGAGGAGTAGTTTATTTGGGAGCTCAGAGTTTCAGAGGTCTCAATCTATACATGGCTGACTCAGTTGCTCTGGGCCAAAGATGAGGTAGAACATCATGGCAAAAGAGTGTGGAGGAGTAAAGTATCTGGGGACATGGCACCAGGAAGCAGAGAGAAAGCTTCTCTCAATAAGGACAAAATATATGCCCTAAAGTCACAACCCCCAGGGACCTACCCACTCTAGGCACACCCTGTCTGCCTAGAGTTGAGTTTGTTATTACCAGAATATTAAAGCACTGATTAGGTTAAAACTCTCATAACTCAATCATTTCACCTCTAAATTTTCGTGCATTCTTTTCATACATAAGTTTTTAGGATATACCTCATATCTAAACCATGGTGCCTTACCTCTTCAGGGTCTTTTGTGGTTCTTTGTGAATTTTATAATTGATTTTCTATTTCTGAAAATAATGCTTTTGGGATTTTGGTAGGACTTATATTAAATTTGTAGGTAATTTGGGGCAATATGTGTAGTATAGTGACATTAATTTCATTCCCTTATCATGGATTATCTTTCTATATATCCTAGCCTAATTTCTTTCATTAATATTTTAAAATTTTCAGTGTGTAAATTTTTACCTCTTTGGTTAAACTTATTCTTAAGTATTTTATGTTTTATTTTTATTATTGTAAATGGGATTTTCCCCCTAATTTCCTTCTCAGGAAGTTGGTTATTAGTGTATATAAACATAACTGACTTTGTGTGTGTGTGTGTGTGTGTGTGTGTGCGTGTGTGTGTGTGTGAGGTCCTAGGGATCAGACCAGGGCCTTATACATTTTAGGCAAATGCCATACCATTTAGCTAGACATCCAGACCTCACAACTGATTTTTCTTTGCTAACTTTGTGTCCTAAAACCTTATTGAGTTATCAGTTTTAACAATTTTGTTGTTGTTGTTGTTGTTGTTGTTGTTGTTATTCTTTCCCAGATATATGATCAGGATATCTGCAAAGAGAGATGATTTTATCATTTTACTTTTCATTCCAATGTGAATGTCCTTTTTAAAATTATTATTCTTTGTCTAATTGCTCTGGCTAAGATTTCCAGTACCTGTTTATAAAAAGTGGTGAGAGTGGGCATCCTTGTCTTACACTACATCTTAGAGAAAAAGTTTTCACTTTTCCTCCATTAATTATGATGTAAGCTATAGGCTCTTCATATTTTGACATTAAAAGAATTTCCTTTGATGCCTATTTTTTGAGAGATTTTTTTTATGAATAGATGTTAATTTTTTTTCAAATGCTTTATATGTTTCTGTTGAAATGACTATTTTTTTAATCTATCATGCCATTAATATTATATATCCCGTTGCTTGATTTGCATATATTAAACCATCCTTGCATCCTAGGAAAAATATTCTTGGTCATGCTGTATGATCATATTAACATGCTGTCGAATTCAGTTTGAAGTATTCTATTGAATATTTTCATGTTATATTAATCAGGGATACTGACCTGGAGTTTTCTTTTGATGTGGATTCTTTGTCTGGTTTTAACGTCAGTGTGATACCAGCTTCATAAAATGATGTCAGAAATGTGGTTGCTCTTCTTTTTTCTCCTCTTTCTTTTTTGGGAGGTGTTTGACTACTGTTATGGTTTGGATGTGCAATGTCCCCCAAAAGCTCACATGTGAGAAAATGCAAGAAGATTCAGAGAAGAAATGATCGGGCCAATAGAGCCTTAATCCAATCAATGCATTGATGACCTGATGGAATTAATTGAGTGGTAACTGAAGGTTGGGGTGTGGCTGAAGGAGGTGGGACATTGGGTGTGTGGCTTTGGGATATATATTTTTATTTGGCAAGTGGAATCTTACTGTCTGCTCTCTGATCATCATGTGAACTGCTTCCTTCTACCACACTCTTCCACCATGATGTTCTGCCTCATCTGGAGCCCTGAGGAATGAAGTCTACCGCCTGGACTGAGACCTCTGAAACTGTGAGCTCACAAATAAACTTTTTCCCCTCTATAGTTGTTCCTGTCAGATCTTTTAGTCACAATGGAAAAAAAAAGAAAACTAAAAAAAAAAAAACCCTGACTAAAACAACTATTGATTTAATTGCCTTATTTATTGTTAGCTTGTTAGGTCTTTCTGTTTCTTCTTGATTTGCTTCTATTAGAATGGGAGTTGTGTTAGTTTTGTGTCACTGTGACCAAAATACCTGACACAAACAAGTTGGAAGGAGAAAAGTTTTGAGTGGTCATCCTTCAGATGTTTGAGTTCATAGTTAACTGACTAATTTGCTCTGGGCCTGATTGAAGAAAAACTTCAAGGTAGAAGGATGTGGTGGAATAAAGCTGCTTAGCCATGGCATCTTGGAAGCAAAGATAAAGAAAAGAAGGAGCCAGGGACAAGATATAATCCCCAAGGGTGTGCTTCCAATGACCCACTTCTTCTAATCATGCCTGACATGCTACAGTTTCTACCAGCTTCAGGTAACTCAAATTATTAATACATCAAATGTATTAATCCACTGATAAGGTTAGATTCCTAATGATCCAATCATTCCTGATTAGCTGCACTTCTGGACTTTGCTGCATTAGGGAAAAAGCCTTTAACACAAAAATTTTGGGGGGAATATTCCAGATCCAAACTATAAGAAGGTGTTTCTAAGAATTTCTACTTTCTTCTTGGCTACCTAACTTGTTGGTATATAACTATTCATAACAATCTCTTATGACCATTTTATTAAAGAGACATAAGTTTTAATGTCTCCTCTTTTAATTATTTAATTTATTTATATTTCCTCTTTTTTGGATAGATAAAGGTTTGACAATTTTGTTTGTCTTTTCAAAATATCATCTGTGTCTCTTAGGTTCACTTGGTCTGTAGTTTTTCAAGATAGCTGTTGCTTTACTAGTGTTATATATATTCTATGCATTATTGAAAGTTTACAAAATAACAACCTCTTTAATTATTGCTACTCATAATAATTGTGTTTTCCATCTTTCTGATTAGATATTTTTAGAAGACTGTCAAATTTTAGATTTATTTTAAAAAACTTAACTTTGTGTTTTATATCTTCTCTCAATTGTATATCTGTTTCTCTTTGATTTATCTCATATTTGCCCTTCTTTTTTTTTAAAGTACTCTGAAGGATGATTTGTTTCATTGTGGGTTTTCTAGGATCTTGAGTGACTTTAAGCCACTCTATTTTGGGCCTTATTTATTTTAATATATATGGATCTGAAGACTATAATTTTTTCTGTCATCATTGCTTTCACAGAAACTCCCAAGTTCGGATACTCTGTATTATAATTGACATGCATTTAAAATAGTTTCTAATATTTACTTTTATTTCTTCTTTCTATCATGAATTTTAAAAAATAATATTTGTTGCTTGCCTCAAAGTGTGGTTTGGGGTTGTATTTTGTGGTCAGAGAATATCCTATTGAGGGTAATTATATTCTGAATTGTGTTAATACTACTTTTTAAATGAGTTCTATGGTAAATGTTTTATGGGTACTTGAAAGGTTAAATGTTTTCTCTGATATGTGGAAGCTAACCCACAAAAAGGGGTAGGGAGAATAGAAGTTCAGTGGAATAGAGGAAGGTGAATGAAGGGACGGGGGAATGGAAAAGGAAAGACAGTGGAATGACTCTGACCTAACTTCCCTATGCACATATGTGAATATTCATAGTGAAACTCATCAACGTGTGCATCCACAAGAAATTAATTAAAAAATAATTATGGGTAAATGACAGAAAGAGCAATAGAGAGAAAAGAGCAGGAGTAGGGGAGGGAAGGGAAAGGAGAGGTATTGGGGCTGAATTAGAATAAGATATATTCCATGCTTATATACTTATATCAAAATGGATTCTAGTGTCATGTAGTTATAAATAAAAGAACAAATAAAATAAAAAGTTTCATTATTGAGGGCAGAGTTCTATATATAACAGTTTGTTTGGTTGATTTTATTATTTACATGCTCTACATTTATTTTGATTTTCTTTTTTCTCTTTTTTTTGTTATTGATTGTTCAAAACATTACAGAGCTCATGATATATCATCTTTCATACATTTGACTCAATTGGGTTTTGAACTCCCATTTTTACCCCAGATACATATTGCAGAATCACATCGGTTACACACTCACATTTTTATATAATGGCATATTAGTGACTGTTGTATTCTGCTACCATTCCTATCCCCTACTATCCCCCCTCCCCTCCCCTCCCCTCCCATCTTCCCTCTCTACCTCCTCTGCTGTTGTTCGATTCTCTCCCCTTATTTTTTCCCTCCCCCTTGCCCCTCACAACCTCTTATAATTTTGTGTATCATTGAAGGTCTCCTACCATTTCCATATGCTTTCCCTTCTCTCTCCCTTTCTCTCCCCCCATTCATCTTTGTTTACTGTTAGTCGTTCCCTCATGCTCTTCCTTCCTGTTCTGTTCTTAGTTGCTCTCTTTATATCAAAGAAGACATTTGGCATTTGTTTTTTAAGGATTGGCTAGCTTCGCTTAGCATAATCTGCTCTAATGCCATCCATTTCCCTGCAAATTCTATGATTTTGTTATTTCTTAGTGCTGCATAATACTCCATTGTGTATAGATGCCACATTTTTTTTTCAATGTAGTAAAATTATTTAATTTTATGACTGTTTACAACACAAAATTAGGTACAAAGTCCATATTGTTATGTAAGTTTACTGAAAAATAACTAGTTCATTATATATTGTTAATAAGAGAAATTTTATCTCAATCTAATTTCTTTCATTATATGTTCTTTTGATGCTTATGTAGAATACTTTAATACTTTCTGCATATATTGAATGCCTTTTTTAACTTTTCACAATTTGATTAATATCCAATTCTTTCTTATGACTGAGATCTCTGCCACTGGACATCGAAAATCATGAGCTGAATATGCAGCACTATCAGTGTCATAGATATGCTCTTGATATAAGTTTTCAACAGACAGAAAAATACAGTGTCCCATTTTTGTTCTGTTATCAAATGGGTCAAAGAGTGAAAACAAGGATAAAGAGAATCACAACATATTTCATCTAGACACAATTTTATAGACCACTGCAGCTTGAAGGGAGTATGATAGTAAGGATCTGATGTGTGTCCAAAGGCGTAATTTCACACAAATATTATATATTTTGAAGGAAAAGGCAGTATGCTTATGGACAACTGAGAGAAGAGTGTAACCAAGCTTTAAATTTTTCCTTCATATTCCTTTTGTGTATTCTCTTTTATCCTACTATTTTTTTTAATTGTAATTTTTTTATTGATTATTTAAAGCATTACATAGCTCATGATATATCATCTTTCATACATTTGACTCAAATTGTGTTTTGAACTCCCATTTTCACCCCAAATACAGATTGCAGAATCACATCTGTTACATATTCACATTTTTACATAATGCCATATTAGTGACTGTTGTATTCTGCTACCTTTCCTATCCCCTACTATCCCCCCTCCCCTCCCCTCCCCTCCCATCTTCCCTCTCTACCTCCCCTGCTGTTGTTCAACTCTCTCCCTTTTTTTCCCTCCCCCTTGCCCCTCATAACCTCTTATAATTCTAGATGCCACATTTTTTAATCCATTCATCTATTGAAGGACATCTAGGTTGGTTCCACAGTCTAGCTATTGTGAATTGTGCCGCTACAATCATTGATGTGGCAGTATCCCTATAGTACGCTCTTTTAAGGTCCTCAGGGAATAGTCCGAGAAGGGTGATAGCTGGGTCAAATGGTGGATCCATTCCCAGCTTTCCCAGGAATCTCCATACTGCTCTGAAATGGAAATAAGGAAAACCACTCCATTCACAATATCCTCAAAGAAAATAAGATACTTGGGAATCAACCTAACAAAAGAGGTGAAAGATTTATACAATGAAAACTAGAGAAACCTAAAGAGAGAGATAGAAGAAGATCTCAGAAGATGGAAAAATGTACCCTGTTCATGGATAGGCAGAACTAACATCATCAAAATGGCGATATTACCCAAAGTTCTCTACAGGTTTAATGCGATGCCAATCAAAATCCCAACGGCATTTCTTGTAGAAATAGATAAAGCAATCATGAAATTCATATGGAAAAACAAAAGACCCAGAATAGCAAAAGCAATTCTAAGCAGGAAGTGTGAATCTGGAGGTATAGCGATACCAGAGTTCAAACTGTACTACAAAGCAATAGTAACAAAAGCAGCATGGTACTGGTACCAAAACAGGCAGGTGGACCAATGGTACAGAATAGAGGACACAGAGACTAATCCACAAACTTACAACTATCTTATATTTGATAAAGGGGCTAAAAACATGCAATGGAGGAAGGATAGCATCTTCATCAAATGGTGCTGGGAAAATTGGAAATCCATATGCAACAAAATGAAACTGAATCCCTTTCTCTTGCCATGCACAAAAGTTAACTCAAAATGGATCAAGGAGCTAGATATCAAATCAAAGACACTGCGTCTGATAGAAGAAAAAGTTGGCTCCGATCTACATATTGTGGGGTCGGGCTCCAAATTCCTTAATAGGACGCCCATAGCCCAAGAGTTAATAACAAGGATAAACAAATGGGACTTACTTAAACTAAAAAGTTTTTTCTCAGCAAGAGAAACAATAAAAGAGGTAAATAGAGAGCCTACATCCTGGGAACAAATTTTTACCCCTCACACCTCAGTAGAGCCCTAATATCCAGAATATACAAAGAACTCAAAAAATTAAACAATAAGATAACAAATAACCCAATCAACAAATGGGCCAAGGACCTGAACAGACACTTCTCAGAGGAGGATATTTTGATTTTCTTTATCTGTCATTATTAGCCAGTGAGAGATGTGTGCCAAAGTATCCCACATTTGTTAAGAATTTGGGTATTTTTCAATTTAGTTTTAAATTAATTTTTTATTTCTTCTTTTTATTTATATGTGACAGTAGAATGTATTTTAACATATTATACATACATGAAGTAGTGCTTCCCATTTATTGTGGTTGCACATGATATGGAGTTTCACTGGTCATGTATTCATCATGTAGGAATGTAGGAAGTTATATCCAATTCATTCTACTGTATTTTCAATTTCCCACCCTTCTCCCCACTCCACCTTGTCCAAACTGGTGAAACTCTCCTCCTTCCCCCTCCCCACTACTTGCTTCTTATAGTAGGTCAGCAACTGCATCAGAGAGAATATTCTGCCTTTGTTTTTTGGGAATTGCCTAATTTCACTTAGCATGATATTCTTCAGTTCTGCCTGATTACTGCAAATGCCATAATTTTGTTCTTCTGTATGGCTGAGTAATATTCAATTTTGTATATGTACTACATTTTCCTTAAGCATTTATCTGTTGAAGGACACCTAAGTTGGTCCTGTAGCTTAGCTATTGTGAATTGAGCTGCTATAAACACTGTTGTGGCCACATCATTATAGTATGTGGATTTTCATTCATCTGGGTATATGCTGAGGAGTAGGATAACTGGGTCAAATGATGGTTCCATTCCAGATTTTCTGAGGAATCCCCATATTGCTTTCCAGAGTGGTTGTACCAATTTACAGTCCCACCAGCAATGTATGAGTATACCCTTTTCCCCACATCTTTGCCAAAATTTATTGTTACTTGTATTCTTCATAATTGCCATTCTGTCCAGAGTGAGATGCAATCTCAGTGTATTTTTAATTTGCATTTCTCTAATTGCTAGTGATGTTGAACATTTTTTCATATATTTGTTGACTGATCTTATTTCTTCTGTGAAGTGCTTGTTAGTTCCTTTGCCAATTTATTGATTGGGTTATTATTTTCTTTTTTTGTTTTATTTTTTTTTTTTTGGTCCTAAGGTTTTTGAATTCCTCATATATTCTGGAGATTAATGCTTTATCTGAAGTGCAGGTGACAAGTATTTTCTGACATTCTTTAGGCCCTCTCTTCACCTTCTTGATTGTTTGCTTTGATTTAAAGAAGCTTTTTAGTTTGATACCATCCAACATATTGAATCTTGGTTTTACTTCTTCTGCTTTAGGTATCTTGTTAAAGGAATCAGTTCCTAAGCCAACATGATGTAGATATGGGCCTAATTTTTTTACTATTAGGTGCAGGGTCTCTGTTCTAATGCCTAAGTCTTCGATCTATTTTGAGTTGAGTTTTTTTTTTGCACGGTGAGAGATAGAGATCTAATTTCATTTTGTTACATATGTATTTCCAGTTTTTGTAGCATCATTTGTTGAAGAGGCTACCTTTTCTCTGATGTATGCTTATGACATCTCTGTCTAGTATGCGATAACTGTTTTTAGGTGGATTTATTTCTGTCTTCTATTCTGTACCATTGGTCTTCATGTCTTTTTTCATACCAAAACCATGCTGTTGTTTTCTTTTACTACAGCTCTGTATTATAATTTAAGGCCTGGTATTTTAATGCCTCTGCTCTACTTTTCTTGCTGAGGATTGCTTTGGCCTCTTATGTTTCATGGAGTAATTTGAGGAGGATTGGTGTTAGTTCTTCTTTGAAGGTCTGGTAGAACTCAGCTGAGAATCTGTCTGGTCCTGAGCTTTTCTTTGTTGGTAGGCTTTTAATGGCATCCTCAATTTGATTACTTGCAATTGATCTGTTTAAATTTTCAATGTCATTTGATTCCATATGGGTAGGTCGTATGACTCTAGAAATTTGTCAATGTTAAATTTTTCTATTTTATTAGAATATGAATTTTCAAAATAGTTTCATTATCATCTGTATTCACAAGTTTCCATTATTACATTTCCTTTTTCATCACAAAATTTTGTAATTGGAATTTTCTCTCTTTCTTTTTGTTAGCTTGTCAACCAGTATACCAATTTTATTTATTTTTTCAAAGAACCAAGTTTTTGTTTTGTTAATTGTTTGAATTCTTTCTTTTGTTTCATTTTCATTTATTTCAGCTCTGGTTTTAATTATTTCCTGTCTTCTACTGCTTTTGGTGTTGGTTTGTTCTTCTCTTATTAGGGCTTTGAGATGTAATATTAAGGTATTTATTTGTTGACTTTCTATTCTTTTAATGAATAAGCCCAAGGTAATGAACTTTCCCCTTAGCATTGCCTTCATAGTGTCCCAGAGGTTTTGATATGTTGTATCACTTTTCTCATTTACATCAAGTACTTTTTAAATTTCCTCTCTGATTTCTTCTGCTATCCATTCATCATTCAACAGCATATTCTTAAGTCTCCAGCTGTTATAGTAGCTTCTGTTTTGGGGTTTATTGTTGATTTCTAATTTCATTCCATTATGGTCTCATAGAATACAAGGTATTATCTCTGTTTTGTTGGGTTTTTTTTTTTTTTTTTTTTTTTTTTTTTTTTTTTTTGTATTTGCTAAGAGTTGGTTTGTGGCCTAAGATATGATCTGTTTTAGAGAAGGATCCATGTGCTGCTTAGAAGAAAGTGTATTCAATCCTTGATGGATGAAATATTCTATATCTGTTTGTTAAATTATCAATTGTATTATTATTATTAGAGTCACCCAGTATTATTGTGTTGTGGTCTATTTGATTCTTGAAATTGAGAAGGGTTTCTGTGATGTACATGGGTGCTCCATTGTTTCTAAACAATTTAGAATTGTTATGCCTAGTTGATCTATATTTACCTTAAGCAGTAAGAAGTGTCCTTCTTTGTCCCTTCTGATTAACTTTGGCTTGAAGTCTACTTTATCTGATATGAGGATAAAAACTCCTGCTGTTTTACAATATTTATGTGAATGATGTTTTTTCCCCATTCTTTTACTTTTAGTTTGTGGATGTCTTTTGCCTATGAGGTCAGTATCTTGCAGCAGCATATTGGTGGGTCTCATTTTTTTAATCCAATCTGCCAGTTGATGTCTTTTGATTAATGAGTTTAGGCCATTTACATTCAATGTTATTATTGAGATATGCTTTTTATTTCCTGTAATTTTGATTTATTTCTGGTTTTTAATTTTAATTACTTTCTCCTTTTATTGATTTGTCTTCTATTGTAGTTTCTCCCTTTGCTGGTTTTCACTGTTGTTTTTTTATTTCTTCTTCATGGTATATTTTATTGAATATGTTTTATAAAGCAGACTCTCTAATTGTGAATTTTTTAACTTTTGTTTATCATGGAAGGTTTTTATTTCATTGTCAAATCTGAAGCATAATTTTGCTGGTATTGTATTCTTGGCTGGCATACATTTTCTTTCAGAGCTTGATATATATTGTTTGAAGACCTTCCTAGCTTTGAGGTCTGGGTTGAGAAATCAGCTGATATCTCGATATTTCTTTTAAATGAGACTTGCAATTTTTCTCTGGCAGCCTTTAAAATTCTTTCTTTATTCTGTATGTTAGGCATTTTCATAATAATGTGCCTTGGTGTGGGTCTATGTAATTTTGTATTTTGGGGTTCCTTTAAGCCTCCTATATTTAATTTTTCCTTTCATTCTTAAGGTTTGGGAGGTTTTTTGATATTATTTCATTGAAAAGATCATGCATTCCTTTAGTTTGTATCTTTGAGCCTTCATCAATCCCAGTAAATCTTAAATTTAGTCTTTTCAGGTTAGTCCATAATTCTTAGAAGTTCTGTTCATAGTCTTTTCTACATGGTAAACTTTATTTTTAAGATATATTTTGTCTTCATTTCCCAAAACTCTGTCTCCAAGTGGTCAAGTCTGTTGTTGATGCTTTCCATTGAATTTTTAACTTGGTTCATTGACTCCTTCACTTCAAGGATTTCTGCTTGACTTTTTTTTTTTTAGAATCTGTATCTCTTTATTGAAGTGATTTCTTACTTACTATATTTTCTCTCTGATACCACTCCTTACACCATTCTTTACATTGCAGATTAGTTTACCTATGTACATTCTAAACTTCTTATCTGATACTCCTTCCACTTTAGTAACAATGGATTCTGTTATTAAAGTCTGTTCGTTTGTTGATGGAAGTTCTTCCCTTGCTTTTTCATGTTGTTTGTGTGTCTACCCATCTAACAGTATAGGTATGAGGCAGGAGAGTTTCTACCTTGTAGACCTATGGTGTCCCTTAAGGTTTTCAGTACCTCACCATTTAGGAGGAGGCAAATAGTAACAACAACCAATGAAAACATTATACAGTATTAAACAAAATAGTTACTGCTGTGACATCAGCAATATTGTCACAATAAAAAGAAATGATATGATCAATTATTGCCTACAATAAAAGCAGTAAGTTTGCAAAATGGTTTAAGTTTTAATAGGTGAATAGGGAAGAACAAAAGGTTGTAGGAAGTGATTATTTTGAAGGAGGAGAATAAAGAAATAATTTTATAGAAATAAAATTTATCTAATTTTTATAGAAATAAAAAATTAAAGGAAATATGAAAGAGAGAACAATAGAGATTGGCTGCCAGCAGAAATAAAGAGAGAAAGAAAATCTAAGGAAACAGATAAGTGAGAGAAAATAATATAAAAAGTAAAACATTAAAAATAAGAAAATAGAAGAATGCAAAAGAAAACTGAAATATATTTATCAAACTTCCTAGTCTTCAAAAAACTGATTCATGAAAAATAACTGATTTCAAAATGAGAAAAGAAAAAAAATATATGAATACATGTAAAAGTCTGTGAACCATTAAGGTCACAATTAAACAGATAAAAGAAAAAAGGGAAAAATGATCTCAATGAAAAGTAAAAGAATTATTTCCTTTGGAGTTCAAAAGATTCTCAGCTTCCCTTTTCAGCATTAGGTAGGGTTGTCTGGAGTATGATGCTTTCTCCACTCTCAGGGTATATTGCTAGTGTGATAATTCCATAGGTGGAACACCTGGGAGTGTAGGTTTAAGCTTAGGTAGGTTCCAGGCTCTTCACTGGATGCCAGTTCATCTGGAGATTCTAAGTAAGTGCACCTCCAGGGCTCACAAATTGTTGGTCCATGCTGGAAGTTAATACACCAGGATCTTCCCTGGATTCCACTCATGTGGTGAAGGAGCCAATTCTTAGTCCACTCTGTCACCTGAGGACCTCAAGTTTCCTGGTCTGGGATTCGGTCTCTAAATTCAGTCTCTCCTGCCCTTGCCTGTGGGAGACCCAACTCCCACGTGACTGAGTTTACTCCTTGGCTGGGTGTCTGAGGTGTCCAAGTAGCAGAAATGCGGCAGGACTTCCCCACCTTTCTTGGGTTCAAGGACGGTGTCCGTGTAGAGGAGTGTCTCACTACTACCCCAGGGACCCAGTCCCTCATCTAACCTTGCAACACTCCCCGCCTTGACCTTTATTGGAGGAGATTTTCCCCAGAATTTTTAGTTCCCCAATAAAAGCCCACTCCCTAGCATTCTCTCTCTCTCTCTCTCTCTCTCTCTCTCTCTCTCTCTCTCTCTCTCTCTCTCTCTCCTCTCTCCTCTCTCCTCTCTCCTCTCCAGTAAAATCTTGCTTCCCCCTGGGGAGCTTGAGGCTGAGAGCTCAAGGAGCCATCTCGGAGCTGGTTTAAAGATAAAATTGTGTGTCTTTATTTCAAACTCCCTGAGAATTTTCCTGTGTGACAGAACAGTTCATCATGCGCACTGGCTGCGAACAAAACTTGCCTTTCAAGTTTCTGGCCAGGTACTTCTTTCCCAGTAGGTCCTACAAGGAGCCAGATTAGAGGGGAAAGGGGAGAGCCAGGTGAGTTTCCATGACCAGTTGTCCCCTATGTAAACGTCTCTCTACATTAGATTTTCTCCTGGTCACTTAGGCACACTCTATGTCATGCCATGTTTGCCAATCCTATATTTTGGATTGAGGTTGGTTTTTCCAGGAATTAGTTTCCTCAGCTGCCAGTTCCCAGGATGCAGCTGCAAAATGGTTCCTTCCTTTGTCCTCTGCATGCTTCTAGAAGAGATGCAGTTTCTTTTTCATACAAGGTTATTGTGCAGTGCACCTTTCAATTTAGTGGGGCAATGTCTTTGATCTCTAAACTCTCTCTACCCAGTCACACCTCAGTCCTCTTAAAAATGTGGGTTCCTTTAATTCTGTTGTCTCTCCACTGTGCCTGCAGAGGAACCACTCAGTGTAATGCCTCCAACCACGGCAGTGGAACCACGGCAGTGACTATATCACTGGAGATATTTTGTTTATTTTATTATATCCAACCACTTGAGTCTGTGATCTGCTTTGAGTGTCCAGTATTAAATTCCAATAAAGCATTCCCAACCCCAACATTTTGTTGTTGTTGTTCACCAACCTTGCTAAGAAATTGCCTGTCTACTTTCTTTGTATCATCCCATGGATAAGCCAGGAAAGCAACCCACTCTATTCTGTCATCTTGAAACCTCTCTCCACTTAGTTTTGTCAATTTTGTTTTATGAATTTTATGACTGTTCAGTAGGTTCTGTACAATTTGGGATTATTCTGTTTTACTCAATGTTTTACTCTCTGTGACCAAAATACTTGACAAAAACAACTTAGAGGATCTTTGCCTGGTGGAACATGCCTATAATCCCAGTGACTCAGGAGGCTGAGGCAGGATGATTGCAAGACAAAGACAAACTTTAGCAGCTTAGTGAGATCCTGTCTAAATTTTTTTTTAAAAAAAGGGCTGGGGATATAGCAACATATAACATATTGTATATCTATGATGGGCATATCAATGATTGTTTCCACTTGTCTATTATAAGTAATGCTACCTTGAGCATTCATTACAAAATTTTAAGTAAACATACATTTTCATTTCTCAGGGCCTGTAGATAGTAAATGGCATACCTGTGTCACTGGTAAAGTTGCCCTGAATGCAATCCCCAGTGCCATACACATACACACAAAGAACAACTTAGAGGAGGAAAAGTTATTTGGGATTACAGTTTTAGAGGTCTCAGTCCATGGATGGCCAACTCCATTGCTGTGCGCCAAGTGTCAGGCAGCACATTATCCACAAAGAACTCAGTGGAGGAAAGCTTCTCAGTGATACACCCCTTGCAACCATGCCCCACCTATGTACAGTTACTACCCATTCAGTCAATTTAAACTAGAATGGATTTATTAGATTACCACTCCAGTCATTGCACTTTTGAATATCCTGAATTAACATGAGCTTTGGGGGGATACCTCACATTCAAATCATAACATCATATTTTTTATCTTTTACTTTTTTTCCTACAAGAAATGTGCTTATGTATTTATGTTCGTATGAGCTTTATTTAGATATAAATCACACCACACAATTAATCCCTGTAAAGTATATAAGGCAATGGTTTTCACATATTGACAGAGTCATGTAACCATCACCACAATTATGTTTAGAACATTTCCAGCAACCACAAAAGAAACGTGTTATCTCTTATTCCCCATTACAAACCTCAACCTCCACAGCTCTAGGAAACCTTTAATATTCTTTGTCTTTATAAATTTGCCTATTCTGAATAATTAGTATTAATGAAATTGAACAGCATGTGATATTTTGTGACTGTTTTATTTTGTTTTGCAAAGTATTTTCAAGGTTTGCTCATGTTTTATTTAGCATGTAATCCATATTTTTTTTTTATTGGTTGTTCACAACATTACAAAGCACTTGACACATCATACTTCATACATTAGACTGAAGTGGGTTATGAACTCCCAATTTTACCCCAAATGCAGATTGCAGAGTCACATCGGTTACACATCCACAATTTTACATAATGCCCTATTGGTAATTGTTGTACTCTGCTCCCTTTCCTATCCCCCACTATCCCCCTCCCCTCCCCTCCCTTTTACTCTCTCTACCCCATCTACTGTAATCCATCTCCCTCCTTATTTATTTTCCCATTCCCAACCCAGCCTCTTATATGTAATTTTGTATAGCAATGAGGGTCTCCCTTCATTTCCATGCAATTTTCCTCATCTCTCCCTTTCCCTCCCATCACATGTCACTGATTAATGTTACTCTTTTCTTCCTACTCTTCCTCCCTGCTCTGTTCATATTTGCTCTCATTATATCAAAGAAGACATTTGGCACTTGTTTTTTAGGGATTGGCTAGCTTCACTAAGCATAATCTGCTCTAGTGCTGTCCATTTCCCTGCAAATTCTATGATTTTGTCATTTTTTATTGCTGCATAGTACTCCATTGTGTATAGATGCCACATTTTTTTTTATCCATTCATCTACTGAGGGGCATCTGGGTTGGTTCCACAGTCTAGCAATTGTGAATTGTGCTGCTATGAACATCGATGTGGCAGTATCCCTGTAGCATGCTCTTTTAAGGTCTTCAGGGAATAGTCCAAGAAGGGCAATAGCAGGGTCAAATGGTGGTTCCATTCCCATCTTTCCCAGGAATCTCCAAACTGCTTTCCAAATTGGCCGCACCAATTTGCAGTCCCACCAGCAATGTAAAAGTGTACCCTTTTCTCCACAACCTCTCCAGCACTTGTTGTTGTTTGACTTCATAGTGGCTGCCAATCTTACTGGAGTGAAATGGTATCTTAGGGTGGTTTTGATTTGCATTTCTCTGACTGCTAGAGATGGTGAGCATTTTTTCATGTACTTATTGATTGATTGTATATCCTCCTCTGAGAGGTGTCTGTTCAGGTCCTTTGCCCATTTGTTGATTGGGTTATTTGTTATCTTATTGTCTAATTTTTTGAGTTCTTTGTATACTCTGGATATTAGGGCTCTATCTGAAGTGTGAGGAGTAAAGATTTGTTCCCAGGATGTAGGCTCCCTGTTTACCTCTCTTATTGTTTCTCTTCCTGAGAAAAAACTTTTAAGTTTAATTAAGTCCCATTTGTTGATTCTTGTTGTTAACTCTTGTGCTATGGGTGTCCTATTAAGGAATTTGGAGCCCGACCCCACAATCTGTAGATCTGATCCAACTTTTTCTTCTATTAGACACAGAGTCTCTGGTTTGATATCAAGTTCCCTGATCCATTTTGAGTTAACTTTTGTGCATGGCGAGAGAAAGGGATTCAGTTTCATTTTGTTGCATATGGATTTCCAGTTTTCCCAACACCATTTGTTGAAGATGCTATCCTTCCTCCATTGCATGCTTTTAGCCCCTTTATCAAATATAAGATAGTTGTAAGTTTGTGGATTAGTCTCTGTGTCCTCTATTCTATACCATTGGTCCACCCGCCTGTTTTGGTACCAGTACCATGCTGTTTTTGTCACTATTGCTCTGTAATATAGTTTGAAATCTGGTATCGCTATACCACCTGATTCACACTTCCTGTTTAGAATTGCTTTTGCTATTCTGGGTCTTTTATTTTTCCATATGAATTTCATGATTGCTTTGTCAATTTCTACAAGATATGCCGTTGGGATTTTGATTGGCATTGCAGTAAACCTATAGAGAACTTTTGGTAATATCGCCATTTTGATGATGTTAGTTCTGCCTATCCATGAACAGGGTATGTTTTTCCATCTTCTAAGATCTTCATCAACTTCTCTCTTTAGGGTTCTGTAGTTTTCATTATATAAATCTTTCACCTCTTTTGTTAGGTTAATTCCCAAGTATTTTATTTTTTTGAGGATATCGTGAATGGGGTGTTTTTCCTCATTTCCGTTTCAGAAGTTTTGTCGCTGATATACAGAAATGCCTTTGATTTATGCGTGTTGATTTTATATCCTGCCACTTTGCTGAATTCATTTAATAGTTCTAGTAGTTTCTTTGTAGACCCTTTTGGGTCTTCTAGGTATAGAATCATATCATCTGCAAATAGTGATAATTTAAGTTCTTCTTTTCCAATTTTTATGCCTTTAATTTCTTTCGTCTGTCTAATTGCTCTGGCCAGTGTTTCGAGAACTATATTGAATAGAAGTGGAGATAGAGGGCATCCCTGTCTTGTTCCGGATTTTAGAGGGAATGCCTTCAACTTTTGTCCATTCAGAATGATGCTAGCCTGCGGCTTAGCATAGATAGCTTTTACAATGTCAAGGTAAGTTCCTGTTATCCCTAATTTTTCTAATGTTTTGAACATAAAGGGATGCTGTACTTTGTCAAATGCTTTCTCTGCATCTATCGAGATGATCATATGGTTCTTATCTTTAAGTCTATTGATGTGGTGAATAACATTTATTGATTTCCATATGTTGAACCATCCTTGCATCCCAGGGATGAATCCTACTTGGTCATGGTGCACAATTTTTTTTATGTGTTTTTGTATTCGATTCGCCAGAATTTTATTGAGGATTTTTGCATCTAGGTTCATTAGAGATATTGGTCTGTAGTTTTCTTTCTTTGAGGTGTCTTTGTCTGGTTTCGGAATCAGGGTGATGTTGGCCTCATAGAATGAATTTGGAAGAGCTCCCTCTTTTTCTATTTCCTGAAATAACTTGAAAAGTATTGGTTTTAATTCTTCTTTAAAGGTTTTGTAAAACTCCGCTGTATACCCATCCGGTCCTGGGCTTTTCTTGGTTGGTAGTCTTTTGATGGCTTCTTCAATTTCATCCATTGATATTGGTCTGTTCAAATTGTGTGTATCCTCCTGACTCAGTCTGGGAAAATCATATGACTTAAGAAATTTATCGATGTCTTCACTATCTTCTATTTTGTTGGAATATAGGTTTTCAAAATAATTTCTTATTGTCTTCTGTATTTCTGTAGCATCTGTTGTGATATTGCCTTTTTCATCCCGTATGTTAGTAATTTGAGTTCTCTCTCTTCTTCTCTTCGTTAGCATGGCTAAAGGTCTGTCGATCTTATTTATTTTTTCGAAAAACCAACTTTTAGTTTTGTTAATTTTTTCAATAGTTTCTTTTGTTTCAATTTCATTGATTTCCGCTCTAATTTTAATTATTTCTAGCCTTCTGCTACATTTACTGTTGTTTTGCTCTTCCTTTTATAGGGCTTTGAGATGAAGTGTGAGCTCATTTATTTGTTGTTTTTTTCTTTTTTTGAGGAATGACCACCAGGCGATGAATTTTCCTCTTAAAAATGCTTTCATTATGTCCCATAGATTCCGATATGTTGTGTCTATATTTTCATTTATCTCTAAGAATTTTTTAATTTCCTCCTTTATGTCTTCTGTAACCCATTGATCATTCAGTAACATATTGTTCATTTTCCATGTGATGTAGGATTTTTCCTTCCTTCTTTTATCATTGATTTCCAATTTCATTCCATTATGATCAGATAAAATGCATGGTATTATCTCCACCCCTTTATATTTACTGAGGGTTGCCCTATGGCATAATATACGGTCTATTTTGAGAAGGATCCGTGTGCTGCTGAGAAAAAAGTATATCCATTTGATGATGGTTGATATATTCTATATATGTCAGTTAAGTCTAGGTTGTTGATTGTGATATTGAGTTCTATAGTTTCTTTATTCAATTTTTGTTTGGAGGATCTGTCCAATGGTGAGAGAGGTGTGTTGAAGTCTCCCATAATTATTGTGTTGTGGTCTATTTGATTCTTGAACTTGAGGAGAATTTGTTTTATGAATGTCGCAGCACCATTGTTTGGTGCATAAATATTGATAATTGTTATGTCTTGTTGGTGAATGGTTCCTTTTAACAGTATATAATGTCCTTCCTTATCCCTTTTGATTAACTTAGTCTTGAAGTCGATTTTATTCGATATGAGGATGGCCACTCCTGCTTGCTTATGAGAACTGTGTGCGTGGTATATTTTTTCCCATCCTTTCACCTTCAGCCTGTGTATGTCTTTTCCAATCAGATGTGTCTCCTGGAGGCAGCATATTGTTGGATTTGTTTTTTTAATCCATGATACCAGCCTATGTCGCTTTATTGGAGAGTTTACGCCATTAACATTCAGAGTTACTATTGATATATGGTTTGAACTTCCATCCATGTTTGATTGTTTATCCTTATTTTTTAATTAAAAAAAATATATTTAGTTTGTTTCTCCATGATTATCTTTCCCCTCGCCCTCTGTCTTTACTGAGGCACTTCCCACTGATGGTTTTGGTTTTGTTTTTCATTTCTTCCTCGTGTAGTGTTTTGCTCAAAATGCTTTGCAATACAGGTTTTCTGGCTGCAAATTCTTTTAACTTTTGTTTATCATGAAAGATCTTTATTTCGTTGTCATACCTGAAGCTTAATTTTGCTGGATACAGAATTCTTGGTTGGCAGCCATTGTCTTTCAGTGTTTGAAATACATTGTTCCATGACCTTCTTGCTTTCAGTGTCTGTGATGAAAAGTCCGTTGTTAACCGTATTGGTTTACCCCTAAATGTAATCTGTGTCCTTTCTCTTGTAGCTTTTAATATTTTCTCTTTGTTCTGTATATTGGATATCTTCATAACAATGTGTCTTGGCGTTGGTCTACTGTGATTTTGTGTGCTCGGTGTCCTGTATGCATCTTCAATTTGTATATCTGTTTCCTTTTTTATTTCTGGAAAGTTTTCTGTAATTATTTCATTCAGCAGGTTTCTCATTCCCTTGGTTTGAATCTCTGTACCTTCTTCTATCCCGATGACTCGTACGTTTGGTTTCTTCATGTTATCCCAAATCTCTTGGATGTTTTTCTCGTGATTTTTTACCAGCCTTTGAGTTGGCTAGACTCTTTTCAAGATGGTATATTTTGTCTTCATTATCTGACGTTCTGGTTTCTACTTGTTCCACTCTGTTAGTGATACTCTCAATTGAGTTTTTAATCTGGTTTATCGTTTCCTTCATTTCTAGAATTATTGTTTGATTATTCTTTATAATCTCTATCTCCTGATAAAGATGCTTAACTTCTTCTTTTAGGTGTTTATGTAACTCATTCTCAATGTGTTCTTTCGCTGCTTGAATTTGCTGTCTTGTATCCTCTTTGATGTGTAATCCATATTTTTATAGCTAACAGTAAACAGTATTCTATTGTGTAAACATACAACATATAGCATATTGTATATCTCTGATGGACATATCTATGATTGTTTCCATTTGTCTGTTATAAGTAATGCTACCTTGAACATTCATTACAAAATTTTAAGTTAACATACATTTTCATTTCTCAGGGCCTGTAGATAGTAAACGGCATACCTGTGTCATATATTAACTTCATGTTTAACCTTTTGAGGAGCTTCTAGGCTATCTTATAATGTTTCTTACCTAAAAGCTTTGTCTGAAGTTGGAGATTTTATTTGGTTAGTGTTTACATGGTATTTTGTTATACACACACACACACACACACACACACGCACACACGGCATTTTGTCATATATATATATATATATATATATATATATATACACACTTTTTTCAAATATTTTGTTTTTACAAATTTTAAAGTATGTATATTTTAAATACTACCTAGTTCAGTTATATTTTGTTTCTTTCCTCTCTACTCTGACAATTTTATGTTGTCTTTTACTTGAAGTAATATATTTAAGCTTAATGTAATTAGTGTGTTTAGTTTTATGTTTACCTTCTTATTGGTCATTTTCTATGTCCATTTGTTTTATGTTCTTTTCCTTTTAAAAAAATTTCCTGTAATCTTTTCAAGGGATATAATATTTTTATTATTTTTATTTGTCTTCTTAGTCATACAATCATTTATCAGTTTTGTGGAGATTACAAAATGCATATTTGATTTCTTGGAGCCTAATAAAAGTGATTACTTTTTCTATATTCTCATTTCATAAACCCTCAGAAAGTTTAAGTTCCATTTACCGTCTCCTGCTTATTATTGTTAATATATTTTAACTCTACATCAAACTTCACAAAACATTATGAAATTACATTAAAATAATTTGCAATAATTGTTTTCTAAAACTAATGTTCAGTTATGTTTATATTGCCCAATATTCTTCATTTTTCTCTGCACATCAGCTTTTCTATCTAGGATCAATTAATATCTTTCTGAAGAATTCCGCTTTTGTTGGAGGGGGAGACAGGTTTTCAGACAAAAACATATCTTAGTCTTTGAACACTTCTTTATTTCACCCCTTACCTTTGGAGAATATTTCTGCTAAGTAAAACATTCTTCCTGGGCTGTTATTATTTTTTTAAATCAGATTTAAAATATTATGCTATTGCTTTTTGGTTTGTATTATTTCTTTCAAAAAGTCAGACATCATTCTTATTGTTATTTCTTTGAATATAACATTATGTCATTTAAAAAGAAAATCTCTTTTCACTGTTTTTCAGATTTTCTTTTGGCCTGTGATTTTCGATCTTCAATTTACATAGGTAGGTAGGGGTGTATGTATGTATATTTATCCTCTTGGGGTTCACTTACCTTCTTAAATTTGGGGATTGAGATCAATCATTCACTTCCAGAAAACTCTTAGCTGTGATGATGTTTGAATATGACTTTGACCCATTTTCTCTCTTCCCCTTATAGAATCCTAAGCATCTATATGTCTTTGATCATATTCAGGCAGTATGTTCAAAGACTGATATATACAATGAGCATATTGCTTGAGTCTCTTGTGCTCATTTCTTTTTTCCTCTTGTCTTTTGTATATATCTGCTTAAATTTGAGTATTTTATTGACTTGCTCTCTAATTAATTGACTAAAACACCCATTCTGTGTTTTTTTCCTAAACCTACCCATTGAATTCCAGATACAGTATTTTCAGTTTTAGATTCCACATTTGATCCTGTTTTATAGATTCTTTTCTCTCCCTAGTTCCCTATCCATCTACTGAGCACCAGATTTCAGCAAGTTTCTCATTGGAAAAACTTGTAATATGTTCTTATTCCCTCGAGTTTCCAAATTGTTAATCTCCCACCACAAAATCTCAACAGAATTTTTCTGGTTTCTTATTTCTCCCGTTGAGCCCTTACCCACAATTGTCAAATGTTCCTAGATATGGATATCTAAATATGATCAGGTTACCTTGCAAATATTCTCCCCTTCTGGGGTTCTAGATAATTGCTTCCATAGCTCATTGATGTCTTAAAAATATGTGATTTATTTTGATACTATATCTGAATTTTTCTGGTTGTCAGTGTAGAAGCACTGGCTTACCATTTTCTTGCACATTCTACTCAGGTGCAGAAATCTGGGCTTCCTAATTTTTTCAGACAGATGGAACTCTTTTACTTATCTACAACTAAGTTCTAGAAGAGCCCAAACTTTTTTTAATGTAGTTGCCATTTTATTTTAAACAGAAATAATAAAATCTTTTTATTTTATTTATGTTATTTTGTTTTATTTTTATTTTATTCAGAAAATAGTGATTATTGACATGGATTCATGTTAGACATTGTACTTTAATAAATTCTCATACTGGGTTGAAGTAAGGATGGCCTTTGTTCTTGTTTAAAACAGATTAAAGGATATCAATCCTGAAGTTTCTCTTGAATGGCTGGGTTGGAGACTGGGAATCTTTAATTTTAATACACTTCCCAGGCAATTCTGATACACCCCATCAACATGAAGCCATTTTGAAACCACTGAACTAAGCATGACATGATTAAAAAGTAATTTTCTGAGTCACTATTTTTATGATGGAATGAAGGAAATTTCATGGACTGTAAATAGAAGGGAAGATCAGTTTTTAGTTCCCACTCTAATAAGCATGGAAATACAGATTTCCAAAAGAAAGTTTAAAACCACCTCCCAACATCATGGTACATAAAACTAAATAGAAATAATAGAAAGAATATAGAGGCTAGAACTAAAGAATTCTTATCCTGTATGTATAGTGAGGCTGTGGTACATTTTCCTGGAAGTTAGAAAGACATTTCAAGGGTTATTTAGAAAAGATCAAGAGCTGTGTGTCAGTTAAAAAGCACCTGAAATAAAAAGAAATTACTTCTGAGAAGACCAGATTTTATGAGACAACAGCAATGTGTATCACACAGAAAAGTCTCACTAGACACACACTAGATCAAAATTGCTCTTGTAGACCTTATTATAAATGTTTTTAAAATCTTATAATAACCTGTACTTTAATGAAAAGAAAACAGAAGTTTATGGTAAAACCATAACTATTTTTATAAAACAGTATGTAAAGAGTTTATTTATATATGACCTCATTTCATATAAATAATTTTATAACTTCAGAATTCCAATTTAAAAAAAAATATTTTTAAGTATTTTCTTTTAAATATATGCTTTTATTTGATAATACTTGCTATCTACTAAAATTCAGAGTTCAGTACCTAAAAATGGCAAAATATAAATCAAGGCAATTTTTATCAAATTCTAAATGAAGCTTGATCTATATGTCTGCCATATATTAAGTGCCACACTATAGATGCAGTAACTGATTCAAAGAGCACAGGATAAGCAAGCATACTTTATACAATGTAACAGCTGTCCTTGTGAATATATACATTGATGTTAAGTAGGTACAGAAAAGTGAATACCTGATGCTGTTTGTTGGAGGAAGTAGAGATGAGGAAAATCCACTAAGAAGATGACCTTTAATGTATCTATCTCCAAGATTATGTGTAAATTGCATAGGTAGATAAAAGCATGGTGACGGGATCTAGGCACAAGAGAGAGCAGAAAATGGCTACACATAATAGTTTGGTGGGCTCTGAGAAGTTTGATAATTACTTGCACTGACATATCAGGTATTAGTTAAGGTACAGATGGAAAACGAGGTTGAATAGTTTAAGAGCTATTTGACTTCAAATGACATTTTAAATAATGCTAATAAGTTTGGACTTTATTCTGAAGGTGAATTAAAGTCACTGAATGATTTTAAACAAAAGAATGGCATGAAAAACTTTGTTTAAAGAAGACCATTTGGGAAGCATAAAACATTATTAGGAAGAAGGTGTACTGTGGATAGAATAATAATCACAATTTCTAAGATGGTAAGTATTGGGAAAAGATGGATTTTAGAAAAGTATTGAAGATATAATTCATAAAACTTGATCACCCTTTCATTAGGCGTGGTTTAAAAAAAGAGTTGGGAATTGCCTTACATTACTGGCTTTATTAGCATTATGTGAGAAATAACCAAGACAGAAACTACATAAGAACATCAGATTTGTAGGATAATGAAGAGCTCAGATATATACTTGAGAAATTTGAGATTTTTACTGAATATCTATGTAGGTGTAAATAGCCTAACAAATACATTACTTTCAAACTTCTGATGGAAGATATAAGTACTAATAAAGGAGGTGGGGTCATCAGCAAATATGTAGTAACTGTGAACACAAATCTAAAGTATCTAAAAGAATAATGAAAGCAACATGAGATTCAAGAAAGAGAGAACTCTAGTAATGTACTGAAATAAGAAACCACCATAATATAAAATTCTGAGGAAAAAATGTTCATATAAATTGAAGAACTAGGTGTAGTGAATAGTAACCAAGGAGATATTAAAGGGACAAATAATGCTGTAGGGTTAAGTAAAGTAAATTTAATACTGGGAAATATGTCACAGGTTACTAACTGTCTTCCAATTCTATTATCCAGTTGTTTTTGGTGATAAAATGGCTGTCAAAATTAGTACATTTCTTAGCCTGCCTTACAGCTAGCTACTGCTAAATATATCCTGATCAAGGAAGTTTAAGAATAATTGTCCTATCAAATTCTCAATATGTCATTAACAAGTAGCTGATGCAGGCCTTTTGGCTTCTTCGTCCAATCCTTTTTTTCTGCATTTGAAATGGAGACCTGATTTATGGAGATGGGACTGTCTTTTTGTTTCTCCAAATAGTTCTGTGAATCACAGCTTTAGTACCACAGAACCTGTGTCCCCAACGACTTTCTGGAGCAACTCTGCTATTCTGACCTGGACCTCCCATGTTAAGACTTCATCTGGAGTAATAAATTTATGATATATCCTTTTCATTTTGAGTTTTAATGCAACTTCTTGAACTTAACCCTTTTTGAGATAAGGTCATTTATGAATTTTGTGGTAGTAGGTGTCACAAAATAACAGGCATTAGCCTTATCACTGTATATTTTGCAATGGATGGCATACTAGTAAGTAAATGTAGTAAGTGATGTGCACTCTTTCAAGAAATTTGATGACAAAACCATGGAACAGCTTCTTTCACTGTGCGATCATTTTAAGTGATGTTTAAGAAGTATGATATCATGGAAAATTGCTTATGATACAGTGTTATTCAAAAAATCAGAATATGCTACAGGAGTACAATAATATGAAATTACCCTATTCATTAGGGGAAAATAATGTAAAAGAATACCTGTTGAAAATGGGACAATTTTGTTTATTTTCTTTATAACATTTTGCATCTGTGATTCATAGTTACTGCTTACAGCTTAGGTCTGAATATTTAAGGCCATCATTCTACCCATGGTAGAACTTTCTCAAGCATTATTCTGCAATCCTGGAATAGGGACAGAGAAGTTGGGGAGCTAGGATGACAAGGCCTGTAGCTTTGGAGGAGGGTGTGTGGAAAGGAATGGGGATGAGGAAGTTGCAACTGAAATGATGGGTCTTTTGAAATCAGGCAGTAAAGAAAGTGAAGTCAGAAAATTGATTGAATTCTTGATGACAATAGCTGTTTTGTAGCTAAGATTGAATATGATGTAGGTGAAGAGATAAAAAAGTGTTAATGGTGAGAATGTAGGTATTCAGATTTAAGATTATAGAGGTATGAGTTCAGATAATTACATGAGATGGTTTTAACTATGGAATGTGTTGCTGAAGTGGAGTGCTCTGTGAAGGTCATTGGAAATTATGAAGTATACCACCTTAATTATTAGTAATAATATTGAAATGGGGTTTAGAATTTCTTTAAATTAATGGGAATTTGAATAGAAAAATAGCATCACAAATGTTCAGAGAAACTTTCAGACTATTTCCTAATGTTTTAGTCAGTTTTTTATCTCTATGAGAAATATCTGACATGAATCAAATTTTCCCCCTGAGAGATTTTTTTAATATATTTCTTTAGTTTTAGGTAGACACAATATCTTTATTTTATTTTTATGTGGTGCTGAGGATTGAACCCAGTGCCTCATGCATGCTAAGCAAGCACTCTACCACTGAGCCACAACCCCAGCCCTGACATGAGTCAAATTAATCAGGAGAAAAAGTTTACTTTGGCTTACAGTTTTGTCATTTTTAGTCTATGATTAGCTGACTGCCTTACTTTTGAGCCTGGTAGTACATCATAATAGGAACATGTAGTAGAAAAAAATCACTTGCCTCATGGCCATGGAGCAAAGACAGAAAGAAGAGACAGGGGGACTGGGGCTGGGGCTTAGTGGTAGAGCACTTGCTTAGCATGTGCGAGGCCCTGGGTTCAATCCTCAGCACCACATAAAAATAAATAAGTAAAGGTATTGTGTCCATCTACAACTAATAAATAAATAAATAAATATTAAAAAAAGAGACAGGGTCTCACAATCTCCCTTGAGGGCATTTCCTTAATGACTTGAATAACTTAGACTTGAATAACTCCCACTAGGTTCCCACTCCTTAAAGTTTCCACAACCTCAAGTTAGTGTGAAGCTGAGGATCAAGCCTTTAATATATTAACCTTTTGGGGACATTCCAGATCCATACTCTAGCCCCTAATAAATTGTTATTGAATAATTGATTGAAAATGGAGATTCTTTAATTATTAAATCTTGGTTAAAAAAATGAGTTGAAAATGTAGACCTTAAAAAAAAAGAAGAGAAAAAACCCCAAGGTACATCATAAAGAAGATGTAGAAACTCCAACCCACAAATTCTGTTTATATGTGTAGGTAGCTTTAGTAACACATTTCTATGCTTTAAGAACATCTGTATTTTATGCTTATCATAAATGTAATGTATTTATCTTAATACATATTTTCTCTTAAATATATTGTGACATCTTTGATTGCAAAGAGTTTTCCTGTATACTGTTAACATATTATACAGAATCTGGCAAGATATGGGTGCTCAATACCCATATCTATTTCATGACTATATTTCCTGACATCATGTTGAAAATCTATATTCCTGTAGCTTGTGATCTGAGATTCAGTCATTCAAACCAAATGGGCTTTCATTTTCAATCATAAGATGTTCAAGCATAAGTAGTGTTCTAACTATTTGGAAATGGAAAGAGTATACCAACAATAGGTTGAGAACTAAATGGTTATATTAATTTCTCCTAAGCCTGTGGTTATACAAGTCTGTTAAATAGTTGTTTGCTTCTCTTTCTGTGTTAATATGTCATGTGTCCCATCTCTTCTGTACATTGTAGAGAGAGAATACACATAAATTACCAATATTATATCATAAAATTATAACTTCTTGGGATCTAATGGAACATTAAGTATTATTTTGTCTAGGACCTGTTTGAAAGTGACAAAAGAATAAATTCTAGGCATAAAGCATAAGAAAAAAATATTTCTCAATTTCTTCATTTCCCTTTCATTCTTAGGATCCCATAGTCCTTATAAATATTTCTTCTCCTATTCCCTCCCATGTTTTTAAAATATTTATGTTAATTACATTTTCATTGCTATGACCAAAATACCCAACAACTTAGAGACAGAAAAGTTTGTTTTTGGATCAAAGTTTCTGTAGTTCTGTACATAGTCAGCAGACTTTATTGTTTTGGGCCCAAGATGAGGCAGAAAGTCAAAGAGGAAAAGTGTGACAGAGGAGCATTATTCCTCTATTGGCAGAGAAAGCTGAAGCAGAAGAGGGTGGAAGAAATATGAATCCATCCAGGGCACACCCCCAGCGACCCACATCCAAGAGTTTGATATCCTCAGGTGATCACAGCAGCAATCAAGAACCCATTCAAGAAGAATTGAGCTTGCATCTGCTGCTGCTGCTTCCTTATTTTCCCAACTTTTATTCCATAGAAGCCTCCAACCTATTGGATGGTGCTGCCCACACTCAGAAAGGGTCTCTTCTTTAGTTGCTATCCCACATTCCAATCATTCCTAGACATACCAATAAGCTTCTTAATCACTGGCATCTCTTATTCCAATGTAGTTGACAATTAAAATTAACTATTACAGAAACCAATAAAAAATAATTGATTAGCATTTTGGGTACTGTGTTCTACTCTTTGCAAATAAGATATTATATTTTATTTCTGAAGATCTTCCTCTTTATAAGAGACTTTTGGGGAGAATGTTTACAGGTAAGCAGGTGTCATAATCAATATTCTCAACTCATTCCTGGAGATAGCAGATTACATGGGAATCAGCCTTAGGCAAGCTGCTCTCTGGCCACTCATGTAACCTAGATGCATATTCATTAAGAATACATTCTTTTCAAGGAGGCTTTTATTGTTGGTTGCACAAACAAAACAAAACAACAAGATGCTCAATTTGGTGATACAATTTCTATAGCCCATATATACCATGTCATCTCATTGGTGATTCCATGGTTGTCATGCTTGCTATAGATCATTAGGCATCTCTAAATCAGAAATCACATACTTGAATATCTATATAAGCCAAATAACCATGTAAGTTAACAAAGCATAAAGGGTAGAATTTATGAGCAAGACATGGAAATGTGGAAAATAGAGCATGGATACCCTATGCAATGAGGAAGCTACTACACTTTATGGTTTGCCATATTTTACATAGCAAACTAGCTTTCTATTCCAATTTTTTTCAAAGAAAAGAAGGTGAGAAACTCAGGCTTTTATGGTAAATACTTAGAATATGAAATATTTAAACCTAATTGAACACAAACTGTTTCTACCACACTAATATAAGCCAAAAAAAGACAAAATAAAAACCCTAAAATAAAATACCCAGACTGCATTTGACCATCAGTTAACATTTGCAGATGTCCTATTCTATTTCATTTGGCTGTTGGCCCATTTGCAATTTTTCCTACCTGATAGGGTTCACACAGGCTTAACTGCCCTCCCTGCAAGTCCTCCCTACTAGGACTCATTTTATAGCCCTGGCCCTAAACTGAGAATTTTATTTGCAGATCCAAGATTTTCTTCTTGCTTATTCTCAGAGTTCCAGAATCAGAAAACATCTTTTTCAAATTAGAGTTTGACTTTTAAGGAGAACATACATTTTCATAATACAAGCCATGGAACACCAATTTCAAATTTATTTCTTTTATGTTGGATCTGGCACAGTTAGAGTGGAAAGGATTCAGGTGAACTTTGGGAGTATGATTTATTGAGCAAATCCTTGATGAAGAGTCTTATAAACATAGCTTCTAATCTTGTCTCTGACATTTCTTAGCAGTCTGAACTAGTTCAAGTCCCTTAGATTCATTCAGTTTTCATTTTCTCAAATTCAAAATGGAGATACTAATAAAGAATTATTGTTTTCATCAGGTTTTTTTTGCTGCTGTTACTAAAAGACCTGACAGAACAATTTTAGAGGAGGAAAAGTTTACTTTGGGGCTCACAGTTTCAGAGGTCTCAGTCCATAGACAGCTCACTTCATCCCTTGGGACTTGAGGTAAAGCAGAATATTATGGAAGATGACATAGGAAAGCAGTTCAGGACATTATACCAGAAAGCAGAGAGAGAGAGAGAGAGAGAGAGAGGGAGAGAGAGAGAGTGAGATTCCCCTCACCATGGACAAAATACATACTCCAGAGGAAAGATCCCAATTATCCATCTCCTCCAGCCACACCCTTCCTGCCTGGTTACCATCCAATTAATCCTTATCAGTGAATTAATGCACTGACTAACCCAATCATTTCACCTCTGAACCCTAATGCATTGTCTCACAAATGAGCTTTTGGGGTACATCTAATATCTAAATCATAACATTCTATTTCTGGCCCCCCAAAACTCATATCTGTCTCCCAATGCAGTATACATTTAGTGCACTTCAAAGAGTCCCCATGATCTTAGCATTATCCCATGATTTTGGCATTGTTCATAAGTCCAAGTTCAAAGTTTCCTCTGAGACTCAAGGCAAACTCTCAGCATAAGTCCCTGTAAAAATCAAAATCAAGTTATATATATATCTAATATATAAAGGCACAGAGTCAACATTTCCATTCCATCAGGGAGAAATAGAGGTATAGAAAAAAGGAATGTGACTAAAGCAAGATAGAAATCCATCAGGATGAACAAGTCCTATAGCTCCACATCAAGCATCTGGAGCATATACCATCCTGATGTTCTTTCCAAAGGTCTTGTGTAGCTCTGCCCCTATAGCTTTGTCCATTGTATCCCATGTGGCCTCTCATTTGGCTTGTCTGTGCTCAATTTCTGCAGCTTTCCTTGGCAGATGTTCCACAGTACTGACATTTCTTTAATCTTGTGTGTCTTCAGTATGGCTTTGGCTTCTTCCTCACATCTCCACACATTGCCTTATCAGAGACAGACACAGGGACACAGGGACACCAACCCTGCTGCAACCTTGCCTTGCCCCGCAGACTTTCCATAGAAATCTTGGTCAAAACTTCCATGACCCCCTAACTCTAGCCTATTATATTCCTGCAGAACCAGCATTATGTAGTTGACACCAAGGACTGCCACCATCTTGAGCAGTAGCCAAACCTGCAGGAACCAGGCAGCAGCCTCTCCAGAGCTAGGTGACACAGCATGTTGCAACAAAGTCCTAGGCCACCCTGTGCAAGCAGGATGCCCTACTGGCCTCTTCTCAAAGGCATTTTTACTTTTTTTACTTTTATACACTTGAGCCTGAGATGGATGGGGTCTTGCCAATTCCTCAAGCTATCTTTCCTATAGTCTCTGGGTAAAGTCTTTAGTGGCCCATACATTGCTTAGCCCCAGTTTTACTCACAGCTGTCTGGTTAAAATGCAAGTTTTTTTTTTTATATGTTTCTGCTTTGGTTCCTACTCCTAATTGACACAATAAACTTGGTTAAAAGCTGTCAGCAATACCATGCCATATCTTGAATGCTATGCTTCCTAGAAATTTCTTCCTCCAGAGTAAGAAGTGTATCACCTCTAAATTCAACCTCCTAGAAAGTCTCAGGACATGGGCAAACACAGACACCTTCTTAGCCAGAACATACCATGAATGGCCTCTAGTGCAATATTCAACAGAGTACCCCTTCTCCCCTGAACCCTCAAGAGACCAGTCTTTACTGGCCACAGTCCTGTTGGCATTGTAATCTTCTGAACTCCCACCAGAACTTCCCATTAAAGTCCCTTAAAATATTCTAAAGGTTTACATCACTAAAATTTCCAAATTTCCTCCCCCAAATTCCAAAAAGTTCCAAAAGCTTCTAAACTACATGGCCAGGCTAGTCACAGCAATGACCCTGCTTCTTGGTACCAATTTGCTTTAGTCAGCTTTTTCACTGCTATGTCTAAAAGATGTAAAGAGAACAACTTTTGAGGTGGAAAGGCTATTTTGGGGATCATGGGTTCAGAGGCCTCAGTCAATAAACAATGGGCTCCATTCCTCAGGGCTGGAGATGGGGCAGAACATCATGGCAGAAGGGAATGATAGAGGAAAGCAGCTCAGGACTTCACACCAGGAAGGAGAGAGAGATACTTCTCTCACCACAGACAAAGTATATACCAATTAATTCTTATTAGGGGATTAATTTGCTGATCAAGTTAACCCAGCCAATTCACCTCTAAACTTTCTTTCATTGTCTCACACATGAGGTTTAGGGGGACACCTAATATCTAAACCATAGCAATTTTTATAACAAATGGGAATGCATAGGAAAATACCAAGAAAACCTATGATATTGAAATGTAGGGCATTTTTATGATTGGTGCTTTTAATATTCAAATATGAATTTATCTTAAAATTTTATTTTTATTTTTCAAAATTTCTTATTGTTCTCTATTGCATGGAATGCAGTTAGCTAACAGTAGTGAAAAATGAATAACTAAATATAAAAATAGTGTCAGGTTTTAACTGGTTATAGTTATCTGTTATAATATTTTCTTCCATATTTCATTACTATAATATCCATTGATTCTGGGCTAGACCTTGTTCTAGATACTTAGGCCATAGGGATTAACAAGATAGGCAAAGAGCCTGTCCTCATGGAAATTTTATTTCTAACTAAAGAAGTAGGTCATAGCCACATAAGGAAATAAATACATAAGTAAATGTGACATAAGGGTCTTAAAGTAAAATAAAACAGATATGGAAATAGTGAAAACTCCCTTAGTGTCTTTTTAACATTTGGAAAATCTGTAGTAATGTCAACTTTTCACCTTTCTCATTACTGATATAAATAACTTTTACTTTCTTTCTTTTTCTTGATAACTCTGGCTAAAGGCTTATCATTTTTGTTGATTTTCTCAAGTAATCCACTAGTTTCATTGGTTTTCTGCTTTGCTATTCTTTCTCTCAATTACTTTAGGTTGAAATTACTCTTTTTCAAAGTTTTTTTGTTGTTGTTGTTTTTTGTTGTTGGGTTTTTTTCTTTTTTCTTTTTCTTTTTTTTTTTTTTTACTGTGGAAGCTGAAGTTGTTGAGGTGCTTCTTCTTTTCTCATGTATTTGGGAAGCTGTAAATTTTCCTCTAAATGCTGTTTTATACACATCCCACAGATTTTGATATGTCGTGTTGTGTTTTCATTTTCTTTCAAGGAAAATGCTGTTAAGTTTCCCTATGATTCTTTATTTGATGGATGAACTATTTATTTTCCAAGTATTTTGGGATTTTCTATATTTTTGTTCTGTTCTTTATTTCTAATTCAACTCTATTTTGGTTAGCTCCCTCTTTAAATGAGCAATCTGAGGCCCTGAGATAGTCTACATGTCTTCTTTTCATCCTTGTCTTACAGAGCAAGGACATGCTACAGAGCTAAGGCAGCTGTGGAGGTCCTCTGTTAGTATTTCTTGCTATCACATTCAAAAGATTTAGGATATATCACTCAGAGTAGCCAGCATGAGTTTATTAGAGGGGATGGGAAAAGAAATAAAGGGGATACTCTCCACGGAAAATGGGTCTTCCCAGAGAGAATAAGGATTGCATGCCTCTTCTGCCCTACAGTTTCATTACAGATCTCAGGGAAGTTTCTAGATTCATCCAGATCTTCCTTTTGACTGCGGGATTACATCAGACCTATAGGTTCATGCTAAAGATCCAAGGCACTCTGTGTACTGTAGTATCTCTTAGGGGTTATAAATAATATTTATATTAAATTATTCCAATTTAAAGATGCCATCTGCTTTCTTCTGGGACCCTGACTGATACAGAAAAGATTTTTAAGGGTAGTAGAGCTGTTCTTGAGGAGCTTCTAATTTAACAGGAGAAACATATTTTCTAGAACCTAATTTTGTTTCAGCTCGATGTGTCTGTTAATGTCAAATGAAGAAAACAAACATTAATCAATATAAGGATTCCAGCATGGAAAAAAATTATAAATCACAAACTCAGTTTAAATCCCTGTCCAACTTTAGGATAGTTTCTCCTAATTCCTCTGCAGAATATGTAATCTTTTTCAAAAGATTAACTAGGTGATCAGAAGATTTGCCATAAGAGTTAGCAAAGGAGTAGTTTAAGTGTTATTATTTGGATCTAAAGTGTCCCCTAATAGCTCACATGTGAGACAATGCAAGAAGTTTCAGAGAATAAATGATCAGGGTGTGAGAGCCTTAACTCAATCAGTGAATTAATCTCCTGATAGGGATTAACTGAATGGTAACTGAAGGCTGATAGGGTGTGGCTGGAGGAGGTGGGACATTGCAGGCATGGCTTTGGGGTATATATTTTGCATCTGGGAATGGAGTCTCTGTCTGCTTTCTGATCCTCCTGTGAGCTGGTTCCCTCTGCCACAGTCTTCTACCATGATGTTCTGCCTCATGTAGAGCTCCGAGGAATGGGGCCAGCCTTCCATGGACTCTGAAATCATTAGTTCCCGAATAACTCTTCCTCCTCTACAGTTGTTCTGGTCAGGTCTTTTAGTCACAGCAGCAAAACAGCTGACTACAACAATCATGGAGTATTTTGAGTAGGCAAAGATATGGCACAAATTCAGATGCTAATTTGGGATTATTTTCTGAATATTTAATGTCTATGCCTTTTCCCCCCATGCTAGTGTGCTTTTGAGAGGCTTGTGTTATGTGATATATTCCTTCCATCAGAAGATAAGACAAGCCTGTTTGGAAAGCCAGCCACTTGAATGATGGCTAATATAGTTTTCTTTGGCTCTGCATCTAGGGGATGGGATAAAAACTATCCTGAAAAGTAGGATGGAAACAAAAAGAAATTACAATTTCAGTTGACCTAGAGTCAAATTAAGTATTTGAGCAGTAATATCTACCTCATGTCCAAGAGGAGGACTTGAGTCTATATATATATAAAATAAGACCTCAGATTGTAATAGATTGGGAATTGGAGTACAAGTGTACAAGTGTACAGAATCAAAGAATTCAAGACACTGGTGGTGGGAAAAGAAAACTTCTGGCTACTTGTTTTTGGTAGTACTATCCAGGAAGCTTTGAAGTGATACCACAATAAATATCAGTGGAATAGGTGAAGCGATGGTGAAGTAAGTGCCTCCATAGACCTCATGAAATTTCTACCTAGAAAACATGATGGGTTGAAATGAATTAACGAATATAGGTTCTCAGATACTGATAGCACAAGGACTGTGAAGAGAGAGGCACATATGTCAGTGATAGACGGTTTTCTTGGAAACAAATGTAGTTTTACACAAATGAACCATGACTTTATTAACCACTGGGAAGCAAAAGTAGACTAGGATATATGAGGGCTTCAGGTGTAGTAATTGTCTTGAATCTTTTAAAAAATTACTTGACAGTTTTTGAAAGGAAAGAGGGCCTTGCTGCTAGAATCAGCACTCAGCTTTTCATTTTTGTCTCATGGAGTTCAACTCTAGGTTCAGTTATATATCACAGGGATCTAAAAGCTTCCAGTTAGCCAGACTCATCTTTCTTGAAAGGGAAATAGGTATGTCCTGTTGATACTTGAAACATGGCCCACAGAGACCCTAATCAAGCTTCCTTATGACATTCAGCCTGTCCCTAAAATAAAACCTTCTCCTAGCATGTTCTTAATAAGGACAAAATAAACAAACAAATAAATAAATAGGGGCTGGGGATGCGGCCTGGGTTCGATCCTCAACACCACATACAAAGAAGTCGTGTCCGCCGAAAACTAAAAAATAAATATTAAGAAATTCTCTCTCTCTCTCTCTCTCTCTCTCTCTCTCTCTCTCTCTTTCTAATAAATAAATAAATAACACTTTAATAAATTCCAACTGATTACAAGTGACATCAAATTAATTTCTACCAACATACATTATTACTGTCTTTTCAGCTCCATTTTTTATAAGAACTCATTAATTCACATTGATGTACTATGCCATTTTTGGCATCTTTCAAAATTCCATTTATGTATCACCCTTCTTAGGAACTCCATACATTTTCAATTTATTCCTACATTAATATTTGAACACATTATTATATTAATCATGTATATATGATGCTGTGTGTACTCTCCATATTACATATCATTGTGCTTTATAATACATTAATATATTAATATACATTACTATATTTTATCATAAATCTTATATGGTAAGGAATGTCTCCTCCATAGCTGCATTTAAATATGTCCTAGGTTTTATTAACCTTTTATACTTCCATAGAAATTTAATAATCAGTCTCATGAATTGGGACTTTGACTGAAGCTTCATTATGTCTTTAAATCAATTTGTAGTGAATTGACATCTCTGGAGTATGTTTCTTTCTTTATTTAGTACTAGGGATTGAACTCAGGGGCACTAGTCCACTGAGCCACATCCCCAGCCTTATTTTGTATTTTATTTAGAGACAGGGTCTCACTGAGTTGCTTAGCACCTTGCTGTTGCTGAGGCTGGTGTTGAATTACTTATCCTCCTGCCTCAACCTCCCAGGCCACTGGGATAACAGGCGAGCACCATCACGCCTCTAGGGTATGTTTCTATCATAAGCATGATCTTCCGTCAAATTACTTAGGTCCTTTTGAATGTATCTCAGTGAAATTTTATAACTTTTTGCTTTTAGGACTTTTACATCTTTGGTTCAGTTTATTACTTAATATTTTGTACTTTTGTTTGTTTGCTATATAACTTCAACTTTGTCTAAATATTTTTTCTTGTTATTTATTACTGATGTATAGTTATATAATAACTTTTTACATATAATCCATATAAAATGTTTCAATTCTATTATTTATAACTATAATTTATATATTATATTTCTATAATAGTTCTCTGTTCATTCTTTAGGGCTGTCTGTGTGAACAATCATATCATCTGCAAATAATGACAGTTTTATTTCTTCCTTTCTAAGCCTTACATCTTAACTTCTTATCTTATTTCACTGACTAGGAAATTAGATATCTATCTTATATCTTGCAAAACAAACAACTTTTGATGCATTGAGGATTCAAATATCAAAAGCAAAATTTTAAAATTTTGTTTGCTAATAGCTGTAATATTGGTGTAGGAAACTTTGTTTTAAGCAAGATTTCAAAAGTAATAGCCACAAAAGAAAAGATATATACATTTTTTATATTAATATTAAAACTCCAGATAATAGAAAAGCAGCTTAAAGAAAATGGGAAAAAATAAAAATGCAAGTTATAAATGGGAAAGAGTGTATCTGTAACACATATAATTGGCAAAATATAGTCACTGTCTCTTTAGGAAATAAAAAGTACTACATATAATATTAAGATGGAAAAGTTGTCCTTTTATAAACAGAAAATATTTATGGCTAATAACCATATTTAAACAAGGAGTAGAGTATCAGGATAAAGAGAAAAGAGAGGTACTTAGTGAGCAGTGACAAGGACATGCACCAATATGTGGATAAATACACCTCATACAAACTGGGGTTCCTGGCTGTCTTGTTCACCACTTCTTTCCCCATCTCCACCCTTGCCCCAGGGTTTTGGTCTTGTGGAGCTATGTAATTCAGCTTAGGAATGTGACAATACTGCTTCAGGGATTCCATGGTCATCTTTGTCAGCAAGTCTTTATTGCATATATTTTCTTAGTTAATGTATGATGCCATCTTTCCCTCCCAGGCCCTATAGCACTTGTAAAAGCCACACCAGCAGGGGTCCGGAGAGGTACAGGGCATAGCACTGTGGGTCAAGGGGTGTTTGAGGTGAAAAGGGTATTAGAGACCAATGAGAAAATTAAAGCACAGCAGGATTAAAATGGTTGTCTGACATCACTTAGTTGATGAATAAATTCAAAGGATATTTGTGACAAGTAGCAGAGCCTGAGCTCATTTCTCTTGACTCTGGACTAAGGCACTTCCTGTTCCATCACACTGCTCTGTACCTGCCATATGCACACCCAGAAGATGCCAGTTTTATCCTGTTCCATTTATACTTACAAGTTTCTAATGTATATCCTCTTAATACCTTACAGTGCACTCCACAGGAGAGGTACCAGTTTACTTCCAAATCTCTCCCTTGATGAAAAATATGTTAATCCATGCTTCAAATAGACACAAGAATGATTTCCACCAGGTGGCATACAGGCTTCCACAGGAGTTCTCTGAGCCTCTGGGATCACTGCCAAAGATGGGAGAAGAAGGCCATGGTGGGTGGGAGGCAAAAATGGAGTGGTAGACAATAGGCAAAGCGTACCTGTAGAACTGTGTAGGCAGAACTCAAAAGAGTTCTGTTCAGTGAGCCACTCCTCTGCTTTTAGGATTCATCGTAATCTGATGACCTAGTATATTTAATTTTATCACATAGTCACTTGAACTTGTTTTCTCTGAACTGTGTCTTTCTTCCACTTGGTTTCTTTGCAGCCTGCCTTTTAATTAAACTCCTAATATATCTATTTAAGACCTCCCCAGACTGATTAATCAAGTGCCACCAGGAAACTGAAATTCCATCATAAAACAGTTACTAATGTGTGAGGGGGGATTATTAAATTGCTGTTTTATTGCCCAAATTGACAAAGATCAGTGATGAAGAGTGAGCATACTGGAGTTGCGTGGCAACGCGTTCATCTAATTAATGAAGTGACAGTTTTATGCTGTGAAGTAGCAAAAGGACTTGACAAGACTCATGGCTTTTCTCATTGACTCTAACAGCTGGAATGATGTTTCTTAACGTTCTCACAAGGTTTGGCAGTAATATATTACCCTTGTCACACTTAAGGAAGGAGGAAGGGGCAATTAAAATCTCTTTCCACTGTCAGTGAATCCCAATAGAAAGACATTGCTGAGAGCTAAAGATTCCCTGGGCCCTGCCTTAACCTGACTAGCAACATCTACCCCACTAAATACACACTACAATCAGATATCTCTGTTGCGAATCTTGTTGTTTTGGTACCTTGATTGGACAAAGATGGAGAAGTCAAGTGTAACTGACACAAATTTTCCCAGGGAGATAATGGAGAACACATTGAACAAATTCACCATTCACTATTCATTCAACAAATATTTATTGAATAAAAGCTTAAGGTATTGACAAACATTTTGTTAATTATTCTGAATTCACAATGTAATGGGACCTACAAGTGAAAACATGGACTAATTCTGAATCCATCAGATATGAATAATATTGATGAATGTTTTCAGTGACAATAGTAAGATTGTCTTTATCAGAAGGGAAGGTAGGCAACTCAACCTGTACTTGTGTACATTTGGAGTACGTGTCAGTTGGCTACTTTTCTGTTCAATGGCCAAATATTGGGGCCTCTGTGTGTTTTGATTCTGCTCAGATAGGCAAAGAGGATCAAATGGATTTGAGAACTGTATCTCTCTTGAGTCTACAAGAGTCCTTTGGAGATGAGATGAAAAATAGTCTGTTCATTACTAGGATTACAAAGTTCCAAAAAGACAGGCTACAATTGCACTACAAAGACAGTCTTGCTTCTGATATTGTAGCTGCCCTATTCTTTCATTCTTTCCTTTCCAAAAAAAAAATCCTCTATTATATTAAGGAGGAAGAAAAATGCTGCCTATGTCTTAGGTAATAATGGTAGGTCCAGCCTCAGATCTCAATCAGATCTAACCCCAAGGTTATTTGTGGGAAGCTTGGTTCTGAAAACTGAAGTTTTTGAAGGTAAATGATTATAAATGTAAATTTCAACTCCCTGTGGGGCTGCTTGGCTGAGAAGGATTTCTGAGCTTGGCACAGCTCAGTGGTAATTATCTAGACTTGAACACAGTTTTTGTTTCACGGGGAAAGACATTTGGCAGAAATTCTTGCAGGCTCTAAAAGGCCACATCCTTTTTTTTTTTCCCCCTAGGAATGCCAAAACCTCTAATTTCCAGACATAAAATGTTAATGCTTCTCTCTCACCCATATCCTGGTTCCTGTCAACTTTTAGGAACAGGTATGGCTTTTTCTGGAATATAGGAAACCACAGAGCTTACAACCTGGCAGGATTTATCTCAGTGCCATTGTTTCATTTAGGTCAGCCTGTGTGGCATGGTTTTCAAATCTCCACAGCCAAACACGTGTTTCACTTGAAGGGATAGGCCAGAGTTCTTCAAGCAAATTATATCTAAGCTTTTTGTACAATCTACTTAAAATATCTGTCTCTTTTTCATCTTGAGACAGCAAGAGGAGCAACAAAATCATTTAAAAGCATTTTAAAGTATCTAAAATGTGCCAAGTATTGTGTGGACCAATGCATGCAGATCCCTAAACCAGAAGATACAGTATTGATCTTTAAAGTTCTGAGGTCTCTGCATCAGAAACACATATGCCAAATCAGCAGAATATGATTCTAAGGCTCTACATGAGCAATACAAAACTAGTGTGTGTTTTTGATTTTGTGTGTTTGTGTGTGTGTGTGTATGTGTGTGTGTGTGTGTGTGTGTGTGTGAGAGAGAGAGAGAGAGAAAGAGAAGAGAGAGAGAGAGAGAGAGAGAGAGAGAGAGAGAGAGAGAGAGAAGAGAGAAGAGAGAAGAGAGAAGAGAGAAGAAAGAAAAAGAGAGAGGTAAGGAGGAGAAATGGAGATATTGAAAAAATATACTATTTACTATTCATTCAACAAATGTTTCTTGAATACCTTCTAAATCCGGGCACTAAAGCTGGGATATAATGCTAAGAACTGAATTTGGTACTTTCCCTTATGGATTTATTATTATGCACTCATTCATGATACAGTGCACCATGCTAATTGAAGAACTATGGATGGGCTTTGGAGTAAAGTCATTCTATGTTCAAATATTAGCTATTCAATATATTTATCTATGTGACTAAACAAATTAATAAAAGTAACCTTTGCTTTCCTCTTTTGGAAAATAGGCATAAGAATATATGACACCCATGGGTTGTAGTAATTAAATGTAAACACAATACCTATTGTAATGTCTGGTATATAGTAAATGCTCAATAAATAGCAATTAGATTTAAGTTTTTCTTTTTTTAATGGCAAGCAATAGTAGTATGTAGGTGGAATATCTAAGGCAGCCCAGGGTTCCAGAGGTGTGAGATGCATTTGGAGGATAAGAGGAATTAGGAGAGAAGAAGCAGAGACAGAGGCCTGGGATGAAGCAAATGGAGAAAGAAGCGGGGATAAAGTTCCTGGAGGAAGAAGAGACACCAGCACTTATAGGACCTAACTGGTTAGAAGGAGCTTTGGCTCTAGCTTCTCTCAGAGCAATCCGAGAGTTCATTGTCTTAATTGATAATTTCAGAAGGACTTCGGGCTTAGAGCTGCCAAGAGCATAGCTGTGATCAATCCCTGTTTATTTACTCATTTAAATTGTTTATAATCATATGATCTTATATTCTTGAAAAATTATTTTGAGGCATTTTACATATAGATATCCATAAGGAAATAAGGATGACCCGCTTGCTTATTATTATTGTTAAAATGATGGTTTGTATTTGCCTGTAGAATCTTAGATGTTCCTATCTATGATTATACTGAACATGTCTTTTTGACAACTCTGCCTAGCACTGTATATAGATATAATGACTATCTTCCTAAACTCAAAAACAGTTTGACATGTCTGGTTGTTATGGAAAGGACCACAGTGTGGCATATTGAGACCAGAGTGTGTGGTTTCCTAAAGATGTTTCACCAGGGTATTACTGTGTGGGGACTAAAGAAGAAGTGTATCTAAAGAAGCCCCAACTGGAGAAACTGCTTCTTGACTCAGTACTTCAAATCCATTGTCTCAGTGATGACAAGTTTTCCTTATACTTTAATCCCAATATACCTCAGTTTTAAAAGAACATTTTCCAAAAATGATACCCTTTGTTTTCCCAGGAATATAAATTTCTTCTTATCCCTCTAAATATCACATATGCCAACAGATTTATTCTACTTTACACGTGGCCTATGCTGTTTCTGAACAATCTTTAACTGTTTTTGTTTGTTGGTACAGAGAATTTAACCCAGAAGTGCTTTACCTCTGAGCTAAATCTCCAGTCCTTTTATTTATTCATTTATTTTTAAATTCTGAGACAAGGTCTAGCTGAGTTGCTGAGAGCCTCACTAAATTGCTGAGACTGGCCTTTAACTTGCAGTCTTCACACTTCAGGCTTCTGAGTTGCTGGAATACATACATGCACCTGACTCTGTCTCTCATGATAAGGGTGTTCCTCAACACCCATTTCTGTAGTAGTCCCATCTACCAGGGAGGCTGAGGCAAAAGTGCTTGAACCTGAGAGTTTGAGATCAGCCTGGGCGCCATAGAAAGACCCCTGTCTCAAAAATCAATAAATAAAACAGATTGTGTTTAAATATAAATCAAAAGCACAAGGTTGGACAGGGTACCTGAATGACGACGCACTTCATATTAGACAGCTTTCAAGGCATCCTGTGTCACTTCACTTCCCACCATGGCCACCTGAGCATCTGGGACTGTCAGCCCCTGAGCTTTCCCCATGTTTTCCTCTGTGAGCTTGCTGTGAGTGGCCTTCAGGGGACAAGCCACCTACCACCCAGCCAATTTTTCCCAGCTTTCAGAATATTGTTGGCCTCATGTTTCTCTTCCTATTGGTCACACTTTTTCCTAGGAGGTTTCTATACTTCTTTAAATAGATACTGCAGAGCTGGTCCTCAGTCCAATGGCCAGACATGCCTGTATGTTTAGATGACAGCTGTCATTCTGTTACACAGATCAGTCCTTTGGGTTTGTTAATTATATGCAGTCGATAGCAGCTACAGCTAATTTTTTTTAAAATACCTATTGAGGCATTATGTCACATTTGAAAGAATACTGGATATAGCACCAGAAGTGTTATCTAAAGTTCCCCATTTCCAGAAAAGACAGAACTAAGAAAAAGCTGTCCCCTTTCATTGTTTTGCAAAATGTTAGTATCATCTGATTTCTAAGAACATTCCATTTCTAATATCCAATGGTTCTATTATACAAAGATCACAATCTATACATGAACATTATTTGGGGGATTTCAACCATTAAAAAAACCCGTTATTAGATTTGATAATAGAAGTCAAAATCAGTGAGTAGGTTTGAAATACTGGGTTGATGTTGGAGGGGAGATTTACAGTCCCTTCTTTACTCCCTAAATTCCAGGTTTTGTATAAGTTAATTTCCTGAAAAAATATGAAATGCATAACATCATTAATCTCATTGTTAATGTGGGTGGGCTCAGATTGCTATATTGCTACTTTATTGTGAATTATCTTTGACCATTCCGATTTCTGTGATGAGGGAATATGATTCTTACACTTTCATTCCTAATTTTTTAAATAATTTCTTATCATTTATGGATGTAAACATATTTCTGAAAATATTCAATCTGTGTATACTTTTCTTCTTTCACATATTATACCAGCAGTCCTGTAATAGAAACAGCCTTGCTTATTTTGGAGGACCCTATATTTAGCATGGCCCCTAAGTATCGAATGTATGCAAAATTCCTTTTATTAATAAGGATAGTAATCTGTATGCTGATACCAATCTATGAACTTCTTGTTTTCAGTTCATAATGAGAGAAGTCCAAATATTAATAGTGATTGTTAGGAACTATTAAAACAATTTGACATTGCTGTAGCATCAAAATAAGTGATCAATAGACTTATTGCACTGAATGGTGTGTATAAAACATTTTGCATATTGATCATTTATTTTGCAGAGTTACTAAATTCACTTATCATTTCTGCTTTTTTTTTAGATCAATTAGGATTCAAAGTACTCAGTTGTGACATGGGAAAGAAAAGTTTTATTTCTTCCTGTCTAATCTGTGCTTTTTATTTCTTTCTTTCTTCACAGTAATATGACCTATCAGGATAATTTTGCATAGAAATGATTCTGAAGGGTATTCTTACCTCATTCTCAATCTGAAGAGACATCGTTGTCTTTTACCATGAATTTTGATACCGTATGTTTTGCCATAGATATCCTTGGGAATGTTGATGGAGTTCCCTGTCATTCCAAGTTTACTAGGAGTTATTACTGTGGATGTTTGCTGACTTTTATCAAATGCTTTTCTTGAAACTATCATGTGGTTGTTCTTGTGTGGTTGTTGTAGTGAATCACATCATTGATTTCTGAATGTTAAACCAACTTTGCCTTCCTGGGATAAGCCCCAAATGGTAATAACACATATATTGCTGGATTTGATTTGCTAAAAGTATGTAAAGGATTTCTGCATCTATATTCATGAGGGATATTAGTCTTTAATTTCTTTTATTGCAATATTTTTGTGTGATTTTAAAATCAGGGAAATATTAGCCTCATAAAATCAGTTGAAGAGTGTTCATCTTTTTCTATGTCCTGGAAGATATTTCATGTAATTGATATTATCTCTTAATTAAATATTAAATAAAATTCACCAATGAAGTTAATGAATCTGGAATGTTCTTTGTGGAACCATTAAAACTATGATTTTAAAAGTTTTAAATCAAATATAGGACTATTCATTCTTTTTTTCCCCATGTGCCATGGCAGTTTGTGTCTTTTGCAAAATGTTTCTCATCATAAATGACATCTGCATTTTTCCAGGAGTAATTCATAATAGTCCCTTGTTATATTTTAGCATTTGTAGAATCTGTAGTGATGGCCTCTTTTACACTCCTGACTTTAATTATTTGTTTTTTTTCTAGTTTCTTGATTAATATGATTAGAGTGTTTTCAAGTTTGTTAATTGTATCAAAGAAGTAGCATTCTGTTTGACTGATGTTCTCTGTTGTTTTTTTCTTATTTTATTGATTTCTATTATTTATTATTCCCTCTCCATTTGTGTCTCATATGCTATGAATTTTTTTAGATTGTTCCATTTGTCACAATATACATCTTTTAACTTATCACAGTCTATTTACAAATAAATAAAAATTTTTCCACTTTATTGTATCATCAAGAAATTTGGGAGCTGTGAATGTAGCAAATTTAAAAAACATGCTGACTATGTTTTAATATACATATGTCATATATCTTACATTATATGTGTGCTTACTCTGTTTAAGCTATACATTACCTTTAAAAAATATTAAACATTTGATGAACTTTTTAAAACTTCTTACAGTTCTGATACTCCATTCTTCTAAATAGATTCAAATTTATATCTTGTGTTATTCATCTTTTGCCTAAAGAAATTTCTTCATCATTTTTCAAAATCCTTTTTTATTTGTTCTTTTTAGTTTTACATAAAAGTAGAGTCTATTTTTCCATATTTGTACCAACAAGGAGTATATCTTATTCTAATTAGTATTCCAGCCTTGTGACTCTACACAATGTTGAAATTCACTGTGATGTATTCATATATGTACATAGGAAAGTTATGTCAGAGTCATTCCACTGTGTTTCCTATAGTGTAGTTCTGCTGAAGACAAATTATCTCAGTTTTTGTTTGTTAAAAAAAATGTTATTTCATCTTTATTTTTGAAAGCTATTTTTGTTTAGTATAAAATTATGGGTAGACTTTTTTTTCCTTCCAGCATTTAAGAGTGTTACTGAATCTTTTTCTAGCTTACATATTTTCTCATTAGATGTCTAGTAAGATTCTTCTCTTTATTCCTTTGTACTTGAACCCAGGATGCTTAACCACTGAGCCTCATCTCCACCCATTTTTACTTTTTATTTTCAGACAGGATCTCACTAAGGTGTCAAGGGTCTTACTAAATTGCTGAGGTTGGCCTTGAACTTTCCACCCCCTGCCTCAACCTCCTGTGTTGCTGGTGTGGTCTTATTTTGTTTTGTGTTTATCAAGAATCTTAGTTTAGTGGGTTTTAAGTGTTCATCAATGAATATCTATTATTTTATAAAAGTTTTTGACCTTTATTTCTCTCCTACTAAAGCTCCAAATAAATTTCTTAGTTCACTTGGTATGGTCCCAAATGCAACTGATTTTGTTTGTTTTGTTCTTTCAGTCAGTCTCTCTCTCTCCCTCCCACTCTCTGCCCACATTTTACATTTTGGTTAAATTCTGTTGTTGTCTCCAAATTCACTAATCTTTTCTTCTGCAGTATACAACTTCTTGTCAGTTGAATAATATGTTGTTTTTTTTTTTTATTTTAGGTGTTTCATTTATTATCTCTAGATGTACCACCTGGGTTACTTTTATATGTTTAATTTCTATACATATCATATCCATGTGTTCCTCTACCTTATCCATCATATAGACCATATTAATGATAGCTGCTTATGCATCCTTATCTACTAATTCCATTATTTATGCCATAATTGATGGTCTGTTTTAATTGATTGGGTTTAGATCATATTTGCTTTCTTCTTCACATTATCTTATTATTTTTTAATTGACAGAAAATTGTGTGTGTTTATCATGTGCAACAGATTGTTTTGAAATATGTGTATGATATCGGATGGCTAAATTGAGTTACTTAACACATGCATCACCTCACATGTTTATCACTTGTTTTCAGTGAGAACACTCAACACACTTTTGAGAATATGATACATTGTTATTAACCATAGTTACTACGTTGTGAAAGAGAGCTCTTCAATTTACTCCTCCTTTCTAACTGAAATTTAGACCAATGTTTCTCTAGGCTCTGGTAATACCATTCTACTCTATTTTATCAGTTCAGTTACTGTAGATCCTACATATCGGTGAAATCATGCAACATTTGTCTTTTTGTGCCTGGATTATTTAATTTAACATACTATCCTTGAGATCCAACATGGCGGCGGGTGCGGAGAGATCAAGTCTCTGACCTCTTCAGCTGTGCGGGCATAGGGAGTCATAAACAGTCTAAATGCTGTTTGCTCAGGATCACTAGGCAATGCTGAGCTGACGTGGATCTGGGGAAAACAGTCTGGGCCTCTCAGAACACACACTGAGCCCGGATTGGCTGAATTCAAGCTCCTGTTTGCTTGCTTCCCGCAGACAAACAGCTGTGACTCAGCACTAACGATCCCCCTGAAACAACTGGTCGGCCCTTCTGAACCTACGGAGGTAAATGCCAACTGAGCCTTCATAGGCAGTGGCCACAGGACTGAAACGGGGCTTAGGAGAGACAGTCAGGACCCATCTGTTGCATTGGTCACCTGGCAAAGGGAAACGAACTGTCGCCATTTGCAAGAGACACCACCATGGCAGAGAACTGATGTCACCAGACTCTGGCAGAGGAGATAACTTCATTGAAACCAGCGGCTACAGCATCAAATAAATTTATAGGAGTAAACAGTAACTCAGCAGTCAAACAGAACAAGAAGTAACATGAGCAGCATGAAAAAGCAAGGAAGAACAGGAGTACAAACAATGCAGGACAGCCTAAATATTCAGGAGGACCTAGAGCCATCAGAAAAATGGTCATATAAAGAACTCAAGGAACACCTTAGACAGATGGAATGGAACCTTAAAGAGGATATGAGACAGCAAATTCAAACAGTGAAAGAACACATTGAGAATGAATTACATAAACAGATAAAAGAAGAAGTTAACCATCTTTATCAGGAGAGAGAGATTATAAAAAAATCAAACAATAATTCTAGAAATGAAGGAAACTATAAACCAAATTAAAAACTCAAATGAGAGTATTAATAAGAGAGTGGAGCAAGTAGAAGCCAGAACTTCAGATAATGAAGACAAAATATATCATCTTGAAAAGAGTCTAGCCAACTCAGAAAGGCAGGTAAAAAATCACGAGAAAAACATCCAAGAGATATGGGATAACATAAAAAAAAAACAAACTTAAGAGTCATCAGGATAGAGGAAGGTATAGAGATTCAAACCAAGGGAATGAGTAACCTGCTGAATGAAATAATTACAGAAGACTTTCCAGAAATAAAAAAGGAAACAGATATACAAATTGTAGATGCATAGAGGACACCGAGCATACAAAATCACAGTAGACCAATGCCAAGACACATTGTTATGAAGATATCCAATATACAGAACAAAGAGAAAATATTAAAAGCTACAAGAGAAAGGAGGCAGATTGCAATCAGGGGTAAACCAATACGGTTAACAATGGATTTTTCATCACAGATGCTTAAAGCAAGAAGGTCATGGAACAATGTAGTTCAAACACTAGAAGACAATGGATGCCAACCAAGAATTCTGTATCCAGCAAAATTAAGCTTCAGGTATGACAACAAAATAAAAATCTTTCATGATAAACAAAAGTTAAAAGAATTTGCAGCCAGAAAACCAGCATTGCAAAGAATCTTGAGCAAAACACTACACGAGGAAGAAATGAAAAACAATAACCAAAACTATCACTGGGATGTGCCTCGGTAAAGACAGAGGGAGGGGGGAAAGATAATCATGGAGAAACAAACTAAATTAAAAAAAAGGATAAATAATCAAACATGGCTGGAAGTACAAACCATATATCAATAGTAACTCTAAATATTAATGGCTTAAACTCTGCAATAAAGCGACATAGGCTGGTATCATGGATTAAAAAAACAAATCCAACAATATGCTGCCTCCAGGAGACACATCTGATTGGAAAAGACATACACAGGCTGAAGGTGAAAGGATGGGAAAAAATATACCATGCACATGGTATTTGTAAGCAAGCAGGGGTGGCCATCCTCATATCGAAGAAAATTGACTTCAAGACTAAGTTAATCAAAAGGGATAAGGAAGGACATTATATACTGTTAAAAGGAACCACTCACCAACAAGACATAACAATTATCAATATTTATGCACCAAATAACGGTGCTGTGACATTCATAAAACAAATTCTCCTCAAGTTCAAGAGTCAAATAGACCACAACACAATTATTATGGGTGACTTCAACACACCTCTCTCACCATTGGACAGATCCTCCAAACAAAAGTTGAATAAAGAAACTATAGAACTCAATACCACAATCAATCACCTAGACTTAACTGACATATATAGAATATATCAACCATCATCAAGTGGATATACTTTTTTCTCAGCAGCGCATGGATCCTTCTCAAAAATAGACCATATATTATGCCATAGGGCGACCCTCAGTAAATATAAAGGGGTGGAGATAATACCATGCATTTTATCTGATCATAATGGAATGAAACTGGAAATCAATGATAAAAGAAGGAAGGAAAAATCCTACATCACATGGAAAATGAACAATACGTTACTGAATGATCAATGGGTTACAGAAGACATAAAGGAGGAAATCAAAAAATTCTTAGAGATAAATGAAAATACAAACACAACATATCGGAATCTATGGGACACAATGAAAGCAGTTTTTAGAGGGAAATTCATCGCCTGGAGGTCATTCCTCAAAAAAAGAAAAAAACAACAAATAAATGAGCTCACACTTCATCTCAAAGCCCTAGAAAAGGAAGAGCAAAACAATAGCAAATGTAGCAGAAGGCAAGAAATAATTAAAATCAGAGCAGAAATCAATGAAATTGAAACAAAAGAAACTATTGAAAAAACTAACAAAACTAAAAGTTGGTTCTTTGAGAAAATAAATAAGATCGACAGACCTTTAGCTATGCTAACGAAGAGAAGAAGAGAGAAAACTCAAATTACTAACATACGGGATGAAAAAGGCAATATCACAACAGATGCTACAGAAATACAGAAGACAATTAGAAATTATTTTGAAAACCTATATTCCAATAAAATAGAGGATAGTGAAGACATCAATAAATTTCTTAAGACATATGATTTGCCCAGACTGAGTCAGGAGGATACACACAATTTGAACAGACCAATATCAATGGATGAAATTGAAGAAGCAATCAAAAGACTACCAACCAAGAAAAGCCCAGGACCGGATGGGTATACAGCAGAGTTTTACAAAACCTTTAAAGAAGAATTAATACAAATACTTTTCAAGTTATTTCAGGAAATAGAAAAAGAGGGAGCTCTTCCAAATTCATTCTATGAGACCAACATAACCCTGATTCCGAAACCAGACAAAGACACCTCAAAGAAAGAAAACTAGAGACCAATATCTCTAATGAACCTAGATGCAAAAATCCTCAATAAAATTCTGGCGAATCGAAAACAAAAACACATCAAAATAATTGTGCACCATGATCAAGTAGGATTCATCCCTGGGATGCAAGGATGGTTCAATATACGGAAATCAATAAATGTTATGCACCACATCAATAGACTTAAAGATAAGAACCATATGATCATCTCGATAGACACAGAAAAAGCATTCGACAAACTACAGCATCCCTTTATGTTCAAAACATTAGAAAAACTAGGGATAACAGGAACTTACCTCGACATTGTAAAAGCTATCTATGCTAAGCCTCAGGCTAGCATCATTCTGAATGGAGAAAAATTGAAGGCATTCCCTCTAAAATCGGGAACAAGACAGGGATGCCCTCTATCACCACTTCTATTCAATATAGTTCTCGAAACACTGGCCAGAGCAATTAGACAGATGAAAGAAATTAAATGCATAAAAATAGGAAAAGAAGAACTTAAATTATCACTATTTGCGGATGACATGATTCTATACCTAGCAGACCCAAAAGGGTCTACAAAGAAACTACTAGAACTAATAAATGAATTCAACAAAGTGGCAGGGTATAAAATCAACACGCATAAATCAAAGGCATTTCTGTATATCAGCCACAAAACTTCTGAAAGGGAAATGAGGAAAAACACTCCTTTCACAATATCCTCAAAAAAAAAAATAAAATACTTGGGAATCAACCTAACAAAAGAGGTGAAAGATCTATACAATGAAAACTACAGAACACTAAAGAGAGAAGTAGAAGATCTTAGAAGATGGAAAAATATACCCTGTTCATGGATAGGCAGAACTAACATCATCAAAATGGCGATATTACCCAAAGTTCTCTATAGGTTTAATGCAATGCCAATCAAAATCCCTATGGCATTTCTTATAGAAATAGATAAAGCAATCATGAAATTCATATGGAAAAATAAAAGACCCAGAATAGCAAAAGCAATTCTAAGCAGGAAGTGTGAATCAGGCGGTATAGCGATACCAGATTTCAAACTATATTAAAAAGCAATAGTGACAAAAACAGCATGGTACTGGTACCAAAACAGGCGGGTGGACAAATGGTATAGAATAGAGGACACAGAGACTAATCCACAAAGTTACAACTATCTTATATTTGATAAAGGGGCTAAAAGCATGCAATGGAGGAAGGATAGCATCTTCAACAAATGGTGTTGGGAAAACTGGAAATCCATATGCAACAAAATGAAACTGAATCCCTTTCTCTCGCCATGCACAAAAGTTAACTCAAAATCGATCAAGAAGCTTGATATCAAATCAGAGACTCTGCGTCTGACTGAAGAAAAAGTTGGCTCCGATCTACATATTGTGGGGTCGGGCTCCAAATTCCTTAATAGGACACCCATAGCACAAGAGTTAACAACAAGAATCAACAAATGGGACTTAATTAAACTAAAACGTTTTTTCTCAGTAAGTGAAACAATAAGAGAGGTAAATAGGGAGCCTACATCATGGGAACACATTTTTACTCCTCACACTTCAGATAGAGCCCTAATATCCAGAGTATACAAAGAACTCAAAAAATTAGACAACAAGATAACAAATAACCCAATCAACAAATGGGCCAAGGACCTAAACAGACACTTCTCAGAGGAGGACATACAATCAATTAACAAGTACATGAAAAAATGCTCACCATCTCTAGCAGTCAGAGAAATGCAAATCAAAACCATGCTAAGATACCATTTCACTCCAGTAAGATTGGCAGCCACTATGAAGTCAAACAACAACAAGTGCTGGTGAGGATGTGGAGAAAAGTGTACACTTGTACATTGCTGGTGGGACTACAAATTGGTGTGGCCAATTTGGAAAGCAGTATGGAGATTCCTGGGAAAGCTAGGAATGGAACCACCATTTGACCCAGCTATTGCCCTTCTCGGACTATTCCCTGAAGACCTTAAAAGAGCGTACTACAGGGATACTGCCACATTGATATTCATAGCAGCACAATTCACAATAGCTAGACTGTGGAACCAACCCAGATGCCCTTCAATAGATGAATGGATAAAAAAATGTGGCATTTATACACCATGGAGAATTACGCAGCACTAAAAAATGACAAAATCATGGAATTTGCAGGGAAATGGATGGCACTAGAGCAGATTATGCTTAGTGAAGCTAGCCAATCCCTAAAAAACAAATACCAAATGTCTTCTTTGATATAATGAGAGCAACTATGAACAGAGCAGGGAGGAAGAGCAGGAAGAAAAGATTAACATTAAACAGAGACATGAGATGGGAGGGAAAGGGGAGAGAAAACGGAAATTGCATGGAAATGAAGGGAGACCCTCATTGCTATACAAAATTACATATAAGAGGTTGTGAGGGGAATGGGAAAATAAACAAGGAGAGAAATGAATTACAGTAGATGGGGTAGAAAGAGAAGATGGGAGGGAAGGGGAGGGGGGATAGTAGAGTATAGGAAAGGTATCAGAATACAACAGTTACTAATAAGGCATTATGTAAAATTGTGGATGTGTAACCGATGTGATTCTGCAATCTGCATTTAGGGTAAAAATTGGGAGTTCATAACCCACTTGAATCTAATGTATGAAATATGATATGTCAAGAGCTTTGTAATGTTGTGAACAACCAATAAAAAAAAACATTATACCTAATAGGACAGACAGAAAGTAAACAGAAAGAAGACAGAATAAAGGCATATAACTTCCTGAACTTGGGTCAGAAAAAGTAAAGTACACATCCAAAATGCTAAATGTTCTCCAACTAGGACCGATTCAAAGATGCTCACCGATAGACACATTGTAATCAAAGTGATGAAATCCAAAGAAAAACAAAATCTTAGGAGCATCAAGAGAGAGAAGAGGCAAAATCTAATCAGGAAAAATGGAGGTAAAAAGGCAGTGGGATGATACTAACTACTAAAAAAAATACTATCAAGACTGTCAAAAACAACTCCTTGTACAGTAAAACAATGCTTTAAAAAAATGAAGGATGGGGGTGGGGGGGATACGAAGGGCAGCAGAATACAATAGACACTAGTATGGCTGTATGTATAAACGTGGCTGTATAACCAATGTGATCCTGCAATCTGTACACGTGGAAAAATAAGATTATGTACCCCATTTGAATCAAATGTATGTTATGTCAAGATCATTGTAATGTTATTAGCAACTAATAAAAAAAATGAAGGAAAAAAAACATACTATCCTCTAGATTCATCCATGTTTGTTACAAATGACAGAATTTACTTCTTTTTAAATTAGAATTCTTCAATAATATCCTTTTGTGTGTGTATAGTACAATTTCATTATCCATTGATTGCATTAATAGCCACATAGGTTGATTCTCTATCTTGTCTATTGTCGTGCCTGGTAATGTTTGATTGAATGCCAGATATTGTGAATTTTATGTTTTGGGGAGCCATATTTTCTTGAATTTCTTTAGTGTTTCATGATGTTTTGGCACATAGTTAAGTTTACTTAGGCGCAGGTAATCCCTTCTAAGGATTGCTGTTAAGTTTTGTTAGAGTAGGTCCAGCATCCTTTAGTTCTAGGCTAATTTATGCCCACTTTGGGGATAATGTGTATGGTATGGTTTTTCCACTCCAGCTAGTGGAATTGAAAACTACAATTCTTTGAGAAGTGTGTGTGTGTGTGTGTGTGTGTGTGTGTGTGTGTGTTTCTATTGGTTCTTTCTCTAGTCCTTAGTAGTTTCCTCACACGAATGTGTAGATCAGGAATTAGCCAAAGACAGAAACGACCCCTCTGTAGATATCTGGAATTATGTCTCATTATGTATCTACTTCTTGTGGCACTCCACTGCACACATGCAGATGCTCCTTGAATCATGATGGGTTAAGTCCTGATAAATACATCTAACCAGCAGGAGGGCATTACTTAACCACACTGTGCATGGTAGAGTAGTACCAGTTGCTTTCCCTTGTGACTGACTGGGAGCTGTGACTTGGTGCCTCTGCCTAGCATCTCTAGAGAGTATTGTATTACTTATCACTAGGCTAGGAAAGATCAAGACTCAAAGTTCAAAGTATGGTTTCTACTGAATGTGTATAGCTAATTTTAGTCATGGTTTGTCTGTGCCTCTCTCTTCTACAGAGATTCATGAACCCTCCAGGCTGATTCTCTTCCCTGAAACCTAGAAACTTTCACTAAACATAGGCTGAATCAATTGTAGAACTTATCTTTGTTCTGCTTCTTCCAGAGTTTAAGTTTGATGCTACTTCTTTTCCAACGTCTGAAAACCCCAACTATTTCACATTATTTTTCTAGTATTTTAGTTAGGAACAAAAGGCAAATAAATATGAGGTCCAAGTTACCCCAAAATGGTCTGAAAATTTCGAAATATAGTTAAAACTAACTTATTTGAGATAATTTGAGAACTAAAATAATGAGAACATCAATAATAATGTCACAAATAACTGAACCTACACCACAAAGTAATGTGTTCAGTAGAACTGAGATAATGAAAATTTTCTGTAGCTACACTGTCCTCTACAATAGCCACTAACTGACATGGTCATTTTAAGGCATATTGAGCCCTTGAAATGTTTGAGAAACTGAATTTTTAATTATATTTAATTTTAATACATTTATATAATTTTGACTAGTGACTACTCTATTGGGAATCCAGGTCTAGAGCTTGATAGAAAAAAATGTTAAAATAAATGGAACAGAAAAAAATTAATGGAAGATACAAGGATAAATTAAGAACAAGGAATGGGTGGGGTTTTTTGTTTTGTTTTTTTTCTTTTTGGTTGAGTGAAATCAAGTAAAATGCTTGCTATTCCAGATTTGTGTTTAAAAAAGAAGATCGGACAATTAGAGAAGACACATAGTACGATGATGGCTGAATCAACTCATATTTCCAAACATAATTTAGAAAGATAATGAGGAACTCAATGTGTTTGTCATTGCAGCTAATATCATTTACCTAGTGGTGAGAGGTTAAGGGGAACAATTGGAGAACAGAACAGATAAAACAAATAGGTGGAAACATTTGTCTCAGTACCAACCTTTCCTGCCACTTAGTACTCATAGAGATTTTCAATCCAAATGTGACATGGTGGCTTATGAAGTCTCTATTATGTCTCCCATCACATAGGAAGTATAGCTAAATTGATCAAAGGTAACACCTCTTCCAGGATGTTAAAAGACATAGGACTTTTTCAATATGGAGTATAGAAGGCAAGAGGTAGCCGCCTACTGAACTTTCCTTTCTTAGATATTTGTTATTCAGAGTGACCATGCATAAAAGCCTAATTCTTGAAATCCTTACTGCTAAAGTTTAATACTGAGGATATTGTATGGCAGGACCCCTTCTTGTGTGGAATCTTCATGTTAATTAATGGCCTCTGGAAGTAGATCTTCCAGTAAGTTGTAAATGTCTATAGTGGCTTTAGACTAATTCTATCAAGGAGTCCATTATTTTTGGATGTTAGATTATGCTTGAATATCTATATGGAAGTTTTATTCACAGGTCATCATTCCACCTCTTATTATTAAAATGCTTCTGCATGACTGACCTATTTTTATGGGTCAGACCTTTAAAAAAGTAAGAGAAAAATTGCTTTTTTTCTTTTCCTTTTTTCCCAGTGATCTATATATAAAGTGCAGGTATATAATATACCAAAAGATGCATAGGGACACAAGCTTCTATAAATCACTGTCAGGACAGGAAACAGCACTGCTTGCTTGCACCTATTCCACCATAAGTTCTAACCAGAAAAATGTTGTGGTTTATTTGTAAAATGCTTGTGTTTAACACATAATAAGCTGGGCGTGTATTGGTTACTGTGTTATAAGAGAATACCAGTCATTTCAAAGTGTATCCTAGCAGGTCACAGGGTAATAGAGGTAGGATGGAACATGGCAATACATTTATTCCCAGCAGAAACCTATGAAAACTGCAAGGAACTCTAAAACAAAGAAATCTGAGTTGGTAGGCTTGATAGAATTAGACTGGTACTACAGTAGAAAGTGGTTGAGATGTGGTGAAAGGAGGCTTTCCCAAATCCTATGGAAAGTACAGTGGCAAACATCCAGAGCATGGGCTTGGACACAGTTAACTCCTGGCTCCACTTACTGACTTTAAGTTAGTGTTCTATGACTTGGGCTGACATCCAAAAAAGGAAAAATGGAAGCAATACTTCCTACTTCTGGCGCATTGATAAAAATCAAATGAGTTAAAGTTTATGTAAACACAGACCTATAAATTCAGATGAGTATTCAGACATGTCTGGTAGGTGAGTCCTGCTGCCATGACACTGGAGTTCCTGGTATTACCATTGTGGGGGGCAGATCCCCTTTGTATTACAGCTCTTTTTAGCTCTTTGGCAGAAAGTGCCTGCTGGGGCTCCCCATTGAAACTGGATTTTCTGCTGCTGTAATCACTATGGGCTGCATTTGTTTGGATTACAGCTCCTTTTGGCTCTGTAGCCAGCAACAGCCTGCTATCATTGCAGTTTAGTAGCAGATCACAGTGATTCCTTCAGGGTTATTGTCTCATGAACTCGAAAGAATGAAATCCTTGGACAGTGGCAAGTAAGTGTGAAAGAGTAGGATTTATTCAAATAAGAAGAAAAGAAACAGCTCTCTACCAGCAAGAGGGGTCCTGATAGCAGACTGTCATTCAGGTGTACCACTCTAAAGGATTATATGCCTGCCAGGTTGGGGCACTGCTCAATATTTATACTAATCAGATATTGGAAAAATGCCAGGGTTATTGGTCAGGCCTGCAACATTCTATTTGATAGTCACTGAAGTTCTCTGTAGTCTTCACTCAGGTCCACTCTACTTTCCCTTTTCCTACCTCTCTGGAACAAAGCGGCTGGAATGTCTGGAATGTTTCTACTGAGCCCTTCATTTCTACAGAACAGCTTGTACTTTTCATCTTACTTAGAGAAGACTTTTGGTGGCCCATTGCCTTAATTGCCTATTTTACTATCTGACTATTTACCTTTTCAAGAGGGTTTTCTGCAAAGATATTGAGACTCAGGAGGGACAGAAAAGATAACTTGCTCTGAGGCAATAGGGAAATGTAGTAGACAAATTTCATTTTAGGACAAGATGAAAGTATTGGCGTGGAGACATAATTTCAGGACCATGTATTATCCGTCAGATCCCATATGGACCTATATCTGGTCTTAGGACATAGGATTCAAAAGAAAAGCATCAAAGAGTAGTTTCACTAGATGAATACTTAGGATAGAAGAACTGGATTTTCATATATGTACGTTGTGTTTGTGCCAACTGTATTTCTTTCCTTTTAAATTCCTATTGGAGTATGATATAATGCAGAAAAACATAGTAGGGCAGAATAATACATATATGAAGCCCTCCAAACAAAAACCAACAATCGGCACCATTTCAGTTAAGTTAGTTGTGATAAAAGCTGCAGTAGGGGAGAAGGAAAATGGTGGATACTGCTCTGCAACTGTGAAGGTGTTCATTTTTTTTATTATTGGTTGTTCAAAACATTAGAAAGCTCTTGACATATCATATTTCATACATTTGATTCAAGTGTTATGAAGGTGTTCATTAGCTGAAGTGAGGCATCCCTGTGGCATGTCCAGAGTTGATTTTGGTGGAATGATTTTGAAGACACCAATTCCCCATCATGGTGGGAGAGGGTGTTTATTTTTTCCAGATTATATATGCAGACTGGAGAAACCTGGAAAATATGAGACCATGAGACCCCTTGGTGCTGGCTACAGAGTAAAGATTCTAATTATCAACTTTCTCTTTGCTTTCTCGAAACACTTGGATATGGACAGTAAAGACAGAGGAAAATACATTTTTCTTTAATTTCTTCATTGTCACTTATGCTACCCATCAAGATCTCCTTTCAAGGAATTTCAACTGGTTATTCTGGTCTGAGTTGTCAAACTAAAACAAAACAGCAAGACAGAGCAGCTGAGGGAGAGTGCTAAGAGTTAAAATAGGTATTTTAGGTCTGTCTTCTGTTTCTGATGTTACCTACTTGTATGACCTTGAGCAAATAATTTACTTTCAGGACTCAGTTTTCTTGTCTATAAAAGAAGTTTAAATGACCCCAGAATTCCTTTCCACTGTGACATTCTGTGAGTTCCTTCAAGATCTCGATTCTCTAATTCTGTCTGTGGTTCTTACTCCCTGCCAGAGGTAATGAAAGACACAGTGAGGCCATCAGGGTGATAGAAAGCTTCTCCCACTAGGTGAGAAATTTGTTTGGTACAGGAGGTCCTAAGGAAATTAGTTTGGCTAAAAGGAAGTCTTCTATGAGATGTTAAGTGAAAATGTGAGCTGGTATCCAAGGTGAGCCAGGTCAGCAAAGACCCCTTCCTACTTTGATTTCTTTTGGTTTATTTTAACCAGGTTGGGGCTTAGGAGTCTCAAGGAGTCTAGGGCAAAGCAAGCAATGATTGTACATATTTTACTTCAGAGTGCAGTACATAGTTAGCATTTCTACAGAATAGTAATAATAATTACCACTTATTGAGTGCTTGCCTGAACTCGTCTCAAGTCCAAAATGCTTCACATTCTCATTTAATTCTAAGTAGTATTCATTATTTTGCCCATTTTACAAATGATGAAACCATAGCTCAGAGATGTTTAATATTTAAATTCACACAACTGGTAAGTAATGGAGGCAATATTTTAATCTAAATCTGTTTTGACCCCCATTACTGGCTTTTATGTTGATCCCTTCAAGGAGTCTGTATAGTGAACACACTGGTATGCCACACAGTGTGGAACACGTCAGAGTCTTTGGGCAGTTTAATGGTAAATGAATTAATCAAAAATAATTAAACATCTCAAGCATATTAAACACAAAATAACTAGGACATGGTTGGATCTCCACATGAATTCCTCCTGATGAAGCACTTTCTGCTGTGACAGAAATAAAATAAAGCCTCTCGGTAATTCGAAGCATATACAGCAATTAATTCTACATTTATATGGTCTTTTTTTTAGAACTGTATTTTAATTTTTTAAAGCACCATTTTAATATCTGTGCTGTAACTGATAATTATTTTGGGAAGGGGGCAGGAGCAAAGGGATTTTAGTGACAGCACAAACAATTTTTAATGCAGCAGCTGCAAGGCTTAAATCAACCATGTGCCAAGATCCCTGTAGCCTGTCAGAGGGAGGATAGTCTATAGATAGCACCCCACTCTTCAAGGTCACTTGTTTGAGTCAGGCCAAAGCTGATAGTGGCTTCAGGTCACCTTCACTTAATGGCTCCTTGGTGGCCTCAGCAAATGAAATAGTAGACATATCCAATTTCTTCCTGGGCAACCACCCAGGACTAATTCCAAAGACTCTTACTACAGATGGAAGAACCAGTCTTGGCATAGACACTCATCATTGTGTACCCTCAAGGTCTTGGCCATGTATTATACTACTACTACTACTACTACTACTACTACTACTACTAATAATAATAATAATTATTATTATTATTATTATTAATATTAGATATTCCCTGACAAGCCCCTGGAAGAATACCAATGTGGAAAAAATAAGCACATTAACTTTAATTGTTGTGGGTCAGGATGGAGGGAGTGAGCACAGGGGACAAGGATGAAATTCATTCCCTTATTCTACCTGTCTCCTAACAACATGTCAATGTCCATCTAGGTCTCAGCCTACCACAAAGTTGTTCAGGACCAGTAAGGCCATGATGTCCCATGAATTCTAATTGCCTCTGCTATTTATATATCCTCTTATGGCTCATTATCACTCATGACTTCAAGTTGTGTTGTACTCTCATTTGGGATACTCAAGTGGAAAATAGCAGGTAGAACATTAAGATCTTCATTTGGTTCATTGATTCATGAAACTTGGCTTAATACGAGCCCTCAGATGTCCTTATTTGAACAACATGGTTTCCCCCAGGGAGTTCTTCTCTCTGAAGTTCTTCTTAATATATCAAGTCTAAAAGTTACCTGTAGTAGTCACACACCACCTGCATCCTTACCCCAGCATACATAAAGCACTATAAAAGAGATGAGGATGCACTCGCTCAGACTGCTTTTTTAATTAACCTATCCTGTTTATATCTTTGCATTATTATGTTCTTTGAAGAAAGAGGTACAACATTAATTAATTAGCAAATTAAGTTATTTAAGTCTATAATTCTCCTGGGTACTTTTATCATAGCTCTTTTTAATCTTTTAAATCTAAATCGATATTTGCTTTTTATTATGAGTTTGCTTCTTCAGATATTTCAGCTACCCTGTCCCAGATATGAATCCCTGAACTAAAGTTCATTGTATTTGTGTCCTGAACCTCTCCTGCTAAGGCATTTTTCCTACAGGTGACTCTTCAATCTGAGACAAGGTGTATCTCTCACAGGGTCCTGGCATAGCCCCTGTGAGTCCATGGGCAAGAAATACTTTTATCTCATCCATGGAAGAGTTAAAGCTTAGTAAGTATTTGTGGAATCAAGTGAATAAATTAATGACTCTGCAGTGCTTCTGTGAGTAGTTTCCTCCATTCTTTCTCACTTTGAAATCCTGAAAGAATCCCAAGCAACTGCAAACTCTGGCTTGTGATTTTCATGTGATTTTCAATCTCTGCACCTGGTTGTAAAAAATACCACATTGTTTAATTTTTCTGAATAAACTTAATTCTGATTTTTTGCTTATACTAGTGATGACTGGGGGAAATTCAGATTCAGTAATGTTTTTGGAGACAGGTGATTTGCATGAATATTTAGAAACTGAGGAAATATTCTCTAATCTTTAGTCTATTGTGATTATTTCTGGCATGTATATTGTTAATGTTACATGATCCATGCACAATATGCAGACCTGTTTATACTCAAATTTGGGCACAGAAATCTTGATATAGACAGAGTCCTTAACACCTGGCATCCACCTAAGTATAGATACCAGTCAGGCCCAAGGGGCTGTAAGGGAAGTGCTTCTCCCCACACCCCACTTCCTTTCCACACTTTATGATCCTCTTCCTTCCTTAGGACCAGTCATTGTGTCTTTATAGGTATATCTCGTCATTTCTTTCTTTTGAGGTAGATCTCCTTAGGCAGAGTGACCTTATAATGTATCATCCAAAACAGGACATTTATAAGGGTAGAGAACTTAGTAATGTCATTAATAACTAAACCAGAAAAATAAATATAAATCGCGATATATGTTGCCCTGAGTGAGATTGATATTATGATATAATCAGAAATATTTATTTGGTCTCTGTCCCGGGTTCCTGGCACAGGGATTCTAAACCCTTGGAATCTCTGAAGAAGTTTGTATGCTAATGAGATGTGGGTGGCTAGTGGCTCCTAGAAAGCTTCAGGGTAGGGGCTGGAAAAATAAAGGCAAGATTAGAGGATCAGGGCTTTTTATTCCTAGCACTTGACATCTAGGGAGGAGAGAGGGGCGGAAAGTTAAATTGATGACCAATGGCCAGTGATGTAAACAACTATAGCCTCTGAAAAATTCTGAAAAACCTGTTCAGAGAGTTTCCATATTGTTGAGTACATGGAGGCTCCTAGACAGGGATGTGCCCGGAGAGGGGATGGAAGCTTCTCCCAGTCCCCATATATGCCATGCCCTATGCATTTCTTCCTATAGCTGCTTCTCATCTGAATCCTTTGTAATAGCCTTTGTAATAAATGAGAAATTAGAAATAAAGTGTTTCCCAGATTTCTGTGAGCCATTCTAGCAAATCAATTGAACTTGAGGAGGGGTTGCGGTAACCCTGATTTATAGTCAGTTGGTTAGAAGTATGATACACAGCATAAGACTTGTGAATAGTATCTGAAATGTAGGGTAATCCTGTGGGATTGAGCCCTTGTGGGATCTGATGCTAATTCTAGGTAAATAGTGTCAGAAGTCAACTGAATCTCAGGATGGACACCTAGCTAGTGTTTGCAGACTACAAATTGCATGGTATATGGGGTAAACCACACACACACACACACACACACACATTTGTTTATATGAGTGTTCTGTGTTGTATTGAGTGTGAAAGTAAGAAAAACAGTTTGGTTTTTTCTCTCTCTTCCATACTATGCCTTCCTAAATGGGTCTTTAGAAACACAATACCAACTTGTTTTTCCAGAGCTGAGAGCAGGGAAAGGAAATGCTGCCATTGGCTAGGCTTGCTTTCTATTTGTCATGTGAGAAAAGGTGCCTCTTATGAAGGGTTCCCAGAGTTCCTGGAAAAAAAAGGGGAACTCCAGGAGAGTTCTCAGTGTATGTGATGGAAGCACATTTCAGAATGCACTAGTCAAAGGCACAGACAGAAGTTTGTTTAGGAAAGTAGACACATATTCAAGGGGGGAATGGGGGCAATCTCAAGGGATGCCTTTGGGGGTAAAGTGAGGAATATGCATTGGGAGAATATGCATTTCAAAATTAGCGGCCATCTCCAGAGAGACAGACATAGTTTGGGAGTTCCTAGCTCTTCTTTTAAAGGAAATTGGTGAGGTTTGGGTATGAGAAGGTATATAGGAATAATATCATTCTGGTGATCACAAGATCATTTCTGGTGGTCTATTCAGTCTCAGGATCCTTAGGCTGATGAGTCTTAATTACCCAGTTGATGGAGATTACTAGAATCTCATCTAAATTATAGGTTTCTCAAGGTACTATACCTCTCTTTGTTTAGTATGTTTATTAGGGGATTATTTAAAAGTGTGGGTAGATTTACAGATTTCTCAAGAATTTGGGAGTAATGGAACTGGAAGAGTGAATGGTTTAGGGAATGATGGACCTGGAAAAGTATGCAGAACTTCTGAATTCAAGCCTTATTTCCCTGTCTTTCCTTTATTTCTCTTATCTACCTGTTTTTTATTCCTTCTATCCTACCTCAAACCTATCCTGTTAAAATCTTATACACAGATCAAAAAGCAGTGCTCTTCCTAGGAAGTTATTCTCCTTGGCAGTGCAGATCTAACAGGGGAAGAATGTCTGCACCCTTTTGGCAACCACAATCTACCAAACCTACTGTAGAAGATATTGAAGTGAAGTATCTCAGAACAGAAAAACTGAGTAATTTGGTATAATCCCAAAGTGTCCATTTATCATGCCACCACTTCCCATTGCTTTATGAATAGAGAATTCAAATTAGAGCTGCTTGCATTCTGCGTTGAAGCTGTTGCTTAAATAAAAGCCTAGATAGAGCTCAGCCTAGGTGCTTTCAGAATTGGAGCTCTCTCAGGCAGTGATGCAGAGGGCCTTCACTTCCAAAAGTCACTGTGGGAGAGTTTCTCACATTCACATTTTCACTTTAATAGAAAAAAGCTTCCATGTCAGGAGCTTAAATCCATCTCCAAGGTGAACCAAAGAAGGTGGCAGAAGTGTAGCTATTATTATAGCAATTTATTTCCTACAAACAGCAGCCCCCAGGTGAAGAAATGTGAGTAGTTAACTTGCTTTTTTTCCTTCTAGATTATTTTTTTCCCGAGCCCCTATTGTGCCACCTCCGAGAGGGCCGAGTGGCCTCTGCCTGTCCTCCTGTCATGCTGGATATGACCCTGCATCTTTTGGCCACTGCAGAAGCCTAGTCTGTCCCCAATAGACAGTTAGACATTTTGAGAACAAAGAATGTTAATCCTCAATCAAAAAACACAGAGAAATCCTATTAGCCTACAAAAGAAACAGAATATAAAAACACCCCTTCCTCCTTCTCAGAACCATGTCTGATTCATTCCGGGGCAACCCTTGTGAGGTACAGAGTTGGTTCTGTGACTTTTTTGTGAATCTAGATTTTTTTTTTTAATCTTTCAAGGCTCTGAAACTATGACTGCACTTCTTTTGTTTACAGATTGAAAAAAAAGTTATGTTCCCATAATGCCTGAAACATGAAAACATTTCATTTATTCTTTTAATAGTTGACCTCAAAAATCATATTTTTCTCAGATTTCTTATTTGCCTATTGTCCTCTCACCCCCATTTCTAACTAAGGAGAAAAGATAAAGCACATTAAGAGGAAAAATTTTACTTTCTTGTAATTAAATATATTCAAGAAGAATTTTCCATATTTCAGGGAAAGAATGTTAAATCTGAAATATGGAGCTATGCTTTGTTTCCCTAGCTTGTAACAAGGAGTATGAAAAATATCGATTTGTTCCTGAGAGATGCTGGAGCACCTTAATTAAAGTTGTTTAAGTACTTTGGAATCCTTTGATGGAAGGGAGCATATAAACCGTGTAATGTGCTTTAATTTAATGTGAAGTTTTCAGAAACCAGAAGGAAGCCTTTCCACATTTCATCCATTTCAAACAATGTGCTCACAAAGATCTTTTTTCCATGTCCATGTATATTTGGTTGTGATAAATATAGTCTGTGACCTTTAACAGATGTAAAAGTGAAAACACAAAGAAATTGGACATGCTGTGATGGCTATCGCCTATTTCACAGAACCTCTCAGCATATTGATTGGTTGGAAGACACTTCTGAGAGCTGGTATTCGACTCTTAATAAATCTACTCCATTGGAGTGGAGTGTGTGGGCTTCTGAGACCCTACACCAGCTAAGTCACATGGCAGAAAGACTGAAACAGTCAATAAACCTGACCTGTGACAACAGGCCAGCAGGAAGCTCTGAGGATTCTTGTCGGGGAGCAGCCCGTTGCCCCTCCTGGCTCTCCACATGGTGGAAAGTGCCTGTGTTCCCTGATTAAAGGCTCTGAAGGGATATTCTTGGCTGATGCCTCCAGGAGCAAGTTGGTTTTCTGTCAACAAAGTCAGTATAAAATTCACCTGGAAGGGCCTTGGCTTCTCTCCATCATCCTGTCAAGGTCTTGACTGATTCGCTTTTCCCTCTTGCAGCCTCCGGGAGCTCTCTCTCTGGCATGTGTCTGCTTAATAAAGTTGTTGTTGAAGCTGTGTCTCTTAACCTTTCCCCGTGGGAGACCTGCACACATTTCCTTAGTCATTAAAGGCTTCCTTTCCTGCAGGTCAGGCCCTGGCTATGCCCTCTTGAGTGCATTCCAGTATAGCTGTGTGCAGAGAGGTATAACAAGGGATCCTACTTCTTAGGAGACGCTGGTATCATTACTGTTTGAAACTTAGTGCTACTAGGGGAAAAGGAATAGGGACCTTGCCAGAGAAAAGGAAGTTTTCATGGTGCACTTCAATGTCATTCAGTTGGTCTGGGAAGAACTATCATGAATATGGTCACACACTGGGTGAAAAAAGAATAAGAGACATGACTTTCACTGTATTTGTTCTTTTCTTCCTTAGCCTCTCCTAATGAAAGAAGCTTCAGCTATAGGCTCAACCACCTCACTTGGTTTTGAGCCAATTTCAATCACTTAGATTGCTGCTGACAATTGCTCAGTTTTATGGTCTTTTAAACTGGATAAGGTCACTTTTATGAACCAATTGACTATGCGAGTCGAATCTGCTGGCTTTATCATTCTTACCTTAATTTGGGACTTCTACTCTCATTTTGGAGATTGAACGTGGCTTTTTAGTATTTGAACTTGGCTTTGTCCAGTTACATATTTTGGCTATTCAACTATTCCTGATGCATCTAGTTATCTTATGAGTATCTTAACCAAGTTTTTACTTATGGAACTTAAAATTGACATCAAACCTGGAGTAACCTCACAAATAAGCTACTTATGGCAATCAAACATTGGGACTAATGTGAACAGATGGAATTTGGAATTAATATCATTTTGATAAGTCCTAGACACTTAAATGGTCAGTCAACATGTCTTTTGATTCTCATTATACATCTGCTAATAATTCAGGTCCCCAGGTATGAGTGGAATCCTCCCTGAACCCCAGCTATCTGGAAACCTGGAATTGTGCCATTCTCCTCCTTATAGGCTGGAGTCCTTCTAATCCATTCCCTTGCAGAAGCTGGATGGTTTCTAATTCAAGTTAATGTTCTTATACTTTTTTTTAACTGCTGAATAACATTTCATATTATAGGCATATCTCAATTTGTTTTTCTACTAATATTGGGTTGTTTCTCATTTTTTCTGTTATAAAATTTCTATTATCAACATCCTTACATACATATCTTTGTGCACTCTTTTAGCAAGATGTACACCTGGAGTTTAAACTGCTGGGTCTTAGGGGATGACTATTCTGACTGGTACTGCCACAAGGCCTTTCGAAAAGGTCTCATCAGTCCAACACCCAAAGAAATGATTGGAAGAATACTGGATTTTATACTTGCTGTTCCACTGGTTGTAAAGCCATTTATCCATCTGTTGTCAGGCTACTTTCTCCTGATCCTTCAGATCTCTACTAAAATGTGACCCTTCCTAAGAAACAGTCTTTGACTGTTCTAGGTAAATCTACCCCTCCTCATCACATTCTCTCTTTCTCTCATTTTAACATGCCTAGCCTTCTCCACAGTATTTATGAGGACCTATAACTGAATTAGGTCTTTTATGTATATGTTTCGCCCCTCCCTGTCTTTGTTAGAACACATACATATTCCCTCAGGGAGAGATTTTTCCTTGTATCCTAAGCATCCAGAATAGGGGCTGCACATGAGAGGTGCTCAGAAAATAACTGATAGCTAGTTTTTCCATGTCCTTGCTAACACCGGTTGTATTTTCTTCCAAACATGTTAAGGGCACTTATTATTGACTAAGTACTTTTCTAAGTACCTTACCTTTATTATCTAACTTTTATTGTCATGACAACCCTATAATATCAGCACTGTTACTGTTCCCATTTACAAATAAGAAAATAGACCAGAGAGAGTAAATACTTTTTAAGTTACATGTCAATCATGGAGCTGGGATTCAACTCAAGCATACTCATCCTGGAGTCTGTATAATTTCCCATTACACTATCTTTGTTAATTTGATGGGATATAGTGATATTTCTTTCTTTCTTTCTTTCTTTCTTTCTTTCTTTCTTTTGTTCTTTCTTTCTTTCTTTCTTTCTTTCATTCTTTCTTTTGTTCTTTCTTTCTTTCTTTCTTCTTTTTTCTTCTTTCTTTTTTTCTGATGGTGCTCAGAATTGAACCCAGGGTCTTATGCCATCTAGGAAAGCACTCTACCAACTGAGTTATATCCCCAGTCCCCAATATTTCTTTTTAATTTTACTTTCCTTTCCTCTGTTTGTTAATTATTTGGGGGTCTCTTTCAATGTGTTCCTTGTTAAGTTCTTGTTTGTGAATTGGCTATTTGGGACTTGCCAATGTATGATGTGTTTTTATTAACTTTTCCTCCTTCCTTTTATCTTTCCTTCCTATTGTTATTGCTGCTGAACAGGAACAAACACTCTTTGAATGATTCTTTGTCTACTGTTCAGCAGGTAGGTTTGTAGCAACAAAGGTATAATAGTTCAGAGCAGCATTGGGTCAAGTAGAGAATTAGAAAGGTATTCTTCGGGATTTTTCTAATTCCAGTCCTGTCCTTATGTTGAGTTATCAGCTAGAAGACTTTCCACCTGGCCTGTTGGGTGGGGTAAGGTGCTAAAGGATAGAAAGCCTCATCCAAAGACCAAAGGAGCACAGGACATGGGCTCAAAGAGAGATGTTATACCAAAGAGAGCTGCAAAAACACTGGCTGAGCATGTCAATGTTACTAGCTCTCGCAGAGCAGAAGAACATGAGGTTAAATGCAGATACCAGCAGAATGTATATACCTCAGGTGGCAATCGCTGAACACCCAGGGGCTTGTTTGAAGTCAGAGGGTGTCCTCCTTTCTAGTGTCACACAGTTGTTAAGACTCTTCCCATTCCCCAATGCCATCTCAAGAGCTAGGGAAAAGGCAAAAGAACAGAAAGACTGAACAAATGTCTTATAGAATAAATAATGAGTTATCTTTAGTGAAACTGTTTAATTTATTGAGTCATATTTTAAATTAAATTGGACTGAATTAAGCACTTCTGTTCCCATTACTTATTAGTTAGGGACTTAAGAGAAGTCAAAGGAGTTTTGGAAAAATGAAAAAAACATGAGACGATTTGCTATCTTGCTACATTGGGAATTTTCTCAGCATTTAATATTAAGAATGATGCTTAGTGAAGGTTTCCAGAATATATTTTTAAGCAAATTTGGGCTGATTCCTCCTACTCATAGCTTTTTATGAACTTTTATAGCAAATGGGAATTACATATTTTTTAAGAAATATATTTTAGCTTCTACTGTTTTTTTCTCTATGATTTTCTATTTATATGATACATATGTCAATAGCTTTCCCATGGTTCAGTCATCCTTACATTCCATAAACACTTTGTATATCAAGTAATCTTATTTCTTAATGGCTTGATCCACAGCTATCTGCTTTTCTTCTTCCAGGAAGCTCTCAAAATTGTTCCTGGCACACTTTCTTGATTTCTAATGCTAGTTGAATTTTATTTATTTATTTACCTATTTATTTGTTTGTTTGTTTATTTTGGTCATTTCTGGAGATTTTCAATATACATGAAGCTAGCTTGTTTATACAGTCTACCATCTTGATCAATGTCATATCTATTTGAAAATGAAAATAACATTTTCTCCCCCAACTATCTATTAATTTTGGCATTCTGAGAAGATGCACCATGGTTATCATCTAAGTAACCACCTTTTATGGATGCATTTTCTTTACTTATTATTTTTGTTTTCAATGGATCTCTTGTGCTATAATTGGCTAACCCTAGCCTTTTCTGGATAACTGTGCTGGAATAAACATCTGACCCTAAGATCTTTTCTAATCCTTTCCATCTTGAGAAATTTCACCAGGAGTTGGTTGCTGGTTGTCTCTGGAGATGGAAGGTTGGGTGAACACTGCATCCAGAAAGGTCATTTTTGTATCATGTATTCTGGTGAGCCAGTAGAATGAACTTCTCAGTAAAGAGATGTCCTAGAAAGTAGTGGCAAAATTCTGTACACTATCATAGTCCTTCATGATCCTTCTGTTCTACGGGAAACAGCTAGCCGCAGCAGTTCCACCTATGGGGCTTGTAAACTCTGTGATAAGAACCACCTCCAGTCTTCCCCATTGACTCCCTAGTTTTATAAAATCCCAAGTTTTCCCCATTCTTTTAGAGATATTCCTCACTCATGAGTTATCTCCCTATTTCAATATCCTAAATATAATTATCTTAGTTCTCCAGTACATTTTTTTCTCACAGGAAAAAAGATCAAATACATGGGAAAATGTGGCCCTGTGAGTGGCCTGTTGCAATGAGAAATAGAGGGATCTGGAGAGGCTCTTCTCTGGTTACTGACAACTTTCTAGGGTCCAATCCTGGTTCCATTGGGAAATGCTGCTGTCTTTCCTACTTTGGCATTCTGTGACTTATTTCTGTATCCTCACACAGATTCCCCATGTGTAAGGCAGCTTAAGATGATTTCTATATCTTGTGAGCCAATCTTTACAAGCTGATACTGCTATTTTGCATGTGCTTGGTACACTGAGTCTAAAAAGCATAGAACAATGGAAAAAGAAGTAGAAAACCTAAATTCTACATTTTCTGCTTCACTTCAGAAAAGTAAAATTTATTCCCCAAACTGCCTTTATTAGATTATTTTAGAATTGTCCTCTTTTATGACCAAACTTTTATAAACACCATAATACTCTTAAAAGACAAAGATTGGGATTTGTTATACTTTTATTCAGAGGACCTAAAAATGTACCTAGCATATGTGAGGTTCTTGGAAAATTGATGCAGTAATCAGTAATTAGAGTGATACAGAAAAGACTATATGTTCATTTCGGTTGTGCCTTAAGACACCTACTTGACCTTGAGTAAGTAATTTTATCTCTCTAGGCTGCTTTCTTTACACCTGCTTACCCCGTGGGTTCCTATTAGGATCAAGATAAATATGAAGTAAAGAACCCCAAAATACTTTGAAAATTTGGTGCTACAGAAAATTGGGTAAAAATTACTGGTATAAAGAGTGTTAGATTCTTTAGATTATCTTTTTTTATTATAAGGTATAACCATCTTTGCTAAATAGTCACATAGGAATTTTTTTAATAACTTTACATGCAGAACCCTAGTTTTCTTTCTCAGTATTTAATATAATGAGGTTTCAATTCCCTGTGGAAGAGGTACTCTTTCCATTGACAAATACCTAGGCCCCTCTGTGCATGCCAAGTAATACAACAGAGGGTGTTTCCCTCTTTTGCACCCCACTTTTAGGCTTTCCGGATGTCTCAGTGCACATGAGTGAAAAAGTAGATTGGCATTTTTTGTGACATTGCTGGGGTTTATAAATAAGCACAAATCTGGGAGCAAATCCTCTCAGTAAATATACTCAATTTTCATGTAAAATTGATGGGAACCACTAATTAAAAAAATTAAAAAAGAGTGTGACAAGGAAATCAAACAATTACCTGACTTTTAAAAATTAGTTATTTGCTGCTGTTCAAGGCCCTAATTAAATTTCTTTTTGGCAGAATCACTCAATTTTTCTCCCAGTTAATGTCATGAGTAAGTGGAACAATTGTTATGTCTTGGGATTTAAAATCTGTGAACAAATATTAAATGTAATGTGAGTTGAAAAGAAGAAAAGTAAAACAAAACAAAAAAGCAAGTAAACATATTTCAGGGAGTTTTAAATGAGCAAACAAGATTTTATTTGCACAAGGTTTGTAATTTAATTTTCAAAACAACACAAATATTTGGAGAAAATAAGTAATTATCAGAATGCATACACAAATATTTCTATTATTATCCACGATAGGGTAAATGTTTTTATAAATTTATTTATCTTGAACCTCATCCACTTATTTTTGTACCCCCATTTATTGAGTATACACTGCTTAGCACATGCTGTACTATATGCCCAGGATACAGGAATGCATAAGATGTTAAGACCATATGAATTTTAGTACACAAATCCAAATGCATAACAAATAAAGCGTAAAACTTTCTCTAAATCAATTTAATTTCTCTCCTGACTCCCATTCTTGATGTATTGGCAAGAAATCCCAACTCAGTATGTCTGGTGGTTTCCCATCCTGCTGGCATAAGACTTTTTTTTTACATGAAGAAGAGTATATTTTGAAATATTATACATTCATAGAATAACTTTTTCCAATAAGGATCCCATTATTGTGGTTGTACATGATGTGGATTTACAATGGTTGTGTATTTCTACATGAGAAAAGGAAAAATATGTCTGATTCATTCTACTTTCTTTCCTAATACCATCCTCTCTCCCTTCCTTTCATTTCCCTTTGTGTATTGCAGTGAACTTCTAATCTTCCCCTCTCCTCATCCACATAACATTCTGCCTTTGTTTTGGGGGGACTGACTTATTTCCCTTAGCATAATATTCTCCAGTCCCAACCATTTACCAGCAAATGCCATAATTTCATTCTTCTTTATGACGGTGATTTTCCACAGTGTATGTATACCACATTGTCTTTATCCATTCATCTGTTGTAGGGCACCTAGGTTGGTTCCATAGCTTGACTATTATGAATTGAGCTGCTATAAACAATGAAGTGGCTGAGTCATTGTAGTGTGCTGATTTTAAATCTTTGGTATAAACTGAGGGGTAGGATAACAAGGTCAAATTGTGGTTCCATCTTAGAAACCTCCATTCTACTTTCCAGAGTCTTGACAACAACGCGCAGTCCCACCAGCATATATAAGTGAACCTCTTTCCTCACATCCTCACCAACATTTATTGTTGCTTGTTATTCTTGATAATTGCCACTCTGACTGGGGTGAGATAGAATATCAGTGTAGTTTTGATTTGCATTTTTCTAATTGCTAGAGATGTTGAACATTTTTCCATATTTTTTGATCATTTATATTTCTTCTTCTATGAAGTTCCTGTTCAGTTCCTTAGCCCATTTATTCATTGGGTTATTGTTTTTTCTTTCTTTTTTCTTTTTTTTTTTGGTGTTAAGTGTTCTGAATTCTTTGGATATCAAAGAACTATTTGGAAATTAATGCTGTATCTGAAGTGCTGGTGGTAAAGATTTTCTCCCATCCTGTGGCCTCTCTGTTCATGTTCGTTTTTTGTTTCCTTTGTTGTGAAGAAGTTTTTTTAGTTTTATGCCATCCCATTTGTTGATTCTTGATTTTATTTTTTGCACTTTAGGAGTCTTATTGAGAAAATCAATCAGTTCCTAAGCTGACCTAGTAGAGAGTTGGGCCTACATTTTTTCTAGTAGACTCAGTCGTTGTTCTAATGTCTAAGTCCTTGATCCACTTTGAGCGAGTTTTTTCAGGTAGAGTTTCAATTTCATCCTACCTCATATGGATTTTCAGTTTTCCCAGCCCCATTTGTTGAAGAGGCCATCTTTTCTCCAAGGTATGCTTATGGCACCTTTCTCTAGTATGAGATAACTATATTTATGTAGATTTGACTCTGTGTCTTCTAATCTGTTCCATTGGTCTTCATGTCTGTTTTTGTGCCATCTCTCTGTAATTTTTGTTGCTATATCTCTGTAATATAATTTAAGATGCATCCTGTATCACTTTTCTTACTAGGTATTGCTTTGGCTATTTTGGGCCTTTTATTTTTCCAAATGAATTTTATGACTGATTTTTCTATTTATAAGAAGAACATCATTGTAATTTTAATAGGAATTGCATTAAATCTATATAGCACTTTTGATAGTATGGCTATTTTGACAACATTAATTATGCGTATCTAAGAACACTGTAGATCTTTCCGTCTTCTAAGGTCTTCTTTATCATTCTGCAGTTTTCACTGTAGAAGTATTCATCTCTTTTATTAGATTGGTTCCCCATTTTTTTAAATTTAAGTGAAGGATATAGTCTTTTTCTTTTTTTTCAGTTCCCATATACCAGACAGACACATCAAGAAAACTTCAGAACAATATTCCTGATGAACATAGATGCAAATAACATCCAAAACATATTAAAAAGATAGTACACCATGATCAAGTGGGGGTTCATTCCAGAGATGCAAGACTAGTTCAACATTCAGAAATCAATAAATGTAATTCAACACATCAGTAGATTTAAGGATAAGAATGACATGATTATCTCATTAGATGCAGAAAAAAACATTTAACAAAATGCAGCATCCATTCACGCTCAAAACACTAGAAAAACTAGGGATAGTAGAAGCATACATTGTAAAATCTATATATGCTAAGCCCAAGGCCCACATCATTCTAAATGGGAAAAACTGAAAGCATTCCCTCTAAAAACTGGAAGAAACAGGGATGCCCACGTTCACCACTTTTACTCAACATATTTCTGGAAACCCTAGTCAGAACAGTTAGACAAAAGAAATATATTAGAGGGATAACGATAGGAAAAGAAGAAAAACTAAGCCTACTGGCCGTGACATGATTCTATATTTAGAAGACCCAAGAAACTCCACCAGAAAGCTTCTAGAACTCATAAATGAATCAGCAAAGTAGAAGGATATAAAGATTAAACCCATAAATCAGTTGCATTTCCTTAAATCTTACCATATGCAATATCAAGGTATCCATGATGGTGCTGGAGGGAACCCCCATCTGGTAGAGATCTGTGAAGACGAAAATGTCTCTTGCCTGCTTGTGTAGTGCCTCTAAGTTTTTTCCAGCTATGCATATTGGGGAAGAACTTCACGAGGCTGAGGTCACTGGAGTTGTGCAAACACAACTCAAAACACCCTTCTATGTGTTTGTTTTGAACCTTGCAGTCAGAGCCCTCTGGGGCCCTGCTCCTACAACTCAGGAAGTCACCTACCTCTCACGTATTTAAGATAATATCTTTTTTTGTTGTGTTTTTGGTACTGGGGATTGAACTCAGGGGCACTCGACTACTGAACCATATCCTCAGCCCTGTTCTGTATTTTATTTTTTTTCCATTTTTTTATTTAGTTATTTATTTTCTTTTATGTGGAGCTGAGCATTAAACTCAATTCCTCACACATGCTAGGCGAGTGCTCTTCCACTGAGCTACAACTCCAGTTCCAATTATTTTTATTTTTATTTATTTATTTATTATTAGTTGTTTTTAGTTAGAGATGAGGTCTCACTGAGTTGCTAAGTGCCTTGTCATTACTGAGGCTGGCTTTGAACTCTTGGCTTTGATCCTCCTGTCTCAGCCTCTGGATAAGGGGGTTTCTTTTATAGATAAGCTTCTGTCCAGGACTTCCCCTCCCTCTTTGCCTCTTCTTGTACATTCTGCTTTCCAATTCCATTTACTTCCTGCAAAGTTTATAAGGGATTATTTGGGCTTAGTCTGTTGGAAATCAAACCTGAGAAACAAAGCTACTTCTCAGCCTAAGCACACTGTCTTTGAAACAATGATAGTAAGTCCCCTTTTTGTCGTTCCTATGATCCTAATTCAGACCAGGTAATATTTCAGGAACCATTATAAGTACTTTCTAATTTTACCTCTCTCTCTTTTTGTACTCTAAAGCATCCAATACATAGCTTCTGTATGAGTCCCTCTGATATTATGATCTCTGGCCTGAAAATCTTTCCTGGTTTTCCATTGTCAAGCACATTAAGTCTTTACAATTTAATTGTTTTAAATCTCCCATGGTGGCCCTAACATAGCTTAGATGAGTACCAAGAGAGCAGAATGAAGAGTTAATTTAGGAATAAAAGTAAACATATGGAGCAGAATCATAAACCCATGGTGATATCAGGATGTGAGTGAATAGGACCTGAGTGTAGAGTTTCCTGAGACTGAATAGTCACTGAACCTGTCAGGTTCACCACAATAGTATTGATGAGTAGGGTGCTATAAATACACTTCTCCTCATATTGAAATGATAATGTTTTAAAGCTACCGCATCTTATTAACCAAGGCTGCATATGCCAACTAGACAATTCCAACAACTAGACACTCCAATATTTCATTTTTCAGTATCAAGATAATAAGAATCTGAGGGGTCCAACACTTGTAATATACCAATATCAGCAGGTATGATTGACATGAGGCCAGAAATTTCCCTGAAGCTGAACTCATTACATCATGAGGAATGAAGAGGGTCATCATCTTTACCTTAGTAAAAGGAAACTGTGATGGGAAAATATAATATTGCTGTAAGATTTAGAAGCTACTTTTAGAGAATATCACATACATCTTTAATGAAGTAGAAAAAAAGAAAACTCTTCTGATCAGCTAACCTGTGAATAATCCTGATTTGTTTATAAATAAGACATTGGTATAAATCTGGATAGAAGCAACATGACAACGAAAGAAGCTTTAGTTAATTTTTAAAAAAGTATTTGGTTTTAATTTTGTTTTATCTGTGGGTAGTTTCTTTCTCAGAGCCTCTCTTGCTAGACATGAAAGAAGATCTGATCCCAGGTCATTTAGATATGAACTACTATAGCATTGTTTCTGCTTGAGGAGGCTCCTAGGGAAGGCATTGAAACCACACTTCTAGAAATTTCTCCCTCCTATTATGGCACCCTAAAAGGCACTGAGATTTAAATTTGCGCCCATTCTGTTATCTTATGGTAAAATGTTTTTCCTCACTTAGGGAAATTGTTCTAATGTTTTCAGTAACAGGGATCCTATCAGTTTTCATAAGTCATTAGTGTATCTGGCTGCATTTAAATGTAACTATATAACATTAGTATGATCCCTTTCACATCATAACCCTGTTCCCAATGTGAAAGAACTGAAGGGAAGGAGATTTGAATTAGAAAATGGCCCAGTAATGCATCCTGTTTGCTTCCCTGCCTTCTCTTTGGCTAAATGCTACGCTGATTGTAGCACTTGAAGTGTTGCCATGTTTGGCAATGCAAGCTTCACATGATTTGATATTTAGCTGGAGGGAAAGAAGCCCAGATCTTTCTCTCCCTCTTTTCTCTCCCCATTTGTTTATAGAAATAGGAAGTGTCATAACCAGTTTGTCTGTTTACTTTCAGTCTGTTGTTTTAGGAGAATAAAGAAAATACTGACTAGCATTCAAAAGCAGCAGTCAAGAAAAGCAGACATCTTTTTTTTCTTTCCATATATCAACTTGTTTAATCAGAGCATTTGTATTTTGATGTATTATTATTACTTCTCTCTATGGGAATTGATTTGTAATGTTACCTAATCAGTGTGGTTCCAATTTTAATCTGGGAGCTGAGTAATAAATATAAGACATTAATTTCCATAAACCATATATATTTGAAAGCTTTATTTACATAGTGAACAATTTAAGCCTATAAATCCTAATGTGTTTCTATTCCTTTTGGGTTACTGTTTGCATAACCTTTTTATAGCTCTGGCAAACTTTAATGTTGCCCAATGCAGACAAATTCCTCACTGTTGTCCAATGCATAAAAATGTATCTTAAGTAACTCTCCTACACTCCCTCAGTAATTTTTCTTCTTTCTTTTTCACTCATTATGGAGGGTAATTCTCCTCTAGGAGCTGAAAAATTCCATTTCTTTTCCCTACTAGTTTCAGCATCTCATTTGGCAGTTTTCTCTAGCTTCGTATATTCTTCTGATATAGATGGTACAAGTACACCTCATTTATCCCAGGCAAGACTTTGTATCATTAGGAATGTGCATACTCAGCTATAACATCATCCATGTTTGTAAGAGGTCAGGACTATGAGATTGAGTATAACTAAGTACATATAACCTGAGCCTTATTTCAAGGGGATGTGAAGACATATTAAAAATGTTAAAATGGATCATTGTACTGTAGAAAAATATCTGTATGTGTATACACACACACACACACACACACACACAGAGAAAAGTTTAATACTGTAAATAGATTTGGCTCCTGATCACTCATCTTTAGCAGTTGCTAAGTAATTAAAGTTTCAAATATTTAAAATTTTTGCTTTTTAGAGAAAACTACCTTCAACCTAGTCTAATAACATTCTAAGTGTGGTTAGCACTTTAATGCACTTTCATTCGACCTTTAAATTATTTCCTTAAGATGCTACTATATTTAAGGTAAAGACAAGGAGTACATTATTAGGGATTATTATTATTATTATTATTATTATTATTATTATTATTATTATTGACATGAAAAGAATACCTTAGATGTTTAGGTAGAGTGTAGGAGAACTGAAATGCACATTTGTTCGTGCACAAATAGCCATTAGGTTATTGACATCTTTTTACAAGACTACAGTAAATGTCCCTCTGGTTACCCAAGCCTTTTGAAGCTGAGGGAAGATGAATTAGAGCTAAAGCAGAGTGCACTGGCTCATGCCCTTAATACTCTCTCCCATGATTCCACTCAAACAACTTTCCCTGAATCTAATCCAGGTGGGTAGTGAACCAAAATCATTAGCTGCTGTTTCACAAACAAGGTGAAATAAATCAGGTCTCAGCTCAGTTCCTAAAAACAAGACTTCATTTCACCCTTCCTTCCTCTGTTAGGCAGTCTTGGTGGTCAAAGATTAATTGGTACACGAAAAGAGTATTCTCCGCTCTCTCTCGAGTCAGATAAATGGATGCTGAAGAGGACACTGTGTCTGTGTTGCAGATATAAGCAGAAGTAGAGCAGCTCAGAGGTGGAGAGCAAAAGGCTTTAGTAAGGATGCTCAACTTCCATTGTGCCCAGGGCACTGCCCTACTGCACTTCTGACTCTGTGTGCTGTTGTGCACGAGTTATGGGGAGAAAACAGGGAACTTGGGGTGAGGTGCACCTGAGTTTCAATCTTTGCTGCTCCACTTACCAGTGGTGGGAACTAGGGCACCTTATGTAACCTCCCTGATTCTCAGAATGGAGAATTGTTGAGTGTTTGTTGGGTGTGTAGTAGTTTTCTACTGTTGTATAACAAATTACCACCAGATTGGCAGCTTAAAGCAACATACATTTATTGGCTCGGTTGTTTTTTTTTTTTTAAGTCAGAGTTGCAATTATAGTAGCATAATTGGTTTTTCTGCTAGGTTTTCATGGACTGAAAACAAGGTGCTAGTCTGGGTTGTGGTTTTCATCTGGAACTTGGGATCTTTTTCCTCCAATCACAGCTTGTGGACACAATTCTTTCCTTAGAATTTTAGCACAGAAATTCTCATTTTGGGACTAACTTCCAGCCATACAAAACTGCTCTTGGCTTCCTGAGGCTGCCTGCACTTCCTTACCATGGAGTCCCATGGGCAGGTCACAAGATACATTTCCCCAAGAATGCTCAGGAGGTTTCTGACTTTTTTTTCTTCAACCAGCTAGAGAAAAATCTGTTTTTAAATAACTTTTGTGTTTAAGTAGGCCCAAGCATATTTACAGCATCCCACTCATCACTACTATCTTGGTGGACCTATAGGTTCAGTTAGTACTCAGTCTCAGGAAACCCCTCACTCAGGTTTTATTCATTTCCAAATTCCTTCTTCTTATGTTTGTATGTATATAAGGTGTGTGTGTGTGTGTGTGTGTGTGTGTGTGTGTGTGTGAATGTGTGCCTGTGTGTTTGTGTTTCTGAAGGGAAGGAATAAAATTATATAGAAGAGAGCCATACTTCTAAGTAGTGTTTTAATATAAGCTCACAACAGATTTAAATACTAGAAAATGGTAGCACACACATTCATATGCACATATGTAGCCATATGATGCTTATTACACATATAATCCAATTTCTAATGTTTTATTTAACTGATCTAAACATATCCATAACAGTCAAATGTGAAGATAACTATTATGTGTGACACCTTATGAAACCCTACTGTCCTTTCATTTAAGCTACCTCACTTAGCCAGTCTTTTCTTTTGAAACTGAGAAGCCCAAGAAGAGTAAAAAGAAAACTTGAGCTATGGTTGTATTAATTATGTTTTAAATTTTTCTTTATTTTATGATGTTTTGTCATCTTGGGGGCTTTGCTGGCCTGGGAGAAACTATCCCTCTCAGAATTAGCTAATTCCTAGACATAGTAAATGACATCCCTGTTAGCATGGCTTTCATATGCAAGCCAATTATGACAAACTCCACATCTCCAGCTACCACCTTTACCTAATCTCTCACAACCAAGCCAATATTTCCTCTGCCCTAAATCTCCCCAGGATCAGAGGTACCAGATAACTAGAGATCTCCCGCATACCCAGAGCCTGCTGAAATTATTCCAAATATTTAATCCTAAACACTAGTTTGTCTTATGAATTACTTAAAGAAATTACAATGAAGATTCTGGGTCATGCTTTCTCTTCTGTTCCTTTCGCCTCTAGACTCAAAGGAGGCTGCTTCCCTCATTGGCCCTGTGTGGTATGTCCCTTTCTCTTGGGTACTGTGAGTAATAATACTCTTTAAAATGGCATTGACCTCGGGCTGGGGATGTGGCTCAAGCGGTAGCGCGCTCGCCTGGCATGCATGCGGCCCGGGTTCGATCCTCAGCACCACATACCAACAAAGATGTTGTGTCGGCCGAGAACTGAAAAATAAATATTAAAAATTCTCTCTCTCTCTCTCCCCTCTCTCACTCTCTCTTTAAAAAAAATGGCATTGATCTCCCTGTCTCATCACTTAGTTGCTTCTTAAATTAAATCCTGAATACAATCAAGACAGTGGTTAGTATAGGTAAAATAAAGACTAGTAATAAATCCTTGATTAACTTTAATTATCAGCATTCTGCATGCCCCTTTTCTCTAAAGAATTGCCTATAATAGTAATCAACCCAGAAAAATGAAGAATTTCCTGTAATATTAATCACACTAGAATGCAGGGAGCTATGAGGAAAAGAAATGGAAGAATTCCCTGGGAAACATGGCAATATGTGTTCACATAATTCTCTGGAACAATACTTTGGACAAAAATCCATTTAACTTGTTTTCAACCATCATAGTTGTTTTCCTGAATCATAAAATTCCCATTATGAAATAAATCCTGGTATCAACTTGATTAGTATGACCATAAATCTGAACAGAAGCATGCATGCTTTAAACTGCAGTTTTTTGGGCCACAATTATAGATTCTATTATTTCCCCTATGTATTGCAGCAATTAGATATTATTTCACTGTATTGCCAATTGTTAGCAGGATTTTTAAATGCATATAAAAGGCTTATTGGTTTAAAACTATTGACACAAGTTTTTGAAAGCTCATTGGCAACATAGCAAGTATTAATTTTGTAGATTAATTTTGAACTCTGTTTCAAAGAAGCCAAAAGTGCTCATAGTCTTGACTTATGAAGTTATATACTCCCTTTATAGGTAGCTTTTTGGAGCCTTTTTATATGTAGGGCACACATATCTGGAGATAAGTAGTTAGTTACATTATTTAGAGATATTTTTTAAAGAGCTTCCTAAAGTAAAAGCTTTGTAATAAAAGTTTTCCTTTGAACCACATTTATGTACATTTCACAATGCACATATAAAAAAAAGATCCACAGTCTGATGTTTAATGGGATGTTGCTATAGTATGTTCTGTGGGCATTAGTTCAGAGATGCAGGTTTAGAATTCAGTCCTTTGTAAATGTCTTGGTCTTGTTGCTGAAGGGATCTTCCTGCCAATGGCCATATAATGATCATCTCAGAATCAGGATCTTCATGGCAGTGAAGCCCACTTGCAGTGGGTCACCTGCACTGAGTTTGGGCTTTAGCTTTTCCTGTTTACTTATGACTGATCTTGGGTCTATTTCTCAACATCTAAAATACCGTTTCATTATCTGTAAGGGGAGAGTTTAAAATTAAAATCTAAAATCTCAACTGCTAATCTAATGAAATTATAGCATTAAGAAATTGGATACTGAAAGGAAAGTGAGAAACGGGGAGATGGGTGAGCTAGAAATGAAAGAAGGAGACCGGGCAGAGATAAACACAAGAGTTTATTTGTCAGAGCTGAGGGGGAAAAAAAAGCACATCTCTCCATTGACAAAAAGAAGCAAAACAGACTTTTATGGGGCAGGCTCAGGGATTAGAGCTGAGTGAGTCCTAATGTGGGCATTTAAGGGTGGGGTTGGAATGGGGGAGTGGGTGAACCTCTCTCAGAAATGCTATTGGGCAGGAAAGTGAAATTTTTCTTAAAATGTCAGCTGTCACTTAAGATGGCCATCCAGATACTAAGCAAGGACCTTACAGATATGATTATCTAAGATGGAGAAGGTAACTTTCATTTGCTGTGCTGTTGTAAGGGTCCCGCAGGAGACTAGCTTCATGCAATGGCAAGGGGGATTTATTAGGGATCCGTTCCAGCGCGCTGGGGCTCCGTGCTCACTCAAGAAGGGAGAGCAGCCCAGAGCCCAGAGCAGAGGTCAAGCAGAGCTTAAGTACACTTTTTGGAGAGGGCGGGGGGCTTTGCATGCATCAGAACAAATCATCATGAGGCGCGGGAAAATTGAACAACAACTCTGATACATGATTAGTCCATTCATTGGCGGGAACAGGCTGGGCAGGGGTGATTGGTCACTCCTAATTGGGGTACACATTTAAACTGATTGGTTCTGGAGCCTAGATGCTTGCGTGCCGTGCTACTCGGAGCCCTTAGCTATTGAACAACCAGGGGACCAGAAGAAATATTTACTGGGCAGTTCAGGTATTGTCCTAACAGCTACAGAGATTACAGGTTCCGGGGGTAGCAGAGGAGTTGTAACAATGCCTTGTCTTTTACATTTTAGCCCAGGCCTTGTAATTTAGAAGCTTTACAATGCCTAGTCTTTTACACTTTAACTCAGACTTTTGCAGCTTAGAATCAGCTTAGAAATTTTACCTTTACACTGTTAGACAAATTAATTCACTCTTTTTTTCATAGTAATAACAACTCATTAACCAGCCAACACTTGTTAAGTATGTATTAAGGATGAAAGAAAAATTAGGGCTCCTTGCTTGCTTCTATGATGACCTCTTTCCCTCTCAATTGGAAGTTTAAAAAATACCATTTAATCTTTGCTATGGCCAGTTATTTGCTCTGAATCCTGTCTCAACAGATAAACACTAAAGAAATTATTGTATAACCAGTCATCTTGGTAGAATTAGAAAAGTTGTTTATTGTTAATTGATGTTAAACATTAATTTTTAGTTCTGACTGTTCAACTTATTAATTGCCTTGAAAAGCACAGCCATGAAAAACTGAAGACTAACTTTCCTTTAAAAATCTGTTTTTATGTAGAATTGTTTTTAAGGTTAAAATGACTGGACAATTAGATGGAATTGCAAGTTAAATTAACAAATCCCTTATTGACATTTCAAAAACAGTTGCATTGTCAATGGTGTGAAATGACGTGAATGAGGAACTATCATAAAACTATCAATATGAATCAAATATCATGCTTTAAATAATAATGATGTTGATAACAATAATAATATCATGATCCCACAATCCAAAATCAGTTCATAGGTACAGCCATCTAACCAATGCACAGAACTCAGATGGAAAACTTACAAAAGGTCTTGTCTGTGAATTCCAAACACAGAACCTGAGCAACTTCATTCTTATTTTCACAGATCTCTTTGTAATTAATTATCTTTAATGATTAAAACAATCAAAGTTGAGATCACAGATGTAAATAAAGCAGACAGTGGCTAACTATTGCCCATTAAGAAATGACAAAGGCCTGTAGGAGAATGTGCAGTAGAGAGAAGTCTAAGCAAACAGATTGAGTGAATATTCAGTGTGCTCTAAAATCCTGATTACCAGGACAAGAGCTAGAATAGCTAATGCACAAGCAGGCTCAATTAACCCTAATTAGTTCAGAGTCAGGATACAAAAGACTTAATTAGCAGTTATTAGGTGCTGCTCAGAAAAGGAGCATAAATAATTGTTGGTAGCAAGCTGTGTTTAAGAGTCTCCTGGCTGAGTGACATCAATTTTTTTTAAAAAAGGTGAAATCAATGTTCTTCTATTGGGGGTTAAATATAAAATAATAATATGGGTCTTGGCTTAAATTTCATTTATTCAGAGTTTATCATTGATTTAATTTTTTTCTGGACAACTCAGATGCTTCAGCAAAGTAAATTTAGGTTTAATTTTAATAATGTTATGGTTACAATGTACCTCAGAGAAGAATATATGCTATTGCAATGGTCTGCTGGCTTCCAGGGAATAAATGGAATGGTCTCCTTGAGGATTTTGAATCAGCCTTTGGAGGGTCTCACATTGAAGAGGTACAGGGAGAAAAGGTTGATATACAGAAAGCAATGAAACTGAGTTGTGAAGAACACAAGACAAACACCAATGTGTGACCTGCATCAACTCCAAATGGCCCACTTGGATCCTGGCTACACATTAAATTCAAGTGAGCTTCTTTTATTCTAGCACAAATCCTTCCTTCTTCCTTGTCCCATTTATTCTCCTACACTTTTTCACAGAAACCAAAAGCGAAAGGGCCTCCTAGGACTTCATAGTAAAATGATTGTTTTCAAAGAGACCCAAAGACCAGTTTAAAAAAATAAACAAAACAGAGATCAAATTAGCTTGACCTACACTCACCACCAAGTTTCTTTCTCTCTGTTCCTTTTTCAAAATGAATATGACCCTCAGAGAGGAAGACTGTTACATTTTTATAATCTTTCTCTTAAGTCTTGTAATATCCTGTACCAAATACATGAGCTTGACATGAATGAGACTAGGAATTTATTTTAGAACACTATAGGGTTCTTATGTTTTAATGCATATTTTATTATCTTTATTTAAGATGACTATAAATGTTATCATTCATAAAACTATTTAGCCTTGTCATAAATTATTCCATACAGGAATAGTGTTTGTAGGTTCATCTAAACACAGAAAATGTGTCTTTTAAGATTCCACTGTAACCAACTATTAATTTTATAGAATAACTGTCTTCCTGTTTTGAAAATAACATCAAAGGACAACTTTGGAAAAGTAGAAGTGTTTTGTATTAGTTTTGTATTGCTAAGTAACAAATTATCACAAATGTAGCTGTTTGAAACAATACCCATTGGGCTCTCAGTTTAAAATCCAAGTGTTGGTCAAGCTAGATTCTTATGTAGAGGATCTTGGGAAAATCCTTTTCCACGGTTATTCTGACTGCTTTCAGAATCTATTTCCTTTGGTCTCAGATCTGTTATGAAAGAGCTGCTTTCAGATCCCAGAGGCTACCTACATTCCTTCTTAATTGTCTACACCATCTTCAGTGCAGAGATGGCACACTATGTCCTCGTTATTTGGATGCCTCTGACTTCTGCCCACCAAACAAAACTCATTGCTTTTTAAAGCCTCACCCAATTAGGTTGGGCACATTTGGATAATCTCCTTCTTGAATACTTAAGGTGAATTGATTAGTCCACTTAATTATCTCTAAAATCCCATTTTCCATATGACATAGTTATAGGCATGCTATCTTACTATAGTCATAGTTTTAGGAATTACATATTAAATTCCCCTGTATCCACACCTAGGCCTCTCCTGAGGAGAGAGGGTGACATTGGTCAGTGGGCAAGATCAAGAGAGAGAGATCATCAGGGTACCAAAGCCTAAGGGAGTGGCAGATGGAATGGCTGGAAACAAATCCTGGAGACACAAGAAGTATTGGAGAGTGAACTACACATTAACTGACTGCCAGACTCCAGCATGTGATCTTTTGTCCCTCTGGACTATATTTTTTAAAAAAAATTCAAAGATAAAATTATTAAGCATTTCAGGATGACAAGTACAGAATGCTAAACCTCAGTGGAACTCTTCCTTCTCACTGTAGGGCTTTTGAGACTTCAGTGGTGGAATGGCCATAAAGCTAACCCTGAAAATCAGCAGTGTATAAATAAGTATTTGCTATTTTTAAAAAGTAATATTTTGTAAACAGCAGACACTTGATGGGCAAAATGCTTAGTTTCTTCAAAATACCTTATCTATTTTATTTTATACAGATTAACCTGAAAGTTGGTCCTGACTAGAGTCTCAGATAATGTCAGAGCTTTATAATGGACTGTATATAAGAACTTTATACCACTTACTAAGAATATTTTTTTCTTACAGTGGAAGTAACATTGACATTTTACACTATATAGACAAAACTCCTTTATTTTATTTTACTTTTTTTTTTCTTTTTTAGCTTTTAATGTTGTTCTGGGTATTGTCCTAACTCCCAAAGTAGAAATCTGACTTATTTCACCATCAGTGGAATTAATTAAAAATAAATCAATTTGAACTTACTTTCAAATTTTTTTAGCAAACAATTTAGTTCAAATTCAATTCTATTACAGAATAAGTTATGAAAATTGCACCTAGCTTTTCCATTTTTTCTTTTCTTTGTTGTCAAAGCTACTATAGATGGTACAGGCTTAATCCCAAGGAAACTAATAAAGTGAATTGTTCACGCAATTACATATTATTTTCCTGTTATGTACAATTCTCTCTGGGCACCCAGTGCTCAGTGATTGACTGATCTGTGAAGCCAGAGTCCTATCTCATTTTGAGCTTTGAGTATTCAACCATCTCTAAATTTTTGACAGACTCTTGAAAGAGTAGAGTGATTGAATCATAAAACCACTCAAAAACTACAACATATGCTTTGTTTTGTGTGGGGAAAAAATCCCCATCATCCACAAAAAGGAGAAGCAAAAAAATAGAGATACAACAAAATTCTTTAAGAGTGGTGAACTGAGATAAAGATGATACATATTGGAGAGAAGAGATGGATCTGGGTTCTTGGATAATATAAAATAAGGAATCAAAGTATAGTAGTGATAGCAGTCAGTGGGTCTAATTATCTCCAGAGGGGGGGCATTAGGATTTTCGAACTCCAGCTGTCAAGCAGCTATAAACTTCTCTGGGCTATCTTTTGAGTTTTCAGAGTGCAACAGGAGACTTGAGTTTCACCAGAAGACCATGGTGTCAATGCAGAGCCAATCCAGTCCTACTCCTCAGGTGATAGGAGACTTGCATGAACAAATCTGGTCATCTTTTCGGATGCATGGTTCTATTCTAAAACATGAAGTACTTGTCAAGAAACCTTTTGAGGCTTCCAGAGTAAGCTGGTTCTGTTTTCAATCCTTGTGAGATAGTTGATTGACACCATTGCATTTAATTCTACTGACATTTGTAGAGTGCTTTATATGGAGAAAGCATTACACCAAAGAGTATCATGCAGAAATTAACAACTAGAATTTTCCAGTTGTGTGAAAGCAACAAGGTTATCATGTGTAACATACCAAGAATAACAGTCTAGGTAGTAGTGTATTTGTGTGTCTTTCTTTGGAAGCAGGCCCCCCAAAAGGACAGAGTCTAATATTTCATTTGTGAGATGATCTCAGGTAACAACGAGGCTAATATATGAGTTACCAAGAGCAAAAACAGATTTTCAAAGTGTGGTTCATGGTTGAAAAGCACCAGCAACACTGGAGCACTGGTTAGAAATGCAGAATTTTAGGCCCTACTCTGAGCTAAATGAATCAGAAAGCCTGCACATGGGCCTGGAAATCTGGTCTAACAAGCCCTCAGGTGCTTTTGATACACTGAAATTTGATCTACGGAATTTGGGGAGTCAATTCAGAGAACCTGTCTCAGAGTAATCCTACTAGAGGAAAAAAGTTTGCTGGGAGATATATATATATATATATATATATATATATATATATATATATATATATATATATATATATATCAACTCCCAGTAGTCATCATTGAAGGCTGCTGGGTTTGGGGGAGGATGTTAAGATAAACATCAATTTTCCTGCACTTTGGCCTGTGGTGCCCTAAGGCAGAATGGGATTCCAAAGTAAGCCCTTGGCAAAGAGATGTTGTTCCTGGCAGCTGAAAGTCCTAGGAGCTTTATAATGGTCCGGCCCATTGGCATATGGTTTGGGCACCCACAGCTGCTTCTAGGGTGTCTTAAGGATTGTGATAATGTACTAAAAGGCATAATGTAATGACATGAACAAAACCCCATGATATATTAAAGTCTACATGTAATATAAAGATCCATATGCTGTGATCCCTACTCTCAGAGAGAAGATATGCAAATAGAAGCTAAGCAGAGGGTACTAAATGGCACGAGTGAGATAGGCACTAATCTGAGGAAGAGGAAAGGCCATCCTGCTTCAATGGCATCTGAGATGGGAGGCAGGCTTTTTGATGGCCGGGCTGAAACAAGAGGAGTAAGTGAACTGTAGAGAACACATCATCACTGCAACTCAAGTGCTCACTGAATCCAAGCTGCAGAACATCCTCTAACAGGATGGAAGTAACTTCCATGGCAAACAAATTCAATTTGTAAGGATGTGAAATGTTAGTGTTTCTCTGCCACTCCACATCTCCAACAGCCTCACCATCATGTTTTAAGAAAGAATTAAGCCTTCCTGATTTGAAAAATGCAAAAACACGTTTCAAGAATTCCCATGGATATGCTGCTTTCCCGGGGTTCTATAGAACTGACAGAGTGCCAAATTAATCTTTTTTTGGTAGCAATATTACCATTTTGACATAACTTTTGCACAAGACTCCGTACATTTTTCCCCAATGTTTCCCCTAAGGGAGGACTTTGCCACAGGTAAAAACGCTGGGTCTTTGGGAGTACTTGTTATTTAAGTCAAGTCAAAAGATTAACTGAAAGTAATAGGTCTGGTAGTGACCACAATTTTATCACAAGCTTAAAAATGGTGCTTGTCCCTGACAGGGTGCAGGACACTCCACCCCAAGTTGTGGCACCCTGAAGCTTGTTTTCTGAAGCTTGTTTCTCTGTGTGAGAGCTGGCCATAAAGTAATTCTTTGTTCTACCTCCTCTAAAAGTAGGTCATAAGACCCTCATGGGACAGAGTCCATACCCAGCAGAAAGACAGATTCTAAGAAGCATACGCCTTGCTAACTTACCCCCAGTTTATTAACATTAGATGATGCTCTCTTTTTGTCCAGTAATACTTCTAGATGATTGTCCATTTCTCAACAAGGATAAACCTAAACATGCATAGTTTTTCTTGCGTCTTTGAGTCTTCCGTTCTGAAGGCTCCCACATCATAAAATTTTCATCAAATTTGTTATGCTTTTCTTTTGTTAATCTATCTTTTGCTTTAGGGGTTTTAGTCATAAACCTTGAGATGAGTAAGAAAAAGATATTACTTTCCCTCTCCTGTATCCCCAAGGAACCTAGCTCATTGCATAAATTGAATGGAATTGAGAATTAAGTGTAGAGCTCAACTGACAAATCAGAGATTCAGCAGAATGGAGCAGTTACAGTTTATCAGCAATCCTGTAAATATCTGGATCTGGGAAACAGAATACAGTGTCTTTCAAACATACTATACATTTGTTCCATTCATTCATTGAATAAATATTTAAGAATTCCTAATACATGAAGCTAGGTTCTGTGGGAGTATAAAAGCAAATTAAGAAATGACATTTACCTATAACTATGTTATGATTCAGCTGGACAGATTGAAGCTAGTATATACACTTTGTGATAAAAGGCTAAGTAGTACATAAGGCTATCATTTAGCTTGCTATATATTGAAGGATATATAGGCACGTATGAAAAAAAGAGAAAATTTTAGTATAAAAGGTGATTTTTAGAGGATCAGGAACTTGACAAATATAAGCTATATTATGCTAAATAGATGAGCCTACCAGGTGTCACAGGGAAAGCCCCAGTGAAGAAAGTAACATGTATTTACTTGGCTCTCTGAACAAGCTGTCATAGTAAGAACTAGAAGGTACAAGTCTTTGCGGCTTTATGTTAAGCAATGCAAGTCTACATTTTGTGAATTTGCTTGGACTGTATTAGGAACCGATCTACTTAATGTGCAGTGGAATACCAGTTATAAAATTTTAAACAGGATACAAATTTTATCCCTTTTTCTTTCATAGACACTCAGAAAAATAATCCCTGTGCTGTTAATGAAATTTCTAACTTGACTGAAGTATGCAATATGCAACACTGCCTGCCATGCAAATTTAGTTTTCATATTTACAATAAGAGCACTTACAGTCCACATTTAGAGAACACTAATGTGCTACTAAAGCTAGCAAAAGAGTATAAATTATACATAGAGCTCACACTTCTCCTTTAACCCATTTAATTATATTTAGTCAACGTGGTGATGACGGCAGATGGAGCTAGTGTCACCTGAAGGTTAACAGGGCTGGAAGTTCATCATGGCCTCCTAATTCACATGTCAGTTGTCAGGGCATTTCTCTTTTTCCATAAAGTTTCTCTACGGGATTAGATATTTTGGGCTCCCTTACAGCATGGAGGTCTCAAGATAGACTTTTTGCATGGTGACTAGTGCTTGCCTTAACACATACATATTCCAAGAGACCAATGTAGAAACTGCATGGTGTTTTATGACTCCATCTTGAGATAAATAGTGCATCTACACAAGATCTGATTACTGCAAAGCATGGGTTGTTGGAAGGGTCCATCTTCAGAGACTAATGACCACATGTGTCATATATAGTTTCCCACAATATGACAATGCCTTGCAATTAATACTTGTGTTAATCAGATGTCAATAAGAATTAATGGTCCACTTTATTGTACCTAGAATGATAATTTAAAATCTGTACCAGAGTGTATCCAGCAGTGTAACAATTATTTAATTAACAAATATAAGTTATCTGCTATGTGCTGAGACAGTACTGGATCAATTCTCATAGACAAACTGGGTAGATACATGAGGACATGGAAACTCAGAAGAGTTGAATGGAGATGTTGTGGCATCTCCAAAGGCAGCAGAGACAGGTGCCCACGTAGTGCTGTGGCACTGGGAACTCTTGCCCACATAAGAAACAAGACAAAACGAAATGACAAAATCTTGCATTGAATTTTTATAAATAAGACTTAAAATGTAGCTTTGTAGTTTGACTATGAAAAAGTGAGATATGGATTTGTTATCTGTAGTAAAACAAAAACAAACAAAATATCAAAATCACCTGGAGGCCTGGTTAAAAACGTATCTCTGGGTCCCATCCCCAGAGTTTTTATTCACTAGGTCTTAGGTGGGGCACAAATATTTATAATTTCTCTTTAATTCCTAGATTTTGTTGATAATTACACTTTGAGATTCACTGCTAAATGGTATTAAAGAAATCCAGAGCCAGACAGAATTTAAAGGAGTGATGATATTGCAATAGGGAAAGATAGAGTTTAATATAGAAATGAACTTAATTCTAAATATAATCAGAATAAGTGAGGATTCCACAGAGAAAGTTGTTCTTGGTGATAGTTCACTGGTGTATGGAAAATTACTAAGAACAAACATCAATTCTAGGGGGATTCTTGCTTAAGGCAGGCCAGCACGATCAGTATCGGCTGGGAGATGGAGAAAGATGAGGAAATTTGACAAGATATCAGATAATAAAAGAGGAAAATTCTTGCTAAACTGACTTAGCAGGATTCTTGCTAAAAGTGGGCTTGATAAGAAGTATACAGATTGGCTTTTCATCAGTGGTTAGCCACAAAGAACAGTAGTTAAAAAGCATAAATGCAAAGTCAGACAAGACCTTGGAGTGAGTCTTGGGCATGTTATTTAATCTGTCCAGTTTAGTTTCCTAGAATGTGGGTAATTAATATTATCTTCCTTATTAGATTATTATGTGGATGAAAGTATATATATCAAGAGCTACATAAATAATAATTATAAATTACAGGACAGATTGTAGAACTCTTATATATCTGAAGGGCTGTCGTATACGCTGTTATGGTACATCTGTTCTACTCGCTTGAATTTCCTGCAGTCACCTTGCAGACTCTGTAGCTGCCCATTCTGATCTCTGTGTCTTTCCTTGCCCACTTTATAGAGGAAGACATAATAGAACATTCTGATTATCTGTTATTTTCCTTATATAAAGTTGAGAAAATCTAGCAACTAAGGGTTTAAAATAATCTGCAGACTGAAAAATAAATCTTACTGTTTTCATGTTAAACTCCTCCTGGGGTGAGTATTAAAGAAGAATTAGGTTTGCATTAGTTGAGCTTTGCAGGATGCCCGGATAATGCCCCAGCAATCAAAATGTAATTATAAAATAGGAATTTTTAATTTACAGAATATATGTATATGTGTGTGTGTATGTATATATATAAGAAATATATATACACATTATATATATGTAGATATATACACATTTTATATATATGTAGATATATACACATTTTATATATATATAATTATGTATACACATTATATAAAATTATAATTATACACATTATAATATATAATACACATTATACATAATTGTAATTGTATATATAATGTGTTCATATATTTCTTATGTATACACATACATACATATTTTTATTCTGTGTGAACTATATTAGTCAAACATATGGGTTCATTAAGGTGAAGGTAAAGTTCCAAATCACTGATATAGCTCTCAAGCACAGTTGTTAAAGGCAGGATAGTAATTGACAGCAACAACAAAACACCCACTAATAACAAATTGCAGCATATTTCTTGGCTGATAAATGTCATAACCCCCACTAAAACAATGTGCTTCTTCTACAATAATATGACACTTGCTGAGGAGCTGCTGGAAGTAAATAGGATGGAAGTGTGATCCTCATGCTCCTATGTTGCCATTGCTGCATACATTGGGCTTTCTTTCTTACCTCAATTTAACCTATTCATAGTAGAGCAACATTTTTGAACATGTTTGTAGAAACACTAGTAAAGTGAGATGCTCAATTGAAAAAGTTCTGTATAGTCCCCCACATTCTGGAAACTGCAAGCTCTACCTTCTTCTTTAAGTCAAGAGACATATTAGCATTTGACAGACCGAATTCCTCTTGTGAAGAAACTGGTGTTTCCCAATTTATCTCGATTATGGATATTTCATAGTAATTGAATGTCCCCAGACAACACTTTTTGAATCTTGCTCCAGAATCTAATTGTTTCTCACTTAATAGATTACAAAATTGTCAATCAATGATTCTATTTCCAGTAAAACAGTCCTTCAAAAATAAATCAAAATAAAGGCATTCCCAGATGAAGAAAAACTGAAGGATTTTTTTTTTTTTTTTGCTGGCACATCTCTCCTAAAAGATATTCCTTTGACTGAAAGCAAATAACATCAGATATTGACTCACACACACAAAAAGAATGAAGAAAGGAGAAGTGACAGATATGTGGATAAATAGAAACGTTCACTCCATCCCTCTCTCTCTTTCTCCCCACTTCTCTCTCTGTATGTATGCATAAATTTTTCTCTTAATTTCTTAAATCCATAACATTATTTAAATCAGTGACTATAACACCATGTTGCTATGTTTATAGCATATGTAGATATAATACATATGACAATAATATTATAAAGGAGGGAGAAATGGAGATATATTTTATTGGAATCAGGTCAGTATTAATCTAAAGTAGATTGTGATAAATTCAAAATCCATGTTGCAATACCTAGAGCAAACCATGCTGAAAGTGAACAATAGCTAAAATCTCAAGAGTGTGATTGAAATAATTTACTAAAAAAGTGTTGATTTAGCACAAAACAATCAGGAAAGGAACAGTGGGACAACAACAAAAAATGCATGAGGCATGAAGAAAAATAAGTAACAAAATGATACATAAGGTCAACCATATTAATAACCACATGAAATATAAATGCAGTAAACATTGTAATCAAAAGATTCAAATCAGACTAGATTTCAAAAAGCAAAATCTAATTATATGCTCTGTACAATAGACATAGTTTAAATTAAAAGACAAATTGAGAGTTTGAGGATGGAAAAAGTATACACAATAACCAGAAGTGAACTGAAGCACTTACATTAATAGGTGCTAGAACATTTTATTTAAAATGTATGTTTATAAAATACTGGATAAAGTATATTTTCTTGGCAAATATTTAAACATTTTATTGAAAATCTAAATTTTCTTTTAAAAAGCACCAAGTGGATACAGTGTCTTTCAAAAATTCTTTTAAGAGGCTATGGAAGTAAAAAATATTTGAAGTTTGCTCTTCCACATAAATTCATTATATAGAGAAAGACACTAAGCTTTGTTTTTATATCCAGACTCACAATTGATGGCAAAGCCAGGATTAGAAGTGCCCATTTCTCTTCAGTGACTATATGTCTTACCCATTTTAAAGAGGTACAATAAGATAATGATAAGTTCATGAGTATTGGGGCCACATTTTAAAAATCCTGACTCCAGCCCTTGTCAGCTATGTGAATTTGGAGAGTTTTCTTTACTTCTCTGTTCCTCAGGGGCCTTATCTGTAAAATAAGAGAAGTAATGCCACATGCTTCTTAAAATTTGTGGAGTAATACATGTAGTTTACTTAGCAAAATATCTGCTATATGGGAAGTACTCCATAAATGTGATATTTTTCTTTTTTTTCTTTTTTTTATTGGTTGTTCAGAACATTACAAAGCTCTTGACATATCATATTTCATACATAAGCTTCAAGTGAGTTATGAACTCCCATTTTTACCCCAAACGCAGATTGCAAAATCATATCAGTTACACATCCACATTTTTACATACTGCCCTATTAGTAATTGTTGTATTCTGCTACCTTTCCTATCCTATACTATCCCCCCTCCCCTCCCCTCCCATCTTCTCTCTCTACCCCATCTACTGTAATTCATTTCTCTCCTTGTTTATTTTCCCATACCCCTCACAGCCTCTTATATGTAATTTTGTATAACAATGAGGGTCTCCCTTCATTTCCATGCAATTCCCCTTTTCTCTCCCTTTCCCTCCCATCTCATGTCTCTGTTTAATGCTACTCTTTTCTTCCTACTCTTCCTCCCTGCTCTGTTCATAGTTGCTCTCATTATATCAAAGAACACATTTGCTATTTGTTTTTTAGGGATTGGCTACCTGCACTAAGCATAATCTGCTCTAGTGCCATCCATTTCCCTGCAAATTCCATGATTTTGTCATTTTTTAGTGCTGTGTAATACTCCATGGTGTATAGATGCCACATTTTTTTAATCCATTCATCCATTGAAGGGCATCTGGGTTGTTTCCACAGTCTAGCTATTGTGAATTGTGCTGCTATGAACATTGATGTGGCAGTATCCCTGTAGTACGCTCTTTTAAGGTCTTCAGGGAATAGTCCAAGAAGGGCAATAGCTGGGTCAAATGGTGGTTCCATTCCCAGCTTTCCCAGGAATCTCCATACTGCTTTCCAAAGTGGCCAAACCAATTTGCAGTCCCACCAGCAATGTACAAGAGTACATTTTTCCCCACATCCTCTCCAGCATTTGTTGTTGTTTGACTTCATAATGGCTGCCAATCTTACTGGAGTGAGATGGTATCTTAGGGTGGTTTTGATTTGCATTTCTCTGAGTGCTAGAGATGGTGAGCATTTTTTCATGTACTTGTTGATTGATTGTATGTCCTCCTCTGAGAAGTGTCTGTTTAGGTCCTTGGCCCATTTGTTGATTGGGTTATTTGTTATCTTGTTGTCTAATTTTTTGAGTTCTTTGTATACTCTGGATATTAGGGCTCTATCTGAAGTGTGAGGAGTAAAAATTAGTTCCCAGGATGTAGGCTCCCTATTTACCTCTCTTATTGTTTCTCTTGCTGTGAAAAAACTTTTTAGTTTAAGTAAGTCCCAATTGTTGATTCTTGTTATTAACTCTTGTGCTATGGGTGTCCCATTAAGGAATTTGGAGCCCGACCCTACAATATGTAGATCAGGGCCAACTTTTTCTTCTATCAGACGCAGAGTCTCTGATTTGATATCAAGGTCTTTGATCCATTTTGAGTTAACTTTTGTGCATGGTGAGAGGAGAGGATTTAGTTTCATTTTGTTGCATATGGATTTCCAGTTTTCCCAACACCATTTTTTGAAGATGCTATCCTTCCTCCATTGCATGCTTTTAGCCCCTTTATCAAATATAAGATAGTTGTAACTTTGTGGATTAGTCTCTTTGTTCTCTATTCTGTACCATTGGTCCACCCGCCTGTTTTGGTACCAGTACCATGCTGTTTTTGTTACTATTGCTCTGTAATATAGTTTGAAATCTGGTATCGCTATACCGCCTGATTCACACTTCCTGCTTAGAATTGCTTTTGCTATTCTGGGTCTTTTATTTTTCCATATGAATTTCATGATTGCTTTCTCTATTTCTACAAGAAGTGTCATTGGGATTTTGATTGGCATTGCATTAAACCTATAGAGAACTTTTGGTAATATTGCCATTTTGATGATGTTAGTTCTGCCTATCCATGAACAGGGTATATTTTTCCATCCTCTAAGATCTTCTTCTATTTCTCTCTTTAGGGTTCTGTAGTTTTCATTGTATAAATCTTTCACCTCTTTTGTTAGGTTGATTCCCAAGTATTTTATTTTTTTTTTTTTGAGGATATTGTGAATGGAGTGTTTTTCCTCATTTCCCTTTCAGAAGTTTTGTGGCTGATATACAGAAATGCCTTTGATTTATGTGTGTTGATTTTATATCCTGCCACTTTGCTGAATTCATTTATTAGTTCTAGTAGTTTCTTTGTAGACCCTTATGGGTCTTCTAGGTATAGAATCATGTCATCCGCAAATAGTGATAATTTAAGTTCTTCTTTTCCAATTTTTATGCCTTTAATTTCTTTCGTCTTTCTAATTGCTCTGGCCAGTGTTTCAAGAACTATATTGAATAGCAGTGGAGATAGAGGGCATCCCTGTCTTTTTCCAGATTTTAGAGGGAATGCCTTCAATTTTTCTCCATTCAGAATGATGCTAGCCTGAGGCTTAGCATAGATAGCTTTTACAATGTCGAGGTAAGTTCCTGTTATCCCTAGTTTTTCTAGAGTTTTGAACATAAAGGGATGCTGTACTTTGTCAAATGCTTTTTCTGCGTCTATCGAGATGATCATATGGTTCTTATCTTTAAGTCTATTGATGTGGTGAATAACATTTATTGATTTCCGTATATTGAACTATCCTTGTATCCCAGGGATGAATCCTACTTGATCCTGGTGCACAATTTTTTTAATGTGCCTTTGTATCCGATTTGCCAGTATTTTATTGAGGATTTTTGCATCTAGGTTCATCAGAGATATTGGTCTGTAGTTTTCTTTCTTTGAGGTGTCTTTGTCTGGTTTCGGAATCAGGGTTATGTTGGCCTCATAGAATGAGTTTGGAAGGGCTCCCTCTTTTTCTATTTCCTGAAATAACTTGAAAAGAATTGGTATTAATTCTTCTTTAAAGGTTTTGTAAAACTCCGCTGTATACCCATCCGGTCCTGGGCTTTTCTTGGTTGGTAGTCTTTTGATGGCTTCTTCAATTTCATCCATTGATATTGGTCTGTTCAAATTGTGTGTATCCTCCTGACTCAGTCTGGGCAAATCATATGTCTTAAGAAATTTATCGATGTCTTCACTATCCTCTATTTTATAGGAATATAGGTTTTCAAAATAATCTCTAATTGTCTTCTGTATTTCTGTAGCATCTGTTGTGATATTGCCTTTTTCATCCCGTATGTTAGTGATTTGAGTTCTCTCTCTTCTTCTCTTCGTTAGCATGGCTAAGGGTCTGTCAATCATATTTGTTTTTTCAAAGAACCAACTTTTAGTTTTGTTAATTTTTTCAATAGTTTCTTTTGTTTCAATTTCATTGATTTCTGCTCTGATTTTAATTATTTCTTGCCTTCTGCTGCATTTGTTGTTGTTTTGTTCTTCCTTTTCTAGGGCTTTGAGATGAAGTGTGAGCTCATTTATTTGTTGGTTTTACTTTTCTTGGAGGAATGACCTCCAGGTGATGAATTTCCCTCTTAAAACTGCTTTCATTGTGTCCCATAGATTCCAATATGTTCTGTCTGTATTTTCATTTATCTCTAAGAATTTTTTGATTTCCTCCTTTATGTCTTCTGTAACCCTTTGATCATTCAGTAACATATTGTTCATTTTCCATGTGATATAGGATTTTCTCTTCCTTCTTTTATCATTGATTTCCAGTTTCATTCCACTATGAATGGATAAAGTGCATGGTATTATCTCCACCCCTTTATATTTACTAAGGGTTGCCCTATGGCATAATATATGGTCTATTTTTGAGAAGGATCCATGTGCTGCTGAGAAAAACGTATATCCACTTGATAATGGTTGATATATTCTATATATGTCAGTTAAGTCTAGGTTATTGATTGTGGTATTGAGTTCTATAGTTTCTTTATTCAACTTTTGTTTGGAGGATCTGTCCAACGGTGAGAGAGGTGTGTTGAAGTCACCCATAATTATTGTGTTGTGGTCTACTTGATTCTTGAACTTGAGGAGAATTTGTTTTATGAAGGTCGCAGCTGCATTATTTGGTGCATAAATATTGATAATTGTTATATCTTGTTGGTGAATGGTTCCTTTTAACAGTATATAATGCCCTTCCTTATCCCTTTGAATTAATTTAGTCTTGAAGTCGATTATATTCGATATGAGGATGGCCACCCCTGCTTGCTTGTGAGGACCGTGTGCGTGGTATATTTTTTCCCAACCTTTCACCTTCAGCCTGTGTACGTCTTTTCCAGTCAGATGTGTCTCCTGGAGGCAGCATATTGTTGGATTTGTTTTTTTTTAATCCATGTTATCAGCCTATGTCACTTTATTGGAGAGTTTAAACCATTAACGTTTAGAGTTACTATTGATGTATGTTTTGTACTTCCAGCCATGTTTGATTTTTTATCTCTTTTTTTTAAAATTAGTTTGTTTCTCCATGGTTAGCTTTCCCCCTACCATCTGTCCTTACTGAGGTACTTCCCACTGTTGGCTTTGGTTATTGTTATTCATTTCTTCCTCGTGTAGTATTTTGTTCAAGATGCTTTGCAATGCTGGTTTTCTGGCTGCAAATTCTTTTAGCTTTTGTTTATCATGAAAGATTTTTATTTCGTTGTCGTACCTGAAGCTTAATTTTGCTGGATACAGAATTCTTGGTTGGCATCCATTTTCTTTCAGTGTTTAAAATACGTTGTTCCAGGGTCTTCTCACTTTCAGCAACTGTGATGAAAAATCTGTTGTTAACCTTATTGGTTTACCCCTGAATGTAATCTGCCTCTTTTCTCTTGTAGCTTTTAATATTTTCTCTTTGTTCTGTATATTGGATATCTTCATAACAATGTGTCTTGGCATTGGTCTACTGTGATTTTGTATGCTCGGTGTCCTGTATGCATCTACAATTTGTATATCTGTTTCCTTTTTTATTTCTGGGAAGTTTTCTGTAATTATTTCATTCAGCATGTTACTCATTCCCTTGGTTTGAATCTCTATCCCTTCCTCCATCCGGATGACTCTTAAATTTGTTTTTTTTTATGTTTTCACATATCTCTTGGATGTTTCTCTCATGATTTTTAACCAGCCTATCTGAGTTGGCTAGACTCTTTTCAAGATGATATATTTTGTCTTCATTATCTGACGTTCTGACTTCTACTTGCTCCACTCTATTAGTGATACTCTCATTTGAGTTTTTAATTTGGTTTATAATTTCCTTCATTTCTAAGATTATTGTTTGATTCTTTTTTATAATCTCTATCTCCTGATAAAGATGCTTAACTTCTTCTTTTATCTGTTTATGTAATTCATTCTCAATGTGTTCTTTCGCTGCTTGAATTTGCTGTCTCGTATCCTCTTTAAGGTTCCGTTCCTTCTGTCTAAGGTGTTCCTTGAGTTCTTTATATGACCATTTTCCTGATGACTCTATATCATCCTGAATATTTAGGCTGCCCTGCATTGTTTGCACTCCTTTTCTTCCTTGCTTTTTCATGCTGCTCATGTTATTTCTTGTTCTGTTTGACTGCTGAGTTACTGTTTAGTCCTAGAAATTTATTTGATGCTTGGGAGGAAAGGTATTAGAAGGGAAGGGAGGAAGTCACTAAAAAGAATGAGAGTAAGCAGGTAGAATTCAAGGAAGGGGGAGTAAGAAAATTGAAAAGAAATGTAAAGACAGAAGAAAAGAAGGAAAGAGAAAAAAATAGAAAATTAAAAATAATTTAAAGAAAAATAATAATAATAGAAATGAAAAATGAAATTAAAAAATAGAATAAAATAAAATAAAATAAAATGGATTAAAAACATTTAAAAAGACAGCAAAAAAAAATTTATAAATGCAGTCCTAGAGTTCGATTAACTGTTCTTCTAGTAGATGGAGCTATGCCCACCGGGCCAAGTTTCTCCTCTCAGTAGGTGGGAGTCAATCACTGTGCAGCAGTTCTTCCTCCCGGACTCGGCGGGTCTCCACTCCTGCTGTTCGCCGTGTGGGCGGGGCCTTTCACAGAGCCCGTAGGGGGTCGTTTGCAGCGCAGGGCTGGCAGGTGGGGGGTGGTCATTTGCAGCTCCGAACCGCCAGAGGTGGTTCACAGAGCCCAGCTGGCAGGGGCCGGGCAGGCAGCGTCAGCTCCCACACTCACTGCAACGTGTGGGCAGCGGCCGGTGGTGGTTCACAGACCTGGATGGGCGGGGGCCCAGGCAGGCAGCGCCCATCCCCACATTCGCTGCAATGTGTGGGCAGTGGGCGTTTGGCGGCAGCTGACGGCCGCTCACAGAGCCGGGCCAGCGGGGGCCCAGGCAGGCAGCCTCCGTTCCTAAGTTCGCTGCAACATGTGGGCAGCTGCCGGCGACGGTCCACAGAGCCGGCCAGCGGGGTCCAGGCAGGCAGCGCCCGCTCCTAAGATCGCTGCAACATGTGGGCAGTGGCTGGCGGCGGCTTAAAGAGCCGGGCCGGTGGGGGCCCAGGCAGGCAGCACCTGCTCCTACATTCGCTGCAACGTGTGGGCAGCAGCAGCCCAGCGGCGGCTGGCGGTGGTTCACAGAGCCGGCCGGCGGGGACCCAGGCAGGCAGCGCCCGCTCCTACGTTCGCTGCAACATGTGGGCTGCGGCCGCTTGGCGGGGACCGGTGGCGGTTCCCAGAGCCGGGCTGGCGGTGGCCCAGGCAGGCAGCGCCTGCTTCTATGTTCACTGCAACGTGTGGGCTGCAGCCATTTGGCGGCGGCCGGCGGGACTGTGCCCCTGCTCTGCGTTGCCGAGATTCAGTCGTCTGGGACAAGCTGACACCTCCAATTAAACTCACTAGTTCCCGGCAGGTCTCCTTTCAGCGGAATTTTGCTAGAAGTTTCTCAGCAGGACACATGTAGGTGTATTGATGAGTCTCTCTGATCCCGTTACCTCAGAGGCATTGAAAGTGCTGCCTCCTCGCTGGCTGCCATGTTGGCCGGGAAATGTGTTATTTTTATTCAGGGCTTTGAGATATTTACATAAGTTGTGCTAGAAATAAATCATTATCACATTGGCCAACATGTTTCACAGTGCAGGCACAGATTTCAGAGCTCCTGACTCAGATGGTGAATCTACATCTGGACATCAAGTCATTTTAGCAGTCAGCATTAGAGATTGAGTTGCAAGGGTTTAGAGCTGAAGGGAAAACCTTGTTAACAAGATAATAGGTGCTGAACTCAGCAGCTTTAGCTATTACTGCTGATGAAGGGTAGACAGTGCAAAATGTGAGGTATGGGACATGCAGAGGAAAGTCAGTGTGATACACATAATTTATTGCTTGCTCAAAGACCAGAAGTAGAACAGTAGGTTGGTAGGAAGGCCAGATGGCAACTCATTGACTTGAGAAATTCTCTTCATAATCGACAACCTTTGTTTCTAGCCTTCTACTGACCCGTCCTTCTTTGGACTCTATACACTTGGCTCAGATTCAGACACAGGCAGCATTCTTTTGCCACTGTGTCTTTTCTCAGGTGGCTCAATTGTCTTGGCATCCCTCCCACCCTCCTTCTACTTTTTCTTTCCCACCTTTTGCAACCTGATAGCTAGTGTGCAATTCACTCAACTAAAGACAGTATGCCTTGAAAACAGGGCTGTACTTTTAGGATATAAATTTACACAATTTTAGAATCAAGAGTGAAAGTGGCTTTATCACACTTTGTCTATAATACAGATAGTTAAGGTATTCTCTGGGTCCAGATGAAGATGTCTTTCCAGTCTAATGGTGATTAGCCACTGACTTCTGATTGGCTTGTTGAGCTGTAGTTAACTCTATAAATAAAGAAACAAAGGAAATAACACATGCAGAGGTCAGAGTGGAGAGATGATACACATGTGATGACTGAAGGGTCAGACATCTGGTGGGAAAGTGAATCAAAGTGAAGCTGGAAAGGTAAAAATGGACCAGATCATAATGGTGAATGCCTTGCTAAAGAATCCAAATTTTATTCTATCATAGCAAGCCACTGAAGAATGGTAAGCAATACAATAATTTGGTCAGATGTGCATTTCAAAAAGATAGTTTTGATAGAAATATGAGGAATAGATAAAGTCTTACATGTATTGGAAAGGGGAAAAGATGGAGCAGGAATTTTTGTGGGGTTATGCAAAACACCAATAGGGGGAAGGATAAGGATCTAAATTAAGGCAGTGATAGTGAGGAAGAGAAATTTGTAGATGACTTACCCAAGATTACTTTTAAGTACTGAACATACAGCAGTGAATAAAACAAAAATTGCTTCCCTCATGGAGCTTACTCTAGTAAGGTGTCTGTGAATACCCTAGTAGATGGTCAAATTAGTTCTGGAGCCTGGATAAAAGAATTGTTGATCCAAAATCTACCAGCTTTACTAATTTCTAGGATATAAAAAGAGCTCAAAAAACTTAACACCAAACAAATAACCCAATCAATAAATGTGCGAAATAACTGAACAGATACTTCTCAGAAGATATATAATCAATCAACAAATATATTTAAAAAATGATAAACATCTCTACTAATTAGAGAAATGCAAATCAAAACTACTCTAAGATTACATCTCACTCCAGTCAGAATGGCAATTATCAAGAATACAATCAACAATAACTGTTGACGAGGACGTGGAGAAAAGGCACACTCATACATTGCTGGTGGGACTGCAAACTGGTGCAACCACTCTGGAAAGCAGTCTGGAGAATTCTTAGAAAACTTGGAATGAAAACACCATTTGACCCAGCTCTCCCATTCCTCTATCTATACAAAAAGGATTTAAAATCAGCATAATACAGTGACACAGCCACATCAGTTTTATAGCAGCACAATTCACAATAGCTAAATGGTGGAACCAACCTAGATGCCCTTCAATGGATGAGTGGATAAAGAAACTGTGGTATATATACACAATGGAATACTACTCATCATTAAAAGAGAATAAAATTATGGCGTTTACAGGTAAATGGATGGAGTTGGAGAATATCAAGCTAAGTGAAGTAAGCCAACCCCCCAAAACCAAAGGCTGAATGTTCCCTCTGATAAGTGGATGCTGATACATAATGGAGAGAGAGGGCATGGGAAGAATGGAGGAACTTTGGGTTGGGCAAAGGGGAGGGAGCATGGGGGTAGGTAAGTTGGTGGAATGAGATGGACCTCATTACCCTAGGTACATGTGTGACTGCACAAATGGTGCAACTCTGCATTGTATACAACTAGAGAAATGAAATGCATTCTGCTTTCATGTATAAATAATTAGGGAAAAAATTAAATGAAAAAGTAATATACCAGCTTATAGGTAATAGTTGAAACTATGACTTAAGAAGATGTTTCTTTACTGAAAAAAATGTCTTACTGAACAAGTCAGTTCATGGAACCACAAAACTGAACAAAAAACAAGATACAGTTTAGCAGAAGCATTTAGTTTTGTTTAGAAGTATGTGCAATTTAATGTGGCTCAAAAAGATAATGCCATAATGCTACAAAGGTTATATATATAGCTAGAATTTAGGAGATTGGCTACTTTGCACCAAGAGAAGGCTGTGCACCACACTTTATGTGGGATAGAGACTGGGGAACTTAGTGAAGAGTGACTGTAAGGATGGAAGAATCCAAACTATATCTAATGAGGACTGATCAGTTTAACAGAGATATTTAGCCTGCAAAAGGTGAACATGGCAATGGCCTTCATATTGTTCCTTCCAATACAACTGTGTGGGTGATAACTATTATCAATGGGAGGGAAAGTATACCAAGGAATTCCACAATAAGACTATTGTTGTCTCACATATAGCTTCAGATACCAGCCTCAGATTCAGTAATTAATTAGGATTCTCTGGAGAAATGGAACCAACAGGACCTACATCTATAAAGAATAAGATGTATTACAGGAATTGGCTTACATGATTCTGGAGACTCTCAAGTCCCAAGATCTGCAGGGCAAATCAGCAAACTCAAAACTCTTTGGTGTTATTCCAGTCCAAAGGTCAGTATGCTGAAGACAATGGAAAATGCTACTATTTCCATTCAATTGCAAAGGCAGGAAAAAAGCTAATATCCTAGATTGAAAGCCATCAGGCAGGAAGAATTCTTATCACTCAAGTAAGGGTCAATTTTTTTGTCCTGCTCAGGCCTTCAACTGATTAGACTAGGTACACCTGTGTTAGGAAGGGCAACCTGCTTTACTAGATATAAGCATAGTCGAGTTGACACATAAAATTAACCACAACAACTAACAACTCTTTGTACCCAGGGGTTGGTTGATCTCAATCTAGGAGTAAACAGGATTTTTAGTCTAACTAAAAAAAAAATCATATCTGGGTGGTTATTTAAAAACTTAGTTCACACAAGTTCTAGATTCCTGAAAATAATGTCTCACTATGCTAAAAAATCTTTCTTTGCAGAGTATGAAGGCCATGTAACCATGCCATAATTGGTCAAGATTAGAAATGGTGCACTGCATTTCACAATCATTTTCTAAACCACTTCCCAAACCAAGAGAATCAGCAAAAAGCAAACTCTTATCAGTTCAAATCTTATTTGCCTTTTCTGTCTTTCCTACTTTTTCTTCTTATGCACCAGTCTCAGCAAACAGAAGAAAATAAAGTGTGAGCATTTAAAATGTATTTTTAATTAGAGGACTTTCATCTGATCCAAGGCACTGTAAAACTCCAAGCTCTGACAGTGCCCTAGTTCCCATTTAATCTTCACTTCTCCATTTCTCGTCAGCTGTGCATGCAGATGCTGAAATCTTGTTTGTTTATCAGGGGGCCAAGAAGATTTATGGTTGGGTGCATGTTCGGCTGCCTTCCCTGCTCTCTTGGCACAGCTCCTGAGCTGCACAGCACGGGGGACACTTAAACATGCTTAATGGTGAAGTCAGTCCCACATGTTCCCTGTAGTTCTCATCTGGTTATTTTTCAGCTTCTGCTTTGGTTGAAGTTAAGGTAATTACAAAGTTATTATTTGTCATTTCCATTATCTTTGGGGTCAGAAAGACAGCTGTTGAAAGTTAGCATCATCTGTCATTTATGCCAGCTTGTGATCAACACCTGAGTGGACTTAAAAAATGAGAAAAGGGGCTGGGGTCCAGGCAGGTCATTGCTGTGTGTGTGTGTGTGTGTGTGTGTGTGTGTGTGTGTGTGTGTGTGTTTGAGTGTGTATGCATATGCATATAAAATAAATCAACCCTGCAGTGAAGAAGTCTGTCTTCTTGAAACACCAGTAATGATGAGCTGTAAAGAAACAGGGAAGGCTGTCGTCCACAATAATGTCAGACTTTTTGAGTCACTCATGTGGTGAAAAGTAATGGAGTCAGATGAACTATTCTGAGTTTCCTTCCTGCTGGGCTATTTATTTTCTTACATAACATGCTGTACATAGTTCTCTTTTCAGAGTGAAAATGAGAAAATGGTCTGGAGTTTGAAATGCTATTTTATCCCATGAAGAAATATAAGTGATATGTATGATCAATATTGGATTTTTGAGTCAGCAAACACTTCAGTATTTCCAAAACCTAAGTTACTGGTTGATCCTTTAGTTCAGGTAAACAACAACAAAAAATTTTTTTTTCTGTAAATGGTCAGACAGGAAATAATTTAGGCTTTGTGGGGCCATGTGGTCTCTGTTGTAATGACTGAACTCTTTCTACCATTGTGGCCTCGAAGTATCCATAGGCAACATGTAAATAAATTTGTGTCGTTGTGTCCCAATAAAGCTTTATTTGCAAAGACAGGAAGTGGGCCAGATTTGGCTAACAGGCCAAGCTGTTGGCTAACCGCTGTCTTCATTGACATTCATTAAAGCTTGACCCTGAACCAGGCAAGGAGGTGCATACCTATAATACCAGCAGCTCAGGCAAAGCCAACTTTAGCATCATAGCAAGGTCCTAAATAAATTAGCAAGACCCTGTCTCAAAATTTAAAAATTTAGATAAAATATAGGCTGCAGATGTGGCTCTGTGGTTAAGTATCCTGAGTTCAATCCCTGATACAACAACAACAACAACAACAACAAAAAAACAAAATTAAAAATTAAAAACTAAACCCTGAAGAAAAAGGCCATGAAATAGAAGCTTGAGATGGAAAAGAGCAGAGTCCTGTGTCAAAACCTATGGCTTCCTAAGCATTTGACTTGTTGCTATGCCCTGAATTCTCTCTGAACAACACATTTACCCAACATCCTTTTCTAAAGCTTATATCTACTGATGCAGACCAATTTTCCTTTAGGATTTTGTTCTATGAATTCAATTTTGTTTTATATGCTCTGAGGAGATAAAATTTTGGTACTTATCTTTCTCTTAGCACTATGAAAATATAGGTGGTGTTCAAAATTCTCCTGAGCTGAACATTCATTTTTTTAGAACATGACTCCTGTCTGACCATTAACCATGCATTGTTACTGTTTTCAAATTATATAATTTGCCAAAAGGAAATCAAGCAACCATGGGTCTGTTAATAGACTACTCTGTAATTAAATGAGAAGAATTTCACCTGATCCTTAAGGAGGGAAATAAAATCTTTAAAAATCTGTGACGTAAGTCCAAATGTCAGTTCAGAGAATGAGAATATGCCAAACCAAAGACCAGAGCTTAGCCTATAGTGTGTTGAGCATTCACCAGGATTTAGAATGGAGTGGGATGACTTTTAGTTCAGTTTCACAAATACCTTTACCTTTTCTCATAGGTTCATTTCAAGTCTGGGGGATCTTATTCTGTTCTTTTGGATATGTTCTTAAATTGAATAGGAAACAAGAACTCACTTAAACTTCATAAAGAAATTGAACTAAAATCAAGGAAGTTTATTTGAACTTCGAAAATAATAAAGTAAGAAAATAAAGAAATGTGTTGAAATTTGCTAAAATCAAAAATAAAGTTAAAGATGGTCCATTTTTAGCATGTGTATTTTATTTTCTATTGAGAAATTATTTCTGAGAAACTTTTTTTTCTTCTGAGATCATAAATTGGCAAACTTGAGAGACCTATAGTAAGATGTATTCTTTAAATAAATACCATTAACCAGCATCAGCTAGAAAAGTTCCTTTAATTTCCTGATGAACATCTGCTACTTTTCAAACTCCACCACTTATTAGGAAGGTTGTGGACAGACTGAAAGAGTTATAAAAGCAAGAATGATCCTTGTCCATTTGGTATTAGGAATACAATGCTTTTGAAAAGATAGAAAAGTGTTCAAAGTATATGAGGGATGGGAAAAAAGAAATGTGTGTATTTGGGGACTAAAAAAATCCCTTAACAAGCTCCTTTAAAGCATTGCCTTTAACATCAATTAACTTCATTTAGTACAAACCAATAAAAAAAATGACCCATTATTAAAAAGTCTCAGCTATAACTCTGACTATAATCCTTCAGATAGTGTTCCAATAAATTGCATATATAGATGGATATTGATGAGCCATTGTAAATGTGAGTAGAAATGTGATGATTTTATGCTAAGAGATTTGCTTGTGTTAGACATCTGGTGCTAGATGGTAGTTGATTGATTGCTACAAGACTAGTAATTGCTGTAAATGTTCTATTAATTGAAACTATGTAAAATTATTGATTTAAAATAAAATTTAAAAATAAGAAAGAAGTGATAAAAAACTGACAGTTTGAAGTTTGAATAATTTACATAAATTTCATCGTTATATCCAATTCTCTCTTTCTTAAACTAAAATTGGAATAATTGACAAATTGCACTAAAGAATATGTGTTTAAAATGTAATCCCCATTTTAGGGAATAAAAATGAGTGGTTTCATCTGTCTTCAGTACTGGGAATCAGGATTACCAACTCGTATAAACATTCAATATAATTGTATTTCAGAGATATCTCACTATTTCTTCAGTAGTGAAATAAGTTAGACCCATCAACAGCCATGGACTTAGTTTTTAGTTTGCATGGTTTATTATCAAAAGTGCAAAAATACTGACAAACATGCTGAAATAATTACTCTAAGATTTCTAACACAGAACTTGCATCATTGATCAATTACAATCTAAATGCTGTAATTTAAACAATTACCAGTGGATAGAACAAAAACCAAATAATGTATGGATTGACTATTAATCTGTTAAATAATGATTGTTTGCTTAATGCCTATTGGGTATGTTACTTTGTTCTACAATCTCTGGAGGTCTACAATAAAATATATTTTAGGACACTGTTATATCAACAAGTACTGGGACTTACTCATCTTGGTATTATCCATAATGGCTGGAACAGTCTTACTAATAACTAACAAGACTAATAATAATAAGCATTACTCAATAATATGCATCAACTATATGGAATATACTAAGAACATGTCTTGTATAGATAAAATATAAATGAACTTAAGGCGCTAATACTATAATAAGCTACTTATTTGTAAAATATAAAATCAGGCTATATAATATGTATCATAAGGTGGCAGGTGTACTATACTTGACCTCTGACACCAAAGAATTTTCAGTTTTTTATGTTCTGTAATCTAACTTATCAATAAATCATTCACTTCTCAAAGACCCTGCTACATGTCTCCCCCCACCAAGGAGAAACATAAATTACTCTTTATTAGTTTACAATGGTTTTCACAATTTCCAACTTTAAAAGTCATTTTTTCACCTTTATAGATGTGCATTCAGGTGTCCAGGCTGGGGTCTATGTGGCTTTAGAGACATACATCTAAAAGGGATGTGATAAACTGATAAAGACCTTGGAAGTGATAAGTCCTGCACAGAAACAAGTTACACAGCAGATTTTTCTGAGCATAAAAGGACACAACTGGTATTTTTTGTGTAACCCAAACCTTGTCCTGCTGGAGGAAATGGCCTTCATAGTTTTCTTTGTCATTATTAAGATAAGTCTATTTCTCTTACTTTCATCTATTTCATGGTAAGGCTTCAAAGTCCTGCATTAATATAAATGCTGTAACTACATGAAACTCCAAATATCTAGACTCTAGGAACAAATGGCATGGGCACGTTTTCTCATTTATATGCTCATAAAAGCTCTATGTCCTGGAATGTAACAGGAAAGGCAGAGTGGTATAATGAAAAGATTAAAAACCCAGTTATCAAGATTCTCATATTCCAGGTTAGCTTTGCTACTAGACACCCTTGGACATTCAACAGTCCCCTCACTTGCTTGAGCTTTATTTGTTTAATCTATAAAATGACATAGTTGCCAGCACTCAGGTCTTGGTTTCTAATAACATTCTCCAAGAAAAGGAACCAGGTCTAGTCAGAAAAATGACTAATTCAAGGACTAAACAGGAAAAATACCAGATGAGCCTAAAACATCTATTCATGCCTGAATGTAGGAAAGAGCTTACAAAGGAATGTTATAGGATACAGGAACTAACTGAAAGAGCTTCCAATGACTAAAGCTAGAACTATTTAGCAAGATACAGATATAGACATATCTCTAGACATAGAAAGCTACACACACACACACACACACACACACACACACACACATACACACAATGTAGTATTGGATTATAACCCAAAGCAGAAAATTTTCACCCATGAATTTATACTGACATAAATGAATGAATGAATGAATAAATAGCAGACACATCTTCCATATTGAAGAATTCCAAATGTATATATAGATTCTCCCTTTTTAAGGAAGTGGAACACCACTACTCACTCCTTAAAAGTGGACTCTATTTTGTGACTTGCTCCCCGTAAATACAGTATAAAATGTGGAACAAAGAAGTAATTGTATAGTAGAGAAATTTGGCAATGAGGAGTGGAGTAGGTAAGAACAAGGCTATAATCATCAGTGATAAGTCATGCTGATAGCAGATATATTGATAGCAAATACTTTTTTTTGATACTAGAAATTGAACCTAGTGGTACTTTGTCTCTAAGCTATATCCCCAGTGCTTTTTATTTTTTATTTTGAGACAGGTCTTGCTAAATCGCTGAGGGCATCACTAAGTTGCTGAGGCAGACCTTGAATTTGTAATCCTCCTTTCTCAGTCTCCTAAATTGCTGGGATTACAGGTGTGCACCACTAGGCCTGGTGGCATATACTTTCCATTGGATATAATCAGAAAGACATTTTACCTTTTGTAGGCATAGGGGAAAGAAACTAATTTTCTCCTATACCCTTCATAAATTGTTAGCTGGGATTTCCTGTAACAAAAGAGATTAACAAGAGAAAACACAAGCAGATGCTTCGTAACATGTAAACTTCATTGTATACATGGGTGATTCCAAGAGAATGAGTAATCTCTACAGTAGTTGTTAAAGAGTTGTCTTAGGCTTTGGTTAAAATGCCATTATTCTCTGAAATAAACAAACAAAAGGAAGGGTATGGATAAAGTCCAGTTAACCTTATTAGGTTTGTTATGCAAATTTCAGCCACTGCCTTCCCCAGTGATGAGAATTTCTAGGGATTTAGTCCTCCTTTTCTTCCAGGTGCAGAGTGGCAGACATCTTTATAAATGGAGTTTTCTTTAATAGGGATAAATTTCTTCTACAAAGGCATGGCTTCTCAGAGCTTCATTAATTCTTATGCCCCAAAAGCATATTCCACTCCTCTACAATCATATTTTAGGGTGGTATATTCTGAGCCCCATCATCAGTATTTCTCCCCAAAACCCATTATCTCAAACTGCTCTGAGTAAAAAATAAATAAAAGTAGGACACTAATTGAGAGACATACTAAGGATTATGATAAGCAAAGTCTGAGAAACTGTCATAGCCAAGAGGAGCCTAAGAAGATATAACTATTAAATGGAATTTGGTATATTGGGTGGGATCCTGGAACAGAGAAAACAGAACAGTAATGAACTCTAAATAAAGAATGAAGTTCAGTGAATGCATCAATATCGGCTCATTATTTGTACTATGAATCACAAAATGTGCTGCCTCAAAATATGTTTCTTTGACCTATTTCAAAATGACTAATCTGAAAAACTGACTGATTAAAAAAAAATGTATCTATGAATGAAGTAGAAATTCCAGCATATCAAAAGGATTTTTTTATTATTTTCCTTTCTTTATTGGAAATATCTTCTTACTGGAAGAAGAAATTGGAGGTCTGACACCTGGCCCAAAGGAGGTAACCACAGGCAACTGTTACCTGAGGGACTTTATCTAGGTTATAATACAACCTTTATTCTACCCTGAAGACCTCCTTTCACTCCTCCCATATCTTGTCCTTTCCACCCTCTAGGAGACTCCAGACTCCTGTCCATCCAAGCCTTCCATCCTTTCTGAGGTCAGAAATCCTCATCCATCTAATACTTGAGGGAGATTCATACTTTTTATTTGACCCCATGCTGTGATTTTTCCTGTGCATGTTAATAAATTTGTACATGTTTTTCTTGCATTAAACTGCCTGTTGTAAATTCACTTCAATGAATCTTCACAGGGTGAAGGGAAGACATTCCTCTAGTTCCTAAAGGACCATATTTGTGGAAGATGTTAATCTTAGAGGAAATTAGATATGAGGTATATGGGGAAAAGTCTCTGTACTATATTGTTTCTGTAAATTTCAAAGTATTCTAAAATAAAAAGTTCATATAAATGTAAAAAAGTGACATGGTTAGATTAGATTCTACACATGATCTTTTTATTGTTCTGTGACATTAATATCAGGGTATTCAAATAGTGCTTGTTTGTGAATTTGGGCCAGAAGACATCTGATTGATATAGTGTTGTGCATTATGAAGGATATTGAACAATGTTGTGCCCCCTACTGTCTCCATGAATCTTTGTAGCACCAAGCACTAAATTTTCAATATATTTTGATTGTGTGAAAAAAAAATGACCATGATTTTCTTGTCCCCATTAAATAAGAAGAAATATAACATGGACTTAGAGGTTGCTTTTGCTAAATCACTAACTCTTCACTTGGATCTGTCCCCTTTATTGCTTTAAAACCTTGGATCAGATGCTTGCTCAGCTCAGCACATAGGCAAGTTAATCATTTAAGATGTGTTCATCGAAAGCTGGTAATCCTCCCCCTTCAAGGCTGAAGACTTCAAAGTAAGAGTAACTGTAGTATTTTCAAAGTTTGCAGGGATAGCATACAGAATTGGGCCTCTGCTCTAGGATTCTGGTAACAGAAACATATTCTCATTTAGGAATAAATTGAGCTTATGTTTTTTTGTTTGCTTGTTTTTTAAAAAATACACTCTTTTAATTCTTAAGAGCTCCCAAATATATAAGTTCAACATTTTTGAATGATAAGTGCATAACACCTATGCTATAAATCTATTGAAATTTTTGCATTGTAATATTTTCTCATCCTACTCTCTACATTATTAGTGTAACTAATTTTCAGTTCAAAAGGTAGGCAAAGCAGAGCATGATGGTATGTGCATGTAGTTTCAGCTACCCAGGAAGCTTAGGCAGAAGACCACTTGAGCCAAGAGTTCAAGAACACCTTGGGAGATGTAGTGATGCCCATCTCACAAAAACAAATGAAAAAAGTAAACACATGCATTAATGTTCTTGATTTACTTTGGGACTTGAGTAGATCAGCCTAGAAAGTCCTGGTGTAAGGGTTCCTTTAAGGGTTAGACTGGGTAAGAGGTTCCTTGAAGAGTTACTGTGATAGTAGAATGAACCTGCCTGATTCCCTTAGAGGCAGAAATCCAAGAAAGGAAAAGGACTTTTAAACAGATTTCTCAGACACTGTTATAGTTTACATATGAAAAGTCCCTCAAAAGCTCATGTGTGAGACCATGCAAGAAAGTTTACAGTGAAGCAATTGAGTTATGAAAGCCTTAGCCCAACCAGTGCATCAATTCACTTGAATAGATTAACTGGGTGTAACTCTAGGCAGGTAGGGTGTGACTGGAGGAAATAGGTCACTGGGGTGTGCCTCTGCTGTTTATATTTTGTCCCTGGTGAGTGGAGCTCTCTCTGCTTCCTTGTTGTCATTTCCTGAACTACTTTCGTCACCCATGATGTTCTGCCTTACCTGGGCCCAGAGCCTTGGAGTTGGCCTTCTCTGGGCTGAGATCCCTGACACTGGGAGCCCCCAATAAACTGTGTTGCTTTTGTCAGGTATTTTGGTCACAGCAATGAAAAACTGACTAAAACAGACACCTTTGAGCCAAAGAATGTGACTATCCCTTTCCATTCCTACATGAGAACAAATAGAAAAAAGTCTCGACCTTGACAACAGTTCTTATATCTTATGGTGGCTTTGCTCTGTAACACTCCATTGTGCTGTCATTGTTTTTCTCATCTCAATATCCCTATGGATGACTAATATCTAAGTTCTCTAATCCAGGACATGATTAACTAAACCCTGCCCCCTCACCCCAGAAGTGCTGCAAGAATGAGTAAGTGAGGGTATGTTGGGGGCCTTGTGAGATATTATCCATTTAAATATGAGGATATTATTGAAATTGTCACCAAGTGGTTGGCAAAAGGCAGGATCTCAGAACTACAGCTGTATTTGCCAGTCATTTCAGAGGGATTGAAATACACTGTCCAGTGAAGCAGGGCACTTGCTTTAACTAAGAGAAAAGAGCCAAACAAAGAGAGCCTGAAAAAGGCATGCTTTTCTCAAAAGATTTTGAAAGAAATATTATGATGGAAAGATTTTTAAAAATTTAAGACACATATTCGTTTGTTTATTCTTACCTTTGTGAGATTTCCTGTAATCAAATTTTTGTTTGCTTGTAGTTAATACTTCTGTTTGGTAAATTTGTTAAATCATACTATACTGACTGAGAATTGGTGACAAATGAAATAAGACTAGCTGTAATTTACCTTTCTATTATCTCTCTGTTTTCATTTGCTTTCAGAAAAGATCTATATATCTTCATTAAATGGTACCAAATGGTCCAAATTATTCAAAAAGGTAAATTTTTGTAAGAAGTCTAAAAAGAACTTGAAACTACTATTACTAATCTTAATTTTAGTTTATTGCTTTAAATTTTTAAACTTCATCATAATTTCACTGCCAATATGTTGTCCCTATAATCAAATTTATTCTAAATAATAAAGCATAAGATTTTATCAATTTGATGATACTTGAAAGTTAGTTCTTTTAATAATTCAAATTCATCTTGTCCCAAAGTATTTTTATTTCTGTATGCATGTATGCATGCTCTGTGTTTGTGTGTGTGTGTGTGTGTGTGTGTGTGTGTGTGTGTTTTGAATGGTAGGATACAGTACTCCTATGGTCATGTTTTTGCCCCTTTTGAATTTCTAGAGGTTTATGCTATAATATTTGAAGTGGTAGAGTAGCCAAAATATTTTGCTTTGACAGAGACTGTTTTCACAGAAAGAATTCTCACCTGCTTTCCTGCCTGAAAGCACATTCTGCAAGATGTCAGCCCTTGACCCTTCACTGGAATTGTTTTGGTCAAAGAAATAAAAAGTTAAGGCAAGAATTTGTTATTGGCTTGGAATAACAGAGGTCGGAATGGAGTGTCTTCATTTTATTGCTGATATAACTGAGGCACAAAAATAACAAATGACTTGTCCAAGTCCACCAAAACTATCATATGCATCTGACCCAGGTTTCTTCAAAGCAGGCCTTGTGTGCACTGGTGCTTTTGATGAATTCTGCTGGAGCCATCCCCATGCTCTTTCTTATATTCAGGCCCATCGCATGTTGCCATATTTAAAGGCTCTTATAAAAAGTAAGTTTCTGTTAAAGAATAATATGTTTCTCTGGAGTCTTTTAATAGAATAAAAAAGTCTGTTTAATAAACTCAAGTTCACTAAACTTTAGGTATATCCTCTCCCCACCCTCAAAACATGCAAAAGCCATCCTATAATTTCTGTCTCTGGATGTATCTATGGATTCATCTTAGGGATCCTCTATCCTTTGGTAAAATTTTCATCCTCAAGGGGGTAGCAGAAACTGGAGAAAAGTTTTTGAATTAGGTGCATGTCATACACTTGCTTTTACTAGAGCTCTATCCTCATTTTGCTCATTTCCTTCTACATCTTTGTTGTTATATGAAAACCATCTCTTTACCACACTTTAAAAATGAACTTTAAGGCTGGGGATGTAAGCTCAGTGGTAGAGCACTTGCCTATAATGCATAAGGCCCCCGGTTAACTCCCTAGCAGTACAGAAAGATGAACTTTGAATCTATGGTGTTAGATTATAAGAAATATAATCTTGAGAAGCATATTCTTTTTAAAGGATATTATCAAATTGTCCTGATTTAGACTATACTGATATAATTAAATTTGATTTTAAAAGGAAAGAATCTATGGATCCAGGGGTATTCTATTATGGCTTTAATTCCAAAATTTATACTGCACAATTCACCCAGACAGCCACCATTCTATTGATTCTCCATGTGTTTCCTGCTCAAAGCTAAGAACGTGGGTCAAAGACAATGACCTTGTCTTTATGGATGAGAACTATCTGTAGGTAGGATTATAAATGGAGTTTCACTTTTCTCCTACAGCTTCCACATCTATAGCTAAATGTCATGTATTGAACTTAATAGGAAACACATTAAAAATGAGAACTTTTGAGGTATCTGTTAATGTACTTAACTTTCTTTTGTGTGTTGTAAATTTATAAACTTTGAGAAACAATGAAAAGAGTTCCATTAGAAACACACTATTTCTAATTTTTTAATATTATGATTTAAATTGCCCAAGGACTTTTTCTTTCCCATAGACAGTATTGCATAATGTTACTGCAATATAGCCAAGTAAATTCTATCCAACATTATGGAAGTTAATATCCAGGCAATCATCCAGCTTCCTAATTGATTGGCAGTACAGTATTTTACCATGGCTCTGGCAGTATACCCTGCGGTCCTATGCTTGTATCGAGTAGGGCATCTTTTACCATTTAAGTAAAACAAAAGATTAGCAAACATTGATTTGCATAGCAGGGTGGCGCCTAAATAAAGAAGGCACAAAATACAACATTGTGAGTATGAAAATTGAGCTTATCAACAGCCTTGGAAAAGACTAATAGAGCACAAACATCTGCCACAGGCTCCAACTTGGTGAAAGCAGTCATTGAAATGGATGGTAATAGCACAGGAGTAAAAAAAAAAAATAGTTAAGTCTGGAACATCATTATGTTGATAAATATATGCCCAAATACTTATTTCTATAGTGAGAATATTGTTTTGGAAATATCTTACTGGTTAGCAATTCATATTTTCTTTCTTCTGTTGTATTTCCACCATTAAAGCTAGGCAATGAGGATGATGAACCCAGAGAAAGAAAGAACAATATTTTCTAAAAGGTAAATAAGAAAAACAAAAAATATGATAGAACTAGAGACCAGGTTGCATAGGAAGGGGAAGAAAAGAGCTTCCCCTGGTAAGAAGGGAAAATAAGGAAAGAGGTAAAGGAGCAAGAAGGCAGATGTGATTAAATTCCTTTTGGCATAAAGGGGGAGAAAAAAATCTAGATTGTTCTGAGGAAGTCTGAGTGTCCTATGGGTATATGGCATGGACAACAGTATTATTAACATAAAGAAAGGCTTATCATCATAATTTACATTTGTGTTAAGTATATTGATTGTAACCTTGTTGCACTCCTACAAGGGATACAATATAGAAAAAAATGTAGCTAAAAGTTGTATGCTAACAGCTTATTTAGATATTGGCAATCATTTCTTTGTTTTTTTTTACATACAAAATCAAATATAAAAGTATATATGTGATATCTAAGTATCATATATATAAGTAAGTATTATATATCTCATATATACTTATATATTTGATTTTTATGTATATATGCATACATATATTTTTTCCAAAAAGTATATATATAAACAAATGAGATATGACATAAAATAACACAACTGAAAATTTTCACTTAATAATATGATCGTTGGGTTTTTATTCTTTGTTATCTAAGTACTTATGAAATACTTGTCATTTTTCAAAGCTGCACCATGAATTTAAAGATATATAATATATAATATATATATATATATATATATATACATATATATATATATATATACTTTTTAAATTAATACACTTATTGTGGTTCTCAGCCAAAGAAGAGTATATAAGAAATTCTCTTTATAGCCTGAGGTTCTGCCAAAAGGGAAGTTTAACATTTGTTTACGCTTTGACATTGGTTCATCCAAGAGCTAGTAGCTTGCTACCACCATGCACTGGGGAAGGGATAGCCAGGGCGTGAGGGAGCCTCACTGGGAAAGGGAGCAAGAGATGCGATCTGTGGTGGGTAGAAAACAATTGGGGTGACAAACCTGATGGAAACCCTTGTAACTCTGCCAAAGAGGACAATCAAAGAAATGATGTGTGGCACTACTTTCTGGGGATCAGTTGGAAATGTGACTGAGGGTTAGAAAAATACAAACATACAAGAGAACTTCTTGAAATTGAGATTTTCCTCAGCAGGGTCTATTGAAGTATCAATAATGTATATATCAATACCTTGGAATTGTTACCATGATCAACCAAATGGATTATTTACACAACACAAACACAGAAGTGTTTTTTTCTAGCCATTCTTTCAGTCTGAATATTGAGATATAGTAAACTAAAGGAAGATGCACACGTGTGTGTATATGTGTACACAGTGCACATATGTGCAAGAGAGGTAAGAGTGTATTGTGTAGATCTGTAGGAAAGCATTGGAACATACTCATACTAGAGTGGTGAGGAGGAGGACACATCTGAATTTGTTATGATGATAATGATTTTTAAACAAGTAGAACTGTTTTAATAACAAACATAATTGAAGATTACGAAATCAGATTTGATTTGCATTAAGAAAACATATTCTTCAAGAAATGAGGGCCAGAGCTCAGATGAGCAGAAATGGTAGCATATTGTGGAAAAACAAAACAGTTTGATGTTTTAACCCCAATAAGCTCAACTCCTTTCTATTTGAAAGCCAATTGTTTTCATTGACAGGGTTAAAGCATTATACATGTTTCTTTGTTCATAGTGTTAATTTACTAAGAAAAACATTCTTTCATGGTAGTATCAATTATGCTTCAGTCCAATCCACACTTAAAATTTTTGTTTCCTACTAGTAGGATCTGAAATTATGATTTATTGTGAAGCAATGTCAAATAAAAACTCAAACTAAAGTGTTTTATTATTAAATTCTAGGTGTTTGTTTTAACTGGGGTTTTGTCCACATAACCATGTAACAGCATAAACCCATATTCATTCCTAATGCAGTGAACATTTTTAAAAACTCTATAATTTAATTTTCTTCTGCCTCTTACCCTTTTCTTCACTCAGTGAATAGGTGAATTAAGTACTACATCCTCCTCACAATTTCCTCCCCTTCCAATGAACACAGGTTTGCCTATTCTCTGAAATAATTGCCTTCCTTCTTTTTACATGCATCAGTAAACTGAGCGACTGTGAATTGACATTGGTTAGGGAGGAGGTAAACTTCAGGTTCAGAGGTGTAAAAAAAAAGCAAATAAATGCAGCTGCTTATGTGAGCTTTAAAAAGACATTCTTGGTGATATTGTTTTAGCAAGAATTGCTTTCCCAACCAAATCTATTATGAAGCAACATAACTTTCCAGACCAGGGAACATCCTCATTTACTGATCAAGGTCTGAACAACTTTGCTCCTAAAATCTGCAGCCTATGAATGGCCCTTTAGGTGCAGAAAGAAAAGTATCATTGATATATATGAGTGTTGATCACCCAGGGCTTTTCTCTGTTTCAGTGCGGACACTGAGGATGCATTCAATTGATTCTAGAGAAAATTCAGCTGCAGATCTAAATGTTTTCACTCTGAAGAAGTGAAGAAAGAAGAAATAACTAAAGACTGGCTTGTGCCCATTGTATTTTTACTAAAACCAAATGAAAGATATTTTTTAAAATCCTTCATTCATTTACTCTCTTTGAAATTCATTTACTCTCTTTGAGTTTAACCCAGAGTAATAAACGTTAGAAGGAGACATGTTAGATGTTGAGGGGAATAAAACAATAAGGCAGACCCATTCACATCCAAGAATGACTAGACAGAAAATATGGACATCTGTAGATAAATTCTAGAAAAGACCTCAAGTTAAATGTGAAAAGGACTTATTTGGAAAGCTGCCAGAATTGAATCCTGGAACAGAAAAAAAAAAAGAAGAAAAAAGACAGATATTAATGGAAAAACTGAAAATTCTAGTAATGTGGCATTTGGTTAATGTATCAGTGTTAATTTCTAAGTTCTGACAAATGTACCACAGCAGTATAAGTAGGAAAAACAAGCTGGGTGAACAGTATGCAGGAACTTTCTATAATCTCTTTGCAAGTTTTCTTCATATCCAAAATTATTACAAGTAAAATATGTCTTCTAAATTATTCCAAATAGGGCTGGGGATGTGGCTCAAGCGGTAGCACGCTCGCCTGGCATGCGTGCGACCCGGGTTCGATCCTCAGCACCACATACCAACAAAGATGTTGTGTCCGCCAAGAACTAAAAAATAAATATTAAAAATTCTCTCTCTCTCTCCTCTCTCACTCTCTCTTTAAAAAAAAAAAATTATTCCAAATAAAGACTCCACTTAAAAAAATGCTCCAGGAGAAGGCTATGCGATCTCTTTTTGTGTTGATGCTCCAGAGCATCCTGTTTTGCAAAACTGATGCTGAGAGATCTATTAGATCCTTCAGTAAGTGATCTGGGAATCATCCAGGCCTTTCCATTTTGTTTGAAAATAAAATGCACAACCAGTCTTGTTATAATGATGTGCATCATAAGACTGACAGTTGCAATGGGGCTGGTGAGAATTTGGGGTGTTTGTAAGTGCAGGCTTATTTCTTAGGAACTGGATACTGATGCCATCATCTTCCAGACAAGCAGGAATGGTGGCTCTATGGAAAACCACTTGCTTGATTCCCAGCAGCAAGGTCACCTTCATATCCTGCTAGAATTAAAATGAACTTGGAAAAGCTGCTGAGATTCCGAAGATAGACACTATCCTATACCATGATAAATTTCCCCACCACTAAACAGAGGAGGACATTTTTTGTACAAAGATGTTTTCAAAGTGAGACTACTTAAGCAAACTGTCAAATATTGCTCTTCTTGTGGTAAAGAAACCTCCTCAATGTCATCTATTTGTCATCCAGATGTGAGAACTCCAGCCTCCAGACAAATCCTGTGCCACATAGATGTTGGTAGATGATTACTGGCATGGGGTGATCTGAGGGAAGGGAAAGGCCAGCTTGTCCAGGAATACCATCCTGCTAGAGCTGAAAAAGGCTTGCAGTTCCCATTACTCACTCCTTTTGGTTAGGATGGGTACTAGAAAGCATCTTTTAAAATGTTGCTTCAGTGGAGCAATGTGTCAGCAAACAAACCATCAATGTCCCATCAATTCAGCAGAATTAAGAAGGACAAAGAACCTGAAATCATTTTTGATATGTGGGGGCTAGGAAAAGGAGAGACTGAAACTTAAGCTATTTCTGGCTGATCTGAGTCACCTTTCCATGGTTATTCCATCACTCCCTCATAGCTTTCTTTATACATTCCCACTAATCGTCCTCTGGGGATTTGGGATTTATAATAGAAATAGTTCTAGGTGAGAACTATCCTAGCAGCAAAATCCTGAAGAAAAAAAAAGTTTGAAGGTACAAAATTTGTAACTAGTAAAAGAAAATTGTCTTGCCAAATGGAACTTCATGGATTGACCCAGGGTCTTGAATTCCTCTATCTTAGTCTGCTCAGGTTTTTATAACAAAGTATCCTGATATAAAATGGGTGACCTAAAAACAACAGAAATTTATTTCTCACAGTTCTATAAGCTGGAAACCCAAGGTCAAGTCATCAGCCAAATTGGTGGCCAATGAGGATTTTCTTTCTGGTTCATAGACTGTAGCTTCTTGCTCTACCTTTCCCACATGGTGAAAGGAGCAGATAAGCTCCCACAGGCCTCTTGTACATGGCAATAATCCCATTCACAGGGGCTCCACCCTTGTGAACTAAATATTTCTCAAAGGCCTCACCTCCTAGCACCAGGAGATTGGTGGTTAGTATTTTGTGTGGAAGCGGGTATAACATCTAGACCTTGGCACCCTTTTGCTGATAAAGGATACCACATTTACTCAGAAGGGATTTTTCTCTCCAGCTGAGACAATGGGCAGTATACAAGGAAAATTGAAGTTTTAGTGTGAACCAAGGGGGACGTAGTTATTTTTCCTTGAGCAACCCTCATCCTCTGTCAGGAACTGCAGAACTTCAGCTACAAGACAGATCTAAAAACTGGTTAATTACAATACTTATATGCCTAATTATAATTGAAGATGGCTCCTAATTATAAATTTCATTAGCATGAATTATTATTTCAAGTAGATAATGATCAACTATTGCTATAGAATAAGGTGCCTTTAAAGGTCAATTCACAAAAGTATTTTTTTCTTTAAAAAAAAGTGCCAAAGAGACTATTATACACTCATACATTTAGGGTTCAACATGTTCCCATTGAAAACTATCACTTTCCCCCTGCAGTGAAACAACTTTAAAATTCCAATAACTTTCCCAAGGGCAGAATATTGATATTTACCTCTCTCAGAAAGACATGCCTCACCATGGGAGTGCTTACAAATGTTACCTAAATTAGCTATCTTCCTAATGAAGCTGACAGAGACAAAATTGATCATCCTGAACTGTTCCTATAAGTAGCAATGACAATTTTGATCTTGCCATAGTGTTTTTACACAGACTGACAGCCCTGCCTTCTAGAAATTCTAAAACACCAATAAATATTCAACCAGCAATCAAGGATCTTAAAAAAGGAGTAAGAATGAGTTTTAAATCTTGATAGGTATGGTAGTTATAAGGAAATATGTCCCCACCCCCTCTCTCTCTCTACACACACACATACACACACACACACACACACACACACACACACATATACACACACACGTATATACATTTATATATGGTCATGATGTGGTAGAATTAAGATTTTTGTGGCTCATTATTGTATCTATTATACTTCACAAAATGAAGCTAAAAAGAATATGAGTACAAGTGATACATAGAAAAAATAGAGTATTCCCCTAATAATTTGAATTTCAATATATCTATCTTATTTACAACATTTAAAAACTTCTGACATACAGATTTCTTTAACTTCATATTATATAGATCAGTAAAAGGTGTGGCCATAATAAGCTGATGATATATAGATGTGTGCTTTGCCATTCTGAGTTCCTCATTTATTAATTTTGCCTAAGTCTTTAAGATCCTATCTCTTTAGGACTCATGAATACATCTATTATATTATATGTCTATTAGATTTTGAAATGTGTTGTCTGTCTTTCCAATTTACAATGACTAAATTTGTTGTCTGTCTTTCTTCTGTGTTGACTATAAAAGAAAGAACTGTGGCCCATTTATTATTATATCTAGCACAAAGCCTGGGACATAGAAGATGCAGAATATTCTTTTAAATATTGATTTTATAAGGGTATAAATTTATAGTGTAAAGTTCACCCATCTTTAGGGTACTATATCAAGAATTTGACCACTGTTCTAGACATGTAACCACCATAAAGGAATTGGGCATTTCCATCACTCCAAAAAGTCCCCAAGTATCCTCGGCAGTCAAACTCTTCCCTCAATTCATGACACTCATGACACTAGAAATCACTAATGTGCTTTCTGTCACTAGATTTGAACTTTTCTAGCATTTTATAAATGGAATTCTAAATTATATTCTTTCTCTTAGACCAATGCATTTGAGATTTGTACTGAGTAACATTCTACTGCATGGATACACCAGTTAGTTCATCTATCTGTTCAATAGCTGGCAAACATTTGGAATGATTTTTTTAAGCTACTATGAGTACACAGTCTATGTGGAATATGCATTCATTTTTCTGTCTTAATTTCCTAGGAGTATGGTAACTGGGTTGAATGATGTGCATGTGCTTACAGTTATAAGAAACTGGCAACTGTTTTCTACGGTGTCTTTTATCTATTTGCATACTTATTGATAAAGTGTGAGAATTCACATTGTCATTCAACAGTTTGAGGTGACACCTAGTTTTGATTTTACTTCCATTATTTCACAGTTGGGATCAACTTTCTTTTCTCTAAGAAAGGGTAATGATGAACATTTTTTCCCCTTCCTTGTTGGTATGTCTTTTTTGTTAAGAATCTGTCCAAATCCTCCTTTGCTCATTTTAAAAACTGGGTTATTGATTATCTTATTCAGTTGTAAATGTTCTTCATCTTGATAAAAGTTCTCACACAGATAAATGTTTTATGAATACTTTTATCTAGTTAGTTATTTGCAGTTTGGGTTTTTAACTGTATCTTTTAAAATTATTTTTAATTTTTTGAAATCTAATTTGCAAAAAGTTTTATGGTTCACACTTTTTCATAAGTACTGTAGTGCTGCTTGTTTTCTATTTGCCTACATGTTCTTTTTGTTCAGATTTTACTCTTGTTCTGCCTTCTATTGGAATAGCAGAGTATCAGGTGTGATTTCACTTTGTTTTCACTATTGACTTTATTAGCTACACCATGTGTATTTATTTGTAAGTTTTTGCTTCATAATTTGAAATTTATGTTTTATAAATACATTTTATAATATATGGATACAGTAGATGCAGAAGAGGCTTTTCAGAGCTTCATTCCTCTGGCCACAGGCAGAACCTTTTAAGAGTGAAGCTGCCATAAACATTCATAAAAGTTCATAAAACTTCACAGGTAGGAAGAAGATCGACCACTAGCACTGGGATGAGAAACTGCATAGACAGACATCACAAACTATCATTCCTTCCATTAATCTTTCCTACAGCCCACCTGTTTTCTCATGGAAGCCCTTTTATCCCCTCTTCTATTTAGCTGGTATCTAAACCAGCTTCAGCTCTGCAGTGAGACGGCCTCTGAATGATCCTGCTCACACAAGTACACAAACCTCATCCTTTCTCATTTTACCTATTGTCAGTTAACTGACATGCCCTTGAACAACTGGACTTGAGCCGGAAGGGAGACACCTTCCTCCCAACTCTTTCAGTGATGAGACAATGAAGGTCAGGACTTCCCTACTCCTCCAGAGACATCCCCAGAGAACAGAGATCTCTGATACAGCTAGCAAAGATGAAATTTTTCTCCTGTACACTCTGAAATCTCTCTGCCTGGGGTTCAATTGAGCAAAGGGTAGTAAGAATCTCTCCTTATCTTTTCTAAAAGGGACTTCCAAATTTAGATCTATAGTAGCTTTTGGGCTATAACCAGTTGTTTGGGTATTGTGACTTCTATATTGCCACTCTGCTCTGTCACTGACTTTGGTGTTTCTGTTTTATGTTGTAATGTCTGAAAGTTGTTTTTCATAAGAAGAATTTTATTGTAGCACAAAGATACAGACACTGTCAGCTTGTTATTTGGGCCAGACTTGCAGAGCAGTGAGTTTGTTGTTCTCGCTATATCTATTTAAAAATAATTTTCAAAATATTTTTGTAACTTTAAATTAGAATTGTACAGGACAAACATATACTTGGACAAAGATTGCTGGTTGTTTATTGAGAGTGAGGGTGTTCTTTCTATGGTTTTCTGTCTGCCAGAGAGTAAAACTTGTTGGTTCTCTATCTGGAGGTGACCAATCATTAGGTTAGGGGCTGCATACATGAGACATACAGACAGCACTTCCAATCAACCATCACCAGCTCACAGGGAATTTGTCTGTTATGAATAAGGCTCTCAGCCAATAAAGACTCATTCTTTCCCCACTGCCTCTGTAGTACTGACAATTCTCATTTCAGTAGCCTGGATTAATGTGTTCACAATCAGCAGCATCTCACTTTTGTGGGAGACAATAGGAAAATACCCATTTGCCTTTCTTACTGACTGTGGTGATCAGGGACCTTGCTGTGCTTTCTCCTCAGCGATCTTTGGATGTGGGGACTGTGTCTTCTGTGCCTTGTTTGGGGTTGTATTCTTGCACTCAAGGATAAGCTCATTGGTTTGAGTGACATTTAAAATGAATTATACTCTTAGAAACTAGGTTAGGGCTCTAGGATTCTTCTTTTGAAAGGTACCTCTTGAGCTGGAATTTCTATCTATCTATCTATCCTTATCTATCTATCTATCTATCTATCTATCTATCTATCTATCTATCTATCTCTCCTCTCTGTTCTATTGATTCTTATGGGAATTTCTCAGTTGCTTGGAACCTGACCTTCACAAACCCTGCTGACTATTTGCTCTACCACTATAGGGATCTGCCCACTTCCTTTACTATTGACTTCAGGCCTTCTGCCTCCTATCAGGGGCTCTCAGGGGATTTGGGGACACTCAAAAGCAAAAACCTGAGGTTGAAAAGGAAAAAAAGACTATCTTGGAACAGCCTGAATATATCATCAATGCCAATGGGTTTTGGGGACACCCCCATAGCAAGTAGGTATGTCTTCAGTCCTTGGCTAAAAATTAGTTTACAGCCTCCATAAAATTCTAGCCAGGACCAAATAAACTCTTAAAAGTCTCCTCCATGGCACTGGAACTTTGCTGTATTATTGAACAGATACCAACTTGTCCTATATACCCAAATAATTTGGATAAAAATATAAATTTGGGAAAAGATGAAAGTGAACTATTACATATTTTGTATTAATTTTTCTGAATCATGACTAAAATTTTAGAAAGAGAGCTTCAAGGTTTCTCTTTGCATCTGTCTATATTTATGTATATGTGATGTTTTCCTATCTCTGGATGGTATTGCCAGATTAACTTATGAACTCTCTGAAGGAGCTCTATTCTAATTGGTATGGAGGAAAATGAGTTTTTATATAAAATAAATATTCCTAAAGCTCTCAGTAGTATGGAACTAATCTAAAAGCTTTTAAGTTTCATGTGACTTGAGTTAATCCAAAGACTTAGACCAGTTAAATTAGACCAGTTTAATATTATTAGTTTAATAAAAACCACTGTGCCTCTTGTGTTATCAACAGTAAGTGTAGTCATCATCCCTGTTTTCGACTGATCGCAGCTCATTCAACTATAGAACAGGTAATTTCAGGCTGCCATTTGCCTGCGTCTCGCAGACAAAATACTCAGGCTCAGTGCTAAAGAACCCGCGGAAACTGCCTCTTGGAGCCTGCTCCTATCAGAACATACACCAAGCCTGGAGAGGCCGAATTCTGGCTCCCGGAACTGCTCTGGCCCAGGGCTAAAGAACCCGCGGAAACTGCTTCTCAGTCCGGATCCTGCTGAATACTGTGGAAGCCAGAGGGGCAGAGCAGAGACGCCGCCCGCGCTCGGAGCAGCCCCAGCGACCTGTTGGCGTGGTATCACTTCACCCCAACTGCAGTAGGGGCCGAGCAGAGCCACCGCCCGAGCCCGCAAGGTAGGCAGACCAGCGACCGATTGGCGGATCAGGCCCAGCGGCCTGCCGGTGTGGTAGACACGTCACACCAATTGGAGTAGGGGCAGAGCAGAGCCACCGCCCGTGCCCGAAACAGGCCTAGCGAACCACCAGCGTGGTATCACTTCACCCCAACTGCAGTAGGGGTTGAGCAGAGCCGCCGCCCAGGCCCACAAGGTAGGCAGACCTGCGACCGACCAGCAGAACATGCCCAGCAGTCCGCAGGCGTGGTAGACACGTCACCCCAGATGGAGTAGGGTCACAGCAGAGCCTTCGCCCGCTCCCAGAACAGGCCCAACGACCTGCGGGTGTGGTAGTCACGTCACCCCAATTGGAGTAGGGGCAGAGCAGAGCCGCCACCCGCGCCCGCAAAGTAGGCAGACCTGCGACCAACCGACCGGCGGATCAGGCCCAGCGGCCTGCCGGCGTGGTAGACACGTCACCCCAATTGGAGTAGGGGCACAGCAGAGCCTTCGCCCGCGCCCGGAACAGGCCCAGCGGCCTGCCGGCGTGGCAGACACGTCACCCCATTTGGACTAGGGGCAGAGCAGAGCCGCCACTCGCGCCCACAAGGTAGGCAGACCTGCGACCGACCAGAGGAACAGGCCCAGCGGCCTGCCGGCATGGTAGTCACGTCACCCCAATTGGAGTAGGGGCAGAGCAGAGCCTCCCCCCGCGCCCGGAATAGGCCCAGTGGCCCGCCGGCATGGTAGTCATGTCACCCCCATTGGAGTAGGGGCAGAGCAGAGCCGCCACCCGCGCCCACAAGGTAGGCGGCCTGTGACCAACCAGAGGAACAGGCCCAGCGGCCTGCCGGGATGGTAGACACGTCACCCCAATTGGAGTAGGGGCAGAGCAGAGCCACCGCCCGCACCCTGAACAAGCCCAGTGGCCCGCCGGCGTGGTAGTCACGTCACCCCAATTGGAGTAGGGGTAGGGCAGAGCCGCCGCCAACGCCCGGAACAAGCCCAGCGACCCACCGGCATGGTAGACACGTCACCCCAATTGGAGTAAGGGCAAAGCAGAGCCGCAGCCCGCGACTGCAAGGTAGGCAGACCTGCGACCGACCAGCAAAACAGACCCAGTGGCCCGCCAGCATGGTAGACAGATCACCCCAATTGGAGGAGGAGCACAGCCGCTGCCCTCCCTGCAAGGGAGACTTTTCAACTATATAAGAGCAATATAAATATACAGGGAGAAATTTCAAAAAAACAACAGTTTCACCAAGCAGAAAGAAATGCGAGCAGTATGAAATGACAAGGAAAGAAAAGACCACAAGCAATGCAGGTCAACTCAACTTTAGAAGAGGTAATAGCTGCAGCAGATGGAATGTCAGATAAAGAATTCAGGATATACATGCTTCAGATGATCTGGAGTCTCAAGGAAGACATTAGACAGCAAAATCAGACAATGAGAGATCACTTCAACAATGAATTACATAAACAAATCCAAGAAGCAAAAGATCAACTATACAGGGAGATAGAGGTAATAAAAAACAAACAAACAGAAATCCTAGAAATGCAGGAAGGAATAAACCAACTTAAAAACTCAATTGAGAATACTACCAGCAGAGTAGAACACTTAGAAGATAGAACATCAGACAATGAAGACAAAGTATTTCAACTTGAAAAGAACATAGACAGCTCAGCAAGACTGTTAAGTAACCATGAGCAGAACATCCAAGAAATATGGGATAACATAAAGAGACCAAACTTAAGAGTCATTGGGATACAGGAAGGTATAGAGCTCCAAACCAAAGGAATGAGCAATCTATTCCATGAAATAATATGAGAAAACTTCCCAGACTTGAAGAATGAGACAGAATCCCAAATCCTAGAAGCCTACAGGATGCCAAATGTGCAAAATCATAAGAGATCCACACCTAGACACATTATAATGAAGATGCCCAACATACAGAATAAGGAGAGAATTTTAAAAGCTACAAGAGAAAGGAAGCAGATCAAATTTAGGGGTAAACCAATCAGGATAACAGCTGATCTTTCAACACAGACTCTGAAAGCTAGAAGATCCTGGAATAACATATTTCAAACACTGAAAGAAAATGGGTTCCAACCAAGAACCGTGTATCCAGCGAAATTAAGCTTCAGGATGGAAGATGAAATTAAAACCTTCCACGATAAACATAATTAAAAGAATTTGCAGCTAGAAAACCATCTCTTCAAAACATCCTTGGCAAAACATTTCAGGAAGAGGAAATGGTAAATAACAATGAAAACCAACAGTGGGAGGTAGGACAGTAAAGGGGAGAAAATAATCAAAGAGGAAAACAAACCATGTTTAGTAACATAAATAAACAAATATGACTGGAAGGATAACCCATATCTCAATAATAACCCTAAATGTTAATGGCTTAAACTCACCAATTAAGAGACACAGGCTAGTAGAATGGATCACAAAACAAGACCCAACAATATGCTGCCTACAGGAGACGCATTTGATAGGAAAAGATATACATAGACTGAAGGTGAAAGGTTGGGAAAAATCATATCACTCATATGGACTTCGGAAACAAGCAGGAGTGTCCATACTCATATCAAATAAAATAGATTTCAAGCCAAAGTTAATCAAAAGGGATAAAGAGGGACACTACATACTGCTCAAGGGAACCATACACCAACAAGACATAACAATTATAAATATATATGCCCCAAACAACGGTGCAGCTATGTTCATCAAGCAAACTCTTCTCAAGTTCAAGAGTCTAATAGACCACCATACAATAATCATGGGAGACTTCAACACACCTCTTTCACCACTGGACAGATATTTCAAACAAAAGCTTAATAAGGAAACTATAGAACTCAATAACACAATTAACAACCTAGACTTAATTGACATATATAGAATATACCACCCAACATCAAGCAGTTACACTTTTTTCTCAGCAGCACATGGATCCTTCTCAAAAATAGATCATATATCATGTCACAGGGAAACTCTTAGACAATATAAAGGAGTAGAAATAATACCATGCATCTTATCTGATCATAATGGAATGAAACTGAAAATCAACGATAAAAGAAGGAAGGAAAAATCATGCATCACTTGGAGAATGAACAATAGGTTACTGAATGATCAATGGGTTATAGAAGACATCAAGGAGGAAATTAAAAAATTCTTAGAGATAAATGAAAACACAGACACAACATATCAGAATCTATGGGACACATTGAAAGAAGTTCTAAGAGGAAAATTCATTGCTTGGAGTTCATTCCTTAAAAAAAGAAAAAAACAACAAATAAAGGATCTCATACTTCATCTCAAAATCCTAGAAAAAGAAGAGCAAAACAACAGCAAAAGAAGTAGAAGGCAAGAAATAATTAAAATCAGAGCTGAAATTAATGAAATTGAAACAAAAGAAACAATTGAAAAAATTGACAAAACTAAAAGTTGGTTCTTTGAAAAAAATAAATAAAATCGACAGACCCTTAGCCATGCTAACAAAGAGAAGAAGAGAGAGAACTCAAATTACTAGCATATGGGATGAAAAAGGCAACATCACAACAGACACTTCAGAAATACAGAAGATAATCAGAAATTATTTTGATTCCTTATACTCCAATAAAATAGAAGATAGTGAAGGCATAGATAAATTTCTTAAGTCATATGATCTGCCCAGATTGAGTCAGGAGGATATAGACAACCTAAACAGACCAATAACAATTGACCAATATCAATAGAGGAAATAGAAGAAACCATCAAAAGACTACCAACTAAGGAAAGCCCAGGACCGGATGGGTATACAGCAGAGTTTTACAAAACCTTTAAAGAGGAACTAACACCAATACTTTTCAAGCTATTTCAGGAAATAGAAAAAGAGGGAGAACTTCCAAATTCATTCTACGAGGCCAACATCACCCTGATTCCTAAACCAGACAAAGACACTTCAAAGAAAGAAAACTACAGACCAATATCTCTAATGAACCTAGATGCAAAAATCCTCAATAAAATTCTGGCGAATCGGATTAAAAAACATATCAAAAAAATTATACACCATGATCAAGTAGGATTCATCCCTGGGATGCAAGGCTGGTTCAATATACGGAAATCAATAAATGTTATTCACCACATCAATAGACTTAAAATTAAGAATCATATGATCATCTCAATAGATGCAGAAAAAGCATTCGACAAAGTACAGCATCCCTTTATGTTCAAAACTCTAGAAAAACTAGGGATAACAGGAACATACCTCAACATTGTAAAAGCAATCTATGCTAAGCCTTAGGCTAGCATCATTTTGAATGGAGGAACATTGAAGGCATTCACTCTAAAATCTGGAACAAGACAGGGATGCCCTCTCTTACCACTTCTGTTCAACATAGTTCTCGAAACACTGGCCAGAGCAATTAGACAGAAGAAAGAAATTAAAGGCATAAAAATAGGAAAAGAAGAACTTAAATTATCACTATTTGCAGATGACATGATTCTATACCTAGCAGACCCAAAAGGGTCTACAAAGAAACTATTAGAGCTAATAAATGAATTCAGCAAAGTGGCAGGATATTAAATCAACACGCATAAATCAAAGGCATTCCTGTATATCAGGGACAAATCCTCTGAAATGGAAATGAGTACAACCACTGCATTCACAATATCCCTCAAAATAATAAAATACTTGGGAATCAACCTAACAAAAGAGGTGAAAGACTTATACAATGAAAACTACAGAACCCTAAAGAGAGAAATTGAAGATTTCAAACTATTTTACAGAGCAATAGTGACAAAAACAGCATGGTACTGGTACCAAAACAGGTGGGTGGACCAATGGTACAGAATAGAGGACACAGAAACCAATCCACAAAACTACAACTATCTTATATTTGATAAAGGGGCTAAAAGCATGCAATGGAGGAAGGATAGCATCTTCAACAAATGGTGCTGGGAAAACTGGAAATCCATATGCATCAAAATGAAACTGAATCCCTTTCTCTCGCCATGCACAAAAGTTAACTCAAAATGGATCAAGGAGCTTGATATCAAATCAGAGACACAGCATCTGATAGAAGAAAAAGTTTGCTACGATCTACATACTGTGGGGTCGGGCTCCAAATTCCTCAATAGGACACCCATAGCACAAGAGTTAATAACTAGAATCAACAAATGGGACTTACTCAAACTAAAAAGGTTTTCTCAGCAAAAGAAACAATAAGAGAGGTAAATAGGGAGCCTACATCATGGGAACAAATCTTTATTCCTCACACTTCAGATAGAGCCCTAATATCCATAGTATACAAAGAACTCAAAAAATTAGACAATAAGATAACAAATAACCCAATCAACAAATGGGCCAAGGACCTGAACAGACACTTCTCAGAGGAGGACATACAATCAATCAACAAGTACATGAAAAAATGCTCACCATCTCTAGCAGTCAGAGAAATGCAAATCAAAACCACCCTAAGATACCATTTCACTCCAGTAAGATTGGCAGCCATTATGAAGTCCAACAACAACAAGTGCTGGAGAGGATGTTGGCAAAAGGGTACACTTGTTCATTGTTGGTGGGACTGCAAATTGGTGCAGCCAATTTGGAAAGCAGTATGGAAATTTCTTGGAAAGCTGGGAATGGAACCACCATTTGACCCAGCTATTCCCCTTCTTGGTCTATTCCCTAAAGACCTAATAAGAGCATGCTACAGGGACACTGCTATATCAATGTTCATAGCAGCACAATTCACGATAGCAAGATTGTGGAACCAACCTAGATGCCCTTCAATAGATGAATGGATAAAAAAAGTGGCATTTATACACAATGGAGTATTACTCTGCATTAAAAAATGACAAAATCATAGAATTTGGAGGGAAATGGATGGCATTAGAGTAGATTATGCTTAGTGAAGCCAGCCAATCCCTGAAAAACAAATGCCAAATGTCTTCTTTGATATAAGGAGAGTAACTAAGAACAGAGTAGGGACTAAGAGCATGAGAAGAAGATTAACATTAAACAGGGATGAGAGGTGGGAGGGAAAGCGAGAGAGAAAGGAAATTGTATGGAAATGGAAGGAGACCCTCATGGTTATACAAAATTACATACAAGAGGAAGTGAGGGGGAAAGGAAATATAATACAAGGGGGAGAAATGAATTACAGTAGAGGGGGTAGAGAGAGAAGAGGGGAGGGGAGGGGAGGGGAGGGGGGATAGTAGAGGATAGGAAAGGCAGCAGAATACAACAGACACTAGTATGGCAAGATGTAAATCAATGGAAGTGTAACTGATGTGATTCTCCAATCCGTATACGGGGTAAAAATGGGAGTTCATAACCCACTTGAATCAAAGTGTGAAATATGATATGTCAAGAACTATGTAATGTTTTGAACAACCAACAATAAAAAAAATAAAATAAAAAACAAAAAAAGAAAAAAAAGAGTAAGTGTAATTTTTAAATTATTTTATTCTATTTGTTAGTCAAATAAGGTAATTTTATATCACTATATGTTTAAGATTATAAAACTTATAAATTTAACTCTACTATAATTTAGTTATCTTGACAAATTTTTCTTAATAATGATTGTATTTTATGTCTGTCTAAAAATAATTTTGTAACTTGAAACTAGAGTTGTGCTAAATTAAATGAATAGCTTTTCAATAAATATTTATATCATTTCTAATTAAGAGACTACAGAAACATTCATTATTGCTCACAAGTTTATTTACTTCTGACTTCTTTTTAAAATAATAATAATAATGATAATGATAATTATTATCATTATCATTATTATTATTATTTTATGTTGTAGAACTAGGGATTGAACTCAGGCTTTGAGCATGCTAGGTAAGCCCTCTACCACTGAGCTATATCTCCAGTCTTTTTATGTTCATATAATATAGAGAAGCTAAGGATATCTGAATCTATTAATAAACATATTCATTTTATCTTATTAAAGAGTTATACTATAAAGAAGAATATATCTCTAAATTTGTGAAAGGGTATAGTAATGAAACTTCTTGTCCAGCTGTAAGATGCTGGTATATGGCAGATAATTTGAATTATTTTATGGTTTTTTCTATAAAAGAACACTTTAGTAGAGGATACACACAAATGTACACCCATACAGACACACACATGTATATACAAAACCAATATATGTAAATGAAACTACTAGAAATAATAAAAGGGAAAGGACTTGCCATGAAAAACATTAAAGGAATAAATGAGGCATTTTTGGTAAGGAAAAGCAAGAGTAATTTTGCTCTAAAATAAAGTGGTTATTATCCAGAAAGACGACAATTGTGTATAAAAACCTGAATGGATGTAGAATATTATAGATGGAAAAGGAATTTTATATTTCTTCATTAAAATCACTTAAAATTTTTTTAAAAAAATGAGATTTCACATTAATAATACCTGAATATGAACCTAGATTTAGGATAAATCTTTAGTAAAATGATAAATTTTTCTTCATGTATTGGTCTGTTTTTAGTACAAGATATTCACCACTTGCATAATCAACCTCACTTTTGAAAGACATAAGGTGTTTTCTCTTTTGCAATCATGTTACCTCATAGAGTTATTTAAAAATCTTTCTTTGTTACTTTGATTGACTAAATCAATTATTGTTTCACAGGCACCTGTGATCAAGTTTTCAAACCTTTTGACAGTTTGGACAACTTTTGATATTTTGCCTTCTCAAAGTCAAATCTTAAATAAACCCTCAAACTAACATTTAGTTTGGGATTTCCCAGAAGATCTGGGAAAAATCTCAAAATGTTTGTTCATTCACCTCATAAAAAGAGATTTTAAATTATTTGGATTATGTTGAATATAGTTAATAAAGACATATTGGTATTGATATGAAATATTTTAAGTAATAACTGGAATACTGTGACTAACAATATTATGCCAAGATATATTTTGTATTTTTTTCTACAGTGAACTCCCATGAGATCCTCAACCATGCCATTTTAATACTTTTGTCATTCACACGTAGTAGTTGTTTTATTCAGATGCTTTCCTCAAAATTCTTTCAAATCAGCTTCTCACCAGAGTGCTTTTCTTCAAAATCAAGAGGATCCATGAAACAGAATCATGTAGGTACTCTTGAATCCAGGCTTCTGAGGGCATTGCTTAATAATTTTGCATTCACATCACTGAATTGATTCAGAATATTTAAAACTAAATAATATTTAAAACTAAAGCACAGGGGTTCATTAATCTGTTAACTCAAGATGAAGCAGAACAGAAATTAATATCTTGATCTGTTTTGTGTTGCTATGACAGAATACTACAGACTGGGTAATTTAGAAAGAACATTTTTTTTTCTTTCCACAGTTCTTGAGGCTGGGAAGTCCAAGATTAAGGGATCATCATTTGCCTTGGTGAGGGCCTTCTGTCTCTTTCCTCACACCCCTGTATGGCAGAAGATGAAGTGTAAGCTCTTTTATAAGAGCCTTTATCCCATTAGTAAGGGAGAGGCCTCATGGCCTAATCACTACTTAAGGCCCCACCTCTTTCTACTACATGTTGAAAATATTTGAATTTTGGACAAGACCCATTCAAATAGCTGTTACATAAGACTAAGTAAACTGATGAAGGATGATTCTCTTTTATAACTCTTGTTTAAAATATTGCTGATTCTATAATGTTCTATTTTCTGGATATAAGGAACCCCTTTCTGTCTTCTCTTTAAGCTATCTTTAATTTGTAACATTTTAGTAGATTGTACTTTTGTAAACAGAAATGGCTATTGTTTCAAATAATATTCCTTTGGTTGTCTTTGATGATTATGGAAATAAATTATGTTTCAATGGAAAATTATTGCACACATTTATGGGTTATCAGATTCTAGGTATTTTTCATCTCTTTGTAAATTATATCCTGTCATTTTGAACATTCTATCAGTAATTAATGTTTCCAACTTTTCTCCCACCTTCCTGACTTGGTATCACAGAGAAATCAAACCTCACAATCCAGATCCTTAATGGAACTCTAGATTTTTTTCCTGCCATTTCTACTCTAGGATCTAAAGACATTCAATGAGCTAAAGCTGGATGACTTGATTTAAGCTTCAAAGGACTAAGCCGCACAACCAACCATGTACGGCCAAATTTTATACTTGAATCTTTGTTGAGCAGGCCACTAAGCAAGTTCATCAGAACACCTGAATCTTACATGATTATTTCCTAGAAAATAATTGTGACTGTGACACAGATGTCTTTGCCATTGCCAAAGACATTCAAACTACAAACTAAGAAATCTATCATTGGACTGCTGCTTTACATTTAGGTGATAGAGAAACATTTCAAACCTAGCATGTAAAAATCTTGCCTTCTGGACTCAGAAGGTGGGTATATAGTCTACTTCAACCATTAATCTTCCTTGTCTTCCTTTTAGTTTTCATAACAACATTAAAGCTGGGATGTGTCTTAAGGGTGGAACATTTGGGGAGCATGTGCCAAGACTTGGGTATAACTCCCAGCACCTACCCTCTCCCACTTAAAAAAAGAAAAGTCCTGATTCTCTCATCATCCAACAAGTATTCTCTACTACCAACTTAGTTCTGAACTGTTGATATATTAATGAACAAAATGTGGTCATACAAAAAGATATGAACTTCAATCTTACAAGTAAAAAAGATCTCTCCTTTCCAGTGAAAGTGGAGATGGGGGCACCAAAAGAGACTCCTTCCTTGATAAAATTCCAATCTATGTTCTTTAATCCCTCATTTCAATAAGTCCTCAATTTTAACCTATAACAGGACAAACACTAGCATTTTTTTTAGTATTTTTTTTTTTTAGTTTTTCGGTGGACACAACATCTTTGTTGATATATGGTGCTGAGGATCAAACCTGGGCCGCACGCATGCCAGGCGAGCGCACTACCGCTTGAGCCACATCCCCAGCCCCACCATATTTTCTTACATCTCAAACTTCCACCCCTGAGATCATACCAACTCTTCCTGAGAGAGCTCAAGGCTGCCTGCAAAAAATTGACTGTTGGACCCAGCCAAAACCTGGTGACAGGAAGTTAGGCCTCTGAACTTCCTCTTAAAGAGCTTACTTTAGAAGGCTGACAATTATAAACCCTGTCTCTCACCTCCCATTTAAGGCTTAAATCTTCAATCACCCAGAATTTCTTTTTTGAGGACTTGTGTGTAAACAGTCTCTCGAATACAAAAACTGAGGAAATAGTTCACAGCTCTTTCTCCTAACTCCTGTGGGAAGTTAAAGAGCTACTGATTTTTTTTTTTTTATAATTGCAGTTTTAAAATTTTTCTTTTAGCTGTAGATAGACACAATACCTTTATTTTAGTGATTTTTATGTGGTACTGAGAATAGAACCCAGTGCCTCACACATGCTAGGCAATTGCTCTGCTACAGAGCTACAACCATAGGCCCCTGTTCTGATTTGAATGCCTTATCCAAAACTCATGTTGAAATTTAACTGGCATAGTAACAGAATTAAGTGCATTCCTTATAAAACAGTGAGTTTGATCCCATTTCTCTTTGTCTCTGTCTTTTGTCCTCTTTTGACCTTTCACTTACTTCCATACGATGGATGACACAGCAAGAAGGTCCTCACCAGAGACTGACCTCTCAATCTTGGACTTGTCAGACTCTAGAATTGTAATCCAAATCATTTCTATTCATTATAAATTACTCTCTTTGTTTAGAATACCAGTAAAAAACACCTCTAGCTTCAGAAGGTGGTCTTCTCTCACCTGCACTTCTATCTCCAGGAATGAAGCACAGCTATTTAACTGACTTGCTCTGAGGTCTGGGATATTAGTTCAATGGAGTGTCGAGCATTGCATTTTCTGATTATTCACCTTTATTCTATTTAATATTCTTTCCTTTTGCAGAACTCCTACCTTGCAACTTATAACCTGAATCTTTTCTCCACAGCATTCAACCCTCAACCTAGCTCTTTGTGAAACTTCTACGGAAGTTTCAAATGGGAAAAATGAAAGGGCAATGTTTGAGATTCAGAGGATGCAAAAGGAAGACTTTTTGGAGGTTCTTTTACTTGATTAAAGGCACAGACTTCCAAGAATGACATTGCCATAAATTCCCTTTCCGAGGGAGTTTCACAGCCAAGAAGGAGATCAACCACTAGTGCTGGGATGAGAAATTGCACAGAGAAACACTATCACAAACTATCATACCTTCCATTTGTCTTTCCTAAAAGTTTACTATTTTACCATGGAAGCTCTTTCCCATCCTTCTCTTTCTTCTATGAGTTGCTTTATAAACCCAATCTCAAGTGGTTCAGTGAGCCTCTTCATCCAAATGCTCCTGAATGCATGTGTAAATAAACTTTGTCTTTTCTCCTGTTAATATATTGTGATTTAATTTGTAGGTCACTGATCACAAAACCTAATGGAGATGATAGAGGGAAAGTTTTTTCTAAGTATAGCCTAATATTAAATAGTATTATCGTACTTCACAAGTATTGTAAGAACTTTCAAGCATTTTATTATTTTTCTTTCCTCTACTTTCTGCTATTATCATGCAATCTTCTCCTATGTGTTCCAAACCCTCTATAGTTTTTATTATGTTTGCTTAAACAGTCAATTATTTTTAAAGATTTTTAAAGTGAGAAAGATATATTTTATATTTCTCAATTTGTTGTGAGCATTTTCCCTTTTTTTGAGTATACATTTTCATGAAAACTTCCTTTAAACTTTTATGCAAGACAAATCTGCTGGAAATGGACTTCCTCTGATTTTATTTTTCTAAAAGTGTTCATTTTACTTTTGTTTTTGAAGATATTTTCATTGAGTATAGAATTCTGGGGGGCGATTTTACCTTAATTTTTTTTTTCATCATGAAGAAGTTGTTTATGTGCCTAGCAGCTATTTCTTTTGATTCTTTGGGATATTTAGTCACAAATTATATTTAGAACCACCATTTTATATAGTCCCTTTGATTTTAGGATTCCAAAAAACAAGAACAAATGTTTTTTAAAAACTAAATTAAACACTTTAAGAACCACATATATTAAATGTTTTAAAATTCATTTTTTTAAGTTTCTAGAAGTATTCCATTACATGATAACACATGGCTTTGCTCTGGAGCTTGCAACATGCTTTGGTGGGTTAATTACCACATGGAAGAAGATTAATTTTTAATACTGGTGCTTTTAGCATGTTTTATTATTAAATTATTTCTTTATTTTAATTTGTTATATATTATGGCAAAATGCAATTCATTTCATATTACACATATAGAGCACAATTTTTTAAGTCACTGGTTGTTACACAAAGTATTTTCACACCGTTTGTGTCTTTATACATGTACGTAGGGTAATGATACCTAACTCATTCCACTGCCTTTCCTACCCCATCCTCCTTCCTTTCCCCTCCCTCCCCTTTGTCCTATCTAAATTTCCCCCATTCCTCCCATGCTCCCCCTTCATCCCCATTATGAATCAGCATCCTCATATCAAAGAAAACAGTTGGCCTTTGTTTTTTTGGGATTGGCTTACTTCATTTAGATTTTATTCTCCAACTCCATCCATTTACCTGCAAATGTCATGACTTTATTCTCTTTTAATACTGAGTAATATTCCATTGTGTATATATACCGAAGTTTCCCTATTCATTTATCTATTGAAGGGCATCTGAGTTGGTTCCACAATTTAGCTATTGTGAATTGTGCTACTATAAACATTGATGTGGCTGTGTCCCTGTAGTATGCTGTTTTTAAACCCTTTGGGTATAAACTAGGGAGTGGGATATCTGGGTCAAATGGTGGTTCCATTCCAAGTTTTCCAAGGAATCTCCATACTGCTTTCCAGATTGGCTGCACCAACATGCAGTCCCATCAGCAGTGTATGAGTATACCTTTTTTTTAACCTTAAAAATTTTAAGTGTATTTTTCCATCATCTCTAGCTTTCGTAGTTTCTTATAAGCAGTGTGCCATAATTCTTACCTTTTTAACTTTGTAGATAATGTCTTTTACCTTTGACTGATTTTAGTATTTATGTCTTTATTACAGGTTTTTGACAATTTATTAAGATGTGCTCTGAAGTGCTTTCTTTATGTTTATTCATAGAGTCTGTAGTATGTGTTGGCTATATGAGTTTGTTCATTTTTTGTTTAATCTTCATTAAACATATCAAACATGTAATCTGCTATTATCTAACCCAGTATATTTTTTGCTCAAATATTCTACTTATAATTTATAGAAATTTAATTTGTATATTTTTGCATCATTTGTTTCTATTTTAATCATATTCATGTATTTCATTCTTCAGCATATTGAACATATTTATGATAGCTATTTTTATATCTGTTCATACTAAATGTATATATCTGTCAGAATTTATTATTTCTGAGTCAATTTATATTAATTGATTTTTCTGCTTGTTGAAACATCTGGTAATTTTCTATAAGATTTCAAACATTGTGAATTGTGTGTTCTTGAGTACTGAGTTTTGTTTATTACTTTAAAAGATGCTGTACTTTTTTCCTGGCATCCTGTTAAAGTATTGATGTCACTTTGATCATTTCAAGTTCTGTTTTTAAGGTGAGTTACAGTGAGGTTAGTGAGTCTTTTAATCTTAGGGTAATTTAACTCTATTCATAAAGTGATGTCATCTCAGGCCCTGCCTAAAGCCCTTGGTATTAAGAAGTCATTCTATTCTGTCTGGTGAGATTGCAAAAGATTCCCAGTCCATGAGAGTTTAAGACTTGTCTTACTGCTTTCCATGATTATTTCTGTTTTCTTACAGTGTTATTTTTTATGTCAAATGTTTATGGGGAGCTGCCACCTCTACAGATCTCTGGAGATTTCTTTGTATATTATTTCCTCTGTAGTAATCTAATTCACAAATTCTAGGTGACTCTGGTCTTCACAACTCTGACCTCATGCCACTAGGTATCTCCTTCTGTGCTGGCTCCTAAAACCTTAGTCTAGACAATAAGCTGAGGTGATGATCTTTGAGCTTAAAATATTTGTTTTCCTTTTTTTTTTCAGGAGCCACAGTCTAGAACTGCCCATTGCAGTTGATCTGAAAACCATTGTATCCTATTCCTTCCCAACACTAATTTACTAGTTATGTAAAGTGGGAAGGAAAATCTGGCCCCTATTATTCTGTCATGTCCCAAATCATTATTATTTGTGATAGTATCTTAAATAAAGACTTTTAAAAATTATGGTATGTAATATGCAAATTATGTAAATTTAAAGGCAATGCTAAGATTTTCAACTCTATGATCAGGATTCAAGTATAATCTATCACAGAAAAAAATGTGAAGTTGAAATTATAATGTTTAATATAAATTCTAATATTTTAGGCTCAACACAAATGTATGTAGAAGTGAGGTGGAGAGCTGTAATTCAATAGCAGTTTATGTAAAAATACCTCAGGAGTTTTAGTAATTCTACAAAAATTATATGCATGGTGGCTTTATAAAAAATATATTTTAAAATATAGTCTTCCACAAAAATGTATTCATTGAAAAACATGTCCAGATCAAAGGAGTTATGATTTTTCACCATGTAATTTTTGTACTGTTTTGTTTAGAATTCACTTTTAAAAATAAACTCTATCACTTTAAAGTGAGGCATTAATAGGGACGAAACAGCCAAGGTTGGTACCTGTACATTAGAAGTAATACTCCACACCCAATTGACCAAGCCAGTAGCAGAAATAAGAACATAGAAACGTTCCCACCTAACAAATTGGGCTCTCCATGTTCCCACCATCTCTTTTAAATGAACCACTCAGACATTTGTCTATGAACTTGAAGTGACCTACACTCTATTTATTCCCTTATATATACTGGTAGCTGCTACTGTTTTTCTTCCTGCCTGACATGACCTACAGATGGAGGACTGCTTCCCAATTCATGGTACCCTCCTGTCTCAGAAATTGGAAGTAAAATATCTTTGACCTTATTTCCTGTTGTGGTGGTGTATTGAATTTGTACCTCCCATCTGAAAAACCAGGGACTATCCCAGGTCAAGTTTTCCTCAGGGCACCAAGGGGGATATAGAAGCTGGATGTCAGTGCCATATGAATGATGGTCAGGCAAGGGCCACAAAAGCATCTGCCAGTAGAAACTAGTGCTTTTGTGAGGGACTCTGTTCAGAGGTCAGACAGCTATGCATCAGATCATCCTCCAGGTAAAAGAAATATCCTGTGAAAGGCACACTGGGACCCACCACACCAGTTCCGTTCACTTCCCATTAAGGCCCTGGATAGCTGCTCTGGTACTGGACTCCCAGTGTAACAGGAGACTCTCAAGACAGGTGTTGACAAATTCAATGTTCCTAGAAGAAGAAAACCATAAGAGACTAATGTAGACTTTTTCCAGTCAATTTATAGTGGTGCTGAAAGCATAGTTTTGACACCACCTGCGTGGTCCATGTTCCATCTTTCCTCTGCAATACTAAGGTGTTCTTTTATTTTTCCCATTCTGGTTTATTCACATTAGGGTTATTATAAAATTCTGATAATCCATTTGACCATAAAATAATATTGTTTGGAAATGACTGGTCAGAAGAAGGTGAGGAGACTAAGTAATACAATGGTATAAATTGGATTTTATTTTTACTTGTAGTTTATAAAAACCCACCTCAAGCAAACATAGGTAAAATGGGAAGTGAAATCATGTATTGGATCCCTCAATTCTCTTAAGATGGTAATTCTCCCTAGATTATCTAGAGCTTCAATTTAATCTCTATCAAAATATCATCCAACTTTTTTTTTCCAAAGTGCTGGGGATTGAAATAGGACCTTGGTCATGTGTAAGCAAAAGCTCTACCACTAAGCTATATTACCAGCCCACAATTTTTTTTTTTTTGGTAGATGTTGTACGTGGTGTGTGTGTGTGTGTGTGTGTGTGTGTGTGTGTGTGTATGTTTATATATACATGCAAAATAAATGAATTTAAATTAATACATACCATAATAAAAATCAATTTAAGTGAATGATAGACCTAAATGTAAAAACTGGCATATTAGATTTTTAGAAGAAAACAAAAGAGAAAATTAAATCTTAGTAATCTTAGAATTATGAAAAATAGCCCATTAAGTCTGAAGTTTTCATTCTTTGAACATAATAAATATTCAAGTATTTCAAATTATATATGTTCATTGTTTAAGTATTTGTAGTTGCTCTACATGTGGGATGATGGAACAAAATGAGTTAAAAATAAACTTACTATACAACTCAGAAATTCTATTCCAAGTCCTCCCAAGAGAAATAAGATAAAAATACACAAAGATTTGTATATATTGTGGCATTATTCATAATACCCCCAAGTTGGGAACAATCAAAATGTTAATTACCTAGTGAAAGGATAAATAAATATACTATATTTATACAATTCTGTATGTAATTATGTAGCATATTCATATAATTGTATAAAAGCTGTAGTATATTCAGCAATTAAAAGGAACAAACTATTAATTGATGCATCAATATGAATGAATCTCAGAAACAGTATGCTAGGTGAAAAAACAAGACTCAAAGACCAGTGATGTATGATTTATATATATATATATATATATATATATATATATATATATATATATATATACTGGAGATGGGAATGGGAATTGATTGTCAACCAGTAGAAGCAATGATGGAAACAATCTAAATTGGTTTGTGTTGATGTTTCATAACTGTTATTGTTTGGATTCTTGACATCTCCCCTAAAATTTACATGTTAGGTAATGCAGGAATTGTTAGAGTTGAAATGAGAGCTGTAACCTCATCAATCAGTGGATTAACCCATTTGATGGATTAACACTTTGAATGTACTACTGGGTGGTGGGTAGGTGAGGTGTGGCTGGAAAAGATAGGTTACTGGGGGCATGGCCATGGCCCCTCCTCTCCTCTCTGCTGTCAAAAGCTGAGCACCTTTTCTCTGCAGTGCCTTCTGGCATACATTCTGCTTCACCTTGGGCGCAGAGCAGTGCAAGTCAACTTACCAAGGACTGAAATTCTGAAACTGTGATCCTGAAATGAGTGTTTCCTTCTCAAAGTTCTCAACTAACACAATGACCCTACTGACTTACTAAAAAGTCATTGAATTAACCTCACACGAACAGGTACAGTATGTATATTTTATGATATATAACTTGTGCCTCAGTAAATCTCTTGAAAGAAAGAATGAAAGGAAGGAGTCATCAAACCAAATGCAAGTGGAACATGGGTGTGCCACTGTGACCCCTAACTGCTTGCCATCATGAATCAATCTCTGCCTCTCAACTACACCTGTGTGTGTACACAAACGTGTGTGCACATATATCACTTTCTCTTCATGCCAGGAAAGATGGACTTGGCTTACAATTAATAACATCCTTAATGGAGAGGGCCGAAACTAATTCTTTTTTGCAGTTAAAAATTATCCAGGGAAGAACACTATTTTGTTTGGTTGAGTCCCAATTCTCCTCTGTATCAATCAATAATCAATAGTAAGTAGAGTGGTCGTGACCCTCTATTTATGGCAACTTTTATCTTAAAAAGCTGCTGAAAATCATTTTAAGCAGGTGATGTGTTATAGTTAAAGCTTTGTCCCAGGGTTTCATAAACTGACTTCCAGACCACTCAAGTATCATCGAATCAAGCCTTTATTGAAGCACACCGGTGGCGGCTGACCAGAACATAAAGCTGTTCCCCTGAACAGCCTCGAACAATTGCAAGGGCACTCCTTATAAGCCTGAAAACCACAAAAGGGATGTTCAGGGGGTCCAGCCAATGCAAGCAAGCCAGGTTACAGGAGCGGGACAGTGCCGTGCCGTCAAGCGGAGGGAAGCCTAACCAATCACAGTTAGCCCAGTCACCCCAGTAACAGAAACAGGGCCCTGTTACCCTAGTTATAGAAACAATGCCCCATTAGGTAGTTCCATGTTCTTAAAGGTTTCTATAGCAAAAGGAAAAAAACATCTTGCTCCAGTCATGACTCTTCTACTTGGCATGGTTGTTTTACAGGATGAAGTCATAAAACAAAATGGAGTCACATTTGCTCCTACTATCACAATGTATTGACTTTGATGCTATTGCAAAATAGTAAATAGAGGGTCACGACCTCTCTACTATACTGTGTGTGTGTGTGTGTGTGTGTGTGTGTGTGTGAGAGAGAGAGAGAGAGAGAGAGAGAGAGAGAGAGAGAGAGGGAGAGACGGCAGAGAGGCAGAGATACATAATTGTAAAATTTTCCTTCATGTATTTTATCTATTTAGTCTTAATCCTTAGGATATTTCTGAGGTGGATACCAATAATTCTATTTGATAAGTAGGAAGATCAACTTTTAGTTGCTAAAATATATCCTGAAGGTCGTATGATTGAAGTGTTCATGCCACAATTTGAACTTGATCTGTCAGGCTGCACAGCCTTTTGTTCTTTCCCTAAAACATAATTCTTCTTTTGTTATTTCCCTCTCCTAAGAGTTTTATTACACCACTCCTATTTCAGAGTGTCGGATTGCCTCTAATTTTTCTGTTTTCTAAATAAAACATTTTCTAAGCCCATTCTAAACATACAGTTGTCTCCCTCTCAGATCTCGGGCTGTCATTTTCCTAGTTCACGTTGGCTCCTTTCTGCTCCACCACCAGTTCTCTGCTTTTCTTCAGGCGCCCTAATGTCTAATTTTCAACAGTTTCCCTCCAAATGAAAATCACTATTGGTATGGTAAGCATTTGGAGTTTTATTATTGATTTATGCCTTGGGTGAAGAGGTTAATTAAATGTGAATTTTAAGCCGACAACATGATTAGGAGAGTGAAGCAACCGGAATTCATGAATACTTCCAAAGCCATTAAAACTATTTAAAATGAACAATGACTGAAGGTGGGAAAATGGAGGTGGGGGTGGGCAGAGAGACCAGCCCTCTCTTATTTGTTACTGGATTAATGAAATTCTGAAGAATAACAGAATCTTTCCAAGGCATTCAAGTCCAGCTGCGTTTTTTATTTTGCATTTATATTGACATTAGCATGGAATATAATACATTCTTAATAAACCACTCTTCCATACTCTCTTTGTTTCTTCTATTTCAAATCACATCTCAGCACCCTGAGCTTACCCACATCAACGGATCAAATTAGAAGATTAGGGGGTGGATTCGTGGGTTACCAACACTTAAAGAGTCCTTGGGATGACTTTCTAAAACTTGAGAAGTTGGCATAGACTGGACACTTTCATTCCTCCTATTTTTCAGGAAAACTTTCTGAAGGTCGTATCTGAAACATCCAAATTTATGGCAACTTTTATCTTAAAAAGGTGCTGAAAATTATTTTAAGCAGGTGATGTATTGACTTTGATGCTATTGCAAAACTATATCTTAAAGACTATGATATTTATTGCATTTTAATTTGTAATGGGCATAGCAGTGTTCACTATGCAGTGAGATGAATAGGTCAGCAACTATAATGCATGATGCAGCATGCTAACTGGGGTAGTAGCCCTTCAGAATCAATCTTAGAACACTAAAGAATGCTATTGCTATTGTGATTCTGTCCACACAAATATCTATTGTGCAGAGATAACAGAAAATACAGGGACATGTATACTGAGCCAGAATCGAAGACTCAGCAAAATGGAAGTTAAAAATCAGTTTACAATCAGATATTTCAGATTAAAAGGATTAAAAACCCTGACAAATGTTAAACTGATGCCTAGATAAGCCTGAGGAAGGAAAGACTGTTAGAGATTGTGAAACTGTACATTAAAATGCAGGGAAGAGTTCCCTCATTTCGCACATACAGAACTATCACACGACCCTTGGCTCTGGACAGCGTGGCACAAATTTGTGCCTTCAAAGCTCTGATGATCAAGGCCTAAGGCAGTAACTTCTGGGCCAAAGCTGCCTACTTTTGAGGAGGATAGGATTCATGGAATCTGGGAATTGTTCTACTGTCTGGAGAGGCTGGCTAATGGAACCTAGTGTTTCTCAGGGTTACCAGAATGATAGACTGGTAGAGTGGTACTTTAACTGGTAGAGTTAAAGAAGACTTTAACTCCCCTGTATGATTCCCTCTCAACTCCAGTGGACTCTGCTGTGCCCACAGTGAGTCTCATGTGTGCTTATGATACAGTTCTGGTAATTGCCTCAGACATTCACTCTATTTGGCTCCAGATAGCCAGTCTGGCCTTTACACATGAACCTCAGTGTGTAACTTCTGCAGGTCTGAGGTAGCATATATTATCTTAGAGGAGGATCTCAGCCTCAGCACTAATGACATTTTGGGGCAGACAATTCTTTTGTTTGACGATGCCGCTCTGCATATTACAGAATGTTTGGCATCATCCCTTGCCTTTACTCCCTAGATCCCTGAATCCAAAATTATATTAATTTAAAAAATTGTCTTCACACTTCATCCAGGGAAAGATTATTCCTGGATGAGAACCATTGCTTTATTGGTTGCTACCTTAATGTGCTGCCCTTGGAGACAAAATTCAGCTTAGCTCAACCTAGATTGTATACTTATCAAGATAGTAAGGAACATTTGAAGATTTAAGATGCTAATGCAGAAAATACAGTGACCACTAGAAGTGGCTGTTTTCAGGATACAGCAGCATGTCACAGGAGGCAGAGTCCTTATGTGGCTGCAGAGTAACTTCCTTGCCCACTTAGTGGGATGCTTCGCTGTGGAGCTTTTTACCACCCAGAACTATGCTCAAGCTTCTCTGTATTTCTAGCAAACCAGCCACATCCCAAAGCATCCTGCCCTTCACAAGTTTGAACATGGATAAATTCTATCCACTCTCTCCTCACCAGTAGCAGAATCTCTCTTGGATGTACTTTCCCTAGTTGCCCCTCACTGACTTAAAAAGTGAAAGTTACAGTAAGAACTTTGAATTCTTGCTTTCTGGACCTTAAATTAAAGGGACTGCTTCCAAATTTAGTGAAGGAATGGCCATAGAAGAATCGCCAAGATGGTGAATTGACTTGACAGAATCAGGAAGAGACTTGGATGGAATTGTGAGTTAGGGTTGGGGTGCACAGAGACTGCCATCTATGGAGGAATTAACCTATGCCCCTAAAGGAATAGTGCAGGAGCTCTGGGTGGAGCCACAGGAGGCAGATTTCACCTTGATGAAAAAAAGGGGGAATCTAGTGTTGGAAGCTACTCAAGATGCAAGGAATGGCAGTAGGCTTCAAAAGCCTTTAGATACTTAACCAGAAGCCAGAAAATATGGTAAAGGAAAAACCCTGTGTGGCACTGGTGGTTGGTGAAGATGGATCTTTAACTGTGATTCTGTGGACACCAGAAGGTAGTAAGAGCGTCTTAAATTCAAGCAGAAGAACTTGTTCCCAGGGAAATGACCTACACTCTTTGGCTCACTTGGATAGCAAATACTACTTTAAAAACATTCAGACCCATTAATGAAAGTCAGGAGAGCATTTCCTTTGTCTGATTGTGGTGCATGTGTGTGCTTGTGTATTTGCACACATATGAATTCATTCATAAGGAATAACTAACCATTTTGGAATCACCATTACTTTTAAATTTTTTTATTAAAATAAGTATAGTATGAGTGTAAAACTAATAAAATTGCTAAAAGCCATGGTTATGTACAAATTTGGATGTGTCTCTCATTGTCTCTATAGTCCAAGGACAGCCCTCCTTCGAAATAAGATCAGTGGCAGCTTCTGCCTCCGGCTGCCTGCAGAGCAGAGGCCAGGGCTCAGGCAGCATGCTTGGTGTCCACATCAAGCACGTGTGATTTCTCAGTCCATAGAAGGCTGTGAAGATGAAGGATTTAGGAAGAGAAGAAAGAGGGATGAAGGAGGGATGACTGTAAGAGGTAAAGGAAAACACAGCAGGAACTGAATTCATACTTGCTTTGATTCTTGTCTGCGTTAATGTACAGAGAGGTGGAAGCATTTATTACATTCTTTTTTCAATTGTTCTTCTAGGCCCAACACTGGCTACTTTCTCCTCATCTCTAGGCCCAAAGATGAACTTGGCCATCTTTGAAAATTCTTTACAACAATGCACCATGGAAATCAGCAATAAAATGTCACTCTTTCTCCTTGCCCTAAGCATAGTATGTGTGTGTGGTTCAACAGCACAGTGAGTTGGGCCTGGGCCATTTCTGTCTTTAATTGTTTTCTGGTGGGGAGTGGGGAATAACAAGTTTTTGGTTTTGTTGACTTTCCAGCCTCTAGAATATTTATTTATTAAAAGGTTAGATTTAGAAAGAGCAAGTCTCCCAGAATACCAGCCTCTAAAATAACTGGAGACAAGAGCCGATAGAAACTTCCCATGACAGATTAATAATCAGAAATTTTAGAACAATGAGAGGGAAAACTCAGAGGCAAAATTGTTTTTTATGTTCTTCTTTTTATCTACACTACATCTAGGAACTCTTTTTATTTTCCCACTGAATTTACATCACTAAACAAAGACAAAAATCTTATGTATATACATAACTGAGGTAGTTAGCCCAGTTGAAAAACTCAGGACAGGCTAAAGTATCCACTTCATTGCCTGAGTTATTGAATTATTTTAAGATTTATGTATCAATCAGAAAGTCAGATAATTACTAAATATCCATATTTTCTTGGTCTATAAACATCAATACATTGGTTGAACTGCATTAAGTTGTACATTTTTTCTAATAATGTCACTGTTATGATTTGAATAAGAGGTTACCTCCCCTTAAAGTTCCTTTGTTAATGCAAAAATGATTACATTATGAGAGCTATAACCTAATCAGTCCATCCCATCCTAATTTGAATGGACTGACTGGTAACTGTAGGCAAGTGGGACATGGTTAGAGGAGGTAGGTTACTAGGGAGCTGCCCAGAAGGGTCCATTTTCCCTGAGGCCTCTCCCCATTTCAGCCATGAATGGAGCAGTGCTCCTCCACCAGGTCCTCCTCATGATGATCTGCCTCACCTTGGACTCAGAGAAATGGACTCAGCTAACTGTGGACAGAACCTCTAAACCATGAGCCAAAATAAACTTTCCATCCTCTAAGCTGTTCTTGTCAAGTATATCGGTCACAGTGATACAAAAGCCAACAATCACCAATCCTTAAAACTCTTAATATTTTTAGATTAATTCTTGGAATTACTTTTAATGCCAATACATGTCTTCCATGAAAAAAATATTCATGACATATTCTAAAGTACCTTCTAAGCATTTGAGCACCTCCTAAGTTACAGTCACTATGGTGGGGAGGCAGAAAATGAAAACAAATAAATGAGGGATGCAATTAAATCTAGTTTAGAGAATGGAGTGTCTATACATCTGTCTCAATGAGAGATAGTACAGTTATATACATGCCCTTGGATGGGCAGTTTTCTACATATCATGTGTGAAAGAATCAATGATTACTCTGAAATTAAATTGGGCCTACTGGATAATTTTGGCTTTATTTTAAATATTTTCCTTGAAAACTTATTTCAATATAACTTTTAAAATTTACATGTGTAAAACCTTAATACACATTATTGTACACATAAAATGAACTCTACAATTTTACTTGCTGCTAAGCCAGTCTTAATTTTTGGTTATAACTAAGTCTTATGATGTATTTTAATATTAGAAATAAATACATGTGTTCTTGGGGCACATTTCATCTACACTATGGGGCCCAAGCAGCTCAAACAGCATTAAATTAAAAAATGGATTCTATCATTTACTAGTTGTATAAACTTGGACATTTTACTTACCCTCCCAACCCTCAATCTTCGTCATCTGTAAAAATGAGATATTAAGTAACTTTGAGAGTTTAAACTAAAGGAGATAAATTATGCAAATTACTTAACACAGGTTGAAGCATTAATACCGCAATGAATGTTTGCACATTTCCCTACTTAAGATCAAAAAGCATTTCTAAAAATGTGCCAGTGTATTTCTATAAAAATTGAAGGTTGTTGGAAGAAGTTCATCTTATCCATTCATTACAGCAGAACTAGTTGTCCATCTAGCTGAAATCACAGTATTTTAAAGTTACTGTATGCAGCTGAAAGTAATAAAACTGTATTTGCTTTAAAACACAATTTGGGCTTACATTTTTCACACATTTTATTTTTGCCTCTACAAATCCAATATTTTCTATGTAATTTCAAATAGTTTGTAGCTATTATATTTTTCTATGTGCTTTCTCTATTACTGATATTCCAAATTGAGGTGAATTTCCCAAAATTAGAATGGAAACTCTATGAGGTCTTCTGTTTGTTTGGACACTATCATATTCATGAGCCTCTACATGAATCAAGGCAGTATGACAATTCTGGCAGTGGCTGTCAGTGCAGAAATAGAAGGCTGAACTGAGCTCTCTGGTTTAAAATGTATATCCGGAGTTGTCTGGGTTGTTAGATTTAATTTGTTTGACTTTGAAATGGAGTTGGACAGAATTTGATAGACAACTACTAACCCAAGCCTGGAACTCAATTCACCTCTGAAATGAGAAAGGTCCCATCTCCTTTCTTTTCCCACCCTTATCCCTTCTTCCTCAACCTTATTTCTCCACGTGGTCTAAGGACCAATCACCCAGTAGACAGATCATGCATTGAAAATGTTCATAGGGTGAGCTGACTCAGGAGAAATGGCCCCCCTCTCCATTGGAGGGGCAGCTTCCATTCCACTTCAAGCTCGACTTGAAATCAATATATCATTATAAACACATATGGTGCAGGCAGAGACAGGAAGTGGATACATACCCAGGATAAAGTACTTTGGAAACATTAGTTACTTTGAAATGTGCTGTATGCCGAGGAGACATGAGCATTTCACAGTGGATTTTTTTTCTTTCTTTCTTTTTTTCTTTTTGCCTCAATCAATGTCCTTTCTTTTACTCTCTTGAAGCAGTTTTATAGACAAGCCTGGTCACATGCTTGGGAAAATTTCGAATTCCAGTAATATTTTCTTACTGCTTGTCCAGCTCCCAGCCTTTAATTGCCACTTTTAACTGCAACCATGTCACTTGCCTGGGGGAGAAAGATTCCTGGTAAATTAAAACAAAAAGAAAATGAAAAAGAAAATAAATATGTGCTTTATTGCCTCCTACAAGTAATGTTTTTTTTTGTTGTTGTTGTTGTTTTTCAGTAGCCTAACTATCTTGAGAGTAAACTCTTTTGATGATAATAAAATTCCTATTATTTTCTCAAAAATTTCAATGTTAGTATGGCAAGCATGTGGTCATACTAAAATTGAGAAAGGAGCCAGAGCAGGATTTTCAAATTCTCCTCCACTTTTCAGAAAACTCAGGTTTCCATAAATCTCCGTAAAAAGGATTATTTTTTCTATTTTTCGACTAAGCTAATTTGAATATTTCATTCCACAATTCTTCAACTTCCAAACTTCCATAGGGACAATGGCTATCTTCCTCCTTGATCACCCATAGAAAAGTCCTTTATTCCTCTTCAGTTTTCTTGACATCTTTATCATCAAACATGCCTCAAATTTAAGGAACTGCATCTTTTACAAGTCGATGGCTCTTCTGACCTTCTTTACATAAGGATGTGTATCACCTTATTTTCCAAGAAGATTTAGATCCATTTTATCATTTGATCGGAGACTGAGATTTAGGATTCAGAATTTGAAAGGAGTGCAGCTAAGTGGAAAATAGGGATTGACTATGTCACCTGACCTCATTCAATCATATTCCAGCTAATTGACCTGGTCCTAATCCAGGCTGGCTCCATTCTACTCTCTGCTTAAAGGGCTAGGCAGGTGAAAGAAAGGTCTTTTACAAATAAATTTTTTAAAGAAAGAATACAGCTAATTGTTGACACTGTTTTAAAAGATTTGTGTTAAGAAGGCTTGTTGGAACACTGCTACCCTAAGGTTGTTAATTCATTAATTCTGGATATAGAATTAAAAGCATGAAACTTGTGTAGTGAAGATTGGCTTGAGCTTAAACAATTTTTCCAATTCTCGTCCTTGTTAGTATCAATGCTTTCTATATCAATTCAGTACAAATGAAGAGGAGATTTTGGCTATCTAGATGGACTGAATACTAACTGCAAAATTAGTAATCCACACAATATCCCTTTATTTGCCTAACTTAGCTAGTTTATAAGTCCCCTGGCAGGGACTGTAGGTTGGTAGTATAGTTTGTGCTTAGCATACTGGAGGTTCTGAATTTAATTCCCAGCACCACTACCAACAACAAAAGTCCACACATTATAAATAAATGGACTTTAAAATAGTCTGTGTGGGATTGCTTTTTAATCCTAGTTTACTCCTGCCTTTTTCCTGTTACCTACAAACTCATTTATACACTCATTAAATATTTCTTGAATATCCTCTATTAGAAGATTATGTAAATGAAAGAGCATGCAAACTAGTTTAAGTGTGTGGATGGCACTAGGCCAAAGAGTACCTTTACTGCAATGTGTGAAATGTAGCAGGGAAATGAGATGTGCAAAGAGCTAAAATCCAAGGTAGAATACCAATGCCTCACCAGAAAGGCATAGAATACTGTGAGCATTCATATATAAACAAAAGAAATTCAAGTTAGGGAAGATTATGAATTGTTCCATAAAATGAAGATAAAGAGAATCTGGATATACCCAAAAGGGAAAAAATAATGTAAATAAGTCAGAGAGAAAAGGCCTTGGCAGGAAGGGGAATGATTGGTTTGTTTAGGGAAGGAATATAAACAGAAGTAACTGAAGGTAAAATTAAAAATGAATATCAGATTAATACATGTTGAAATCAGGTTAAAATTTTGCATGGTAATAAAGAACAATTTTAAAGAATTTTTTTTCTTTTGTTTGATTTTTAGCACAAAAATAACCTATGTGAGGATAAAAAAGAAAATTGAAGACAATGTTAGCCTCAAAAAGACTATTAAATCAATCCAGGTGAAAAGTAAAGAGGTTTTGAATAAGGTAGCACGGGAGAAACAAAAGGGAAAGAACAAATAAGACATGTTATAATTAAAACTGTAGAGGCAGCACAGACCAGCTTTTAGAGAGATGAAGGTCAAAAATGAGAGGAGCTCTACACTATAAAACAGAGTAGCACAAAGGGAAAAGAGAGGAGAATGCAAAGGAAAACTAGTTTAAATGCTCATTCATTTACATAATCCTCCAATAGAGGTTATACAGTCTCTTCTTGGATCACTCAAGTATATTAACATGCTTTCAAGCAAAAGGGCATCGACTCTGATGTCTGATTGCCTCAGTATGAAAACTGACCATATGTTGGAACAAAGGATGTGCATGGTCCCCACAGCAAGCTTTGATAAAAGTCAAAGGCTCTCCTGTGTTTTCATGTTCATGGCAATAATCAGGTCTCAGCTTTTAGGCTTTAAAAGAACTGGATGTTTTATAAACCATATTTAAGAGCTGGATATTTTATAAATCATATTCACTCAAGGACTGTGCACAAGTTCTGTATTGGATGCTAGGCTCTGCCTCCAAGAATCTCTTTGACCCTTGGGATAGGAGACCATCTTTCCCTCATTCTTTCTCACTCCCTGCTCAGTCCATAATCCTTTGAAACCTGATTTCTACCTTAAACACTCAGCTGAAACACCAACCACAGGTAAGTCAATATAGCCACCACATTGAATTATTTCTATTTGGTTCTCATTTATTTTGCTACATTCTTGGATATTTGAATGACTGATTCTTGGTTTCAGATCTACTTCTTCTCTTAGTCACTACCTCTCTCCAATCACTTTCAGTGCAAGCAGAGAGACATCAGACAGACAGACAGACAGACACACACACACACACACACACACACACACACTTTTTTTTGCCGGGGGGGTACTCTTTCACTGGCTCTGTAACACTTTAGTAGCTTTTCTGATAACTCCTTTATTTTCCAAATTCCCCTCTCCCTTGCCCTTTCTTTAATCTTTTTAGTACAGGTATTTACTAAGGTATTTTCCGAGGCCTTTTTTAAAAATTAATTAATTAATTAATCAATTAATTTTTTACATTTTAATCAGATGGGATATATTTTCTCATTTTTCTGAGTGTACAGGTTGCAGAATTACATTGGTCATGCAGTCACATGTATACCCACAGCAATAATAATGTCTATTTTACTCTGCTGGGGATGTGGCTCAGTGGTAGAGTGCTTACCTAGCATGAGCCAGGGCCTTTTGTCTCCCGTTAAAATGCCTAATTTTTTTTTTTTTTTGGTGGACCTCATCTATCCTTATCGATGCAACAATTAAATATGTATGGAAACAAAAGAGCTCAGGGATGCTTTGGTGATAGGACTAGGTTGTGGAAGCCACAATTTTACTGGGAGCAATTGAGCATGCCCAAAGGGAAGATAGATTACATAAGCAAGACCAAGTATTTTGGGAACTTCTGTGTCGGTATAAACTCATAGACTGTATTTTATAGGCAAAGGAGAATAATTAATACATTTTCAACGTTGGTAACAATCACCTTTTTGGGTTGTTTACAATGGATCACCTACTAGCAAATGGAGAATATTCAAAGCAAGAATGACAGACTATTTATTTATTTATTTATTTATTTTCATTGCTTTTTTTTTATAATACATGACAGTGGAATGCATCACAATTATTATACATATAGAACACAATTTTTCATATCTCTGTATATAAAGTATGTTCACACCAATTCATGTCTTCATACATGTACTATGGAAGAATGACAGATAATTTAGACTAGTGATCAGCTCCCATTAATTGACACTGTGTTGAGATGGCATCTCAAGTTACATCCACGTGAATGTGGACAAAGGCCATAATTGTGCAGCCAGATATGGTTGTGTTAAACAAAAAAAAAAATTAAAAATCAATTGTTTTGGACTAAGCTCCTGCATTATGCCCCCAACAGAACAGACTAAAAAATTAAAATGGGGAAGATGAGGGTCACTCAAGCTAAAGTTGCTTGTTATCAAAATGAAACTAAACTATTGATCTGACTACCCAAGAAATTATGATAACAGAATCAAACAGCCAAATTTCCCAAAATGGCCAGCTCTAGTTGGTATGATAATGGTCTTCCCTTTGCAACAATTCTTATACAGAAGAAGCAATCTGAATTAAGTCGGCCTAAACAATCAGTCATTCTGTCTCCCCGTCCCCACCTTAGAAAGAAAAGTAACTTTTGAAGTTACGAATTCATTTTTTGTTGTTGCTTTTGCTTTGTTCAGCCTTCCTCTGGCTGTGAAATCCACCTCTTCTGTTCAGCTCTTTGTAACCATTATTCTATTATATGGAATGCAGAGTTGCCCAATTCTAGAATTGAAAATAAAGCCAATTAGGATCTTTAAACTATTGTAATTTTGTCTTTTGACAGTTGTTATCTCAGGGACAACTTCCAAAAGACCTGTCTACTGTCACTGCATCACTTCCAAAAAAATATTCTTGGCTTCAACCTGCAATATCTAGGAAACACGAGATGCATTGAGGGTTTAATGGAAACAGGAGTCAAGGGGAGATTCAGCTTCCAAGAGAAATAAGATTTTTCTTCATTGTCAAAATAACTGGCTGTCAGGTAATATGCCATATATTTGCCATCAAAGGTCTAGCAAGTAGAGAACAATGGAAAAATGAGTTAGGTGGCTTTTGCTGGAATGCAAAATAGATATGATGAAGTTCCAAATTAAGTTCATGTCAATGGTGCTGGAGAGAAGAGGATGGATTGGGGTGAGATTAAAGATGCAGTTGAAATCTTTGACAGAACCATGGGATGATGATAATTTAATTGGCAGGTTGAGGAAGAGCTCATGCAGAAAACTGGGAATGAAGGGCTTAGAGATATAATAAAAACTCAGAATGTGGCATCACAACAGGCCAGCTCCAATTTGGGAGGTATGAAAAACGTTGCAGAGAGGTGAAGCATGGGATGACTGAAAGATGTCCATTGAATTTAGCTGGTGGGATAATTGACCCTGGCAAGAACAATTTCAGTGTACTAGTGGGAGGAGAGGCCAAGTTAAATATCTTTATTTCTTCACCTTCCATTCACCCCTTTCAAGAGCTAAGCTATAAAAACAAGGCAAGTGAGGCTATGGTAAGTTTCAGGTCATGTCTCCTTTTTTTTTTTTTTCTGTTGTGTTTGTGATGGGAAATATTTGAGCATGTTTATAGATAAAGGAGGGACCTATTTGGGAGAACATAGAACAGGAGAGAGGTCCCTGAGCTGTTGGGGGAAGTAGGAAAATAAGACTGAGAACAAAAAGAAGAAAACAGGAAAGCGTATGCAGATGCATATCAATTTGTAGGTGTGGGGGAGGAAGCTGAGGGAATTCAAATATCATAGGCTCATTTTCTAGACTCATATCCTGAGGGGTGGAAGAAAGGATGTCAGAACAGTGGCAATTATACTGAGTGTAATGGTAAATTAGAGGTAGGTAGCTAGCAATAAAGAAGAGATTATGTGAGCAGCTCTGAAGACTTACCTGTGCTTTTCAAATAGAATTGGTAGTTTTTATCATTGGTCGTTCTTGTACTGTGATAAACCCTGTACGTGTTGGTTTGTAACCATGCTAGAGATGCCGGCTTTACCTGATTCTGGGGTTTGGAGTCCTTGGGCTAGTGGGTGGAAATATACCATACCCAGGATATGGAATGAGGCTGATTATTTCTCAATGAATCCTCAATGATTATTCTTGTACCTTTATGCTCTCGATATCCAATTATCATCAGATCTTTCCAAAGCCTAGTTATGGTTTTACATAACACCAGAGCTGTATAACCAGCTTGGATCTTTTACCACAAGCCTGGAAGCTGTTTTCTTTAGATGCCTCTAGACTAAAAGCTGCAATCTTTGAGTTGATCCTGTCTTCATTGACCACACACATCTTTCCTCTGTAAAAATCCATGAGTCTCTTCCTCATCTGATTAATGCCAGTGAGCAACTCCAGGCGAGGACAGAAAGCCCAATAGGCCATTTCCAGTAACTGACTCAGCATGCTCTATTCTGGATGTGACGAATTGGGCTGTGGACTCTGTGAGCTACTGAACCACAACTGAGGTTTACAAATACTAAACAACAGGGTAGCACCAGTGACTGTGAACTTTGTGTTGACAGCCTTGGGAGGTACACACCATGGAATCTATAATTATCGATCACTCTTATGGACTGTAAGAGTTGTTGGTTGATTCCTTATGGTATAGGTCCCAATGGGTTGGTATTTGAATCATGCACCACCCACATACCTACATCTCTGTTTGTATAATGTGTGCCTATGTGTGTATATGTCTAAAAACACACAACAAAAAACTCAGCTTTTAAAAAAATTGTTAGATTATGTTTAAGAAGTATTCTTAGAGATAAAGGGGACAGATTTAGGCTGTCAACCTCACCAGACCACTGCTATTGGTTGCTCTGTATAAGTCTGTTGCTTTAGATACTGGTTTGGTTTCCTGACAGATTGACTCAATAAAGAACCACATTCCCTAACCCACAATTGTGCAGTCCCCAAAGCTCTGAAAAACAATAATTGTCTTGTAAAAGTGTGGGGACATTCATTTATTGGCAAAATTGGACTTCAGTTGATGTGAGATTATCTGTGGTTTTAATGTTCCCACTTAGAACAACTTCCTTCAGAAATATTAATGTTTTGTGGTTATAGAATACAGTCTATGTGGTTACAGATTGCTCCACACCCTACTCAGGGAGTTGCATCATAGTATATGAACTAAAGAACGTCTAAGTTCTGAAAAACTCTGAGGGGGAAACACCTCCATCTCTGAGGACTTCACATAAAGAACTGGAAACCTGTACTTGTACCTCTCCAGTTAACATGTGACTATTGTTAGCCTGAACATTGAAAGACCCTGTGGTGATCTTTTAACCTTTAATTTTTGTGACCCAGAGGTTCCCAAATTTTACTCTACATTGGACTCACTGGAGGATCTTTAAAAATTCCTGAAGTTGGCTCCTACCCCTAGACATTCTGATTTCATGAAGATGGGGTGACAGCACATTGGGATTAAAATTTCAGGTGGTTCTAATGAACAGTGAAGTCTAGAGACTACTGTTTTAACCCATCATAGAGTTATTTTTTAAAATTTTTTTTATTAGTTGCTCAAAACATTACAATGTCATAGAGTTATTTCTGGGAATATGAACCTCAGCGGAGTTGAGCCTAGGCACCTGAGGAATACTGAATGCTACTTGAATTAGAGATACTACCCTTGGTTTAAAGCACCTCAGGATGTTTTGTGGTATAATGTGTGCAGGGTTTTTTTTTTCTTTTTTCTATCTTATTGTTTTGTTTTGTTTTCTTTTACTCTATTTTGTTCTTTGCATGGGGCTTTCTTTACAACTAGAGTCACAACATCACCATTTTCTATCACTCCAGCACAAAGACCTTAAATTTTCCACCCTAATTATACACTTGATTCTTGGGTAATTTGGGGGAAGTAGTACAACAGCTAGATTTAGCTACTCATAGTCTCCAAGATAATCTCTCAACAGCCAAATAATATTTGATTAAATAACAGCTGACTTTTTCCCTCCAAAATTAAATGACTGTTGTGAAAACATCTGCTTTTTTTTAAAAAAAAAGTTGCCCCACTATTGTACTAGTTATTTATAAACTAAGGGTATTGCTTGGTAGTATGTTCTCAGCCAAACTGCATCTATGTTAGTTGTGAGCACTTGTTAAAAAAAGAGAGAGAGAAAAAAATTTAAAAATAAAAAGAAAGCTTGGAGGTTAGTTTGATTTCTGATTGGTTTCTGATTTTCTCTCTTATTTATTTTACTGGGAAAAGATAATAATTTCAGAGTTCATATCCTTCCCAGGTACTGGTATTTGAAGTCAACTTTCTGAAAATATAGGGGAGGTTTTTTAAATTAAGTGTGTAGAACATGCTGGATTTCAAAAATGAAAGGAACTGCTTTTTCGGGGTTAAAAGTGGGAATGCAAAAGCACACAGATTCTTACATTGCAACAAAATTGAGAAAAATTTAAATGTTTTTCAACTGACGCAGAAGGAAAATTCTCCTTGTTGATGATTGAGTTATAATGTAGTAAATTCACTTCAGTTTATGGAAAGTGTTTTTTATTGTTGAAGGAGGCAAATGGATTAGTGATAAGCTTTGTCAGCAGGGAGCCTGCGGCAGTCATTTCCCCAAGGGAGGAAGGACTAAAAAGTATACATTTAGTATTTGTCGTTACTTAAAAGAAAATGACTTGAATTCACCACTGAATATGTGGCTAGTTCTGTTACCTACAGCTTCAAAAGCAACATTTGTTTTCATAAGCAGATGCTGTTTTTCTCAGCATTTTGCATTGCTACCCATCCGAACAGCAATTAAGGCACAGCCAGTTTCAGAATAAAATATCTTGAGAAGCACACCTTTATTAAGTCAGCCAGCTCAATGAAAGAGTTTTATTTTTTTCTTTCTTTCTTTTTCTTGTCTTAAAAAAAAAAAAAAACTGGTTTGCTCACCTAGAAACTGGAATGTATAGTTGTCAGATGGAGGTGACCAAAAAGAGAGAAAAATTTATAATAATTGGGGAGAATTTTTTACTTGAATTATCATAATAAGCATACTGGATTACCTGAGAATGCCTAGGCTCATACTATGGGTGAACTCTTAAGTTAACTATAAAGTAAACTAAAGAATAAATATGTATTTACAACTGCAAATGTGTGTGGTTCCAGAGTCAGTATCAACTCTTGGCTCCCTAGGGAGTTGTTAAACTCCCATCAGACTATGAGAGTCAGGGAGAGTAGGAGAGAGAGAGAGAGAAATGGCAGGTCTGATCTGAGCTGTTTAGATCCACTTTTCTTTAATGATCCTGGTTCTGGCTTCTCTCCTAATCCTTCTCTGCCCTAAACTTGCATCTCTTGGAATAATTTGGACTAATCATTTCCCTATATTGAGGCTTGTGGACAATTTGCAGAGAATTCTGTCACTGTGTCACTGTCTGCAGTTGGTCATCGTCCATGCTTCATCAACGTTTTCTACACCTACAACCACAATTTCTCATAGCTATTACTAGATACCTGCAATGCTCAAAGTGGAAGTTTGCCTTTTCTCTATGTCCCCAGTCTACTGTCCGGGGAACTTCTTTCTACTTAAATTAAGTGTGTAGAACATGCTGGATTTCAAAAATGAAAGAAACTGCTTTTTCAGGGTTAAAAGTGGGAATGCAAAAGCACAGAGATTCTTATATTGCAACAAAATTGAGAAAAATTCAGGCTGCTATTCTCAGGGGTTGGCCGTCACTCACCCTTCCTCATCCTACTCTCAGGTGTGCTGTAATGGCATGAGAACCCTTGCCTTTGTTATTGGCAGAGGTAGTGCAATGGGAGACTTCCAGTCTCTATGGATTCTTTTTAAGTCAACCTCCCCTATGGTCCAGAGTAACACTATCACACTTTTAAGTCTAATACTACCACCCCCTATGCTTCCTACCACACAACAAACAAATGGAACTGAGTAATAAACAATTCTGCATTTGTGATTTATGATTCCAGTCATTTCACTCTGACATCTGAGTGAGAAAAAAAGTATGGACAATAGATTTAGAGGGTAGAAACTCTTATTATCCAAATATGAATCTGCAGCCCTTGTTTATTTTTATCTCCTAAAATCCAGTCACTAGCATTCGTTCTGTTACTTATAGAAAACATGGATGAGGTCGCATTTTAAACCAGGAACCCTGTCAGTTAAGATGATCAAAATGATCTCCCTCAGTAGCCTCACTAAGGATCCGAACTCTATTTTGGTGGAAGTTCCATTTCCAGGTATGTTCTTTCTTGTGTAGTCATACACAGCCTTCATCCTTGGAAAGTGTTATAGTCAACAGTATTTATCATTTGGCTCTGGTGCAGCATCCTGAAACCCAAAAGCCTAATAATCAAAATTCCTAAAGATCAAATTCCTATATCCTAGGAATTTGACACTTACCAACATTTCATCAATATAGTTACTACTTTTAAAACCACTATTTTTTTTTAACAAGAAAGAGATATGATCAGGGAAGCAATTTGGCAATACTTGTTTTCTTGAAAGCAAACAAAGAAAAAAACAGCAAAGAAAATCTGAGAAACATTGCATAAATTGCCAAAGCACCATTCCATGCTTGGGCAGAACTTAATAGTTATTGAATTAAACTGGGCTGACTTGAAATCTGAATAGAATTGTGTGTGCTATGAGGTACTTCTGCCTAGTAAGCAGAGGTAGCAAACTGACATGTTTTTGAATATGCTGACATTTTCACTCACACTCCCTTTAACACTTAAACCTCTCTGTTCATACCACATGGTTTTTAGACCAGATTTACAAATAGTATCATTATTGCTCATACAAACCAATATTTCAATCCATATCTTATAAAAATAAAAAATGTGGATGGGAGGATAGGAGTATATGCCAGATAGATCATGGCAGTAGGACTAAAAAACAGTAACCAAAAATAGGAATGCCAGTATCCAGGCTTTTATTGTAAGCTTAGAATTATGCACCAGGCCTGCTTTAGAGCTGAGAGAAATACAGTGAGTAAAACTGAACTTCATCATAGTGTCTATGGATTCTAATTGTACACAACTTATCAATACTGCTGTCTTATCTTAAAACATACAACTCAAAAGGCAACATAAAGTTGACATTTTAAAAAAGTTATTGTTCTACCTTGAGTTTGTGTGTCTTGTTTTTTTGTTTGCTTTCGCTTAGCATAAACGATCATGCTAACTAACACATTTTCATGGGATTTGATGGCTAACTGGGGTTAGTTGAGGGTGTTAGAGGAACTAGTGACTATTGCTAGGACAATCATGAAGCCATAAATATTAGCAGCTGAAATTAGCAAATATCTGTCTATGCTTGAAAGTATAAGTTTCATAAGAAGCCAGGATTCAGTACATAACCAGTCAGTTACTGAAAACAGCTACCACAGTGTTAGTGAAGTTATTATACCTAATTCATCAGTCCTCACTAAGAAAGCCATGCAGCCTTCAACCAGTGTTGCCTTTTCTGCCTCCCCTCCTTCAACCCACACTCAACCCAACCACAAGTCGAGTCCAAGTTCTTAACAAAATTTGAACTACTCCTATCAACCAACCCAGAACCACTGATTCTCTTTTCCTTTTCTATCTGTTTTAGTTTTTAAGGGCTTTGTAACCAAGTGCCAGGAACTTGGGGATATAAACGTAGAGATCTATTGTCTCCAAGTTTTGGAAACCAGAAGTCTGAGTTACAGGTGTGGCTGGGAGGGAGGATCTATTTCATGTGTCTCTCCAGATTCTGATAGTTGCTGGCATCTCTGGCATCCTTGGCTTGTAAACACATCACCTTAACCTCTGTATAATGCAGTCTGCCTACGTACATATTTCAATGTCCAGATGTCTCATTTCTTTAACAGACACTTTGTATTAAAACTCACACTGAAGAGTCGTTTTTAACTTGATTGCCTCTGTAAAAACTCTTTTTCTAAATAAGGTCTTGGGACTGTCAGACTTGTGACTGATAAACATGTCCTTTGGGGGACACAATTCAACCCATAACACCATGCATGCCTGCTCTGCCCCCCTCCTCATTCTGATCTACCTGATTATGTCACAGGTAGCATATTGATGTGCGAGGTCCTTAGATTCCATGGATTTCTATGGAAATGGATACTAGTGAATGGGTAGCAAACAATGCTTTATCATTCTTTCTTATCAGGCAAAGTCATCCCTAAAATGTAGTGCCCAGGGCAAAGGAGTTCTCCATCTCATTTGTGGATCATGTTTTATACATGTGAGTATGCACATTTTCCCTGCACACATACAGGCATGCATATGCATGCACATACATATACACACATATCTAATGGGTCTGTGTTAAAATAAATATCTAGAGGAAACCCTAAAAAATAATAAAAATAGTAATCTGGTCTACATGATACAGAGTCTTCTAGCCAGAGGGACTAGTTATAACACATGCTCTTCAAAAACCTATTTTCGCTTATTTCATTCCATATTTTATAAAAGTAATAAGCTGGCAGATTCACCTCCCTCCTTTTCCGTCTCTACACAGTTCTAATGACCTGGCCCTCGGAGAATCTTGGGAAACCCATCAATATGTTGAACCCACAAAGTAGCTGTTAGTGGTTATGACAACCTTCTCTAAGATAATGATTTGGGGCAATGCTTATAAATGTCTACAACAATTCTGAGTGCAGCAATTATATGGGAAGAAAAATCAGGGCAAGTACTATTTTATTATTTTTTCATTTGTTTTCTGGAAAATGCATAAGTTCCAATAAAAGAATATTTAAGAATACCATAGTCCCCCTTTTTCCTCAGGGAAGATGTTCCAAGAACCTGAGTGGATGCTCAAAACCTCAGATAGTATTGAACACTATGTATTTTTTCTATATATACAGAGCTATAATAAAGTTTATTTTATAAACTAGGCACAATAAAAGGTTAACAATAATTTACCATAGTTCTTCAAAACCTCCACCTTAAGTGGAGAACTTGTACCTTATCATTTATAGGAAGCACTTTACCACTTCTCTTTGGCATATATGAATTTCCAGGACTGCTACTCTTGCACTTCATGGCTATCACTAAGTGCAATAAGGATGACTTCAACAGAAACATGACTATACTGAAACAGTCAATTTGATAATCAAAGTGCATAGTAAGGGACTACAGAGCAGGAGCATATGCTCATGGATATGCTGGACAAAAAGAGATGACTCACACCCTGAGCAAAATTTCATCACACTACTCAGAAGAAAGCACAATTTAAACTTATGAATTGTTTATTTCTGAAATTTTCCATTTAATATTTTTGAACTTAAGTTAACAATGAACAATTGAAATTGCAGAAATAAAAACCATAGATAAGTGGGGACTGCTCTATATAGCAAAAGTAATGGATATATAATACAAATGGAAATTAGGTTTTTCCCTGAGGTATAACTTAAATTTTTAAAGAAAAACTGGTAATCTTTGATAAGTAATGATCCATGAGCTATGTTTTCAAAAGATATGTTCTTTAGAACAGTTGTGCTCACATTGCATGTGTGAAAAATAAATTTTAAAGCTGTATCTTCATCTGCCCTGCTCTGGCATATAACAAACCCAGCAGTCTTGGAGGGGCTGGGGACATGCTCTGTGTGTGCTGACTTGTTAGACCTAGCTACATCTCTAGATTTTATAGAGGCTGAAAATGACTGAACCTGAGGAGACACCTGGTGGAGAGTGGAAGCATTCTTCTCTCTGGTTCATGTATGCTTCTTTCTTCTTTTCCACTAATCTGTTGTAGAGCAAGATCATGTCACAGAATCTTTGTATTTGCTTCTTTAGCAGCCTGGAGATGGGAAGCAATTATACAAAAGTAAAAGAGATGTAGTGTTAATTTAGCCTTCTTGTATGACTCATACTCTATGAGTTTAATTATTTCCTGCATTTATTTGTTTATTCATTCACCTGTATGTTGATGGGTATACCAGTGAAGGAGAGGTCTTGATTTTTGTATGTGGCTGTCATAATGAGCTATGGAGGCAGGGCATAGAATCATTAAGGGCAGGGATAAAGATGTAATTGTGTGGGATTAGGTTCACACAGAATGCTAAGGGCAGATAAGCAGAGAATTTGTCAGTAGGGGGTCATAAATAGAGTCATAAGTGGATGGATTAAAAGTGGAGTGTTAAATAAGTAGAAGATTTAATTGAGAGGGAAACGTGAGCCACCAGGATGGAGCATATGGAGAAAAGAGGACAATAAGTGTAATCAGCCTCCGGGAATAATGAGAGGTAAGCTGGACTTGGTTAGGCACCTTTTACTAGAAGAAAGTTTCTTCTAAATGAAGGCACCCATAGCCTAAAAAACTGTCTACAGCAGATAAGTTCAATTTAGGCAATCTTGCATCTTAGAATGCCAATGATTTTGGAGTCAAAAAGGGAAGACCACATCTCTCCATCTCTTCCTAATGACATATATATATATAAAATGTGTGTGTGTGTGTGTGTGTGTGTGTGTGTATTGGGCAATGTGCCAACCAGATTATCGGGGTTGGGCTCTGTGGAGAACAGGAGTTACTCCATGGTTTATTGAATAGCAATTCTCAGAATGTGCCTAAACCTGAGTTACTCCATTTGTAAAGCAGTACTTTGGCGAAAGGCCCTCCATTTTGAGTAAAGTACTGAGGTAGAATGACTTTATATCTTATTTGTAAAAGTAAACAAAACCCATCTGCCTGGCACAACCATAAGGCACAAACTGATAAATAAATTAATCATGCTAATAACAGTGGCCACCTGTGGACTTATTAAATTAATCAGAAACACATGGATGCATGGACATATCAAACTCATATTAGAAAAAGCAGGCCCATGATCAAATAAACCAGATCACCAAACAAAAGAACCCCCTCACTCGAGGCCCATAAAAGGAGAAGCACCCTAAGACTGGACATGGTGGGGCATCTTGACCTCATCACCTGATTCTCATCATGATCCTTGCCCAGGAAAATTACCACAGAGACAAACTTCTGAATCTCTGTCCTTGGGTTTCAGCAGAGTGTGGTTTCTCCTGCCTGTGATGACCCTGCACAGCTGACACCCTGAAACTGCCAGCACATTGGACCTTTCCCTAGGATGAGTACCTGAGCTTTGACAGCTCTGCACCTGAACAAGTTCTTTGGCTGGTTCATAATCTTATCTGAATACCTATAATGACTCTTTGCATTGGTATCTACCTTTGCTCTGAATTCATTCTGCTGAACCCCTATGGCTGCCTTTAACCCTTTCTTAGCCTATCTGTAATACATCTACATGATTTTATGAAATGTGATGTGTGACTTGATATTTAAAATTAAGATTAGAATAAAATAATTTGCATTTTCCTGGCTTATGACTACCAGATGACTCACAAGTATTCAGTGAACTGCCACTCCTGAAAGTGGTGTAGCCTGTGAATTTGTTCTTATTCAATAAATTTTGACATCATGGAGAGACACAAGCATGTTTGGTCTAGGCCAACAGCATGGCTACTCATGACATGCTCAGCCAGGGTGGCTCTGCTCCGCATGCCTCTCATCTTTCTCCTGGTTCCACAGGTGAGCCTGGGCACATGGTGGTACTGGTGGAGGCTCAATAATGTCGGTGTAAATGTATGAGACCTTTTGAGGCTGAAACTCAGAATTAGAACAACCTCGCTTCTTTCTTGCTCTGTTGACTAAGGCAAGTGTTGAGGCCAAAGTCAGAGTCAAGGGATGGGGTAATATTTTTCATTCCTTTTATAAGAGAAACTGAAAGTCACAGGGCAAAAAAGGATGGATACAAGGAGTGGTGAGAAATTTAGCCAATGATGCAACCTACCACAGTCATGTCTCTGACAGTCTCAGTTATATTTTTTTTCATCTAAAATAGGGTCATAATATCTGTCCCTTTACCTAAAGCGTTATGAAAGTAGATACAATAAAACAATGATTATGAGGGCAAATTTAATACTGCATGTATAAGTTTTTACTCAGCAGTAGAATATACTGCAAAGTAAGGGATAAGTTTTTTTTTTTTCTCCTGCTTATATTCTCTACCCTTAGCAAAACTATAAAATCCTTTCAACAGTCACCTTCCCCTAAAGTTTCCAATCTAATGCCTATCTGCCAACATAAGACTTTTCATAGAATGCATTTCTAGTAATGTTTCCTAAAAAATGTCAGAGGAAAATTTTTACAATGACCTTGGACGTTTCTGGAAGAACAATTTGGAAAAAAATCAAAACAAAACAAAATTCTTCCATATTGAGGATTCTTTCCTCTTAAGTGTGAAATCAGTGCAGGGGACATACTATCAATCAGAAATTCCCCATGAGCCTCTCTTTCCCTTGAGTCTTTCTCCTTCCACAGACTTTTCCTTTTTCTCAAAGCATCAATGGCTAAGACAGTTGGATCCCAAGAGTAGACAAATAGAAAGATGCTAAGATTTTCTAAGAGTCTTTACCTCTTTGCCCCCATGCTTTAATCAGAGGTGAGTTAAACTATTCAGAGTTGGTAACATATGTGCTCAGAGTTACAAATTAATTAAAAAACTGTTCATTCCCTAAAGTTAAAAATACAGAACTCAGCATTATTTAGGGTATAAGATAATATGTTTCACTTTCAGGCATGGAAGACACTTTTTAGAAAGGAAATTTAGATTTCCAGTGGTTTTTGTCTTCTGGATTAATTTAAAAGAAGAGAGTGAGATTTCCTGGCTTTCTGTTCCCGAGAATAAGTTCATAAGTGACTCTATTTAATCAGAGTGGGCTTTACAAGAAAGCTGGACTTTTCCAGATAAGAATCCAAAATTCCATTGGGGACAGTGGTGAGGGAAACAGTTTTCCATATCTGTGCTGTTATGAATTCCAGATCTGAACTTCACAACTTCACAGTTATTTCCTTAGATTGTTTATTGGCAGATATTTAAGTCAGGGGAGTTGTGGATATTAATATAATCAAAAATTGAAAGATGAAAGACGTGACCAAGCTGATTGAGAACCGAAGTCTATTCAAAGCCCAGGCCATGTGGAGAAGACCATGCACTGAGAGTAAAAGAGAAAACGCTTAGAAAAGGAACACATTTTGCTTTCTATCATGCTCCTGCACTCTCAGTAACTCACTTTAAAGACAGATCACCTTAAATTAGGCTTCAAAATGATGTGTTTCTGTTGTAAAATAGAAGCTAATTCCTTAAATGATAGAGACACTATTCAGCTTGCTCAAATGTTTTGATTGGATTAAAAGAAAGACTTTGGAAACAGATCTATTTACAAAGTCCATACAATTCTTCAGATGTGTATGGTTTACCTTTCTCTCCACTTCTTCTTTATTTCTTATTTTTTTCTTTGAAAGGCAATGCCTTATAGCTCCTTTTTGGAGATAGAAAAAAAAAAAAGAAAAAATCAATGATCAACAACAGTCCAGCACTCAGGAACAACATAGAAATAACCCATCTGTGTGACAGGAGAGTGTTTATAGTAAGAAAAGCAGCCACCATTTCAGAACTTCCACAGGGCAATTACGAGAAACAGTATAGAAAACATGATTAGAAAAAGGCAAGGGAAAATACCAATGCCACTAGAGTTATGAAGACCCTGACATTTGTATTTAGCCGAGTTGCTTCTGCCTTCTCTGCCACCTGCCCTGCCATCCACCTCCCCAGAGCTGATTTATCTATCCTTTCACTCTGGCACAGGACACAGGCAGCCAGGTAGGACACATACATAGGTGGCTACATATGTCTTTGAGTGTAAGTTGCTATAAGTTAGGGTTTTGTAGCAAAAAGCAAAACAAACCAAGCTTCTTATAGATGATGGAAGAAGCCTAGACTTGCAGGTCAAATAGCCATGACTTATAATCCAGATCACTAGCATGGCCTTAGTCATGTGCCTGAAGTCTTCAACATCTGTTTTTTTTAAATCTGGAGAAGTAGAGAAATTAATGCATAGAATAAACATATTCTTCTCAGAAGTACATCAAGTAATATATATATATATATATATATATATATATATATATATATAAAATCTTTTATATAGTGTGTGTCACTATACATATATATGTCACTATATATAGCTGTATGTCATGTGTCACTACTATATATATGTGTGTGTGTGTGTGTATATATATATATATATATATATATATATATATATATATATCACCTATTAAAGTAACTTGACCATAGTATGTACTTACTCTACAAGATCCAGGTATGGTATTAGGAAAACAGGAGGCAATCTTTGATATATTAATTATTCATTGGGGATTTAGAGCTTGTTAATGGCAAATGACACAAGGATTTGTGTGCCATCTCTGAATGATTGACAGCATCTGCCTGGAGAATTGGGATGAGAAGGGTTTTGAGAAAGAGCTCAGTAAGAAATACTGTGGTGATGGATTATTGCTGTCTGCTGTGAGAAAAGAAGGACGGGGTAAATGTGCTATGCATTTACTATTTCTGACTGAAGATCAATAGATAAATTAAAATAAGTAAAAATAACACACATGCCTGATCTTCGGAGATTGTACGGCCTAGTGGAAGACAAATACCAATAGACTAAGTATTACAAAAGCTACCGCACTCTTTACTACCTAAATAATCTAAGCAGGTGTCACTTAGCCTACATATGCCACAAGAAGATGTCACTGAAAGCTTCCCAAAGGGACGATTCTTAAGCTTTGACAAATGGTCAGCCACGGGAAGGGTGGAGGGAAAGAAAATGACATTCCTGCAAGGCAGAACGTATCAACAAAGGCAGAGTCATGAGAAACCACAGCAGGAAGGCCAATGGCAGAAGAGCTTGTAAATTTGGAAAATGATATTTGTTTTGAGATCTGTGAGGCAGGCAGGCTCTGCTTACCACATTGAGTTCTGTTAAGGAACTTTATTTACTTGACTTATGTGAATGGCAGGCAGCAACCCAATTTATAGCCCCCCACCCCAAATTTCCATTCATATGCACTAAAATAATTTCTTTGGTAAGTCAAAGTTTGAAAGTTGATGAAATGTCCTTAGTTCTTACATACAGCGTCCTCTTTCTACCATGTTCTATGCCGCCTCCACAGTGGAGTAGAACCTAAAGGAGGAATAAAATTGTGTTTATTTAGAGTTTATTTTTGTGTCCTGTCATCATTCGTAGAGGCAAAAACAACAGTGGACAGCATGGATTTCTAGTAGACACCTTTCATCATTTGAGTCCCTGTCCTCCTCTGTCCTTTCTTCTTTACTAATTATTTGCTAGTGTCCCTGGGAAGCTAGTACCAATTTCCCCTGAAGGGGTTAACCACCCCTTCCTCTGTTACCCAAAGTGCACTGCTTATATCTTTGTCATGGTCTTTATCCTATTCAGCCAGAATCTTGTTAGGTTTTTTCATTTGTACACTGTTGGAAGATGTCAGCTCTATTCTGTAAACTCCTGGAAGACAAGAATCAGGGCTTATTTATCATTGTACCTTTCACAGTTCTCAGCCTTGTGCCTTGCACACATCAGATGCTCAGCGAATGTGTGCCTGAGTGAATTGAATGATGACTATTATTTGATGCTTAAATTTTAATCATTGTTATAATGAAATTGGCCATCTATTAAGTTTTCTCTATACTTCTTAAAGCTGTTTCTAAAATACTAGCCATTTTATCAAATTATTTGTATTCTAAAAATAGATGAAAAGACAGAAGCTACAGTGAGTTTAAATTATATTTGTTTGATTTATAAGTATAAAATATGAAACAATTATTTGTATGATTCTGGTGACCATTACAGCATATTAAACCAAACTAGTTTTCAATAGATACATGAAGATTGTTAGTTTTCAGAGTAAATTCTCCTAGTATTATAACAATAAGTGTATTTTGAATGGCAATCAAGAATTAAGTTTCCTATTTTAACCACATAGTGACAACTGGCTAAGCATAGGTTTGTGTTCTATGGTTAGCTCTCTCAAGGAGAACTTCAGGAAGAGTAAACCTTGATACCTACAGGCAGAAGAAAGAAGAGGTACCATTGCAAAAAGAAACCCTGTCTCTTTAAGAAAGGACAACCAGGAAAACTACAATACAAAGATGACTCAGAGAGCAGACAATGGTGGCATAGATGGCCATCACCTGTGCCCCTAGGAAGGGTTGCAGAAACTGGCTTTCACTCAGATCATGCAGGGATGCTAACCCCAGAATAGATAAGAGACCTCAATTCATGTGGACAAAGTACCATCCACAGATTTGGTTTCAAACAATGGCATATTTTGTCATACAAAATGCATTGTGATCTCTTCATGCTACCAATTTACATTGAGGTAACAATACAATTGAATTATTTGGTCTGTAGTTTAGTTATTTGCAAGAATAATGCAGGATAGAATGGTTAAGGAAAGGAGATAGAGAAGCAATTGAAATATCTCTGAACATAATTCTCATGCAATTGATGTTAATGCATTGACAGGAATGCTGGCCATTCTCTAAGGTCCCATGGATAACAGAAGAACTGTATCAGTTCTGAAGAAGACTGACTTTTTTTTTTTGACACTCCGTGATTTGCCAACGTGCCCTAACTCTCCTCTCAGGGATTGATCTGTTTTATATCTGGGTTGTATAGTCCCAGTGAATGTTGTACCCACACCTTTATATCATCCTTGATTCCACATCACTGTGGTCACATTTTCCATTAGTTATCATAGTATTTCTTAAGCAGAAAAGACGAACATCAGATTCACAATTTCAATGGCTGAATCTCTAAAGCCAGGGACATTTATCTTGGACACCTTTTGTTCCATTTTATTCTCCCTTGGCTTTCAGGCATTGATTCTTTTTTTCCACCAAATTTTACCCTCAAGGCAGTCTAGAATTAGTTAACTAAACTTTGATATGAGTTTGACAGCGTATTAATGGGTATTATTGACTTCTAGATATTGAAATACTTGTAACTATGTCCCAATCTAATCTTCAGATTTTACATGTAAGGCAATCGTGTCCCACAGGGAAGCCTGAAATTCCAAAGCAATTTAGAGAAGACCAAGGACCCTAGAGCTCAGGTTATAGAGAACAGTTATTTCACCATTAGGATGTCTTTGATTGTAAACAATGGAAATTCAAATCTAAACTGGTTTAAGAAAAGAAGTGAGAGGGAGAGGATAGAAAATCTGCTGACTCACATAACTCCCGGCCATTCCAGGAGATGATTTTCTTCCTTTCAGTTGCCAAGTTTTCTCCTCTGGGTCTTTCACTTGGGTCTTCTTATACAGCCAAGATGTCTGCCAGCAGCCCCAGGGATATACACATTTCTTCTACTCAGGAGGAAAAAAGAGCCTCTTCATCTCCAAATTCTTGGCAAAATACCAGGGTTTATATTTACCAGATTGGCTTAGATCTTATGCCCACACCCGAAACAATCAGTATACTACGAACAAGTGGGTTGTCTTTCACATAAGATTTCTGCCGTTCTCTTAAGCTTCAGTTCTTCAGAACAGAGCATCAAAAACAAAGGAATGAACCAAGGCCTCTTATTACCAGTGCTTCTAGAAGCTCTGGTCTTCCTGTGAGGTCACTTGTTACAGAGAGAGGCTAAGCAGGTGGCAGGTGTTCACTGCAAACAGATGGGATGGGCAGACATGGAGGCCCCAACAAACTTTTTGCTTTACCCTGTCACCCACTCTACTGTAACTGTGACTTGATGCCTGTGTGCTTCTTCGAACTGCATGGTGCAATCAGTTTTCCATTTGCCCACCACCCTGTCTCTATAATGTTCTGTGTGCTATGAGTCACAGAACTGATTTCCATATTTTATGTTGATCGGGTCAGGTTTCTGTGGTGGTATTCCATTCCTCTTCCAAATCCGCCTCCCTAGCCTATGGGCAAAGGCCAGATAATAACATCAAAAACAGCAAATTCTTTGCTGTTTGTATCACTTTTATTTCCTGGCTTTCCTTGAACTTTTCCAAACCTCCTTTGGGATGTTACTTCTTTGAGGCACAAGTCTCCTGCATTATTGTCATGGTTGCCCATCACACAAATGAAGACTGGGGAAGATAAGTGACTTTTCTAAGGTCACACAGGCAATATGTGATGAAGTTTGATTAAATCTCTTAATGCTGATTGTTCATTTTTTTTTTAAAAAAAAGAACACATTAAATTACTAAAGTCACTTAAAATTTAGAATATACTTAAGGCTTTGGTTTAAGCAATATTTAAAATGACTTCCAAATTCACAATTTGAATGAAAGGAAGTAGACATTTATTCACAAGAAGACAAAATGAGATCTGATGGTTTATTACTCTAAACATTCACCTTTCTAGAAAACTGTCAGGGAGTTAGAAAATAATAGAAATATTATAAAGACACAACTCAAAGTATTTTTCCTTAAATTCAATAATGAAAACAATCGGTTATGCATCTCTGGATTGTCATTTGTTTTCTTGCTTCACGGACAAAGTGAATAGTATATTTGGGGAAATGTTCTGTATTGGGAGCAATTGACAAAATTTTCCTGGTGAATCAGTGGATCCAGAAGTGAACATGTTCCTACATAAGGGAATGAATATAAATGAGAAAATCACTATCATGACCTGAGAACCTTATTGCCTGACAGTTTCAATCAGGTGACAATTTTGTTAAATGTACTTTCTGATGATAAATTCAGTGTTTGGGAGTTCACACTCTCCTATATTTGATTCCAAGAAAGATAGTCTCATGTACACATGGTAAACATCTTTTTGGAGAGATCAGAAAGTGACCTTCTTCAAACTGAATTAGTTTTATTCTAATTCAATACTGGATAAAAAGGTTTAGATGAAGAAATTGCTCTGCTTACTTATGGTATTCCATTCTATTCCAATTCCATCCAATTTTTCAGATGGACTGATCTTTGGGAGCTTATCAGAGATGCTTCAATTTCTCCCCCTTCACTTAGGCTTTGAATCTTTCTCGGTGAGTTGCACAATGCTGTTGATTAACTGATATTTACTGATTCTTAAAGTTTTGACTTGAAAGATGGTAATTGCCAGCATAATACTGCCATGAATTTAACAGAAGAAAAATAAAGTCAAAACACTTTACTTTGGCTTTTTCTAGAATACTATTTTTTCTTCTCTGGCAAAGCTTTTCAAATCCTTTGCTTCAAGCTGATCTCAGTAATTAAAAGAATGGTTTTAAAAGGATTTTGCATATTAAAATTCATTAAAATGCAGTGTTCACAGCACAGGATATTTTATCGTAACTATCTATGAAAAGCAAAATGGGAAGAAAATTAGGTGCTTCCTTCAGATCCATTGCCCATGTGTGTTGATTACAATTTAGTTATAGAACTGAGAACTTGACACATTAACAAGTTGTTATATGGCTATTAACTCAATTTCTATTCAGAGATTTGAAAAAAAAAGGAAGAATGACATTAGAAAATGAGAAAAAACCCACTTTCTTACAATATAGTGTGTGTGTGTGTGTGTGTGTGTGTGTGAGTGTGTGTTGCTGGGGATTGAACCTAGGATCTCACATGTGCTAGGCCAGTGTTCTAACACTTATATACCCACCAACCCCAAACCCACTAATTAAGCTATTAGAACTGCAACAATTTTGTTCTTATGAAAAATGGTATACCATAGCTAATGTGGCTACATTGTTGGCGAATAAAGCTAGTCTGTTGGTAGGATATGGTAAAAGTCCATTTACCTCAGAAATAAGAGTATCTACTTCAAAGGAGCCCAGGATAACCAAACAGTTGGAGGAATCATTCACAAAAGTCATTGGGCATTATGGAATTCTAGCCATTAGACAATTGATGGAATTTCCCCCAGAATATGGTGTTGTCATGGAGATACAACCAAAGTGGTCCCTGCAATACAAATTTAGCAGGAAGCATCCCTCAACTAAGCAAGGCTGAAACAGCATCAGTGCCACCTGTTTGTGGTCAGCCCTGGGGAATGTGTAGACAGGTAGATTCTCACTGTAACGGATTTAGAAAAACTCTGGATAAAAGTGATTGAAGAGGAAGAAGTATCAGAATTATTACAGCATTATTACAAACATTAAAAGATATCTGATTTTAAATACTACAGAATTCATGGTGAATTATCTAGCAACATAAAGCAAAATCATTATTATAATCAATTTATCATTTCTTCTAGTGAATATTAGTAATAATTTAACAAGCAAGTTAAGGGTTCAGTCTAAAAATTCTGTTTTGGTTCAAAACCAAACCTTTTAATCCTGTCTTTGCTTGAAACGTCTTTTAGAACTTTGTTTTGATAAATGAGACTGTTGTGTTATTATTTAATGTTATTTGTTGTTTATGGTTTGCCTTTCCAAACTGACTAATATCAAAAGAATAAAAATTGCATATGATCCTTCTTCCTCCATTATTCTTTCTATTACTCTTTCTCTGAAGGCTCAGTAAATGTTTACTGATTTCATTTTGTTTGACTATATGGAGTATTTTGGGTCCATGTGTTCAATAGTGTTTCTTTTCCATGACTCACAAACTCAGATTTTCCTTTTGCCTTAGTTGCTGTGTATATTTTTCGTCATGGTGACTAAATGCTGAGGGGTGGGCTGAGGTGCAGCAGAATATCATGGTGGAACGGTGAGGAAGAGAGAATCTGATCAGCTCTGGGGAAGAAAGAGAGAGAGAGAGAGATAAAGAGAGAGAGAGATAGATAGATAGAGAGAGAGAGAGAGAGAGAGAGAGAGAGAGAGAGATTCATCCCCAGGGGCAAAACCCTGGTGACCTGCTTAATTATGCCTGCCTCTCAGTAGTCCGTTAATCTATCAATGAATTCAGGTTACAGCCCTCATGATTTAATACTTCCTTAAAAGTCCCACCTCTGGACATTGCTGCACTGAAGATCTGCCTCTACCTGTGCAGCACCAACAAAGAGTCTCCAGTAGGGGTGATGAGAGATTAAGAAAAACAGAAACAAAGAAAAGCACAGAGACTGTATATGTGTAATAAGAATTGTAATGCATTCCACTGTCATATACAAATTTGAAAAAATTAATTTAAATAAATTAATTTTTAAATAATTTTAAATATTTAAATAAATAAATAAATAAAAGGAAAGAAAGGTTATGAGAGAGAGAGAGAGAGAGAGAGAGAGAGAGAGAGAGAGAGAGAGAGAGAGAAGCACAGAGAAATTTTTAAGTAAAGCTGAGGCCAGGTGGGACACTGCCCTCTGATGGAGGAACCGTGACCCAGAACTAGCTCTGCAAGTTTATTATATAGAGTCTCATAATCAGGAAGTTTAACTATAGGAACAGTGTAAATTGTTCAAGTTTGTTAGTTACGAAAAGGTTTCTTTGTGCACTAAAAAGTTACAGAGCTAGAAACATTTTTGTAATATCCTGCTGTTAACAGTGTTAGGAACATCCTGTGACTATCCTGCTGTACCCAGAAAACCCATTGTACTGGAATGTCCGATAACTATAGCATCACAGCCTACTATCAAGGCTGTTCACACCCTCATCTTTTGGTAAAGAATGTTTCCCAGGCTTGGCTTTTGCCTCCACTGCAGGATCAGCCAATAACCAGGGCTCATCCACTCTCCACAGGGACCACTACTTCAACACATGATCTTTTGGGAAACATTCCAGATATAAACTGTAATAATTGCCATCAGACTGTGGACCTGCTTTTTTTCTCAACCCATCACTCCTTTATGACTAAAACTTGGGCCCTACCCCAAGGTAGTGACTGAAGTTCATGCTGCCTGTTCACAAAATTTTTGACATTGTGCTTCTTACTTTAAGAGCTACTTTGTCCCTGTATGTGTGTGTATGTATGCATATACATACATGAGATGTATATTGAATATTTGTGTCCATCATCCATTTTAAAAGACATTCTTCCCTTTGGACCAGACAGCTGGACTTGAGTTCAATGCATGCAATACAAGTCAGGCTTACCTGCTTGGAGCATGTAATTGTTTTGTCTCTTGTTCTGTGCCATGCTCCAGTTCAGGACTCAGCCCCACCTCTTCATCCCTCAACCTGCTGAGAGTCATGAGTCTTTGCTTAATTAAGCCCACTCATAAAACATAAATGACTTATCCATTGGCTTGTGAAAAAGTGATAGGATGAAATCCTTTACAGACAGATGTCATAATGGAGTGCTTACATTGTGAACATCCACTGCTGCCCTGTTTAAGTGAGGATTCAGCAGGAGTTTAGTAGCTATGGCCAGTTGGACTTACGTGCAGGTGACAGGGTAGGCCAGGGATTGAATCTACCAGTTCACAAACCCTTTTTGGCAGCAGCCCAGATGTTCCCAGTCTGCATGAAATGCTGTTCTTAACAATGGAGTGATATTTAAGAGCAGATTTTAAAATGCTCCATTTCTTTTTAATTATTAACTACTTGCCTCAAGGCATGTGACAAAAATTCATCCTGTAAAAATGTCATTGGTAAAAATTTTCATATAAAATTTTTCCTCATTAGAAGGTGTGTGAGTGTGTGTGTGTGTGTGTGTGTGTGTGTGTGTGTGTGGTGAGTTTGTAAAAACATAAAACTAACTGTCTGATAAAGGCATCAAATTAAAAACAATAAGAAACAGTCACTTTATTTGCTTTTTATTTATTTATTTTTAGTTTTATTTTTAGTTGTCAATGGACCTTTATTTATTTATATGTGGTGCTGAGAATCGAACCCAGTACCTCAAACATGCTAGGCAAGTACGCTACCCCAGCCCTTGCTTTTTATTTTTAATAAATGTTTATAGGTCTTACTTGAAAATGTACCAAGGGATGGGATCCTGGGACATACACATATTGGCAGGGCTGAGAAGATAAGGAAAGGTCTAAACCAGTTAGCACTGTGGTAATGTTACCTCCAGCAGAGTGTAGGAGGGTTGTGAGACATTGGGAGAGGCACATTAAAGTTGAAGGGAGGTGCTCAAAGGATGACCTGGATAAACATCACAATTTAAATTAGAGTCTTTCATGGTTAGTGAGTTATATCTTCATTGTTGCCTATTTCACTAATTTTTTGATCTCAAAATGATTCTCCTTCCTTTGAACCTTGATAAACTCTTTCAGAATGGTTACTGAGGTTGATTTTAGCCACTGAAATATATTTCAAAGCTGATAAAACCAGGAAGAAGTTTAGAAAATGAAAATTGTGTTTCCCTTTGATTCTACATAGTTTGAGCACTTACCAAATAGTAACTATGAAATTTGGAAACACAGAAGTGAAAGCAAGTATCTACTATATTTTTGGAAAACTTGAATGAAAATATAAATGAAGAAATATTTAGAAGTAACTTATTTTCCCTGTGTGATTTTTTGTGACACGTACTTGTTACTCTGAACATACTTGTTACAATTTATATTTTGATATTTTATGTTTTTGAAATATACTTTCCCTATCAGAATGAAAGTTTTATTAACCTTTAGTTATTTCTATTGTGTTTATTATAGTGTCCACAGTGCAAAGAGTAGGATCTAACATATGTTTGGTAAATACTTTTTATTCAATTAATTGATGAATAATGAATGAAGAAAGAGTAAATGAATAAAAAATATATAATGACTTTTTGTTTGCAGTTTCACATGTAAGAAGTTTGAAAGTCACCACGCTGTCTTAAGTAAAAAGCTAAAGAAATTGAAAAATCAACAACTCTTCTTAGCATTATAAGAGAAGTGAAATCATAGGGAGAACCTGTGTGCTTTACCTCTAGGACTTTGATCAGATTCTACGGTATACATAGGTGAAAATCCCCTTCTTGCTTTCAGCATGGGGAAGGCCAAAAAAACAGCCATTCTGAAATATGTTAGAGTATTGTTCTTATTAACAAGGCCTACCAAGGCTCATCCTCAGAAGAAACTAGTTAAACAGCGCTTAACCTGATCGAGGTTTCTCAAAGCTTAACGATGTGAGAGTAGGGAAACATCTAACTCCAGCCTTCCATACATGAGAGGGGAAAATACTAAATTCCAGCCCATCTAGCATTCTATGTGAGAGATGGGAAATAATATCAGCTCACTTTGGCCATCCTCACTGACCTAGAGTGGGAAAGAAAAAAACTCACATAAACATGTGAAATTCACAGTTCAGAAGCTTAGGTCACTAAAAGACCAAGACTTAGTCACAGGACTAGGGACGGCTTCTCTTTCACCCACACCTTACTACCACATTACTAAAGGGTATTTATAGCAATATTCTTTATCCAATACATTATTGTCTAGATATCAAGAAGAAATTACAGTAAATGATAAAGGCAAAAAGCAGTTTGAAGGGACAGAGCATATACTGAAACAAATTACATTAGAACCTCCCAGAAAGAAATACTTAGGCATCAATCTAGCAAACTATGTACAATACATATGTGAGGAAAACTATAAAACTCTGATGAAAAAAATCAAAGGAGAATAAATGAAGAGATAATTTGTGTTCACGGATAGGAAGATTCAATATTGTCAAAGTGGAAAATCTTCCCAACCTGATCTATAGATTCAATGCATTTATAATCATAATTGCAGCAAGTTATTTTGTGAATACTTAAAAACTAATTCTATATTTTATATGGAGAGGCAAAAGACACAAAATAACCCTAACAATCTCCAAAGACAAGAATACACTTGAAGGACTGATACTGTCTAACTTCAAGAAATATTATAAAACTGCAGTAATCAAGAGAGTGTTAATTGACAAAAGAATAGGCAAACAATTAGTGGCACAGCATAGAATAAATATAGTCAAGTGATCTCTTAACAAAAGAGAAATAAAATATGATGGAGAAAAGACTGACTTTTAAAACAAACGGTACTGGAACAACTGGTCATCCACATTCAAAACAATGAGTCTAAACACAGACCTTACAGACTTCACAAAAACTACCACAGACTTGATCATAAATACAATGTAAAATCATTTCTATAAAATTCATAGAACATAATATAGGAAACACTTTAGATGACCTTGGATTTTTATTGACATTTTAGATGCAACACCAAAGGCATGATCCATGAAAGAATTCATTAGTTGCCCTTCTTTAATTTTTTTTTTTTTAATTCTGTTGTGTGAAAGACATTGTGGAGAAAATGAAAAGGCAAACCACAGACTCCAAGAAAACATTTGAAAATGATACATCTGATTAAGGGCAGTTACCCAAAATAGAAAAAGAATGTTTAAAACTGTACAATAGTTTTGTGGCAAGTTTGGTGATTTCTTATAGCACTAAACATAGTTACCATGTGCCCCAGCATCCATCCCCTTCAATACTAAGATTTGAAAACATCTTCAGAAAAACCTTCAATACAAAAAGATTTGAAAACATCTTCAGAAAAACCTCCCCATAAATGTTTATGGCTTATTTTTCAAGAACCAAGAAGTCTTTCCCTAGGGGAAGAGATAAATAAATCATGGCACATTCAGATAAGGGAATATTATCCCATGCTAAGAATAAATAATCTATCAAACCCTATGGCAAAAGGAACCTTAAGTAGATATTAGTCAGTAAAAGAAGTCACCCTGACAAAACTATATACCATGTGATTCCAACTATACACCATTGGGAAGAAGGTCAAACTGTTCAGACAGTAAAATATCAGTAGTTTCTAGGGGTTGGGGAGAGACAGGGATGAATGATAGAGCACAGAGAATTTTAAAGATAATGAGTATACTATGTTTTATGATAATTATTGATACATGTCATTTTATTTTTGTTTAAACTCATAAACTTGGTACAGCACCAAGTGTGGACCCTAAGGTAAACTCTGATCCTTGGGTGACAATGATGGGCTAATGTAGACTTATCAGTTGTACCAAATGTTCTATTCCAGAAGGGAATGGTAATAGTAAGGGAAGCTGTTGTGTAGATGCAAAGGATATTTGTATAATTTCTGTGCTTTTCTCCCAATTTGGCTGTAAATCTAAAAGTGCTCAAAAAACATAGAGTCTTTAAAACTAAAAATAATAAAAACCCATAAAAAAGCCAAAAGCCAAATTTTAAAATAAAATTTACTAATATGAATGTGGCCTATAAAAATATTATATGATGGAGAGAACAAGTAAATGTTAAAGAGCTAGGATACTTTAAAAAATTAAAAATAGATAATTACCACTCATTTTTCTCATAACCTATGTCTAAACTTGAACTGACCTAGTTTTTTCACTTTAAATCTTATTTTGCTTTATATCTTCCCAGCTTCTAACATTATTATATTAGTTCCCTGCATATAATTTCCAAGTAACCCAGATCAATCTTATTATCCACCATCTGGAATTTTTCGCTGCCTTGGCATACACTCCATACTGCAATCCCTAGGACCCACATTTGAATGAACCATATCCAAGTTTATTATGATCTTTGACACTGACTGTAAGGGCTGCTGAATTCACTGCCTTTGCTGACCAAGGCTCTGTTGAAATATCAAGTTTTCTAGCTGTATGCCAGGTTTTAGCACTTTTCTGCAAGTCCTGTGTTGGCTAGCCCTCACATAATTCAGCCCTGACCGTCTTCCATGGTGGTGCTGGTGGTAAGCGGGTTCTCAGATGAAATGTGTAGACTCTTTAGAGAAATGTGTCTCAGGACACAAATAATTGGATGTCATCAGCAAAAATGGTGAAGAAGAGAACTCCCAAACATCCATCCTTCCTGAAAAGCAACAAACAAAACTGCCAAAACTGTCAGAATAAATTTTTACAGAATCCTGAAAAGTATCCAAACATAGCCAAAAATATAGCCACAACCAGAAGATTGCTCAATCATGAAAAAAACAGCTACATCTCAAGGAGACTGTTTTGTGGCATTTTAACTTAATTTGATCCCATTTTCTAGAATTCTATGTCTGATAAATCTATCTTTAAAAAATGATGTATACATAATAAAGTTTTATTCAGCCATAAAGGAGATCAAAATTATGTCATTTGTAGGAAAATGGATGGAACTTGAAAGCATTAAGTGAAATAAGCCAAACTCAGAAAGTCAAGGATTGTGTATTGTCTCTGATTTGGAAGGTAGAGAGGAAAAATGTGTGTGTGTGTGTGTGTGTGTGTGTGTGAGAGAGAGAGAGAGAGAGAGAGAGAGAGAGAGAGAGAGAGAGAGAAAGATCATGAAAATAGAAAGTAGACCAGCAGAATAGAGGAAGGAGTCTAGGTAAGGAGGAGAGGAAGGAAAGGGGAGGTATTGCGGAACAAAATTAGTCAAGTTATATTGTTATACTGTGTGCATACATAAATATATAGCAACAAATCTCACTATTACATATAATTACAATGTACCAATAAAATTTGCAAATAAAAATATTAATAGTTGGGATATTCCCTATTAACAGAAAAACATAAAAGAAATTCACAGATAAGTAAAAATTAAGAGTTTGTTGTTACTTGACCTACCCTGTAATAAAAACTAAACAGAATTCTTCAGGCTGAAATGAAAGAACACTAGGCAGTAACATTAATCCACACAAAAACATAAAGAGCAATAATAAAGTAACGATATAGGTAAACATAAGAGTCAGTATTAACTTATGTTTGGTCTATAATTCTTTTGTTCTTATATTATTTAAAGCAAATGCATATTATAACTAGGCTGCATAGTATATAAATGGCTGCATAATATATAAATATATAATTTGTGATAATAGCAAGACAAATGGTAGGGAAATACATAAGAAAAATTTTTGTTTAAGAATAAATTGACATTATATGCATCAGATTTTAGTAATTAATATGTAATATGTAATCATTAGGACAACTACTAATAATAAAATTTAAAAATATTTAATAAAAGGAAAAAGAGAACTTATATGATTAACTAGAAAATATGTACTCAACACAGACAGGGAAGGTGATGGAGAAATTTAAGAGCTAATTGTTATGACCTTAAAAACAACAGAAAAATGGCAGAAGTACTTATCAGTAATTACATTAAATACAAATGGAATGAACTCAACTAAAAAGCAGAGATTGACAAGTTGATGAAAAAATATTATCAAGGAGCTTGATATCAAATCAGAGACTCTGCGTCTGACAGAAGAAAAAGTTGGCTCCGATCTACATATTGTGGGGTCGGGCTCCAAATTCCTTAATAGGACACCCATAGCACAAGAGTTAATAACAAGAATCAACAAATGGGACTTACTTAAACTAAAAAGGTTTTTCTCAGCAAAAGAAACAATAAGAGAGGTAAATAGGGAGCCTACATCCTGGGAACAAATTTTTACTCCTCACACTTCAGATAGAGCCCTAATATCCAGAGTATACAAAGAACTCAAAAAATTAAACAATAAGATAACAAATAACCCAATCAACAAATGGGCCAAGGACCTGAACAGACACTTCTCAGAGGAGGACATACAATCAATCAACAAGTACATGAAAAAATGCTCACCATCTCTAGCAGTCAGAGAAATGCAAATCAAAACCACCCTAAGATACCATCTCACTCCAGTAAGATTGGCAGCCACTATGAAGTCAAACAACAACAAGTGCTGGCGAGGATGTGGGGAAAAGGGTACACTTGTACATTGCTGGTGGGACTGCAAATTGGTGCGGCTAATTTGGAAAGCAGTTTGGAGATTCCTGGGAAAGCTGGGAATGGAACCACCATTTGACCCTGCTATTGCCCTTCTCGGACTATTCCCTGAAGACCTTAAAAGAGCATGCTACAGGGATACTGCCACATCGATGTTCATAGCAGCACAATTCACAATAGCTAGACCGTGGAACCAATACAGATGCCCTTCAATAGATGAATGGATAAAAAAAAATGTGGCATCTATACACAATGGAGTACTATGCAGCAATAAAAAAATGACAAAATCATAGAATTTGCAGGGAAATGGATGGCACTAGAGCAGATTATGCTTAGTGAAGCTAGCCAATCCCTAAAAAACAAATACCAAATGTCTTCTTTGATATAATGAGAGCAACTATGAACAGAGCAGGGAGGAAGAGCAGGAAGAAAAGATTAACATTAAACAGAGACATGAGATGGAAGGGGAAGGGAGAGAAAAGGGAAATTGCATGGAAATGAAGGGAGACCCTCATTGCTATACAAAATTACATATAAGAGGTTGTGAGGGGAATGGGAAAATAAACAAGGAGAGAAATGAATTACAGTAGATGGGGTAGAGAGAGAAGATGGGAGGGGAGGGGAGGGGGGATAGTAGGGGATAGGAAAGGTAGCAGAATACAGCAATTACTAATAGGGCATTATGTAAAATTGTGGATGTGTAACCGACGTGATTCTGCAATCTGCATTTGGGGTAAAATTGGGGGTTCATAACCCACTTCAATCTAATGTATGAAATATGATATGTCAAGAGCTTTGTAATGTTGTGAACAACCAATAAAAAAAAGATTAAAAAAATAATAAATAAATAAAATTAACACCCATAAAAAAAATGAGGAAAAACACTCCATTCACAATATCCTCAAAAAAAAAAAAAAAAAATACTTGGGAATCAACCTAACAAAAGAGGTGAAAGATTTATACAATGAAAACTACAGAACCCTAAAGAGAGAAGTAGAAGAAGATCTTAGAAGATGGAAAAATATACCCTGTTCATGGACAGGCAGAACTAACATCATCAAAATGGCGATATTACCAAAAGTTCTCTATAGGTTTAATGCAATGCCAATCAAAATCCCAACGGCATTTCTGGTAGAAATAGATAAAGCAATCATGAAATTCATATGGAAAAATAAAAGACCCAGAATAGCAAAAGCAATTCTAAACAGGAAGTGTGAATCAGGCGGTATAGCGATACCAGATTTCAAACTATATTACAGAGCAATAGTGACAAAAACAGCATGGTACTGGTACCAAAACAGGCGGGTGGACCAATGGTATAGAATAGAGGACACAGAGACTAATCCACAAAGTTACAACTATCTTATATTTGATAAAGGGGCTAAAAGCATGCAATGGAGGAAGGATAGCATCTTCAACAAATGGTGTTGGGAAAACTGGAAATCCATATGCAACAAAATGAAACTGAATCCCTTTCTCTCACCATGCAAAAAAATGAAAAAATATTATACAACTATATGCTGCCTTTAAGAGACTCACTACAGATATAATGATACACATAGGTTGAAAGAGAAAGGATAGTAAAAGATATTTCAGGCAACTAGTAACCAAAAGATAGAGTAACTATATTACCATCAAACAAAATATACTTAAAAACAGATGTCATTAAAAGAGACAAGAATACTATACTGTAATAAAAGGGGCACTCAACCAAGATGATATGATAATTATTAACACATGTGCACCTAATAGGAAACACATAATTGAATACTAATAGAAATGAAGGGAGAAATAAAAGATCAATAATAAAAGGTAGAGCTTTTATATTTTGGTTTCAATATTGAAAACAACAACTAGATTTTAAGGTCAACAAGCAAATGGAATACCTATAAAGCAGCTAGATCTAACAGACATATAAACATCATTACCCTCAACAACAAATTAGCCGTTTTTCTCAAGTGTAAATGGAGGATTTCCCAGGATTGACCATATATTGGGCCACTAAAAAATAAATCTCAATAAATTTGAAAAGACTGTAATAACATAAAATGTTATTTCTCTGATACCAATAGAATGAAATTAGAAATCAGAAGCAGAAGAAAATCTGTAAAATTCACAAAAATAAGAATGTTAATACAGTCAACCTGAAATAACCAATGGATCAAAGAAGAAGTCATACAAGAGATTAGAAAATACTTTGAGATAAATAAAAATAAAACCAGAGTATATTAAAACTTATCAAAATGCAGAAAAATCAGTGCTCAGAATAAAATTTATGACTATAAATGCCTCAATATTAAAAATGAAAAAGGATCATAAATCAATAAATCACCCAACTTCTACCTTAAGAAATTAGAAAAAGAAGAACTAAACACAAATCAAGAAAAAGTAAGGCAATAATAAAGATTAGAGAGAAAAAAAAAACTATCATAGATACTATAAAATTAGGAAAAATCAACAAAACCAAAAGTTGATTTCTTGAGAAAATCAACAAAACTGTCAAATATTTAGCTAAAATAATCCAGTGAAAAAGATTTAAAATACTAAAGTCAGATATAAGAATAATTTATTATAACCTTACAAAAATAAAAAGAATTTTAAAAGCGTATTATGAAACCTATTCTAACCAATTAGACAAAGCAAAATGGACAAATTCCCAGAAAATCATAATCAACTACCAAAATTGGCTTTAAGAAGAAACAGAAAATATGAATAAATCTATATAAATTAAAAATATACATATATATGTATGTATATATATATATGTATATATATATATATATACACACACACACACACACACACACACATACATACACACTGAATCTATGAGCTACTGAAATCAGGAGACATAATGTAAAGGAGTGGTCTCATTTTTTGAGTTGATGCTATCAGCTTCCTGAAGAACATGGCTAAAATATCGTCTCAACTTACTTTTATGAGTATTAATTAAGGTAATGAAATTAGAGTGAGTCAAAGTGGGTATTCAAGGGTCATTACCTGGTTAGGGTGGAAGTCTTTAAGTTGTTAATAAGAATATTGTTTATGGTCTGAGATTGTGGCTCAGTGGTGGAATACTTGCCTAACAAATTTGAGGCCCTGGGATTGATCCTTAGCACCACATAAAAATAAATAAAATAAAGGTATTGTGTCCAACTATAACTAAAAAATAAAATAAAAATAATGTTGTTTATAATGTGAACATTGATGGGGCAAACAGATATCTTTATGTGCAATATCAGAGATTAGGTGTACTAATGGGACCCCATGATGGATGGTCTTTCAGCACTGACGGTCCCTAAACAAATCCATCCTGTTTAACCTAGTTTGGAATAGTGTAGAATGTTGGAAGCTCAACTGAAATACGAAATGTTGCCTGGAATTGCTAGGGTCAGTTGGCAAACATATCAGGTTGAAGGCTGAGGAAGGGCCCAGGGTCTCTCTATGCAACATCTGGCTGGAAACACAAGATAATATGCACAGGTTTGGGTAAAGAGGCCAAGATATGGAAAAGTAACTTTTATCAGGATCCACAGCACAGAAAATGAATTGATTCCAGAAGTGTATGGTAAAGTCTCATTATGGGTTACAATTAGATTCGGAAAATATAGGAATTTAACAGTTGATGGCATTAAGCTAAAAGTTTTTGAATAAAATTGGAATGTTTAAACATTCTTGTAAAGTGCTTATATTTTTACTATCAGAATGGATATTTTATCTCACTGGAGAACACCTAATATTGTAAAATAGAAGACATATTTTGGACACCATTAATTGGGCCGTTAATTTCTAAATCTATAGAATTGCCTGAACCCACACAGGTTGTTATTTGAAATAATATTGGATGAGTGGTAGTAAAAAACTGATTAGTAGCCAGGTGTAGTGGCACATGCCTGTAATCCCAGTGGCTTGGGAGGCTGAGGCAGGAAGATGGTGAGTTCACAGCCAGCTTTAGCAAAAGCAAGGTGCTAAAGCAACTCAGTAAGACCCTGTCTCTAAATAAAATACAAAATAGGGCTGGGGATATGGCTCAGTGGTCGAATGCTCCTGAGTTCAATCCCTGGTACAAGAGAAAAAAAAGTGATTAGTACTTTAATTAATGACATATAGAAATTAGAGAGATGGTACTTATACATTTCTGTATAATAACTCAGTTTGAACCAGGCAAAAGTCAGGTCACAGGGCTGGGGCTGTAGCTCAGTGGTAGAGTGCTTGCCTCACATATATGAGGCACTGGGTTTAATCCTCAGCACCACAAAAAAATAAATTAATAAACAAAGATATTGTGTCCATCTACAACTAAAAAATATATATTTTTTTAAAAAAGGCAGGTCACTCATGAAGACTAACAGATTGCCAGGGCTTAAATAAAGTGGCACTGCCTATAGCATCAACTGTCCATGATATGGTTTCAATAGTAAAAAAAAAAAAAAAAAAGGATATAGATGGAGATTTATATACTCAGTACTTGAGTACTTGATTTTGCAAATGCTAATTTCTCAATCCTGATCTCAGAAAAGAGCTGACTTCATATGGAAAGGATCTCAGTTTACATTCCCTTTATTACCACCCTTTATGATCCACCAGCGTTTGTCATAATTTGCTTAGAAGCTACTTGAACTCAATACAAATACCCAGGGTGAGAGTGTACCACATTTTGATAACACCATGATAGTATAAGACATTAAAGAACAAGTGGGAACTTCCGAGCTTAAATGAAGTAACTACACACATGAGTAACAGAGGCTGGTTGATATATCTAGCAAAGACCTAAGGGCTCACCCCAGTGGTTAGATTCTTGGAATTATGTGCACAGGAGGCACAAATGACAGATATTCTACAGGTAATCAAAATTAAGCTGTTGTCATTGCTTATCTCTGAAACTAAGCAAGAAACACACTTTAAAAGATGTATATTTCACATCTGGGAATATCACTGCCTCTTATTTATAAAGCCACCTGAAAATAAAGCATATTTTAATGGAAAACAGAAAAACAGCAAACTATATCACAACAGCAGAAAGTGGTGGCTCAATCATTTCCTTTGGGCCTTTATAAGCCATAGTTAGTAATTCATGTTTTAGAAATATCTGCAACTTTGCATTTATGCCAATTGAAGCTTATGGCAAAAGCATGTGAGTGCTGCCCACCAGAGAGCTCTAAGGTTTTGGACCAGAAAATTTTCACCCATGTTGGTCTGGCACATACTATTTGAGAGAAAATTATTAACTTGTTTTTAGTACTTAATTGAAACTACCATTGCTGATGGCCATAAATAATCTCAAAGCCTAAAATACCCATAGTGTCTTGAGTAAGGTCAGAAAAACATCCTAATAAGCAGAGCAATGCCAAGAAGAGTTCTGTAATACAGTGGAAATTGTTTACATAGGAACGGGAAGAATGCAACACTGTACTCATCCTATCGAAGAGCTCTCTTTTTGTACAGCCAAGGTTGGAACCACCTGAGGAGCTTCCAGACCCTACTGTCACATGGACAGTGCCCTATTAACAACAAAAATCTGCTTGATTTATGGATGGCAGTTCCAAGGTGAAGGAACTGCACTCTGTTTGGCAGACCACCACACTACTGCTGACTGATAGAAAACTGAAGAACAAAGATAAGAACAAACCATCTCAGTGGTTAAATTATATGCTTTTCTTCATTGCAGTGATAGAAGAATTGAACAATAGTAAATCTACCAATGTTCAGGTGTATACCAAACTATGGGTGGAGGCTCAATGGCTAGCAATATGGTCAAGCAGATGGGCAATTGAAAACTTTAAAGGGATGCTTGCATGAAGAACAACCCTAATATGGGGATTTAAAATAGAACATATTAATGACCTTAATGGTCAATCTGAACTGTAAGTTTGATTGTATTAAGAGATGCCAAAGACTAAGAGGCTTCTGGGTATGTCAGTGAGGGTATTTCTAGGAGTGATTGACATGTTTGACAGTGAACTGAAGTGGAGACCCAAATCTGAGTGTGAGCAGCACTAGTCCAATATTTGGAGGTTTGGATGGAACCATTGTGGGAAGAACAAAGAGGCAGCAGCAGATGCAAGCTCGATTCTTCTTGAATGGGTTCTTGATTGCTGCTGTGATAGCTTGAGAATATCAGACTTCATCTCCTTTATACTTCCAAAGAAGACTCTTCCAGTGGGAGTTTCCAGGCCTTCAGTCCCTATTGGAGTAGCATCATTGATCCCTCTTTTTCTGAGAGGCTTCAGCTTCTTGTACTTCTCAGCTGCTAGTTCCTCCAGCTCTCCAGCCTGAAGATGGTCATTATGGATTATTCAGATTTTGGTTGTTCAAGTAAATCTAAAAATCCCATTTTTATAATTTTACCTGTATGTATATGTGTGTGCATACGCACGTGTGTGTGTGTGTGTGTGTGTGTGTGTGTGTGTGTGTGTGTATGAATCACTGATTCTGTTCCTCTACAGAACCCTGGCTAATACAATGTCCATAAGCAAAATCCCTTTCTAGGACTGGAAGGCTTAAAGCCAACTGGACTCAGGATAACTTGGTGTGTACATATGAGGTTGCTATAGCAAACTGAAATGACCTGATCACTGATATGATCATGTACTTTCTAATACTGAAATGTTAGCAAGAGATGGAAATCACAGATGGCTGTAAAATAATTTCTGTACATGAAGACCCTTAATATGGCAGGCAACATAGCCATCATTGGATCTCTACTACTAACCCTGGGAGTCAATAATGAGTTCTGACAGTAAACAGACTTTTGCTTGGACTGGTCTTTGCATATTTAATGATATATGCAAGTTGTATTCGACTATTCAGACTATTATAATCAAATATCATAGACTTGGTGGTTTAAACCTCATTTTTTAAAATTCTTTCTGGAGATTTATCCAAGATCAAGGTACTGGAAGGGTTGGTTTTTGATAAGGCTGCTCTTCCTGATAGGCAGATTGCCATTTTCTTCTTGTATCCTTATATGGCCTTTCCTCTGTGCAACCGTGTATGTGTGCACTTGTGTGCATGCACATACGTACATGCTCTTACACACATGCACAGATCAGGTTGCTCTTTTTCTTCTCATAAGACACTAGTTCAATTATAATCACAACTTGTGGCCTTAGTTAACCCCTAATTATCTCCTAAAGGTCCTAAGCCCTACTTCAAATACAGATCACATTGAGGGTAGGGTCAATGAATTCTAGGGATATAATTGAGTCCATCGCAGAAATGCTCAAAATTCTATACACTATAAATTGACAGAAACATGATATTGAGCCAATTTAGACATCGAAGTTATATTTCTTCAGATCCAGAGACACACTTGGTGACCCAGAGTGCAAAACTGGGCAAGGAGATATCACATCAAGTGGGAATATTGTGTTGGATATCATTCTCAGAGTAGGGATTTGATAGACAATTTGGGCAATTGAAACTTTAGTTGTTTGAAATAAGAAAAACATCAAGTTATGAAGGGCTGGTTTATGGGCCTCATGAGTGTAGATTCACACTCCACATGAAATGTGTCAAGATACATTCCCCACTCAACAGATTCCTTTGATATTCTGGGAGATCCAGGGAAGAGCAACTATACAAGATTCTCAAAAGGTGAAACTGTATGTTTTCTAAGGTGGTTCTACTTTTTGAAGCCATCAAATTCAAAGTTCTGCTACCCTGAATGTCATTGCTGTGGGAGATAGTTTGGTCATGATATAATGATGACTGCAACAGTTGTTGATGACTGAATGGAAGTCTGATAATGAGCCGGTACCTTTTTGGCTTTTACTTTGCAGATTGCATCTTCTACAAAGTATAACCTTTAGGAAGGAACTTCTCAGAACTAATCCTTACTGGTCATATGACTGCAATGTACAACTCCTGGCAAATTGGTCACTCTGTAATTATAAATTTTGATTAGCAAATGCTTAGAGATTTTCCTGATTATAAAGGGAAAAAATATACCTAGTGCATGCCTAAATGTGCTGTGAATACATAATGACCTTGTTTGTCTAGACAAAAGGAGAAAGAAAGATGGGCACTTGATAGGAATAAAGCTTCACTGGTATGGATTCTTCAGATGAACCTACCCTGAGATGAGGAAGATCATGGGAAGCTAATGGCATATTTAGTCTAAATTACATCTCTGTGGGAGTGCTACTCATCTAACCCTATTATGGGTTTGAGGAGACATTTGGGGACACAGAACTTGTTTCTTACATGCATTAAGACCATTATTGCCCAACACCAAACACATTCATAATGGACGAAACAAAATTGGCCTACAAGACAAAGAGGACTTAGGATAGAAAAGTGCCCATCTAGGCACCATGAGACAAGCTGAATTTCCTTTTAATGAGGAGTGGCATTCATAACACAAGATTTATTAACTAGAATAAGCTTATTATAAGGGATTTTTTTTTTAGGAAGAGGCAAAGGATCATGATAAGCATGAAAAGATGATCAGGCTTTAGTGAAGTGGGTCATGCAGGCTCAACAAATGATGGCACATAATGTTCAAACCCAGTGTTGGGAAAGGGATTATACCCTCACAGAACAGGGCTTCTAGAATATGTTAATAATGATAGAGGGCAAAGTAACCATGGGGCAATGGCTTCACTTCCTGACTGCTGAATCCCCAAGTTTATACCTATGGGAATCTCACAGACTTCCTTACTGATGGAACTCTCTGAGGGCACTTGCAATTTACACTAATGCACTAAGACTAGAGTCTTCCCCATGGTAGGGAAGTGGGTCCTGTTATATGAAAATGCACTATTAATTCCAGCCTTAGAACAAGCCTGTAAACTTGAGACAAAGTGATTGGTTTTGTGCTCAACTGTCTTAGAACCCAGAAATAACTGCTTCATGAGCTAATTGTAATAAAAACTGTCCACAGTAATATCTGCCTTATGTGCAGGGGATGATTCTGGTGGAAAGAAAAGTAACTGCAATGCTTACTGATTTGTTCTGTATAACAACTGAATTGTACTATTATTGTGGTATGAAGTAACACTGGAATTGGAAAAGAGTCAACCAACCTGTGAACATAGTTCATATAATAAAACTGATACTGATGATTAAACTTATTGAGATATTAAGGCTAAGCTTCCTCAGGATGCAAGATCAACAGAAAACAAATGGTTGAGAAAGAACAGGATTCATCTAACCATCATCTAACTTCTAAATAGTTCTTTCCACATTTATCTCAAGGTAACAATGAAAATAAATGAAGTGAACAGCCAATGCAGATGCTTCTCAGCACATGATGGGATTACATCCCAATAAACCCATTTTAAGTTGAAACTATTCTAAGTAAACAATGCATTTATTACATCTACCAAACATCATGGCCAGGCCTCACCTTACATGTGTTCAGAATGCTTACATTAGTTTCCAGTTGAGTAAATTCATCTAACACAAAGCCTGTCTTATAATAAAATGCTGAATGTTTCATGTAATTTTTTAGTTATCTGCTGAAAGTACAAAGACAATGGTTGTATTGGTATGCTTTTGTACCATCATAAAATTAAATTTGCAAGTTGAGCCATTGTAGGTCAGGGACTAATTTGTAATCATATTAGTACAAAAATATTGAAATATATGGCTTTAGAAGATGGATTGTTTGCTTTTTTAAGTCTAGCACTACTCTAAACTGACTCTTCTGAATGTAAGGCATATTCATACTGATGCCTTTGCTCTATCAGATATATAAATACTATTAAATGCATATCCCAGAAAAAAAAGATGGTGATTTTTCTATGAAAGCGAAGGTTGGGGACATTGTGTAGAAGAGAGTTAACTGAGCTGACCTGGGGTGCTCATCTACTGCACAGTACCAAGAAAGACCTGTCTTTAGGACTGGCCCTTGGTTAACAAATGTGGTTATAATGAACACCTGTTTTTGTGTGCCTGAGACCTTGGGCATTAAGATGGTTTATACTAACAAATATGATTCGTGGTAAATGCCGTTTTTTTTTTTTTTTTTTTTCCCTGAGGGGCTGGACCTTGAGTATTGGACGCTTTGTCACATGGGTGATTCATGCTTATGTGAATGACACCCAATTACAAACCTTGAACAACTAGACTTGGATGAGCTTTCCTGATTGGCAACACTTTTCATATGTCACCATTAAGCATGTCCACATGATACTGCTGGGAAAGGATTGAAAGCATGCACCTGGTTTCTTCTGGACATTGCCCATCCACCTTTTACCTTCATTCGTTTAAATTAATATTATTTTTGTTTAATAAACCATAACTCTTTACATAATATCTTCTGAGTCTTTGTGAATAGTTGCAGTGAACCAGTGAGCCTGATGGTGCTTGGAAGTTCCTCAACCTGAGAAGAGACATCTATGAAAAAACCAGAGCTAATATCATATTTAATAGTCAAACCCTAAAAACTTTTCCTCTAGGATCAAGAATCAGACAAAGATGTCTTCTTTTGTCACACTTATCAACATTGAATTGAAAATTCCAACCAGCACGCTTAGAAAAATACATACATACATGTATACATATTAGCTAAAACTATTTCTATTTGCAGATAACATGATCTTATATATCAAAGATCCTTAAAAAAACCCTTTCTCAATTCCCAATTGAGAAATTCCCTAATAAATGAATTCAGTAAAGTTATAGAATATAAGATAAATATACAATAATCAGTTATATTTCTACACAATAGCGATGGTCAATCTAAAAGGAAATTAAGGAAATAATTCTATTTATAGTATTATCAAAAAGAATAAAACAGAAATAAACTTATCCAAGGAAGTTATTTGTTTTTAAACTGTGAAACACTGTTAAAAGAAATCAAAGAAAATCTAAACAAGTGAAAAGACATCCTGCCTTTAGGGATGGAAAAATTTAATACTGTTAAGATGGCAATACCCCTACATTAATCTACAGATTTAATGTGATCCCTATCAAGATTCTAACAGTCTTTTTTTAGTAAGTGGACAAACTAATCCTAAAATTTATATATGGAATTGCAAAGAACCTCAAATTGTCAGAACCATTTTGAGAAGAACCAAAGCTGCTCTGGGTGCAGTGGCACATACCTGTAATCCCTGTAACTTGGGGGACTGAGGCAGGAAGATCACAAGTTCCAACCCAGACTCAGCAATTAAGCAAGGGCCCTTCTAATAAAACAAAACAACAATAACAAAAGACTGAGGATGTAGCTCAATGGTAAAGCAATACTGAGTTCAATTCCCAAAACCAAAAACAATACTGGAGGACTTACCCTTTTTGATTTTCCCAAAATATTACAGCCATTCAAACAGTGTAGTACTAGGGTAAGGAGAGATCACTGGAATGGAATTTACAGCCCGGAAATAATCCAATATATTTATGATCAACTTGTTTTTGCTAAAGGTGTCATGGCCACTTGACGAGGTCAGAAAACAGTCTTCAGCAAGTGCTGCAATAACTGGATACTCACATGCAAAAACAATAAAGGCTTCTATCTCACACCACATGCAAAACCAACTAAAACTGGATTAAAGGCCTAAATACAAGAGCCAAAACTATAAAACCCCTACAAGGAAACAATATGACAACAAAAACACATCAACAAGAGAAATAAAAAGTAAATACATTGACTTTATCAAAATTAAAAAGCTTTGTATATCAAAAGCCATTATTTAGAAATGAAAAGGCAATCCACAGAATGGGAGACTATATTTGCAAATTATATATCTAGTGAAAGTCTAGTACCTAGAATACATAAAGGATAAAAACAAATCTAATTAAAAAACAGACCAAGGACTTGAAACAACCTCTCTCCAAAGAATGTACAAATAACCAATCAGTACATGAGAAGACAGTCAACCTCAATCATTAGGAAAATGGGAAACATAATGACATGCAACTTCACTGTCATTAGAATAGCAAAAGTAATAACAATGTGTGTTGGCAAGTATGTGCAAAAATTGTGCATTGCTGGTTAAATTGTAAAATGCTGAGCTTTGGAAGACAGGTTTTGCTTCCTCAAAGTGTTAAACATAGAATTACTACATAACCTAGTAATTCTACTCTTAGATTTATACCTGAAAAAGTTAAAAATGGGGACTCATACTTGTATTCATCGTAGCATTAATCATAAGAATCCAAAGGTCAAAACAAAACCATGTATCTATCCATCAACAGACAAATGGACAAACAAAATGTAATAGATACATATAATGAACTATTATCCAGCCACAAGAAGGAATGAAAGACTGATGTATATCACAACATGGATGAACCTTAAAATCATTGTGTTAAGTGAGGGAAATCAGACACAAAAACTCACATATTGTATAATTATGTTCATACAAAATGTACAACATAGGAAAATCTTTAGAGATAGAAAATAAATTTGAGGTTGCCAAGGACTTGGAGGGAGGGATGATGGGGAGTGACTGGTTAATGCGAATAGCATTTCTTTTCTTTCTTTTTATTTTTTTTAATTGTAGATGGACACAATACCTTTATCTTATTTATTTATTTTTGTGTGGTGCTGAGGATCGAACCCAGTGCTTCACAAGTGCTAGGCAAGCGCTCTACCACTGAGCCACAACCCCAGCCTGGACAGCATTTCTTTTTAAGGCAATTAGCATGTTCTGGAATTAGAGTGTGGTGATAGTTTCACTACCCTGTGAATATACTAAAAAACAATATGTTGTGGTGGTGGTTAATTCAAGGTTCAATTTGACTGGAATAAGAGACACTTGGAGAGAACTGGTAAAGCATCAGTATCTCTGAGGATACTGATGCACCACTGAGTAGGGAATATTCAGAAATGCCGTGTTGGGGGACTGGAAAGAACAACAGAAAAAAAAAAAAAGCATAGGAAAAGTCAACTTGCCTCTTTCTCTCCTGGAGGCAGAATGCCTTTCTTCTTTTGTCCTTGGCCATCAGAACTCCAAGCTGTCTACGGTCTTTGGACTCTGAGTCTTGTGTCCAGTAGCTCCCCCACATCCCCTGGGCTCCATTTCTGCCCTGGACTGAGAGTTATACCATCATTTTCCCTAGTTCTGTGGCTTCATGTTACCGAAGTTCCTGTGTCTTGCAGATGGCTTATCCTAGTTTTTTTTTTCTTCTTCTTCTTCTCAGCCTCCATAGTTGTGTGAGCCAATTCCCCTAGTAAGTCCCCTTTCATCTTTCTTTTTATTTCTTCCCAATCTCCATCTATTCAGCTCATCAATTCTGTCTCTCCTGAGAACCCTGGCAAACATATATTTAAAAAATGGGTAAAGTGGTAAGTTTTTAGTTATGTGATTTTTATCTTAACGAGAAACAAAAAAATGAAAACAGAAAGAACTCTGGTGTCTTCTCTGTGAGTATTTTGATCAAGGAGAAACAAGAATCCCAGAGGGTCATGTGGTATTTCTGATGCTGTTATCAAGATGATAATTAAGGTACTTAGAAAATTATTTAGGCAACATAGAACTTTCCAGAGACCATATAAGTAATTCCCATTAAAAAATGCAATATGACTTGCTTCAATAGCAACAGAAAAACAACAAGTATTGTAGTGGGTATAACCTTTTGACCTTAAGTCTAAATCCCTTCCTGTGTTTGAGTCCCTCATGTAGATTCTCTATCTTAATGTCACCTGGTCTGTACTTTGAATCAGAATTCAGGGTCAGGAAGTAGTTGAAGAGGGAGATGTCTTTCCAGGCAGCAGTAACAGGGATGTCATCCTGGCTCTGGTGACCACAGTGTCAGGGTGAGAGCAGGAGCCTTGTGTTCAGCAACTAAGGCCATGGGTCCCCAGGGGACTCTCTGCATTGTTAGATTGGTCATATCCCTGATCTATTATCATCACTTTATTCCTTCTCATTTTTGTTGCCAATTTCTTCTAAATTCTCAGAAAATCTGTGAGTTTCCTGATATTGTTTCAAGATTACTCCTTTTCTGCTTAAATCAACTAGTGTCACTTTTAGTTATTTGTAAGAAATAACTCTAGGTGTGAAAAACATCTTCACTTAAGCCATTTGGAAATTGGACTCCTGGAATTTTGTCTCAAGCTGTGAGGTCCTCGATGTGGCGTTCAGTGTCCCCAGTCAACTGCTTTTCACCTACAACATCAGGGTGTTCCCCAAAGTCATTTTCTCACTAATGCCCACAGTCTGTCTATTGTTAAAAAACATTGGGGCTGTGGTTGTGGCTCAGTGGTGGTACACTTGCCTGGTATGTGTGAGGCACTGGGTTTGATTCTCAGCCCTGCATATAAATAAATAAAATAAAGGTTTATCAACAGCTAAATTATTTTTTTAAAAAAGACAATTTGCCTCCAATATTTAATTTTCCTCTTCCATTATTACTCCTTATATACATCAAGACTCAAATGAAATTTCCCTTCTAAAAAAAAAATCTGTTAACCATTCTTTAAACTAGTCCTGTCCTAGACATGAATTCAACATTTAACTATAAATGTCAAATCATGTGGCACAGTCTGAATCCACATTTCTAAAGAATTTTTTTTTTCAGACTGGGCAAGCAACTTGCTGATAGAGCCCATGGCTAGCCATTGGGGTCCCTGAGCTTCATCCTCAGCACTGAAAATATAAATTGTTATTTTATCTTTTAATATTATTAGCTAACCTTTTATCTCTGGAGAGCTTCTGAGTTTCTTCAACAAATTCTTCTCTTAGAATCTTGGTGTATAGCTAGATTTATTCATTTGATTTGTCTTTATTTTTAAAAAATTTAAATTTCCAATATCCATGACAGTATTTTTGTGTGGATGAGCACAATTGTGTAGTAAATAATCTATGTAAATGGAAATTGAATCACATTGGTAAGCAGTTCCTTGTTACCCATGAGATATATACAGACTCTTCATGAAGCTTGACTGCCCCATATCTTCTAGACCCAAAGGCATCTGCATTCCCATTCCCATCCCTTTTCCTTCATGCCTTCTGTGTTCTACCTTGCTGAGTTCCTAGAAGTTCTTAGCACATGTCTGTTTTCACTCATGCAGTTTTAATTCGCAGATTTTACTTTGTCTACCACATAAATATTTACCCTAAGACCTATCTTAAATTTATCTTCCTCTGTGAAGGCTTAACAACTCAAAGACAGTTGTTCAGATAAGAGCAAGAGTGTGTGCTCTTTGATCTCTCTGATCCCAGTTTGGATGCCACTGCCTGTGTGGTGGGCCACCTGATACCACTCCACTTGAATTTTCTTCTCCATAAAACAATTGCTTATAACATTCCAAGGATAGACACAGTGGGTAGACATTAGAATGACCAGGAGGTTAGAAAGATGTCGGAGAGTACAATTTATTGATTACAATTTTACCCTCATTTTAAAATTTAGAACAATTGATTAGCCCATGCCTTTATGAGCACTGAGATGCAATTCAATTCTTAAACCATAGGGAATTAGTCCCATAGTATTCTCCTCTCCGGAAAGTGAACAGTCACAGGGCTAGAATGATTGTGGGCTCCAGAGACTAGAAAAGAAGCTTATATCTTATGTCCCTGGCCAGGGAGAGTAGGAATTTGGCAAGAATAGAATAGAAAGATGACAGATTTGGAAGCTGTGTGCAGGAGTGCTAAGTGCCTGTAGGGAATTCACAGTAGCATATTGCCTATGTACTCTTTCTGGAGCAGTTGCTGCCAGCACAGCCAGACAAAGCCTATTTATTGAAGAGCATTGTTTCAGCTTCCCCACAGCTGAGTCAAGAGAACACAATAAGGCTTCTGAGTCCACGTAAAGCTGTCGGCTCAGGGAGAATGGTCCGAAACCTTCAATATACACTCTTTTTCAGAACATGGAAAGACAAAACACAAAAGACTCTTGCAGAATAACCCCTGGTAAAATGTGACTGACTTCAGCATTTAGTAATTGAATGTAGTTTTTCTTACTGTAAGTTGGATTGTTGCTGGGTATCGGGGGAAAAAAGGGTAAGGGGAAAAGATGTGAATCAAATTGTGTGATTAGGTAAGCCTCTTTATCCAGTTTGGGAGAGGGTAATATTAAAACTGTTTGTGAATTTTACAAAGCATGCTGTAATATTTTTCATTAACATTCCTTTTAGCTTTCATGGTAGGTAATAACTACTGACAGATGATGGCCTGTGTGATTGCCTGCTAATATAGTTTGTCCACTGGAAGGCAGAGAAAATGTGAGAATCTACTCTTAGAATATCTAAACAGATACTTAAACTGGATATCTGAAGAGAATCTATCAGGTGGGCAAGACGTGAGTTCTATACGAAGGATCATCAAAGCTCCATTTTCCAAATTAAAAAAAATTGGATTTGACTTAATGGATTTTTTATTTTTCACAATAACAATACTAAACATTGAACCTAGGGGTATTCTACCACTGAGCTACATGCCCAGCCCTATTTTTTTTTTTTTTTTTTTTTTTTTTTAAGGACAGTGACTTGCTAATTTGCCCAGACTGACCTGAAACTTTGATCCTCCTGCCTCAGGCTCATTGCCAGGATTACAGGTATGCACCATTGTGCCTCGCTTTAGGACCTAAATGTTAAGAATTAGATGAAACCTGCTTCTGGGATTGAGGTCCCATCAGTAGTTATGACATGTACATTTTCACCAGGACAAAAGTGAAGATAAACTCTGGCTTTGGAGCCTACACCAAAGCTTGTAGATCTCACAACACAAACTGACATCTTGAGAGCAGGCAAATTGACTGCTCAAGGCCAGCTCTGATGAATACTTGCAGAAGAATTAGTATAAACCATCTCCTTTTCCATAGTGAAACATCCCTCAGGCTCTCCCAGGTCACTGCCCTTTTCTACCATCAAAATATCCATCAGCCCCTGGCTTGTAGGAGCCAAGGGAGCAGGACCTCAGCTTTGTTCTCCTTACCTAGTGGCTATCAGAATTTCCAGCACATCAGAGGCATTAAAAAAAAAACACAAATTGAATGAAGAAATGCCCTATAATAAACAATGAACCTATCCTAAAAATGGACATGGGAAAGCAAGTCTTCCAAGAGGAGATTCCCTCCAATTTGAAGGTGTGTGTTTGACTTAATCAAACATCTAGTAATGAAGACTTTCTTTTATCTTCTACCCTTTTCCTTCCCGTCAACCTAAATAACAAATAAAAGAAAGTCTCCAAAGGCAATGGATTTATTCTGGAATGAATACTGCAATGGGAATGTGGTTTGCCTCATTAAACTATTTAAGGCTTTTTAAAGGTAAAATGAGGAGGGTTACATAAACTGTTATCCTTGACTACAAGGACCAATAATGAGGGTGGCATCAGTCCAAGGAAGAACAGACAGTTGCTGAGCAGATGTCCTCATAGGAATATTTTGTTGTAGAAGGTCTCAGCAGTCTTTGTGCAAGGTTGTAATTCTAGCAGTCTCTTATGATAATTCTTGTTATCAGATACATGTGCATGAGATCAACCCCCTACCCCAAGACCATGACTGCCATGCTTGCTTGCTTTATTGATTGATTGATTTAGTTAGTGTTTGACACAAGACTCTGCCTTGACTCTGACAACTTTTACCAATCTGTGTTTCCCCTAGAGATAACCCTCAGAATTCCGTTCATCTTCCCTGTGAGATCAGACAAAACAAACACAAACTTGACAGTTTCTTTATTTGTTAACTAGATCATATTTCCATTTGGAAGAAGGTGTTTGAGATAGATACTTAAACATATGCCCTTGGCCCAGATTGCAGTCATTTAATTCCCTCATATCCTGTTTGGCACTAGGCCCTTTAACTCTGTAAATAAATAAATAAATACATATAAATTTAAAAATTAAAAAAAAATAATGACAACCATAAATCCTCAATTTAAAATAAAGCAAAAAATTACTGGAATAAAGAAATATCTGGACATACAGTAAAATTAGGGATGTCCACAAGACTTAGTGGTTAGATGCTATTTGGTTTGGATGGGAATGGTAGTTTGTCAAGCTCTAAAACCAGGCAGCACGCTGAACTTCAGTGCTCAGATCAGGGATTAGACACAAGCGAATTCTAGTTCCTACCTGTGATTAGAAAAAGATCAGCTAATAAATATATAATCTCTAATTTTTCTTTGGTTTCATTGGTAAACCTACCAATGTGTAGAGGAATCAGGTAAGATGGGCAAGAGCTTGTCAAGACACTATTCAGCCTCAGGAGTCATGGGCTAAGGGTCTTTGCAACTTTACATCTTTGTAGAGGCCTGGGTTCATTGCTAAATAGTACTGCTAGCATGGAATTCCCAGCCAAAAAAAAAAAAAAAAAAATGGAATTTTGCACATTAGTAAACCGTGCCTTTTTTTTTTTTTTATTGTGAAAATTTCACCACAATCAATGTACTGGAGCTCAGAGACAAATGAATCAGATCATGCTTAATGACATTAACAACAGGCAGCAGGATGACTGTTTACAGCTCTCCCCTGTCACCTTAAATGTCTGCTTTTTGGAGCAGTTTAAGAAGTCAGATGGAATAGGAGATGATCTGAGCACATTTTCTTCCTCTGTCCTGCTTTCTGAAATTTGAGGGCTGTGCTTACTTTTTGTTTCCTGTTAATGATAACATTAGAAAAAGAGAATGATTTCTTAGACAAGAAAAGCCAAAGATAAATTTAAGCTCTAGACTTAGGAATTTCTCACTCTCCTGGACAAAGTCTGAAAAGATGATCCTACTGAGAAGATTTAGTAAGAAGGAGGCAACCAGTGAGGAGAATTACTAAAGCTTTTGTGAATTATATGAGATTGGATCTAGAGCAGTGCTCCTTAAAAGGAGCTGCTTGAAAGAATCACCAGGGGTCTTCTTAAGACACAGATGCGGATTCAGCAATGCTGGGGTAGTACTGGTGAATCTGCCCTTCTTACATGCTTCCAGGTGATGCTAATGTTGCTGGCTCCCACACATCCTTTAATTAGCAAGGATCTAGGGACCTACTATTGTTACCAACTTATAACTAAAGCAAATCATTTACAGTCTTGGCACATCAGGTTTGTCTGTTTACAAATTTGTTTATTCATTTTAAATTTGGGTTATTAATTTCAGTAATGTGAATACCTATCTCACTAGGATGTGAGACATGAAGCAAGAACTACATGTTTATTTTAAGTATATATGTGCATATATTGCACATCTTCATTAAAATACTGATTAATCACAAGTCTCTGTATTCTTTATCACTGCCATCATTATGACAAAGGACAAACTGGAAGCTGGTAAAACGTGCTGTCAGCCTTTCATGATTTTTCTTTCTCTTTAGAAGAACCTTGGCCATTCATGTTAACAAGATTTCACAGAAGTAAAAGTTCAGGAGACAGGTGAATGTTAGATACGAGCTAGAGGATACACATGGCCTTGCCCTGACCACAAAGGCCATTGCCCTTCACCTGGGGCATTATATGATATGAGACTCTTGGGAAATGTTAGTCTCAGAGCTGTTCAGATTGCCCTTTGATTGTTAATACAAAGGAATGGCTAAAGAAGAAAGACAGATTTTAAAACCAGTTTGGATGCAATGTAAGATAAAACAAAGCAGCAATCCCTTGGGAAAAGAGTGTAATGAACTGAACAAGCACTGATGGTTTGATCAGCTGAGCTCTGGGCTTCTATTTAGTATCTCTTTGTGTGTATCCGTCTCCCTCTCTTACACACACACAGAGAGAGAGAGAGAGAGAGAGAGAGAGAGAGAGAGAGAGAGAGACAGGAATATAAATCTAAACTTTTGAAAGCAGCTGGTTTCTAGACAGTTAGCTTCAAGCCAAAATTGATAGTGAGGCATGGCTTTTGAAAATGGTCTCAGTGCAGACTTGGCTTATCACATAAGTGGAGGAACTATCTGTCCCTGAGCTCTGAAGCAACTAAGACATAGCACAAAATTTTAGAGACGATTTTGTTTTTTCCCTGTAAGAGAAACCCTTGCTCAAGAGTTTGTTTAAGGATCTGATGGTGATTGAGAGAACAGGTGTGTTCCATTGCAATGAACCAGGTCAGGGCCCGGGCAAGTCTCACTGTAATCCAAAAGTCGGTTACACCAAAATACAACTTTGTAAAACCATCCTCTGAAAGACTATAAAAGTTGGGAAAGTACTTTACTTGTAGGCCAGAGAAATAGCCTCTGGTTAATAAAAAAGGGAATCTATTAAAAAAAAAATGGATGGGAAATACTGAGGTTGAAAGAGGGCCCAGGATCAAGCTTTTAAGACAGAAGCCAGGAAGCTTCAGAGAGTGCTGGCATCAGGAACAGTCTGCATTTTCCCCCCATCAGCCTGAAGAAGCGCAAGGACTCCTGAGGAATTGGTCCCAAAAAGAAGTTCGATGAGCCACATCTTAGATGAAGGGGCATCGAAAGGGAGCTTCTGGGCAAGGAGGATTTAAATAGAGAGAGAGGAGGCTCTAGGACTTAGTGAAGTGAGAATTAGACAGGCAGTCAATATAGATAGATAAATCAAGTCAGGTCAGATCAAGGAGGCCAATTTTAGTGAGACCAGGAAGTTGGAGACTGTCCCTGAGGGAATGAAATGGTAATTCCTTCAGAGCCCTTCCTCCACCCTTATCAAGAACCTGCCCCTGCTCCAACCTATTGCTAAGGAAACCTGTCCCAGGAATTGCCCTTCCCTACAGGGAGTCTTAAAGTTGTTAATTAATGTGTCCTGGGCTGCTCCCTCCTGCCCTTCCCCCTTCAGCCCACTTGTTGGCCCATCTTTTGGCCCTCCCACCAAGCAATTCCTGGGCCCAGTCAAGGATGCAGGGAGGAGAGAGATAAGGAAAGGAGCACAAGAGAATGAAGGAAGCTTAGGACATATAAAAAGGTAAAACTCCCTTGCTTCATGAGATACCAGGATACCAACTATGGCCTCTTTCTCCTTCCTGGGAGAAGTCCGTTACCCCTTTTTAAATGAACCCTGCTTTATATGCTTGCCTTGGAGTGCTTCTCTAATGTACACTTCAACATGTGAGGGAGCAGAATTCCTTACGAATAACCAGCAGTAAGCATTAGCACCCAGAGACTGTTAGGAGGTGCTAAGTGGTCAAAAAATCTACCAAAGAGGAACAGTCCAACAGAGAAACTGACAACTCAGATTGTAAACTCTGTTGTCAGATGTCCAGGTCCTACATCGAGCCCTACAGTGGTGTCTGATTTCTCTCTCTGTAAATCTGGGCACTTCTAGCCTTCGAGGGAGGTGCCTTGGCCCTGGTGTAGAGAGAGGCAGTCTTCTTTATTAGGCGTGGAGGACCTATATCTTGGTGACAATTGCTAGAAGGGGCTTCTGTATCTAGTGCCACATCAGAGCCGGGACTAACATTCTGAAGTTTAAAAATAAAAAAGCATAAAAAAAATCTTAAATAGATTCATCAAAGATGGGAGTCATGTTAAGAAGGCTGGTGGGCTGGAGAACAAGGTTCAAAGAAGACTAAGGGAATAGGAAGCAGCAGGGCAGCTCTCTGGTCAGCTTTTCATCCAGTTCACGTGGAAGGAATAATGTGGCTCAAAATTGACAGTCTCAAGGCAATAGAAGAGTGAGACTTTAAGTTTTCCTCACAGCTTTTATGGACCCAAGCCCCAAAGCTGTGTTAGGACTTTACTGAAGGCTGATGAAGAAAAGAAAATAATTTAGGATCTATAGCAACAAGTGAAGAACAAAGAAATCAATGATCTCCAGGAGAATGGGTAAGGTAAGAAAAAAACACTGTCATTTCTAATCATGAGATGGTGCTAACAGTTAATGATGGAGAAGACCCTAACACTCTGGACAGGGATGTCCTCTATGTAAAAGACTCTCATGAAATGTGCATCAAGACTGTTACCCAGAGCTTTTTCTCTTAGATATTGTACCAAACCTCAAGATTAAGGAAAAGGTAATAACAGCAAACTCAGTCCTATTTTTGCTGGCCACTGCTATCAGGAAGGCTAATTTTATAGCTGGAAGTCCCTGGGCAGTGGTGGCATGAAAATTCTGGCCTGGTTAAGGATTTCCAGTCTAGAAGGATTTAATAATATTTACAATCCAATTTTTTTTTTTTATTACAGAAATGAGCCAATCCTTCTAGGGGGCAAGATAAAGCCACACACAATATCTCACCTCTGTGAACAGAATCAGGTCCAAAAATAATGATGATCAGTGCAAGTTTCTGATTTGTTCTTCCATTTCTTAAAACTGGAAGCATATTCTGGAATCTGGGTAAAAGACACAAGTCAGTAGGCACACCTTTCTCAGCTTTTACTACCTGTTCTCCCTCCAGTCCAATGTGCTTAGCATTCAACTACAATCTTTCATCCAAGAAAGCAGAATTCAGTATTGAAAGAAATCCTGTGTTCTTATTTCCAATTTTATGAAGACAGAATATTTCTCCTTTCAAGGTGGGGTAAGGAGATAGAACAAAAGAATTTAGCCATACATCCCTATGTTACCAGACAAAAGCAGGGACTAACAAAATTTTGGAAACAATGACAAGCTTTATATTCAGAAGAATATATTTGGAGATTAACAAGTTTGAAAACATTGGAAAAACTGAATGATGTGAGCTTGTAAATGTATGTCTTGTTTTACTTTAAATCGGTTGAGAATGGAGAGCTCCCTGAATTCATATAACTACGAAACTAAACTGCAGCCTCCAGTGTCAACCTTGCTTCACCTTTGCCCAGCATGATCAGGCTATTCACCACCACCACCATATCACCACACCACTAACCACAAAAATCTGACTGTTTAAGGGAATTTCTGCAAGTTGATTAATTTATTAGATGAAATCATTGGCTCATCTAAGTAAATAGCTCTCTCATCATGATAAATAAATGGTTCCCCTGGGTAAATAACTCTCTCATCAAAGGATTTCCTTATCAAGCTTGACTTCAAGACAATCACCTCACAGTAGCCACCCATCTTAAAGAATAATATAAAACAATTAATGGATCTAAAGCCAATCAGTTCCCTGCAGTGGAATATATAACTTAAACTAGTTAAGCCCAGTCTTCACAATCCTTTAAATATCTTGCCCCGACCTCTTCCTTCCCAGACATTACTAAAGCCCTATCAGCAGTGCAAGCTCCCTTATAGCACTGGCTCAGACACTTAATTTTCCATCATCAATGTTTTCCAAGGTTGCTGATGTGTCCATAGTTGACTCTACCCTGATCCCTCTCTGTACTTCCATGCACTACTTACTGACACCTACTCGGGAAATTTCTTTCCTCTTTTGAGAATCTCCAAGGTAGGCAGGGGAGAAGAAGACCAAGCTGAATTAACTGATGATGGAGTTGGGGCACAGAATTATCTTACTGTAATTTATTGGTTGGTACCAGGGATTGAATCTAGGGGCATTTAACCACTGATCCACATCCCCAACTCTTTTTATTTTGAGACAGGGTCTTGCTAAGTTGCTTAGGGCCTCACTGAGTTGCTGAGGCAGGCCTTGAACTTGTGATCTTCCTGCCTCAGCCTCCCAAGCCCCTGGGACTACAGGCATGTGCCACCTAGCCTGGTGATCTTACTATTTTTGTCAACTCCCTTTATCAAGAAATTTAGCACATGCCTGGAGAGTGACAATTCCTCTAGCTTGTTTTCAAGTCAGCTCAGTCAAGCATCAATTAATGTGAGGGCTTTTGAAAAATAGCACTTTCTTTTTTCTGTAATTGTCAGGGGAAAAATAAAGTCAGATTTCTAAATATTTAACCATGTTTATTGTAAATTCAGAGAGGCCAAGTGTAACCCTTACACTTGTTGAGCTGACATATCAGTGGAAGTCCTTAGTGGCACCCTGGGCCAGAGAGCATAGATCTCTGAGCCTGACATGGAGCCTTGAGGAACAGGCTCAAGGAGTGGAAGCCAAGCAGTGGAATGACCAAGTTAGCTCATTCTGACACTATTGTTTTCAAGAGCTATGACCATCATTGACATTTCCATGACATTTTAAGGCATTTCACAAATATCCTACCTAATGCAAAGGCTGACCTTCCACTTAAAATACAGCTACTTATGAGATTTATTTTTCTTGCTCCACATTTTCCCTTTCATTTGTGCTGTCCATGTATGATTATTTATTTATACCACAACTACTTCCACTAGAATGATTTCAGGCAGCTTACAATGGAAGTAAAAATAAAATGAGGCCAAAATGTGCATCCCATTAAGACTGAAACATGGGGTGCATACACTTTTCATAAATTTTTTGGCAGCATTACTTCCCCTTTATCCCTCCAGTCCAATGTGTTTAGCATCTAACTACAAAACTTTCCTCTAAGAACATACTGTAGAATTGAAAGAATTCTTGACTCCAATTTTCAAATCCAAAGAAGCAAAACTTTTCCCCTTCATCTGGCAATTATCTGAAAGAACTTCAGTTCCATTGAACTATTGATGATGACCTTGGTTCAAAACACGCACCTCCCCCATCCATCCCCACACAGAAAGACACAATGAATTAATCCACCTAATTCTCTTTCTGTCTCTGTTTCTGCAGGGAGAGGACCATCTCTTTTAGGGTGGGACAAATATTTTCTGGAAAGAACTAGTTATTAAATATTTTAATTTTGTAGATCATCTGGTCTCTCTTGCAACTACTCAACTCTGCATTTATAGCATAGAATGGTCATAGAAGTATGCAAAATGTAAAGAATGGGTGAAAACTTTTTTTTTTCCTTTTACAAAAGCAGGTGGGAAACTGAAATTGGTTCCTTAATGACAGCTCGCTGATTTCTTATCACTCCTTTCTATTATTTCAATATAGATTTAGAGTTAAAATTCAAGTTGAGAAAATTAAGCAAGAAATATTCAAAGTGAACAGAAAATTATTGGCTCTATTGCTTTTATTAACCTATTTTCCTGTTGCTTTTTTTCCCCTTATTTTTGTTTTGATAGACTGTGCTTTTATTATTCCTTTTGTAGTGGACTGAATGGAAGTCTCAAAGATATATCCAGGTAAACTAATGACTGGAACCTGTAAACATTACCTTATTTAGAGAAAGGATCTTTGCTGATGTGATTAAGTCAAGGATCATGAGATGAAGAGATTATTCTAGGTCATCCTGGTGGACCCTAAATTTCTAAGCATCATCCTTATAAGAGAGAGGTAGGAGAAATTAGAGAAACACACAGAGGAAAAGATGACATAAAGAAAAGGCAGAAATTAGAGTCTACCATTGCAACTCAAGGAATAGTGACAGTCTCCAGAAGCTGGAGGTGGCAGGGAGTCCTTACCCCCCAGGGCCCAGAGGGGAAATGTGGCCCTATGAAACTGAGTCAGCCCAGTGAAAGGAGTTGAACATCACGTCTCCAAAATTGTGAGAGAATATATTTCTGATGCATTGAACCACCCAATTTGTGGTAATTTAAACAACATCCAAAGAAAAGTAAAACACCTGTATTTCCTTCCTCTGTGCTAAAAATGATTCTGTTGTTTTAACCTATATCCTCAAGACAAATATGACTTAGCAGTGTATAAATGTATCCAGCATCCTTATCTTTTACCAGAACTAAAGAAGGAAATCATTTCAAACTTATGCTATTATTATCCAAGTTTTTGGTTGTTCTTATAGTTAACACCTCAAATTCATTGTTAAAATGCATTATTTTATCTTTTCATAACAATTAATGATTACTTACCTATATCCTCATATTTATTAGTTTTCCAATTCATTTGCTTATAATTGTTTTTAACAAATCTTTACATTGTGGTCTAATTTTCTATTGAAGTGCATCTGTTAGGTGATTATTCAGTGAGAATCTATAGAGGAAAATTTTGTTATTCTTTGTTTTACCTGGAAATAAGTTGTTTCAGTGAAAATTTTTATTTTTTTGTGACCAAAAGACCTGACAAGAGCCACTTAAAGGAGGAAAAGTTTATTTTGGCTTATGGTGTCAGAAGAAGTCCACAGAGGGCCAGCTCCACAGCTCTGGACCCAAGGTGAGGCAGAACATCATGGCGGAAGGATGTGGTGGGAAGAAGCAGTTTAGGATATGTCGAGAGGAAGTAGAGAGAGGGTGCTGCTTACCAAGAACAAAATATAGGCACCCCTTAGTGACCTTCTCCTTCCAGGCACACCCTACCTTCCTAGAATTACTACCTAGTTAATCTATATTATTGGATTAGCACAGTGATTAGGTTAAGGCTTTCATAACCCAATCACTTCTCTAAACTTTCTTGAATGGTTTCATGCATGAGATTTTTGGGGATACCACATATCCAAACTATAACATAGCAATTTTAATTTTGCAGTTAAATGACATTTGAGCTAGAGAAATGGTTCTAGGTGGACAATTATTTTGTCTAATACATTGGAGCTCTCATTTTATTACCTTTTCATCTCTGTTATTCTGCCCAAACATCTACTTCCAGTCTAATTTGTTTTCTTTTATAGGTAATTAGTCTTTCCCGGTGGTTGTTTTATGGTCTTCTCCTCATATAGGAATTCTGTCTGGGAGCTCATAACTTAGTGGGCTTCTTGCATCTCAGAATCCACCCCTTTTCTATTTTAGGGGAAAAAATCGGTTTTTATCTCTTCAAATATTGTACTTTCTCATTTTTCTCTTTATTTCTAAAATTTAATAATACATATGTCCTACATTTTCATACTACTTTTTAGGCCTCTTGATCTCACTTTTATAGTTCTCATGAATTTTTCCCTCTGGGCTGAACTCTCAGTAGTTTCAATTATTATTTTCTTTCTAATTCTATGTAAAATCTTTTTATTCCATCTAGAGTCATAACTTTTAATGATTTTACTTTTTATTTGTTCGATTCATTTCTTTTAAAAGTCTTCCTACCTATTTTTCTTACTATCCTTGCTTTCATCACCATTTTAATTTATTCTTTTGGCTCCTAAAGTTTAAATCAAAGTACATTTCCTTTCAGGATGTTTTGTTATACCTCATGGTTTTAGTATGCCAAGTCACACATAAGGTAGAGTGCTCCCTCAGGAATTTATTGTAAGCTTGAGTTCAGTGTGAGCTGATTTTTTTTTTTTTTTTTTTTTTGTGGGAGCTCTGTGCACTGTGGACTTTGGAAATTTCCAAACAGAATGCTATGGCATGAGTTTGCACTGCAGAGCCTCAGAGAAATTGCTACTCTGAGTTCAGTTCATATGTTAACGTACCACAAATCTGACATAAATCCTGAGACTTGTAATGTCTTATTATGAGTTCATCTTCAGTATAAGCCTTTTGTTTGTGTGTGTTCATCCGGTGTGCATGTGCACGCATAGGGGATATCTGGGCACCATGGATTTGCAGAGTTTCTGAATATTTTTCATGGCATGAGCTTTTTCTTGGGGCTGAGGGGCAATTACTTCTCTGAGTTCAGTTTATAGGTTAATTTACCATCCTAGGATATTTATAGTACATGTGGTATGAATTTAAAGGTCACATCTGTCTATGATGAAGTTGTGAGATTTGCAAAGTCTTAATATAGCCTCACTTCCAGTGGGGAGTTTGTGAATGTGTGTGTGGGGGTGGGTGTGTTGGAGGTTGGTTTGGATTGACACACAGTGTCCTCTGAAATTTTACAAATAAAGAAGTATGGCATCTTACTGGGGCCCTCAAGTAATTTGCTATTTGAAATTTAGTTACATACTAATCCATAAAATATGGATGTTTGTAGCATTTGTGATATAAATAAGGGTATCACATTTGTCCAAGGTAAAATTAGGGGTTTTAATTTTCACAAGAGATTTTCTTTCCCTCAAAAAGATGCTGAAATGATGTTTTTTGTTGTTGTTGTTGTCCATAGCAGTGATAGTCTTTCAACTTCATTTTCTTGGAGAAAATATGCACCAAGAGTTACCTATATTTTATGAGTTTTTCCAAGCCTTGCTGTCTTTGGTTCTGGCTTTCAATCTCATGCAGTCTCTGACAATGAGGCACCTATTCCTGAATGGATGTTACATCACAAACCCTAAGGTGCTCATGCCTCGTATGTGAGTCTTTTACTCTTGGACTTCCAATGAATGACTGCCTGGGTTATAATGTTTTTGTTTGTTTCTGCAAATAAACAAATTTAATACTATCTTTTTCTAATTTTTCTTAAAAACAAACAAAGAACAAAACACAACAATCCAGGATGCCTACATGTTTGGAGCTTCATTGAATGGGGTCCTTGTTAGCTTAAGTCTGCCATGATACTGAAGATACTTCTTAATGCTTCAAATTCAAAAAGGCCAGCATTAAAGAAGGTCTGTCAGCTAATTTTTAAAAGACCTGTGAATCACAGGCAAGGTAAGCCCTGGGTGTTAAGGCAAGATGAGCAGGAACTGGGCAGTGGGGTCGAGAGTCAGTAAGTTATAAGTCCATCCTTCACAGAGGTCCTGCCCCACACCTGGGAGGAAGAAGGACCATTCATATTAAAGAAAGATGGTGACAGAGAAGGTGAAATGGAAGCAGATCTGAAGAGAGTAACACAGTCTGCCATTTAGATAACTGCAATTGAGAGAGTGACTCTTGTGTATATTCTGCTAAGCTTGTCAATCCAAATACTTAGTCAAGCAGGATGTGCAGCCTAGAGCAGCAAAGGCAAACCAGAGGTGTGGTGCACCTTTCAAGCTACTCAGTGTGTGGTCCACACAAGGAATCAGCATCATCTGGGAGTTTGTTAGACAGACACGCTGTTCTGGCAACACCTCAGAACTCTTGAGTCAGAATCCACTTAATTCATCATCTTACAACCATGCCCACGCCAACCCCCCACCCCCACCCCCACCCCATATAGCATCCTGATTTCAAGTTCTGATCTTAGTTTGGGTCATTATAATGGTAGTTTGAATTGTCAACTTGCTTGGATTAAGAGATGCCCATGATTAAGAGGCTTCTGGATGTGTTAATGAGGGGTGTGTCTAAGAATGATTGGCATGTGGGATAGTGAACTGAAGTGAAGACCCTCCCCAAGCATAAGCAGCACCATCCAATAGGATGGTGGCTTGGATGGTATAAAATTTGAAAGAACAAGGAAGCAGCAGCAGACACAAGCTCAATTCTTTTTGAGCAGATTCTTTATTGCTGCTCTGATCCCCTAAGGATATGGGACTCTTGCTTCTTCTCTTCCAGAGCATGCTCTGCCAGTGATTCTCCAGGGAGTTTCCAGAAACCTTCAATTTGGGACTAGGGCAGCACTGTTGATCCCTTTTGTTCTGGGGCTTCTGTCTTTTGCCCTGCACAGCTACTGGTTCCTCCATCTCTCCAGCCTGCAGATGGCCATTGTGGACTATCCAGCTTCTGGTCAAGCCAATCTGATAAATCACCTTTTTCTTATCATACTTCCTGTTGATTCTGTTCCTCTAGAGAACCCTAACTCAATACTCAACCCACCACTTGTTAGCCATGTAAAACTTGGGAAGTTACATTCTCAAAGGTCTCAGTTTTCTCAGTATGATATCTACTCATAGTAATATCTACATCGCAAGATTTTTTTGTGAACATTAAGTGGAATAATATACATCAAACACTTAAAAGTCTGATACATAGTAAGTGATGAAAAAAAAGTTAATTACTTTGTAAAGGAAGTTAAGCTGTTCAAAATGAACATATAGGTCCAAAATAAATAAACATACCCTTAAAAAGAAATATAAATGTAATAAAAAATAACTGCTTTATTAATTACCATTATTTTTATGGATGAGAAATCCATTGTGATTTGTGAACATGTCATTTCACCTGTAGAATTCCACAGATCACACTAGCTTTGGGGGTGGTAAGGGGTGAAGGGTGTTGTCCTTGCTCTTGAGGATCTTGCTATTTCAGTGGGGAGGAACATCAACAAGAAACATGTGATACTAAAGTTGAGTCTTAAAGTACGAGTAGGACTTTACTGGGATGAAAATAAGAAAAACATTGCAGGAAGAAGGGGGACCTATATTTTAATCCTCAAATTAGGAAATGAATCTGAAATTCCATTAAGATTCTCAGAACAACAGAGAATATGGATGTAGCCCATGTGTCAAATTCCATCAGTGAGAGGCACAGAAATAGCAGACCCTGCTGGAGTCACAGGTATTCTATTATAGGGAAGTTCCAACTTTCCCTCTGAGGGATTGATATGTGAATCTACTGATTTCATACAATAAATAGTTTACCAGGGGAAAGGGACCCCAAAATGATCTTAGTTTTTTGTTTTGTTTTTTATATATCTTTATTTATTTATTCTTATGTGGCGCCGAGGATCAAATCCAGTGCCTCACACATTCGAGTCAGGCACTTTACCTCTGAGCTACAGCCCCAGCCCCTGGATCATAGTTTTATGTGACATAGGAACCTTCAGAGAGAAGACCCAAAGATGCAGGGGAAGCTATAGGAGAAGCTGTCTGATTTGTTTAGGTTCTGAGAAACTGGGAGAGCCGGGTAGAGATTGTTGGACAGAAAGGGTTTGAGCTTATGGAAATGGACTGAACAGGGAAACCCAGCCAGGCCTGTCTGTTCAGATTCTTCCTGATCCTTTGTGGTATTTCTTCCTCCCAGGTCTGGAGCAGGGCCCCATGCAAGAATGGTCTCATAACTTATAAGCAAACAGAGAAGATCAGGATTTTTTTTTTTAGTTGTTGATGGACCTTTATTTTATTTATTTATATGCAGTGTTGAGAATAGAACCCAGTGCCTCACACAGGCTAGGCAAGTGCTCTACCACTGAGCTACAACTCCAGCCCCCAGGATTTCTCAATGAACAACTCTTACACAGAAAGCAGAAGAAAGGCAGTGGGACATTGTAGATCTTATTACTTTGGGGGAGAATGGGTTCTGATTTCTAAGACCTGCCTCAGGAAAGAGGAATTCTAGTTTCTGTGACCTGTCTCAGTGGGGAAAGAGGGTAAGAGATGGGAGTGCAGGAGAAGATCAGAGAGAAACTGTTTCTGAGGCCTTGGGATATCATTTTTGCTGAGGGCCATTACCAAGTAGGAAATTTCCTTGCCAGCGTACCCCATGTTAATTTCGCTGTTGACATTGCATGTTAGGTGACCTTGCCCAAGGACGAGGGTGGATCCAGGATTAGGGTGTATCCTGCAGTTTGAGGAAGTATCCCAATCCTTGGGTTTAGGGCGTTCCCGGTTTAAGACAAGTTTAAGGCGTTCCCAGTTTAAGACCTTGGATTTTAGGGAAGTTCGATGTTGAGGATTATTGCTGCTGGAATTAGGGCGTTCCTGCTGCCTAAGCTCCTGTTGAACTCTCGTGAGATTCAGAGAGCATTTTGGGAAATAAGCCTCGTGGAGTAGGTGAATTGGGTGGCAGGAGAACTGGGATTGCCCCAGAACGTGTGTGGAGGCTGGTGTGAGTTCGGGAATAAAGAATTGCTGTTTGAATCTACAAAGCTGTGTGGTGGCTTGTGATTCTGTGCCCAGCCGAGACTGCGGCAATTTTCTTAGCCCCAACACCAAGTTTCCGAAACTTTGCATTGATAGAGGAGCCAACACTTAAAGTTTCTATTCACAGTTGAAGATACCAACATACAACAAGACCAGGTCACAAACAGAACTGGCCTTTGAACCTAAGAAGTCTGGTTATAGAGACAATGGTCAACCACTCTACTACCTTGCCTCTGCTTCTTATTATATAATATGGCTTTAAAAATGTTATAACCTTTACATACACATACACACACACACACACACACACACACACACACACACATCCACATCCACACATACAGTATGGCTTCCACCAATACATGTCATTTTGCACTACGAGCCAAAGAATGTTAAGTCTAACTATTGTTAAGTCAGAGACTTGACGTATTATGAATTTCAAGTAATTATCAGAGTTCCTCTATGTTTTCAGTTAGTTTCAGACTCAAAACCAACAGTAGGTATGAATTACCCAATTTATTTTATTTTTGACTTTCCCAGTTTAATCTGAAGAGACATCTCAAACAGAAACTGACAAAACAATAAAAGAATAACTTCTCCAGTTTTTAGTCTGAATGAGTCAGAGTCCAGTCAGGACAATAGAACCAGTTTCAGTAAAGGTAGGATTCAGTTCTCTGAAAGAGAGGAAGTGCTGTTCGGCTGGTGCTCATACCTTTCAAGAGGTATAAAGGAGCTGATTTCAGATTGAATAATAAATAAATAAATAAATAAATAAATAAATAAAGCCAGAATTTGAAGCCACTGCCCCTGTGAAGGACCAATTGCTGAAGCATCCCTGACAGGAGCAGCAACAAAATCAGGATGAAACAAGTCCCTTATCTCTCCTTCTTCCTGCCTTTTTATTTCTCACTGGTCCTGGTTAGACAGAGGCTGGTAGTAAAGGAGAACAAAGTTGCAGAGTTCCAGCCTCAGCTCCAGGAAGCAGAGCACAGAAGGATGCATTTAGTGCCAAGAGACTGATTTAACCCAGTACTTAAACCAGTACTGTTCACTTGTTTGTCTACTCAATGTCAATACACATTTCCATATGCTTACTTGAACTATAGTATCAATCATAAAATTTCACTTTTGCCTAATTGGTGGCAGCTACCCTTAGTAAAATGAAGACCTGTTCAAGGGTGAACTTGAACCAAAAATGGGAAAAAAATCTGTCTCTGAACATATTAAGACTGTTTTAATTTCCTGTTAACCTTTTATGACTCATATTCAATTATAGTAATCTCTGAATCTCCACTTTTCTACCCTTTCTCCTCCTCCCCATCTGGATTACTACTGCCCTAGCTCAGGTTTGATTCAATTGTTACCTGGGCTAATGCAAAAATTTTCAAATTCTCCTCCTTGCCTTTTGTACTTTCTTTTATAAGATCTCATACTATGTAACAGAGTAATCTATAAACACCATGCATTAGGCCCATCGGTTTTCTGTTTAAACCCCAATATGCCATCTTGTAGCCATCAAAATAAAATCTAGACCCCTTGCTTAGGCTTCAAATAACTCAAGTAGGTGGCTGTGAGAGGTTTCTCAGCTTCATTTCCAGGACCTCAGACTCCTACTGCAGAGTCTGCAGAATTTCTCACAATTCTAACCCTTTGCTTATTTTACCTCCATACTTTTGCATAGACTCTACCCTCTGTATGGAATGGACTCCCTATCTGTTCACCTGGCTCCCTTGCACCTGTGGCTCAAGATGCAATTCGGACATCTGCTCCAGGAAGCAGTCCTTAGACCCCAGGCCACTTTCTTTATGCTCTGTAGTTCACTTACTTTATCATACACAACACAGTTCAGGTGTCTTTGTTTCCTTGTTCTGCAAGTCCCTTAAAAGCAGAGGTGGTGTCTCTTTTTCAATTTCTATCCCAAGCAGGGAGTATAAGGTCTGGCATAAAACATATGCTCCACGAGTGTTTTCCTGTGTGAGTCAAGTTCAGTTCAATGGATCTCAAATTCATGTGATGGCCTCTCTTCAGGGCTCTGTCCTTTGTTCTCTCTTTAACTCATCTCTGAGAGTCAAATATTTGTTCTCCTTTTCCTCATGAATCAGAGGGCAGACCTCAGCTTTCCCTAAAGTGCAATATAATGGGGATTGGCTTAGAAGAAGTATATGAAGTGCCAACATTTAACCTTCAGTTTGCAGAGGAAGCAGCATGCTAATTAGTAAAGTTGCCCCCTCCCCTGGAGCTCTGGATGAATGTCCCTTGCCTTTAGAGAGCAGGAGGTACCTTGCAGAATCTATTCTAAATGGAGCTGAGAACACTGCTTTCCTGCTTTTGCCTCTTGGCCAAGGTTTGAGTCCATTGTGCCTTTTTCAGCTATGGAATTTGGAGAAAGGACATTTTACAGACTACACAGGAGGAAATATTTTTCATAATCTCCTGTGGTAGAGAGGAAAGGGCTGGGGAGGGAGAGCGAGCCTCTAGACTGGCACCTGTCTATGCGAATCTGCTGGCCAGCTCTGAAGCACAAGTGGCCTTTGAATAATGATTCTCTCTCCAAACCCACTGCTCAGGAAGCAGTCCTTAGAGGCCAGGCCACTTTCTTTATGCTCCATAGTTTACTTTTAAGGGAGAGGAGTGGACGGCCTCTGAAGCTGACCCCTGATCTTACAGTCTTTGCTAGATGCATAGATTTTTAAAAGTATGTTTAATTTAAACATCCTGAAAGTCATAAACCGGGAAACCAAATGCTAGCAACTGAGTTTTCATGTTAAACAAAGAGCAACTTTGGAATAAAAGTCACTCAATTGGACTCTAGGGTTTATTTTGTTGCACAGCATAGCACTAAGCTTTATCCAAACAATAAAATTCATGCTGAGCTTGATGACAACATCCTGATAATACTGTACAGTTGATACTACAATTGTGCTCTCTCCCCTGCCTCTGGAATAATGAGATGCCCACACTGTTAACTAACCGACTGCAAAATTTATTGAAAAATAAACTGTCTTTTCTATTTTTTGCAATTTTACTCATTTGCAGATCCATTTCCAGATGGGCTCAATGACAATTATCATATTTGTTACCTGCTAAGGGTTCTTAAGAGCAGAAGCCTGGCTCCACCCCCAAACTCTATTCTAAACAGAATTCTTCAGGTACCTTAAAGGCACACTGGCTTGCTTTAATTGCCTACTTTTAAACCTTGAGGTTGGTAAGCAGACTTAGTTATATTTTTATTTCTCTTTACAAGTCTGCAAGAGGCTTCATACAGTAACAAAAGCTTGTCCTAGATTAATATTCATGAAACTCTATAGATCAGAGAGGGAAAACAACACTTTTTATTTAACGTATGGGAAAGAAGAGAGACTTTCAATGGAATTCCATGAGCATGATAAATATTATCCAAAATGTGAAGCCAGATTAGCCCCAACACCTTTCAAAGAAACCAAGGTAAAAGAATGAACAGAATTGAAGCAAGGAGGAAAACTAGGGATTAGATGTCAAGCTATGAAAGAAGTAGAAGAGCCCATTTTGACTCTTATGCTTTACCCGCTACAGTATAAGAAAGAAATTCATTTTATAGTCTTTACTTTATAAATCACTATTTTACATTTTTAAAAAAAAACATAAGCTAATGTTTTACAATATTGACTTCAATAAAAGTGGACACATTAAGTCATGGGTTAGTGATCCTACATAAAATAAGGTTGCCTACCATTATAACACAAGGGAACTCACCTAGAACTTTCTATCCCTGCTAAGAAAACATCATCACAGGGCCTAATGTTTCATAAATTACAGAAAGAAATAAAAATAAGTTTTGTTGTTGAAATGTCCTGCCATATTAGATGATATTTGTTCTTATGAGTTTTTCTTTTTTTCTTTTCTTTTTTCTTTTTGAGGGGTGGTATTAGAGATTGAACTCAGGTTCACTCTACCACTAAGCTATACTCCCAGCTCTTTGCATGCTTTTGTTTGTTTTGAGACAGGGTTTAAGTTGCTAAGGCTGGCCTCAAAACTGTTGAACTTAAACCTTCCTGCCTCAGTTTCCCAAATTGCTGGGATTATAAACATGCACCACCATGCCTCACTGTTTGATGAACTTCTCTCTCTGATGCTTGAAACTCTTTCACAAACATATAGACATGCATATAGGTGTGTGTGTGTGTGTGTGTGTGTGTGTGTGTGTACATAGACATAAACATATATATACACATGCTTGAGAATTGAAAAAAATAATCCAAGAGATTCTCTACAATTCTTGAAAGTTGACTTTATAAAATCATACCATATTGAAGTGGAAATAAGTTTATAATACATCTAATACATCTAAGTCTACATAGCCTTTCAATTAGATTCAGCTTTTTCCCCACTTTTACATTTGAGTCTATATCCAGAGGTGCCAGACACCACCTGTCAAATACCATGCGATTAGTTAATGCCATTGTTGGACCTTAACTCAGAAGTATTATCTGCCTGACCCAGGTTCATTTTCTATACCATCATATCATGAACTTAACCAGATAGATCTACTTTAAATCACAATCTTTATTTTATCAAAATTATTTTGTAATAAAAAATCATGTATTACAAGAATCAACTATGTACATGAAGATAAAAATAATGACAAAAATATAATACCCATATTAAAAAATTAAACTTTGCCAGCAACATCTTTACATTCTACTCCTTAATATAGCCACTATCCTAAATTATTCACTTACAGGATATATGTATATTTATATGCAAAATATATGTTACATATAAAATATATCTAATTACATACAGTTGCAAAATATATGGAAATATATGTTGAATATATATGTGTATGTTCATAGATGTTGAACATGTATGTTCATAGTTAATATAAACTGTGCATAAACACATCCTTAGGTGATGTTACTTAGTTTTTGAGTTTTAAAACTTATATAAATAATTTTATAGTGCATATGTCCTTCTCAAACTTACTCTTTTGACTCAACTATTCATGGGAATTTAACTATTCAAATTCATAAATGTGTATTTGTGTGCCTCTTGATACTTTTGTGTGTGCTAAATATTATAATATTATGTCAGTATGTGGCAATTTATGTGTATATTCTCTTGCTGCTGTGCATTTGGTCTGTTTCTAACTTTTTGTTATCATAAAGAAAGCACAAATGCAAGGCTGTGTCTGAGAGAGATAACCAGCAATACCAAATCTGGCTCCTGGGTCTGCATGCATCTTTGAAATATCTCTCTATGGTTGGAGTGTAAAAGTCTTTGTTTTCATTTTTAATCATTTTACAATTTATCTATAATTGGTGTTATTAAATTTAAAAATTGCTTTCAGTAATAAAAAGCTTCTTGTGGTGACATTTCTCCATTATTTCCTTGATTGCTAAAAAAAATTTAAGTAGCCATTCCATATTCCACAACTGATAAGTAGTAGAACTAAGATCCAAATCCACATCTGACCAGCTCTAATGTTCATATGCTTTACACTTAGCTATATTATCTATTGTTCTTAATGATGTATATACCAAGGTATTATTGAACCTGGAAAATATTTTTTAAAAGACACTATGTATTTGAAAAGCAAATATTTCATACATGCACACTTCCACATTTAAACACATACATATATAAGCACGCACACAGTTGGAATGGAAGGCAAACAAAACTATGAAAGTTGATCTGATGTAAATATAGAACATAGGGCTGAGGATGCAGCTCAGTGGTAGAGTGCTTGTGTAGAATGTCACGTCTTGGGTTCCACCTCCAGTGGCGATGGGTGGCGGGGCAGTGGGATGAATGTGGATGTATAAGACTTGAAATCAGGTCACAGCAGTTGGGGAAGCTGAGGTGTGTCCCATTAATAGCAGTGTCACTTAGATTTATGTGCAATAGATATTTATGCTGTTTATATTCCCTATTATTTCATTTTATTTTTTTAGATGATAGGTCTGAAATAACAATTTTATAATTCTGAGATTCCAGTTCTCTTCTCTTTACTATTATTACATTAATAAAATGATAGAACTTTCTATCCCTGCTAAGAAAACATCATAGGATTGTTTAATAGGATTTAATAAAAATGCTAAACATTAAGTCATTGCTCATATTGCTTTTCTTTCTTTGCCAGTGGCCCTACATAAAATAAGTCTTCTACCTTTACAATAAAAGAGAACTCTTCTAGAACTTTACATCCCTGCTAAGAAAATAAAAGTGTAAAACTGGCCTAATAATCATGACAGTTTCATAGAGTTGTTATGTTGATTAAATTAGTTAATGTCTCCCAAAAGTCCATGTGGCACAGGTTTGGTCCTCAGGGTGGTCCTAGTGGGAGGTGCTGTGGACCTTTAAGAGGAAGTGTCTGTGGGAAGTCCTTAGGTCATTGGGAGGATGTCTTGAAGGTGGCTGTGGGAGACACTGATCTCTTCCTCTGTGCTTCCTGATTCATGAGGTGAGTGGTTTGTTCCACTGTACATTTCCACCATGATGTGCTACCTTATCACAGGCTCAAAAGAATGGGGCCCCTGATCTTATACTGGAACCTTTAGAATTGTGAGCCAAAATAACTCTTTTCTCTTCAAAAATTAATTGCCTTAGGTAATTTGTTACAGTGATGGAAAGCTGACAAATACACCAAGAAATAAGATTTTTCCCCCTAGACAAATGCACTAATAGTAGAATCTAGAAACACATTTTAGAAAAGAATAAGAATAAACAAAAAGGATTGGCAAAGTAGTATAATTATTTTACTCCATGAGGAGATAAAAGATCTGTGAAAGAGGAAGAAAATAATAAAAAAACACAATAAGACTGAATTTTAAAAACAAATTTATTAAATCCGCCTATAATAATATTTATCCCTATCATATTACTTTAAAAAGCTTTATAAAATCAATACTGCATATTATAATTGTAAGTAGATAACTTGTTTATTCTCAGACTATGCCATGGAGTGGGTGTTTGTGTTGTCAAATGGCAAAAAAACGTGTTTACTCTGAAAATCAATTTAAACTAATAAAGAGAGTTGATCTAAATTAGTGAAAAATCTAAACTATAGAATACTTTTGCCTATGTTCATTTACATTAGGTTTATTTAACTTACTTCTTATACTTGAAAGTGATGAATTATATCTTAATAAATAGCCTTTGGGGACCCGCTATGAAGACTAACAGAACATTTTATTTTCACATGTAATTTGATGTATATTTTAGATGCAATTAAGGTAGGTGCAGAAATATTGTTTGGCTTCTTCTTCTTCTTCTTTTTTTTCTGGTGGGACTGGAGATTGAACCCAGAGCCTTGTGCATGTGAGGCAATCATTCTACCAACTGAGCTATGTCCCCAGTCCTTGGCTTCTTAAATATATTAAAAATTCTCCCTAAAAATTATCCCATATGTTAATCTTTGAAGTAGGTTTTGCTGAGTAAAGGTATGGCAAGGACAATGTTTACCTGAATTGCCAGAAATACTTTGATAACCTTGAGTTAATGAGATAAAAATCTATGTGTGTAGTCTTTTATCTTAGGTCCAATCATGTCCAGAACATTTGAAACCTGAGATGAATTCAGGGTTTCTCTTGATGTTAAGGTTCCAAGTTAGTGTTTTGGGGCTGCTTTATCTACTAAGTGTTTTGGTAGAATATTTTGTGTAACTTCCATAAGAGAGAACTCTAATTGGTACATTTGGAATGTCCGGGGTGAGAGATTGTTTTAATCAGCTCTTTTGCTGCTCTGACTAAAAGATCTGACCAAAACAATTGAACAGGAGGAAAAGTTTCAGGGCTCATAGTTTCTTAGATCTCAGCTCATAGATGGACAGCTGCATTCACTGGGGCTTGAGATGAGGCGGGACATCATGGTGGAAGAGTACCATGGGGAGAAGTGGCTCATATGATGATCAGCAGCAGAGGGAGACTCCACTTGGCAGATACCAAATATACCCTAAAGGTACACCCCTCTGACCCACGTCCTCCAGCCACACCATACCAGCCTCAGTTCCCCCTTAGTTAATCCCATCAGGGATTTCATTCACTGAGTAGGTTAAGACTGTCATGACCCAATCATTTGTCCTCTAAACTTTCTTCCATTGTCTCACATATAAGCTTTTGGGGGACACCTCACTTCCAAACCATAACAGAGATTCAGAAACTGAGAATGTAGAACTGAATTTCTTTGGAAATTTCCAGAGTGATAATTGTTAGGCAGGAAATTTACTTTAATTCAATGAGCACTGTGCACCAGATACTACACTAGGTACTTCACATTTGTTATTTCATATTATCACAACTTCCCTCTGATGTTTTTATTATTATCAGCTCCATTGAACTGATGAAGAAATTGGGAGACTGAGCAGCTGTACCAACAGCAAGCGCTGAACACAGGCATTGAATTCATATCTGCACGACTCTTTCAGCTGCACTGTGCCATCTCCACGTCAGGTTAGTTTTTATCCTACATTATGCATCCTCAGGCCTTGTCTTATGATTCCTGACCCCATGGGTATAGACTGAATATTCTGTCACCTGCTCCCAATTTCATAAGTTGAAGTCCCAGTCCCCAGTGTGATGATATTGGGGGATAGCACTGTTTGGAGATATTTAAGTTTAGATGAGGTCACAAGGGACTATCATGATGGAATTAGTGTCATTGTAAGGAGAAGAAGGGATCAGATCTGGCTTTCTTCACCTTGCAAGGACACAAGGGAAGATACTATTTGAAAGCCAGGAAGGGAGCCATCACTGGAAACTAAATCTGCTGACTATCTTGGAGGAATAAACAAATTTATTATTCAAGCCATTCAGTATATAGTCTGGTATAGCAGCCCAAGCTGAATAATGTACCCATCCTCCCAGAAATAGTTTTTATTGCTAAATAGTTTTCAGAATGTTAAACTGTCTGGCATGCCAAAGCAGACTGAACATACATTGAAGATTTTATTCAGTTCTTTATTCGTGAAGAAACTGAGAGGTTGGTGAAGCTAGTTCAAAGAGCATTTTGAAGAAGAGGGTATTTATATTCCACTAGCCAAGACACATTCAAATAAGATTGTGAAGGTAAAAACAAAATTTACTAATGTTTTACAGTACAATAAAACTGTAAACTTTAGGGTTAATGTCTCTTCCAGAAAGAAATAAGTTAACATGTAACTTCTTGGAGTCTGAGTCCCCAATACTAAGTAGCAAATCAAACACAGTTATATTCCCATAGTTAATGACATTGACCTTGTTAACAAGGTAACAGCGGAACATTGAAAAGACATGTCATTCCCATGTAGTCCTACTCCTAAGATTTTAATAACGTTTTTTGCATTATATTGCTATTTACTCTCACAGCACCCGCTGGCCTTATATAATGAGATTTATGACAATTTAGATTTTTACTTTTGTCAACTTGCCCTCTTTGGCTACAAGCTATTTGATAAATTTAAAGGTCGATTCTTTCTTCTCTTCCCTATAGGTCCAGCTTCTAGCCAGCACAGTACTTAACATATAAAGAGTGACTGATTAATTATAATTAAATTAACAAATAACTTTGAATTATCTTTATGTCTTCATGTTTGGGGTTACTCAGAAACTTCTGATAGGCAGAGATTTTAGTGGCAGCAGAAGCCTCGGATTTTTGTGTCAGTACTAGTGACAGATTTCAGCAAAGGAATGACACCAAAACACCAAAGCCTGGTAGGTAATTCTCATGGATCACCACATTTCTCAGGTATCAGTTTCCTTATATATAGGAAAAATTCATCAGGGCCCTCAGCAACTGGAGAGACCAATTCCATACATTCGATGCTATGCCATTTTCATGGTAGAGCTCATAAGACTTTAGAACGTAACATCACTTTCTTTGGAAATATGCTCTTTTAGTATTACAGGCATAAGCCTTAATGTACAAAGTTCTAGCTGTTTACTGATGTTTCCTTTTGCTGTGGGCTAAGTCAAGAGTCTGATCCAGAGTGATGTAGCCTCTACCCTAGGTTGTGGAAGCTTCACTTTTCTTCTCCCATTCATCATGAGAAATACAATTTTCTGTTTCCCTTGGCAACCACTGGCTCCTGACTTGATACTCAGGAGGGCTTTGGTACTAAGAAATTCCCTCAAAAAGATGCTCCCTCAAATCACCAGGGAGATATGTGACATTTGCATCTTTCTAGGCAAGTGCAGAGCTCCATTTATTGCCATGTGGAACTCACTATCTTTCTATGCTCCGACTCCAGCAATCTGAAAATATGGCAACAACCCCGCGTTAACACCGTCTATAAACTCCCAAGGACTCAGAATTGCTTATATAGAGAAACTCTCAGGAGTATTCACTCTGAATCTCTGAATGCTTTCTTTTAAACCCTGGCTTTATAATTTCATTTATCTCACCACTGTGCATTTCTAAAGCTATTTTCTTTCTGGATCTGCTGCCTGTAAGCTGCATAACCTTAATTTTCTCACCTGGAAGGTGAAGGTGATAACACCTGTGTTGCAAGGTTGTGATGGATTCCAGATGAAATAATGTACACAAATGTACCCAGAACATAGGACAATGTTATAAGAGTCTCCCTCCTCAACGTTTTTACTCTCCCTACAATGAAACTTATATTTATTTATATTTGGCTTTTGCAGTTGTCTATTTCCAATTCCTGGGTTTGTCTAGCAGACATGTCATTTGCATATGATATATTTCCTTCTCTGGAGATGAACTTGGGTCAGTGCATCCCTTACAACTTACATGAAAACTAAAAAAAGGAGGAATATCTTCCACAATGAAATGAAAAAGTTGTTACAATGGCAGCAGCCAGTGGGTAGTCAGGAAGGGACAGATGAGGACCTGCCCCAGACAAAATTATGACTTATTCATTATGGCATTTAAGGTGCTTGTAACAAAACACATGCTACACTAAGCATTTTGTATAATCTCTTACTATTTTTTAAAATTGTCATTGAGAGGAAAATATTAATGTGTCCATGTTAAAGTTGGAACATTGAGGTTAAAAGGGTGTAATTAATTGGGTGAGTGGGTAAGCTGAGATGTAAGCCCAAGCTAACTGCTTCTAGAGTTTGTAGAAGCTACGTTAGTGTTGTCTATTGTTTTTGTTTTTGTTTTTTTTTTTTTTGTACCAGGGATTGAATCCAGAAGTGCTTAACCACTGAGAAACATACCCATTTTTATTTGCTATTTTGAGACAGGGTCTTGCTAAGTTGCTGAGGCTGACTTTGAACTTGAAAGGATGCTGCCTATCCTCCCAAGCAGCTGGAATTACAGGGATTACAGGTGTGGGCCATAGCGTCTATTGATCTTTATTTTCACTCTGCATTTTAATCCCTAACCTGAATCATTTAGTGTCTCTATGATTTCCATTTTTTTTTGTCTAGAAATACACATTTGAAAGTGCTGTCTGGTCCCAACTTTCTCTCCTGGTTGTTAGCCCCTGGATTTTCTCCCCTCCAGTTTCATCCAAATATGGCCAGACTTCTGCCATAATTACATTCTCCTTGAACTCAAAATATCTAAATTAATGCATTTTAATCTTAATAAGAGGCATTATTTTTCTGCTCACACTTATCCCAGGTGGGTAATTTTAATGGTGGGAATTGAGGCACCGAGCAATATCACAATGTCACGTTCTCATCTTCCCCACAGACTTCTACTCTTTGTACATATAGGTTGGCTTTACCTCAAGAAACCATGATTGTCTCCTGAGACTCTGCACTGTCCTGGATTTAATGCTTTTAAAGTAATTTAAAAGACATTTGCTGCCTATGAGACAAACTGTTAGGCGACCACTCAGAGAAGATGGTGTTCATATGATAAAATCCATTTCTTAGAAGTCAAGATGATCAACACCTAATTCTTTCCTCATTTGCAAACCATTATTTGGATAGTATTTTTTTTTTGAGGTATAAAGCTTGGAAGGTTTTCTGGTACCTAATTTCAAGGACCATATACCTTTTTTTTTTTTTTTTTTGGTTAACTGAAAAACATACCCAAAGTGGAAGCTAAGTGTAGCTTCTACATTAAGACTACAAACTTCAGAAGCATGCCCAAGGTCTTTGTTGTCTCTTGCCTTCAGTCAGGTATTTTGTAGGTTTCTCCCATGTTTCACCTTAATAACTTGGAGTATTTTTCTAGCCTGTCAATATTTAGGGATGCCTAGTCTAGTGAATATTTTAGTACATATCCTTTATAGCTTAGTACTGGTTAAATGATCTAAAATATACCATTATCTTCAGCATTTTATTACTTCATCATAAATTAATTTTTCATAGACAACTAAATGAACCAACATTATACAAGACATAAAGGATGACACAATATTATTAAAAACTGCTTAAACTATTTTTATGCCTTTTAGAAATTGCCATTTTTCAAAAAAATAGGAAAGCGGATAGACTATTTTTTTAATGTTACAGCATAGATGTCTATAATTATGTTGACAATTTTCTAATATGTGTGTGTGTGTGTGTGTGTGTGTGTTTATTTATATATATGTATGGAACACATTGAAGTCAGAGTATTATATTTTCTTGTGTTCACTAACATAAACCTCTATAGAAGAACTGTAGAGAGAAAACAGGTTGCTGGTCTTGAAGTCAAATGGAAAGGTGCTGATTTACATGAAATAAAAATTTCTTTAGGTTCTGCCCTGCTCAGATATTCTTGAACCATTTTAAGGGCTCTGGGGATCCTGTCTCCTAGGTTCAATCTTTTGTGCTGATAACTGCTCACATCTGAGGCACCTAGGCATGGTGTGTGAGTAAGGACAGAGTCTTTGAGGAAAAGTGTCCCTTTCCTGTTTCCCCATAGACAGAGAAGGGGGAGACCCAGCCATTGAGAACAACTTATACACATATTTAATGCCACAAAAGTAAATCAGAATGACCAGTAGAGTAGATGGAAGGAAACAGGGGGAGGGCAGTGGGAAGGAAAGGGTAGGTACTAGGGACTGAATTAAAGCAAAGTATATCCCATGCCTTTATAATTATGTCAAAATGATTCCTGATGCTATAACTAAAAAGAACCAATACAAAGGAAAAGACCCAAGACATATAGACATATTTAATGCCCAAAATATTTTTTGGAAATGGGAAGGACATACTTGGAATAGACAGAAATATGATATAATTTCCAAGATATCAAGGTGGCTATGTACTAGTAATAAAAGAAATCCCTATAATTGCATCAAATAAAGGCAAGCAACCCATATGATAGCAGGAAAAAAACATGACTAGGCAATTCATAGAAGATAGAAGTGAAATAGCTGATAAATGTGTAGAAATGTTTAGATTCACTAATGTGCAGAGGAATGCACACTAAAGAATCCAGTGAAATTCTACTTTGTTTTAGCCATCAGACTGGCAAATATTAAGAAGATAATTGATACGTAATTCCAATAAGGATGCAATGAAAATCATCTTGGAGAATAGATTTCTGAATCTCTTCAAACTCATTCTATTAAATAAATCTTATAATAAATATGTAAATCATAAAAATAAGGCACATCAGTTAATATAAATAGCATTTTGATTTCTTTGTATTATACAAGACATCTCTCTCTCTCTCTCTCTATATATATATATATATATATATATATATAAAATATATATATATATTATATATATATCTCCATATATAAAATAAGTATAATTTCATGTCCAGCAAACAGAAAAAAAAGCTATGACAATATGACAATTACAACATTTAATATGAATAGGAGAAACTACTAGTTAGGAAAAAAAGGGAACTGCTTATGATATTAACATTGTCTAGTAAAACAATAGCTTCTCATGTGCTGTGATCCAACAATTTCATCTCTAGGAACAAAATCTATAACGTTTGCACATATGTGCAGACAGACATATGGAATGATGTACACTGCTGCTTTGTTGATAATAGTAAAATCTTCTAGCAATCTAAGTTTCAATCAACAGGTGAATGAATAATCAAAAGCTATGTAGAGCTAAACTGAGTGTTTGAACATGAGTAAATCTTAAAAATATCAAGCTAATGTATAATTTAGCATTAAAAAAGACAAAAGAACCCACATGTTTAGGATATGTATTTATGTGTGCCTATGTGCATGTACTTAAGTCTTGACATGTATGTAAAGTAATAGGAGCTTGAGCAGGCAGGATTTACACCAGATCTGTGACAGCAGCTTTTTGGTTGATAGGACTAGGTCTGAAACCAACTATGTCTTTAGTGTTGTTTCATGAAAACATAAAACATTTCAAAATTGCAGTAGGTGGAGTCTTTATGATGTTTATTTTACTGACTTATATGCTTGAAAATTTTAATTAAAAATGAAATAAATTGCATAACCATGTGTATAACAGTAGCCCATTCTGGTAAGAATGGACATGTTTACCCAAATGTCAAATGCACGTATGCTTAAATAAGACTGTGGGAGGGCATATGTCAGATCATTAATACCCTGAACTGAGAAAGGAGCATATATATAAGAAAAAAAACACTTGTGTAATACACACACACACACACACACACATATACACATATATAAATAATTTATATATACCTATATGCCTATATATGTATATATGATTTTATAGCTACAAAGAAGATATCTGGGTTTATTAATGAAATAATTTAAAAAAGAAAAATGAATGAAAATGAGCAAGTAACATAAGTAATTCAGAATAGAAGAAATATAGATGATATAAATATTCCAAAAGAGTGCCAATCCTCATAGTTATTAAAATTCAAATTGAAACTAGAATGTATTGTCTCCCTCCTCCTTTGATTGAAGAAATCAAAAAAGTTATGGAGGAAAAAAAGCACTGGTCTAACATTTCTGAGGGGTGATCTGGAAGTACATGTCGTAAGAATTTTAGCAGAATATTTAGAAAACCCTAAAACAATGATCTGTGTGTACATTATCAAATGCTCATGATAAAAAAAATGAAATAATCTTAATACTTCTTTACAGGAAATGAAAAATAATTATGATTCATCTAAGAAAATACATGCTGTGTGGCCATTAAAAGTTGCAATATAAATAACAGTATATTTATGAGAAAAATAACAGTGTGATATTACTAAGTAAAAAAATCATTAGATCATTTGAATGATCCTATTCTTTAATATATCTGTAAAATTCATGAATGCTTATATTAATAAAACCATCTTAAAAGTGTCAACTATAGAATTTGATTACAGATTTAGTTTAATATCTGTACCTTTTAGAATATTTTTAAATTTCTTCATTATATGCATATATTCCTTTTGTATTCAGAAGAATTTAATGCAAGTACAAAAGTTCAATGAGAAATATGAATATTAATCCATACTACAATGAATATAGTTAAGTATAAATTTAGTGATATGAGAATTAAGTTTAAAGGAAATCTTTTAGGTATAAGAAAAAATAGAAAATGTGAAAGAAAGGTAAATCACTATGCAAGATATAACCAAGATGTTAGAAATCCACTGAATGAGAGCTATAGGAGAACGAAGACTCAAAGAAAATGAGAAAAACAACATACAAACAAGAAATCTTCACAATGCAAGAGCATTTCTCCTGAGCTGACGAATAAAAAGAATGTTCAAATCAAAAGTTCCCTCCTGACCACCTACCTCCATCAAGTATGAGGAAAGTTATTTATGTGTAGACACATACCGGTAAAATCTGAACGCAAGTTGAACAGAAAGTTCACAGATTTGGGGAGGAAAAGTTCAAGCTACCATAGCTTCTGCCTTTAAGTTAAAGGGGGTAGGTAAATGGAAAGCACATTCTTTTCTCACTTCAGTAAGATTGATGAAGACAAAGGAGAAGAGGCCAAAGGAAAAAAAATGCTGAAAATTCCTGGGGAGTGGGAATGGGGAACTGCAGGGAATAAAATAAAATTATGTTATATCACTACTCTTAGAGTAGAAGCAACAGTAATAAATACAAACACTATATCCTCTAAAGATTTTGAAAAGGAAATGCATCCATGGGGGAAAAAACTTAGTGTATTAAAAAGGAAATAAAAAAAAAACTTCCTGAAATTAAAACTCCAACAGCAGAAATGAAAAATTTAATAAAGACATTGGAAAGTAAAGTTATTGATGTCTCTCAGACCCGCAAGGTAGAATATAGAAATAATCTGTTTCAATCCAGAAAGTTCACAATCACATAATAAGAGTTATAGATAGAAGAGAGGAAAAAAATGAGGGGAAATTATCGAAGAAAAAAATCTAATAATAAATCTGAGAATTGAAAGGCTCATGATATACAAGTGCATGTGCATGTGAGCACTCACACACACATATAAATAATTATCTTTGAAAAATAATCTCAGAATCTGAACGCCATTTGGAATTTCACCAGCAATATTAGAAGGAATAAGACAATGATGAAGTATCTTTAGTATTCTGTGGGAAATTATACCTAGTCAAAACAATGTGATAGGGTAATAAAGATTTTTTTTTTAAATATTTTAGTTCTCAAAAAAATCTGTCTCTCATGAACGCTTTCTAAGGAACTTCTGGAGATTGTCCTGAAGTTCTGTAAAGTAACTGTAAAGTAAGCCAAGAAATATGAAAGACACAGAATTGAGGAAACAGAAATGCTACTAAAGGGGAAAGAAAAAGAATTTTCTAGAAGACTGGTAGAAAGAGATCCCAGGAGGATGATCACATGTTCCTCTAGAAATGCATGCCCTGGTTGGATCAGGTGGACAGAAAAACCCATGAGAAGGAGTGGATGTGTTAGTAGGAGGTGGGTAATGAAATGAAGGAACTTTTGGTGTGTTTGAAATTTATAATTCTTTCAAGGAAGTTGAGACTGAATTTGTGGTAGGTGGTAGTATAAACATAGGTCAAAGAGAAAGGAGAATGGGAGAAGTGGAGGAAGTTCTATAATAAAGGAAACACAATCATATAACATTGCACAGCTTAGCTGTGGATAATATTTAATAATATTAATTATTCATAACTAATAATAAAATATTACACCTAGAGTTAACAATAAATGGTGATACGTCTACACAGAAAGCATGGGGGCACTATGTCTATGCATTGATACTACTTAGTGAAATTTATTAAAAATATTCTGTATTTTTCATACAAAGAGCTCAATGGATAACAGACCTAAAACACCAAGAAATGACAACATAAGCATAGTGCTTAGGAATCAAATTCCAGGAGGAAAACCCTTATCAAAAGAAGTATAATGTGAATAAAATCATCTTAGAGTAATTAACAGGTAGTTAGGTCAGATAATCAATATTCTATTACAAACCTCTAGCTTATTTGGTTTTACTCCCTCAAATAAAATATATTTTATAGTCTAATAAATAAATTTAAGGCACTCTCATTGCAGAAAACAGTATGGTATTTCTTCAAGAAAAATAAACAAAATTTATCATAAGATCTAATAATTCCATTTCTGGGTATGAACCCCAAATAAGTGAAAGCAGGCAGTCCAACAGATATTTGTATACTGATATTCATAGTAGCATCATGACAACAGCTAAAATATGAACACAACAGCAGTTTTTATGAACAGATGAATAGGTAAACAAAATGTGGTATATACATATGATGGAATATTATTCAGATTCAAAAAGGAATGGGAATGACATGAATGAACTATGAAGAAACCATGCTGAGTTAAATAAACCAGATGCTGAAGGACAGGTATTGTATATTTCTCTTATATGGGATACGCAGAGCACTCAGATTCACAGAGAAAGAATGTGGGATGGTTTTCAGGGACTGTGGGGATGGGAGTTACTCTTGGACGGGTAGAGTTTGAGTTTGGAAAGATGAAAGGTTCTGGAGATAGATGGTGGTAATGACAGCACAAGAATGTGAGTATATTTCCTGCCACTGGACTCTGCACTTAAAACTAGTTAAAATGGTTCCCTGTGTGTTATGCCTGCTTTTCCACAATAACAAAAATTTGCTTTCATAATCATTGATTTTCTTCCCATTCTAATTTCCTGTTGCTGCTTAATAGATTGTCCAAAACTTGGTGGTTTAAAACTTCATGAATTTATTATATTAAAGCTCTGGAGGATAAAGTCCAACACAGGTCTCACATCAAAGTGTTGGTAGGACTGTGTTCCACATCCCTTTCTGATGTTTTCAGAGAAAAACCTATTTCCTTTTCTTTTCTCACTTCTAAAAGCCATCTGCATTCTTTATGACCCCTTCATTCACTTGAAAACCTGCAATGTTGCACATCCCTGACCCACTGTCCTGTAGTTATATCTCACTGACTCTGATCTCAGCTGGGAAAGACTCTGTTTTTTAAAGACCTAGGCGATTAGATTAGGCCCAGCAGGGTAATCTAAATCCACCAAAGTGGATGTGAGAGCCTATGCCAGATGAGGAGGGCATCTGTACTCAAAAGTTACCCAGCAAAGGATGTAGGAACCTGTGCATGGTAAGAGCCTGACCTGTAACAGAAATAGGCTGGGATATCTGGAGCTAAGCAGATTGAGGTGGGATGATTGTTGGGGCCTGGGAGGCAGTGACCTAGTAAGGGGAATGGAAACTTGAGCAAAAGAGGGAGGTAGGCACTGGTGGGGTGAGGTATTGCCTTAGAAAAGCTTTTAATCAGCCTGAGAGAGGGAGGGGGGAACCTACAATGGGGGAATCAGGCAGGACCAATGCCAAGCCAGGAGGGGATTGGAACCTGAAGAGGATAAGAAGGATGCTCAGATGATGGCAAGTTGACATTTGCCTTCCAGGAGGTGTCAGAGCTTAGGAGATGTGAAGTGGTGGCATCTGAGGAAGGACAGGAGGTTTTGCTGGCCACTGAAGATTTTTTATATATGGTATAGAGGTGTGTGTGTGTGTGTGTGTGTGTGTGTGTGTGTGTGTTTTCCCGGAGATTGAACCCAGGGATGCTCTTTTTTAATAGATGGCCAAAAACTTGAGATGGGACCTTATTAAATTACTTGCCATCTTCCTGGTTCAACTTTCAGAGTAGTTGCGATTACAGATGTGTGCCTGGTAAAGGTTGTTTATATATAAGGAGATATCAAATATATTAAGGAAAATGAGAGACACATTTCTTGTACTGAAAGAAGAGAGTTACAAATCTGGAAATAAAGGAGACTAGAATGGACCATGTAATATTAGGAATTAAAGATGTTAGTATAAGCTCATGTTTTTCAGTACATCTCTCAGTGTCAAAATAAATATTGGTTAAAATGTGCACATACATTTTATACATGCATACATATATACCTATACATAGAAATGCACACACAAAACACCTAGATGTTGTGACCTAAGTACCATGCTCCAGTAAATAGAACTAGAGCTCCTTTGAGGGTTGATTAGTTTCAGAGCTTATTGAAAAAATGTGTTAAATGAGCTTGGAAAAATCTTGTGCCAGAAAGTAAGAGAGTGCTTTAAAATGATTGGCATAACATATAAGAAGGAGATCCAACATGGCGGCGGGCGTGGAGAGATCAAGTCTCTGACCTCTTCAGCTGCGCTGGCATAGGGAGTCGTAAACCATCTAAATGCTGTTTGCTCAGGATCACTAGGCAATGCGGACCTGACGTGGATCTGGGACAAACAGTCTGGGCTTCTCAGAACACACACTGAGCCTGGATCGGCTGAATTCAAGCTCCGGTTCGCCTGCTTCTCGCAGACAAACTGCTGTGACTCAGCACTAAACGACCCCACTGAAACAACTGGTCAGCCCTTCTGAACCTACGGAGGTAAATGCCAACCGAGCTTTCATACGCAGTGGTCACAGGATTGAAACGGGGCTTGGGAGAGCCAGTCAGGACCCACCCATTGCATTGGTCACCCGGCAAAGGGAAACGAACTGTCGCCATTTGCATGGGATACCACCATGACAGAGAACTGACGTCACCAGAATGTGGCGGAGGAGATAACTTCATTGAAACTGGCGGTGACAGGTGTGTAGCCTTCTAGCCTTCCCTCTCCACACAGCGGGGAAACCTTAATGGCCCCTCCCAGCTCTCCTGTGAGCGCGATAGCCAGACTGAGGGAATCAGGAGTAGTGCGGGACCCGTGGCGCAGCACTCCCAGCTACTGCTCCCACCAGTGCTGAAAACTGAGGTCTCTTGCACCAACTACTGGGGGTGTGGCTACTGGAGGGCTAGCAAAATTTGCTGAGCATTCTCAGCCCCAAGCTCTACAAACTTAGGGTCTGAGGGAATGGCAAACAGGGAGAGTGTGCCCAGTTGTTCATGAAAACAGGGCTCCTGGGAGCCGCAGACCTGGCGTGTAGCCAGTATTGTGGTGACCGTCACTGGTGAGCGGGGCCTGGCTTGAGGAAAAGTGGGGAAGTGACTAGACACAAGAGAAGGCCCTAGGTACTCAGAATTGGAGACCCGCCCAGTCTGGGAGGAGGAGCTGCTGCACAGTGATTGGTTCTCGCGTATTGAGAGGAGAAGCTTGGCCTGGTGGGCACAGCTCCACCTACTGGAAGAGAAGTTAATCAAACTCTAAGACTGAATTTATTAATTTTTTTTTAATTTGGGTTTTTTTCATGTTTTTTGTTGTTTTTTAAATTTTTAAATTTTTTTTATTTAAATTTTTATATTTTTATTATTTTTAAATTTTTTTTCTTTTTTCTCTTCTATTTTTTCCTTTGGTCTTTTCATTTCTTTTCAATTTTCTTATTCCCCCTTCCTTGAATTCTACCTGCTTACTCTCATTCTCTTTAGTGACTTCTTCCCTTCCCTTCTAATACCTTTCCTCCCAAGCATCAAATAAATTTATAGGAGTAAACAGTAACTCAGCAGTCAAACAGAACAAGAAATAACATGAGCAGCATGAAAAAGCAAGGAAGAAAAGGAGTACAAACAATGCAGGGCAGCATAAATATTCAGGAGGACCTAGAGTCATCAGAAAAATGGTCAAATAAACAACTCAAGGAATACCTTAGACAGATGGAATGGAACCTTAAAGAGGATATGAGACAGCAAATTCAAACAGTGAAAGAACACATTGAGAATGAAATACATAAACAGATAAAAGAAGAAGTTAAGCATCTTTATCAGGAGATAGAGATTATAAAAAAAACAAACAATAATTCTAGAAATGAAGGAAATGATAAACCAAATTAAAAACTCAATTGAGTGTATCACTAACAGAGTGGAGCAAGTAGAAGCCAGAACGTCAGATAATGAAGACAAAATATATCATCTTGAAAAGAGTCTAGCCAACTCAGAAAGGCTGGTAAAAAATCACGAGAAAAACATCCAAGAGATATGGGATTGCTAAGAGCCACAGCCAAGTAATATGATGCATGGCATTTTTGGTTGAAAGGTGACGCCAGCTAGCCATTGAGATGATATGATTATGTTAAGATTTACATTCATATGGATATTGGTCCACCTCGGCCTGCTACGGGACTCCTGGAGAGTTCCCATTGGTTGGGGAAGTGCGGTAGGAGGGATTTCCAGAGGAGGAATTTCCTCTTAGGATCCGGGAGAACGCCGCATGCGTCGATCGGGCTTCTTCCCGGGGGCGTATGGGGCATTGGCGGCAGTTTCAAAAAATAAAGTTTGTTCCTGCTTGAGTGGCTCGTGATTTTGTGCCTAGCCAGACTGCCGCATGGGATAACATAAAAAAAACAAACTTAAGAGTCATCTAGATAGAGGAATGTATAGAGATTTAAACCAAAGGAATGAGTAACCTGCTGAATGAAATAATTACAGAAAACTTTCCAGAAATAAAAAAAAGGAAAGGGATAACAAATTGTAGATGCATACAGGACACCGAGCATACAAAATCACAGTAGACCAATGCCAAGACACATTGTTATGAAGATATCCAATATACAGAACAAAGAGAAAATATTAAAAGCTGCAAGAGAAAGGAGGCAGATTACATTCAGGGGTAAACCAATAAGGTTAATAACGGATTTTTTTATCACAGATGCTGAAAGTGAGAAGATCCTGGAACAACATATTTAAAACACTGAAAGACAATAGATGCCAACCAAGAATTCTGTATCTAGCAAAATTAAGCTTCAGGTATGACAACAAAATAAAAATCTTTCACGATAAACAAAAGCTAAAAGAATTTGCAGCCAGAAAACCAGCATTGCAAAGCATCTTGAGCAAAACACTACACGAGGAAGAAATAAAAAACAATAACCAAAACCGTCAGTGGGAAGTGCCTCAGTAAAGACAGAGGGTGGGGGGAAAGCTAATCATGGAGAAACAAACTAAATTAAAAAAAAGATAAATAATCAAACATGGCTGGAAGAACAAACCATATATCAATAGTAGCTCTAAACATTAATGGCTTAAACTCTCCAATAAAGCAACATAGGCTGGTAACATGGATTAAAAAAACAAATCCAACAATATGCTGCCTCCTGGAGACACATCTGATTGGAAAAGACATACACAGGCTGAAGGTGAAAAGTTTGGAAAAAATATACCACGTAAATGGTCCTCATAAGCAAGCAGGAGTGGCCATGCTCATATTGAATAAAATCGACTTCAAGAATAAGTTAATCAAAAGGGATAAGGAAGGACATTATATACTGTTAAAAGGAACCATTCACCAGCAAGACATAACAATTATCAATATTTATGCACCAAATAATGGTGCTGTGAGGTTCATAAAACAAATTCTCCTCAAATTCAAGAATCAAATAGACCACAACACAATAATTATGGGTGACTTCAACACACCTCTCTCACCATTGGACAGATACTCCAAACAAAAGTTGAATAAAGAAACTATAGAACAAAATATCACAATCAATAATCTAGACTTAACTGACATATATAGAATATATCAACCATCATCAAGTGGATATACTTTTTTCTCAGATCCTTCTCAAAAATAGACCCTATATAATGCCATAGGGCAACCCTCAGTAAATATAAAGGGGTGGAGATAATACCATGCATTTATCTGATCATAATGGAATGAAACTGGAAATCAATGATAAAAGAAGGTAGGAAAAATCCTACGTCACATGGAAAATGAACAATATGTTACTGAATGATCAATGGGTTACAGAAGACATAAAGGAGGAAATCAAAAAATTCTTAGAGATAAATGAAAATACAGACACAACATATCGGAATCTATGGGACACAATGAAAGCAGTTTTAAGAGGAAAATTCATCACCTGGAGGTCATTCCTCAAAAAAAAGGAAAAACCAACAAATAAATGAGCTCACACTTCATCTCAAAGCCCTAGAAAAGGAAGAGAAAACACCAAATGTAGCAGAAGGCAAGAAATAATTAAAATCAGAGCGGAAATTAACGAAATTGAAACAAAAGAAACTATTGAAAAAATTAACAAAACTAAAAGTTGGTTCTTTGAAAAAATAAATAAGATTGACAGACCCTTAGCACTGCTAACGAAGAGAAGAAGAGAGAGAACTCAAATTACTAACATACGGGATGAAAAATGCAATATCACAACAGATGCTACAGAAATTCAGAAGACAATTAGAAATTATTTTGAAAACCTATGTTCCAATAAAATAGAAGATAGTGAAGACATTGATAAATTTCTTAAGTCATATGATTTGCCCAGACTGAGTCAGGAGGATACACACAATTTGAACAGACCAATATCAATGGATGAAATTGAAGAAGAAATCAAAAGACTACCAACCAAGAAAAGCCCAGGACCGGATGAGTATACAGTGGAGTTTTACAAAACCTTTAAAGAAGAATTAATACCAATACTTTTCAAGTTATTTCAGGAAATAGAAAAAGAGGGAGCTCTTCCAAATTCATTCTATGAGGCCAACATCACCCTGATTCCGAAACCAGACAGACACCTCAAAGAAAGAAAACTATAGACCAATATCTCTAATGAACCTAAATGAAAAATCCTCAATAAAATTCTGGCGAATCGGATACAAAAACACATCAAAAAAATTGTGCACCATGATCAAGTAGGATTAATCCCTGTGATGCAAGGATGGTTCAATATACAGAAATCAATAAATGTTATTCACCACATCAATAGACTTAAAAATAAGAACCATATGATCATCTCGATAGACGCAGAAAAAGCATTCAACAAAGTACATCATCCATTTATGTTCAAAACATTAGAAAAACTAGGGATAACAGGAACTTACCTCGACAGTGTAAAAGCTATTGATGCTAAGCCTCAGGCTAGCATCATTCTGAATGGAGAAAAATTGAAGGCATTCCCTTTAAAATCTGGAACAAGACAGGGATGCCCTCTATCACCACTTCTATTCAATATAGTTCTCGAAACACTGGCCAGAGCAATTAGAAAGACGAAAGAATTTAAAGGCATAAAAATAGGAAAAGAACAACTTAAATTATCACTATTTGCAGGTGACTTGATTCTATACCTAGAAGACCCAAAAGGGTCAACAAAAAAACTACTAGAACTAATAAATGAATTCAGCAAAGTGGCAGGATATAAAATTAACACACATAAATCAAAGGCATTCCTGTATATCAGCGACAAAACTTCTGAAACGTAAATGAGGAAAAACACTCCATTCACAATATCCTAAAAAAAAAATACTTGGGAATCAACCTAACAAAAGAGGTGAAAGATTTATACAATGAAAACTACAGAACCCTAAAGAGAGAAGTAGAAGAAGATCTTAGAAGATGGAAAAATACAACCTGTTCATGGATAGGCAGAACTAACATCATCAAAATGGCGATATTACCAAAAGTTCTCTATAGGTTTAATGCAATGCCAATCAAATCCCAACGGCATTACTTGTAGACATAGATAAAGCAATCATGAAATTCATATGGAAAAATAAAAGACCCAGAAGAGCAAAAGCAGTTCTAAGCAGGAAGTGTGAATCAGGCGATATAGCGATACCAGATTTCAAACTATATTACAGAGCAATAATAACAAAAACAGCATGGTACTGGTACCAATACAGGCGGGTAGAACAATGGTATAGAATAGAGGACACAGAGACTAATCCACAAATTTACAAGTATCTTATATTTGATAAAGGGGCTAAAAGCATGCAATGGAGGAAGGATAGCATCTTCAACAAATGGTGTTGGGAAAACTGGAAATCCATATGCAACAAAATGAAACTGAATCCCTTTCTCTCACCATGCACAAAAGTTAACTCAAAAGAGATAAAGGACCTTGATATCAAATCAGAGACTCTGTGTCTTATAGAAGAAAAAGTTGGCTCCGACCTACATATTGTGGGGTTGGGCCCCAAATTCCTTAATAGGACACCCATAGCACAAGAGTTAATAACTAGAATCAACAAATGGGACTTACTTAAACTAAAAAGGTTTTTCTCAGCAAAAGAAACAATAAGAGAGGTAAACAGGGAGCCTACATCCTGGGAACAAATTTTTACTCCTCACACTTCAGATAGAGCCCTAATATCCAGAGTGTACAAAGAACTAAAAAAATTAAACAATAAGATAACAAATAGCCCAATCAACAAATGGGCCAAGGACCTGAACAGACACTTGTCAGAGGAGGACATACAATCAATCAATAAGTACATGAAAAAATGCTCACCATCTCTAGTAGTCAGAGAAATGCAAATCAAAACCACCCTAAGATACCATCTCACTCCAGTAAGATTGGCAGCCATTCTGAAGTCAAACAACAACAAGTGCTGGCAAGGATGTGGGGAAAAGGGTACACTTGTGCATTGTTGGTGGGACTGCAAATTGGTGCGGCCAATTTGGAAACCAGTATGGAGATTCCTGGGAAAGCTGGGAATGGAACCACCATTTGACCCAGCTATTGCCCTTCTTGGACTATTCCCTGAAGACCTTAAAAGAGCATGCTACAGGGATACTGCCACATCGATGTTCATAGCAGCAAAATTCACAATAGCTAGACTGTGGAACCAACCCAGATGCCCTTCAATAGATGAATGGATAAAATAATGTGGCATTTATACATCATGGAATATTACGCAGCACTAAAAAAATGACAAAATCATGGAATTTGCAGGGAAATGGATGGCACTAGAGCAGATTATGCTTAGTGAAGCTAGCCAATCCCTAAAAAACAAATGCCAAATGTCTTCTTTGATATAATGAGAGCAACTAAGAACAGAGCAGGGAGGAAGAGCAGGAGGAATAGATTAACATTAAACAGAGACATGAGGTGGGAGGGAAAGGGAGAGAAAAGGGAAATTGCATGGAAATGGAAGGAGACCCTCAATGATATATAAAATTACATATAAGAGGTTGTGAGGGGAATGGGGAAAAAAAACAAGAGAGAAATGAATTACAGTAGATGGGGTAGAGAGAGAAGATGGGAGGGGAGGGGAGGGGGATAGTAGAGGATAGGAAAGGTAGCAGAATACAACAGTCACTAATATGGCATTATGTAAAAATGTAGATGTGTAACCGACGTGATTCTGCAATCTGCATTTGGGGTAAAAATTGAGAGTTCATAACCCACTTGAATCTAATGTATGAAATATGATATGTCAAGAGCTTTGTAAGGTTTTGAACAACCAATAAAAAAATAAATAAATAAAATCAGAGATAAAGATATCAAAAAAATTACATATAAGAGGAAGTGAGGGGAAAGGGAAAAAAACAAGGGAAAAAATTAATTACAGTAGATGGGGTAGAGAGAGAAGAGGGGAGGGGAGAGGGATAGTAGAGGATAGGAAAGACAGCAGAATACAACAGACCCTAATATGGCAGTATGTAAAAATGTGATGTGTAACCGATGTGATTCTGCAATCTGTATACGGCGGAAAAATGGGAGTTCATAACCCACTTGAATCAAATGTATGAAATATGATATGTCAAGAGTGTCAAGAGCATTGTAATGTTTTGAACAACCAATAATAAAAAACACAGAAAAGAAAAAAAAATTAAAATTAAAATGATTGGCATAAGTGTCAAAGGGACACAGAAAACAGCTCAAAATAATGTTAATTGATCAAATGAAGATAATTCATGGATTAAAGACAACATTTTGATTAAAATAGGAAGCCATGAATTTATGAAAAATAAAAAATTAAAGCTGTATTCATGAAGAGGAGAGTATTTATAGGTTTTCAAAGTACCTCTTCCCAAAATATTTATTATGTATAAAATTTGCTGGAGAAATCTGGCAGAAATATACCTTAATCAAGTGATAACAAATAGGGCAGATTATGATTTTAAACTTGATCTTTTCATTGGCAAAACTTGAATGGGTTTGGAGCATTATATAGTCGTAAAGTATTAATAAAAATTACTTAATTGTGGGGATTGTACTATGGTTATAAAAGAATATCTTTGCTGAATATTTTGCTAATACTCTGGAGGTGATGTGTCATTAGTATGGATGGGAGAAACTCAGAGATGCACCAGTGCCATTTCTATCTATGATATGTGTTTACCATCAGGCCAACATTGCAGTAAATAATCTTGAAATAATTAAGCTGCCTCTGGAGAGGATTCAGTTCACATTTATTTACTGAATTTATTCAATTCACAGTAATCAAATTGTTAGTTACTATAATAAACTAACCAGAATCATTCAGTCTTATCATCAACAGTTTTTCCTTTTCATTTGCCCAAATCCTAGGAGACAAGTCACATGTAAGATATTGAACCTCTTGGGAACAATATCTGAAGAATCATAACTTTCACAGAGATGGTTGTTTCCAGGCTGATTAATGATATTTCATGAAGTGCACTCAGAGGTTCAGGCTCCCCAGAATAAGCTGGTAGCATTGCTCTGAGCAAACACTTCTGAAGCTTTCCCGGAGTTTGAGCCAGTTTTCCCAAGTTATCATGAAGTGGATCACTATGTGATATGAGAAATTTGTTTCATGTTTTTATTATTTTTTGTACTTTATTAGTTAATTTTAACTATTTCATAAAAATATAAAATTATAAATAATAATAGGGTAATGTGATGTTTTGATACATGTATATGGTATGCAATCTTTAAAACCAATTTTTCAGATTAAACATATCTATCTTCTCATTTATCATTTTTTATGATAAAAACATTCAAAATATTTTCTTCTAGGTTTCTGAAATGTACATTGTCATTATCTATTGTCACCCTGGTGTACAGTAGACCCTCAGGACTTCTTGGTCCTATCTGTAGCTTAGTACCTAATGATCAACCTTGCCCCATCTCTCCCCCCTACTCTCTCACCACTAACTACTACTGTACTCTCAGCTTTTATGAGATCAACTCCACATATGGATCACATTGTGAAGTACTTGTCTTTCTGTGTTTGGCTTACTTCACTTAACATGATGATCTCCCGTTAGATCCATGCTGTAACAGATGACAGGATTTCATTCTTCTCTTACGGCTGAACAATAATAGTCCATTGTGTATCTGTACCACATTTTCTTCTCCAGTCATCAGTTGATAGACACTTTGCTTGTTTCCATGAAATGAGATATTTGATCTAACATCTGGTCAAATAGGAATTAACTATGTAGAACTAAATGAAACTGATTAAAAATTTATAAGTGGAACATTCTTTTATCATATCATAATTTCAAGAATTTCTGTAATCATGAAATTGCTTGAGAAAAAAATTATAAATATTTTATTAATATAATACTATAAAAGTTTTTAAATAGTCAACTCATAAAAAAATTCTCTCCAGACTTTGACCATCCAAAGATTTGCCAATATATAAGTGAAAGATTATCCTGATTTGTTTGTAAATCCTCATTATAAAACAAAGAGCATAAACATTCAGAATTAAAACCATTTGAAAATATCCACACTCCAGTGGAGGAAAATCATTTAAAAATAAGTTCTTATAGAGGAATGAGAATTGGACAGAATTAAAATTTCATCAGAATATCTAATGTGGGCGCGGGATATAGCTCAGTTAGTAGAGTGCTTGCCTCTCATGTATAAAGCCCTGGGTTCAATTCCCAGCAACAACAACAACAACAAAAAAAAAAGAATAAAAGAATATCCAATGTTAGGAAAATTTTTTTAACAAAATCTTCAAAATTTTAGGGAAAATTATTTTCTTTCTTAACCAAAGAAATTTTTACCAAAAGTAAAATATGATTCTACTCCAAAGCAAAAATTTTTAAGACCAAAAACTATTGAAAGAAAACTCCAAGGAATTCTCAAAAGAAGATGACAGAGGATAGGAGTAACACTTTCAAGTGGCGGTGACTCAGAAGCAGCAGTTAGTCACTTGAGCAAAGGCCTCCTGAAGCTAAATGCCTTGAGTACGCAGATCCAGCTCATCTTAGATCAATCAAAATGGGTCCTTATACCTTCCTCAGTTAAGGCACAGAGAGTCTAAGTAGACAGCAAATTCTCTGAGCTGACAAGAGTCAGAGCTCAGAGCTGACCCAGGGTTTAACTACTCTGACATCCTGCCTTTTTCAGTATAATTGAGTGAATGAACTTAGCAGAAATTTGAAGAGGATTTATTTCATCTTTAGTCCTTGAAGAATTTTCCTTTGTATGGTAAACTGTAATGGCAAGGGATTACATGGGATTTTAGTGTAATCACAATTCTAGAAAAATGGTATGTATGTATACTTACAGATTTATAAGATTTTTTAAAGCTTAAAATCAACCAATAATTGTAGAAGTAATAAAAAATGCTAGATATCAATAGTGTGTGTGTGTGTGTGTATGTATATATATATATATATATATATGTGTGTGTGTGTGTGTGTGTGTGTGTGCATGTGTGTGTGTGTATATATATGTATCTTTACTGAAATTTATGTATATTTACCCAAAATTGCTAAAAGAGACATTTGACTTTAGTAGCTCTAGAAAATGAAGTTAGGTGGAGGGGGTATAAAACAATATGTTTACTTCTCCTTTTATTCTTTTCATTAATTTTTGCAGTTATTTGATAATGTGCATATATATCACATTATATATATATATATATATATATATATATATATATATATATATATATATATATATATATATCAGGGATTGAACCCAGAGGCACTTAATCACTGAGCAACATCCCAGTTCTTTTTATTTTGAGACAGGTTCTCACTAAGTTGCTTAGGGCCTTGCTTAGTTGCTGAGGCTGGCTTTGAATTTGTGATTCTCACCTTCCCAAGTCTCTGAGATTACAGACTTGTGCCACCATGCCTAGCTATTTGAAAAAAAAAATATATATATATATATACACACACACACATATATACATAATGTATATATATTTTAAATCTCATTAAATATATGATGAAATGGGATGAAACGTGAACAATAAAAGAATGATAAGTAATTTACTCAACTAGAGGAAAATGATGACAAGATCAGATGAAAGTTATGTGCTCAATAATGCAATGTGAAGGATGATGATACTCGTTAAATGTTGGGAGGGAAGTGGAGTGAGGGAAAGCAGATCAAGAGAGTGAAAAGTTGGCAGATGATCTCGATTTCTAAAGTTCGGTATCTCACTCCACTCTTCTCTCTGGCTTTTTATACAATAAGATATTATTGTTCCCAATGGAATGGTAGATTCATACTTTACCCCCCATGCTTCACCAAATACTTAATCTTCACTTCTGCTCTGCTCAGCTAGCTTTGATCTTTGGAGAAATAGAAAAGACTATAATGCACATAAATTAATTCTGTACTTCTCTCTTAGGGAATTTTGGAGCCCGGTTAAGAATGAAATTCCTTAAAAGTACAGACCCAAATAAGATGGCCAAGTTGCGAAGTTTTGTTTCCATGGAAACCAGAGACCCTTCCTGCTGAGCACTTTTCCTCAGTCCTCCTCCACAGGCACACATGCCCACTAATGACATTCACTCTCAGTGCTTTTCCTGAACAAGGTGGTATTTCTGCATACAAATAAAAAGCAAGCAAAACCAAAACAAAATAAAACACCTACTTACTTTTCTCAAATGCAGTCACATTACCCAGTCACAGGGCACTAAGCCAATTAAATACCAAGTGGATTTAGCTACAATTCCCCCTACCATTTTGATGCATGTGTTCATTAACGTGAAGAACTTGGAGCAGAGGGGGCAGTTGTTACAACTGAACAGATGAATGCTCACTAAGCAGTCCAAGGAGGAGTCTGGATGCCACAGTTTAAGCATATTCCCAGTCAGTGCGGAGGACACTCAAGACGTAGATCCAATCCAATAATTGGGTATTTTCCAAGGACAGAGAAAAGACCATTAGTGCTACTACAAACAATTTCTCAAGGCTCAGGCAGAATTCAATATATCCTCATAGGGCCAGGCTTGGGATAAAAAGGACAGAAGGAGCAGGAATACACCCACAGCAGCTGGCATTTATTGAACTTGCTCTGAGTACACACAAATTTAAAGCCCAGGAGGAAGGGAGGAGGAGCCTTGGTGACTCCCTTTTGTAGATGAAAAAAACTGGGCATAGAAAGTGCCTTTTCCTAAATCCACCCTCTTCTTCCACAGGGATAATTTTAGTCTCTTAGTTTTTGAGTGAGACAATCTGCTAAGCTTCACGTTAATGTTATTGGCTTCTAGAACTAGAAAAAAAAGATTGTCGTGGTGTGGCATTTATTTGGTATAATAATACAAAAGAAGTTGAAAGGACAGGGTTTAAAATCATTGTAAGTACTGAATTTAGGTTTACAAACCTCACATGGTTTCGTGTTTAATTTCTAGGTAACTGAAATTACTGCGATATATAAGGGGCTCTCCATGTGTGCAGGTTTTGTCTCTGGAGATTCAAACAACTGTGGCTCAAAAATATTCAGGAAAAATTTGTACTGAACCTGTACAATTTTTTTCTTTGTCATTGTTTCCTAAACAATACGGTATAAGAATGATTACAAAGCACTTAGGTAATAGATATTATAAGTGATTTAGAAATCTTTAATTATCAAATTAAAGATTTAAAGTGTACAGGGGAAAATGCAAATTTTTATGCCATTTTTATGTAAGGGACTTGAGCATTTGTGTATTTGAATGTCTGCAGGAAGTCCTGGAACAAATCCTTGGAGAATATCAAGGTACCACTCTGTGTGTGTGTTTGTGTGTGTGTATATGTGTGTGTGTGTGTACATAAATACATATATACACACACTATATTTCACTAAAATGGAAAATTAATCAGTATCATGTTGTGCCTCATCCCCTTTACCATTTTCTGCAGTAACATAACCTTTCCTCCACTTTACTTCTGACTTTAGTCCTGGCCTTCATCTCTGCTCTGTCTCTAAAATCTTAACCATGATTTAATAGTAGGAGAGTAGGATTGTCCAGAGAATTTTAAGGAGGTGCTAAAACCTATTAAGAGGGCCAGTTTAGCAAAGATGTGGCACTCAAGCAAAGTTCTTTCTAAAGAAATATATATATATATATATATATATATATATATATATATATATATATATATTCTCCATTCCTAGATTGTGGGAGCTTCAGGGGGGTTGAACCTTTGCCATAGAAGTATCATTGAAGTAGAAGTTATGTCATGAATGTTCCAGACAGAGAGTGGCTAGTATTGCTCTCCTATCAGCATTGGGAACACATGGTGATATGAATGACTTCCAGAATGTTAGTCCAGGGAAACAGCTATGTTCATTCATTCATTCATTATTTTGTTTGTCAACTCTCCAACATGTGTTGAGCATCTTCTACATCTAGATGTCTAGGATATGTAAAGCTAAATGCACAATCCGGAATCCATCTAAAGACTCAAAGTTCACTCTTATCTCATAGACTGAACATTTCTTAGTACATACTGGAATGAAGTTGCATCAAAGTTTTTTTCTAAAATGTAAGATAATAAATATTTTGAGATTTGCAGGCTACATACTCTACAACTGTTTCTTTCTCCTTCTCTTTTTTCTTTCTCCTTCTTCTTTTCCTTTTGAGAATATAAAACCCATTCTTAAAAGATCGTCATACTAAAACAGGCTACAGACCATATTTGGTACATGGGCTGTATACTTTCCTACCTCCTGTCCTGGAGGCTTGCTATTCAGAGTGGTCCACAAATCAGTAGCATCAGCATTACCTCTGACCTTTTAGAGATGTAGAATAGCAGGCCTAATCTAGACCTATCTCTGTGTGTTAACTATCACTGTGTAACCAGTCAGCACAAAACACAGTGGTTTAAAGAGCAACCATATATAATTGTTAACAAGAACTTGGATTGGCTGGGAGACTCTTCTGGCCTAGGCTGATTTCTTACATCTATTATAGTGAGCGGACAGCTCTGATTCTAGATGCTGTTTGACTCTAAGTCAAGGCACTTGGGTTCTCCTACAAGTGGCCTTTTATCCTCCAGCAGGCTGGCTTGGCCTTTTTCCATTCTAGTTGTAAAATGCCAAGCAAGAAAATGGCCAAAGCATGTTATGGTGTGATTTCCTCCATATTCTATTGATCAAAGCAAGTCACGGGGCAATAAACACTTGAGTAGAAAGCAAATAGTTTATCCTTTGTTAGGAGGTACAAAGTCACATTTCAAAGGACATGGACATAGGAGAAATAAAGAATTGCAGTCATATTTGTAATTTGTCCTACCTATGATATCAGACTCTCTGCATATTAATAAGATCCCCAATGATTCATAGGCACATTAAAGTTGAATAAGCACCATCCTAAAATATTCTCACAGTTATCTGTAGATGTCACTTTCCCCCTCTTTTCTCTTGAAATGGTTCATATTCATATTCTAAATATTCAGTAGTCAGGACTTAGAACAGGTATGAGTCAAACACCCAACATCAATCAGGAAGAAAGGCTGAACCCAAACTATTGCTGCTCAAACGGTTAATCACAGAATACCAGCCACCAAGAGACACAGTGCTGAGCAGCTTAATTTCCTCATCCACTCAATACTTGAACAAATCCCTTAGCTTTCTGACAGCTCTTGCTTCCCAACCCAGGGTGGTATTTTATAACCTTCAGTCTGTGACGGAGGTTGTTTCTATTGGCAAATTGACATTTACCTTATAGTTACATAAGGACACAGTTCTCTCTATGAGCTATCTGGGTGTCATAAACATGAAGACAGAAGTCCTCTGAGATCAAAGCAATAGAGGAATAATGGTGAAGACTTTTCTCTGAATGTGATATAATGACTTTTACTTTCCACAAAACTTGAAGAGGTTTACAGGACAAATAGAAGACTGTTCATTTATGACTTGTTTCCTGATAGCTAACAGCACAGGTGTGGAGAGCCAGACTGCCAGAGTTCAAATACCAGTTCTGCAGTTGCCCCTCAATGTGTGACCTCTGGCAAATTACTGAATCTCTGTGTACTTTACTATTTTCCACATATAAAACAAGGGGATAATAGTCACTACTATGTACGACTTCTAAGGAGATTTCAAGGTGTTTAAAAGACTTGGTATTTTCAAATAACTATAAGAAGGCCTTCCTGCATTGTTACTACTTTTATCATTGTTAATATCATTATCACTACTATCTTGACATAAAAGAAACAAATCTGTACATAGATCTGTAAACATATCTTAAGTGATTTTTCATTTTTATAAAAACATCGCTCTCCTTTTCTTGGCCACAAGAGGAGACATTTGGATATGATTAGGTTGTGACAGCTATGACCTAATTACTGGATTAACCCATCTGATGGACTAATGATTGGAATGGACTAACTGAATGGAAACTGCAAGTAAGTGAGGCATTGCTGGAGGAAGTTAGGTTAATGGGAGCATGCCTTGGCCCCTTGTGCTCTCTCTGTGCCTCCAGCTTCCATGAATGGGGCAGTGTCCCTCTAAAGTGCAGTTCTGCCAGAATGTTCTGCCTCACGCTGGGCCCAGAGAAATGGAGTTGGGTGACTATGAACTGAGCCTCTGAAACCATGAGCCAATATAGACACTTTCTCCTCTCAGTTGTTCTTGTCAGGTATTTTGATCACAGTGTTGAAAAGCTGAATAACTCACTCACACTCTGTGTATTAGTCAGGCTTCTGGGACCCCCAAATATTCAGAATGTATGTGCTCATTTCCTGGGTATAAAGAAATGGCCTATTTTCCATAGTGAGTAAGAGTTCTAAATCTTAATATATATAATTATATTATTTGCAAATATGACAATTGTGTATACTACCCCTCTGCAACATGATGGTGTTATATTAAAATAATACTGGCCATAATTATTCTAAAGAGTATTCTTCTTTGCAGTTTGTTTCCAGTGCAAACTTTCCTTGAGATAGCATCATCTACTCTTGACTCTTGTTCATGTTGACCAAAGTGTTGATCTGTAGGTTACAAATGTGTAACCTACCGGCAACATGCACAGCCTGAGACAAAAATAAATAAATAAAAGGGAGTACAAGAAAGAGGAACAAAGTTAGAAGGAAGTGAGAAGTGAGAAGGAATGTCAAAAGGCTGATGCTGATAAGCCATAGTAGTAGTTCATAAATCATTTACATCCTTCATGTTTAGATATTTAAATAGTCATACAGTAAGATATTTAATATCAACTACAGGTAGCCCAGTATAACTTTCTATAAGTATCCTTGGTATCCAGTACTCCTCTCAACAAATAGGAAAATAAGGCATCACTAATTCTCTAGCAAGCAAGTACCATGCATAAAAAAGAATGTGTTATTAGGCACCATCAAAATAAGTGAATTGTGAAATCACAGAAGAGTGCAGATTCTTCAATGAATGCATCAGAGAAGTAAGTAAATAGCTTCCATGAGTCTGCAAATCTTTGTATGTCCCTCTACAGATGGACAAAAAAAGGAAGCACCAAAAAACTATATGGTCTTACATTTTCTTTTGCCACATTTTCTGTTAAAATACTGTAGTTAGGAAAAGGAAAGGCAGCATCAACAATATGTAATTTTCACCTTGAAAATAAATTGGTCTCAGTGGTTTCCTACCATCTGTCCACCATATGTGAAAACTTTCTGACAAAAGAAAACCTCTAATCTCACAATTATTCTGTTAATTTATTTTTTTACATGAATTTAAATTTCTGTGAATTCAAAATTTGCACATCTCTGAAAGAGGAAATTTGGAAAACATAGAAAATTATAAAGAAGAAAATGAAAACTAGTCATAATTCCACCACTTTGGCAAGCATTTAAAATATTTTTTTGCGTAATTTATGCCTGCATTTTTAAGAAAAAAAAATCAGGAAATAGTAATCATATGCTCCCTCTGGATTGATGATAAATGATGATCAAATCAGTTATGATAAAATCACTGGTGACTAAAATTTGAAAAATGAACACTTTTTCCCTGTATGAATTTTAATAGATCAGTGAAAGTTTCTACCTGTTTAATATACTGATAAACACTCAGAAATACAGTGATAAACACCCAGAAAAATGAACAAGTCACAGGTGTACAGATGGATAAATTTTCATGAGGTGAACATACTCTCATCCAGTAGCCAGATCAAGAATTGAAACACCACCAGTGTCACCATCTTCCTTTTCAGTCATTGCACCCTCCCGGCTGTGCGGACCTTTAATATCAGAGATGGCTTCTACCTGTTGGATCGTTATATAAATTGAATCATATGGTTCCTCTTCTTTGGGGTCTGGCTTTATTTTATCACATTATAGTTATACCATATCCATTTTTAAAGACATTTTTCTGTATGTAAAAATATTATATTTAACTTAAATTTAGTGTGTGTGTGTGTGTGTGTGTGTGTGTGTTTGTGTGTGTTTGCCATTGCTTGAGCTGATAAAAAATAAATAATGAGCTAATAATTTAGGATTTTGAGATCAACTAGATCTTTAACAACACACTTGCCTGATAAAAGTAGATATATTTAATTCAAATTTGTGCTTTTTTTCTTACGCTTTGGTTTTGTCATGGTGAACATTGTTTACCTCTCTGAATTACAGTGGAGGAGAGTTATTTTGAACTTGAAATCATCATTGAGAGTCAACTGGAGACATGAGCGTAATACAGAAGTACATTCTATGTCATGATGTTTTAGGGCTGCAAGAGACCGTAGGCATTAAGTCTAACGTGTCAGGACTGGAGGCTCAGACAAGGTAAGCACCTTACTGATAAATAGCTGGTTAGGAGTACACAAAGGCCTTGGCTAGTAGTCTCCCTAGTATGCCTTCATACATCACAGTTTCCGTTTGGGCAGGTTGGGAAACATTTGTTAGGAAAAATATAATAATTAATTTGTTGGCTTCTCTAACACCTCTTGTTTAGCTTATTGGTTGGCTTTATTTCATTCTTTTCTAAAGGACTTATGATCCAGGGATGAATTGAACTTTATAGAATCTTTCCACCTTGAACTGCAAGGTCACAGGTTTCATCTAGTTCAACATTTATTTTAGAGCTGACAAAACTGAGACACAGAAATGGTAAATTTTGGCTGGTAAATTTTAGCAGTAGAAGCCAAGTGTCTTAGTATTTTCTTCAGAATTTTTCGTTTCTCCCTAGTGCTAGTCATTGTTATTTTATTAGGGTTGGAAGCAAATCCCAACCTAAGCATTTCCTCCTCTTTGCTACTATTCCTGGCCCATGAGTAAACTGCCTGGAGGTAAAGGATGGTACTCTGTTAGATCAGGAGGCTTCTCTTCCCCCTCCCCTTTCATGGTGGCTGTGGGCAGGGAATTTCCACCTGGCTGAGAAGACCCAAAATGGCCAATTAGAAGCTGACATAGCAACTGGACCCCAACCATCAAGCTTCCTGGTGGGAGAAGCAATCATTCTGTCACTTCAAATCAGCCCTGACCAACCAGCAACAGACAGGATCCCCAAATCAGGTTGGCCAAGCTACTATTGGTAGCTGCAATTTAGATGACCTAGGGCCTCCTACCTTCAGTTTCCCTTAATAGCATTGTTCTTGCCTTGCCCTGCCCAGGACTTCCCTGGTCCTCACCCTTTTGCTGACAGGTGAACCTCGCCTGGGAGCGCTTCTTCTTTTGGTGCCTCATTCTTGGTCTGTGGTTCCTGATCTCAAGTGCCCCTTTCTGCTTTACACTCTTTGTCTTAAAAGGATGTCAGGACTTCAACGTTGAGCTTATGCTAACTTTGTTGCCACTTTCAAGCAAAACCCAGCATGCATGGTGAAAGAACTAAGGCACATTATTATTAGAAGCCCTCTTAGGGGGCGGAGGGATTTAGAGAAAAGATCAGAAGAATAAACAAATATCTAAGAGGGAAGAATATTTAGAGAATAGCACAATCTTACTAAGGCATTCTTTTTTAAAACATTAGGTTTAAGGGCTTAGTCTGTTACTTTGAGAGGGAAGGGCCCAAGGTGCTCTTCTGAAGAGCTCCATAGGTGGAGCAATCCAAAGCCACACTCACCCACCATCTTGCTTTCTATCCTCTTACCATGGAATTTGAAATATGGAAAAAGGTCTTTCTCTATTCTTGTAGAATAATCCTTTCTTTTTTCTTGACATGTGTTAGAATATAATTAAAAATTTTAAATGTACAGTCATAACTGCCATGCAAATATAAAAACCTCAAAAATGTCAAAATTGAATTCATCAATGAATGCATTAATTAATGAGGAAACAAATAAGATGTTACAATTGATTCAATTGAGAATTAAAAAGCACACATCAGGTATTCTGACATAATTTATAAATTGATGCAAAACTATTATATATAAAAGGCAATCATCAACTGCATTATACTGGATACAGTGTATTTGCATTTCTATGGACAAGACTCATTTATATTATTTTCCATTTTTTTTTTACAGTTTACAGAGTTGCTCAAAGACAATGAATGAAAATTCAAAAGATACCCTGGAGAAGATTTGTCATACTCTTCCCCCCCCCCCCATTTCAAAGTTCTTTGTAATTATTCTTTATAGGTGTCCTTATGTATAATGTGAAGTTTTGTCCTTCTGCAGTCATTTTGTAACCAATATAGCAGACACTGCTTACTAGGTAAAGAAAAGCCAAAGGATGGGATGAACCAGACTTCCTGCTAAGGAATGGAGACATAAATAAAGTAAGTCTCCATTATTTATTATGATTATTCTGCTACTTCAGCTGATGAACAGCACTGCTTTATTAAGGAAAAGTTCGCAGCATTGTAAACAGGAAATGCCCTATAGTTCCTTTAGAAAACAGTGTTGCTTCAGGACTATGAAACCTGGAAGTTGCACTTCAAGAATTTTTGGATTAATGGACTTGAAAGACAGTTTCCTTAAGACTGATATACCTAAGTCCTGGTGAACAATGTATGTAGTATGAATGGGAGGTGCTCTGATGAAGCTTTATAGCAAGAGACCTAAAAAGGAGACCACAGATAATAACAAGATTGACACTGTATGTTTTTTTTTTTTTTTTTTTTTTTTATTGTGGTCGTTCAAAACATTACATAGTTCTTGACATATCATATTTCACAGTTTGATTCAAGTGGGTTATGAACTCCCATTTTTACCCCGTATACAGATTGCTTTATCACATCAGTTACACTTCCATTGATTTACATATTGCCATTCTAGTGTCTGATGTATTCTGCTGTCTATCCTATTCTCTACTATCCCCCCTCCCCTCCCCTCCCCTCCCCTCTTCTCTCTCTACCCCCTCTACTGTAAATCATTTCTTCCACTTGTATTATTCTTCTCTTACCCCTCATTTCCTCTTATATGTAATTTTGTAAAACCCTGAGGATCACCTTCCATTTCCATGCGATTTCCCTTCTCTCTCCTTTCCCTCCCACCTCTCATCCCTGTTTAATGTTAATCTTCTTCTCAAGCTCTTCGTCTCTACTCTGTCCTTAGTTACTCCCCTTATATCAAAGAAGTCATTTGGCATTTGGTTTTCAAGGATTGGCTAGCTTCACTTAGCATAATCTGCTCTAATGCCATCCATTTCCCTCCAAATTCTATGATTTTGTCATTTTTTAATGCAGAGTCATACTCCATTGTGTATAAATGCCACATTTTTTTTTTATCCATTCATCTATTGAAGGGCATCTAGATTGGTTCCACAATCTTGCTATCGTGAATTGTGCTGCTATGAACATCGATATAGCAATGTCCCTGTAGCATGCTCTTATTAGGTCTTTAGGGAATAGACCGAGAAGGGGAATAGCTGGGTCAAATGGTGGTTCCATTCCCAGCTTTCCAAGAAATCTCCATACTGCTTTCCAAATTGGCTGCACCAATTTGCATTCCCACCATAATGGCTGCCAATCATACTGGAGTGAGATGGTATCTTAGGGTGGTTTTGATTTGCATTTCTCTGACTACTAGAGATGGTGAGCATTTTTTCATGTACTTATTGATTGATTGTATGTCCTCCTCTGAGAAGTGTCTGTTCAGGTCCTTGGCCCATTTGTTGATTGGGTTATTTGTTATCTTATTGTTTAATTTTTTTAGTTCTTTGTATACTCTGGATATTAGGGCTCTATCTGAAGTGTGGAGTAAAGATTTGTTCCCAGGATGTAGGCTCCCTGTTTACCTCTCTTATTGTTTCTTTTGCTGAGAAAAAACTTTTTAGTTTGAGTAAGTCCCATTTGTTGATTCTAGTTGTTAACTCTTGCACTATGGGTGTCCTATTGAGGAATTTGGAGCCCAACCCCACAGTATGTAGATAATAGCCAACTTTTTCTTCTATCAGACGCAGTGTCTCTGATTTAATATCCAGCTCCTTGATCCATTTTGAGTTAACTTTTGTGCATGGCTTGAGAAAGGGATTCAGTTTCATTTTGATGCAAATGGATTTCCAGTTTTCCCAGCACCATTTGTTGAAGATGCTATCCTTCCTCCATTGCATGCTTTTAGCCCCTTTATCAAATATAAGATAGTTGTAGTTTTGTGGATTGGTTACTGTGTCCTCCATTCTGTACCATTGGTCCACCTGCCTGTTTTGGTACCAGTACCATGCTGTTTTTGTTACTATTGCTCTGTAGTATAGTTTGAAGTCTGGTATCGCTATACCCCCTGATTCACACTTCCTACTTAGCATTGTTTTTGCTATTCTGGGTCTTTTGTTTTTCCATATGAATTTCATGATTGTTTTATCTATTTCTACAAGAAATGCTGTTGGGATTTTGATTGGCATTGCATTGAACTTATAGAGAACTTTTGGTAATATCGCCATTTTGATGATGTTAGTTCTGCCTATCCATGAACAGGGTATATTTTTCCATCTTCTAAGATCTTCTTCTATATCTCTCTTTAGGGTTCTGTAGTTTTCATTGTATAAGTCTTTCACCTCTTTTGTTAGGTTGATTCCCAAGTATTTTATTTTTTGGGGGGATATTGTGAATGGAGTAGTTGTCCTCATTTCCATTTCAGAGGATTTGTCGCTGATATACAGGAATGCATTTGATTTATGCGTGTTGATTTTATATCCTGCCACTTTGCTGAATTCATTTATTAGCTCTAATAGTTTCTTTGTAGACCCTTTTGGGTCTGCTAGGTATATAATCATGTCATCTGCAAAGAGTGATAATTTAAGTTCTTCTTTTCCTATTTTTATGCCTTTAATTTCTTTCCTCTGTCTAATTGCTCTGGCCAGTGTTTCGAGGACTATGTTGAACAGAAGTGGTGAGAGAGGGCAACCCTGTCTTGTTCCAGATTTTAGAGGGAATGCCTTCAATTTTTCTCCATTCAGAATGATGCTGGCCTGTGGCTTATCATAGATTGCTTTTACAATGTTGAGGTATGATCCTGTTATCCCTAATTTTTCTAGAGTTTTGAACATAAAGGGATGCTGTACTTTGTCGAATGCTTTTTCTGCATCTATCGAGATGATCATATGGTTCTTATTTTTAAGTCTATTGATGTGGTGAATAACATTTATTGATTTCCGTATATTGAACCAGCCTTGCATCCCAGGGATGAATCCTACTTGATCATGGTGTATAATTTTTTTGATATGTTTTTGAATCCAATTCGCCAGAATTTTATTGAGGATTTTTGCATCTATGTTCATTATAGATATTGGTCTGTAGTTTTCTTTCTTTGAAGTGTCTTTGTCTGGTTTAGGCATCAGGGTGATGTTGGCCTCGTAGAATGTATTTGGAAGTTCTCCCTCTTTTTCTATTTCCTGAAATAGCTTGAAAAGTATTGGTGTTAGTTCCTCTTTAAAGGTTTTGTAAAACTCTGCTGTATACCCATCCGGTCCTGGGCTTTTCTTAGTTGGTAGTCTTTTGATGTTTTCTTCTATTTCCTCAATTGTTATTGGTCTGTTTAGGTTGTCTATATCCTCCTGACTCAATCTGGGCAGATCATATGACTTAAGAAATTTATCTATGCCTTCACTATCTTCTATTTTATTGGAGTATAAGGATTCAAAATAATTTCTGATTATCTTCTGTATTTCTGAAGTGTCTGTTGTGATATTGCCTTTTTCATCCCGTATGCTAGTAATCTGAGTTCTCTCTCTTCTTCTCTTCATTAGCATGTCTAAGGGTCTGTTGATTTTATTTATTCTTTCAAAGAACCAACTTTTAGTTTTGTCAATTTTTTCAATAGTTTCTTTTGTTTCGATTTCATTAATTTCAGCTCTGATTTTAATTATTTCTTGCCTTCTACTTCTTTTGCTGTTGTTTTGCTCTTCTTTTTCTAGGATTTTGAGATGAAGTATGAGATCATTTATTTGTTGGTTTTTTTCTTTTTTTAAGGAATGAACTCCAAGCAATGAATTTTCCTCTTAGAACTGCATTCAATGTGTCCCATATATTCCGATATGTTGTGTCTGTGTTTTCATTTAACTCTAAGAAGTTTTTAATTTCCTCCTTGATGTCTTCTAAAACCCATTGATCATTCAGTAACCTATTGTTCATTCTCCAAGTGATGCATGATTTTTCCTTCCTTCTTTTATCGTTAATTTTCAGTTTCATTCCATTATGATCAGATAAGATGCATGGTATTATCTCTACTCCTTTATATTGTCTAAGAGTTGCCCTGTGACATAATATATGATCTATTTTTGAGAAGGATCCATGTGCTGCTGAGAAAAAAGTGTAACTGCTTGATGTTGGGTGGTATATTCTATATATGTCAATTAAGTCTAGGTTATTAATTGTGTTATTGAGTTCTATAGTTTCCTTATTTAACTTTTGTTTGGAAGATCTGTCCAGTGGTGAGAGAGGTGTGTTGAAGTCTCCCATGATTATTGTATGGTGGTCTATTAGACTCTTGAACTTGAGAAGAGTTTGTTTGATGAACATAGCTGCACCGTTGTTTGGGGCATATATATTTATGATTGTTATGTCTTGTTGGTGTATGGTTCCCTTGAGCAGTATGTAGTGTCCCTCTTTATCCCTTTTGATTAACTTGGGCTTGAAATCTATTTTATTAGATATGAGTATGGACACTCCTGCTTGTTTCCGCAGTCCATATGAGTGATATGATTTTTCCCAACCTTTCACCTTCAGTCTATGTATATCTTTTCCTATCAAATGCATCTCCTGTAGGCAGCATATTTTTGGGTCTTGTTTTATGATCCATTCAACTAGCCTGTGTCTCTTAATTGGTGAGTTTAAGCCATTAACATTTAGGGTTATTATTGAGATATGGTTTGTTCTTCCAGCCATATTTGTTTATTAATGTTACTAAACCTGATTTGTTTTCCTCTTTGATTACTTTCCCCCCTTTACAGTCCTACCTCCCACTGTTGGTTTTCATTATTATTTTCCATTTCCTCTTCCTGTAATGTTTTGCCAAGGATTTTTTGAAGAGATGGTTTTCTAGCTGCAAATTCTTTTAACTTTTGTTTATTGTGGAAGGTTTTAATTTCATCATCCATCTTGAAGCTTAATTTTGCCGGATACATGATTCTTGGTTGGAACCCATTTTCTTTCAGTGTTTGAAATATGTTATTTCAGGATCTTCTAGCTTTCAGAGTCTGTGTTGAGAGATCAACTATTATCCTGATTGGTTTACCCCTAAATTTGATCTGCTTCCTTTCTCTTGTAGCTTTTAAAATTCTCTCCTTATTCTGTATGTTGGGCATCTTCATTATAATGTGTCTAGGTGTGGATCTCTTATGATTTTGCACATTCGGTGTCCTGTAGCCTTCTAGGATTTGGGATTCTGTTTCATTCTTCAAGTCTGGGAAGTTTTCTCGTATTATTTCATTGAATAGATTGTTTATTCCTTTGGTTTGGAGTTCTGTGCCTTCCTGTATCCCAATGACTCTTAAGTTTGGCCTCTTTATGTTATCCCATATCTCTTGGATGTTCTGCTCATGGTTTCTTAGCAGTCTTGCTGAGCTGTCTATGTTCTTTTCAAGTTGAAATACTTTGTCTTCATTGTCTGATGTTCTATCTTCTAAGTGATCTACTCTGCTGGTAGTATTCTCAATTGAGTTTTTAAGTTGGTTTATTGCTTCCTGCATTTCTAGGATTTCTATTTGTTTGTTTTTTATTACCTCTATCTCCCTGTGTAATTGATCTTTTGCTTCCTGGATTTGTTTATGTAATTCCTTGTCAAAGTGATCTTTCATTGTCTGATTTTGCTGTCTCATGTCTTCCTTGAGACTCCAGATCATCTGAAGCATGTATATCCTGAACTCTTTATCTGACATTCCATCTGTTGCAGCTATTACCTCTTCTAAAGTTGAGTTGACCTGCATTGCTTGTGGTACTTTCTTTCTTTGTCTTTTCATACTGCTCCGGTTCTTTCTGCTTGGTGAAACTGTTGTGTTTTTGAAATTTTCCCCCTATTTATTTATATTGCTCTTGTATAGTTAGAAAATCTCCCATGCAGGGCAGGTAGTGGCTGTGCTCCTCCTCTAATTAGGGTGATCTGTCTACCACGCTGGTCGGTCTCAGGTCTGCCCACCCTGCGGACGGGGGTAGCGGCTCTGCTCTGCCTCCACTCCAATTGTGGTGACGTCACTACCACGCCCTCGGGTCGTTGGTCCTGATCCGGATGTGGGTGGCGGCTCTGCTCGGCCCCTACACCAACTGGTGTGACGTGTCTACCACGCTGGCAGGCCTCTAAGCCTGTTCCGCCGGTGGGTCGCAGGTCTGCCTACCTTGCGGGCTCGGGCGGTGGTTCTGCTCAGCCACCACTCCAAATGGGGCTACCTGACTGCCTCTGCAATGGGTCGCTGGGCCTTTTCCGGACACGGGTGGCGGCTCTGCTCCACTCCCGCTCCAACCAGTGTGACGTGACTGCCTCGGTGCTACGTGTCCACCATGCTGGCAGGCTACAGGTTCTGTCCTGCCAGTGGGTTGCAGGTCTGCCTGCCTTGCAGGCTCAGACGGCGGCTCTGCACAGCCCCTACTCCAAATGGGGTGACTTGGCTACCGCGCCGTCGGGTCGCTGGTCCTGTTCCAGGCGTGGGCAGCTACTCTCTTCACCCAGTTGGGGTGTTGTGATACCACGCCGGCGGGTCACTTGGCCTGTTCTGGGCGCTGGCGGCAGCTCCACTCTGCCCCTCTGTCCCCCACAGCACCCAGCCGGACCCGGACCGAGATGCAGTTACTGTGGGTTCCCCCGCCCTGGGCCAAAGCAGCTCCAGGAGCCTGAACCCGGCTGCTCCGAGCTCAGTGCACGCTCTGCTAGGAGTGGGTTCCCAGAAACAGTCTCTGTGGGTTCCCCACCTCTGAGCCAAAGCGGCACCGGGAGCCAGAACCCGGCCGCTCTGAGCTCGGTACACGCTCTGCTAGGAGCAGGCTCTAAGAGTCAGTCTCCGCGGGTTCCCCAGCCCTAGGCCAAAGCAGCTCTGGGAGCCAGAACCCGGCCTCTCCGAGCCCGGTGCACGCTCCGCTAAGGGCAGGCTCCAAGGAGTGGTCTCCGTGGGTTCCCCAGCCCTGGGCCAAAGCAGCTCCGGGAGCCAGAGCCCGGCCACTCCAAGCTGTCCGAGCACGGTGCATGCTCTGCTGAGAGCAGGCTCAAAGACACAGTCTCCGTGGGTTCCCCAGCCCTGGGCCAAAACTGTTCCGGGAGTCAGAACCCAGCCGCTTCGAGCTCGGTGCATGCTCCACTAGGAGCTGGTTCCAATACGCAGTCTCCGCGTGTTCCCCAGCCCTGGGCCAAAGCAGCTCCGGGAACCAGAACCTGGTGGCTCAGAGCTTGGTGCACGCTTTACTAGGAGCGAGCCCCAAGGAGTAGTCTCCACAGGTTCTCTAGCCCTGAGCCTGAGCCATCTGTCTGCGAGACGCAGACAAATACCAGCCTGAAATCACCTGTTCCATAGCTGAATGAGCTGAGATCAGTAGAAAACAGGGATGATTACATCAGCTCTCCAAGATGGCGGCCGCTGTCCTCCTCCGTTGTCCGACCGGTGTCAAGAACTGAACTGGACCGCTTCTCTCCTCCGTCTCAAAGCCAGAACTCAGAACTAAGCACAACCATTGCACCGCTGGCAGGAGCCCCCAGAATCCGCATCGTTGCACCCCCGCTCTGGCACCTCGCCGCTTCCCAGCGCGCGCCGCAGACTCCAGCCGCGGGGCGATCCGCCGATCAGGCAATGCGACCCTCCGTGCAGAGAAATCGCCCGCGTCCGAGCCCCCGCAGCCGAACCTCGCGCGATGGAAATCCCTCCACTAGATTCTGGAGCACCTCAATTTCGCTGGAAATTCCCAACAAGACAGCCTTCAGCTGTTTCACCTCGTCTTTCTCCCGCACAGTGACGCAGCGCACGGGGGTGATGCACTCCCTTCGCCACCATCTCTCTGCCGACACTGCATGTTTTCAGAAAGGTCTGTTATGCAATCTGTATTTGGGGTAAAAATGGGAATTCATAACCCACTTGAATCTAATGTATGAAATATGATATGTCAAGAGCTTTGTAATGTTTTGAAGAACCAATAAAAAAAAGAAAAAAAAAACATATGTCCCAAAAAAACAAATGCCAAATGTTTTCTTTCATATATGGAGGCTGATTCATAGTGGGATAGGGAGAGGGAGCATGGGAGGAATAGACAAACTCTAGATAGGACAGAGGGGCTCAAGGGTAAGAGAGGGGGCATGGGTTTATAAATGATGGTGGAATGTGATGATCATTATTATTCAAAGTACATGTATGAAGATATGAGTTGGTATGAATATACTTTGTAAACAACCAGAGATATGAAAAATTGTGCTCTATATGTGTAGGGAAGGGAGGGGACGGGGGTTAGCAAGGATGGTGGAATGTGATGGACATCATTATCCAAAGTACATGTATGAAGACATGACTGGTGTGAACATACTTTACATACAAGGAGAGATAAAAAATTGTGCTGTATATGTGTAATAATAATTGTAATGCATTCCGCTGTCGATTATTTTTTAAAAAATCAATTAAAAATTAAAAAGAATTGTAATGCATTCCACCATAATTTTTATATATATATATATATATATATATATATATATATATATAAATTAAAAATAATATGCAGATGCTAATTCATAATAAGGCAGAGAGAACTAGGGAAGAATAGCATTACCTTAAATTAAGTGGAGGGAAGTGATGGGAGGGAAGGGAAGGTGTTGTGGGGATAGGAAACACAGTAGAATGAAACAGACATTATAACTGTATATATATATATATATATATATATATATATATATATATATATATATGTTTATATATATGTATATATATGTGTGTGTGTGTGTCTACATGACCATTATGATTCTGCAACATGTACACTCAGAAAAATGAGAAATTATATCCCATCTTTGTATGAAAAACAAAGTGCACAAAATGCATTCTTCTGTCATGTATAACTAATTAAAATAAATTAAAAAATTAATTTAAAAAAGAAGTTTATCACTAATTAAAACAAATTAAAAAAAGATTTAAAAAAAGAACATATATCCTGAAGGACTTCCACAAATAACTGAGCGAAATTTAGAAGAGGGCTGAATGTCCTGCATTGAAAAATGGATCTATTGAAATGGAGTTGGATCTATTGAAATATGTGACTCATTTTATAAGACCTAGGAACATCCAGGTTGTACTTTCTTTCTTTTCTTTTCTTTATTTTTTTTTAACAGAGATTGAAGCAAGGATACTTTTCTACTGAGTTATATCCCCAGTCCCTTTTTAATTTTTAATTTTTTTTATTTTTGAGACAGGGTCTCAACAAGTGGTTGAGGCTGGCTTCAAATTTGCTATCATACAGCTTCAACCTCCCTAGTTAGTGGAATTACAGGTGTGCACTACCATGCCCAGCTATTCTATTATCTTTTTGAGAGGGAGAGAGAGAGAGAGAGAGAGAGAGAGAGAGAGAGAGAGAGAGAGAGAGAATTTTTTAATATTTAGTTTTCGGTGAACACAACATCTTTATTTTTATTTTTTTTAAATTTTTATGTGGTGCTGAGGATAGAACCCAGTGCCCCGCGCATGCTAGGTGAGCGCACTACCGCTTGAGCCACATCCGCAGCCCAATTCTATTATATTTTAATGATATTTGTCTTGCAATTAAACTAAAGTAATATATTCACTTGTTGGAAATTTTGCTTTTTTTTGACTCAAAGTTTCTTACTACCTGATGTTTATAATATTTATATCTCAAACTCCTCCTTTTAGATAATGATAGAAATGAAGTTTAAAGAACAGGATTAATCAATCTCCATTTTTTTTCTGTATATGAAATTCTCCATCTGTGTCCATGCATAAATTAGTTACCCTTACATCTGGGTCACCCCAAGGGAACCTGAGATATCACAATCAGCAAGAGGGGAAGGCTTGAAAATTTAACTTAGACTCATCTTGACAAATCAACCCAATATTAAATGAAATTTTAGAATTAAACTGAGAATTCTTTTCCCTAAATACTCATTAAAATGGAAAATCAGCAAAACAGATGAGTTTAGCCAAATGTTAAGAGATTACAGATTTTATTTAGCACTCATTAAGAAATTAAACATTTCTGTGGGACCTCCATCTCAGCAGCTTTTTCCCCTTTCACTTAAGACATAGTCTGGCATTGAGACTCCTCAGATATTTTGCATTCAGCATGCATTTTTATTTATTAGTTAAATTCAGGGAATTGAACTTATAATGTCATGATGCAAATCTAATGGACTGGTACAGGTTAAAGTTTGAAAAATCCAGTTTTGAATACTTAAAAATCAAAAGAAAGAATTGCCAGCCAGTAATATTTGATCTAGTAGTTGAATATATAGATATATACAGTGTTATACAAGTAAGAACAATCCAACAATCCAATTCATTTTTCTTCATAAATATCTGAATATTTTATTAAAAAGTAAGATTCTTGAGGGGTGGAGTGACACATACCTGTAATCTCAGTTACTGGGGAGACAGAGGTTGGATCTATCACAAATTTGAGGCCAGTTTAGCAATTTAGTGAGACCCTACGCAGCTTAACAAGACTTTGTTTCAAAATGAAAATAAAACAGGCTGTGGGTGTAGTTCAGCGGTAGATCATTCCTGGGTTCAGTCCCCAGTACTAGAAAAAAAAAAGAAAGAAAGAAATAAAGAAATTCTCTGCTAGTCTGAGGGCAGAGACTGAAACAGACATTGTTGAGATTGTCAAGGCTCCTAATAAGCGTATGAGATGAAGGTGGTTTGTGTGTGAGAAAAGTACAGAAAACATAATTACATAATATGTTATTAGATGGAGAGACATGTCAAAGAAGCAAGCAAGGTCCACTTGAAATTTCAAAACCAGAGAATTTATAAAGAGTTGAAGAAATCCTAGTCATCATCTTGAAATGAATCTTTTTTTAATATTTATTTTTTAGTTGTAGAGGGACACAATAACTTTATTTTATTTATTTATTTTTATGTGGTGCTGAGGATCGAACCCAGTGCCTCACATGTGCTAGGCAAGCGCTTTACCACTGAGCCACAACCTCAGCCCCTTGAAATGAATCTTTAAATAATTTTTAGGATTTGGACCATCAGAAATGTTGGCATAGTCTTGCTTGGAATTCTTTTTTTTTTTAATATTTTTTTTAAAGAGAGAGTGAGAGACAGTGAGAGAGAGAGAGAGAATTTTAATATTTTATTTTTTTAGTTATCGGCGGGCACAACATCTTTGTTGGTATGTGGTGCTGAGGATCGAACCCGGGCCGCACGCATGCCAGACGAGCGCGCTACCACTTGAGCCACATCCCCAGCCCCTTGCCTGGAATTCTTAATAGCATTAGCTAAGGATGAACACAAGGAGCTTGTGGACAAACTCAGGAGAAGCATTCATGTCAATTGTTTAGACATCAGATAGAAAAATGTTGGGACCATGATGTTGATTATTGTGAGTCATGTGAGATAAATTCAGTGTCCACGGGTCCCAAGAACACATTTGTACAATATGATCTGCATTTGAGACAGATATTTCTAGCTATGGTGCAATTTGGCTGAATGACAAAAAAGTAAGAAGAATAGATGGTAAATGTTTTATACACATGTCTATTCCATTGGCATTAGAATTTATCCTAGTCAATCTTTCTTTTATTCTTAAATAGTTTCACATCTTCTTAAACTTATCATGACTAGAAAAATAAATAAATATTAAAATATTTACTAAGAAGAAATGGAAAAATATTTGATTAAGGTCATTTCAAGGACTTAGTTAATTTCTAAAAAGTCAAATTTACATGTTTTATGCTTCTAATCTGAAGCTACTATTTTTTTATTAGTTACACATGACAGTACAATCATCTTGACATATCATACATTTGAATCAAATGAGGTATAATTTCTCATTTTTCTGAGTTCACAGGTAGCAGAATCACATTGGTTATACAGTCACGTATATACATACAGCAATACTAGTGTCTATTTTATTCTGCTGCCCTTCCTATCCCCCCTTCCCCTCCCCTCCCCTCCCCTCCCATCACTTCTCTCTACCCAATCTAATGTGATACACTTTTTTTCCCCCTCACATCATCATACATGTATTCTGTATAACGATGAGGGTCTCCTTCCATCTTCCATGCAATTCCCCTTCTCCCTCCTTTTCCCTCCCACCTCTCTTCCCTATTTAGTGGTAACCTTCTTCTCATGCTCTTCCTCCCTATCCCATTTTGAGTCACCCCCCTTATATCAGAGAAGACATTCGGCATTTGTTTTTTTAGGAATTGGCTAACTTCACTGAAGCTACTATTAACATTCAGAAAGCACAGTACTGAAAATTCTAAAATAGGATCATTAGCTCATAAATTAAAGAAAGTACATTTGTAAATGATGTTTACAGTCACCATTCTGTAGCCTTCAAACTCATTCATCATTTGTCAGTAAACACTCATAAAACAGTGTTAGATATAATTATGACTTAAAAATGAATCAGGAAACTCAAAGCATTTTCCCCTTCTTATAAAACATTTTAATGATGGTAAAAAGTTTTAATTAAATACATGTTAATGCTAAAAATAGCAGAGGAGTCAGGAGTGGTGGCACATTCCTGTAAGGCACGAGGATCACAAGTTCAATGCCAGCCTCAGCAATTTAGCAAGGCCCTAAAAACTTAGTGAGGCCCTAAAAACTTTTATTCTGTCTCAGAATAAATAAAAATACATTAAAAAGGCTGGTGGGTTAGGTGCCCCTGGTTCAATCCCTAGTACAAAAAAAAAAGAAAATTTAAGTCAAAAGAAACTGTGATGAAGGCCTAATAGATTGAATAGAGATGAAACTGAGATGGAGGAAAGTGGTAGCTTGTGGGAATGGACCTGTCATTAAGAGGTTTTCATTAGAAACAGTTGAAGAAAAAATATTCCAGTACAAAGAAAAATCCCAAGTGGATAAAGTGGTAGGTGAGAAGTGATATTAAGAAAATAGATTAAGAGGGGCTAGGGTTGTGGCTCAGTGGTAGAGTGCCTGTTAGTATATGTGAGGCACTGGGTTCAAACCTCAGCACCACATGAGGTATAATTTCTCATTTAAAAATAAATAAAATAAAGGTATTGTGTCCCCGAGAAAAAGAAAAGAAAATACATTAATAGACATTACAGAGTTAATAAAGGATTGCTCATTTGTAAAATGTATTCCTTCTTACAATGAGAGCAAAGATTATAATCGTATCAATATGAAAGGTGGAAATGAGAGGTGAAGTATAGAGATATTGATTGAATTTAATTAGAAAAATATTGATTAAGCATGTGCATAGTATTAAAATACTTTCAAGAATGAAATAAAACAACTTTAAGCTAGAAAATAATGGAATAAAAGAAAAAAAAGATGAGGGGAAAAAAGATGTGAGTCCCAAATTGTTAATGATTGCAATAACCATGATTAGACAATATTCAGCAACTAAAATCTCAGACTGTAATAAAAATAAAGAAAATCAAATCCTGCCATTTTTTACTTGTTTACAAAATACATTGGACAAATAAATAATGATAAACCATGTAAATACTCATCCAGTGCTTGCTACATGCCAGATACAATTCCAACTCTCAAAATAATGCCAAGAAGACTTATTATTTTAATCTCACCAATAAGTAATTGAGGCACACAGTGGTTAATTACCTTGCGTGAACTCACACAAGTAGTAACTAGCAGAATTAGGTTTTGAACCAAGACAGTCTAGCTTCAGAAACTTGCCTTTATTTTGTTTAAACATAGACTGTTGAAAAGTATAAAAACTAAAATTCTGCAGTAATAATATAAAAGGAAATAAAATTTAAGGTGAGAAACTTTAAAAAGGGAAAAATGGTATTTCTTCCAAATATTTCCCGATTATAAACATTATAATTCATTAAGAAGATATGTCATGAAAGAAGTATGAATTCCATAATCTTTAAAATGAACAAGTTCTGGTGAATACAACCACAAGAAGATACAGTTGGTCTATAATCAAACTGCAAGAATGTAGTTCATTTTTCTATATTGGATAAGAGAGACTAGCTTGTGTTGCATGTGTTAGAAATGATTATTGTAAATGCATCTGCTGACTTTTTTACCAGCTCTTATCTATTAGGCCATTCCTAATGAAAATGCAATTTTTTATATTCAGTTGACACCTAACTTGGCTGTATGATGTATTCCTTGGCAAAAGCAGTATAAGTTGAAATGACATACACCAGCTTTTTGAGCCATTGTGTCTGCTCCCAGCTATTTTCCTTCTGACATAGCACCAAGCATGTCTCAGAAGGACAGCACCTTCATCATAATTCTAGGTGAATATCCGAAGCCATATCATATCTTACTAGCCACATTATACAAGCCAAAGGAAAGCTACTGTAGTACAGTCATTGCAATTTGAGGGTTATTTGCTATAACAACATAAATCTGCCCAAGCTTATTCATGATACATTACACAAGCAAATAATGCCTAAGTCTCAGGGCTTAAAAATAAGGTTGTTTTTCTCTCCTGTTACATGAGCCAGTGTCTCAGCAGGAGAGCTCTTCTCTACATAGTCAATATTCAAGGAATCAGGCTGAGAAAGGCTGTACCATGTTATGATGTACATTCTCTAAGTGAAGCCCCAGGGATCACAGGAGCAAGGGAAGATAGCCAGAGAACTAGGCACTAGCTCTTTTTTCCTTCCACTCACATTTCATTAGCCCAAGCAAGTGACATAGTTATGACTGACTGTAAGGGATAGGGAAAGGGACTCTTCCAGCCAGGTAATGAGCAGGAAACTAAGGAAGAGGTTTGCCAGTTTCAAGCCAGCCTTATCAACTTAGCAAAATTCTGCATCAAAAAAATGAAAATAAAATAAAAAAGACTGGGGATTTAACTCAGCAGTAAATTGCACCTGGGTTCAATCTTCAGTACATCCAAATTATAAATAAATAAATAAATGAGCTAATTAATTAATTTAATTAAATAAAAAAATTAAAAGGAAAAAAAGAACTAAAATCTTCCAAGGAGTGGATACTCAGCATGATTGGTGAATATATCACATCAGTTCATTGTCCATTAAATTGAAAGTTACAGAATCCATATTTTCACAAAAACATGGAACATTTAAAAAACTTGGGTGCATATTAAGAAAATAAATGTCCCAAATTGAAAATTATTGTGCCATGTAGACTAAACATTAGAGATGTTGAATGAAATATAATTAGAAATCATCCCTGCAAAAGGTACAAATCTCATTTAAAAGAAAATATTTAAAACCTCAATTTGTATAACTAAAGAAGTGAAAAAATTAAAAATGAAAATCAACAAATATTTAAAACTAGACAAAGGATGTAATACATGATGAAATTTATAGAATGGAAACATAAAATACCTAGAAGAAAATATATTGTATTAAGTAATTTATTTAAATAAATGGGAAGAATATATGAAAATATTTTTATTTAAAGGTATGTTGAAATGAACCCAAAGAAAGAAGAAAATTATAAAGAATAAAAGGAAAAAATTTGCAAATAGACATAAAAAAAGAGAATATCAACAGGAACTTTTTTTAAAGACTAATAAATAAATTCTTAGGATGCATGGTCAAGGAAAACAAAAAGGACAGAGGCAGAAACAAAAACAGCAAAAACCATAGCAAGAATGGAAATATGGGTATAAGCAGAAAGATCTACTGTATAAGAATATAAGGCTCTTGTATTAATAATTCATATAATGTTTTTGGTCTTCTTGCAACATGTTTTTAGGATGAATTTGAGTAGCAGTCAAAGATTTATCACTCAAAAAGTACCAATCATAATTTACAGATGAATTCTGTGTAGTAATATGAAAGAACTGAAGATTAGATAATTTCCATTCTTTTACAGTTGTTCAGAAAACATAACAAGATATATTACTACTCAACTCATTTGATAGGCTGGTATAACCTTAAAATCTCAACAAATAAGAAAATTAAAATGCAGGAGAAAATGTTTTTAAATTTATTGCAGACAACATACTCATCTACTTTGAAACTTTAAAAGAATCAACTGACAAAACATTAGAGCTATAACATGATCTGATATATAATCAATAACTAACACCTGATAGCTTTGCATATTCCTGCAGGAACTAATTCAAAACTGTAGCAAGAGGGAAAAAAGATTCCATTCACAGAAGCTACAAAACTGACAAAGTATCTTGAAATTAACTTAACAAAAATGTATTAGGCTTTTATTCCTTATAGAGAAAATATTATATTTACTGAAGGAATTAAGAGATCTTAATAAAAGGAAGAAAAAGAATCATAGTTCAATACTCAATATTATGATAGAAGTGGCACTTCAAATCAGTGGGGAAATAAATTATTCAATAAATGTCTCTAGAAAAATTTAAAATGTTATAAAAAATAGATCCCTACATCACACTATTCAAAACAATAAATTCCAGAGGGATTAAGGACATAGACACAAAAGCAAAATAAATCTTCTAAATTTTCTAGAGGAAGAGGCACAAAACTTTATGTCTCTTTGTAGGGACTCTCTTAAATCAAGAGAGCAAAAATCATAAAGGATAAGAAATGCACACATTTGTTTTCAGAGAAAGATTAATTTTAATGTTGATCATGTTTAAGATTTAACAGTGCACTGACTTGTACTCATTCAAAAGTCACAAGGGTCCTTAAATGTGTTCATATCAGCAGATATTTATGTGAAATATACATTGTCATATTATTTTTCAATCAGTTAAAACTAAGAGAGGGGCACTCCGGTCCATTGTCTGTTTTTATAAATAAAGTTTTATTAGAATACAGCCACTCTTATTCCTTTTATTAGATTTTATTTTATGCCTTAGTGACTTAAGTATATAATTATTTTTCTTCTTCTATTAAGTTGAGAACTTTCACTTTTTCACTTCTCATTGGCACATCCAAATTTCCAGTGTCACTACTCTTACACATTGAAATCATTATTAACTAAAATGAAGTTACTGGAACACAAGAAATACCATGACAGTCCATATAATAATTCACATACCTACTAAGTGATTAATGGGTAGGCATATACAGCATATACAGAATGGAAACCTTATGTGAAGGGATTCACTTCCTGAGCAGAGTAGAGTGAAAATGTATTCAATTTTATCATGATATTCAAACTAGCATATAATTTAAAACACAAATTATAAAATCTTTTGAAATTATTTTTACTGCATGTTTGATTGTAGGTAACTGAAACCATAGAAAATGAAACTATGCATAAGGGAGACTACTGTACCCTGAATCAATTATCCCTCTCACAAGAGGCTGACAGGTAGTCATTGGTTTTAAATTTGTGTTAAATAAATTACTGTAGTAAAGAGGGTATGATGGCCTTAAATGGCTTGTGTTAATTGTCTTGAAGTGAGTTAATTCTAAACAAACTGCTTTTTGTTACACATTAGAGGAAGAATGAAATGGAATGCATGGAGGCCATAAAAAGAAATTAGATACTTGACTGCCGCAGTCTGGCTTGGCACAAAATCATGAGCCACTCAAGCAGGAACAAACTTTATTTTTGAAACTGCCACCAATGCCCCGGACGCTCCTGGGGGAAAAAAATTGCCGATCAACACACACGGCGTTCTCCGGATCCCAAGAGGAAGTTCCTCCTCCAGAAATCCCTCCTACCGCACTTCCCCAACCAATGGGAACTCTCCAGGAGTCCCGTAGCAGGCCAAGGTAGACAGCAGGAGTCCAATATCTATATGAATGTAAATCTTAACATAATCATATCATCTCAATGGCTAGCTGGCGTCATCTTTCAACCAAAAATGCCATTCATCATATTACTTGGCTGTGGCTCTTAGCATTTCCCCCCTTCTGTTTAATTAAGCAACAAGCAATGTGGCTAGAGACCCTGCCTGTTAGGTTTGTCCAATTCAACATATGGTTCTTACCCATCATTGGAAAACTGACCTCTAGGCGTCAGCCTCCTGTCTTAGGTTGATACCACTGCAATTGGATCATACCCGTCACTGACTACTGGGCCAGCATACAGCCATACTTGTGGATAGGCCTATGTACCAGTGGGGGGGTGAGGTTCTTTGCCTCACCTCTGTTGGCCCCCAAAATTAGACCATCACTAGTAGAAGGGAGGAGGATACAGAAATGCCATGACATCAAGTCAATTGACTGCTCTTTAGGAAAAATTGCAACACTGGTGACACATCAGCAAAGATACGCCAGCACTACCATAATTCGCTGCATCAATACAGAGAGCACAATGCATACAAGTGATACATAGTCCAGGCAAGTTTTGTAAGCAGTTCAAAGCAGAGGAATCTATCAATATGTCCATTTCCTCCCAAAATAAATCGACTCAGTGATTGAGCATTACTTGTTGAGTTATTATTCATTGATGCATCAGTTTATACAGTTTGTTGTGATAACTATCAAAGAAACTGTAGTTTGGTTTCATCTTTGTCTTCACCGGCACTGGGATGAAGATAGGAATTCTGACAATGATGCTAAAAAAAATTATGTAACATTCCAACAGGTACTAAGAAAACAATTTTTTGAACAATTTACATTATCCTGAACAGAATTATTAAATATAATGAAAAGGAAAGGTGAAAGTAAACAAACAGATCTGTTAACCTGCTTATTTGTACACATATTAAAAAAATCCTCAACAGCTGTTTACCCAATTTAAATTAAACCATTAAAATCACGTGAATAATAAAAAAAAATCGGATCCATTTATTCATGAGCGCTTCTCATATATGATATACGGACATACGCACATACAGACATACAACACAAAACAGAAGTGTGCACACGTAATATACAACACATAAGACAATAGTAAAGGCCTTGTAGCTTTACCTCGGTGAAATCTCCATTGTAATGTTTAAAAACTCCACAGTCAAAAAAATAAAACTGATCAGAAAAACATTAACCTAGGTCTGTATGAGCTCAAAAATAAAATAGAACTTTATGATGTGGGAAAAAGCAATAATAAAATAGATATTGAAAAAAGCATCCTGGTTAATCACTGTCACAGATGTAAGAATAGCCAAGCTGGAGTTCTGGATATCAGCTCTTATGGATTTGAGTCAAATCATCTTCTTTTTGGTCTGTAGAAATTGTTTTGATTAATCTCTCTGGAATCCAAATCAGCTGCTGTTCTCCCTGTGGAAACACACAAACAGAGCCCCGACTCCAGACAATCACTGGGTCAGGACTTTTCCATTGTCCTGTTAGAATATCCTTCCAAAGTACCTTAGGCTTATGTACATTTTTTGGATACAAATGTCTTTCTGCAACTCTAAGCCCTGATGAATCCAAATTTAAAAAGTTTAGAGTAAAAAGGGTTATTTTAAGTTTATCTTTGGGGGATATATACCCCTTTCCAATTCCCTCCTTTTGTTTTAATAAGTACATTTTAATAGTTTGATGAGCTCTTTCAACTATGCCTTGTCCTTGTGGATTGTATGGAATTCCTGTTATGTGAGTAATGCCAAATGATGAACAAAATTGTTTAAAAGAGGTAGAAGCATAACCAGGACCATTATCTGTTTTTAACTGTTTTGGAACGCCCACAGTGGCAAAATTTTGTAAGCAATGAGCTATAACATCTTTAGTTTTTTCTCCAGCATGAAGGGAGCCCATCAAAAATCCAGAAGAAGTATCAACTGTAACATGCAAATCTTTTAATTTTCCAAATTCTGGCAAGTGTGTGACGTCCATCTGCCAAATATGGTTAGGTATCAGTCCTCTAGGATTGACTCCAAGATTAACTTGTGGTAAAAATGTCACACAATTTTGACATTGTTTTATTATATGTCTGGCTTTTTCTTTAGTTATTTTAAAATGCTTTTGTAAAGTATTAGCATCGACATGGAACCTTTTATGAAAATTTATAGCTTCTTCTTTTGTGGAGAAAATATATACATCATGTGTAGATTTATCTGCTAATTCATTGCCCAAACTAAGGGCTCCAGGCAATCCTGTATGTGCCCTGATATGTCCTATAAAGAATGGATCTTTTCTGTCCCAGATTAAACTTTGTATAGTGGAAAACAAAGAGAAAACAGTGGAAGAAGGGGAAATCCTACCAGCATCTTCAAGGGATACTATAGCATTAACTACATACTGACTATCAGAAAATAAATTAAATACAGAATCTTTAAACATCATAAAAGCTTGTAATACTGCATTAAGCTCTACCTTTTGAGCTGATTGTTTGGGTACTAAAAATGTAAAAGTTTGATCAGGGGTAACTACTGCTGCTGTACCATTATTTGACCCATCAGTGAATATATTTGGAGCATTCATGATAGGGGTTTTTCTTGTCATTTTTGGAAAAACTACAGGATGCTTAGACCAAAAAGACAACAAAGGATTACATGGTGATTATCAAATGAAACATTAGATTTACACATGATTATTGCCCAAGTATTTAACTCATTAGCTAACTCATCAATTTGATCCATAGTATATGGAGTAATAATTTTATTGGGAGAAATCCCAAACACTCCCTTTGCTAATTTTATTCCTTTGAGTATTAATTGTCCTACAGCCTCAGGATATCTAGTAAGAATAGTGTTAGGAGAATAAGATAAATGTATCCACACTAATGGACCTTCTTGCCAAAATACTACTGTAGGAATATTTTTTGTTGGTAGTACAATAAATAATAAAGGCAAAGTTATATCAATTCTATCCAAATGCATATTTTCCATATATGTTTCAATGATTTTTAATGCCTTTCTTGCTTCAGGCATTAACATGCGGGGTGAATTTAGATCTGATGGACCTTTTAGGATATCAAATAAAGGTCCTAGCTCTCCTGTTGGTATGCTTAGATAAGGCCTTATCCAATTTATGTCTCCCAATAACTTTTGAAAGTCATTAAGTGATTTGAGTTGATCTACTCGTATTTGAATTTTTGGTGGACGGACCATGGTTGAAGATGATAGAACTCCTAAATAATTAATTGGAAGATTTAATTGTACTTTATCTATTGCTATCTCTAGATTATAATTTTTTAATAAATTTGTAAGTGTGGCATAACATTCTAGCAATGTGTTTTTATCTTTATGTGCCAATAACACATCATCCATATAGTGAAATATTTGTAGTTCAGGATTTTGATTTCTAAGTGGCTGGATTGCTTTGTTAACATAAATTTGACACATAGTTGGACTATTAGCCATCCCTTGAGGGAGTACTTTCCATTCATATCTCTGATCAGGACCTTTATGATTTAGTGCAGGGATAGTAAATGCAAAACGTGGACTATCCTCAGGATGAATTGGAATTGAAAAAAAAAACAATCTTTAATATCTATAGCTAAAACATACCAGGTTTTTGGTAAAGCAGACAATTTGGGAATCCCCGATTGAGCAGGTCCCATAATAACCATCTCATTATTAATGGTTCTTAAATCTTGCAATCATTTCCATTTACCAGATTTCTTTTTAATGACAAAAATGGGAGTATTATGGGGAGATATGGAAGGTTGTATATGTCCCTCCGCTAATTGTTGTTTGACCAGGCCATGGGCTACTTGTATCTTTTCTTTAGTCAGGGGCCACTGAGGAACCCACACTGGTCTTTCTGATTTCCAAGTAATTTTGATTGTCTCAGTGGCCCTTTCTGAAAACCCAATCCATGTCTATTTATTTTTTGATCTATTTCAATTGGTGCTGTCATACCTTGTTCTTGTTCTCTTAATCATTTTTCTTTCCTAAAGCCTTGTCTAGGCCTAGTAGTGGGCGCGTTAGGACTGATGTTATTTGTTAATGTTAAACCTAATTGATCTAGGACATCTCGTCCCCATAAATTTATAGGAAGATGATCCAATACATAGGGCTGTATAGTTCCTTCACATCCTTCAGGATCCTTCCAATCTAATACCATTGCACTTCTATGGGGATTAGTTGCCACTCCTAGGCCTTGAAGCGTTTGAGTGGCTTGTTGTAATGGCCAATGTTTTGGCCATTCTTGACGAGATATGATGCTAAGGTCAGCACCTGTGTCCAGTAGCCCATTAAATTCATGTCCTTGAATATTTAGTTTTAGCATGGGGCGAGAATCTAAATTTAAAGACAGCATAGCCCAATTTACACCTGTGGAGCCTAATCCCCTGGAACTTCTTTCTACAGTACGACTAGAAAATTTATCATGTATGCTGGGTATTATTAATAACTGTGTTATTCTATCTCCTGGTGAAATTACTGATATACCTCTTGGAGAACTAGCTATAATTTTTATTTCACCTTCATAATCGGGATCAATTACCCCAGGACTTATCATAAGTCTTTTTAGTGTAGAAGAACTGCGTCCCAATAATAAGCCTACTGTTCCTTGGGGAAGAGGTCCTTTTACTCCTGTGGGAATGATTTGAACTCCCATCTCTGGAGTTAGTACTACTCTGGCAGAGGCGCAGATGTCCAACCCTGCGCTCCCTCTAGTTTGTCTGATGAGGGATTTAATGGATAATGTGTCCTGGGTACTACCTTGATGGTGCTGCTGGGTTCCTCCATTGCCCTGTATATTTGTGGTTTTGGGCCCCAGAGCATTGGGCCCTCTAGTCCGTTTTTTGGCAATGGAGCCTGATGCCTTTCTCCACGATATTCTGGGTAAACACTTGGTCTTTGTCCATTTTTTGATAATGGAATACCCTCTATCTTGGTTTGAGAATGGCATTCATTAGCCCAATGTTTCCCTCTATGGCATCGTGGGCAAATACCCGGTATTCTATTCCTTTGATACCTAGCTTTGTTAAACCCTCCTCCTATGGGGCAACTCCTTTTAAAATGTCCTGTTTGATCACAATTATAGCATGTTTTTGGCCTGGCATCTAAAGCCTGTTGTACTGCTGCCAAGACTTGCCCTTGTTCATTAATGTCTCTACATAATTTAATATATGTGTTTAAATCTTCATGTCACCATGGTCTAATGACCTCTCTTCAGCAACGATTTGCTTGGTCATAAGCCAGTTGTTTTATAAATGGCATTGCTTGTTCTGTATCCCCAAATATTCTAGAAGCTGTTTGAATAAGCCTATCTACAAATTCAGCGTAAGGTTCATTAGTTCCTTGTATTACCTTAGATAATTGTCCTTGTAAATCTCTATGCCCCTGTAAAGTTTTTTCATGCCCTAACCGCATCTATAGCAATTTGTGCATATACGCCAGGATCATATTCAATTTGTTGCCGTTGACCCTCATAAGGTCCTTTTCCTAACAATATTTCTAGATTTCTTTGAGGGTAACCGGCTGCTGCATTTCACCTAGCTGTCTCTGTGAAAAATTCCTCATTGGCAACCTTCCATAACAAATATTGTCCTCCATTTAGCACAGATCGACACATGTTAGCCCAATCTGCTGGTGTCATGTCCAAGTTGGTAATAGATTCGACCATACTTATGGTGAAGGATGCTTGCGGACCATAGGTTGTTATAGCCTCCTTTAATTGCTTCACTGTTTTAAAATCTAAAGCATGGTGAATTCATTGCCTTCTTGCCTGCTCAAGTACAGGGCATGCTAATCTTTGAGGTCCTGCCTCAGTATTCCATCCATCAATTATGGGGGTTGAGGGACACTCAGCTGTAGATGGAGCTGTTGGTTGAATTACGCCCTCTGGTGATAGAATGGAGTTAGTAGCAGCCTCCTGTTGTAACTCCCCCCCCTGATGATTGTTTTTCCTCTAAGCTTTCTTCCTTTAAATTTTCCTCTGTCTGACTAGCTCGAGAGACCTTCTCTTTTGCTTGACCTAACATGTTTTCTGTCATAGTCTCGACCTCTAACAATTTGCTTAACAGTCTTTCGGTTTGTTCTTTACTAGTTTCTAATCTACTATAAAGGTAATGCAATCCAATAAGATAGCATAAAACAAAACAGAAACAGAATGAAACAAAAACGGAACAAAAAATAGTTGTATCAATTTTCTCTTTCTCAGGGCCGAATAACTTCAAACCTTGAGCCGACCATTTTTCCCAGTTTGCCTGAGAAAATTCTAGGGATAGGCAGCTTGAAACAAAAACAAAATAAATCAAAACAAGAACACATTGTTTTTTGAAATGGTCACCCATTTTTTTGCCTTCCCTCAGGGGCGAGCAATTTTACTCACCTCCAAGCTTCAGGCCTTCCCCGTACAGGCCACCAATTGCCACAGTCTGGCTTGGCACAAAATCACGAGCCACTCAAGCAGGAACAAACTTTATTTTTGAAACTCCCGCCAATGCCCTTGACGCTCCTGGGAAAAAATTGCAGATCAACGCATGCGGCGTTCTCCCGGATCCCAAGAGGAAGTTCCTCCTCCGGAAATCCCTCCTACCGCACTTCCCCAACCAATGGGAACTCTCCAGGAGTCCCGTAGCAGGCCGAGGTGGACAGCAGGAGTCCAATATCCATATGAATGCAGATCTTAACATAATCATATCATCTCAATGGCTAGCTGGCGTCACCTTTCAACCAAAAATGCCATTCATCATATTACTTGGCTGTGGCTCGTAGCACTTGACAAAGGATATAAACAGTTAATTCTCCCAAAAGATCCAAATCAGTAAACTTCAACAGAAAACTGGTCATAGTGTGTAATTCTTTCTGTTTAATGTAGTTGTAAGATCCTTGCTTAGCATCTGGACAGCCATCTTAAATGACAGCTGCCATTTTAAAAACAATTCACTTTTCTGCCCAAGGGTATTTTTGAGAAAAGCTCACCACTCCCTCATACCAACCCTACCCTTAACCTCCCAAATTTGCACCCTCCTGGCTCTAATCCCTAAGCCTACCACATAAAAGTCCCTAACCCCAAGACTGTTTTACCTCTCTCCATCTATGGAGAGATGTACATTTATTTGTCAGCCCTTACAAATAAACTGTCATGTGTACCTCTGCCTGGTCTCCATCTTTCTTTTCTTGCTCACTCTTCTCTGGGTTCCTCACTTTAATCTCAGTAGTTGTCAATGGACTTTTTTCATTTATATGTGGTGCTGGGAATCAAACCCAGTTCCTCACATATGCTAGGCAAGTATTCTACCACTGAGCCACAACCCCAGCCCTCTTCTGTTAAGTTTAAAAAACATTTAAAATATCCATAATGAAATATTAGCATTTTAGAATTTTCCACCATGATTGTGAATTTTTCTTTTTTTCCTTTATCTATCCAATATTGTTTTGCAGTGAATTGAACACTTTGTTGTTAAGTTTTTACTTGCTTTTCTTTCTTTTAATGATTTTAGTCTTGAAGTCTACTTTGTCAAATATTAATGGCATTCCACATATTTTTCCATGCTAGGATTGGCTGTATTTACATTCTATCATTTGACTTTTCAGCCTTCAAACAGCATAAAATTGTGTTACTTTTAACAATCAGTTTATCAGTCTTTGTTTTTTTACCTCTCAAATATAGTTCATGTACAATTACTGCTAGGAGAGGGAGAAGGAGAGGGAGAGCGAAAGGGAGAGGGAGAGGGAGAGGGAGAGGGAGAGGGAGAGGGAGGGAGGGAGGGAGAGAGAGAGAGAGAGAGAGAGAGAGAGAGAGAGAGAGAGAGAGAGAGAGAGAGACTATCCTTGTACCCTCATGAGGGCCTGTCAATAAGAACCAGGCCTTGATGTTCCTAGAATCTGCTTGGCACTCAGCTGCGTTGTGATGTCCTGTTAAACAAAAATCATTTAATAAACACTAACATCAGCCCAGGCCTCTCTCCATCAGAGAAAGACACAAAAAAAGACTCTCCATAATGAAGTCTTGGCACAAACAGAAACATAGTTTGAACCCCAAATGGCCAGATGATTCCCTTAACTGATCAATGGTAAAGATGTCTCATGGCTCTTCTTGTGACAAGGACCCAACAATCCCGAAGGTAGACTACATACATGTCCCGTATGGTCTTTGATGGGTGGGCGTTTTCATTACAATCACTGATATGATGAATTTATTTCTACTGATCTTATTATGTATGCAGCTTCCCTTTGTCCTCTTTTTGATATTTCTTTCCTTTTTTTCCTTGTCTTTTCAATTTCTTTTCTTCTCATTAAATTTTTTTCTTCAATTCCTAAGCCTTCTATTTCAGTTATTTAACATTTGCTTATTTTAATGTACATATTAAATATGAAGAATATTATTGACCAAACTCTTATTTATAGTTTCTTTCATCCCACAAAGTAGGGATTCTTGTTATTGAACAGTACATATGTTGCCTAAGTATTTGCTATTACTTTTGCTTACCATTCATATAACAATACAGACATTTCATCTGGCTTCATCTGCTTAAACCATGTCCTGTAAGTTGTATTTATATAAAAAGTGTCTTCTGTTACACCACCTTTTCTTTCTTTATAAAAATAAATATTTCATGCTAACTCTTGAAAGATGTTTTTCATGATACAAAGTTCTAAGTTAACTTTCATTTTTCTCAGCCATTATAGATACCATTCACCTCTTTCCAGCTTTCTTGCTGGTGAAAAGTCAATGTTTGGACTATTGCCAATTATGGTATTCTCTCTCTGGCTATTTTTGTAGGTTTTCAATTTTCTTTGGTGTTCTATGGTTTTACTTTGATGTGTTAAGGTAAGGATTTATTTTTATTCTTCTTGCTTGAAATATACCAGACTTCCTAGCTCTAAGTTCTGCTGTCTTTCAAAATGTCTGAAAAAGTTCAGCCATCTTGTCTTCAATATCACTTCTTCTCTATGTTGTTATCTTTCTCAAAAGTATGATTAAACATAATTTAGATATTTGAAGCTTTTTCCTTGTCTCTCGCCCTAATTTTATATTTCCAACTTGTTTTTGTGTTCTGGATTATTTCTTCATATATTTCCTAAGTATTTTCTCTTCATCTATATCAACTCTGCTATTTCAACTCTACCCTGAGATTAAAAATTCAATTATATTTTCCATTTATAGCAGTTATCTTTTTTCAGATTTGTTTAATTTTCTAAGCATAATCTCAAGCTCTTTTATAATTTTTAAAATTAATAAATGGAGTTAATTTTAATTTGGGGCCTAGATGAGGAAATCTGAAGTATTTGTCTTTCTGTGACAACTATTGCTTATTTTGGCTTATACTCACTCATGGTGCCTTTTGTCCTAATCTGTTTTATGAGTTTTGAATGTGAAACACCCTTTACTTGGAACTCTGTGTGTGGAATTCTTCAGTTTCTTCAGAGAGAATTTGCATTTGATTTCTATCGAATATGATATTTACTACCAATCTGAGATCACTTTAATTTCTCTATTTGAAATTTTTCAAACCAAATGATAACATGAATGCAAAATGCAATTCTGCATGAGGCCCAGCATATTAATATAAAATATTATAACCTGTATTTTTCTATATGGCACAACAGTGCAAATGGGCAATTTACCATGCCGTCTTCTTCTGCATGAGGTTTTATTGTTTTTATGCATAAATAAATGTTACAACTTTGTGACTTTCAAGTTTTATTCTCGGATTTATTCTCAATTTCCTACCTTCATTGGGACCACTGAAGTCATCCAGAGAAACTCTAGGCAGTCAATACAAACATTGTATGAAAATCTCACATTGGCTCTTGTTTACCTTGGGTTCTATGGATTTCTGACTTTATGCCAACTCAACAATAGATTTTAAAGTTAATTTATTTCTAAGTTTAGTTCCTTTAAATAGTTTTTTTTTCCAGAATACCTAATATGTCATGATGCTAGATTTAGAAACCCAACTTAATATCTCCAAATTTAAGTTTTCCCTTTGGTCCTTAAATAATTGAATTATGTGATGTGTGTAAGCATTAAGTTATGGTGAAAACTCTTGGGTAGGAAATTGATAACAAAATAGTATCTCCCAAAAGGATATCTTTGAAACTAGTGCCTTATAAAATTCTGTATTTTATTATGCCCGAAAAAGTGTTTGACCAAAAATTCTGCATGTACTTTTCCTCCCTTGGAGAGACTTATACATATTAACATAAGGTACTCTGATAATTCCTATAACAAGATTGATTACCTGATGAAACTTTTTAACTAAATATTTTTCAATCACACTTTATTAGAGAACCTATTTTTCCCCCCTCTGAGGAGCTCTGATGTTTATAGATCATAGTTTGAGAAACCCTGGGGTCAGGGAATACAGGCATTAATCCAACTATTTAAGGAAACCAAATAGAGTTTCTCTCACAGAGATTTAACATGTGTGGTAAAATAAAGATCATGCAAAGAAGAGTTTCTTAGTATGTGGGAAAGTTCTGTGGAGCCAGGCTATCCTTACTATTTTGTATAATCTAGAGTTTAGAGGTGTCATCTCCAGGTGCTTCTGTGATGACATAAGAAATCACTCAAAACATTAAGAAATAACTTAGGTATAGAAGGAAGAGAGGCCAAATGTATGTAAAAGACACTGTGCAAGAAATTTGTACTGATAAACCTGTTTTGCACAAACAAATATTTCTTTTTTTGTAATGATTGAGAGCTTGGATTTGGGTCCCGAATACCTGGGTTTAGGTTCTGGCTCCTTCTCTCATTTAACCCCTTTTCTATGCATCATATCACCTCCATAAAATGGGCTAATTCTTTCCTGTCCCTACTTCCTTCCAGAGTTTCTGTGATAATTGAAAGCTACATATAGGAATCACATTGCCCCATTCCAGGGCTCTTAGGGCTTCATTTAGGAAATTCATACATGGCCAATTTATCAGGGAATACCTGTTTCTCATCATAGAGGAGAATTTTGATCTAGGAGGTTCAAGTCCATCTTAACGTTTTTATGTTTTTTTTTTTTTTATTGTACGTTGAATAGTAATTTCGTAGAGAATTAAAGGACCCCAAAAGGTGATCAAGAAGAAATAGGGTTTGAAGCATATGCCATGAGGAAATAGGGTTTGACAGAGTAGAAAGATCATGACTGTTCATTCTACCTGCACTAAAAGGCCTTTCAGAATGGAAGGGCTGCATAGGCCACACGGGAGGAAGCACTAAAACAATGGCCCTTAGCTGTCTTCAAGCACCTGTTGAATTAGAGACTGAATGGAAGGTAGAACAGCTCAAGATAAGATGCTGCCTTCTTCTAGAATCTTGAGAGTTGAGAAACTACTGATCATGGAAATTGAATAGTAAATCTCTGGCCATGTGGAACATTTTTTTTTTAAGTTACTGTGGCCTTTTGAAGCACCACATATTGTTGGGGAGTAAAATCACAATGTCAAGAGCAGTTGTAAACAAATTTTGGTCAATTCCAACAACAGACTGAAAGTTTCTAAACAGCAATAATAGCAAGCAGAAAACAATGAAACTGTAATTCAACAGGTTGCCACTATCATTGAATTTCTCCCTGCCTCCCCTTGCCACTCCTTCCCTTTCCATTTTCTCCATACCACTTACTACCTTCTGCCATTCTGTACAATTAACAATGTGCTTATTATCTGTATTCCTACTAGGAGGTATATTACAGAAGGACAGGAATTTTTGTCCATCTTATCCATTAATTTGTCCCCATTGCTTATAAAATTGGCTGACATATAGCACTCTGTAAGTATTTAATGAATAAATAAATGATTTGACAGCAATAGAATTTCATAGTTTATGAGACAAGGGGAGCATTTGGCTTTCTTTTCCAAATAAATAAAGTCCCCAGCTAGTTTCAGGCATAAGAAGCAGGATTTGTTTCTCTTATGTCAATTTATGTGTATACAATAAAATTCCACAGAGGTATAAAAACCCAAACAAAACAAAACAAAAACAAAGCACCTTTCTCTTTCTGTCCTTTACATTGTGAACACAGCAAATTTTCTATAGCTGAGATTTCATGAAAAAGTAAGAAAGAAGGGACAAAAGCCTTAGTCAAGGTAAGCAAATACAAACAACCAAGCAAACTTTTATTTTCATCTATTATGTGTCAAGCTAAATTGGATTCTGTGTATTATTTTAATTAAAAATAATCCTCTTGAGTACAAGTGAGAAAGAAAAAATGTAATCATTGGCCAACCTGCAAATTACTTTAAATAGTGTTTCTGGAACCTTAATGCTGATGGCATATTCTGGTTGTTAATAGTCCCCTATTTCAGAGAAAATTACTCTTTGCCATTTGCTTAATTTTCCACACAGCACACGTTGACTTATTCAGATCTAATGGTTCTTGGATAGAATATGAACCTTGAACTTTGTCCAGTTACATACCCAAATTGTATCTTTAAGGAAAAAAAAAAACATGGCTAATTTTCTTCAACATGTTTTTGCTATAAGACATATATACACTACATACACTACACGGATCAATTTGAATGATTTGTGTTTTCTACTTACTTTCATATTCCCAGGTAATTAAATATGGTGAAATTTCAGTTCACAATTATTCTTGGACATCTGCTGAAAACAGTAACCACCCTCCAAAAAATCACTGGCATTCTGTTATTTGGTCCTACTTTCAAGAAATAATTCAAGCCTCCAATTTTTTGTCATAGATTCTTTTGAAACTCCAGGATTTGAATGGCTTTATATTATGTGCTTCAGTGGACACTGGAGGAGGAGGAGAAGGAAGAAGAGACAGTAATTGCCCATGAAAAAAAAATCTAAATCAAGTTTTCAAGATTTCAGAAGATGAAAAAATAAAATGACTGCAAAATATCTTCCAAATGTCTCACAAATTATAACAACTTTTAAAAAATGAAATAGTTCTAAAGTTTCTCACCATCTAAGATCACCATGTTCATGATATCTCTATAAAATAATACTGATGCTATGGAATGACCAAATTCATATCCACTGTTAAATATGTGGCTACAAAATTGAGGTTAATGAGATAATAGACAAGATGGATCTCAGAAAATAGAAAGCATAGTTATGTGAAAAGTCTGAGGTAACATAGCCAAATATGTTTATTATAGCTTTCCCTCATAGAGATACAAATTTTATCTGAAGTTATTTTTTTTAATTTTCTGATCTTTGTGTTTTATTGTCTTCATTCAAAACAAATATCTGGAAGTTGTAAACCCATCAATGCTGTTTGTATTGAGTTCAACCCAGGAGGATGGGGAAGCAGAGGAGCCCTTATGCAGACAGAGAGCAAGCAACTCAATCCTTTCCTCAAATATCACTTAAGAAATGAACCCCAATTTACAGCTAACAAAAGTAGCTGTAAACATGTATAAAGACTTAGACTGAGAAATTTAAAAATTCTGAGAGCTTTAATTTGATAAATCTGCCTAGAATAAAGAAATGATAACAAAATCAATTTACACTAAATAAAACAGATGGGAGTGATAGAGGTACTCATTTAGGAGCTGTGCAATTTACCTCTCTAGGAATTAGAGAATTTACAGGATTCAGTCATCTTTGAAATCCAGGTTATGTCTGTTTTGCAATAAAATTGTATGTTTTGTGTTGTTTTGCTAATAGTGAGATGATCAAGTCAACATTTTCCCTGGTTCTCTCTGTATGGCATACACGTAAACAGCGAGGCAAGGAGGAAGTGAAATAAAATCTCCATAGAAAGATCACACATATTTTTTGTTTTTAATCTTTTTACTTCTTCACCAATTACCTTGCCCCGCCCCTCTCTCATGATGATCCTTGACCTGTAACTAGACCCTCCCTCCACACTTTCAGTTTGGGTCCTCTGCTCTCTGACCACTGTCTTCTGTCTTTCTAGCTTACTTTCCTTTACAACTTAACTCACAACTGCTCAAAAGGTCCTCATTGCACCTTTCCCACCTCCCTCTGTGGGCACTCCCTCAATTCACCTCGTTCCAACTCTGAGAGCTTCCACACTTAGACACTGAAAATTTCCCCCATGAGATGTTTGCATTTGCCTCTTCTTGGATTGCTCTGATTCCATATATCCACATGGCTCCGGAATGAGCCATCTGTCGTTCCCAAATGCAGCCATTTAACACAATCAATATATAATATCTCACACAGTTTCTGAGAGTCAGAAATCTGGGAGTGATGTAGAATCTGGGACTGTGGTTCTGCCTGAGGGTCTGTTGGAGGGTTGGGGTTGTGGCTGTGGAAGATATGCCTAAAGGTGAGCAATACGCTTCCAGGTCTTGCTGGCAGGAGGCTTCAATACCTCCCCTGTGTCCACTTGATAGGACCTGCTATATTCTAGGGCTCCACTCCAAAACCACCTTAAACACAGGGTTTTTCTGTTCATCTAATATAAAATTGGAAGGCCTTCCCCAAAGTATTTTTCTGCTTCATTTTTTTCTGTATGCTTACCAGTTATATGTGTATTTCTTTAATTTTTTATCATATATCTCCCACCCACAACACCCAGAAAGTAAGCTTTAATAGGAGAATGTAATTTCATTGTTTTGTTTGTTTTTTACTTTTGTATCTTAAATACTCAGGACAGTGCATGATATAATATTAGGCAAAATCAATGAATAGTTGCTTGAAAGAGCAAATGATTTAATGAGTACTAAAATAACACACATTCATCTTAGATATCGTGAAGGTAAGGTAGCTATTGAAAGCTTCTAGCTTTGGTTGGTTCTAACTCAGCTTCTCCTTGTGTTCCTTCTTTGGAGCAAGAAATCCTCAAGAGACTATGAAATCTGCATTGGTGCTATATAGGCCCACGTTTTCCTTCAGGTAAATAGGCACTTTCAACTACTTACGTGCAAAGAAAATAATGAACCTCATGGGTAAGTGGACAGTGTCTGTTCAGGGATCAGGGTCTCTTTGGTCATCTTACTGCTTGACTTTTCCATCAGCATACATACTGTAAGACAATTGGGGTTTGCTAGGGTTTGTTTTTGTTGTTGGTGGTGGTTGTTTTGATGTGTGCTTCTGTGTGTTGCTTCAACTTGCTCTTTTAAATGAACAAACTTCTGGCCTGTTTATCTCTGAACACAATGCTGACCTCATCCACCTCTCCAGACTCTATCTCTGTATGTCACTGGAAGTGTCTGCCATAGCTGTATGATTCTGACTATTTGTGTGACCATTGACTCTTGAGATATTTCTGAATCTGACCAATTCTGATTGAGCCCTTCTTTGCTCTTTCTAACCTCAGAGCATGCCGTACCCATTCAATTCACAGTGAGCATTCCAAGTATAAGATACTTATAGAATGATTCTGTTGATGGGAAGTAATTATTTTTAAAAGGAAAAAGCCATGTAGAATAGCAAGGACAAAAATATGCAAGGTTCAAGTCTTAGTTCTCTATGTAACTATCCAGTTCCTTTATAGTCATGGATTTAAGTTCTTATGACCAGGAATTTTCACTGTCATGTCAAGTGTTTAATACAATTAGCATTAAGATGCTAATTGATCAAAAGTTCTCTCCAGTGTATCCTAACATTTATGTAGGGACAGCTCTAGGGAGACTAGCCTGTGTATGGAACTCAGAATCAACCATGACAAGGGTCTCATTTTAGAGCTAGTGAGCTGCTTGGCATCAGTCTATCAATAAGGTTACCACTGGGGCAAATAAATTTTAATTTCAGTGTCCATACATTAAAAGAAAAATGAAAAAGCTTTTGAGAATTCAAATGTTGGCAAGCAAAGTTTTAATTTTTTTCTCTTCTACTTTATAACAATTGAGAATTAGAAATGGAAAGAGAAAGAATAATTTTACTTTTTCAAACAGACTGTCAACACAAAGAGTGAAAGAATCTTCAGTTTTAAAAAGTCAATTTCTAGAAGTTCAGTGGATAAGACAAAGAGGAATGAAGGGAAAGGAGGAGAGATAGAAATAGGAAAGGCAGTGGAATGAATCAGAAAAAAACTCTCCTATGTTTATTTATGAGTAGACCACCAGTGAAACTCCACATTATGTTCAACAACAAGAATAGGATCATGAAATTTATATGGAAAAATAAAAGACCCAGAATAGCAAAAGCAATTCTAAGCAGAAAGTGTGAATCAGGCGATTTAGTGATACCAGACTTTAAACTATACTACAGAGCAATAGTAACAAAAACAGCATGGTACTGGTACCAAAACAGGTGGGTAGACCAATGGTACAGAATAGAGGACACAGAGACCAATCCACAAAATTATAACTACCTTATATTAGACAAAGGTGCTAAAAGCATGCAATGGTAAAAGGATAGCATCTTCAACAAATGGTGCTGGGAAAACTGGAAATCCATATGCAACAAAATGAAACTGAACCCCTTTCTCTCACCATGCACAAAAGTTAACTCAAAATGGATCAAGGAGCTAGGAATCAAACCAGAAACTCTGTGTCTAATAGAAGAAAAAGTTGGGTCTAATTTCCATCTCATGGGGTCGGGCTCCAAATTCCTTAATAGGACACCTATAGCACAAGAGTTAAAAATCAAGAATCAACAAATGGGACATACTCAAACTAAAAAGTTTTTTCTCAGCAAGAGAAACAATAAGAGAGGTAAATAGGGAGCCTACATCATGGGAACAAATTTTTACTCCTCACACATCAGATAGAGCCCTAATATCCAGAGTATACAAAGAACTCAAAAAATAAGACAATAAGATAACAAATAACCCAATCAACAAATGGGCCAAGGACCTGAACAGACACTTCTCAGAGAAGGATATACAATTAATCAACAAATACACGAAAAAATGCTCACCATCTCTAGCAGTCAGAGAAATGCAAATCAAAACCACCCTAAGATACCATCTCACTCCAGTAAGATTGGCAGCCATTATGAAGTCAAACAACAACAAGTGCTGGTGAGGATGTGGGGAAAATGGTACACTTGTACATTGCTGGTGGGACTGCAAATTGGTGTGGCCAATTTGGAAAGCAGTATGGAGATTCCTCGGAAAGCTGGGAATGGAACCAGCTTTTGACCCAGCTATTCCCCTTCTCGGACTATTCCCCAAAGACCTGAAAAGAGCATACTATAGGGATACAGCTACATCAATGTTCATAGCAGCACAATTCACAATAGCTAGAATGTGGAACCAACCTAGATGCCCATCTATAGATGAATGGATAAAAAAATGTGGCATTTGTACACAATGGAATTTTACTCAGCACTAAAAAATAACAAAATCATGACATTTGCAGGGAAATGGATGGCATTAGAGCAGTTTATGCTAAGCTAGCCAATCTCTAAAAACAAATGCCAAATTCCTTCTTTGATATAAGAAGGGCGACTCAAAACAGAGCAGAGAGAAAGAGCATGAGAAGAAGTTTACCATTAAGCAGGAATGACAGGTGGGAGGGAATGGGAGAGAGAAGGGGAATTGCATGGAAATGGAAGGAGACCCTCATTGTTATACAAAATTACATATAAGAGGAAGTGATGGGAAAGGGAAAAAAGAGAGAAATGAATTACAGTAGATGGGGTAGAGAGAGAAGATGGGAGGGAAGGGGGGATAGTAGGGGATAGGAAGGGCAGCAGAATGCAACATACACTAGTATGGCAGTATGTAAAAAAGTGGATGTGTAACCCATGTGATTCTGCAATCTGTATACAGGCTAAAAATGGGAGTTCATAATCCACTTGAATCAAATGTATGAAATATGATATGTCAAGAGCTTTGTCATGTTTTGAACAACCAATAAAAAAGAGAATGGAATCCTAATTAGAACAAGTTATACTGTATGTATGTATAATATACTAAAATACATTCCACTGTCATGTACATCTAAAAAGAACAAATAAAAATATTTCTATATACATTTCCTTATTATATATGTAATAAAATATCTAACAGCCACTTCTCTGCATATGAGTTTCTGGTAAATGTGCCTGAGTTTTTATTATGCAGAAACTTCATTTAGCTATCTTTTTTTTACCTTTTCACTATCCTTTCCCAGGATTTAAAGACATATGGTAGGTTACAGAGAATACAGTACACATTTAGAGAGAAGCAGAGCATATTTGAGCCATGATGGGATTACCATGTCTTCATGCTACCCATTTCTCTTTCTACTATCTGGAAACTCATCCATTCTCCAAAACAACTAGCATAGGCCCTGAGTTCATAAACATATTAAAGTACAAGATGTAGAATTGGCTTTCTTGGTGGGAACTTATTGTAACAATTACCATCTGATGTATAGTGCTGAAAAGACTATTCCCAGAGCTCTGCCTGAGATGGGATAGTAGAATAAAGCAGCCCAAGAAGATATTCTAGCCATTGACAACCTTGACTGTCTACTTATTATTGTGATAAAGAGAGAAGGTTGGTAAGTACCATGGAGATCTATCTTGGGTGAGAATATAGCCATGGAGCCACCACTGATATCTCTACATTTAATTTCTTCCACACATACAATGACTTTGGAATACTATACATTGTTATTGTTTGTACTATACATTTTAGCAGAATCTTATCTAAACTATATGTAGTCGTAATATATAAAGATACACATCTTGCTTATTTACAATGTCATGGGGTCATTTCTTATGTCCTTGAGTAGATCAAACATTTTTGAGTCAGCATTAATGTCTTTTAATTCTTTTTTATCTCTCTCTCTCTCTCTTACCCCCAGCCACTGCTAAACAGCCTCTAGTCCAGTTGCTTTACAAACACTTGTTACCGATCACTTGTTAAGATACAGAAAGCACTCCTTATTAGCAGTAAATTCTGACAAATTGAAATGCAGTGTAGACAGTGCTATGTACTTGCCACATCAACTTATTATTGAAAGTTTCCTTCCAGGCAAATAAAAGGAAAGGATCATGGAGTGTAAACTGCCATACCACAAATAGTGAGAAACATATTAAGTGGGATAATGGAACTGTGGAAAGCAGTTTCATATTTAACCTTTGTTTTAGTGGTAAGAGTGGCCATAGCTTTCAACTGGATTACATTATCAATTTCTCCAATAGTATGTATTTCAAGGCTTATGACTTTGTTTAGAAGCTAACTAAGATTATTTTGTTCTGAAGTTCTTAATGATAGAACCAAATTTTAAGAATAGGTGGTTATTTGCCTATGATTTAAATCTGGTGGATTTCCGAAGCACTTTCAGATTTAACCTTTCCATCTACTTATTCAGTCTCATATTAAAGGTATCTGGTCTTTACCTGGATTTCATGAGTATATAACTTTTTTTTTTCTAATCACTCATACATTTCTTTGATTCTGTCCAGGTGGAAACCTAGTTTGTTTGAATTCTCCAATAATGGAGAATTAATTATCTTCTTAGGAAATGTACAACATATTTGAAGATATCTAAATATTAATTTTTGTTTTGCTTGGCATCAAATATATTTTGTTTCATTCATTGGTCCTTAGTCTACCTCTTGAGGCTAACAGGGTCAAACTACAGCAAATCTCTTCCATGTAAAGACTTTTGATATGTTTCTATTCATATTCTGTATGTGTTTTTTTCCAGTGCTTCCCACTCTTCCTCAGATGACTTGGTTTCATTCCTCACAGTTAACCATTGCATAAGCTTCAATTAAATATGCCTTTTTTTAATCACTGTCCTAACCAATTATCACAAACTTAGTTGCCTAAAACAACATACTTGTATCGTCTTAAATTTCTGTAATTTGGAAGTCTGACATAGCTCTTACTGGGCTGGAGTCAAATTGCATTAGGGTAAGATATTTTCTGGAGGCTAGAGGTGCAAGGCCATTTTCTTGTACTTTCCAGCTCCTAGAGACTACCCACGCTTCTTGAATGAAGTCCTTCCTTCTCCATCTTTAAAGCCACCAATAGTGGTTTAATTTATTCTGGCAAGAGAATAGTTACTATTGTACCCAAACCTCATGCTTCCTATCCTGGGAAGAGAGAAACAAGAAACAGAAATAAATAGCATGGCAAAATTTCCTTATAAACTTTCTAATTTGAATTATTGATATTATTCACCTACAAAATGTCTTTATCTATGGGACATTTTTAGCAGGATATTCCTGATCTGCTAGAATTGGTTATAAAAAATAAATATGGGATTTGTGGATTGATGGCATATGACACTCAGAAACATCAACTCTAATTTTCTCAGACTAATGTGGAAAGATTACATGACAGTCAGCTATCTGTGTGTAAGTGATATTATGTTCCATATGTAGGAACCTCAGGTGATAATATGAGATACGGATTTCTTGGATCTTGAAAATGGTAAAGTGTATACAAATGTGACTTGGAAGGACCAGGGAATTATTTTGAGGGTTGCAAATGTATTTTTGCATTGACTACATCTGTTGACTACCCATACTTTTGGAAGTAGTAAAACTTGAAACTCCCTGATTCTTTTCAGTCTGACAATATGATCATCGTGTTACTTTAAATATTTAGGACAAAGAAAAATATCTAAAAATGAAATCTCAGACATTAGAATTCCTTCTTAGAACCACTGAGTTCATGTAATCCATCCACTGTCATTTCCCCCACTGTATGATTGAAACTTAACTCTGATCAATTGCAATAGCTAATAGATCTTGTGGGTATTATTGAATCCTGTAGGTAGTTCCAACATTAGAAGTAAATAGAAGAAAATGACCAAAAAAATGGTGAAGTAGGTAATAGGAAAAAAGAGAAATAGAAAGGTAAAAGAATGAAGAGGGAAAAAATATTTTAAAAGTTGGCCATTTGGGGGAATGTAGGGCCTTCTCAGGATTTGTCACAGGTGCTGCTGGACTCTAGATCACAAGTTGAACACAGCTGAATTACAGCAGAGATGTCCAGTGCTAAACTGAAAAGTTCCCCCTAAGCCACCAAGTGAAACCAATTCAACTTAAGGAGAACAACAGGTTACTCAAGAGGAACACAGAAATTATTCCCAAAGTAGAAGAATCAACTTTCTTGAACTGATGTGAATAATAGCACTTAACAGAAATGAGTGGAAATGAATACCTTACTTAGTTCTGGTAACCAAACTTACAAAGTGTTAAAGATGGTCCTGAGGAGAATCACCAACAAGATTCGATCCTGCATTAGATCCAGACAGATGAATCAGGGCAAAATATCCAAATGGTTTTCAGTCAGAAGAAAAATGTGTCCTGTGAATACAATTAAAACATAAAGGTGAGAAGTATAGATCATTTTTCCATATGGGAAGGAATATTTTGATAAAAAATAATAACATACAAGGTTCTAATGGATTATTTCATAGTGGGTTATGTCCTTGGCCTTTGATGACCCTTAGAAGGAATTTGTAGATTAAGGGTCAGAAGAGTGATTTAAATATAATATCCACAATTTAAATTTAATTCAGAGTATCCCTTATTTTATTGCACAATAATGGATGTTTTATAATGAATAATTTATGTTCTCTGAAGGCTTCCATTTCACTCAACATAGCATCTGAAACTCTAACCACGTGAACATGGCCCTTTAAGGTCTGGCTTCTCATTACTCTCTGTCTTCATTTCCTGCTACACATCCTTATTCTGCTCCAGTCATCTGGGGCTTCTTGTAGTTTCTTGAATATGTTTGCTTTTTCTCTTTCTGTTCCTTTTCCCTATGCATTTCCTCATCTATTCATATCCATATGTTTTTTTTCCTTTCCTTCATTTTCTTCTCTGCTCAAATGTCACTTCATTAGAAAGAATGACCATGGTAGCTAAAAGTATCACCCTCTCAAGTCTCCACTTTTTATTCTGTCTTATGTATCTTTGTGGAGGTTATCACCATCTTACATTTATGTTTATTTACTTATTATCTGTTTCTCCACCAAGAAGATAATAAGCTCCCTAAGAGCAGTGACAAGTATTTAATTGCTGTATGTCTAGAGCTTAAATTGATAACCTGATATATAGTATCAGATCAATAAATCTACTCAACTGAATTTGGCATTCTTAAAAGGGTTATCTAAAGAGAATTTGATTATCCTAAAACTTCTTCATGTCAAAGTGTGTGTGTGTGTGTGTGTGTGTGTGTGTGTGTGTGTGTTGCAAGCTCCAGAATCCTCTTCACATTTTGTTTATCTGTTCTGCCAGGGTTCCTTGTACAGTACATAGATAGAGACAGAAAGGCCAGGACATTATTGGCACAGACATCACTGCTCCCCCCTGAAGTTCAAATATGAAAAATTATTTCATGATAAAAAGAATTATAAGTATTTTAAGTGAATGTAATGTATCCCATATTCATCCAAGGAAAGAAAGAGAACGAAAGTATCAGTGATGAGTTTTGAAAGCTTCATATGAATTCCTCCTAGATGGTTTTACACTGATCTTTCTAAGGTCAAAAGGCTAGCTGGAACTAAACAACATTTTAAAGACCATCAAATCTCACATTGAAGGTCTCTGTCCGGAGCATAGTAATATATACTCCAGTAATTTTCTAACACTTGGAAAATGGGATATGTTCTACTAATCCAGGACCCCACTTTAAAGATAGGAAAATGGAGGGTAAGTGGATTCAAATAGCAATTTGAACCAGAGCTTTGCTGCCACACTTCATTACCCTTTCCTTGTACACTTTTCCTGTAGAGTTCTCCACTAGAAATTGCAGTAAAGCCAATAGACTTTAAACATTTTCATAGGAATGTTTCCTCCGTGTGCGCAAATAAGAGCCATCTAATTCATAAATTTTGGAAATCACAAGCCTCAGAAAATTTGTTATCACTTTTATAGCAGCTGGAGACTCAATGTATGTCAGCCTTCTCTTGGAAGTGCCTATGAAGACAGCCTGGAATGGTCGGAGCTCACTCCAGGAAGAGAAAAAGACAAGTTTCCAGGACTCTGTTACAGAACTCATTTCTAAGAAATTACAACTAAAAATCAGAAGTGTGGAATCACAGAACATAACATATAGAACTTAGAGTCTGGTCCAGTCCCTTCATAGGTCTCAGAGTAAAACCAATTTGCCAAAATTAAGGGACAGATTGGCTGTTAAAGATAATCTTCAATGCCTACATTTCCTCTTTGAATATAGTGCAAAGTCACCACTGAGAGGCAAGAAAGAAATAAAACCATTTTTATTCATAGATGACATGATCGATCGTGCAGAAAAATCTAAAAAAAAATACACAAGAAAACTCTTGGAACTAATAAGCAATTAGTTCCAGGAAGGATGTAAAGTACAAAGTTAATATATAAAATCAACTGCTTTCCTTTATATCAGCAATGAACAAGTGGAGTTTGAATTTAAAATATAACAACATTTATATTAGCATCCAAAAGTGAAATGCTTGTGTATATCCCTAACAATATATATATAAATCTACATGAGGAAATCCATAAAATTACAACTAAAAAATAAAACAAGGTAGAACTAAGTAAATGACAGAAATTCCATGTTCGTGGAGAGGAAGACACAATATTGTCAATTCTTTGCAATTTAATCTATAAATTCACTTCAATTACAATGAAAATACTATCCGTTGCTTTGTAGATATTAAGAAACTGATTCTAAATTTTTTACTGAGAGGCAAAAGACCCAGAATAGGTGACACAATATTGAAGGAAAATAACAAAGAGGACCAACACTATTCAACTTCTAGATTTATTACAAAGCTTTAGTAATCATCAATATTTGCAAAAAAATAGATCAATAGAACAGCATAAAGAGGCCCAAATAGAATCATGTGCAGTTAAGTGATCTTTGACAAAGGCAATACAATGGAGAAAATGTATTGTTTTTCACAAATAGTTCTAGAACAACTGGACATTCATGTTAAAACAAACTAAAAAAGAATTTAGTCACTCACTGTACACCTTTCAGAAACATCAATTTTAAGTGTATCATAGGTCTAAATGTAACATACAAAACTATAACACACCTAGAAAGTAACACAAGCAATATCCTAATTGATCTTAGATGGGGCAATAACTTTTTACATACAACATCATAGATATGATTGATGAAATAAAGACTTGATTATCTCAACTTCATTGTTTTGTGAAAGACACTGTTTAATAAATGAGAAGACAAGCCACTGATTAGAAAAAAATATATAAATGCAATTGAAAATAGACTGTTATTAATAAATATAAAGAACTATAAAGTCTCAACAATAAGAACCAAAACAACCCAATTAAAAATGTGCAAAAGATTTGAGCAGACACCTCACTATAGAAGATAAACAAGTGGAAAGTAAGCAAATGAAAAGATGTCCAACATTGTATGTAATCACTGAAATGCAAACTAAAACATTGAGATAACATTATATATCTGTGAGAATTGCTAAAATAAAAAAAAAATGCTGTCAACACCAAATGCTGGTGAGGATGTGAACAATCATTTGTTGCCAATGGGAATGCAAGATGGTAAGCCACCATGGAAGCTGATTTTACAAAACTAAATAGTCCTACCAGGTGATCCTGCAATTGTGGTGCATATTTATTTCAATAAACTGAAAACTTATGTATGCACAAAAACCTCCACTTAAACACTTATAGAAGTGTTATTTATAATTGTTAAACCATGGAAATGACCTATATTTCCTTCAGAAGATAAATGGATAAATAAACTGTGGTGCATTGTAGTAGAATATTATTCAGCGCTATTAAGAAATGAGCTATCAAGGCATAAAAAGACATGGAGGAAACCTAAATGTATGTCACTATGTGAAAGAAGCCAATTCAAAAATTCTGTCTGTTGTATCATTCCACTCTCTGGCATTGTGATAAAGCCAAATCTATGGGTATAGTGTAAGGATCAGTAGTTTCTAGGGATTAGGGGAGGGAAGGGTCCTAGTGTATGCTGCTCTGATGGAATACAGTAGATTGGGTGGCTTAGCAAGAAAAATTTATTTCTCATAATTTTTGAGGTTCATAAATTCAAAACTAAAACTCTGGAAGACATGGTATCTCTTGGATCTGGTGAGGGCCTTTTTCCTAATTTGCAAATAACCATGTTTTTTCTCATTGTATCCTCATATAAAATAAAGGGGGAAGGAGGAAAGAGAAAACTCCCCAATAATTTTTTATCAGGGCAGTATTCCCATTCATCAGGGTCCCACCCTTATGATCTCATTATCTCCCAAAGGCCCCACATGCAAATACTATCACATTGGGATTTTAGGCTATACTATATAAATTCTGGGAAGACACGTCCAGTCTACAGCAGGAGGAATGAAGAGGCACTGCACAGAGGACTTTTTGAGGGGGAAACTACCCTGTATGATACTACAATGGTGGACAAATGTCACATATTTGTCCAAACTCATAGACTGCACAGCTCCAAGAATCAACACTAGTGTAAACTGTGGACTTTAAGTGGTAATCTGTTAGTGTTAGATGAGATTCTCTCATCAACAAATGGACTAGTCTGGTGGAGGAGGTTGATAATAGGGAGGCTCTGCATGGGTGGAGCCATAGGGGTATAGGGAAATTCTTTCCACTTAATTTTCCTGATGATACAAAACTACTTTCAAAAGTAAAACCTATTTTTAAGAAAAGATAAAAATATAGTGAAACATTGTAATTGGTGCTGCATTATTCTGAAAATATCAACACAACTTGACAAGAAAAAGAGACTCAAGAATCAGAAAAGAGGACACTATATATATATATATATATATATATATATATATATATATATATATATATATCTGCAATGATATTTTATATACCTGAGAAGTTCCAAGAGAAATAACTTGATATTTAAAATTGGCATAGAATTAGTATATGTCTGAATATCTAGCTTGTAGAGTGTTTTCTCCTTTATTTTCTTACAAGTTATTTGCATTAATATTGCTTTTTAATTTTTTTCAAGTAATCAATTTTCAAAAAAAGTCAGTTTTTCTATTTAAAACACTTTTAAACTGTTTGTAGTAGTAAATGGCTAAATTCACAGAATAACCTAAAATAATTAAAATAATGATGGTGTTCAAATTGCTGTTATGTGCACACATGTATCAACTTTCAATGTATCTAATAATCTAATGATGACACTTTAATTCATACTGTAGGAATAATGTGTACTTAGTGAATTGAATTTATAACAAAATAAATGTGTAAAGAATAAGCAACATAGTACAAGTCAGGGTCCTGGAGCTCAATTTTTTGAATTCAGACCACCTGAACCATGTGGACAGGGTTGATGTTTATCTTCTCAGTTTGATTCTCAGGGTCTCTAGAAGGGAGAAATGATATCTAGTACATAGAGTTGCTTTGAGGTTTAAAGAAGATAAAGCTCAGTTCCCAGAATATAGTAGGCCCTCACAAATTATCACTGAAAGAAAGAGAGGAAAGGAGAAAGAAATGAAATAAAAATAAAAACGAAAGAAATAATAAAACTGGTCTCCTTGTATCAATTTCTTCCTAGTCTGCTATTTTTCATAATACATCTGTATTTCCCTTTCTAGAACATGAATTGATTAATATGTTCCTTGGATTTAAAAATTAAAAAGCCAAAACCTAATCAAACGAGACAAACACTCCTTCTTCTTCCTATGAAAAAATTCGGACTCAGTAGCTCTTTGAACAGGTAGTCCCTTCTGTCTGGAATGGGCTCGTGGCTGTCTTCAGGAACATTCCGTGTTTTCCATAAGACTTCATTTAATTTTCCTCTGACCTTCCCCAGTTACTACAGGCAGTTTTCTTCCCTGTGTCTTCCCCGGTCTCCCACAGTATTTTTCATGTCTCTCATAAAACCTGGTCACATTTACAGTCATTATTTTCTTACATGTTTTTGAAAGGAGCTATTTTTAAATTTTCCCTTTGTGTTTGTGATAAGTAAAACAGTAAATGGCCCCCTCAACCCTAACTCACTTGTGCCTTCATTTAACTTGCTAAGACCGAATTTTTTAAATTATCTAATTTAATATTTTCTTTCTAGTAACCAAACATAAAGAGCAATTTCAACATATATAACTATATGACACATTTTCTTCTATAAATAGTTCAATACATCTTATATGATTAATGTGTGATCTATAAATATTTTAAACCTCTCATCTTCTACATCTCTCTTTATCAGTATTTCTCACCAACTGACTCCATTCCATGGCCCTCTAGCAGAGCTCCTGAGGGGAAGTGAGTCTTTAAGACTCATGTATTCCACAGCAGCGATGCCTTTCTCTGCTTCTTCCCTGTCAGCTAAGGTATGAAGTGCTTCAGTCAGCTGCCCATCATAACTTTGATATGCCCTCATTGCAGCACCACTCAGGGTCTGAGACTTCTGAGTCTAGGTCTTCTCTTGGGAACTTGGGGTCCTCCTCACTTCTACTAGCAATGAAACCCAGGGGTCAGATTCCTCACCCCTTACTACACCATCTCCAAGGCAATTCTTCAGTAAGAAGTCCCAAATAGTGAAGGAATTGATTTAGTCTTCTATGGCTGAAACAAATGTATGAAGTCTTGACATTTTTTTTCCCAGATTTGAGATCAATGAGGCATTGTGAAAACATTTTGATGCTATAGAGCAAGTAATTTGGGGTTTTAGAAAATGTTAGATTCTTTGAATTTGAGTTCTCTGACTTGGCCAGATCAAGCCATAAGTAATTTTAAGAAGAGAAATATAGGAATAGATATTGAAAAACATAAATCCTTTAGCAAAGTGCATCATCACCAGCAAGAGTCAACTTAGTCAAGTAGTTTTTCTCCACTTGGAGCCCATGGTATGTTCCCACAGTACCAGCTTCTATTTCCTCCTTAGATCTCATCACTTTATACTGAAATTAATTTTAAATAATTAATGTCTATGGCTTGTATTGCAAATGACTTACTGAGCAGAAGACCATAAATTAAACAAAACAGCACCAACCAGGTTGGCATTCTTTCTTATGCTCCAAAAAGGGGGCTGATCCAAGAGATCATGAATACTCAGCAAATTGAGTTCATAATGATTCAATGTGTAAATATTTTGGGATAAATATTGCATTGAAAATTACCGAAATTTCAACAACCTAGTACTAGTCTCAGAGGTCTTTATGTTTCCTGGTTCTATGTAGGTACTAGTATAAGAAAAGGAGCTGTTACAGTTAGAGAATTTTCACATCTCATCATCTGGTCATTTCCAAACTTTACCTCTCATAATATTGGACAGGATGTCAGAGATAATATGACAGAATGAAAGCTTGCATAGTAAGTACAATGACATTAGTCTGCTAGAATGCTACTTTTGGAATTTACTTAAGTTTAAAATCTCAGGGAAGTGTGGAACCCTTCAACCCCAAGTCAGTCTTCTGTAAGTTGGCTGAAGCAATATAATAATTATAGTACCATACAATGGTTAATAGCCTAGAGAGGAAAAAAAATGGGATAAAAACATAAATCATACAGCAAAGTTAGCAATTGCATTGACTAAGATCAATATGTTTGTTCTATTTAAAAAAAAAACTATTGTTTAAAATTTTTCTAAATACACAAGAACTGTAGAAATAAGTAGTTCATCACTGTGTAGAAACAACTCTGCATTATTAGATTCTGTGACATTGAGTATGTTCACAGTTTTAATAGGCAGCATCACTGTCTAGTTCTGGACACCCTTAACACCCAGCCTTATTAGAATCCTCTATTTTTCACTCAGCCAGCTATCCTTAGCTTTTTTCTACTTGTTGCTACATCATCATGAGATGACTAATCCCCTTCTGGTATCATATCATTTGTCCCAAATTTGAGCTATCTTGGTTAAATTCAAGTTTCCACATTGCCATTCTAAATAAGATTAAAAATTTGTTAGTAAGGAAGAGAAGTAGACCAAATATCAGAATAACTACCAACATTAGTTGTTTCTACCACAAACTCTCACAATAGAAAACTGATTTTTATTTTACCAAGAAAAAAGTAGGGAGTGGGATTTTTATTTTTCTTTAAAAAATATTCAAGGCAATTATATTCATTTATGAATCATTCTAATTTCAGCTTCAGTATTCAGTTGAATGGTAGGACAATCTGTGTTTCTCTTGATTTCCTTCCCCAATAAAACATCTGGCTACCTACTAGAATTTTCATTAAAGGAACACAGGGGGCTTCAACATAATTCATCTCTAAGTCTTTTTTCTGGCCAGTCCTTGTATAAAACAATCTTCTCTTTAATATGAATCTGTTACTCTTTCCCTGGCATGAGAATTATATTTAACTGGTATAATGAAGGTTTGTTTTTGAACAGAGGGACCTTTTGCCAACAAGATGAGAGAGGTGGGGGAGGATGGATAGTGTATTGTTAGAGGATGATATATTATTATTTTCAAAGCTCTGAGGAGAGAGACTCAACCTTGTCAGCTTTGATTTATGTTTGTTCATTCTGTGATTCAATAGGTAGGTTGGGTGAGCTTTACTGAAATGTTTTGTTATATATTTTTCTACCATGTGCAATAAAAAGCAGCTGCACAGCCTGTCTCACTTTCCCACCTAACCCCTGTGAAGCACTGAGTTTTCAGTGAGTGGACCTGGCGTATGGTCATGGCATCTGTGTACCTTTTGAGATCAAAATGGCTTGGAATAAGCCTAGGGGTCCTTGAGATCAGATTATTAATGGCGAGTCTAAGATATCTATTTGGAAAAGCTTTAACACTCATTTGTAGGGCTGATGAATTTTGAGAAAAATCAAAATTATTCTTCATGAATGTTTTTCTACAAATATTAATCACAGTTTCCTAAGTAAAAGCAAATACAAAAGTATATCTTACTTGAGAATAAAAGAACAAAACCTGAAGTATAATCTCAGTGTGAACTGGTGGTTTGTTATTTTCTTTTCTTGTTTAATGTCCTAATTAACTAAAATTAATATGTTAATTTTTATTTTCATGTAACCAAATGTGTTAATTTCACCCTTTATCTTGCTTGATTTTGTGTCCTAATTATGAAGATCTTATTCCCTTGAGAATTACCAATGACCCATATTTATGGGACAAACTTTATACAAAGAATAAGTTACATATTAAACTTTATCTTTCCTTATTGGTAAACTGTAATTCCAACCCTATTTTTAAACAATCTAATTTTGTTTTCCTACTATTATGAATATCATTGCTATCAAATATCCTCTTCTCATGTACTTTAGAGACTATGGGTTTCTTTGATAATTAAATTTATTTTTATTTCTGATCCCTAAATTTTGTATTATCTTTATATTAAGCTGGATTATTGTTATATTTATTTTTTAAAGTTTGTAATTTTTAAATTCTATGTCAATAATTTTTAAGACTTTACTAATATGCATCTGCCTAAGCTTGGATTTTCTGTTTGAGAAATTGTAGTATTTTCCCTAGAGCTTACTTGTTTAAACATTCCTTGTTTTCTATAATATTTGATCATTATATATATATATATATATATATATATATATATATATATATGATTTCAAATTATTTCAAATTTCACATATATATATATATATATGATTTCAAATCCATGTTTTGGTATTTTTAATACTTCTTGTATTTGTGGCATAAAGTCTATATAATTTGGGGAACTCTCTGTGCTCTCTTTATACTACACATTTACCTTCCTCATTCTCCTCTAGTCTGGCATTACACTTACCTACATATTGTATGCAAGTCCTATATGTCTCTTCAGCCTGTTCTATAATTACCATATCTTTCTTTTCATGCCTCAATCTGTTTAGTTCACATTGATCTATGTTTTCTTTTACTTTCCAATATGCATCTTTTAATTTCAAATAGTATATCAATTTTAGAAGAGATTTCAGTTGTCAAAGTGTTATCATGTGAACTATTTTGAATATATGTACAACAGTTTTTTTTAACTTCATTATAATTATACATTATGGAGGAGTTCATTTTGATATATTCATAAATGCATATAACATGGTTTTCTCCATTTCAATCCCCAGTACTATTCCCTTGCTTTTCCTCCTCTCTCCTCCTCACCTCCTTCTTCCATTATTTTGGTTTTCCTTTTATTTATTTATTTATTTTTGAATTGGTGTATTATAATTATATGTAAAATTGGAATGCACTGTATTATATTCATGCATGCATATAGCATAATTTGTTTAACTTCATTACCCAATTTTTCCTGTGTCCCTTCCCCTCAGTGGTTCCCTATTTCTATTCTCTTGCTCTTTCTTCTATTTTTTATGAGATCCTGTTTTATAAATTCCCCTTTCCTATTTTTTTTAATCCTAAGGCACCTAGGTTCCATACTATCATGCTAAGTGAAATAAGCTAATCCCCCAAAACCAAAGGTTGAATGCTCTTCCTGATGTGCGGATGCTAACACACAAAAGGGGAGAGGTAAAGAATAGAAGTTCAGTGAATTACACAAAGGGAAATGAAGGAAAGAAAGCAGAAATAAGAATAGGAAAGACAGTAGATTGAATGGGACATAACTTTTCTGTGTTCATATATGAATAAATAACACACTCCATATAAATACAATATATCAAATTACACTCTAAAGTCATATATATCTAAAAAGAATAAAAAATAGAATGATTATTAAAAAATACTTTTCCCTCTAGTTTTCACATAAGAGAGAAAAATTCAACCTTTGACTTTCTGAGTCAAATTTATTGCATTTGGCATGAAGTACAACAGTTGTTTTTAAATCCATGCCTAACAAACACAACACAGGGATCACTTGTGGGCTTGCTTCTGTTGTATAGTTTTTCATTTGTAGCATATCATTTACATATATAAATACATAATGTTATTTATACTTGTTTCAATATGTTAGTGTTTGCTTTATGTATTATAAAATGCATGCTTAATACATCACACTCTATCTTGAAATTCTATGCCATTTATAAGAAACTTCCAAGAATGTATTTCTATTTCTCCCTATCTCTTGTAGTATTCCAATTTTACATATAAATATGATAAAAATTATAGAATTAATTTCTAATATTCTTCCTTTAAACAATTAGCTATGTTTTAATGAAATGTGAAAACTCAAGCAAAACTTGTCTTTTCTGTTTTTCCTCACAATAAGCACTTGTGGTCCATTAATTAGTTTATGTAGATTGGTGATTTTCTCAGTGGTGATTTTTGACTTCTTAGGAGATTTGGTAATATCTATAGGCATTTCTGGTAGTCACCTCTAGGTTTGGGTGGAAATGATTCTCCAGTTGTCTAGTTGATAGAGACAGAAATGATGACAATACTCTACAATGGCCATGACAGTCACTTCCACAAAGTATTATGGGTTCTCCATACTAACTATGTTCTGACATTAAGTCAATACTAAAAGGCAGGAGAAACTTTGGTTAAATTCATGCATTCACACTAATTATAGAAGTGCTGTACTGTTCTTATTTGTCTATAAAATTCTTAATTTCACTTTGATTTTTGAAGTATATTTTCACTAGGCATAGAGTTCTACATTGAGAGTATTTTATTTTAGGACTTTAAAGACCTTTTCCATTTTGCATAATTTTTATCAAGTCTTTATTTATTATTCTACTATGGGTAACATATATATCTTCACAGGCTATTTTAAGATATTCCCCTTTGTCTCTGGGTTTCAGAAATTTGAATATTGCATGCCTTGATTTGATTTTCTTTGTGTTTATCCTTCTTGGGATATATTGATATTTTAAAAGTCATAAAGATATTATCAAGTTTGAAAAATGTTTTACACTATATCTTTTGATTTTTTGTTTCTGCTCTCTGAACCTCTAGAACTCCAACTACATTCATGGTAGACTACTTTCTAAGTCCCTACTCATGGATTAAATGTATCTGTTATTTCATGTGCCTATTAATTTTCTTGTTCAATGCTAAATATTTAGAATTTTACGTTGTTGAGTAATGGATTTTTGTTGCATTTTTAAAGCTTACTGGACTTTAGCCAATAAGCAATGAAGCTATTGACACAACAGTTTATCTTATAAAATTTGTTTTAGATTATTTTAGGACAGTTTTAAAGTAATCCTCACTCTAGAACTAGTTTAGTCTTATAATTTTTGTATCACCCTTTTAAATTCTCTGTTGAATATAGCATGTATCAAACAAGAAAATGTGCAGGTCTGCATGAATTTTGAAAATTATTTTCCTTATATTTCTCATTAATTTTCCATCACTCATGTTGTTATTTACTTGGATTCATAAGAGTTTTCTCCTATAAAAGTAGAGATTGCCATTCAAGAAAAATCTCAAATGGTATTTTTTACAATTTACTGAAAATCATTCTCAGCTTAGCTTCCCTGGCACCCTGATCTGCAAATTCTAGCCCCATCAGTCTCCTTGAATTCAGTATCTGTCTTATGTATTCAATGAAATTACTGATCTCTGTTTGATTTCCTTTTTCTTCAACATAGATCAGAGATTGACCTCAGGCAAAAAGTCAGGTTATTAGAATTTTTTTTTCATTTGCATATTATTTTTCAAATCATCCACTTGTTATCTAGTCTCTGAAAAGTTCTTAATGTATTTCAATTTCAAGTCAAGAAAAGAGGGACCATCCTGTAGCATTTACCTCTTTAGAAGCAGAAATAGAAATCTATTGTCTGTATTTTTATCTCGGTTTTCAGGCGCTTCATTTTATTTCCTTGTTTCCTTGTATGTTATCCTTGTGAATATTTTATCCAAAACAAATCACTGAATCTGAAAAATTGTTGAGGCTGAAGGTAATATATTTTATTCCTGAAAGAATTTGATTGATTTCTGGTAATTAAGCTAAAGGAAGATTGCAACCTATACTTACACTAATAGATTACTGTAAATTCAATTGTATCACACATATAAAACCAAATTTTGTACAATTGTTTTATATATATATATATATATATATATATATATATATATATATATATATCTCCCAATATACAGGGATAACTATGATATCTTATATTAGTTTGGTGGGACTTCCATAACAGTTTATCATAGAATGATTGGCTTAAACCAGAGCTACTTCTTTTCTTAGAGCTCAAGAGGCCTAAAGTTCAAGGTTAAGGTGTTGTCAGGGTTGGTTTCTTCAGAAGGGGTCTCTTCTTTGTCTTGCTAATGGTCATCTTCTTTCAGTGTCCTACTTGGTCTTCCCTCTGTGCATGCCTGTACCATATTTTTTTTTCTTATTGACTCCAGTCATGTTCAAACAAGGCCTACTCATATGACCTAATTTTCTACTGATTACCTCTTAAAAGACATTATCTCCAAATATATTCTAAGGTGCTGGGGGTTAAGTCTTCAACTTATGAATTTTGGGAGACACAAATCTGTATATAATATATGAATATGGTAAATAAGTCAATGTACAGAATAGTGTGTGTAATAACATTTCATTTGCTTTTGAAGCATTTGCATATGTAAGTTTGTAAATTTTGGTTAAGTTTTCAAGGAAAGAATTAATAATGATTTTTTTCTGAAAAATTGGACTGAGGGAGACAGCAGAGAGTAGGGGTATAAATTCACTTCTTAAATCTTTCTTGCTGCCTTAATCTTTTATTATACTTTTATAATAAAGAATAATATAATTTATCTATTATACAAAAGGTATAATTTTATAAATTCTAATTTTAATGATGTAAACTATGGCTTAAATTTGCCTGGTGTCAATCAGTTATATCCTGATAAATCCAGGATCACAATACAAGTCGAATGACTGTCGAGCCAATGATCTTCTATGCCTGCCAAGTAGCTGTTATACTTTCATATAGTAATTGGATATGTAAATCTTAATTCTCCAGTTTTCTATTTGCATAGGTTATTTGAACCATAGGATAATGTCTTAGTGAAGCTGTTTTAAAAATCTCATTGATCATCATCTTGGTCATTTCAAGTTTCCAGGCACAAATTTAATGACTTTCTTTTAGGATAAAACAACTCATGTGCATATAGTTCAAGCTGTCTTGGAACTTCAGCTTCTGCCTTCAACTATTCTTTTACCATGTCTCTTACTGTGGACATTTTGGAAACTTCAGATCTCCGTGATCTTTGCTTAAATGTATAAAGCCTGATGTTCATCCAACTTCTAATCTAATAGTAATTCTCAACTCATTTTCTTTGTCACTTGGTACTATGATAATAATATTTTCAATTATCATTACTGCATTGACATTCTTTGATGGATCAGACTCAGCCCAGTGTCTCCATATGATTCCCAGAAATATGTACCTCACATTTACAGATCCCTCACATGGTGTTCTCTCACTTGAACAGAGTTGAGAAAATGCAACTTTGAACAATACCTTCATGTGAGAGACTGTGTACCTCACTGTGAACAGTCAAATGTCACTTCATTACAGGGATCTTCACTCTAAACACAGGAGCTCTTTGCCTGAAATTAGAAAGGACCTGGTGTGGCAGAAACAGCAGCAGGATTTCAAAGAACTTCACTTTTAGGTGGCGTGGACAATTTGTTCTGAAACTGCACATGGTTTTGAATTTATTCCTTTTAAGTGACTCTCTCATCTAGTTCTGTGAAGATGGAAGACTCAATTAAGGAACCACTGTGTGGCAGTCCCAACTGGATCCTTTATCTTGCTCAGTATGGAGGAGCAAAAAAAAGACTCCCCTGAACAAAATGTGCCGTAGCGGTTCCACTTGACCTTTCTTTACTGACTAGGTTCATTCAAAGTTGTTTTTTTCTTTCTTTCTAAGGGAGGAAACATAAAAGGCATCAAATGGTTTAGTTGTTTCCTTTAAGCACAGTGGCTGTAGAGGGAAGAGGTCGTTATGCCATGGTGTTCAGAGAATGGTTCATCCTTTAGAAATTCTTTTAGGAGGCTGCTGAAGTATCCCCTTCCCCTTCACTACATTGCCCCATCCTTTCTCACTCAAATTCAGTGGACTTACCTGCTTTAGCCAACAGAGTTCAAAAACAGAAAATTCAGATTTACTAGGGTGGCATCAAGTGAGGAAAGAGAGCAGAGTGTCACGGTTGATCCTAAGGACCCCATAATTCTTAGTTGACAGAGTGAAGGGAATGGAAATCAGCCCTAAGAAAATCTGTATTTCCTAAACAGGTAAAATGGATCTTCAGTTTTGTAAAGGATTGACTGCAGAGGCACTTCAGCTAGTAAGTTTCCATATTGAATTCTAATTGCTCTCATTGACAGAAACAGAATTACAAACAGGTCTTGCAAAGAGAGAGAGGATTGTGCCTTTTGTTAAATAAACTTATATAAGGCCCTTAAAAATGGGATATGGAAATGGTAGGTGCATAAGATATTCACCTATGGTGCTGAAAACACTAATTAAACAATATATATTAACCTACAAGTAAAAAAGTAATTAATCTCTACTATGTTTATGTTTGATTCTTGAACTCTCCTGTTAGGTTTCAAACAAGGAGGGCTAGGAGTCCTGAGAAACTGGTAAGAGAATGTGATGAGATTGCAAGAAGCAACCTAACCCGTGCATTTGTGTTTTTATTTATGATAGTTATTGAAGTTTGCACAAAGATAAGATTTATTAATTGTGCTACCCATTTTTTACTAAATTAAGCATTATAACTTTTTCATAAATTTGTTCCAAATTTTACATGGAGAAAACATAAAACAAAAAATACAACACAAGCAAATATCAACAAAACAGAACAATATAAGAGTTATCAGTTTTACCCATGAATGAGTTTTTTATCATCCCTACTAAAAATCAAAGACAGAAATGATTGAATGGTTCTTCCCATATTCAATTATCATAGTTTAAAATAAATCATTGATAATAACTTCATGAAACCACTATGGATTTTTGTCCTGTGAGTTAAAATCCCAGAAAATTATTTTGAAATATTTTTTTTTCATTTTTACTTCATCTAAAATATTGTATTTTTGTATATTTTTCTGATATATATCATAATAGCACAGTTATTGATATATATATATATATATAATAACAATCATACTTTAGGACTATTTATTTCAATTATTTGTTGATACAATGCATCATCAAAAGAATTTGGAGACTGCTGATAAAATTCATACTTCTCTCTGACCTTGTGATAAAAGCCAAGGAAAGTCCTTGTTAGTTATCCCTGGAGCAAATCTCATGCTTTCATAAACAAACTGTTTACTACAAATTTCTTTGGTAAAGTCTAAAAATTATATTATGGCTATTGCTCCTATAACTTTTCCAGCCTGGCCACAGAAAAATGTCTGCACAAAATTCTACACTGAATTCCTAGTGATCAGACCAAAGCCCCATTCAAGGAGGGAGACTGACCCTCACAGCTTCCCTCCTTCAGTGATTAGAAAATTCTCCAAGGAGAAAAGGAATGCTTTGTTTTGGGGTAAATGGTGCATTTCACAACACATGAATATTTTATGATGATGTTGATATCTACTAATAGATATTGAAGAGGGCCATCTCTCTTAGAAAAGGCTACGAAATCTCAATATGAACAAATAAGCTGCATTAGCCAATCATTTCTATGGATTCCAAGACAGGGTGGCAGAAAACATGGTTCATTCTTTTTGTTCTGCTGTCCAAAGTTTTGGATGAGTGCACCCATTGCCCTTTTCTGAGATTTCCATAAGATCAGCATTCTATACTCTTGATCTTGGCCAGCCTTATTTTTACCTTGTGTCTCTGTTGTAAAACACTCAAAGACTTTGTTCTGACAGCTATGTGTATGTTCATGAATAAAATCTACTACACTGCAGGATTTGGGTTTATAGCATCTGCCTGGATTGTACTTATTTAGGTGGAATGCAATCAACCATGACTGTAAAAAAATAAAATAAAATAAAACCCACTGTATTATTTTTATGCATTGAAGCTACACTATTCATATTCTGCTAAGAACAGAAAATGCACATATGTGCACTGGAAAGATACAGTTTTTGGAAACTAACCATGCTTTCATAAGAACTACTTAAGCTTCTTTTGATCCTTACAATTGGCATGAATATTTTTCTGGGTCAAAAGAAAGATATGGCATTGGTACATCTACATTTTGTCTAGAATGTGAGATCAAAAAGTCATGAACACTCTATTTGCAAAACTGGATAGTGAAACTAACCTTTGGGAGAACTTAATGTCCTTGAGCTCTTATTTGCTTCTAGTACATTGAGTGAAATTCACTTAGATTTATTGTTATTAAAATTCTTCATCATCACTATCAGCATCATTATCACCCCCAAGTGTACACAGCACTTTTCTTTCCAGATGCTTAAGTTGTTTTACTTATATTATTGCAGTCATTCTTAAATATGCTTAAAATATCAGCTCACACATTTATTCCCACAATACCTCCCTATGGAGAAAAATTAAAAGTAAAATGATTTAAATTGACATTTTTCCCACAGTCTCTGGCCAGAGAAGCCAGTGGCTATTCCGAGGCCATATGACTTCATTTGTCCTTATAGTATTCCAGTGAGATAAGAAAGTGGAAGGCATTTACATCCTCTAAAAATGAATTAAACAGAGGTGCAGAATATAAAAGAAGACTCATCCAAGGACACATTCTGAATTAGCAACATGCCTATAAGTTAGCCCAAGCCTTCTGATTTTTGCACCAATCTTTTTCCTCGTCAAGTATCCAAATTAACTGATCTAGATCTTATTAAGTTCTATTCTGATCTTTTGCAAATATGATAAGTATACACCTTAGGAGTGACTAGTAGGGCAGGCATAAGTATGTGTAATAAGATAGTCATAAAGGCTAATGAAGAAAAAAATCATTTTGTTCTTCATAAAGATTGAAGTGTATTTGAAACAAGGGTCAGTACAGATTTTGGTAGCTATCTTTCATTGGGTAACTTTTAAAATTTTCTTGAAGTTGAGGATTCTCATCAAGAATAATTTTAATGGCTCAAATTATTGCAGAATTGTTTTAAGTATTAAATATGATTATCTGGTACATGGCAAGAATATCATGTTTTATAGTTGCTGTTATTGGTTATTGTCATTATTATTTCTTTATTATTTTAATGGCACTGTGCTCTCTTTCTTTGGAGTGCAAATACACTTGACTACCACTTACGCTTTGTAGGCTTTGATTGTTACCATCCTGTATTATTTGGTTGATTTTTAGTTCCATGAATCCTACTCCCATCATTTTGATTCAACTTCCAAATTTGGGTTAAGCTTTATTCCCAATTCAGAACATCTTGTCAGCAGCACTGTGATGAATGTGGGTAATTTAAGTGAAACAACCCCAGATATCCCTGCCTAGGGATACTTGTCTATAGTAAGCTCTTTTTTTTGCATAAATGTTTTTCTTCCTTGTGATAAGATCCCTGTCTTGAAGTATATTTGACTTCTATTTGCCTTTTTAAAAAAAAAAATCTGCAGTCATGTGGGTCCCACAAGCCCAGGATAAGTTTTGATTTGATTAGCTTCATAATTCTGAAATCTACCCTTGACCTAATGATCTGCCCCAGATCCATGTGGTTGTTGTTTTCTTTTTGCTAGATTCATTGTATATTCTCTTCCCAGGATTTTCTATGGAGTCTTCCAGAATTAAGGGGCAAATCATCCACTGGATCACGAATTATCTTCCCAGTATCTGAACCACATGATGGTCAACAGATACTCTGGATAGAACAAGTTTCTGTCTCCATGTGCTTCTTCTCAGTGCGACAAACATTGATAGTACCTTCTCCAGGACTGTCAGCATGCTCAAATGTTACATCTCCCTGCTCCCTATTAGGACTCTTCTTTTCCTGGATTCCCGACAGTCCTTTCTGAACTAAACAAGATTTGGGGCTGGTATTGGTATAATAGGAAATTGAGATTATATTACTGAATATTGCTGGAAGGTTGACACTGTAAAGACGTCTAGATGGAAATCTCAGGGACATTCTGAAAATGCTAAGAATGAGAGTAGGTGTGATAAGGTGGCTAAGTGAAGGTGTGGGCCCATGATGAGCATAGAACTTCAGGTCTGTTTATTAATGGTTTTCAGGGACACCACCTTTTCCCCTTATTTTCCTTTATTCCTAATAAGGTGCTTCTTGAATCACAGTTGCATGGTCCCAACAACTAATTGTTTAAAAGGACATGCTTCTTTCTCCCTGCCCACTCCTAACTTCTCCCTGTCTCTAATGTCAGGGGAAACAGGATTGCTTTTCATCCCCATCCTAAACAGAGTTATCTGTCCTTGAGCGCACACCCACAACAAGAATAAAGTAATTCAGACTTTTCGAATGGTACCAGAAGATCTCAGAAATGACTATTTTCCAAATTAACAAGTGAATTACTACTCTGGACAGAGCATGTGGAATGTAGCCTTTGAGTCACCTCTTAAAAAAAAACAACAAAAAAAAACACAAAAAAACTGTTCTCCAGGATTGGGCAGGAGTACTTTTCCTTTGCTAGCAAAACAATCAGATTTCTTTTTCTCAAAACTGTATCCTCATTATTGGATTGGCATGGAGACAGGGACCTAGTTTTCAGTAATGATAGTAGAGGAAAGCGCTGCTAGCTTTCCTCAGTCTTCAGTTTGGGAGTGGTAGATCTTGTGACTTCTGATTGTTGCAATCACGTAAGCCTATTCCTCAGAATATTTTTTCTCTATATTTTCTATTGGTTCAATGTTTTTCTGGAGTACTACGTTTAATAGAGACAACAATTTTTATAAAAGGTTAAAAATGAAATTAAAAACAAAAAAATAAAAATAAAAAAATATTCCAAGAGTAAGCAGTATCATAGTTTATAACCCAGAAGCTCACTGGTCCTCCATGGTATCACTGCCAGCATTATGGGGGAACCCTTGCATTCTGGTACTGCTAGCAAAATCATGACTTTGTCCTTGCTTCCAACTCCATGATTCTCACCAACAGCTTGATACCACGGGGCTGATCATTATGCCTTTATGTCTTTTGACATGAGCTCTCATCTCTTGCCAATATCCATATGGATTCAGGGAAGGAAGGAATTCCCTGCTCATTGACCACACCTAAACATTCTTTCCAGCTCTTGTTTCCTTAATAATATTTATTATTATCTTTCATTATTTCCATTTTTCTTAACTACAGTGTAAGTCAGAAAGTATTTCTCTATCATTTATTTACTCTACTATTCATAGAAGTGAAACCAGTGCTGACACAGAATAGCAGATTTATTCAATCATTAACTATAAAAGTAATAATGGTGATTTTAATAAGCTTTAAAAGCTTTTAACAAGCTAAATATTGTGCTAGGTTGGCTGAATGTATTATTTCAGGGTTTCTTTTTACAATTCTAAGGAGTCGGACTCTTTCATTGGCCCCATAGCATAGAAAAGTCGAGTACAGTTCTAAGGTCAGTCTATGGGTGATAGTGTATACAATAGTTTCCATTCAGGCAGCTCTTGCAAACTCTTGACCTTCTGGATTTTGAACTTTGTGTGCAGATGCCATAGTAAAGAGACTATCATTTGGGGGAGCGATACTAATAACTCATTACATTAGACCACAGTTCTATTTGAATAGCCTTTAGAGACCCTCATTCCTAAGGACATTACCAAAACATAGGAGGTCTGGGGGCTGGGCAATTGAGAGGTTCTCATAATTTCCAATAATGGTAGCAACAAGCAAACCGGAAATTTGACAGAGAGCAGGAAGAAAAGAAAAAGCCTCAGTACCCTTATGGGATCCTAGACAGTCCTGGAGAATGGACAATCTCTACACACACGCCAGACTGCCTCCACTCGGAAACCATTAGAGCAGGATGTGGGGCAGACTGTGAAACTTTTCCAGGTTCCACACGGATCCACCAAAACTGGCAGAAGCCTTACTGATACTAGGGCCTTAAGCACAACCTACTGAGGGGGGCGGTCCACTGGTTGAACAATAAGCTACTCTGACCAAAGGGCAACCCCCATGAAGCTAGGTATAAAAACAGAATCACTCACCTCCCTGTAGTCTGAAATACTGTGTACATGGACAAAGCTTCACGCTCATGAATGAACAGAAAAGAAATAGGCAAGCCACTAGTCCCTGGAAGAACATGAGTCAAACACATGAATTTGAACTGTGATAAAAGCCTCCAAACTAGCACATATTCAATGAAGAATGGTAAAATCCATCTGGACATGAGTTTAATTATACCTTTGACCAACAGTGGTTTATGCTGACAAGAGGTGACGGCTAGGTCATCAGGCAAAATATAAAAATAAGAAACAAATTGTATAGGGACAGAGAAGTAACACACAGTGAAGGAAATAGACTTCAGAGTTAGTTCAGCCAAGTTATATTAGTAAACAAATAAGTAAACGACAAAATACCAACACCCCATGAGTGTTGGTATAATAGAATAGCTATAATACATTACTGAAAACATCCAGTTTCCAAAAAAAAAAAAAATTACATGAAATGAATAAACCAAAATAGTATGATTCATACACAGGGAAGAAAAGAAGTAGGTGAAAACTGCTTTTTTTATGTCAGAAAGTAAATTAACAAAACCAACAGTTCTCATAATTGACATATTTAGCTAAACTAATCAAGAAAAGAGAGAGAATAGTAGAAAATAGTCAAGTTATTATAATCAAGGCAAAAACAAACTATCACTAATAACCTTATAAAAAGTAAAAGAAAATGTTATAAATAACTCTATGCCAATAAGATTAATAATATAAATGATATGGACAAATTTCCAGAAAGACATAAAGTACCTAAAAACTGAAAACTCAAAAAGAAATGGAAAATTTTACTAGACCAACCTATAATAAAGGATTAAATTATAAATTTGGAAAAAAACCTGAAATATAAAACACTGCACAAGAAAAATTCAGGTACAAATGGCTTCACTGATTAATTTTACCAAATTTTCAAAGAAAAACCAATACCAATGTTTCACAAACTCTTACAAAACTAGGAAAATGGAGAATACTTTCCAACTTATTCTAATATTATCCTAATACCAGAAGATATCACATTAAAGATCAAATATGCAAGAAAATAAATAAAAATAAACTCTAGACACTAAAATCCTTTATGACTAGGAATGCAAAAACCCTTCAAAAATATGAAACTGAGCTGGTTTCAGTGGTGTATGCCTATAATTCCAGTGGCTCATGAGGTTCAGGCAGGAGGATGGTGATTTCAAAGCAAGCCTCAGCAACTTAGTGAGGACCTAAGTCATTGAGCAAGACTCTGTCTTTAAATAAAAAATAAAAAGCATGGGGATGTGGCTCAGTGACTAAGCATCTCTGAGTTCAATCCCTGGTACAAAAAAAAATTATCAAATTGAATTTAACAAGAATCTAACAACATATAAAGGGACCTACAGAAACTTTATACGGTGGGACAATTTAATAAATACCATATGCTCTGACATGTAGTGCACTATACAGTACATAGCATCACCTGTGAGGCATTTTGCCAAATAAATAACTTAAAAAGGAGAAAGAAGAAGAAGGGAATGGGGAGGGGGAGGAAGTTTTTAAGCTGAACCTAAGTTTTTAGATCTAACCTCCAATATATAGCATAATCAAGGACTAAATGAACAAATTAATTGCCACTGAAGTAAAAGAATAGGCAAAAAATGTGATGTACTCTGGGGGTAAAATGATCTGATCTCTTCAAGAAGTCAGTGTCTTAGGGGGCAATGTAAGCTCTGTCACAGAACAAAAGCGATTAAAGAGATATCAGGAACAAAATGCAAATATATAGACCTCACCTAACTTTTGCTTAAACAAAGAAATAACAGAATTAGAAAACATATTTGGGGAAAATCAAGGAAAATTGAATGAGGTCTGTACATTAGCTGATGTAAGGAATTGCTCTTTTTTGATGTAATACTGAAAAATAATGATTTTGTATGACAGTGTTCTTATTTTGGGCAGATGCATGCTGAAATATTTAGAAATGTTCTATCTATAAAGTTTGTTAAAATTTTCAACAAACAAACAAGAACAAAACAGACAGCTAAAGAGAGTATAAAGTATCAATACTTGAATATACTTCGATAGTATGTGGAGTCTATTGGACTATTCTTTTGTCCACAACTACCATTTTTTTTTTGCAAGAAAAACTTGGAAAAAAAATTTTGGGGGGGGGGCTTATTTTTATATTTTATTAAATTGTACCAAAAGGTATAAGACTTAGCTTCATTAACAAACATTATGTTAAAATATATTAGTAACTCTGCTTCTTAATGTTTGTAGTAAACTTTTTGTTTAACTTTAGAGAAATAATTAATAAACTAATATTTATGTTTAAAATAAAACAATTTCATCTAAAATGTGTTGCTTCTGTTAAAAACTATGAAACACTAAATATCTCTAGGTGGTGAAATTCTGTGTAATTTCATTTCCTATTTTCTGATTATTTAATACTGATGCTGTACATTTATTAGCTCTTTATTCTAGGTACCATGCTACATTCTTTACATATAATTTCTTATTGATTCCTTTCAAAAACATCTGGGCTATTAGAGAGGTAGCACTGATGAAAGAGGAAAAAAAAAAACGATAAAATTTTAAAAGGTTTTGAACCACCGTAAAATGGAGGAAGGATCTATTCAGGCATATTTGGTGGAAATTCCAAGTGTGAATAAGAGGCTAGCTGAGGGGAGAACCATGAGTTCATTTCATAAAATATAGGGACTCTAATATGCACAGTAGTATTTCTTTCTTCTTGTTTAATAACCCATGAGCTGAGAAGGTGGATGGATGAGTTGGTCCAAGACTGAGATTAATAGGGTAAGTGCATTACAAAGAAAATAAGACATGAGTTTAATTATGTTGACAGAAGGAGAGATTGAAATAATGTGCCACATGATCCAGAGAAAGAATGAATACTTGCTTGGAAAGTGGCAGGTCAGGGGCTGGGTTATCAGTACATGGTGGTCATCCACAACAAAGCAATCATTCCTTTTAGCCAGGTCATTAACAGAAGTCCAAATCTGTCCATTACTACATTCTCAAATGTACAAACTACTCATTGCAGACACTTTGGGAGAGATAGAATATCTACTTGCAGATCTATCCACTAAGAAAAGCAGCCTCTGTGCAGGAAGATGGTTTATACCTAGAGGATGACAGCCTTCTGCATGTTCTGGATGGAGGTTATGGAGGGAAAGATATATGAGTTTCTCCCTTAAAAGTACATAAATGTGCCTGGCTTCCAAATGCCATCAAAGCTGAGAAATCAGGAAGAATAGATCATGTACACAGGGCTGAAGATACTTGTGAAGATTAAGAAAGAAATTCTTGATATAGGATAATACGTTTATTATTATCTTTTTTTGCTTTAAAGATTAGAAATACATTATTTTCCTGTGGAAAAGACCAGCCTATGATATATGTAGAACATAGCAAAGAAGCAGACAATTTTTTCTAAGTAAGCTTTGTTGGGAGAAGACTCTTGATAAGCAGAATATTAGCCTCATAAAGAATGAAAAGAAGATAAGCTGAGTTCCTGTGTCTTATGGAAAGTATGGTAAATTTAGCCTGAAAAGTTGAGGATTGATGCTCAAAATGCAATAGACTTTATCTATGTTAGATATACCTGATATTGTACACCTGCCAATAGCTATGGCTCCTGTGAGAATAGGACTTCTCCTTTTCCCGTTCTGTTTTCTTTCTTTTTATTTATTTATTTATTTATTTATTTATTTATTTATTTATTTATTTATTTATTTATTTATTTTATTGGTTGTTCAAAACATTACAAAGATTGCAGAATCACATCGGTTACACATCCACATTTTTACATAATGCCATATTGGTAACTGTTGTATTCTGCTACCTTTCCTATCCTCTACTATCCCCCCTCCCCTCCCCTCCCATCTTCTCTCTCTACCCCATCTACTGTAATTCATTTCTCTCCTTGTTTTTTTCCCCATTCCCCTCACAACCTCTTATATGTAATTTTATATATCATTGAGGGTCTCCTTCCATTTCCATGCAATTTCCCTTTTCTCTCCCTTTCCCTCCCACCTCATGTCTCTGTTTAATGTTAATCTTTTCCTCCTGCTCTTCCTCCCTGCTCTGTTCTTAGTTGCTCTCATTATATCAAAGAAGACATCTGGCATTTGTTTTTTAGGGATTGGCTAGCTTCACTTAGCATAATCTGCTCTAGTGCCATCCATTTCCCTGCAAATTCCATGATTTTGTCATTTTTTAGTGCTGCTTAGTACTCCATTGTGTATAAATGCCACATTTTTTTATCCATTCATCTATTGAAGGGCATCTGGGTTGGTTCCACAGTCTAGCTATTGTGAATTGTGCTGCTATGAACATCGATGTGGCAGTATCCCTGTAGTATGCTCTTTTAAGGTCTTCAGGGAATAATCCGAGAAGGACAATAGCTGGGTCAAATGGTGGTTCCATTCCCAGCTTTCCCAGGAATCTCCATACTGCTTTCCAAATTGGCCACACCAATTTGCAGTCCCACCAGCAATGTACAAGTGTACCCCTTTCCCCACATCCTCGCCAGCACTTGTTGTTTGACTTCATAATGGCTGCCAATCTTACTGGAGTGAGATGGTATATTAGGGTGGTTTTGATTTGCATTTCTCTGACTGCTAGAGATGGTGAGCATTTTTTCATGTACTTGTTGATTGATTGTATGTCCTCCTCTGAGAAGTGTCTGTTCAGGTCCTTGGCCCATTTGTTGATTGGGTTATTTGTTATCTTATTGTCTAATTTTTTGAGTTCTTTGTATACTCTGGATATTAGGGCTCTATCTGCAGTGTGAGGAGTAAAAATTTGTTCCCATGATGTAGGCTCCCTATTTACCTCTCTTATTGTTTCTCTTGCTGAGAAAAAACTTTTTAGTTTAAGTAAGTCCCATTTGTTGATTCTTGTTATTAACTCTTGTGCTATGGGTGTCCTATTAAGGAATTTGGAGCCCAACCCCACAGTATGTAGATAATAGCCAACTTTTTCTTCTATCAGACGCAGTGTCTCTGATTTAATATCCAGCTCCTTGATCCATTTTGAGTTAACTTTTGTGCATGGCTTGAGAAAGGGATTCAGTTTCATTTTGATGCAAATGGATTTCCAGTTTTCCCAGCACCATTTGTTGAAGATGCTATCCTTCCTCCATTGCATGCTTTTAGCCCCTTTATCGAATATAAGATAGTTGTAACTTTGTGGATTAGTCTCTGTGTCCTCTATTCTGTACCATTGGTCCACCTGCCTGTTTTGGTACCAGTACCACACTGTTTTTGTTACTATTGCTCTGTAGTACAGTTTGAAATCTGGTATTGCTACACATCCTGATTCACACTTCCTGTTTAGAATTGCTTTTGCTATTCTGGGTCTTTTATTTTTCCATATGAATTTCATGATTGCTTTCTCTATTTCTAAAAGAAATGCCGTTGGGATTTTGATTAGCATCGCATTAAACCTGTAGAGAACTTTTGGTAATATCACCATTTTGATGATGTTAGTTCTGCCTATCCATGAACAGGGTATATTTTTCCATCTTCTAAGATCTTCTTCTACTTCTCTCTTTAGGGTTCTGTAGTTTTCATTGTATAAATCTTTCACCTCTTTTGTTAGGTTGATTCCCAAGTATTTTATTTTTTTTTTGAGGATATTGTGAATGGGGTGGTTTTCCTCATTTCCAGTTCAGAAGATTTGTTGCTGATATACAGGAATGCCTTTGATTTATGCGTGTTGATTTTATATCCTGCCACTTTGCTCTGTTTTCTTAATTGAAGAACATATTAAATATATTCAATTGGTGACTGTATGCATTAAAATGTTATAACTAACACTGAGTCAATTTCCATACAGGGCATCAAAGATACTCAAGATATAGTAAACTGTAGTAATTTCTTCTCAAAAGAAATTTACAAATTAGATGGAGAGAGACAGCATACATTTGAGAAACAAATAGAAACAGTGTGAACCGTATTTTAGTTGACCTACAATTAATAAATAATTGAGAAAACAATGTAATTTGAGAAAGTTTAATGGAGATGAGGCTTTGAATGAAGTATAAAATTGATTGGCGGGTGTTGGGGATATTAATCGATTTAGAAAACAGACACCTAGGGAAAATGGACATAGTCTTTATGTGTTTATATATGGGGTGAAATTCCCAAAGAGAAAGAATATTTTATAAACTAATAGCCAAAATTTGGGGCTGGGGATGTGGCTCAAGCGGTAGCGCACTCGCCTGGCATGCGTGCGGCCCGGGTTCGATCCTCAGCACCACATACAAACACAGATGTTGTGTCCGCTGAGAATTAAAAAATAAAATATTAAAATTCTCTCTCTCTCTCTCTCTCTCTCTCTCTCTCCCTCTCTCTTTAAAAAAAATAGCCAAAATTTGGGGCTGGGATTGTGGCTCAGTGGTACAGTGCTCCCCTAGTATGGCCGGGACCAGGGTTCAATCCTCAGCACCACATAAAAATAAAGGCATTGTGTTGTAAAAAAAAAATAGGCAAAAATGTATACAATAAAGATTCAATTAATTGAGATGATTCATTGAGTGTTAAGTCAGGAGAATTATTCCAAGTAGAAGATATTAATTGAGTGCATGATTAGAAATATGGTTAATCACAGGTAGATATGATCAATGTGGACATCTCAAGTATTTTCCCAACCGAAGAATTAAAAGATTATAAATTTTTACCACATTTATGTGATATTCTTTAGCTATCATTAAATATGTGTCTTCACCTTCTCCTTCTTTAACTAAACTCAGAAGTATTGGCTACTACAAAGGCCCCATAAAAATCTTTTACATCTGTGAGCTTCCTGTAGTGGTGATGTCATAAGTAACCAGCAAACAACTTTTCACACACTTGATACTTGGACTGTTGGGTAAGGGGAGAGTGGAGGTGGTAAAAGAGAAGGAAGAAAGGAGGAAGAGAGGAGGGAAAGGAGAAGGAAGGGAATAAGGTGAAACCACTCCCAGGAAATAGGTAAATAGCATTGTTCAGACAATAAGCTATGAACAAAAGTAACCTTAGAAACTTTCAGTGGTGTTCTTTTTTAAAAACTTGAATATTTGAAAGTATAAGAAACTTTTTTGTGACTTATATGAACAGGGAAGCACCCATTCCATCCAGTCTGAATGATGTAGAAACATGGATCGATGACAGGATCAGTAGATAATGCAAAATCGTAAAATATAAATAACCAGCTTCCAGACCACTAGGACAGAAGGGAGGAGTTGGGGTTTGGGTGTGTGGTGCCCATCAAAGCTCCTGTTAATGCAGGAATATTCAGAAGTGAAATGATTGAATTGTGAGAACGGTAACCTAACCAACCTACTCTAGTCTAAATAGACTGACTGGGTGGTAACTGTAGGCAGAGTGGGTGTCGCTAGATAAGGGGGTTACACGGACATGCATATTCCCTATATTCCCTGGGCCTCTTTCCCTCTCTCTCTTTCTGCTTTCTGACCCTGTGATGAGTTGAGCAATTTTTCTCTTCTGGGCCCTTCTCCCCTGAGGTTCTGCCTCACCACGGGCCCAGAGCAATAGAGTCAGCCATCTTTGGACTGAGACCTCTGAAACTGTAAGCCTCAAATAAACTTTTCCTCCTCTAAATTGTTCTTGTCAGGTATTTTGGTCACACTGATGCAAAAGCTGACTTAAACTGGATCTTTCCAGATCAGGAAAGACTTTTCCTTTCTTCATACCTGAATTAACCATATCCTGAGAAGAATTTGCAAGATGGTACATAATCATAGCTTATTATTCCTACTTGATTGTATAAATATCTGTCTTTATGTCAACTGCTCAATATAATTTATTTCCTTCATCCCACAAAGCAGTCTCAGTTATCTTTAATAACACACATATTTTTAAAGAAGTCTTGAAGCAAAGAACTTTTTCCATTTTATTTACAAATGGATTTTCTTAACCTGCAGTCATTTAGTTGCTGCATAAACCTGAACAAATTTAAAGAATTCCTTAGAGAAACAGCCTTGACAAAGTATAAATCTCTCTGGGTTCATTTGTTTATTCAGCAAATATTTATTCAATCCATTTATACGTATATGTAATACAAAAGCAAGCTGTGTTGAGAGTTAGAGTAGATAATCAAACATAAATCTTTCCTTTATTAGCTGTGGATTTTTGTCCATCCTATTGCCCCCAACTTAACCCATTTGTTATTTCACAGATTGTCTAACAGTAAGATCCCAGAAGCAGCTTAACTGAATCCTTCTTTCAGAGTCTCTCCTAAGGCTGCAGATACTTAAAAGATAGTAGAGTTGATTTTCAAGCTGACTCACTTGGCCGACAGCAGGAGGCTTCAGCTCCTTGACATGTGAGACATCGTGATGACTATTCAGCACCTGGCAGCTGGGTTTCCACAGTTCACATAATGAGAGGGAAAGGACAAGGAGGAGAGGAGGGCAAGCCCAAGTCAGACCATCACATCTTCTAATCTAGGCTTAGAAGTATCATCACCATTGCTGAATTCCAATAGTCAGGTGGGGTAGCCCTGGTACAGTGTGAGAGAGGACTATGCACTGTGGAGGAGGCAGGGGTACTGGGGCCATCTTGCAGGGTTTTTTTTTTTGCCACCTTATTCTATGACATTTAACCTTCTATTTGTAAAAAAAAAAGGCTATAGAAAAGTAAACAAATAAGTTCAATCAACAGTTATAGAAGAGATACTGATTACTTAATGCTGAGACCTGAAGGATGAAAGACATTATTTGGACTGCACAAGGGCTCCTACATTAACAAGTCATTAACATTGTGAGAGTAATGTGAAATAGAAATGGAATTAAAGGTGTAAGCATGGTTCTTCTAAAAACAGAATCTGGCTTCTAGATGAATACTTAAAGGCTTGCGACTATCCAGCCTGAGTTCACATAGCTTCTAGCTGCACAAGGCTATGAAGAGAGAGTATGGTGTAGAGACCAATTGAACCATAAGTTAAATGCACTCAAGACAGGAGACTTCCCTGCTTTCTGTAATTGTGTCTTTGTGTCCTTAAGATCCAGGGATGAGGTCTCAGAATAAGCTAACAGAAAGGGGGGAAAAAACAAGGAAAGAAAATTTAAAAGCCTTTTCATGAATCTGTCATTTTTAGAAGTCAAGATCTAAACTTTACATTTCACCGTTAACCCTCTCCTTTCCAATCAGAGATGAATCTATAATCCATTTCTTCACAAGAGAAATGCTCCTTCTCTTTGCTTAGAAATGTTTTTAATTTAATCACTACTCTTGCTGGCTCAGCTTCAGCATAAACACAAACATGATAAACAAAAACATTCTTCTTCCTTTGGATCAAATCTGATACTTGATACAGAAGCAAATGCTATCTTGAGTCAGCCTGTCATTAGCAATGTGTTTCCCACTTGTAGGAAATGGAAACTGAAAGCAATGGTCATGTTTAAAGATAGTAATGTGGTTCACATGATGATATCCTGTTTTTTACTTAGAAGATGTTCCATAGCACACCATTGCCCAGATCTCATTGCAGAATTGAAGGACTGACAACAGTCATCTGCTTACTGCTTTTTCTGCCACAGACAGAGAAAGTGCTCTTTATCCAAATGAGAAAATAATTCCAGAATTAATGGTGCAATGCAAATACAATGACCAAAGGATTGTGAACGTTTTGAAGATGTAGTACTTATTCAAGAGAGGCCTGATGCTGGCCTTTCAAACTAAGCGGAATCCAGGCATTAATGGTGTGCATGTAAATCAAATGCCAGAGGTCCTTGTTGCAACAGTTATGGCTCACACTGGTTTGTCCAGAGTTCAAATTAATTGCACCCACTTATTTTCGCACTACGTAAATACAGCATCAGGAGAGGAGTCTGTCCTTAACTGCAGAAGTCCGTCCATGTCTAAGGTCCCCAAGCATGCTGAGATATCACCAGAAGATGGTTTTGGAAGCACTCACAATATGCTTACTGATTGTTTTAATTAATTAGGGCTGAGTCTCTAGAGAGTGCTGCTTAATTCAGGCCCATCCTCCATCTTTAGCTCCCCTGAGGAATTTAGTATTAGGAGGCTGCCATATGTTCTCAAAACATGGGTATAGATTTAACAATCTAAGCAAAGTACCAAGTTACTTAATATTTAAACATAGTGTTTTCTAATGGAAAGCTTTTCTTTCCTCTCAGGGCCATATTCAATATATTTGAAGTTCCTTTTCAGTGAAAAGTTGTATACTTCTTCACTTTACAAAGTCAAAGCTGGGCTGTTCCTGTGTCATCAAACTCACTGAAGCAGATGAGTTATTATATTGGTGAAATTAATTATTAAAATGAAGACATGCTTTGTTCTGCTTTAAAGGGAAGATAAAAGCCTGAACAATTAAGAATGGTTTCTGTTTCAGCTAATGTGCAATATGGATTCTAATATAATTAGTTGAGTTTGGAAAATTATTTTTGTATTATCTGTGCCTTCATTTAATACATTTATACATTCATTCATTTATTCATTCAAAAGTATTAATTGAATGTCTTCTGGATGCCAAACCTTGAGAAGGAAGATAGAAATACAAACAGACATATAGGTCCCATAATTTGAAAACCCTTTACTTAATAGATCTATGTAGTCCCCTGGCCCTGAGAGTCAACTGGGTGTTAAATGGACTGTCTATAGTGTTCTTTCCGAAAACATGACATTTCTCTGAGAAATATGTTGTACCAATACATTCTCAATTTTTTCCTGGTTGCAGTCCAAATTTGCTTTATAAAATTTAATTTTCCTTAATTGAAATGCTCCTTCTGGTATTTACAGTACGATAATGAGCATAAATCAATTTCTTTAACACAGAGTCATCCTGAATACTGTGTTTGTGTTTTTGTTTGGTGGTTATGTTTTCTTTTTGTCAACATCAGTAGGAAATAGTTCTTTATAAACATGAACATTAAAAATATTCCCTTAAGAACAGAGAGAAATTGGTGTTCTACAGTACAGGTTTATATACCCAGTAAACACCAGTTGGTTGGATGATTTTTTCATTTTCCATAAACTTTCAGCCTGCAACTTCTCCTAATGATGATAGTATCACCTTTGCATGTGGAGAGAGAGAGAGAGAGAGAGAGAGAGAGAGAGAGAGAGAGAGAGAGAGAGAGAGAGAGCGCATTAGTAATTTTCATGGGAAGTTAAATAGTTTCTCACCATCTTTCAAGGTAGCATTTCTAGCAAGGAGTAATTGCTCAAATAGGAATAGGATGGGGAAACAGCAGCTCAAAAGGGAAAATATAAAGGAACTTCACAATGATATGTAGCTGGTAGTGCATGTTTCAGCAGGCTCCTTCTAGTGGCCTTCTCATTACTTAAGCCTGACTGCTCACCCTCAGTACAGGATTCTGCAGGACTCCCTCTGTCTTTTCTCACCATTACTTTCTCAGAGTTTAAGTTAACGGCTTAGCTTGTCAAGGACTCTGGTGCTTTTCAAAAAAAGTACATACAGAATACATCTTTGGAATAATTCTAATTCTTTTACAGCCAGACTTGGAAGCTAAGCCAAAACCAAGCCTCCCTGGCATCACAATGCTATCAAATTATTTGCTATAACCTTTTCTCTGAGATTTCATTACATTTTACTGATTTGTTTATGTTTTTTAGAGAAAAAAAATGCCTGCTACTGTTAAAAAAAAACTCTGCTATTTAAATAGGACTTTACATATTCAAAGCAAGTTACAGTTTATTTAATTATAAGATTAATGATGTTGTCAATTGTTAAATCTATTCATTGACTGATTCTGTTAATCAGGCAGATTTATCCTAGAACTTAAGTGGTAGCAATAGGAAAGTTAAGAATATTTGAGCAACTCTCACAGTAGAAATGAATACCTCACAGTGACCAGAACTCTGTCAAAATAACAATTTTACCTATAATCATCTAGGGATTCTTGGAGAAATCACTAATTCCAGATTAAATTTCAAGGCCACCTTGAAGAGCTTGTTGTGTCAGAAAGCAGGGATGTTTTTTAATCTAATTATATTTTACCAATAGGGTATAGGAACTGACCTGAAAGATCTCACCTGGTTATGCAGGGAATAGTTTGAGAATTTAAAAAATATACTGGTAGCAATTATAATGCATTTAATAATAACATAACGATAATTAAATGCATAAGACTGTAACAATATTTGAAAGGGGGGAAAAAAGAGGCACATATGTTCTCCTTCACAGAAGAAAGCCAGGCAATAGAGATTTTTAGTGGTAGAATTAGGAAGTCACCATTTTCATCTTCTGAAGTAATGAATTGATTTGTGGAAGGACCATCAATAGAAGTTACAAGCTCTATGTAACCTATTGTGGGGAAAATGGATATTTACACACATCCCCAAGTGTCACTCTTTCAGTAATTTATTACCTTCAGAAAGAGTGTATCTATAGAACAGAGTGATGGCAGTTCGCTGGGACCATGTAGCCCAACCTAGCATTACCAAGAGTGGTGATGGGATGCAAAAAATAATGCACGTGACATTATGAATGATGTCCTCTGAACAAAATGTTCAACCTGAGCCTGGCAGTGACAAAACAAGCACCCATGGTCAGAGTATGGAATGCTCAACAAGATAAAACTCACTGTTTAAGGTGTGTTCTCTAAAAGGGAGGTGAGACCATTCTGGATTCAAAGGAAATAAAGCCACATTGTGGTCAAATATCATATATAAAACTTGGTTGGAGGTTGGGTTGGGAGCGAGGGGGATGAAAGCTATTTTGGTAAACAGAATAATGACTCCCTCAAAGATGATCATTTCCTAATCCCCGGAATAAGTGACTATCTTACATCACAAGGAAGCAGGGATTAAAGTTGCTAATAACTAACCTTAAAATACAGAGATTATGCTGTTATCCAGATGGACCAATATATAACAAGGAGGAACAGTCACAGTGATACAGTATGAGAAAGATTTGACTAGCCATTGCTGGGTTTAATGATTAAAAGGGACCACAAGCCAAAAAAAGTGGGCAGCCTCTAGGAGCTATAAAAGTTAACATTTCCCCTCCAAGGGCTTACAGAGAGGAACACTGTCTTGCAGATACCTTGATTTTAGTTTAATGAGAACCTTCTTATATACCTAGAGTTCAGAGCTACAAATCAACAAGTCTGTGTTGTTTTAATCCACTAAATTTTTGGTAATTTGTTACAGTAATAAGAAAACTAATAGAAATTTTGGTACCAGAAGTGGAATAGTACTTTAACAAATACATATAAATGTAGACATGGATTTGGAAATGGGCAATAGACAGAGTCTGGAAGAATTTTTAAAAGCAGGATAGATTTTCAGAAAAGCTTAGATTGCCTTAAAAACACTATTGGTAGAAATATGAATATTGAAGGCTTTGTCAGTGAGGGCTCAAAAGAAAATGAGAATCTTATTATTGGCAATTGTAGAAAAGAGAATTCTTGCTATAGAGTAGCAGAGAGCCTCCCACCATTGTGTTCCTCAGTTATGCACAAAATGTTTTATATCCTGAAAGTGTAGATTTAGCTGAGGGGCTTTACAAGCAAAGTATTAAAGGTGCAGCCAGATTTCTTCTCAAGGCTCATAGCAAAGAAAAAGACCTGTTAAGTAAAAAGGAACTGATATCTGATAAATTGAGAAAATCTCAGCTTACCCAGATTAGAAAAAAAATGCTAAAATTAGGAGACCCACTCTCAGGAAAGCATGCTCTGGGGAGAAAAGCAAAGATATGACTGTATTACTTTAGGCTAGTGCTTTGAAAGATTGAAACATTAGAGTGTTCAATCAGAGAGTGAATTGAAGAGATTAGGTATGTGACTCATGTATCCCCTCAACCCACTCAACAGAATGCAGAATAGATGGTAGAAGCCACTTGTGTAATTCAGTGAATCTCTGTGATACTCATCAGAGACAAACTTTTTGAGAATTTCATACCAGCAAATATCAGTTGCAAGAGGATTCCAGGGGAAGTCTTCACCAGTCCTCTATTATTTTCTATGAGAGTAAAGATAGCAGTGACAATTAAATATACCTTTTTTCTATTTTTTTTATATTTAGAATAAAAATGTAAGCATTATTTAAATTTAAAAATATAAGACTTGAACATTTTTTGGAGGCTTGAAATTTTTCAAAATGAAATGTTGGAAGAAAAAATATTTGAGATATTAAGAAAATGTATAATATGAAAGATTTTCTTCTTCTTCTGTTCTTATTAATGAAGAGTGCAAAGATGTAAATGATGATGTGTCTAAGTGAACAATACTGAGAGGTTATGGAAATTCATTAGAAGAACACAGCATGGCCCACAGTGCTGATGATGCTTTTGGGGGAGGAGAAAGAAAGAGAAGGCAGAGTATGAATTGAAAGAAGGCTGTCAGACCCCACAAATTCTGTAGACAAAAAAAGAGCCTGATGAAATTACTTAATTGCAAACCATTTGTAAAAAGGAAAGGCAGATTCATATGACAGAGCCTAAATCCCAGAGAAATAATCCCAGCTTTTAATGAATTTTTAGAATTGCTTGTTGAGAAATATTTTAATTAATTAATTAATTAATTAATTAATTCCAGTTAGGTATATATGACAGCAGAATGCATTTTGATTCACTGTACACAATTGCAGCATAACTTTTCATTGCTTTAGTTGTATACGATATAGTGTCATACCATGTGTGCAGTCGTACATGTACCTAGGGTAATGATGTCCACCTCATTCCACCATCTTTCCTGCCCCCATGCATACTCCCCAGCTCTCCCTGTCCTTTGTCTAATCAAAGTTTCCCCATTCCTCCCTCTCCCATATGAATCAGTATCCACTTATAAGAGACAACATTCGGCCTTTGGTTTTCCGGGATTGGCTTACTTTGCTTAGCCCGATATTCTCCAACTCCATCCATTTACCTGCAAATGCATAATTTTATTCTCTTTTAATGCTGAGTAATATTACATTGTACATATATACCACAGTTTCTTTATCATTCATCTATTGAAGGGCACCTAGGTTGAATATTGAAGGCTTTGTCAGTGAGGGCTCAAAAAAAATGAGAATCTTGTTATTGGCAAAGGTAGAAAAGAGAATTCTTGCTATAGAGTAACAGAGAGTCTCCCACCATTATATTCTGCATTTATGCACAATATGTTTTATATCCTGAAAGTGTAGATTTAGCTATTATCTGTGCCTTCATTTAATACATTCATTCATTTATTCATTCAAAAGTATTAATTGAATGTCTTCTGGATGCCAAACCTTGAGAAGGAAGATAGAAATACAAACAGATATATAAGGTCCCATAATTTGAAAACACTTTACTTAATAGATCTATGAAGTCTCCTGGCCCTGAGAGTCAACTGGGTGTTAAATGAACTGTCTGTATTGTTCTTTCTAAAAACATGACATTTCTTTGAGAAATATGTTGTACCAATACATTCTCTATTCCACCCTGATTTTATTTACTTCTTATCTTCTACTACTTTTGGTATTGGTTTGCTCTTCTTTTTCCAGGCTTTGAGGTATAATGTCAGGTTGTTTATTTGTTGACTTTTTCTTATTTTAATAAATGAACTCCATGCAATGAACTTGCCTCTTAGCACTGTCTTCATTGTGTCCCAGAGATTTTGATCAGTTGTATTGGAGTTCTCTTTTAACTCTAAGAATTTTTTTTATCTCCTCCCTGATGTCCTCTGTTATCCATGAGTCATTCAATAGGGTATTTTTTTAGTCTCCAGGTGTTGGAGCAGCTTTTCTTTTAAATTTTATCATTGATTTCCAATTTTATTCCATTACAGTCTGATATAATGCAGGATACTAGCTGTATTTTTTTGTTTGTTTGTTTGCTAAGACTTGCTTTGTGGCATAACATATGGTCTATTTTGGAGAAGGATGCATTTGCTGCTGAGAAGGAAGTGTATTTGCTCATTGATGGATGGAGTATTATATATATGTCTGTTAATTCCAAATTATTGGTAGTATTATTGAGTTCTATATTTTCTTTTTGTAGTTTTTGCTTGGAAGATCTATCCAGTGATGACAGAGATGTAAAAGTCACTCAGTATTATTGTGTTGTGGTCTATTTGGTTCATGTATTTGAGAAGGGTTTGTTTGACATAGATTTCCCATTGTTCGTGTCATAGATATTTATGATTGTTATGACTTTTTGATGTATGTGTCCCTTAAGCATTATGACATGTCCTTCTTTATCCATTTTTATTAGCTTTAGTTTGAGGTCCACTTTATCTGATATGAGGATGAAAACCCCTGCTTGTTTATGTGTTCCACATGAGTGGTACGTTTTTTTCCCACCCTTTCATCTCCAGTCTGTGGATGCCTTTTCCTGAAAGATGAGCATTGAAGGCAACGTATTATTGGGTCTTTTTGGTAAATCCAATATGTCAGTCTATGTCTTTTAATTGATGAATTTAGGCCATTTACATTCCGGGTTATTATTGAAATATGATTTGTATTCCTGGACATTTTGGTTTTTACTTGGTTACTCCTTTGATGGGCCTTTCCTTTAGTGTAGTTCCTCCCTTTCCTGATTTTTATTGTTGTTTTTAATTTTCTCCTCCTTGAATGTTTTGCTGAGGGTGCTCTGTAGTGTAGGCTTTCTCACTGTAAATTCTTTTAACTTTTGTTTATCATGAAAATGTTTTATTTCATCATTAAATCTAAAAGCTTAATTTTGCTGAATGTAAGATTCTTGGTTGGCATCCATTATCTTTCAGAGCTTGGTATATGTTGTTCCATGATCTCCTTGGCTATGAGGGTCTGGGTTGAAAAATCTGTTGAGATACGAATTGGTCTCCCCCTATATGTGATATAATGCCTCTCTTTTGTGGCCTTAAAATTCTATCCTTAATCTGTATGCTAGGCATTTTCAATATAATGTGTCTTGGTATAGATCTGTTGAAATTTTGCAATTTGGTGTATTGTAAGCCACCTGTATTTGATTTTTCAATTCATTCTTCATGTTGGGAAATTTTCTGATATTATCTCATTGAAGAGATTGTGCATCCCTTTGGTTTGAATCTTTGTGCCTTTCTCTATCCCAATAGCTCTTAGATTTGGTCTGTTGATGTTATCCATAATTGTTGGATGTTCTGTTCATGGTTTCTTACTACCTTCACTGTGTGGTCAATTTTATTTTCCAGATTGTATACTTTCTCTTCATTATCTGACATTCTGTCTTCCAAGTTATATATTCTGTTGGTGATGCTTTCTATTGAGTTTTTTTTTTTTTTTAATTTTTTATTGATTATTTAAAGCATTACATAGCTTTGGTCTATTGTTTCCTTTATTTCAAGGATTTCTTATTGTGTGTGTGTGTGTGTGTTTTCCCCAGAATCTCTCTTTCTTAAACTAATCTTTTGCTATCTGTATTTGCTCCCTTATCTCTTTGTTGGTGTAATCAATGTTTGCCTGTATTTGCCCTCTTATCTCTTTGTTGGAGTGATCAATATTTGCTCATTTAGATCATGCTTTAATTCACATATCATTTCAATTGTGTATATTCTAAACTCTTTCTCTGAAATTTCATCAACTGTGCTGTCCATAGATTCTATTATTGTAGTATTCTGATTTATTTTGGGCACTTTCTTCCCTTGTTTTTTCGTATTGTCTATGTGTGTTCCTTGCTTGCAGTGAAGATCTGAGGTATTACACTTTATACCCTGTAATCTTTTTTTAATACATATTTTTTAGTTGCAGTTGGACAGAATATCTTTATTTTATTTATTTATTTATTTTTATGTGGTGCTGAGAATTAAACCCAGGGCCTCACACGTGCTGGGTGAGCGCTCTACTGCTAAGCCACAATCCCAGCCCTCTACCCTATAATCTTGTAGTATCTGGGCAGATTACCAGTACCTCACCTTGGCGTTGGGCTTCCAGACTCTGCCAGTGTCCCTGAATGAATGCTACTTCAAGTAAGGTGGTTGCAGAAATAGCAGAGGTAACTCGAGATAGCAGTGGAGGTCCCCCAAAATTGATGCAACCTCTTTCAGAGATGAGGTTGAAAGTACGGGCTCTGCACTGGCTTTGGGATGCCCACTTGGAGATTCACCTGCTTTTAAGCCCTCTCTGTTGTCACAAGGTGGAGGCTACCGTGTGGAGAGGGCTGTGGAGAAGGCCGGGACCTCAGCTTCAATGTGGGTCTCCTAGTCATTGGGGCCTATCCTGGGCCTGGCCTGGGCTCCTGAATGGGTGGCAAGGCAGTCTCAGGCAAGATATTTTTTCACCTTCCTTTAAAAAGTGGGAATACCTATATCTATTACTCTATGCCTGTCCTATCATTGCATTTTGGGAAAAAGTTAACTTGCTCCTTGAGTATCTCAAGTCCACAGGTGGAGAGGAATTTTGTCTCAACGTGATCAGAACCAGAATTTCATTCTTTCCTGATTTAGATGATGAGTTTTGGGACTGTTGAACTGATGAGATTTTGGAATTTGAATTTATGCTTCATGGGTAGAGACATGTTGAGATGTTAGGATGAGGTAAGAGTATATTCAATTGGGACAGTTGCAAACCATTTGGGGCCTGACAACAGACTTTGGTAGAGAGGATAATGATGACCACCCCTGAGATGTTCATCTAGTCCTTAGTTTCTTTAAATGTGGAAGAGGAAAGTGGAGGAGTCAGAGTCATATCAGAGTGATACAGTGCATTGCTGGCTTTGAAGATGGAAGCCAGCCATAAGCCAAGGAACACAGGTGCATCTAGAAGCCAGGCACAGCAAGAAAAAGGATTCTTCCCTAGAATCTCTAGAGCCACCAGAAGGGAACATCTGATTTGTACATTGATTTTGCCCAATGAACTCTATTGTGGACTTCTGACTTCCAGTTAATAGAATAATAGACTCATGTTCTTTTTAGACCACTCAGTTTGTGGAAATTTGCTATAACAACAATAGAAGAATATTATAGTTGTAATGTCATTTTAGGAACAACTGGTGAGTTTGAATATAAACTGTACTTTAGATGATAATAAGGAATTATTATTAACTTTATTATGTGTTAATATTTTGGGGATTATATTGGAAAATGTTCATCTTGTAGGACCTACATGCTGGAGTATTTCAGGCTAAAGTATCATGAGATTTGTATCTTTTTAAAAATGATTTTGAAAGAAAAATACACAAATGCATAGAGGTAAAATCTGAGAAAGAAGAAGAAAGGAAATGAGGCAAATATTAATAATTGGTGTTTCCAAGTAAGGCAGTTACATGGTTTTTATTATACAAGTCTTTGAACTTTTCACTCAGTCTTGAAGTCTTTGATAGCATAAAGTTGGAAGAAAAATGTTTGAGACATCAGGAAAATAATTAACATTAAAGATTTTCTTCTTTCTTTGTTCTTGTTAATTAACAATGCAAAGCAATGAATGATGGAGTGTCCAAATGAGAGGTTAAGAAGATTCTTAAGTGGACAGAAGACCACAGCAGGCTTGGCGTGCTGATGGGACGATAAAACCTGAGTTGAATATGAAAGAACAAGTGGAGGAACAGGGATGCACCTTCCATAAGATGCATATAGCATGAGCAACTTAAGGAAATGGAGAAATGAGTGAAGGGCCAGTGTGGGTGGGAGGGAGTCTGAGGATGACTGGCATGTGGCAGTATACTATTGAGGAATAATCAACAGAGTATTTGTTATTCTCCACCACTGGGTGGCTTTGAGAAGGAAACGGGAAAACAGACATAAGCCAAGATGATTCAGTAGGTAGGACCACTTTATTTGAAGGAGATAGACTTGTAACTAAAGGCACCTTCAATGGGAACATTAATGATGTTTAGAAAAGGGATCATTGAAAAGAAAACAGAGATCTAACATTTAGAAAGGCCGGTCTGATAGCATGCAATTGTAAATAGATTTGGTGGTGCCTTGGATTAGAGATGTAGAAAGCAGGTAAGATGCTATTTTAATAATCTTGTATGAGTTGATAGTGATGAGTACTTTCCCAAGGTTGGCATGTGGGAGAATCTCCAGAAAAACCCAACATTAATTCCACCCCCTTCATCTCTTGCCTTCCTTTCTCTTCCCACCTCTTCCATTTCCTTCCCTTCCCCTTTCTTTCCTTTTTCATTCTTCTTCTTGCCTTCTGCTTCCTTCCATCTCCTTCTCTCCTTCCCTCCCTCCCTGTCTCCCTGGAAAGGCTGGTTTGGGAAGAATTTTTATTTGGCTTGCTTTTATGAATGCACTTCAAGGATGTGCCTTCCTCCCTGGCTGGCTCTGTTGCTCATGTTTAATTTGCTGGCAGCCTTCAAGTTCCTCACAGAGAAAGCAACAATAAAAAGCAAACTATTTAAATCAAGGGGAAAGAAACCTATTTCTAAGAATCAGCCATGTATTTGCTGAGCTGATAGAAGTTGACTCCTGGAACACTGATGTCTCTTGCTCACAATTAACTTTAAGGATTAGCAGCCTTTAAGGAGCAGCAGGGAACATTTTATGTTATTTATACTAACCTAATGTTTAGGTGCCACCACTAATCACTTTCCTCTTTTTCAAGTCTTCCTAGTTTAAGACCTTTTAATTGAGGACCTATGTAAAAAGTAAGCTGTGTCAAAGTAAATATTCCATCATTGGTTTCGAGAATGCCACAAGTTCCAGAAAATGTGACACCCCAAAGACTCTTTGGAAGCGTAGAGAAGGAGTGGTGGGGTATTGATAGAAAATCTTAGCACTTTCAGGGAAATTGTAGCCTAAAAAATGTGAACAAGCACCAAAAACTTAAATGAAACAAGATAATTATAATCTCTCCTTGAGATAGGGAGAGGAAGACATCCATTTTTTTTTTCTGTATATACAACATGCCATGACTTCTTGCTTAAAGTAAAAATAACAGCTGAGATTTTTGTTCTCTTATTCTTTTATTCCATTATATGCCCAATCCAGTGTTCAAAAATTAGACTGAATGAACGTGTAGAAGGACTGAGAGAACAAATGAATGTGCATACATTAATCCACATACCCATTAGCCATGGCTGCTTCTAATCAATGGTGTGCTCTCTGGGAACTCCAGTACCATGGTAATAAGAAGGCCAAAGTATCAGATACCTATCTTATGAAGTCAGCAAATATAATTTTCTTTATTCTTATATATCTAGTTAAGCTTGAATTTTGAACCAACATCTCATCAAGATAAGCAGGATGTAATTTCCTTAAAATCTTAGCTATTTTGGGAGGAGGAGCATTTCATGTGCTTCTAGCCATACTTTCAACTGCCAAGATGTGCTTTCTCTGTGATCCTCAACTATGTACCTATGGAGCACATTACTTCTTAAAGTATGAGACTTATGAAGGCCCAGAGATTCATCAACCATTCCTAGGTACCTGACCGTTGCACTGCCACAATTCCACTTCTCCAATTCAAGGCCACACTCAAGAGCACTACCTGAGTCTGTTTAAGGCCCTGTCCCAGGCTTCACTCTCACTTATTTTGTTCATTATTGTATTCCAAGAACACAAAATGGTTCCAGGCACAGCTACTCAATAAATAGAGTAGACTAAATGAAGTTCATCTGCTCTCTAACTTTTTAAACATAAGAGAGATTTCATCATTCACTGTCAGGATTTCATGTGCCTTTGGCCTCTCTTATCCAAAATTTATGTCAACCATCATCTCCAAAGAGCTTCCTTATTGATCAGGAAAGGGGAAAGAAGAGCATGGTTCTTATTCTTCATATGAATCCACAAACCTCTTACCTAAATTGAATTTTGAATCAACATCTTTCCTTTCTTACCAGACAGCTGCGATTTTGAGAAGCAATGGCCAGAAATGGCTCCCTTTCTATCTACTTATTCTGTTTGTCATCCTGTACCAGAAGAGTTGAACAAAGGTTACTCTAAGCTGAATGAATTCTAAAAGAGATAAGTGATGTAATTGGACAAACAGGGAAACATAATGTTAATGGTATTCCAAAATAGTATCCCACCAAAAGTGTTGTGCATTAAATATTTTACCCTGTGTAGGTAGTCTAAGAAAACAGGGAAATATCCCATTGCAATGGGCCAAAGATGGTGGCAAGGAAAGAGTCCATATGTACTGACTATTTTATTTCATTCTTAAAAATTAAATAGGGGACTGGGGCTGTAGCTCAGTGGCAGAGCGCTTGCCTAGCATGTGTAAGGCACTGGGTTTAATCCTTAGCACTGCATAAATAACTAAAGAAATAAAGGCATGTTGTCCATCTACAAGTATGATTTTTCTTTAAATTAAATAGACATCTATCAAAGGAAAAATGAGGAAAAGAGAAAAAGAGGAGGCACAATGGCAGCCAGGAGAACATAGTGTAGCAGTTAAGATGGAAAGCTCCAAAATCAAACAAGAGGTGTCTAAATTCAAATTGTGATTTGATATCTTGTAACTGAGTGATACTTGGCAGTTAGCTAATCTTTCTTAGCTTCACTTTTCTAATTCATAAAGTAGAGGTGATAATATATACTTCATAGCTTTTTTGTGCAGACAAAATTAGACAACACACATAAAGTATTTAGCAGTAGACAGCGTTTGTTGGATACTGAACTGTTGCTGAGCAATTATTACCAGCTATTTTTAGAGGACAGAATTAAGGTAATGGTAGGAGGGAAGATGAGACTTAAGCTGTATTTTCAACGTAATTAAAGATTTGCTAACTGACTAGATGGAGATGATGATGGGTATTGAGTGAATTAAAGAAGGACTCTAGTCTGCATAATGGCAGTGGTCAGATTAGAGAAGTAGGAACAGGTTTAGGAGAAAGAGTGAAATCATTCTGGTTTACATATGATGAGACTAAGATCCTGGAGCACACCCTTGTGAGAACACTGCTGCCCTAAATATGTGAGGTAGGACTGGGTATCTTCTCCCTTTTCCAATAAATACTAATACATGCTGAATTGATCTTTCTAATGAAAAAACTCATTCAATGAAAAGACACTAATCACTGCCAAACTTAAATAGCTCCAAAAATATCAGAATGCAGAGTTAATTAAAGTGGTGAATCATTTTTAAACATTTTTTTTTCTGCATCAGGAACTATGCTAGGAAATTATACATTATAGCGCCAGGAACTATACATTATTTCATCAATCTTTACCACTGTGGACGGGGAGCATTTTAACATACAAATGCATGAAGTGAGACTGTGAGAAGTGGCACTCGTTCTCAAAGGGGGAGTGCATTGTCTTGTTGGAGGTCCATTCTGAATGATTCAGATCCCCTATCTGCCACCAGGACAGAACCAGTATTGGGCCTTTGTCTGGCTGACTGCAAGGATGTGGCTGGATGAAGCTGTGGGGTTGGATGTGGCAAAGAGAAAATGGAGAGAATCAGGAGATTCAGTGAGGATGTTCTAAGTGTTTGGGTGAAACCAGTAGCCACTTGATGGGCATAGAGCAGAGCTCATCTGTATCTTCCTTTTGAGTCTCAGAATTTTTAAGATCAATTATCAGGGCCATGGAATATTTCTGGTGATAGATTATCCCTTTGTGTCATCCTGATGCTGTGAAATAAGAGTTGTTTACACCGGAGTCCTGCACTCCCAGTGAAGTTAGGAGCAGAGTGCAACTCTGGGGATCATTGAAATCAAAGGTTTGGCAAGATCACCTAGAGAGAGAGAGAGCATATGATGAGAAGAGAGAGGTTTAAGAATAAACCTGTACACAAAATTAGCATTGTGTGACCAGGGAGATTTACTCAATGAGTCTGAGCAGAGTGCCAATAGAGGCATGAGAAATTCTGAGGGTAAGTGGTATGACTGGAAGGAGAAGGCACAGCTTTCCCTAGTGTAACCGGTCCACCACTGATTCCCAGTAGAGCATTATTATTAACCTCGTGGTGGTGGCAGAAACCACAGTTTAATAGGTTTTGACAATAATCAGTTGGTGAAGACAGCAAGATCAGAACATTCTTTGAAGAACTTTGTGTAAGTATGAGGTGTTAATAGGCTGGTAGTTAGAATTAAAAAAAAGCATCGAGGAGAGAGGAATATTGTGACATGGAAGAGAATAGGACAGCTTTATAGGTATATGTGTTTATTGGTGGTTCAGTCAGACCTGGTAACAACAATGTAGAGGAGGAAGAGTTTCCTTTGGCTCACAATTTCAAGTTCTCAGTCCATACAGAGCCAACTCCATAGCTCTGGGATTAAGGCAGAATGTCATGGCGAAAAAGCATAGCAGAAGAAAGCAGCTCAGGACATGATGATCAGGAAGCAGAGGCAGAGAGCGCTCACCAGGGACAAAATATCTCCCCAAAACAGTGATCTACCTCTATCAGCTACACTCTACCTACCTGCAGTTACCTCCTAGTTAATAAATATCAATGGATTATTCTACGGACCAGGTTAAGGGTCTTATAACCCAATCATTTCACCTCCAAAAATTCTTGTACTGTCTCACATGTGATTTTTGAGGGACACCTCATACCTAAATCATAACAATGGGGGTAGCTAAGGATGTCAAAGCATGTTCCTGGTGGTGTTTCTATGTTTTCTTTGTCTTTAACAGAAGTAACAGCATGAGCTCTAAATTATGCATGTGTTGTTTTGGAAGAATGCATCAGGTCAAACACCAGTAGTAGACTGATGGGGCCTGGAGAAAATAAAAGAAAAAAGGCTGAAATACATGCAGCCCTGGAAATGAACAAATATCAAATAGGGAAGGGTAGTTGTCAGTATTCCTTATTCACCTTAGGCTCCTGTGTTCAGGGAGTCTTCTCAGGTCTTAGATTCCTTTACACTAAATCCATACTTCCCTGAGTTGTCTCCCCCTGTGCTAGACAATGAGAAAAACATACTTTCATTGGTTCTCTTTCCTCTCTTCAGGTAAATATAGACTCGTATTTGTCTTGATCACATCCTTCTGGACTTTGCTAGTGAGAGTCTAACTTTTTCTTGGAGCAGGGTCCCAGGGATTGAACTCAGGGGCACTTGACTACTGAGCCATATCCCCAGCCCTATTTTATATTTTATTTAGAGACAGGGTCTAATTGAGTTGCTCAGCACCTCACTTTTGCTGAGGTTGGCTTTGAACTCTCAATCCTTCTGCCTCAGCTTCCGTAGCCGCTGGGATTACAGGTGTGTACTACTGCGCCTGGCAAGAGTCTCACTTTTCACTCACTCATATGGCATATATATTGTATGACAAATGCATTGAAAAGCTAGGAGGTAGATGCAGGAGGGCTCTAGTTGCCTTCTCAGACAGACAAATCCAAGTAGAATGGAGGGATATCATAATCATCTAGGGGGAGAATTTAAAATACACCCACTTTCCAGAGATTCTGATAGTGCCTTCTGATAATTTCCTTCCTCCCACCTCCACCTTACCTCCTATCACAAACACTCATAGTGTTAGGAAAATTCCTATCCAACAAGTGTGTCATACATATAAACAAACTAGTCCAACTCAATAGACTAATTCAAGCTAAAGTATTATTAGTTGATTTTTCAGATGCCTTTTTGAGAAAACTGCAGATGAGCCATGAGTAGGACTTTCTAAAGGATCCTGGAGGTCCTTAGAGCTATGAAAGTCACAGAAGAGAGCTAATGAGGGGGTCATGAGATAATTTTAATTGATATATTCAAGGATATGTTACAGGACATCTGGATTCTGAGTGATTTAACTTTTCTGAGCTAACTACTATGTGCTAGACCAGCGGAAAATAATTAATAAAATGAATTATCTGCCAACACAAAATTGGCCCTGTAATAGAGGTGGGGACACTAAACAGTATGATAATTGTGTTCAGTTAGGAGAAAGTATGTGGGCTGACAGGAGGGGCACGGGGAGTCATACTTAATGATTCTAAGGTCAGTTAGGGATGCCTTCTTGTAGGAAATTTTATGTGATAATGACTTTTCATATTTCAGTAGAAGCACTAAATGCTTTCACTGAAGGAAATGGACAAAAATTGGAATTGTGGACCCTGGGACAAGTTGGAAAGCTTTTCAGTCTTAGGTCTCTGGGTCCCAACTATACCAAGCACATGAGTTAGGCCAGGAATAATGTCTGCCTGATGGCTGGATTAGACACAACAACCAAAATCTTCCCTTGAGAGAAATCAATGCTCTCTAGAGACAGAAACATGCTCTGATGAATTTCACCAGGAGGGCTTTTCAGGCTCTGTACCCCCACCCCCTATTGAATTTACTCCAAAGAAAATGTAGAACAAAATCTAAGAATAAATCAGCTATTTTTTAAAAAAAAATCACAGCTGTGAATACCACTAAAAAGCAAAAGTCTGTGAGAAATAACCTTGATTCATAATGCTATGTGCACTGGGTGAATGGCTCAATAAAACACAATGTTTCAGATGGATTGCTGGGTTGGGGTGACATCACAGGCAGGGATGAACACAGAACACTCCATACACAGCAATGCAGAGCACATTGTAGAGTGATGGGGACTGTTAGCAATACGATACCTCTGTGCTCATTGTATCTTAATTGATATAAATAGCCTTTGAGACATGTGTGATAGGAATATATCGGTGAAGAAGCGCACATAAAAAGCTTTGCTTCTCCCACCACTAATGTTATTTTATTAAAAAAGGAGTAATTGTAAATCCTACTGAAGCTGAGAGGAAACAATTCTTTCAGAGGCACGTAGCAAGAAATAAAACAATCTCCAAACAGAAAAGGAAAAAAAAAAATTAACACTTCTGAATTACCTTTGAAAGGAAAGAGCAAACATCTCAGTAGAAACTGCTTACCATTTCCCAGATCCCTATAAATTACCAGTCAGAAATCCATAAATTATAAGTTAAGACGTTCCTTAGAGATTTCTATTTTTACTAATTTGGACCCACTATTTTTCCTATAAATATTAAATTGATCTCTTTAATTCATAACTCATGCATTGAAAAGACACTGATTATGGCCAAAATTAAACAGTTCCAAATCATGTCAAAGTGCAGATTAAATAATATCTTACCATTTATTAAACATTTTTCCTGGGCCAGGAACTGTGGTACGGAATAATACATTATATTGCCAGCTGCTGTATATGATTTCAGTTTTAACTCTTACAAACACTTCACATGGCATTTACTATCCCCTTTTGCAGATGAGGAAATAGCAATACTGATCATAAAGCAATTTTCTTAAGTTTACATAATTAGGGTGAAAACAGACCCAGAATGTACTCATAAGCAGGCCTGTCTCCAATACCATGCTGGATACTTGATCAGAATCTGGTCATAGACAAACATTTCAGTCATTTGTTCATTTGATTGCTCAGTATGCAGGTCTATATCATGTACACAATTTGGGTGCAAATAGGCTGTGTGTGTAGGAGCAGAGGCATCTACATACCTGAGTCTGCCCTTTCACACTTTCTAATCCCAAGTTGGATGCAAGTTAGGCAACTAACGAATGAGAAGCATTTTTAAGTTGACATGTGATTCTGTCAACATTGAGGAATTCCTCCTCAACACTGACTACCACCACAAGAAGACACAGAGTAATATTCCCTCTTTTCCCAAGGTGCAGACCTCAGTTTGGATATTTTCACCCCTGTGTCCATTAGAGAGAATAGCAGCAATCTGAACATTTCCTAGGCTTGTAACACTGTTTAGATTCTGTGCCTTGACTTGCAGGGAGACTGTACCTGGGCCAGGCCTTCAAGTTAGGTTAGCTTACCCCATCAGACTTCTCAAGCAAGATTCTGTGACAGCCAGTGTGCTGTCCTTTCCCCTGGCTGTGTTGCTATAGTCTCACGGCATATCTTAGTGTGGAGTTAGACCTCCTTATGAAACATTTAGATGAAGAAAAGAAATAGCAAGGTGCATGACATAGAGCCCAGACGACTCAGAGCGGGATGTGGGACACAAGGCAGTAACTTGAGGAAAAGACTGAGGTGTGCAAAAAATATGGATTTGATGAGTTTAAGGAACTGATTATCAAAAGGAAAGAAAGAACAAAACTCCGTATCATTTGAGAACAGCTATGGCTGAAAACAGCTCATTCCTGAGCTTTATCCATAGACTGTTCATTTAAATTACTCACTTATTTCTTTTCTAATTTATTTACATTCTCATTTACATTCATTTTTATATGTATTTTATTCTGCCTATGTCAATTTGACTTGTATTTCTATTACTTACAAATGAAGCAACTCTAATGCAAATAACTAGTGGGTAATTTCTGACAGCCTCCAGATAGGATGGCCTGATGTCTGAGCCTGATTTAGGAAGGAACATGGTCCCCTCAGAGCATTTCTTAACCCATACCTTGCACTCATACCTCTATGTCCCCAAACCACTGCCCCTTGAATAGTATCCTGTACACAACAGTCTCTTAATGTTTGGTTTGTTGAATAACAATGAAAGGACAAGCCCTAGAGGTGAGTGGAATAGTATAGCTTCTTAGATTTGAATGAAAAGAATGGCTTTCTTGGTAGGAAAGAGACAAATCCATGAGCACTGGAAGGCTTATATTGTACAATGGCAGAAAGTAAGTAAATAATATAATACTTTACCTCTACCAGCCCATCTCAGCTGGAGCCACTGATTCCTGTCATCTACAGGCTCAGCAACATTCCATTTCACAGCTGATCCTGACAGGGGCTAAGTGTGAAGCCTTAGCTCAACTGGCTGTCAGAATTGGAAATTAGCCTTCCTTCTATCCAACCAGGTATACAGGTAATGGGAGTAATAATGGGGCACAGGCTTGCCTACCAAATACTAGGCTTTATAAAATTCCCCTCCCTTGTCTCCACTTTAGATTTATTTTACTTCCATTTCTCTCTAGAACTCTGTCCATGAAGCTGAGCATGCCTGGCTGCTTAGCCATTGCTGGCTTATCTTCTGGATCCTGCTTTACATGCAACATGTACACAGCTGACATCTTGTTTTACACATATGCTCTGGTCCCTGTGAGTTCAGTGTCATGGATCATTTTAGGGAACAGGACAGGCAATCTCAGACTTTCTCTTTGGTAGCCTGTGCAGTTTGTTCCTGGATATTTTTCAGACACTAACTCCTACCTTGCTGTGCCCCAGTCACCATGCTCCTTTGAGTCCTGATCATTAGACCATGGGGCTTTCTGTGCAGATGTCCATCCCCAAAGCTGTAATGTGACCAGTCCATCTTTCTTCTCTCTCATCATTTTAGTTGCTGAATCACAAATGTCTGATGTCTGTGCCTGATTTATGATGGGCAGGAGGCAGAGGAGGCTATGCTTGCACATAACATCATTTAGGTAGAATGCAGTCAACTTCAAAAGATAATGCAGCAATATTTAGTTTTTATTTTAGTAAAAGTTGAGGAGTTATCTTATGCTCTTGGAGAGTAAATATAAAAGGGATTAGTTTACCTTAATAAGTGTAGAAGTGATAATCAGTTCATTCTTTTCTGCTTCCTTGTCTTAGAAATTTGTTCCTTCAACATAAATTCTGCAAGGTGTTTTTATGAGTGACACAGCATCCCATCCACTATGGCTTAGGTGGTTGGGCCAGGGGTGGAAATCTGAACAGAGATGAATCTATGACTTCAAGGTTGGGAAGCAGAGAGCTTGAACCAGTTATATCAGTTGTTGACAATTTCTTTCTTTCTTTTCATTTTTTTTTCTATAAAAGACCAGATAGTATTTGACCTCAGTGAGCCCATTACTCTTTCCTCTTTCATGGCTACTCAACTCTTGTCACTCTAGAATGCAAACAGACACAGGTAATACATAAGTGATTGGGAATGGCTGTGTTGCAATGAAAATTTACTTAGATAAACAGAAACCAATCAGCATTTGGCCTGTGGGCTATAGTTTTCTGAGTCCTAAGACACATCACAATGGGTGTTTGAACTGAAAGACTAAATTGGGTGAGAGTAGAGGCTTTGGGGAATATGTGGATATTAATGATTAATTAAAGAAAGCCAGTTACCAAAGAGAAACATGTTTGAGGGGCACATTGGCAAAAAGGACCAGAGAAGAGAAGCCATCAAAACTCTGAGGGATGGTATAGAGAGCCTTGAGTCCCTACTCTCCTCGTCCAAATCCCAGAGGACTCATTTGTTCTTTATTTCCTCATCTTGGACATGTATATCATTGCCTTTGGTTGTTTTTTCAGTTAACACCGGCTTAATTTTCATAGTTTATTATTTTTGTAACCCCCCAAATTCTGTTAACACAGGAACTAAGCCAGGTGGGGTTCTTGCTTGCAAGCACCTGAACCAAACCTGGTGTTTTAAGTATATCTGGGACTGGTTTTAATCAGGTGTTGTGAGACCCACAGGCGTGGAAATGACTGTCCAGAAGAAATATTTTTTTTCATACTCATGGAAACGTGGTCTGCTATAGCCTTCAGGAAGGCCATATAGGAAAGCACCAGGATCAAGCAAGAGGCACATGAAGGAACAGGGGAAACAGACCAGAGCATTCATGGTGGTTTCCATGGGGAGGAAGAGGAAGGACCAGTTAGTAGGATTAGGACCAGCTTGTTTGACCAATCCCAGTGTGCTATGAGGCTACTTAACTCTGAGGTGATGGGGACAAGGGAATAGTGTCACATAAAGGAGGTATGAGTTCCAGATCAACTGGTTGGAAAAGGAAAAGAGTGCCTATAACTGAGTCCTATATCAACTCCAGTAATTGGCTAGTTCTAGGAGGTGATGTCTGTTAGGGTCAGCAAAGCCCTGAGATGTCACAGTAAAAATAAAGAAACTAGAAACATGGTAATTATACCTGGATAACTTAAATAAGAAAAGAATTTGCTGAAATAATATATTGATTGAATAGCTCACTGAATTGATGGAGAGAATATAAAATTATATTGGAAAATGGGCAAGATTCCAGAGAGGTTTAGGAAGTAAAAACACAGCTGGCACCTCAGCCCTTGTTGTCCTGAGCAGCAAGTCAATTCTGGGTCATTATTTTGAGGTTTTTTTTTTTCTAAAAAAAAGAGAGTTTTCTCATTCTGGGCCTGGGGTGAAGTGGGGGAAGAGAAGTCAAATGTTTATGACAGCTGTTCAGCATGGATTGAAAGATGAAGGGACTAGCATTTAGATAAATAGCCAGGGCTGGAGAAGAGAGAGATTATTTGTTATAAAATCGCCTGATATCCAAGAAGGGATTCTAGGCATTTGATGGTGCATGGAAATTGATGGAGGAATGAAAGATGAATCAAAGATATATCTGAGATTTTGATGCCAAAAAAACCCAGTGGTGTTGTTAATAGAAGTGCGCTGAGTTTTATTGATCCCAGGAGGATATGTACATGTCAATACCCAGGGAAGGGGTAAAAATGCAGCATAGGCGTTATGGTGGTCAAATAGGGTGAAGAAGGGGGTGCACAATTTGCTTGAATATTTTTGATAATCAAGTTTGGAGGGAAGTAAAATTGTCTGTGGTAGTTTGCTGCAGTCTGGCTGGACACAATTCACAGCCACTTGTCAAGCAAAAACGAACTTTATTTTTAGAACACACGCAGCACCACAGGAGCTCTTCAGGAATTCCCTCAGAGCCCAACTGCCACCACCAGCTTCCAGCTGAGCCTCTCAAACCCCCCCACCACTCCTCCTGCTCTTGAGGCCGATTGGCTGGGTAGCATGGGCGGAGCCAAAAGAGTCCCCCAGTGAGCAGCTCTGTGGTCTGAAAGGGTGGGGAAACAGCCCAATGAGCATCACAGAGGAGCCAATCAGCTGGCAGCTGGAAGTTTGCTGGCCGCTGTGAGCCAATCAGCTGGAAGTTTGCTGGGGCCCCTTCAGCTGTGGCTCTCAACAGAAGTATATAATTTAGAGATGTTAAGAAAATTAGATAATGGCAGACTGACCCTTGACGAAAATCTAATTGGTGTATAAAAAGAGAAAGAAGAGCTCACATAATTCAGTTAGGACTAATGGTATGGTTTGGGTGTGGTTTGTCCTCCAGAGGTTCCTGTGCTGGAGTCTTGGTCCCCAGGGTGGTAGGATTCAGGTGGTGAAAGCTTTAAGAAGTAGATCTTTAGTGGGAGGTGATTAGATCTTTAATAGGGTTTGGTGATTCTCTAATATGATTCATTCTTGCCACCCATAACAGCAGGTTGTTATAAGAGAATCTAGTACCTCCTTGAAATCTCTCTGGCTTCCTGTCTCACCATCAGATCTCCTCTGTACCTGTTCCCACCAATGTGGTGCCATCTACCATGAGGTCATCACCAGAGCTGTACAGATACTGACACCCTGCTCTTGAACCTTCAGAACTGTGAGCTAAATAAATCTCTTATTTTATAAAGTATCCAGTCTTGGGTATTTTGTTACAGCAACACTAGATTACTAGTATGATAATCTGGAGGGGGAGTAGGAAAAATCAGGAGCTTGAAAGAAATGACTCTGGTCTATGACCAGGAAAAGTTGTTTTGGATTCATTTAGATGGAAAGAGAACAGCATCAAGATAGATCAGAGTTAATAACTGTGTCCCAGAGAAACAAAGTCCATGGCATAAAGTACTTACACATGATTGGCAGGGGAAAGGAACATAGATTCCTTAATTTTCTCTAATTCTACTACTTACTTTTGCTGTCTCTTTTCCTACCGCTTCAACCTTATCTGATTAGTTAATATAAACTTGCAAAGGCTCCAAACAATTCAAAGAAAGTTGGTTTACTGGTATCCGTATTCTCTCTCTCTCTCTCTCTTCCCTCTCTAAGGAACTCCTTTGTTGTATGGACCCAGGAAAGTCAAAGTGGAGGAAAGATCATGTTTTGCTAGAAAACTACAGCAAGGTGGAAGGAAATGGATAAGGTCTTCATTCTTAGTTGACCCAAAGCTGGGTCAGAGAGACATTTGAGGGCAGCTGTGAAGAGTAAATGTCCTCCAAAGGAGGCAACTGTATTTATTTATTCATGTTTCCATTGTATATTATTTATTTATTGTGTTTGGAATCAGGTGGGACTTCATGAGTGCTCAGGTCTTAATGCTCATTTTTCATACTGAAGGTAATACAAAGAACACACCCTGAGTTGATGTAAGATGAAAAGCATTAGATATACACCTCCTTTAAAAAACACTATTAAGATCCTGATTCATTGCAAACATCAAAGTATGCCCAGGGCTTAGAGTTCTTCTCTCCCTCCTTCCTCTATTTCCAGTTCTAATCAAACATGGAGGAAAATCAATAATGAACAAGTTTTATCCTTTGAGCTGCTGGAACCTGCTGAGGTCTGTGTATATATCAGCACAAAGTACACACACACACACACACACACACGCACACACACACATACACACACACTCAGACATCCCAGCAACGATCTCTAGCCAATTCCAAGTTCTAAAATATTTAGTTCCTCTGAGACTTTAGGGCTGCTGATCTGTTTCTTCCTCTTTCTTCCCCTCCCTTAACCCTAGGTCCCAAATCCCATTCATCTTCATGGCCCCCACAGGGTCTGATTAAACTCTGCTGCAGCCCTACTTCCATTCTGGCTGAACCACTCACAGTCGGAGGAGGTGGAGGAAATGCAAAGGCAGAAGAGCAGCAAGAGGCCGTCCAAGCACCCAGTGTGCTGTGATGGGTCCCGACAAGATTTATGGGCCCTATATCACAGCTGAAAGGCTGGAGGTGGTAAAACCCAAGCGCTGGCAGTAATTTATAGGGGTTTGTTATGACAGACTTCTGGATTGAGGATGAAAAAGATGCCATTAAAACAAAACCAAGCTATCCGGGATGTTGTTGTAAACAACAGGCCTCTCTACACAGCCCCAGCATCCAGCAGATTCATAATTCTCAGGAAGTTGAAGGCATGTGGGCTCCAATGGAAGAACTCAGCCTTCAAGCCTCCATGGAAAGATGAGAACAAGGGAAGGCAAGGAGGGAGTGCAGATCTGCTGAGGAGGAGCCGGTGGACTTCCCCCCGATCCTTCCTCCTTTCCTCCATCAGAGGCCACTGTGCCCTTTGAGAGTTGCTCTCCACCTGTGTCAACCATGACAGATACACTGACTGAGGATGATTGCTGGTAGGACGCACACTCTTGGGGCTACTGGGTTCTGTTCCAGGCTGCTGCAAGAATAAAACAGTACACAGCTTATGCACAGTTTCATATTCTAGATAGGGTGAACTTGACCTTTCTCTCCCATTCAGGTGTCAATCTACATAAATGTAAGTTGCCCCCTGTTGCTTTAAAACAGCTTCTGTACAGGGCCAGATCCCAACAGTTTGGAATTGCAGAAATAAATCAAAAAACAAATTAAGCCCATAATGAAGTCTTTCTCAAAGCTCTAAACAGGGGGTCTCATTCACAATGCTCTGATTATTAAAATGGTGTTTCCTTATTGGCTGCTCACTCAAGCTTCAAGGAACATCCCGCTCTACTCCTTAAATACCAAGGTCCATCCCTATATTCTCAACCATCCAGATTCATTATCAGTCATCTTCTCTTTCCTTTCATTCACATCTCATTCTTTCCTTTACTTGGGAAAACTTTTTCCCATCAGCAATTATTTTGCTCCTTCAAAGATAAATCCAGGCAACCAATTCACTTTTCGGCTATTGCCTTTCCTCTAAAGTATACATTTATTTTTATTTTGAAGCATAGAATCGATGGAACAAGGAAGACAATTTCTCATAGGGTCTAAGGGGAGGACAAGCCACTGACAAAATCCTCAGGATTGGGATGGCATCAAGGATTGAGCTCAGTTATAGGACAGAGATGAGAGCAAGAGGTATTCACCATAAATGAATATTTTTGCCTCTGTTTGGGAGGAGCACAAATAAGAGAGAGACCTTCTTATGGAGAGCACTTTAAATCTAATTCATTTTTATGTTTAAAGTAAGTAATTTGCAAGGGATAGCACTCCATCAATTACAAGCACTCACTTGCTATTGCATGCCATAACTCCGGCACAGAGCCCACAGAGAGGGAAGCATGCTGCCAGGACCTCCCCTGCTGGACTGGGCCCCACACTGGATTCCCATGTCCCCAGACTGCTTTCCTGCTGCAGGGCTTCATTTCCTTTCCTCTGAGTGCCGGCTTTGATCTCTGCTTTCCCCTGTCAGACAGCTCTGGGCTCTGGCGGGAGAACAGACACAGGGAGAAGCCCTTGCAGTGATGCAAAGGTAAGAAGAATGTTTCTTAATAAGCAATACCTGAGATTAAAGAGGTGAATTCAGCTTCATTTGGCTTAAAAATGCCTTGTTGCCAAGCACTTGCCAGTATTAATGTCCCTTCCCCCTCCACAGCCTCCCTCTGTACAGTTCTGGAGCTCAGGGATATTTTTTCCCTTCCCAGCATCTTTATTCCATCTCCTCTCCCCACCTCCAGACTCTCTACCCTCTGATTCTTATCATGGCATGAGTAGCTTCCAGCTAACCTGCCACTCCTGAATTCTACTCAGTGGGGATTAAACCAGAATTAGTGGTGGGTGGAGTAAAACCCAGGTCCAGAATTCTATACAGAAAAACTAGAGGACAGAATTCCTCCTCACTCCATGATGGTAGCCACTGACCTGTGCATGCAGCAGCTTATCCTTTGCAAATATTATGGTGGAACCACAGGACATTGTGACTATATCTGGACTTCATAGTGGTAGACAGATGCACGTGAGTCCACAAACTCTGATATATTCCTGAATTGTATGTTAGTTTTAAGTTGCCGTCTTTTGATTTAGATCATGGGCTCTGGTCTTGTTATGGACTGAATACTGTGTTCTCTCAAAATTAACATGTTCAAGTCCCAATCGGTTAACAAGTCAGTATTAGGTGATGCAACATGTCAGTATTAGGCTACGGTGGTTTGGAGAGGTGATTGGGTTTTCTTGAGCTCATGAGGGATTCTCCATGACAGGATTCGTGTCTTTAAAAGAAGACACACCAGAGAGTGCTCCGCCCTCCCTCTCTGCCTCCCCCGACCCCACCCCATGAGAGAACAAGCAAGAAAACAGCTGTCCACGCCTCAGAAAGAGAGCCCTCACCAGGAATCAAATTAGCCAGCACCTTGATCTTTTAGTTCCCAGCCTCCAGAAATATGAACAATAAATGTCATCTCTTGAAACCACTTTGTTTATGGTAGTTTGTTAGAGAAGCCTAAGAAGATTAAGAGAGGTCCTGCATGTCCAGCATTTAACTCTTCGCATGGATACTTGCTGGAAGCGTGACCTTAAAACAGATCATTTAATATCCTTGTGCCTTGCTTCTCTCCTCTATAAAATGAGGCTAATATTTCAGCCCTAACAGGGATGTTACAAGAGGTTTTTCTCATCCTCATGTTGTGCACAAAACCCTGGGGTCTTGTGATGTTCCTAGACATCAGGGTAAAGGAACTGCTGGTGTGTTACTATTATCCTCTTATGTCCCTGGGCATCCATTCAGGTGACACCTGAGTCATCTGAATGCACCTGGGCCCTTTAGATCTAGTGAAGGTCTACAACCTCTCTCATCATCAATGGACTTGGAAATCTATGTGTGTGTTCATTAGTCTAGATTCTCCCTGCAAATATTTCTTTCTTGGGAACCCACATGGTTTTTAGTGGTGTGACCAAATAGAGGTCACACCTCTAAATTATTATTATTATGGTTTGGATCTGGAATGTCCCCAAGGTCTCATGTGGAAAGCACGGTCCCTATCACAAGGGCTCTGACCACATCAGTAGATTAACCCATTGTTGGTTGACATGGACTACTGGGAGGTAGGATCTAGAAAGAGCAAGTGGGTCACTGGGAGTTTGCTCTGGAAGGGTTTGTCTTCTCAGGAGCCCCTTCCTCACTCTTTCTTTCTTTGCCTTGGCTGCCATGAACTGTGTAGTTCCTCTGCCATGCCCTTCTACCATGTTATTTCTGCCTTGGAGTCAGCCATCCATGGGCTGAACCTCTGAAACTCTGAGCCAAAATAAACCTTTCCTCCTTTAAGTTGTTTTATCAATTTTTTTTTTTGGTCACAGCAACAAAAAGCTAACACAGTGATCATGTCAAATCCCTCTAGTGAAGAAAATAAGACTTTTGGAAACAAAATGAGGAAAGCTTTTTTTCCCCTTCTGCTTTCTACCCTGCTCTCTTCCTCCTTAAGAAGAGTAAAAGAGGCTATTGATTAACTGAAAATGGAGTACAAAGGAGAAAAAACAAGGAGAATAAAAACAATGTAATAACTCTTAAGTATTGGCCAGAACTCTACATTTCAGTTCAAGATAGTCTATGAAAGTTCTGGTACTGGGCCTTAGAACAAAGGAATCAGAACATTGGGAGACACAGCCAAGGATTTTACCTCTCTTATTGTTTCTCTTGCTGAGAAAAAACTCTTTAGTTTGAGTAAGTCCCATTTGTTGATTCTTTTTTTTAATTGGTTGCTCAAAACATTACAAAGCTCTTGACATATCATATTTCATACATTAGATTCAAGTGGGTTATGGACTCCCATTTTTAGCCCGTATTCAGGTTGCAGAATCACATCCATTACACATCCACTGTTTTAGATACTGCCATAGTAGTGACTGTTGTATTCTGCTGCCCTTCCTATTCCCTACTATCCCCCCATCCCCTCCCCTTCCCTCCCATCTTCTCTCTCTACCCCTTCTACTGTAATTCATTTCTCTCCCTTGTTTTTTTCCCCTTTCCCCTCATATCCTCTTATATGTAATTTTGTATAACAATGAGGGTCTCCTTCCATTTTCATGCAATTTCCCTTCTCTCTCCCTTACTCTCCCACCTCTTGTCCCTGTTTAATGTTAATCTTTTTCTCATGCTCTTCCTCCCTGTTCTGTTCTTAGTTGCTCTCCTTATATCAAAGAAGACATTTGGCATTTGTTTTTTAGTGATTGGCTACTTTCACTTAGCATAATCTGCTCTAATGCCATCCATTTCCCTGCAAATGCCATGATTTTGTCATTTTTTAGTGCTGAGTAATACTCCATTGTGTATAAATGCCACATTTTTTTAATCCATTCATCTATTGAAGGGCATCTAGATTGGTTCCACAGTCTAGCTATTGTGAATTGTGCTGCTATGAACATCGATGTAGCAGTATCCCTATAGAACGCTCTTTTAAGGTCTTCAGGGAATAGTCCAAGAAGGGCAATAGCTGGGTCAAATGGTGGTTCCATTCCTAGCTTTCCCAGGAATCTCCATACTGCTTTCCAAATTGGCCACACCAATTTGCAGTCCCACCAGCAATGTACAAGTGTACCCTTTTCCCTATATCCTCGCCAGCACTTGTTGTTTGACTTCATAATGGCTGCCAATCTTACTGGAGTGAGATGGTATCTTAGGGTGGTTTTGATTTGCATTTCTCTGCTAGAGATGGTGAGCATTTTTTCATGTACTTGTTGATTGATTGTATGTCCTCCTCTGAGAAGTGTCTGTTTAGGTCCTTGGCCCATTTGTTGATTGGGTTATTTGTTTTCTTATTGTTTATTTTTTTGAGTTCTTTGTATACTCTGGATATTAGGGCTCTATCTGAAGTGTGAGGAATAAAGATTTGTTCCCAGGATGTAGGCTCCCTATTTACCTCTCTTATTGTTTCTCTTGCTGAGAAAAAACTTTTTAGTTTGAGTAAGTCCCATTTATTGATTCTTGTTTTTAACTCTTGTGCTATGGGTGTCCTATTAAGGAATTTGGAGCCCGACCCCACAATCTGTAGATTGGAGCCAACTTTTTCTTCTATCAGATGCAGAGTCTCTGATTTGACATCAAGCTCCTTGATCCATTTTGAGTTAACTTTTGTGCATGGTGAGAGAAAGGGATTCAGTTTCATTTTGTTGCATATGGATTTCCAATTTTCCCAGCACCATTTGTTGATGATGCTATCCTTCCTCCTTTGCATGCTTTTAGCCCCTTTATCAAATATAAGATAGTTGTAATTTTGTGGATTGGTCTCTGTGTCCTCTATTCTGTACCATCCATTTGTTGATTCTTGATTTCAACTCTTGAGCTACAAGTGTCCTATTAAGGAATTTGGAGCCTGCCCCCACGAGGTGGAGATTAGAGCCAACTTTTTCTTCAATTAGACGCAGAGTTTCTGGTTTGATTCCTAGCTCCTTAATCCATTTTAAGTTAACTTTTGTGCATGGTGGAAATAGGTTATTATAGAGGTAAACTTTCAGGGCAGAGATTTCTTCATAGACTTTGGTGTATTATGTATGATGAGGAGGCTTTGCTTAAAATGTAAAATCCTTCTAGAGTAGCTCCTCCCTTTGCTGATTTTCACTTTTATTTTTCATTTCTTCTACATGAAACAGTGTAATGAGTATGTTTAAAGAGCAGGTTTTCTAGCTGTGAACTCTATTTACTTTTGTTTATTATGGAAGGATTTTATTTCATCTTCAAATCTGAATCAACTTTTGGTTTTGTTGATTCTTCCTAATTGGGTATGGTATTCTTTTTTTTTTTTTAAAGAGAGAGTGAGAGAGGGGAGAGAGAGAGAGATAATTTTTAATATTTATTTTTTAGTTCTCGGCAGACACAACATCTTTGTTGGTATGTGGTGCTGAGGATCGAACCCGGGCCGCACGCAAGCCAGGCGAGCGCGCTACCGCTTGAGCCACATCCCCAGCCCCCGGGGTATGGTATTCTTGGCTGACATTCATTTTCTTTCAGAGATTGGAATATATTATTCTGAGAGCTAGTTTTGGGGGTCTGGATTGAGATATCAGCTGAGATCTGGATTGGTTTTCCTCTTAACTATTAGTTGTCACTCTTCTTTGGTGGCCTTTAAAATTCTATCCTTATTCTGTATGTTAGTCACTTTCATAATAATGTCCCTTGGTGTGGGTCTGTTGTAATTTTGTATATTTGAGGTCCTTTAAGCCTCTTGTAGTTGGTTTTCCATTATGTTCTTAAGATTTGGGAAATTTTATGGTAATTATTTTATTGAAAATATTGTGAATTCCTTTGGTTTTTATCTCTGAGCCTTAATCTTAAATTTGATCTTTTTTATATTATCTCATAATTTTTGGAAGTTCTGTTCCTGGTCTCTTACCTTCTTTTCCCCATGATCAACTTAATTTTCAAGATTATATACTTTGTCTTCATTGCCTGAAACTCTGTCTTCCAAGTGAGCTAGTCTATTGGTGATGCTTTCAATTGAGTTTTTAATTTGGTTCATTAATTCCTTCATTTTGAGTATTGATTCTTCTTCTAATTGATTCTTCTTCAGGATCTCTATCTCCTTGTTGAAATGATCTTCACGTCTTGTATTTTCTCTCTGATTTCATTTCTTACATCATCTTACCTTATAAATTAGTTTTACCATGAATTTTCTGAATTCTATTTTTGACATTTCCTTCACCGTGGTGTCAATGAAGTCTAATGTTGAGGTGATCTGGGTTATTTGGGATGATTTGTTTCCTTGCTTTCTCATGTTGTTTGTTTGTCAACCCACCTATCTGCATGGATCTGATGGTTCCTACCTCATAGGTAAAGACATCCACAGACTGAAGGAAAAAGATGGTAAAAAAAATATATCATTCATATAGACATCATATAAAGGCAGGGGTTTCTATCTTCTTTTGGAGTTTAAAAATTGTTACCCAGACTAATAGAAAGCAAATCTTAAAATCCCAACACTAGCTAAATTCTCTCTTCTTTTAAGGATTCCATCTAGGATCATTTCTAAATTTCCTATGACATGACTTATTCTACCCCAGCAGCCACTGCAATGAAACACTGACTTCAAACAGGGACAATGTGAAAGAACTTCCCCCTCACTGCAAGGTCATCCTGATCACTTCTTTCTGCCCTTGGTTTCTGTTGTTCCAGAGCCTTGAAATGTTAAAGGACTGAGTGTTCACACAAAGGAAACCAGGAATACAATATAAGCAAATTTGTAAAGAAAACAAAAGGAGACAGAAGCAAGGTGCAGAGGCAAACCTAAGTCTGCTCCTTGAAGCTGCCAGCTTTCTTTATATCAATAGGTTACATTAGGTCATTGGTATCATTGATATATATCGTTCATTGTATTACTAGGCAGGTTACAGAGTTATCAACATTAGGCAGCTTATTCCTCAGTTACATACTAAGTTGCAATGTGCAATGTTAGGAGCTTTGTGTAGCTCTCAAGAAAGTCCATCGTGTAAATTACTGTTAGGTGACAGGTTTAGGCACAGTGAAACACTATGGCCATCTAACAAGAGAATTCCTTTATTCCCAGGAGCTGAGTGTCTTAGATCAAGGTCAAGGCTAATAAGAATCTAGCACAGAGCCTCCTCATGGAGGGCATTACCACAGCAGCTAGGCATTGCACGAGTATTAGTTATCTTACTAGTTCTTGGAAGAAACAGCAGAATATTCCAACCATGGAAAACAAAACACCAATTATTCCTCCAGTGTTTGCTCACCAGAGGAAATTCACTGACTTGTACATTTCCACAGCTGGAACCCTTACCCAAATTAACAAATACTAGGGCAAAATTTTACCCAAGGGGAAAAAAGACAACAGTTGAATTCTTCTGACTTCCTCCCACCAAGCAGACCCAGACATTTGAGTTCATATAGCTGCTTAACCCAGGATCTTATAAGATTTAACAATCAGTTTGAGCTTGCCTGTTGCAAGCCATGGTCTGCTCCATAGTACATGTTAATATTATGGTTGTCCTTCCCCTTCCTCACTTTCCTTTTTTCCTCACTTTCTCCTCCCCTTTCTCACTTTTATTTATTTTTTCCTCAATCCTTCTTCTCTGGATTGTACTTTCTCAGATAAATAGCACATAAGCTTTTGCCTTGGCCTCTCTTTTCAGGGAAAGCCAAGTGAAGGCACTGTATTTCAGTGGGACAATTGACCTAAATTTCAGTAAATTTATTAATCAAGTGCTTTCAGATGGAATAAGCCCAACTGAAAACATATTAGAGAATTTATAGACTGATGCAAAGACAAGTGCTGACTTCAGCATGACTGGTCCAGGTATAAAAATAGTTCTGTTTACCTTTATCTGTCAGCTTCATTTTACAAATAGGCCCAAAATCACTTCCTCCACCTTCCTATTCCAATCAGAAAAGGAATTTCTCTCTTGAAAAATCATATATTCATCCAGGGAGGATGGAAGTTTATCTCTGGGGCATGCTTTATCCCCACACTGAGAAAAAGTAGTGATGGTGATTGGGTGGCAGTAGAGAGACCAATTTCATAATTGTCATTCTCTCCATGAACACATGACATGGAAGAAAAGTTTCTTAAGGGAAATATGGATGCAGAGCAGGCAAAAATAATCTGCATTATTATGAGGCTCAGGTTTCACAAACAAGCCATGTGCTGTCTGCTCAGTTTCCAGAATATGCTACATGCTCAGATTCCAGCTGAAGCTAATCAATTGTTTCCCAAACAAAGCATTTTTTCCTAAATGCCATTCTTTTATTGCTTTTATTTTGCAGAATATTCTAAAAATCTTATCAAAGCATGGCTCAAGGACTAACAACATGGGCATCACCTGGGAGCTTGTTAGAAACGTAAAATCTCAGAACTCATATCAGACCCACTGAAACAGAATCTGCATTTTAACAAGATCCCCAGTTGATTTTTGTACACAGTAAATTTTGAGAAGCAGGGTTAAAATGTCCTTTGTAAGGAGAGGCTGAATCCCTAAAATGTATGTTAAGAAGGCTCTGTTATGTTTGATAAGGTGGAAGACGATAATTTTGTCTTTGAGATAGATGCTGACACATTTTTAAATTAATGTTAGAACTATGACCCAATTAAATTATTTATTTCTTAGAAGAGCAGTCAGCTTTTCTGAGTGAACTTATTTATACAATAAATGAATCCAGCACCCATGATCTTCCACAGATTGGGCAATCAAGATATGGCTTTTTTTTAAAGGAATGAAATGTTAAACATACAATGTAACATCGTGGCCACTCAACAGCTTGGCTAGAGGGCACATAGGGGAAATGAAATATTATCTAAAATGTAAACTAGTGAACAGATTTATCTATCTATCTATCTCTATCAATCTATCTCTATCTCTATTTATATCTATCTCTCTATCATGTTGAAAACAATATTTCCATAGCATTTGATGGTTACAGAGGTGTGTGATGAAATCTTACCTGCTGTCTAATAACACTTTGTCAATGGAGGTGATGTCCTTACCAAACTGTGCTCACAGTATCAAAATCAAAACCCACAAAATGACAACTACTACCTTTGACAAGAGAACATTATTCCCATTAATGTCAGAGGAAAATGCACACAGGCAGGGATGGGTGATAGGACTGGAGATGTATAAAATGCTGAAATTCCTTCAACATTAAAATCTAAAAGGAAAAAAAAAGAGTATCCAGTTTGTCATATTATCTGTTTTTATATTGTGTTCACAGCTGTGTGCCAGGATTAAATTTAAATCATAGCAACACATTGTAAGACAGAAATGCACTTACTTCCTCTTTCAAGCTGTTCCTTTAGTAGTTTTATACCTGGGGTTTAACAGCACAAGGTGAAAATATAGAAAGAAAAAATGTGGCTAATGAAAAATCAGAGCCAATCATGCATACATTGTAGTAGGTTTAACCGTGTCCTCTCCCATATTCTCCCTTTCATTTCCCCCAAAACAGAGATGTTTATCTGGATCCTGTGAATGTGACTTTATTTGGAAGAACAGGCTTTCCATATGTAATTAAAAATCTTAAAATGTATCCTCTTGGGCCCTAAATCCAATGATTAGTGTCCTTTGAAGAGAAGAGAAAAAAAGATTTACACTGAGAAATCCATGTGAAGAAGGAAGCAGAGATTAGGATGCCACAAACCAAGGAACAGTAGGAGTTGCTGAGAGCTGGAAGAGGAATGAAAGGATTCCTCCTTAGAGCCTTCATGGCCTCACCAACATCTTGAGTTCAGACATCAGGCTTCTGTTGTTTTAAGCCATTCTGTTTCTGGTAGATTGTTATAGTAGTCCAAGAAAACGAATACACCCATTTGGGGTACTTTGTCTTTCTTCTAATTTTTGAGTTGATTTTCCTGGTAATAAAGATTATAAGATAGACTTTCAATATATGGGCTACTAGAAATCCAGTGATTTTTTTTTTTTGGCCTCATGATATAGATGGGGATGCTTTCTGCTGGTAAAAGCTGCTAGTGACTGCCAATGTACAATGCGTGAAATCAGAGCTAACTTTCCAGGATGCATGATAATCCATTCATTCATACTTCATATGTTTCCTTATGATCAAAGCATGAGAAGTGAAAGGAATGGAAAGTGCACTCAGAAGATGGTATAAATAGCTACCCCACCTAGAAATTAAGATTTTTTTGTACTTTATTCTTGCCCTTCTCCAATTCAGAGCAAATCAAACAGGGATCATGCCCTTGTTTTAGTCATTTCATTCAAAATCCCTGTCAGGATTCTTACTAGCAATAGGTCAGGGCAAAATCAATTAATTCTGTGTTTAGAGAAAAGAGACTGAGTCTACCAAGGGGTGTGGAGGGTGAGTAACCAGGAAACTATTATGAAAGGAGTAAAGGCATGTGGGCTCTCTGGGGGAAAAACTGACAGAGCCAAATCAAGATCTGTTGATGGCAGGATTCAGCCCTTAGAATAGTTCTGTGTTTGATGTTGGGACATAGTGACTGCAAATGCGGAGACTACTGGAGGAATGCACACTCAGTTCTGAGTTTGTTCAAACCATGGAGAAGAAAGGGAGGTGCAAGTATTACCTGTCCCATTCCCTCAGATAATTATTAACAGTCATTCTCCTCCCCTACTCAACTCTGAGAAATTGAGACCAGAAGTTAAAAATCAGAATTAGATTCCAGCAAACTTATCTGACTACTAAAGCCTCTAAAACTCAAGGAAAGAAAACCTATCAACAGCCATATACAGAAGGGAATCATCATCACTAGGAGATCCTCATCAGGAACTTTCCAACATCAAAGTGTCAGCTCCTTTTATTCTTAAATCTGGGATAGCCACAACCAGCTCTGTTTTCTTTGTCAGCTTCTCATCACTGTGACAAAAATACCTGCAATAATCAACTTTAAAAGGTGGAAGGTTCATTTTGGTTCACAATTTCAGAAGTTCCAGTAAATGGAACTTCTGAAAGTTCCATTGCTTTTGGACCTATGGCAAGGGATCATCATGCTGGGGAGCATATGGTGGAACAGAGCTGCTCATGTCATGGCAACCAGAAAGAAATAAAGATAGAGAGGTGGGTCCAGATCCCAATATCCCCTTTGCGGGCATCCCCCTCCCAATGATCTAACTTACTCCCACTATATCCCACCTGCTAAAGGTCTATCACCCACAATAGTGTCATAGGTTGGCAACCAAGCCTTTAACACATGGGCCTTTGATGGACATTCAAGGTCTAAACAATAGCAGGAGCATTATAGGGAAATCCCTATTTGCCCACTTTTAAAAAGTGAGGAAGATCCAGGAAGAGTAACTCCAATTATCTCAGACTGAACTTGAATGAAGGGAATTTCCTAACAGAGTGTTATAAACCTGTTAGGTGTATACTCCAGAGGTTCAGGAAGTACCTGTAAACCACCCCAACCTACCCCACCCCCCCAAAAAAAAGAAAGAAAGCATCTCATTTGACTCTAGAGCCATGGACAGAGTAAGAATTATAGTAGCCTGAAAAATGACCCTCCAAAAAATACCCATATTAAGACCTCATAATTATAATTACATTCAGATAGGACAAAAGATGTGACTAAGTTATGAATTTTGAGAAGAGAAGGCATCTTGGATTACATAAAATAATCCTAAATGCAATCACATGAATCTTTACAAGAAATAGGCAAGTTTTTAATTTATTTTTAAAATTAGTGCATTATAGTTATACATAAATGTAGAATTCATTATGATATATCCATGCATGTACAAAACAAAGTTTGATCAATTTCATTCCCATGTTCCTCCCCTTTCTCCTCCCTTCTCCATTTTGATACATTTTCTTCTACTCCAGTGTTCTCCTTTCTGTTTTTATGAGATCCACCACATTTTTTTTAACTCAGCCATGAAGAGGAATGAATTATATCATTTGCTAGTAAATGGATGGAACTGGAGAACATGACACTGAGTGAAATAAGCAGAGTCAGAAAGTCAAGGGTTGAATGTTCTCTCTCATATGTGGAAGCTAAAAAAAATAAAGAATTTTTAAAAAGAAAGAAAGATAAGAAAGAGCAAAAGGAATTTTGAGAGGAACAGAGAAGGAAATATAAGAGTGGAGTACACACACACACACACACACACACATACATACACACATGGGGGTGGAGAAGAGGGGAGGGGCAGAGCAGGAAGACAGAAAGAGAGACAGAATGAGACAGAGAAAAAAAGAGAGATGTGGTCACGAGCCAAGGAATACTACCTGTTGATAGAGAACAAACCTGGCATATACCTGCATATTCCTTGAATTCATGTTCTGGCCTCCAAAAACTGCAAGAGAGTAAATTTTCATTGTTTTAAGCCACCTGGTTTGTGGTCATTTGTTATGGCAGCCCTAGGAAACTAAAACAAGAATTAAACCCCACAGTCCTTGAGGGCTATTTAATGCCTTTCCATTTACACCTGAAGGCACAAATATTCATCTTCAATAGTTTAGATTAAATAATAATAAGCATTCTAGGCTTTGTAGGTTCATTTATCAAAAGCTAATGTATTTTTGGGTTTCACCAACATAATTTTCCCCCAAAGAACTGTAAGCATAGGTTGCTATTAGAAAGAAAAAATGTGAAGGGCAAGGGATTTTTGATCCTGACTTGAATATGATTTTTATGCAGCTAAATTCTGTTATTATTTACAATCATTTCAAGTGTAGAGACAAATGTCAGAAGACAGAAACCAATATGAATTCCTTAAGACAGATAAAAAGTAACAGGGGAAAGGAAGGGTACCTGTATATCAAGGAATAGAGTTTATATCTATTGAAGACACCTCATGGAGATTATGAACTGTAAATAACAGTTTCATCATTCCCACTCAGGATATATGGTTCTTTGGGGAAAAGTACCGAAAGGCAGCCATAGCTATTAGTGTACTCAGGAATTATTTACCTTTGGTATTACCAAAATGGCAACATCCACTGGGATAGGGGTTTCTTTTCTTATCTGTCCAAAGTACATTCAGAGGTCGAAACTCGGGTTTTCTAAGATCAGAGTTGCAGGAGAAGGATTTTCCACAAAAATTCTAAAGTCCCTTTGACTTCTATAGATTTCAAGAATTCAGTATAACTGCATTCGATGATAAGACCGGTTTGAAGATTATATTACCATCCTGAACCTCAGATTGGCTTAAGTAAATTTTCCATCCATACTGGCTGGAGATTCATCAAGCTTCCCACTAGTACAGAAGCACATAATAGGCTAGAAACAAAAAGGCATCCTATCAAAAGAGTGGGAATTTACACTATTCACTTTCCATGCTAAGATAACCCAAATAAATAAATAAATGAACACTGACTCGTGTACCAAAAGGCCATGAGCAATTGGTGTGGAACCATTTCCTAAATGAAATCAAAAACCAGGTCGAAAATACTGCAACATTTCTTGACCTTCTTTTTTTAATTTTTTTTAAAGAGAGAGTGAGAGAGGAGAGACAGAGAGAGAATTTTTAATATTTATTTTTTAGTTCTCGGCGGACACAACATCTTTGTTGGTATGTGGTGCTGAGGATCGAACCCGGGCCGCAAGCATGCCAGGCGAGCGCGCTACCGCTTGAGCCACATCCCCAGCCCTCTTGACCTTCTTTTAAGTCAACATTTTATTTACCTTTTTTTTGGGGGGGGGGAATCTGTGCTCATGTGGATTAACAAAGAGCATGCTCACTATAAATATGCATTCTCTTAGCCTACTAATAATGATAATCAGTAAATATTGATAATCAGTAAATATTGTCTCATAAGTGAGGTTTAGAGATAATGTATATAGTTCAACACCCATGGATTCATAATCTAGAGAAAATGAGATTAATTTATCTGAAGAGAGAACCTACTGTTAGTGGAACACTTGGTCAAGTTTCTGAAATATATTATTATTTTTTAATTCTCAAAATATCTAGATGAATATTGTCAGTATCTCTCACAGGTAAGTGATATGAACTTACACATTTGATTTAGAGATTTTAAGTGATAGAGGCAGAGTTCACTATCTAGTAATTTTTATCATAAAAGGTTTATACCAAATAGCCTTACAGTCCCTTCTCACTTTGAAAACATATTTATTTAACAGAATGATAACTGTGTTAACCAGCTTTCCATTGCTGTTACCCAAATTCCCAACAGTTTACAGGAGGGGATATTTATTTTGGGTCACAATTACAGAGGTTTCAGCACATGGTAGGCTGGCTCCGTTGCCCTGGTTTTGAGGTGAGGGAGAACATGACAGAGAATGGAGTGGCAGAGTTAAGCTGCTCTGCTATTGGCAGCCAGGAGGTAGAAAGAGATGAATGGACCAGAGAGAAGATAAGCCCTTCCAGGAACATGCCCAGAGATCTATTTCATTCAGTTAGGTCTCACCTCCCACTAGTCCACTGAATTAATCCACTAGATTAATCCACTGCTGAAATCATAACCATAATTGATTCAAGCGTTTCCCAAAATGATGAGACATTGTGGTTAAATGAAACTGTGGGGACATTCCAGATATGAACCGTAACAGTACCAGACATAGACATGTTCTCCTAATGAAAGCACCCACAGCAGCAAATAAATAAAATACAAGCGAATAAATGAAGGGTGTTAAATATGATGTCACCCTTTAAAAATCTCTTAGAAAAAAGAAAAAGGAAATGGATTATGAAGACAATTGTAAATTAAATCCAAACATTATCTGTTAGGTTGCAGTGATTATTGTTGTTGTTGTTGTTGTTGTTTTGTTCCTGAAATTATTTACTTCCCTTCCTACAAGAGGAGAATAAATCCATTCCTGCTGCCATATGATTTCTAATATCTCTTGCAGCAGGAATATAATTCCCACCAACTTGTCAGACTTGATGATGGACATTTTTAGCCTATGACAGTTAAGCAAAATCTTTGAGGGACCTATAATACTGCAGTCCTGTTCTTCTTTTCCTTGCTACAAGAATGGGATGGCTCAGACAGAAACTGCTGCTTTATCCTGGATCTTGAAGTGAGAAGGTACATGGATGCTAATCATAGCCAACTCATAGTTGGTGGCATGAAGACTGATTGAGAAAAACTATCATTATTGAATGTGACTGAAAAATTAGGGATTGTTACTGCAGCATTTCTTATCACAAACTGACCATTATATTTGGATACTGTTTGGCTTTTTCTTATTAATTTCCATACTATCAAATGATTCTCAACCTGAAATTATATGTTCTGCCAAGATAACAAGTAAAGGTGAGGTAAAACAAAGCCATTTTTAGGCATATTTCCCCCCCCCCCAAAATTTCCTTCAGTAGTCTCTTTCTTAAGAAACTACCAGAGGATATATTCCAACAAATTAAGTAAGTAAATAAGCAAGGAGGAGGAGGGTGGGGGAGGAGTGGAATCCAGGAATGGAGAAAATAGGAAATGTAAACAAATACAAAGGAAATTATCAGGATAATGATGAAGAGAGATGTCAAGATGAGAACTGTTATACATCACATAAGAGCAGTAATAAAACCCCAAGAGGGATTTCTTCAAAAATATGAAATTGATAGAATACCAATGTGTTGAGCATGTTGAAGAGAGATTTATATCACTGTATATGAGGCTCAGTTTTAATTATTGATTAAAATTAGGGAACTAAGCAAAAGAAGGGGAGAAAAGGCAAAATAATTGTTAACTTCAGGGAAGGAAAACAGGTTGTGGAAGAAATTTAAAGTAACTCATGGTTCAGCTAAGAAAAGTGTTTATCTAGTCAAAATATAAATAATGAATATTGATCTCACCCAAACTATAATACATATATTGAGAGAAGTGTAAACAGGATGAGTAAATTTGTGTCAATACTTGGGTTGAAGAGGTAGTAAAAGAGGGCAAATCTTTCATAGTAAGAAGCTAATTGATAATATCTAAAACTGAAACATCAGCGAGTAGAAATATATGCATGTTCTTTAGAGATATGTATGTAAGTTCAAGAACAACTGCTAGAAATGTCAAGAGCTCCTGCCTTTGGGGAATTGGAAAGGGGAGAAGGCAATGTTGTTTCTTGTAACAAGCCTGGTGGGGAAAACTACAGGATCTTTGAACTACATGCATGTATAATTTTGATATAAGTAAACCCTAATTTAAATAAAAATCTATTTTCCAGTGAGAGGATTATTATTCAAAAGGTGACATCAGGTATTCAGAGAAAACAAACAGAGCACTCTTTTCCATAGTATTTCCCTATTTTGTATTTTTCTAAATCAAAATTGCATTTTCAGACCCGTGGGTTGCTACAGAATCAGTGATGTTTCAACTGAGCTCAACCTGCCAGTGTTAACTCCTTGAAAGTTGTGCATCTACTTTTCTCAGATAAGAGCCAAGAAGTCTACAAAGAAAAAACAAAACCCTAAACAAGAAACAAGGAAAACAAACAGCCGATCTCACAAATCGGACTAGAAATACAGCATCTATTAATCTCTTTTTTTGTAAAAAGGTCTTGGAATCTGAGTGCTTTTAGAAATACAGTCACCTGCTGCTCCCTTCTTTCTTTTGGATTCATTTTTTTCTCTTTGCCTCTAGTGGGTTGCCAACCAGCAGCAGTTGGGAAGGTAGCACAGCCCTCCTGCCCAGATATTCACTCAAAAGCAGGGCTACATACTGAGTGTCAAATTAAAAATCAGAATTCCTGAAATTAATTCAAATGAGTAGGAGCAGAGTTCCTTCTGCGTTTTGTGTGTGTGTGTGTGTGTGTGTGTGTGTTTGTGTGAGAGAATATACACAAGAACATACTTAAAACAACAGATATGGTTTGTATCAAATCTTTGGGTGCCATGCCTATACCAACCCTTTTATAAAACACCTATTTGAAAAGTGAGCCCCTGATTCCAAGCCTTGCAACCCACAAAACAGTTTAGCTAAACAGCTGTATCTTAATCTGATAATGGATTAAGCACATGCTCGATAGACATACACACAATCACCACAGCAATAAATTCACATAGAATAAGAAAGCTTCATATCTTCTACCAGTAACCTATGGCCTCAAAAGTTATCTTAACATAGGTTTCAGGGACACATGTTTGAGCAACCATTTTCTTGCACAAGACTTTGCTTCTCTCCAAAAGACAAAGTTGAGATATCCTTTATCAGCCATTCCTGTGAAAGTCTATGCATGTAAGTAGCAAACTCCAATTTGGCAATCTCCATCATAATAGACTCCATCTGAAAACTGACTCCTGTTTTCTACTTTTGAGTTTCTGGTATTTAATCTCTGAGAAAACTTCCAATCTGAAAAACCTTTGCAATTAGATGGAAACATGATATCACAACTTTAGAGCTGGTAAGAAGCTTGGGGATAATTTAAAAACCAAGGAATGTCATGGAAAAGATGATCCAGAAAGTTCCTCCTAAAGGCAGGTTCATGCAGATGGTTAGGTACCAAGTGGGAGCTTAATATCTTCCTGACCTATAATCCACACTCATGGCTGACAGTAGAACAAACTCTCTAGAACCAAAGGCCATTGTTGAAAGTAGGGAAAATGCCAGCAATTATAATCATCTCCAGCTTCCAGAGGGCAAACTGTGTTTTATGCAACCTGGATCATAGGCCACTATCTTGCTTACATCCCACAAACAAGTGGCATTAGGTATGGAAAGCAATCTGCCAACTTTTCCCAAAGAGAAACCAAAATTGTGCCCATGTTTGCATTGTTTTGAAAAGCACTAATTACTACTACATGTTTATTCAGTATCCATTATATTAACAAGGAGATGGGTAAATTTGAAATCAAATGCACATATGGATTGAATCAGGGATATCCTTTCACCCAAGGACCCCCTCAGGTGGCTGTGTGTTACCCTTCTTGGATAACTTCCCACTAACATAAATTGAAGGAAGGATTAAGAAGGAATTTTATTCTGAGGCCATTTTTCTAGCTTTCAGGACCTATCAACTGTTTCTACTTTTTATTACCCATCCTATATCTTGACGGTTTAAGAGTAGGTTTGTTGTTGTTGTTGTTATTATTGTTTTATTTTGTTTGTTTGTTTGTTTTCCAGTTCTGGGGATTAAACCTAGGGGCATTTTACCACTGAGCTAAGTCCCCAGCCCTCTTTTTGTTTTTGTTTTTGTTTATTTTGAGATAGGATCTCACTAAATAGTTCGGGCTAGCCTTACTGCACCCAGCATTTAAGAGTTTAAAATGCACAAATATTTTTATAAGAAAGCAAAAATAATCTTGAAGCACAGACTATGTTCTGGGAAGAAGGATGCAGGTGCACAGTTTAATATCAGTCTTTCAACCTGTGTGAATGTAATCAACCAAAAAACCTCTTTCAATCCTTTCCTGTTTGACTCCATTTTAGAATCTCAAATTTCACCTTATGGTCTTTTGCTTGCTAATACAATGTTTGCTTTATATTCCAGAAAGCATAGCCTATGACTGAACTTGGGAAAACCAGGCCTGTGAAGTGAGAGGCCAACTTCAGGGGTTCTCTTAGGGCATGGGAGGCTGGTACTAGTTTTACGCTCTGCCAATATCCAATGATTTATAAGAACATAATGACAAGTATATAATCTCAACCCCACACAAACAGAAACCAAATTCCAGAAAATCAGGCTATGGAAGAAGGAAAACTCGGATAGATTAGCTTCTCTTTTTTGCCAGTTACCCACTAGAGGATTAATGACCAGCATCAAGGACTCCAGACATTCCTTTCTAGGCTACCTGGTCATTCAATGGGAAGTCCAGGCACCACTGCCAATGCTTGTTCCCTCGTTTATCAAGGTGATAGTCTATGGATAAAGTGGGCATAAAGTATAGACAGCAATGTTTAAACACTGGGCAGAAAAAGAACAGACAGTATGCCTACCTCTCTTTTCACTGGTAACTCTCTCATTCTTAGCTTCTTTGTTATCTGAAGAGTCACTGTCCTTGCCAGATGTGTCTGATGCCACTCTTCTGCTTTAGGCAAAGAACTACTCTTGATTCCAAACACTAAGCTCAATGACTTTTGAGCTTTTCACATGAAGCCGTGTGAATGAGGCTCGCCTGTCTGGAACATCACCCTTTGCTTTTCTCCCCTCAGTTGAGCCTCTAACCAAGATCATCATATTCTACAAAGAGATTAAACATGCACACATGCCCAGGCTACTACATGGGACCTGTGTACCTTGCTCTTTCTTCTGGCTACCCATCAATGACTACAACGCCCTCCAGCCACTAAAGAGTTGCAGTGACTTGTTCTCATCAGTAGGTAATTAGTTATTCTAAAAATAGTATAATCCTCAACATCTTTCCAACCTAATTACAGTTCAGTTCCTGGGTGATCTATTACAGGGACATGCACTCAAATTCAAAGTGATTTCTAAGGTGGATTCATGTCACAGTTCCCATCTTAGCATCCTTTTCTTCTAAGATTTTTTAACATGACAAGTGACATTTTGCCATTCAGTTTTTTTTTCTAACATTCTAGGCATTCTATAGAGATAGACAGGTAGAAAAACAAAAATTTATGCCTCCTTTCCTGATCAGTGACCACCATTAGGATAGTCCCAACATTATTTCTTGACCACTAACCCCTCTACTTCCTTGGATAATTATGGACGGAGAAGGGCTGGCATGGAGCATCTAATAAGTCAAAATGGGTTTTATTGAAAACTTAGATCCATGCTTTTGCATTTTTTGGCTCTTTTGAATAAAAATAGGAAGCCTCATTTGCACATTCTTTCAATGCATTCCCTCTGTGTGCCTCTGCTCTTCCTTGGCATTCTGCTGAATATGCACCTCAGAAAGAATTCAGGGCTTCCATGGCATGATTTTGATGAATAGGAACCTATGAGGCTTAATAAGTGGCGCCAGAATGGACAGACACCTAAGGGGAGAAACAGGTCTGTGTTGATGGATGTCTCTCCCAGGGGACTTGGGGCACTGCTGAGATGCAGTTTTTCCAGCAAGTGGTAAAAAGAAAAGATAATTCAAGGCAGCACATGCAAGGCAGGGTGTGCAATGTATTTTCTTGGCAGCAATGAGTGTGCAGAAAGAATCAGGTGCCAAAGGGACATAGCAGAATACCCAGAAAGGGATTCATGGAATGGAGATGTGAAGTTCATTCTTGTCCAGCATAGTAGTGGTCCATGGTCAGCTATCTATTCATTGAGGAATGTCCTAAATTCCTACTGGAACATTAACTTTTGGTGTTTCCATTTATTCTTTAATTTTTGAAAAATAAGAAAAAAATCCAGGGTTTCTAATCTGCATGTTCAGAGGAAGGAAATGCTATAAGGTGTTAGAGCAGCCACCTTCAATAAAAGTAAGTAAGATCACTCACTGAGTTAAACAGGGAGGGGTGCTTGCTAATGCTACCTGTAAGCAGGGAACTCACTGAGATTCTCCCCAATATGGACTGCTTCTACTGTGTATTTTTTGAGATAGAAATTTCTAACATTGTATTAGAAGGGAGTTTAGTTTGTAATCCACCCCGCCATACCCTATTTTTCCATTTCTCTCTCTTTCTTTCTTTCTCTGAAAATGTTGGAGACTTCCTTAGTGAGTTGGTATTTGAAATTAATGGCTTTTGCATTAAGTATGATTTTTTTTATTCTAATGCTTTAAATACATGAGCTCTTTGACCCTGGAGAGACTATTCTTCCTAGGGCTTGCCAATTTCTAGACAGTAAGTGAGTAAATCACTTTCATTTGAAAACCAACTGATGCAGGGTCTTTACTCGTGGCTCCCCACTCTGCCAGGCTCTCGCATTCAGGATCATCTTCCCTTGCACTAACCAACCTAGAACCATTTATTAGACAGACAGGAGCAGCTCCTAAGCACCATAGCCCATAGAAATCATAATCTGCTTGAATCAAAGGTATGAAATATGATATGTCAAGAGCTTTGTAATGTTTTGAACAACTAATAATAAAAAAAAGAAAAGAAAGAAATTGAATCCCACTATAACCGTCTCTTCCCATGGAAACCATAATAAAGGCTCATGACCACAATTTTCATCTTCTTAGTGCTTTCTGATCAAACATGTGATACTTCTCTAATGTGTCCATGCATGTGTGGCATGGCCTCTCCTCTGCAGAACTTTGAGTTGTAAACTATCATTTCAAAGACAATCTTCCCTGATCTGTGGCCTCCCCATACAGGAAAAGTAATAAAAACTTTATTTTAAAATAGATTGTTATAAACTTATTTTAATTTCAGATTGGCTGGAAATGACCATGGAAATGAGAAAGATCTATATTGGTTGGAAACAATCTCCATTTCTCTACCTGCAAAAGAAATCTTCCAATGGAACTCACTTACACAAACTGATTACTCTAAAAACTAAAATTCAACTTTGTAGAATCTCCTGAAGAAGCAACATACCAGTGACCCACAAATCTTCTTTATCTTGATCTGAAAATCTAACAACAGGAAAAATAAATGATCACAGGAAGGGGAACGGGAGAACATATGCAAGAAGTAAATACATGTTGGGAGGCTGGCTTTGACTATACCAAGAGACAGTCATGTGACTGTATAGCTATAGCTATAGCCTCCTAAGGAGGAAAATCTTCATTATTGTCATGCATTATAGGCGAGGAACAAAGAATATGATGCCTGCAGGATTTTTATCCCCTCCCCTTAGAACAGTTTGCACATACCTAATGGGAAGGTGGTCCAGTTACCATGGCAACCAGAGATTTGGTAGGGTGCATACATGGATGGTAAATCTTAATCACTTTAACAGATGGTAGCACATATTAATAGAGCTGTTTGGCCTAAAGGAGAGTGCTACTTCATACTACAAACAGTACTAATATAGATCAAATTAATACCTTAAGATCTTGAATGTATTTTGTTTTGATCTATTACTTTCATGTTTATGGAACTTACATAAGCCAAACATTCTAAATTCTGTGGATTTGAATGGGAAGGAAATATGGTGCCCAAAGGGTTCACAGTTCCTGATGTTCACTTATGTATATGATCATACACTACTATGGCACACCATCGCCCTGCCGTACAAAGTGCCCTATGAGTCCATAGGACAAGATACAGCAGTGCTGAGGGTGTCCAGAAAATAAGTCATAGGATATTCCAAGATAATTTAATTTTACAAGATTATAAAAAATAAGGCTGTTATGGACTGCATCTTGTGTCTCCAAAGCTCAAATGTTGAAGCCCTAGTCCCCAGTATGTGTCTCTATAACTAGATTCCAAAGGAGGTAAGTAAAGTAAAATGAGGACATGAAGGTAAAGCTCAAATTCCATAAGACTAGTTTCTTCAATAACAACAACAAAAGAAGAGAAAGGGGGAGAGGGAGTTAAAAGAAAAGACACAGTGAGTCCTTGTGCACAGAGAAAAGAACATTGGAGGACACAGGAAGAAATCTGCAAAGAGGCTGCCAGCACCTTCATCTTACACATCCATCCTCCTGAACTCGGAGGAAAAAAGTCCCACGACTGAGCCATCCAGCCTGTGGCATTCTGTGATGGCAGCCTGAGCAGACTAATACAGAGGCAAATAGGCAAAGAAGGAAATGCAAGATTAGAGCACTTACAGGGAGGATCCTGTAGGAAAAAAACTAGCATTTCAAAGTGGTCATGGAAAAGTCTGTGAATTCTGTCTGATGAGAACTGGAGAAAACTGGGAAAGTAAAAATGTCTACTGAAATGGTGTGAAGGTCTTGAATGGGAAAGTAACATATTCCAACTAATTATGCCTGTAAAAGGAACCAACAGAAATGTTACCACAGAGAGTGGCATGATTACATGTTGGTGGATTATTTTAGAGGACATGGAAAAGACACAAGGAGCAGCCAGATGGAACATAATCAAGAAGAGGAAAAGAAATCAGTTGAGGATTGATAAAGAAAAAAATAAAATAAAACTGGAAGGGTGAGGGAGTCCAAGTTGTACTTGATTCTAGACTTGAATTTGGTCATGTTTTCACTGAGAATCCTGCAGTCCTCTAATTCTTCCTTTGAAGGTCATTTATCTTTTTCCTCTGATTGTTCCTATGATTAGATCTTTGTCCTGACATTTATGGTATCATGATATTTAGGTATAGATTTCTCATTTCTATTCCTTGTGACTTTTAAGATCTCTCAATCTGATTTAGAATTTTTAACTAATTCTTAGTTATCCTATTCTTATTTTTTATATTGGAATATTGCATAGCCCCCATTCTGTTTCCTCTTTTTAAATAGTTTCATTAGACATATAATAAACCTCTCTGTGTACCTATTTATTCACTTTTAAAATATTTATTTTTCTCTCTATTTTGGTCTTGAAAATTTCCTCAGCACTACAGTGTAATTGTTGAATTCTCTTTAGCAATATTTAATGTCCCGTTGAACCCTTCTTTTGAGGTTTTAATTTCAACTATATATTTAATTTGTAGAAGATCCGTTTGGTCCATTTGAAATCTACGTGGTGATTTTTCAGTCCTTTGATTCTTAATCATATATTTAAATCCAATCCTTTATGTCTTTAAACATATTAAATATATTATTTTGTGTTTTTTATTAAATAAATTAAATTTATGCTTTTTTTCTAGCTTTTGAGCATGATGCCCTCCCCTCAGTCTGTGTATATGAGTATGAATGTTTGTATGCATGTGTGTTCCAGAAATTTCTTAAAAATATTGTTCAGTGAATCTAACCAACCAAGCTTCCAGATATACAACTAAATAAAACACAATTTATAACCATTTCTAATGAAATGTGTAGTTTTAGGGAAAAAAAGTGAGTGTGGAATTTGAAAGAAAAGCACTGGAGTGCCTCCCACCCGCCACCCCCCAGTTTTGGGCTTGACATATTAAGCAGGTGCCATTAACTAAGACTTTAAAAATGAGTTTAGGGTGATAAAGAATACAACTGGGATATACAAATGACCAACTGACAACTATAAATAAGGTTTCACTTCCGAATGAAGGTAAGAAATCTGTCTATACATTTTGTAATAAATAAGATGTAGCCAGTGGTTGAGCCATTAATCAATATCAACCAGTGAGTCACATAAAAACAGGTGTAAAATAGACGAAAAGATGAAATAGCAAGAGCCAGAGGAACCCATTAAGAAAGAGCAAACCAGTCAGAAATGTAGGAGACCCAGGAGTTGGTGATAGCCCAGAAATCAAAGGAGACCCCACTTACATGAAGAAAGCATTAAAAACAGGGCTGGGGATGTGGCTCAAGCGGTAGCTGCTCGCCTGGCATGCGTGCGACCCGGGTTCGATCCTCAGCACCACATACCAACAAAGATGTTGTGTCCGCCGAGAACTAAGAAAAAATAAATAAATATAAAAAAAAATTCTCTCTCTCTTTCTCTCTCTCTCTGTCCCCCTCTCTCTCACTCTCTCTTTAAAAAAAAAAAAAAAAAACAATTAGAAAAAAATGGACAGCTCAAGTGGGTCTAGATATTAAAAATATTTATCAGTGACTTTGGCACTGGATTTGCTTCTCAATTCAAGGAGTTTGGCAACCAAAAGCAAAACTTAACAACCAAAACAGAGGGCGGGGTGGGGAGTACTTTTAAGAAAAAAAGTGGAGTTAAGGGAAGATTTTTATAGTTTTTGATTTATGATTTTCTTCTTCGGGGATGGATCCCCATTCATAAGCAGGGAGAATTGGGGAAATGAAGGAGTCCTGGGAGAGAAGATGACAGGTGTAGCAGTGCTAGGGGCTTTTTTTTTTTTTATCACTCCAAGATGTGATAAAGGAATCACTGGACTCTGGGAGGACAAAGAGTCTTTCCTTCCTGGGAAACATAGGGAAGAGGTGGAGAAGGGTCCTCAAGATGATTCAACTGTGAATGGTGAGGGAAGTCGAAAGCGTTCCTTCCTGATACCATTTTCCCTCTTCTGCAAAGGAAGTGATTTGCTGAAAGCAAGAAGGGCAGAAGAGATGTTTGAGAAGCATTTGGAGCTCCAGGTGATCAGGGAAAGGGGAATTTAACAGAAAGAAGAAAAACAATGACGGAACTATGTCATGTGATTCTCAAACTTTAACACGCATCAGAAGCCCCTGGAGAGTTGTCAAAGCACAATTTGCTGGACCCCCACCCCCGCAACCCCCTATTGCCAGTACATTAGATGTGGCACAGGATTTGGAATCAGAAGTTCACATTTATAACATATTCATAGTTTATATTGTCTCTGCTGAAAACCATTGCCATGTTAAAAATAAAAAACTTCAATGCAGAAAATTTCAATGCAGAGTTCTTTAAAGGATTCAGTTTTATCAGATGGATCTAAGTAGCAAAACTCCATGATATAATTATGCCCTGGTTTATGCCTTTTCAGGATTCCCTACCTCAGCTCAGGCTATTATTATTATTTTTTAACCTGGAATGTCCTTTCTTGTTAGAGTCTGTAAACAAGTCTGGATGGCGCCTGGCAAAATGCCAGAGGGAGTGGTTTGTGAGGTAACGCCAGAGAGCCATAAAGTGTGGAGATTCCTTATTGGTTGACTGCTGTATCGAGTTTATGCTAATTAAGATAAACTGTGTGGAATGTATAAATACCTCTGTTGTCCTACAATAAACGGCTCCTACTCCTGCTGTATGGATGTACACAAGTTCCTCGTCACCCCCCCCCCACCCCCCACCCCCATTAGTTTGCTGCAGCCGGTTGGCGACACTTTCTTCTCCAGCCCAGTGGTAATTCTACTCATCCTTTTAAGGACCTACTTAAGTACCACATTTCTAAGAATTAGTCTTCCAATCTCTTCACATAATTTGCACCCAAATCCTATCCCATCTGGTATTTGTTGTTAGTTGTCAGGATGCCTGTGTCCCCAGCATTGTTCCCAAATTGTAAGCTACTTGAGGACAGAGACTTTTTCATTTTCTCCCATTTCCTGCAATGTTTTTAGCACAGTATCTGGCACAGAGAATTGCCAAATACTATCTCTGGGATTGAACAACAGGCATGCTGCTGCTAACTGACTGCTAAAGAGACTTTGAAGTTTCCAGCCAAGCAGGCTGGGAACATTAAATCAGAGAACATCAGAATAAAATTTTGCTTTATATGATTTGCCTTTTCCCCCTTGACAGAACTCTTATTAAAATAACATTAGCTAAAAATATTTCTACGCCCAAAGCAATTATGATAATGTTTCCCTACATTTATATGGTTCTTTTTATTCTGAAAGTTCATAGTACTCAGGCCTCAGCTCAGGAGGAAAGAAAAGCACTGAACTGGACGTAAACTCCACATTCTCTTCACTGGGCAGCCTGTATTTGTCTCCTAACTTAATCCATGAGCCCATTAATATTGCTGATGTCTGAGTTAAGGTTTCAGTGTTTGACGCTCTCACTGAAATCTACTCGGGCATGGATTCAAAGGGAGATTTCAATTAGTTCCCCTCAAAAGATTAAATGCTGTTGTCCCTCGCTGGATGCTCTCATCTTTAACAGGTGATTAAGATCCTAATGGGCTCATGCAGTTTTTCAGTATGTTCCAGCCAATTATGGTACTAAAAAGAAAGGGGGGTGGGGAGAGAGATGTTAAATAGGGAAAAGAAGAGCAAAATGGGAAGCAGGAATTGGGTGCTTTTAGGGATTCTGCAAACTTTCTCAAGGAGGAAAGGCCTGTTGGAGTAGTTGGGTGCATGGTGCCCAAGAGGCTTCTCCTGACTTTTCCATATGTCTCATTTCTGATTCCAGAGTCTAGATAGATGGATTGTACACACCCACATTCATGTGTCTTTGCCTTCCGTGACTGACGTAATCAAGATTAGAGTTGGTCCATATCCCCAAGTGCATGGCACAGAGTTTCAAAACCCCTTCTATTTCCACAATGATGGAAATATCTTTTTAGGCTAATGAAAGAACTAATGAAGAGCCACTAGATAGCTTCAAGATGGGAACTGGTCAACAGAAAAACCAAACACATGATGAGAAGGTTGGAACTTGGGGTCAATCCTACCTCTGGGGAGGGAGGTGGGTGAGCAGAGTTGAACCACATAGCCAGATAATTAATTTAGTCATGTCTACATAATGGCACCCCACCAATTTCTCTGGACAGGAAAGCTCATTAGATCTTTCTGATTGATAAAACATTGATAAACTGAGGGCATGAGATTCCTGGGTTCCACAAGAAGATGTGGAAGCTCTGCACTTCCTCTCACATCTCATGCCAGGTGTATCATTCATAATAAAATTGTAATTATGTGTAATTCAGTGGGTTCTGGGAGTCATTGTAGGAAATTATCAAAACAGAGGTAAACAGAAATCCCTGAATGTATATTCACATACTGGGAAGTGTGGATGGCCTGACCCCACCTGTGGCTGGCATCTGAAATGAGAGTAGTGTTGCACATGGATCTTTAAACTGTGGGGTCTGTACTAACTCCAGGTTGTTAGTGTTGGAATTGAATTGTGGCATACTACTCCAGTTAGGGTTGGAACAGAACAGCAATATGCAGTAAGATCAGGCTGACTCTTTCCTTAAGTTCACTTTCATCTCTGCAGCCAAGGAAAGGTCTACTGCTAGGGCATTCTTAGGAGATAAATGACCAGGAAGTCATGCCACTTGTTCTGTTATATATCCCAGTATAGGTAGAAGCTGAATGAAATCAGAATAATGTCCTGCATGCTATAACACTGCCTACAGATCATCAGCTAAGTTTTTGCCTGTTTGAGACCTGTACTGGGAATTCCTTTGAAAATCCAATAACTTACTTTGATAACTGTTCTTTTTCTCAGCAACCAGCAGGGGTTTCTCAAAATCACCTTGGAGAAGCAGGCGCATCAAAAACATCTTGTTGAATGGACGAGCCCAGAGACCCAATCAGAAATTGTTGAATCTTAACGGGGATGAAGAGATAATCAAAATCAGCATTTAAAGAAGGCTTCAGAGTTTAACCTTATGTTTATCATCATTTGAAAAATCTCAGTATGTATCTTGTAGTGTCAGTAAGGCTCAGAAATAGTTTCCTTTCTTCTATGAAATACTAAGACCCTAAGTCTTACAAGCTGTCTATGCTTACGGAAGATGTAGGTTTCCTGTTTATTCAGCCAGGGAAAGACTTCAAGTTGTCAGAACCCTTGTTCATTGTGCTGAGTAGCCAAATAGGTAACAATTTAGGTTGTACTCTTAAGGAACCATAAGATTCTATACTTCAAGAACCTTAAGTCTCAATATTTTTTAAAAAAAGTACATATCTGCCTAGCTTTAGTTTAAAGCTTTGATCTTTCATGAATTATAAATGCCAAGAGAGGATGATATGGGAGCAGAGAGAGTAATTAGTCATTTATGAAATATATCTTAAGGCTGCAAAAGTTGATAGGGTGAGGGGAAGGAGACATCTCAATCTGAAGGCACTGGAACAGGAAAATTAGGAAAAAGAAGAGACAAGAAGTAAGAGGGACAGAAAAAGCATAACAGAGTTTGATTCAACCGTGCCATGTGAGCAGATGTGTCTGTGGGTAGCCTGTGCATGAATTATGGATTCAGATGACCTGGTATAATTACAGGAAGGAAAGGGGTCTAAGATGGAAAATTAGGACAGGTGCTATAAGCAAAGAAAGGACAGTAAAATGAATCTGACATAATTTTCCTACATATATATGAAAACAAAATAGTGAATCCCACCACCATGTACATCCATAAGAATGGGACCCTAATCAGAATAAGATATATTCAATGCTCGTATAATTATTTCATAATGTATTCTGATGTCATGTATAACTAAAAAGAACCAATGAATTTTTAAAAAGGGGGAAAAAAAGCCAAACAATCACACAGGTACCTACACTCTTCATACTTTTTATTATTAAAAAAAATAGTCCAATGTATGGGTATCTGATCCATCTCAGTCCCATAACCAAAATATGCTGGAAGAGAAAAGGTGGTCAAAAACAGTATTCATATTTGTTTTCAAAACTTATTCATGTTTATCAAGGTCATCTTTTAGTTTGGTTTAGGTAAGGATGAGATCAAATGCAAAGCCCATTTAGAGTTTTCAATATTAAAAATATTTAAAAGTAATATTATTAAGAGTAATATTTAACTAAGATAATTATGACTATAAAAGTAGCACAATATTCTGGTTTAGGGAATTGTCTCCGTGAAAATGTGGGGAGTTTTATAGACTTAAAAAGTACACATGCCTTCCACATGGTGGCGCTGTATGCAGAGGCACCAGCCAGGCAGTAGGAGGCCAAACAGCTGGATGCCAGAGCTGCCTTCTAACAGTTTCTAGGACAGTTCCACATGCCTCCTGCACATTTCTTCCCCAGACAACTTTAAAATACTGTAATGATTTAAAAGGGTGAGTGATGTTATTGGTTTGGGTTTGGAGGAAGTAAAGAAATAAAACTGTCTCCCAAAGATTTGAAAGATGATGTGCAACATGATTTAGATTTTCATGGGGAGGAGATTCTAAAGCAAAACTAAATTGTTAAGGAAGAAGAAGAAAAAAAAAAAACAGGATCGAATGCACATGTTCTTTTTTTCATTAGCACCTCTGTCTGTCCTCTCTTTCTTGGTTATCAATGCTCTTGGGGCTGATGCATTTATGTTGACCTCAATTCTACCCAGAGTTTCTATTGCCATATCCCAAGCCATGTTAACCCATTGTAATTCCACACATCACCATCTCCAGGGCATAAGAAAAACACCAGTGTGGGTGGAAAGAGCATGAGCTTAGACTATATCAAGTCCCAACTCATAAAATGAGATTTGCTATAGGTTTGAACCAAAACCCAATACAGGGAATGTGAAAAAGGAAAATTACAGACCAATCTCTTTCTAGAAATAGAGATGCAAAAATTCTGAAGAAAATATAGGAAAGTTATAGTTACCCCAAAAGGTCATTCAACACTCAAAAACAAATTAATATATGCACCAAGATATCCTATTAGAGCAGGGGAAAAAATTAAGCAAGTAACCTTCAATGGATAAAATGTATGGGAAAAATTCAGCATTATTTGCAGCAAAAAGCAAATACAAGTAACCTAGGAAGCACAGCAGACGCTAGTGGTGCCCACTAGATCTTCCACTCCTCGAAGAGACTTCCACCTGTCAGCTCTCTATCCTTGTTTTCTCTTTTTTTTAGTTGCATTTTTTAAAAATATATATATTTTTAGTTGTAGTTGGAAACAATATTTTTATTCTATTTATTTATTTTTATGTGGTGCTGAAGATCCAACCCAGCACCTCCCATGTGCTAGGCAAGCGCTCTACCGCTGAGCCACAACCCCAGCCCCTGTGTTCTCTTTTGTTTTGTAGTCCATAAGGCAGCCCCAAAGTGTCAGAAAATAGATTTCCCTAGCAGCCCTCAACAGAGGAATCCTAACTCTCACACTGTGTTAGTCAGATTTTCATTGCTATGACCAAAATACCTGACAAGAACAACTTAGAAGAGAAAAAGGTTATTTGGTGCTCACAGTTTGGGAGGTTCATAGTTGGTGTACCTGTTGGTTTGGGTCCCAAGTAAGGCAGAACCCCAGTGTGGAAGGGTGGAAAGGTAGCTGGAGGAGGAGGACATTGCTCACTGCCTGGAAGCCAGGAAGAAAGAAACACATAGAGACAGAGAGACAGAGGTGTGGAGACAGACAGAGAGAAGTAGGGAGGAGTCAAGGTGACAAGATATAATGCCCAGGAGCATGCCTCCAATGACCCAACTTCCTTCAGCCACACACCACCCGTCTTAGTTAACACCCAGTTAGTCCATTCTAATTTGGACGGACCAATCAGGTTCTGGCTTTCATAATCTAATCATTCACCTCCTGCATTAAAAAGGAGTTTTGCGAGATGCTTCATAGCACTCATCTTTCAATTTGAATCATTCTGAGGTATGAATTTTATATTGGCTCCCAGAGTTTCCCCAACTGGATTTAACTCTAGTTACCCGGCATGGTAACTGGATTTATAAGGCTCTTTTTATTTGTTCATTTCTTTGATTCAGTTATCACCTCTGTTATGGTCATTTCCATGACCCTGTCGCCAAATAAACTATTATACTTTCATTCAGGGTCTATTTTGAGGTCAGGGACATAAGGTTGGAAGGAAATGTCTAAAACTTGATAAAGGATATTTAAAAAGCAAAATAAGTATATCCAGTGGTGAAAGATCAAACTTACCCACTGTACCTGCCAAAAAGTTGCTTTTTCATTATTCCAACTTCAGCCTAGCCTCATACTAGTTCCTGGTTAAGTGTAGCAAGGCAGAAGAAATAAGCAAACAGTAGAAGAATTGTAATAATTCAAAAGAAAGAAAACCTCTCGTTATTGGCAGGTAGCATGGTTTTGGGAGCAAAAACCCCGAATTAGTTTACTTGTAAAAGATTTTAGCAAAGAAGCTGGATGTAATGTCAATACATAAAAACGTTAATTGCTAAGGCAGTGCTCAGGAAAAACAAAACCCAAAAAAACTCTGTGATGATGGGCGTCTGTCAGAAAGACACAGTAGCAACTGAAAGAGCTCCTCTGGCCAAAGATGAAAAAATTTAGCTACGATATAAAACAAATGTAGCATCAGATTATAATCCAAAGTGTAAATTACTATTATAAATGATTAAATGAATAAATAATTTGGGAGGCAAATCTGTTTAGAAAATGTCTAAGTAATTTATATAGTTATTCTACTCTCAGGAAGGTGGAACCTAACCCTCCTTTCCCCAGGCATGTGCTCTGCACTGTGCCTTCCTCCTTGGGAATACAAGTATGGGAAGGGCACTGGAAGGAGGGACTCTACAGGGCTGCAGTATGACAAACTTCATCTTGGAGAGGTCTTGGTCAAGTTCCACACCATGCACCTTGATAAACAGATAAAAATGGCTTCCTACTTCTGTGATCTTCTTCTTCAAAACTCATAGTCATGAGGAAAAAAAATCAGATAATTCTTAATAGTGGACTTTCCAAAATGCCTAACTAATACTCCTCAAAATTGTCAAGGTTGACAAAGAAACAAACTCACAGCATCAGTCAGAGCCTGAGGACACAAAGTGACTAAATGCAATGTGTACAGAAAAGAGACATTACATGAAAACTAAGGAAATCTGAATAATGTATGAGCTTTAGCTAATAATAATGTACCAATATTGGTTCATTAAATGCAATAAGTGCATAATAATAATCTAAGAAGTTAATGATAGAGGAAATTGGGTGCAAGATTTATGAGAATCCTCTGTACTATCTTTACAATTTTTTTTCTGTAAGTCTAAAAATGTCCTAAAAGTAAATCTTATTTTTAAAAGATTAAAAAAAATCAATTGTAATTTGATACACACTCAAGAAACACTTATGAAAGTAATTATTACAACATTGCTTTTACATTGGCTTCAAACAAAAAGAAGGTAAAGTACTGAAGAACCAAGAAATTCATGTACAAAACTTGCATGGAGAAAATTATATTGATTTTTTTTTCAAATACTTTAGTAAACAGAAAACGATCATATGCATGGTCTGCACATTAATCAGAAGAGAAAGTATCTCAAGAATGTAAATTCTCACCAAATTGCTCTAGTGTTGTGATTTTAATCAAAATACTAACAGGTTTGGGGGGAAATTTAACAAAATTATTTAAAAATGTATGGGGAAGATCAAAGGTACAAGAATAGCAAGATACTGCTTCAAAAGAGCAAAGCTATGGGAGTTGCCTTACCAGATATCAAGTTATACACAATACTGTCACAAAAAAACAAACTGAATAAAGCAAAATAGAAAGTCTAGAAAGATATCCACATATGTAAGAACACTAGATTTTGACAGGACTATCATTGTAGTGCCTTGAGGAAAAAAAAAATAGATTGAGAATAAATAGGTAAGGGACAATTGGTCATCTATACAGAGGAAAAAAAACATGATTTAAAACATCAACTCTAGCTGGATTAAGTGCATACATGTAGAAAACAAAACTAAAATTTTGAACAAAATATTTTCAGGACTTCTTTGATTCAGAAAATGTCCTTTGTGAAAGAGAAAGATTAATAAGTGCAAACATATTAAGATTAAGAACTTCTGCTTACATAAATAAAAATACAACACATAAGCTATAAGAACTTATTTGCAACAGATTAAATGACAAAATTTAATATCCAAAGAGTATCAAAAAGCTTATAATTTGATAAAAAGATCAAATTACCCAATAGAAAAAGTGAACAAAAATAGAACATGATTGAGCCCTTCACAGAAGAAAAATTGCCAGTGAACATGTATCTCAAGATGATCACCTTATCAATACTCAGGGAAATGCAAATCAAAACTATAAAATGCAGTTTCAAAACAATCATATTAGTAAGAACTAAAGGAAAGTGTAACAGTATTAAAATTGATTAGGATGTAGGGGAAGTAGAATTTTTGTGCAGTGTTTCTCAGTACAAATTGGAGTAGAAATTGCTCCATAATCTTAGAAAAACAAAATGCTGTTATCTCAAGAATAATTGACTTGTAAATCTTATGACCCTAACTCATTATCAGATGCTTCCTGTAAGCTATGTTCTGGTGTACTAGAAAAGAAAAAAAAAGTGCACAAATTTCATCAAAAGTAGAATATATAAACAAGCCATAGCAGTGTTTTATGATGAAATATTATACAACAATGAAAAGAAGTTTCATGCAACTTTATTCAATGCCATTGATGAATCTTAAAAACAATGTGAGGCAAAGAGAAGCATTAAGAAAAAAAGCACAGTTTGAGTCAACTTAAAGTTGAAGAACATACATGTCTAATAAACACATCATTCAGGAATATAATCAAATAGGAAATTATATAGAAACCCTCTGAGATAGAAGGGAATGGGGATGGGGTGTGAAGGGGCACGTGGTGAGTTTAAAGTTTAAAACAACATTTTATTTATGAATTTGGGATACAAACATTTGGTGTTTATTATAGGGTGGTTCTTTATTCCCCACAGATATTTATAAAATATTATTTTTTGTCTAAACACTTTTTAAAAGTTAAAACATGAGTGGAATAGTTTGAAGTGTGTAGTCAGAGGCCCTAGGGCTTTCTTCCAACTTTCTCATTTACAGATGAAAACTCTGAGAAACTCATTTAACCTAGCTGAACTGCAGATCCTTCATCCTTATCCGCAGCAATAATATAAATGGCCACCTAACTTCAGGATTTGTGTGGGAAGGACACAGCACAGTGCCTACTGTGTACTATGTCTCATTTGCTCAGTTATTCAATCCCACCCCCATTCATTCACTGTTAAAGAAGGTAAACTAAGTTAATCAACTAATGAAGGTAACATGAATTAGAGATAGACCACTCTTCTCCCCTCAGGCAATTTGTGGGTTTATTTATTTTTTCATTTTCCAGTTTTCTTTTTTTTTCTCTTTAAATACGTTATTTTTTAATGCATGGTAATTGTACATATTTATGAGGTACATCATGACATGTTCATACATGTACATAAGACATGATTAGATAGGAGCAATGGGTATCTCTACCACAACTGGTGTATGTTAATTCAGGTTTTCTCGAGACAATATTTCTATATTATTAACAACTTAGTAGGAAAGTAAGGCCAGAGAATAAGAAGAGACATGTGATCTCTAGTATTCTTTTTTGTAAAGTAAAATTCAAACTGCACTTCCAAACACCTTGGACAAACTCAACACAGCGGCTTGGGAAAAAGATGCTTTGCACTCAAACAAAACAAACTCGGTCTTACTCCACAGCTCAGCCTGTTTCTTATAACATCACCCTGGGCAAGTGACTTAAAAACATCTGGGTTTCATTTCTTCAGATACAAAATGGGTATCATATAAATTTCATTGATTGCTTTTGAGAATTTCTTTTGTGCTTCCCCAAAATATCATGTTGGGTATTTGTTTTCTCTTTTAATTAAAGTGAATTCATGCTTCTTTTGGCATGACTTTTCTACTGCCTTTTTCATAGAAGAAACCTTGGAAGCAACCACAAAATAACAGGTTTCCAGAGAATTGACCCCTAAAAATAAGAAAAAAATTTGAGGCTCTTGGGTCCTGCTAAGACTAGTCTTTGGTCTCATGATGGATGACCCTTTTCCATTACAATGTTTCAATTTTTACATCATTATGTGAAACAAGTCTTTCATTGCTCATTTAGGAATTCTAAAAAAAGGAATCCCTTTTTACCCTTCATCTTGGTTGAAACAAACCACTGGTGTGACTGCTTGTTGGGAGCTTTGTGTTAAAGGGTCACGAGAGCAATGGAAATCCTGATTGGCAATAAAAAGAGGAAACCACAGGTCACCTTAAATAATCCACTTTGCAAATAACCTCAGGATAGGACTGTGCTGTTTATCAAACTGTGTGAATGCAACATCACTTCAATGCAAATTGGGTTCTAAGATAACCATGTTTACATTCTGGAAAATTTTCTCTGAAGTCCAACTATGCAATTTATCTTTAAAAGTTGTCTTTTAAACAAAAAAACAAGAAACAATATTGAGAGCTCCCTTATATCAATTATAATCAGCAATTCAGGGTTGTGAAGTTACCATTAGGATACCTGGACCTTTAGCAGTTGCCAGAGGATAGAGAATGGTGGGTCCCATTTGTACTCCCCAAGAGTATAAGGGGATGTTCCGTTGCCATGACTACAGAGGCTGGAACTCAGCCTTGCTGCCCTGGGGACCAGAGTTCACTATTCTCCCTGCATATTTTTTTTCCCTAAGAGCCTGTGTAGAGCCCACTGTCCACAATTGCTACTTCTAAGCATCTGTCTTTACCTAGCCTATACTTTAACAAATAACTTTGTTTTCCTTTTCCCTTATATGTTCCCCCCCCCTTTTTTTCCACTTTCTTTTCAGTGGTGTAGAGGGTTGAGATTTCTTTTTTTCTCTTTTTCTCACACAAGTCCTCCTCTATAGATAACAAAGTCCAAGTCCCAAGCCATTTGTAATTATTAGCATATTCCTGGAGAAAATTGCAACAGTCTACATTAAAGGACTCCCTGCAGAAATTTACACAGTAGGTATCCAATTTCTCTTTAAATAAAAGGCACTCAAAACAGTGAGGGGTTTAAAACAGGAGAAGAAATGGGGAACAAACAGAGCTTTGAGGAACAGCAGGGAGATATGCAGTGGTCAAGAGGAGATAGTCAGGCTGAATTATTTGGATAATTAGTCTTCTTTAGCGAATTGGAGAAAATTACAATGCCACTGTAAGGTGTTGTATTGTGCCCACAGACTGGCAGTATTAAGAATCAGGTCTGACCTGGTTCCAAAGAGTTTGGCTTTCCATTCTGAATAGTCTGTACTCGAAAACAGTCTAAGCCTGTGAGCACTCTTCAAAATGTTTCCAAAACTTAACATTTGCATTTAGCAGGGGGTGATCCTGATATCATGTGGACCCCCTAAACATAAGGGGATTATATCTTGAAGAACCCCTTTATCAGGAAACTTTCAAGATGAAAGCAAGGAAACCAAAGGCAAATGGCAGAGTTCATTTCAACATTCTCTTCTTCAAGGTGATGGAGGTATGAAGTTTGGGTTTACCTTTTCTGTTTCAAAAATGCTCTCAGAGAATGCAGCTGGCATCAATAAAAGAAGCAGATACCTAAATTCATCTTTGGGGGGGAAATAAAAAAGGCTGCAACAGACTTGAAAGAAACCCAACCTTTTGGTGCACATCTGCGAAAAGACATTCCCTATTTTCTAGATTGTTAAATCTCTGGTGAAGGACAATAAAATGCATGCTATGAATGGTCCCAGGGAGCAATGCTGATCTCATTAGAATATCGCTACTTGTCTAGGATAGGAAATCTGCACAGGGAGCTGAGATGAAGAGGATAGGAGAGAAAGAAAATTTAAAAGGCTGGTTCTAAGGTTCTGGGTAGTTTGAGTTCTCCGAGAAGCAAATTCCTTTTTTTCCAAGGAGATGAAAGAGGTTTTCAGACAGTATCAGCAATGCTAAGTGGACCATGTTCCATTCATGATTTTGTGCCCTTTAAACCCACGAACAGGAACAACCTTGGGAAAAAGGAAAACAGACTCATCATTGTCCGGTGAAAGTTGTTCTCCAAGCTATCTCAGGGCATGAGACTTTGAAATTGTTGTTTTTATTAATTATTATAAGAAAAATGTTTTAAAACATGAGTCAGGTAAAAAGATAAGCATCATGTTCTTCCAACATTCCCACTGAAGCACTGTTTACAGGGTCACCAAGGACCCTTAATTTATTCTAGCATAATGTAGCTGGTTTGACTCACTGCTTGTAGAGTACATGTTAACCAAGAGATTTTGGTCTACTTGAAGTCCAAAGAATTTCTATTGGGTAGAAATATGCCCCGTATGGACCACTGCCTGTGGACCAGTGGGATTTGCCTTATCCTGTTATTCTATTATTGTTTCAGAATGCCTATAAAACATCTCAAAACACTCTTTGAACCAGCCTCACCATCGCTCCAGTTTCTTTATTCATTAGCAGATTGAATAAAATCCTTGAAGTATGTTTATATAGTATTTGTATGAAAGTCATACTTTTAAGATTTTAGAAATTGTATTTTGCCTTTAAACCAGGAGAGTTCTTGAATTTACAAATACAGTGTCTAAAAATACCTTGTGGTGGGAGATCATATTGGACAAACTTCTTTTCCCCTTCTCCTTTTTTTTTTTAATTACAGTGTAGTCAATCATTTTCCTATCTTACACATAAAGGGAAATGTTATGTCCTGAGGCAGTTGCTTGCCTCACCCAAAGATAGCAACAGAATTGAAGGAAAGAACATGTGGCATCATTTAAGGCAGAGGTGGAGGGAATGATCTTAGATAAGCAATCTAAGAATGCAAGAATCTCTGAATCCTAGAACACAGCTAAATTCAACAAATATGATATAGCCACAGCAATCAAAGGTAAATTGGAAATACTGGGGTTTGTATCTCCCTCATTTTCTTTCCAGTTTCATCTGGATAATTCAAGGACATGAGAAATAAAATGCTCTAATCAAAAAAATGTCAAAGGGGGCATATGATGAGCTATAGTTAGGGGCTCCTTTCTAAGGGGAGATTATTTTAATGTCTTAGAATATTAAGGCAAATGTGATGGTCATTTAAGAGAAAGGACACACAAACCTGGTTGGCAGGAGATCCTCTGGTTGTCAAAATCCGGCAGCATTATGAAGCACTTTCACCTCCAGCAAAATGACACAAAAGAAAGAATTAAATATTTTTCAAGTGAGATTTCCTGAAAAAAAAATCATTTATGAGACCCCCGCCACATGTCCTTTTGTAAGAAAATAATTCACTATCAATTGGAAGCAGAAAAAAAATGTTTGTTTAGATTATAGCCATTAATGTCAAATGAACTGAACTAAATCGAGATCTGGACTCTTGCCTTTGAAACCAACCTTACCAGAATTATTTATGAAACTAAAAAATAAAAATGCTCATTAGTAAAAGCTAAAGCTTTTAGCTCACATTTACACTATCAAAATTTTACTGGGTAGAACCTAGGCTTTGTTATTTTTTAGGTTTCTTGGGCAGTTTTTACAACTAGAATTAAAGAATCTCTGAATAAAATACAGAGATTATCTTTTTAATTAATTATATTATATTTTTAACTTGGGAAATAAATGCATGTTATCCTTTATCAATATGCCCTTTATCACATACCTTTTCCTTCATTAAGCAAATATGGAACTGACATGTCTTCAAAGCAGAGAAACACCCATACAGTGCTAAGAGCTTCCCTTTAGCTTTTTGAAAGAGATTGGGTTCTTTGGTTAGGCAATGGAATCAAGCACTATATAACTAGCCTCTGAAGCACTCTGCAGTCCAACAGGAAACAGCTGGAGATCTGCTAGGACATTAACTTCAGGGCTCCTTCACTTCTACTTCCTTGGCATTTAATATAGTGTCTGTCACATAAAAGATGGCTCATTAATACTGGCTAAATAAATGAACATGTGAATAAGTGATCGATTTAAATGAATTAAAAATCCCATGCAAATCCAAATGTGTTGCTATTGTTTCTGTGGTTGGACTTCATTTCTCCAAATTTCAGACCAATATTTTTCACTCAGTGAGGAAGAGATAGGCTAATAGTTTTCTGGAAAATGAGCTATTATATTCTCCAATTTCTCTTTTGATTTGTCCCACATCCCAAAATACACTTACCCATTTTTACATCTCTTGGTCTCTTTCTTGTTGTTGCTAATTTCAGTTGATCAGCAGAGGCAAGCAGAAAAAATCTTTTTATATATATATATATATATATATATATATAATAAAATTCCCACAGAGGTGCACCTTATATAGTCCAAGTGAGAAAGTAAAACTGGGGACTCATAATTAACGACTAGAAGGCTCTAGTAAAGTAAAGGGAGACTTTGAGATTCTAGACTTCATTAGCAGTTAAAGGAGAAAAAAATCTCCATGGCCAGCAGGTTAGAAGTTAATTAGGAGAAGTGCTAGGGGACCTGCTGTCTGATGGTGGCTTATGAGGTAGTTTCAGGCTCTTTATTGCCACTATAAAAGTCTCTGTGTTAGCAAGCTCCCAGGACACAGACCGCAAATCCCCGAGGTTGTTCAGAAAAGGCAGATCCTGTGTCTCCAATACTCAGGGGTCCTCTGCCCTGCCCAGTAATGGATGTTTGGGGAATTTTTGTTCATTTGTTTTCGTACCAAATTTTATCTTGGATTAAACAGAGGCAGTTGGCTGGAGCACCCAAAACAGGAAGCTAAAATTCAATTTAGATGCCGAGGCAGATAACAGGGAACAAAGGGAGAAGGACAAGAGAACAAAGGTAAGCACTCCATTGGGTCCAGAAACCATCTTCAAAGGACTGAGGAACTTCTGTCCTAGGGAGGCCTGGTGAGGCCACAGACTGAAATCTACAGTTTCCACTGGCTTCCTTCTCCACAGACCATTAAAATGTTTCAGGTGAGATTCTTAGGTGAAAACATCAGGTACCAAAGTGAGCTGCAGGAGACCACATTGTAGAACTGAATAATTGTGGGGCGGTAGAGACCTGGGTCAATGACTGAAATCCCTTACTAACATGCAGGTGCAGAAAGGGTCATCAGAAGAGGGGAGTGGAGAAAGGGATATTTGGAACTCCTCGGTGGGTTATTATTGTCTCCCTTACTCCAAGAGGAGAAAAAGGAAGGTTATTCACCCTTCACTTCAGGTCAACACAGAGGCCATTTTAGAGAGCCTAGTGAATCTTTGCAGTCAAGGTGCCAGATAGCTGCTGGAAAAATTTGAAAGTCTAGTTATGGCCTTCCTCGAACCTTCCAATTGAGCTTTAGTGGGTATGAGAAGACTATCGGCTACAGAAGAAATGAGGGAGTGAAGAGGAAGAGGAGGAGGAGGAGGAAGAGGGAGAGAGAGACATATTGATTGAGATTGATTCTGTCCTTAATTGCTTTCCCTTACTACGAACTTTCTGGCTGAAACAACAGGTTCTAGATAAAGGAGGGGGGAATGTCCACATTTGAATGGATTGAATTGTTAAAGGGAATGGACAGCCTAATTTCCCCAATCAAAATCTGAGTTTTCACACTGACTGTGATTTTTTTTTCAATGATGGCTTGCCATTTTGACTAAGTTTAAAGGGACATTGAAGGGGAAATTAAATTTACATTGTGATTTTATCCTGTTTATTTCAAGGCCTTTGTTATGCTTATGAACCTGAGTTTTCTGTGTTAAGGGGTGGAAGGAATGTGGAGAAACTGAGGCAGAAAGATAAATTCTGAATAGCTTGAGGTCTAAGTATAATTTATATAGGCAAGTTAGAACTGTGTTCTGGATTTAGACAGTTCTATATTTAAAATCCTCTGAGGTTCGCCAGAAGGGTCCTGATGATAAAACTCAAACTTCACTGGATCTTATTCTTGTCACCCATGTAGTGGTAAATCTCAGTCTCCTCTAAAATTCTTCACACCCAGGAAATCAGAGAACCTCATTTTTAAATGCTTAGTCCTTGTTGGTTGACTCTGGTTGTTCAGAAATGTCTAGACTGGCTCCATACAGATGACAGGATTGTCCTCCAAAATGCTTTTGAATATTTGAGTATGTCACCAAGGCTGGAGAACAGATGTATTTGGAGTTGAAGATGAAGATGAGGTGGTGGCAAAGCATATAGAAACTGACTACAAAAGAACTTAAGACCTTAAAGTTTTTCAAGCATCATCTTGAAAATATTGAAATAACACATTTGTCACAAGCAGATGTGTATGGGGGCAGACCAAGGGAGGATTTCAGAACTATCTGTAGCTAAAGTCCCTAGTATTTAAGTCTTCTAAAATATTGACTCTCCAAAGGCAAAAAGTAGTGAATCTGAAATTCCCTGTTAGTCTGCTGTCTGGAGTAGAAGTGACCACCCAAGTCGTCTAGTCCAATCCCTTCTTTTCACCTATTAGAAAGCTGGGATCCGATAAAATGCAATAGTAAAAAAGAGAAATAGAACACCTGTCTCTCCAATTGGAAGCCTGGTGGTATTCTTTCCATGACATTACATTTGTTCTCAAATCTAGAAAGCACTAGAAGATAAATTTTTCCCCAAACATTAATTTTTCCTGAAGTTGATCAGAGTTTTAAAATACCAAAGTAAATAAACAGGTTATTTCATGGATACGAAATAAAGAACATATAAATTAGATTGCCAGGAAAATAAATGCAGATTTCTGAATTGCCTTGACACATGGTTATAAGTAGATTATTCATTGTAGGAATCTAGATGGTCCCAGGGAGTAGCTTCAAAAAGAAGTTGATTGCTCTAGAAATAGAAATATAACAACTATATAAAAAGTTCAGATTAATTCACTATACTCCAAAATCCTCTGATGTTCTAGAAACCAAGGCTACTTTATGGTTGCTTAGATGATGATGATGATGATGATGATGATGATGATAATTATTATTATTATTTAATGTACTGAACCCCCATATCCTTCTAAAAAACATATATATAACTATAGCGGGATTAGTAGTAATCTGTGACCAGCATAGTAATGTCCACTGCCCCTCCAAATGCCCACAAGCTAATGCCAGGAATGTGTGAATAAGTTACCTTAGTTGGAGAAAGGGATTTAAATGAAATTAAAGTTGAGAACTTGAGAGGGGAAGAGGAGCCTGGATTATCCAGATGGACCCAGTTTAATCATGAGTCCTTCAAAGAGGAGAATCTTTAGCAGGTGAGATTAAAGACAGGTAAAGGTATGACCATGGAATTGGCCAGAGATACCTTGCTGCTGGCTTTGAAACGGTGGAAGGGAACCACAGTACATATAAGTGAGAAACACCAGGAAACTGATTCTCCCCTAAAGCTTCCGTTACAGTTTGGATGTGAGGTGTCCCCCAAAAGCTCACGTGTGAGGCAATGCAAGGTTTGGAGGAGAAGTGATTGGGTTATAGCCTTCCCCTAATCAGTGGATTAATCCCTGATGGGATTAACTGGGTGTTAACTGGGGACAGGTGGGCTGTGGCTGAAGGAAGTGGTTCATTGAGGGTGTGGCTTTGGGAGTATATATTTCTATCTAGCAAGTGGAGTTTCTCTCTCTTCTTCCTCTGCCACATTCTTCTCCCATGATGTTCAGCCTCACCTCAAGCCCCTAGGAATGGAGCCTGCCTTCCATGGACTAAGACCTTTGAAACCATGAGACCTCAAATAAACTTCTCCACCTTTAAAAAAATGGTTCTTGTCAGATCTTTTAGTCACAGCAGTGAAAAAGCTGACTAAAACAGCCTCCTAAAAAAACAAAACAAAACAAAACAAAAAAACACAGCCCTGCCAATACCTTGGTTGTAATCCAGTGCGATCCAGGTCCAAGTACTGACCTACAGAACAGAAAGATAATATTCATGTCAATCTAACCCACTTAAGTTAGTGGTAATTTGTTATAGCAACAATAGAAAACCAATACAGAGCCTAACAGGTCATTTGTCAGCTCATTCTACAAATCACAGAAAATTTAAACCAGAGTGAAAGCTAATTCCAATGCCACATGTACCTGTGGTCCATGAATTACATACAAGGAATTTAGAACCCTGAATTTAAATGGCAAGCTGGAGACAGAACACAGAACTTTAGGTTTCTACTATGCAGTGGTCTAGAACTGAGATCCCTGCATAAAGCTGGGATTTTCACACTCAGCAAAAGGGTAGAATTAAAAAAAAAAAAGAAAAGAAAAAAGAAAAGAAGACGTCCTCCCATTAGGAAGAGGAGAAACAAAAACAAAATCATCAATCTACTGAAGCTTTGACTCATGTGGAAAATAATCATAAAAACAGAAACATTTTCCCTGATAATTCATAACCTTAGGACAATGTTAGTTTCAGAGATATCTGGGGATAGAAAACAAATTGCAGGGCTGGGGTTGTGGCTCAGTGGTAGAGTGCTTGCCTAGCATGCACGAGGCACTAGGTTCAATCCTCAGCACCACATAAGTGTAAAAAAAAAAGATATTGTGTCCACTTAAAACTAAAATATACAATATTTTTTTAAAAAGAAAACAAATTGCAGAGCTGGGGATATAGTTTGGTAGTATAACACTTGCCTAGCATGTGCAAGGCCCTAGGTTCAATCCCCAGCACCACACACACACACACACACACACACACACACACACTCACACACACTAAATGCAGAGAACTTTAGAGAGAATGAAGAGCATGAAAGCCATCTTGTTCAATCTTTTAATATGCAGGTTCCTCCGTGCTCCTGGTCTTCCATAGCTGTGGATCCCCACTGTCATCCAAGGTGGTTCATGTAAAATTTAGCAGATCATCAGATCATTGAGTGAAATGTTCACTAAACTCTGAAATCTGCTTCCCTCTGATTTCTATCTATTCATTTTAATTTTTCTTTCTGCAACCAAGGACAGAAAACATAAATCCTCATCCACAGTTAACTCTAAGTATTCGGGAGCCATGATCATATCATCTGTGGGCAAATATTTCATTCCTTAGCTACATCTTTCTGTTTATGAAAAAAGAATCTCCAGGAGGCCTCAGTAGAAAACTGGAGAATAGCCTTAAGGAGCAAAAGATAGAACAGGATTTCATATATTGAATACTGCCTTTATTTCTTTGCCACAAGAATGGGAAATGTCAGTCTTTTATGTAATAAAGGGCTGTATTTCTAGGAATTTAAAAGTCCTCAAAAACAAAATCTGGATGCTGCTTTTTTTCTAACTAGGAAGTCCAGCAGGGTTTTGTGCATCTGGATGGAGCAGGGGGTTAGGAGCACATGCAGGCTCTGCAGTTCTAGAACCAGGGGCTTTTTTTCATTTTTTCCCCTTCTGTTATTTATTTTCTTCACCTCAGGTTTCTGAAAACCAGAAACAGATGGACTAATCCAGATTCCTCGGAACAGACGGCATATCAACTCCCCGCATTGAGGAATGGGGCTCTCCTGTGGAGTGCAGCAGACACAGAATAATTTACTCAAACTCCAAATTGGAATGAGCACTCACAGAACTTTGAACAATTAGCCTTTCCCTGCCCCCATTAGCAACAACTGTTAGTGGGCATCCCCTTTTCTGATTTGGGGAATGTAAGGATCATCTAACTGGCACACTTCAGATATTGTAAGGAATTCTGCAGACATGTACAAAAGTGGCCAATAGGAGTAAAATGGATGCACTTGATAAATGGATGTCTTGACATCAGGAGTTTAAATAAAATTAGCCATAAAGGAAAACACTGGATGGAAGTACAATGTGTAGCGGGGTAAAATATCTTAAAGCATCCTTATCGTCCTGTCTCCTGCTTCACCTTTATGATCTTGGTTGGTTCTTGCTCTTTTCCTCCTTTTCCATTAAAACCCAATTGGAAAAATGTGTAATAAATACAGTCCCGGGTTGAGGTCGTGGCTCAGTGGTAGAGCATTCTCCTATCACATGTGAGGGACTGCACCACATAAAAATAAATAATTAAAATAAAAGGTATTGTGTCCATCTACAACTAAAAATATTTTTTTAAAAAAATAAATAACTACAGTCTTATTACTTCCTCCTTCCATGATGACATTTTTGCAGAATTTGTTGAAATACAGAAATCAGTTTGCTGGTGGATGCTGGGAGATGTGTGCTGAAGGAGTTCAAAGGTTTTGTTGTCACTCTACATATGTAAAAGCCCATTTTCTTCAGTCTGGCAGAGCTGATGTGAATGTCATTGTTCCTTATAACATAAAATTAAAGATGAAATTTAATAGTCTATCAATGAGATGGGCAGAGATAGAGCATGGATAATATAATCTTTTAGACTTTAGTTTCTTAGATATCTTAGTCTGTTTTCTGTTGCTATTACAGAATGACTGAGATTGGATAGTTTATAAAGAAGAGAATTTATTTTGATGTAAGGTTCTGGAAGTTGAGAGGTCCAAGAACATGATGCTAGCATATGTTTGGTTGTGGTGAGACCCTAGTGCTGCATGAACTCATGGTAGAGGTGGGAGAGGAAGTGGGTGGAAGACACAGAGCATAAAAATAAACTTGCTTTATAATAATCCACTCTTGAAGTAACTAGTTCCTTGATAAAGACACTATTCTAGTCATCAAGGCTTTTCCTGTAATCCAAACACCTCCCATTAGAATCCACTTCCCACACTGCCACCTTGAGGACCTAGTCTCAGCATGAGTTTTGGTGGGGACAGATGGGATTCAAATTATGACACCAGGTCAAAGTTTGGACAAATATTTTCTCTCTATTAAAAAGAGATTTATATTCTGCTATAAAAATAAAATAAAACAAACACAAACCAAAAAGTGGTTTAAACAACACGGGGGCTTTATTTTTCCCACAAAACCAGGTAGGTGTTTGCTAACAAGCCTAGATCAGCCAATCCTATCTGCAAGATGTGAGGTCACTGAAGTCCAATGGGCCTTTCCCTCACTGTTACCTGATGGTTGAACCATAGCTGCTCCACACCATGGTTGGTCTGTTTTCCAGGCATGAAGAAAGGAAGGTGAAAATGGAGCAGACTCTGTAAGTGAGGTCAGTCCTTCCAAAGCTCTCTTGGAAATTATATCTAATGACTTGCGCTTGCGTCTCTTGAGCCAGAACCATGGCCCTTGGCCATGTCTAACCCCTAACGAGGTTGAGAAATTAATGTTTTTAAATTGAACTGATTAGTGACCTCCTCCCTAAAATTGTGGGTGTGGAATTAAAGATGAAGAGGAAGTAAATACTAACATCCAGCAGTCCCTGTCTTATTAGCATTAAGAACAGGTGATGTTTTTAAATCCTGAAAACAGTAAAATCTTAACAGATCATGTTAAAAAGAGCTCTTTGTGGCCAACATTCAGAGTGTGTACAAGACTTTTGAAAATAATAAATTGTTTTCAAGGATTGGATTAAATAAACAGCTCTATAATTTTCAGATTAATTTTTATAGACAGCTCTATAATTTTCTTAGGGTCAGTGATGCTTCAACCTAATCTTTCAGGCTGGCTGAGCTACAATTTTGGTGCCCTGAGAATTGGTGCTCAGACTATTTGTAACATTATCTTCTTCTACAGATTACTTAAAATTTCAAAATTAAAATTTTTAACTATTCTCAAGATGCTATGCTATCTAATATATATTTACATAATGCCTTCATTATATAATTAGCAATTCATGTAGTAAGGTTTTGAAGGTTTAGATTTGATGCCACAAAGAGGACTTTTTTCCTTCACCATTAAGAAATTCACATACCCCCAACCCATGTACATAAAGGTTTGTACATTCCATACTTCCTCCTTACTCTGAGGATGAGTAGAATTGATGCCACACTGATCCCAGCCTTCTACAGAGAGATCTGGACATCAGGTAGAATGGTAACAAGCACTGACATCACCATTAAGATAGAGTCATTCAATCAAAGTGGTGATTTATGTAATATGAGCCAAACTTTGGTAAAGTCATATGATTCTAGGTCTATAGTCCCTTATTTTTGTCTTTTCCTGCCAGGAACAACATAAAACACTTGTTTAAAGACAGAAATATTTCTCATATAAAACTAAGCTGTGTCCCCTACATTAAAAGAAAATGAAAAAAGTTGATAAATCTGGTTGTAACAAATTACATTGCTGAGACTAGATTTTTGTTTATTCTAGGCAGGTGCTGTTTGTTTGTTTGTTGGTTGGTTGGTTAGTTGCTTGGTTCTCCTTTCTATGTCTTCCTATTCTTTATTGTATTTTCTGTTCATGAGAAATAAATGTGATAGTAATGTCCCAATTAGAAGTTTTCTTAATCAAATCAGAAGGACTGAAGCAAGAATGTTAGAAAAACTTAAGTTGGAGACTATTTTGTTGAGAGAATCCCGTGAACATGTTTTTCTTACTCTACAGGATTCTCTCAACCTGTGTCACCTGCACCTGAGAGGTGAGAGTTCAGTAGCTCAGCAAGAACTGACCAGAGGGAAATGGCAGTCAGATTTCCATGCCTACAGCTGGCTTATATTGGAGAGCCTATACCCATTAATCTAATATCCTGAGGATATCTAGTATGCTTGGGAGCCAGTATCAAGACTACCTAATACGTGCATTTGCAGAAGCTACAATTCTTCTGATGTTTCTTCCAAAAGATTCTTTATCGACCTGAACTTTTTAGCACAGTCTTGGAGGCAACTGTATCAGAAAATCAGGAATCACCTGTTGGTAATAGGACTTAATCATTGTGGTTAATTCATCATAGCAACCAACAATTTAAAAATTAGGATAAGTAGAAGCTTCTTTGGAGTATACCACATAACTACTTCATGGTGCTTTGCACAGTGATTATACTGATGGGAAGAACCTATGATGAATACTGATGGCATTCATGTATTTTTAGGCCCTCTGAACCCATCCAGTAAAGCAATTACCAATTAATAAGGATATTTCAGACACATGTATATGACTTTCAAAATTTATCTTGTTGAAGTTTCTCATGGTTTAGATCTGGGGTGTCTCCAAAAGTCTCATATGTTCAGAGGTAGGGCTTTTGGGAAGTGATGATTAGACCATAAGGGCTCTGACCTCATCTGTGTATTAATCCATTGACAGCTGAATGAACTACTGGGAGGTAGGACGTTGTCAGAGAAATAAGTCATTGGGGGTGTGCTCTGGAAAGGTTTATCTTCTTCCCAGTCCATTCCTCCCTGCCTTTGTCTCTGTCTCTGTCTCTGTCTCTGTCTCTGTCATTCTCTCTCTCTTTCCCTCTCTGTCTCTCTCTCTCCCCACCCCTACCATCTCCCATGAGCTGAGCAGTTTCCTCCACCATGCTCTTCCATCATGATGATTCAGGCTCCAAGCCAGCCAGCCATGAACTAAACCTCTGAAACCGTGGGTCAAAAGAAATCTTTCCTCCTCTAAGTAGTTCTTGTCCAGTATTTTATCACATCGATGAAAAGCTGACTAACACAAAGGTCTGTGTCTGACTTCACAAGTGGAAACCAGCCTTCTATTGCACATGCCAGATAAACAATGGCTGAGCTGGGTGCTGTGGTGCTCATCTGTAATCCCAGCAGCTTGGGAGGTTCACTGGAGGATCTCGAGTTCAAAGACAGCCTCAGCAATATGGAGGTGCAAAGTAGCTCAGTGAAACCCTGTCTGTAAATAAAACACAAAATGGGGACATGGTTCTGTAGTTGAGTGCCCCTGAGTTTCATCCTCTCAAAAAAACAAAAAACAATGGCTGAAACATATTTACATTAATCACATTTTACCTGTACACAATTCACTTAGGTAAGACTGAGATTCTTTTTGATAAATAGATTTTTCATTTCATTGATCTTGATAAATAACTCTCAATTTTACATTGAGGTAATATTAAAAAATAGTGACTACGCATAGACAGAAAAAAGGATATTTAGGAAAGCAAAACTATTATGTATGATATTGTCATGGGGGAAATATGTCATTGTAATTTTTTTCCAAACACACAGAACATACAACACCAAGAATGAACCCCAATATAAACTATATTGTATATCAATTATATACTAATTAAACTATATGCTATCTGTTCAATGTGGGTTCATCAATTATAAAGAGTGTACCCCTCTGATGTAGGATGTTCATAATGGGGAGGCTATTCATGTGTGTGGCTGGAAGTATATGGAAAATCTCTCTCAATTGTGCTGTGAACCTAAAACTTCTCTACCAGAAGTTTAATTATTATTTTTTTTAAAAAATATGTAGTGAATATAAACAAGCCTAATAATTTCTAGCATCTATTTTATACAAGGTGAAGAAGCAAACTTGGGGGCACCAAGAGGCCATTGAGGAAGTGACACCTTAGATGTAAAACTTTGGGTTCTGTTATTCTGAATTTTGAAACCAAATTTTGGAAAAGAAATAATAAAAAAGGAATTGTCAGAAAAGAATCATCATTGATATAGCTACCTACGGATAAGGAATCACTGTTATTTTGATTAACTTATTATTCAGAAAGATAATATAAACTTTGGTGAATTTGCCCTTTCAATTATAAGGAAATTTAGTCCTTATGAAGAACACTTATTTTAAAAATGAATCACAAGCCATTTTGGTAACGAGTTTATCAGTTTGTTACAAATCTAAACATATATTTTCCTTAAAACCCAGAATCCCATTTCTAGAAAAATAAAACTATATATCCATCAGAAGACTTGCATATAGAAATGTACAGTACTTTATTCAACATTGTACCCAAATATAGATTACCCCAGAGCTCATTGACAGGCAAATGGATATATGGCTGTACTTTCATGAAGTGTATCACTATTCAGCAATAAAACGTGAATATGCTGATACACTTAAGTATGCAAATTAATCTCAAAACCATTATGATTTCCACAGACACTGGACACAAAAGAGCACAGACTCTATACGCCTAAGTATATAAATTCTAGAAAAGACTAATCAAACCTATAGTGGCAGAAACTGATCAGTAGTTACCTAGAACCAGGGATGCAGGAAGAATTGCTGCAGAGGGTCTCAAAGAACCATTCAGGGTGCAAGGAAACCATGTCTTGCTTGTGGAGGAATTGCACAGATGTTTTCATGTATCAAAACTCATTAAACTGCACATTTACAAATGTTCCATTTTAAACATGTTTAAATTATACCTTAATAAAAAAATTCCTAAGCCTGATAAAACTCAACAAAATGACATAAAAATATCAAAGACTCATGAATAAAAGCACATTGGGAGGTGCTTTCACTGGGCAGATTACCCAGAATATAATGAGTGACTTTTACTACCTATTGTACAAATTTAAACATTTTGAGATTGATTTTCAATTGGTTTGTTATTTATTAATTTTCTCTGTTTAATAATTTCCATATTCCTTGGCACAAATACATCTTTAGAACACAAATTTAAGGCCTTTAACTTTAGCTTCTCTCTCTCTCTCTCTCCCTCTCTCTCTCCATACCTAATCAGAGATGCTTCTACCATAATGAAGTGATCAGATCTTCCTAATTGTAGCTTTACAAGGAGCAAATCTGTAAATAGAAAAGGATACTTCATTAGGGAGGTGACATTTAAAGTTTTATTCAGGGAGCATGAGTAGAGGAAATAATCCCAGATGATTTACAGTATTATCTAAGGTTCACAAAAACTAAACTTTAAGGAGACATTAACTATTATAGTTTGATTTGTTAAACACATATGTATACATTTTCATAATCTTAAGTAATGTAGTGCAAAAGACCAATGATAATCTGATTTCTAAACTGCCTTAGAAATTTAGGAAGTGAAAAATAAAATGGCTTACCATATAAAATATCCAGTCTTATAGAAGATAGCTTTACATTTTATTCTTCATGAGAAAATTAGAAGAAACCATGTTCAATTTTAAACCTCAGTTAGCAAATACACTGATCAAGAGGATTCCCTCAATCAATACTTGTATAAATTCATACCTTGGAATAATTCTGCCTTTATTTATCATGTACAAAAAGTGTATTAAAATATTTCATTAGCACATTTAAAATTTTTCATTGATGCATTATTAATTACACATAACAGTGGAATTCATCATTCCATATGTGTACATGCACATAATATAATTTGGTCAATCTCATTCCCATTCCCATTACCATAATTTCATTACCATTTGTTGTTACTTGATATGCATTTGCATTCCTTTGTTTCCTATCTAGTAATTTTCATTGTCTGTACAGATGGACATTTTCTAAGTTGGTAGAGAAGTTTTCTTTAAAAGGCCAGCACATTTAAAGTATTAACCATCTAATGTCTTTCTTTTCTTTTAATTTTATGATATTTTAACTTGATAATCTCTTCTGGATTTAGGTAAACATATATCAGACTTAGGTACAGAAAATACTTCAAATTATGCAGCAAAGGAATCTTATCAAAGTTCTGGATAAGCTGGGAAACTTTTGGTGTGTGAATCAGACCAACCATTCCAGGCCAAAGTAGGCCAAACTCTTCATTTCTTTGAATATTTGCAAATGTGTTCTACCCTTTAATGGTAAATGTGTGTGTTTGCCTTGGATATTCATAGTGTAGAAATAGAACAGATTCTCGTGATCAACAAATGTCCAAGCATGTCCCCTAAACAAATCTGGTTACAGATAGGAAGAGGCTGTAATTATAAACAGACCATTCATGTAATGCTCTTCCCTCTGTACAGAGTGGGGAGAGAACTTTCTCACAGACACACAGAGAAAACTCGTGGCTTTGGACAATTCAGTCTTTATGCAGAAATGCTGCAGCCTGGCTGGGCAAAGTAACCAGGAGGTGACAAGCAACTTGAAGGTTGAAACGGGAACTGCTTTATTGCAGGGAAACTCAGCGGAAACTGTGCAGGAACTCAAGGTAGTGGACACTCAAGGTAGCAGGAGCCGCTTTATTGCGGAACAGCAGAGGTATATATATCTAACTGATTACACACAGCTTGACTCAATTAGCATCATCCTGATGGAGCAGTCAGCCAATAAGGAATCCTTACCATCTTAATGGCTCAGTGGCATTGCCTCACAAACCACTCCTCCTGGCAAACTGCTAGGCACCATCTTGACTTGATTTGCGGTCCCCAATACAGAAACAAATGTTTTAGGGGTTATACACAGATAACTCCTTCAAACAGGACCCAGACAAGCAATTTGAGGATCCTTTCTGTGCTGCCTCACTTCCACCCCCTCCTTTACCTCTCCCCCCCTTACAAAGGAAAAGATCAATGATGTATAATGTGGCATAGAGCAATTTTATCCATCACTATGTTGATAATGGCCTGTGGTCTTATCAAATAGTTGTTCTCTTGAAACAGTTGTGGAAAGAAAGGGAAAATCGGAGTCCATGGAAATCTGGTGAGATCCTGCAGACCTACAAGAAACAATCAATCTTGTAGTGCTTACCACTGGTCGAGAGAAACCAGATGGCCATTAATTCACGACAGAAATACTTCAGATTGGTCCTGAAGCAGAAATAAACCAGACAACCACACAGTTGTGCAGTAGACATAATCCAGAAACAGCCTAAGCCAAGATTCCGCAATTATTATACATGGTCGTTCATCCTAAAGGGGCATTAGAATGGGCCTAATAAACATGCTTATGTTGTACCGTTACTGAGCACTGCATTATGTTACTTTGAGAGCTGAATCATACTTGTAATAATTCTGCATTTGTCATGTACAAAAATTGTCATGAACAGAAAACTGATAACAAGAATCATAACCAAAATGATTCCAGCAGAATTTTGGTCACTAAATAAGGACCCCTTTCTAATCTATGGTAAAGAGTAGTACAAAGCAGTGTCCTTGCTTTCAGTACAACTAGGCTTCCAGAATAGAAGTAGAAAGCTGCACCCCTCGTTGAAATTATTGTAATAGGTGAAAAGTAGGGTCTTCCTGTTGTTCCTGGTGCATCCAGGAAACAGTGCTTTGGGGATATGCTGCCTTTCTGGCTCCTGGCATAACCACTAGACAAACTTAGGTGCTTGTAACTGCTGTAATTCTGTGGGTTCTGATGATTACCCACCTATCTCACAATGCAAGATTTTTGGCCACAGAGATCTCTGCCTGCCACACTGTGGGACAACTCCTTTGTCAACATGGTTAAGTTGCTACAGAGAAAATGTCAGTTTCACTACTTCATGATTGCTGTATTCAGGTATTTTTGTAACACTGTTGTGAATAACTTGAAATATATTTGAAGTGTTCCTAATAATAGTAATAAAGTGCTTAGGTCTATAAATTTTCCCACAGATCAAGGGAAGTGTCTACATGTTTCATTAAAAGGAAAAAAAAAAAAAGAAAGAAAGAAAAAGAAAAATACTTCTTTTTATTTTGGCATTTCTGTTTCATTCCTTTTGTCAACTGTACTCCTGGAAGGGAGGGTATGCTGAGAGGGGGAGCAGGTCCTGAGGTTTCTTGTCATCAGTTTTCTGTTAGTGTATTCTCCTATAACTGATGGCGATTTCCCTGAGTCATGTAGAACCTTTATTTGATGTTTCCTTAGATAAGAAACAGCCTGGTTCTTGGTTGATTCTGTGCTGAAAGGGTTAACGTGCAGCGAAGGCAAAGTTAACAAGGGACACACCATAAATGGCTCCAGTTGTGTATAATTAACTGTAATACTGCAGAGTAAATGAATTTTATTGGCAACCATGTCATAATTTCATTAAAAGTCATATTTACAGCCCTCTCATATGAAATGAGTCCTCCTGCATTCTGGAATTTAATGAGCATTCATTTTCACCTTGTTCAATTATCTTCAAACTGCACCCCCCCCACACACACACTCTCTCTTCCTCTCCCTTGTGTGAGAAGCATGAAGCCAAAAGACAATGGAATGCAATTAGCACCTGGCAGAGGGCCCCTCTTCTAGGGAGCATTTCCCAAACCACAAGAAAACTGTTTCTCCTTGTTTTCAATTATAAATAGGTAACTTCCTTACATAAAACATTAAGTAACAATCATCAAAACATCAAATTGATTTGATGGAAAGATTTGGAAGGTTAGCTTTCTGAAAAGAGGTCATGTCTAACCCAATCAGGAACAAAGTTCAAATCTGTCAAGTGTGAATGCAGAGTGAATAGTGATCACAGAGGTGAGGACAGAAAATGAAGCTGACAATAGATTTTGGATCAAACCTGCAACTCTCATTATCTGAGAGCACGTATCTTACACTTTTTTTTTCCTTGAGCAGTGTATCTAATTAAATCTCTCTCTCTCCCCAATTTCACTTTCCTTTCTTCCCTCTTTTTATCTTCTTCACTCAGGTTCTGAAGTATCTTGCCTGACCCATCAAGTAATCCAAGAATTTGATCTAATGATCTTCAACTCAGTTTTCATTCAATCGCAAATGTCTCCTTCGGGTTTCTGGATGTTCAGTACAATAAGTTTGAGTCTGGGAATGCAATGTCAAGCATGGCTTTTCTTTGTTGAAATTCTAGTGGATGGTTCAAAGTGAGACTTACCGTCTGCCCACATAAATATTAGGAAGGGCATACATGCTAGGTACCATGTAGATTTTACTTTAATCTGTACCACCCACTAGCTACACAACATTGGAAACTCTAGCTCAGTCTCCTTGAAGATCTTTTTCACATAAATAGGATTAGTTACCATCTTGTAAAAATTGGGGTTGCTATTATCTAAAAAGAATTAAAAAGAATGTTTGACATGATGTTCCAATGAGGAACCATTCAATTGTTTTTCCACCTTTCTTTCCTCCCTCCCTCTCCCCTCCTCCTTTTCCTTCTCTGCACGAGTTTATAATTTTCTGTATCTTATCTTGTCAAAATAGAAATGATGAACATTAATGGTTTGGACTCCAGGTTCACGGAGGACTACTCTTGACACAGGATGCACATTGGCGGGCAACTGGAACCTGTAAAGCAGATCTGTCTACTATAAAAGGATGTCATGAAAGGTAATGGTGCCTGACTCAGTCGGGAAGATAGGGAGAAAAATGATGGCCATGGCTGGCTTTGAACATGAGGTCATCTCCCCTCCTAAGACCCCCATTGGTCTGAGGGCCTGAGCAGGGGTGATGGGAGTGGAGAAGTGCCTGAAAACCACTCAAGCACAGTCAGCACTTACATTTGTGGACATAAAATGCCCTTGGAAGCTGGCACCATTTTAAACATAATGCCACACACCAGGGAATTATTTTGCTGCCAAGCTTGCTGTCTTCAGAAAATTCCTCTGTATACTTGCCTGCTGTTCTCAGTCCTGCTGCTTTATCTGATTCTATGCTGACCCCTTATAATTAGCACTTTGGGCCACAGGTATTGTTTAGGAACACTGTTTCCATCATTCATTTGAGGTTTTAATGAAGCTCAGAAATACCACGAGGGGGAACAATTTACAACAGAATTTTCTTTCTCGCTCTCTTTTTAATTGATGATCAAGATTTTTCATTGAATTTTAACAGGGTTCCAACCAGCATTTACAGAGTTTTTTTTAATTAAAAAAATGGAATAAAATAGAGAAGAATGGAAAATAAAGTACAAAAGAGGTTCATGAAATTTTATATGTACATAGGGCCTATATGCATGTGTGTATCTCTGTGTGTGTGTGTGTTTTGTGTGTGTGTGCAATGCTGTAAAAATCCCCCCTCCTCAATTTTGAAAATCACTGATCCTCAAACTCAATAAGCACCAGTCTCGGGGCAAGTTGCTTCACCCTGCAATGTTGCTTTATTACAATCTGCTCTTCCAAGTGCTCTGTATTATCCTCTTCCTCATCAGCAAAATGAGCCCAGCAGCACAAGAATAGAAATAAAATATAAGGAAAGGAAGCACAACTAAGAGGGGAGGAGAATTCTAAATGAATCAAGGAGATAGTTGTCCCACTGTTACTCATTTATGCTTCCACAGTTAATCAGCCCCAACCCCTTCCAGTATAAAGAAGCAATCATTTGACTTATCAAATTCAATAAAAATCTCAAATACAAAATTTGCATTTAGATGCAGTGAGCTACAGTGTGTTCCTAACAAGATAATTAAGCACGAGCATGCAGAGTGGCATTTAATTGCTCTTTTACCAAGTGTTCCAGGACAGCTTATTCCAAACGTTTTGAAATGAGGGACCTCAGGAGAGTTCCGCAGTGAATGTCACCAGATATATTCTGGCTCGATCTCCAGTTCAAATAAGGGGACTAGAAAGAGGCAATGCTGAGGAAAGGAAGACTTGAAGGATATTCCCAGGAGCTTCCTGGGAGGGGCTATGAGTTTGTGGATGCCTCACCCAGACTTGCGCCTTATTAAAAAGAGCTAATATATTGAGCTAGTATATTTTTTTCTTGCTCTCTGCCCTCTCTCTCAGATGCTGAATTTTAGGAGTGAGGCGATTATATACAATGAACAAATTCTATTGAAAAACAGACAATAGAAAAAGAAAAAAGAACAAACAGGAGAGCAATGGATGATGGCAGATCCCTACTGGACACTAGGTTTTCATATACTCAATCTGGCACACTGTCAAAGTGGACAAATACATCTCACACAGAAGCCCTACAATGCCCTTGCACATGTCCAAGCAGATGGCTGGCCAGCAGAGGCAGCTGCTAGATCTCAGACTGGGCATGGGAAACAGAGAGAATGTCCTCTGGAATCTGGGACAGTTTTGGGAGACTTTTTGACTTTTCCAGCACATAACTGTGAGCTTCCTCAATTGTCTTTTCTCCTTTTTCTTTCTACACTTAATTATTTTCAAATGCCAATTTGTGGGGGAAGAAAAGAAGACAAACATATAGATGAAACTTCTTTCTTCTCCTTTGTATAAAAAGGGGAATGAAACAAAAGAACAGAACAGAGAAATCAAAAAGGGTTGGGAGGACATAAAGAAGAAAAGACACAATTCAATGACAGAAACCTTACTTAAATTGTGTCCCACTATTTTCTTGTTCCTGGTCTGTAATAGGAACAAGTAAGTAGTGGAACTTTTTTCTTTTTTTTTTTTTCAACAACATTGTTTGTCCAATGATTTTTTACAACATTGGAAATTCAGGAGAATGGTCAGTGGTTTGGATACAAGAAGAAAAGTCATTAAACAATGCATGACCACTGCTGGAACCTGCAAATGTATCTTATCTTCAAATGTACCTCTGTTCTTTAAAGAACATAAGAGACTACTAATATGAGGAGAGCTGCCCTGCTCTGCATATTAGCCTATCAGAAGCCAAGTTCCTTGCACCATGGCTCCCTGGCTTGACCTTGTAAAGACAATCGAGACCTCATCATGCTTGCTTCATTCATAATCCTACCAAAAGTTTTAACTAGAGATGACAGATGTACATTTTCCATAACTGAGACAATTGCCTCCATTGTGTTCATTACACTTTAAGGAATTATTTGAAAATATTGGTGTGCTGTCATTGTTGATTGAGAGAAGGTGAGTTAGTCCTCTAAAGTAAGCCCCCACTTCAGTGTGACGAGTGCTCAAAGTTGCAACACGTCTGTGGACACAATGCCGGATTAGAATCCAAGCTCTACAAAGTCCGTCTGTGTGACTTTCCATAAGTTACTCCCTGTTTCACTGTCTGCTCTGAAGAGAAGAAAGAATAATTACACCTTGTTGTAGTTTGGATGTGAGGTGTCCCCCAAAGCGCCTTCATTGATTCAGGAATGTTTGAAGGTGGAATGATTGGATGGTGGTAGCTGTAACCCAATCAGTCTACTCTAGTTTGAATGACTAGGTGGTGAATGTAGTCAGCTGGGCATGACTGGAGGAGGGGGGGTCACTGAGGACAGGATCTGTTTCTTTCCCCCTCCCTCTCTCTGCTTCCCGACCCTGCCAAGAGTTGAGCAGCTTTCCTATAAAGGTCATTTCCCCCTTGAAGTGCGACCTCATCTTGGCCCCAGAGCAGAGGAACTCACCCTCTATGGACTGAGACCTCTGGAACCATGAGTTTCAAATACACTTTTTTTTTCCCTCTAAGTTTTTTGCTGTGTATTTTGGTCAGAGCGACTGAGGGTTAAATGAGTTAAATCAATTAGTACACCTAGCACAGTACAAAACATATTTCACTTTTATCCTAATTATTAGTGTGTATTAATTATACGAAGTAATGGGATTTATTATGACAATTTCATACATGCATATACTCTGCTCAACACATCCATCCTTCCTCCTTCCCTCTCCTCCTTATCTTTACCCCCTTTCTATTTCCCTATTAGTCTGTCTTCTACCCTCATGTCACCTTTTTTTTTTTTCTATTTATACGTTCAACACATGAAAGAAAACAGGATATTTGTCTTTCTGAGTCTGCATGATTTTAATAGTGAACTTTTATATAATGAGGAAAAGAAAGAAGATGAGACAAAATCTTTACCCCAATGGGAAAGAGAAAGTATAAAACAATAGAAAACCTAAAACACACAGGTCTCTTTGAACTCTTAGCCTGAGAAGACTACTCTTGTGTGAACTTGATTTTCCCCGGAGAAGAAAGGATGACTCAGAGGTTGAAAACAAGAGCCAGGAGGAACAAAGTGGTGGTTAATTGAATTTATCAACTGGTTAGGCTAAGATATCTAGATTTTTGTCAAACACTAGTCTATAAAGTTGCTTGGATGGTATTTTTTTAGATGTGATGAATATGTAAATCAGTAAGCTTTGAGTAAAACCACAGTGTGGTGGCCCTTTTCCAATCCACTCAAGGTTCCAAAGAGAAAAATTCTGAGTACCCATCAACAGAAAGAATTTTGTCTTCAGTCTGCCTTTGAACTCAAAACCACAATATAAACTCCTCCAGGGGTCTCCAGGATGCTGGTATGCCCTAGTGATTTTGGACTTACCAGTGGCCACAATTATATATGCCGATTATTTAAAGTAAGTCTAATCTAATACAAATACACATGCATGCTGTTGGTTCTGTTTTTCTGGACAATCCTGACTAAAATAACCACCCCCCCCCAAGGAATAGGACAGAGCCTCAATAAGGGAATCAGTAACACATGTACAGTTCCATTTAAAAATTGCTATGGAGCAATGACTTATGTGTGGCTTCCCTTTCCATGTTTTGAATGGAGATATTGATGATTATCTTATTCCTATCCCATTATTATCTGTTTGTTTGCTGGGTGAGACAGAAATAGCTTTTCTCCCCAGAGAGGAACAGTACTGAAGACATGCACATGCCAAGCTTGCTCTTCATGTGGTAGACTTTGAGTTGATGTCCCAATCTGATGACACTTTGGAATCTCAGACAAGGAGTTACTGTGTTTTCTATATGTTAGAATTTACAGTCAGTCCCTTATAATGTTTTAATTTAACATTTTTCAAATTTATAATGTTTGAATTTTGACCCTTTCCTAGTTAATTGTCCGCTGTAGAACACTCTCTTGTGATGCTGGGAAGCACAGTGAGCCACAACTCCCAGTCAGCCCTGCAACCAGGAGGGAAAAAAACCAACACTCTCCGTTAGAATGCATTGCTAAGCTACAATGTTCAGTAGGTTAGATATATCCAACTAATTTTCAACTTATGATTTTTTTAAATTCAAATGGACTTATTGATGCATAACCCTTCTTTAGTTGAGGGATATCTCTAAATAATTTATAATCAAACTGCTAGTTTAGATATATTTTTTTTTAAAGCACAAACACTTTGACCCTTTTCATTTGAGAATTGGACATCTTTGCTCCCCTCACAGAATCTGACTGAGCCTAGACTCCTTGGACCATTAGATTACACAAGAAGTAATGCTGTATGACTGCCCAGATGAGGTGTTATGGTTTGAATGTGAGCTGTCCCCGCAGAGCTCACATGTGAGAGAGTACAAGAAGGTTCAGAGGAGAAATGATTGGGTTGTAAGATTCTTAACCACATCAGTGAATTGATCCCCTAATTGGTATTAACTGAGTGGTAATTGAAGTGGTAGGGTGTGGTTGGAGTTGGGAGTTGGGGGCTCGGCTTTGGGGTATGTATATTTTGTATCTGGAGAGTGGAATCTCTCTCTCTGATTTCTGATCACCATATGAGCTGCTTTCCTCTGCCATAAACTTTTGCCATGTTGTTCTGCCTCACCTGGATCTGGCCTTCTATGGACTAGGACCTCTGAAACCATGAGCCCTAAATAAACCTTTCCTCCTGTACAGTGTTCTGCTCAGGTCTTTTAGTCACAGCAGCAAAAAAGCTGATTAAAACACCGGGTTGTAAAAGAAAATGCATCTTTCAGTGAGTTTACTTGAAAAAAAAAAAACCTCACAATTGGAGACTTGAGCTTCTGTGTAGAAAATATGACAACCCTGTGGTGGCCATGCTATGAGGAAGACGAGCCATAGGGAACATACACTCTATTTGCAGACCTTATCACTCAGTTGTACTGTGCAGAGAACCAGATGTGTGAATGAAGACACTTTTAGATGAGTCCAGATTCTGGTCACAGTCATCTCCAACATCCGATATCCCCAAGCAGTTACCAGATACTGCAGGGCAGAAATAAACCCTCAATAGTATTGCAACACCGTGTCTTGTGTCCTGGAGGGTCCTTGTCTTGTACGCCTGAAGAATGAAATACACAGATGATGGAGAGTAAGAATTCAGTATCAGATTTATTAGAAGCAAGTAAGAAAAGCTCCCACAGCATGAGAGGGTCCAAAAGAGGGTACCAAATGGGTGACAATCTAGTTTAGATGAAGAACTCACCTTTCATTGGAGAGTCCCCTTGAGTGTTCTCTTTTCTCTTATGGTTTGATTCAATGTCATTTAGAAGTATACAATTTTTGTTTCTAATTCCCATCACGGGATGGTTTATTGTGTTTGCTCTGTACTTGTTCCTTAAAACAAAAGAATTGATTGGGTTCGCAACAGCTCTCTGGGCCAGGCATGGTGGTATATGCCTGTAATCCCAGTGGCTGGGGAGGCTGAAGCAGGAGAATCCTGAGATCAAAGCCAGCCTCAGCAAAAGCAAGGCTCTATGCAACTCAGTTAGACACTGTTTCTAAATAAAATACAAAATAGGGCTGGGGATGCGGCTCAGTGGTCGAGTCCCTGAGTTCAATCCCTGGTACACACACACACAGGGGAAAAAAAAAAAAGAAACAGCTCTGTGAGGTTGCCTAATGTCTAATGTTGGACTTCAGTGTGCCAGAATAAAACCAAGCACAAAGGACCACTCTGCCCTCACACAGTCCAGGGCCTCCTCCATCCTTCCTCATGACTTCATTAAACCGAGCCTATCTTCCCTGTTTACCTGTCTCAGAAAAGCCCCAGGTCGCCTTTCTTCTCTTCTCCATGGCCCTCATTAATGAACATTCTCCTGGTTGACAAAGTCTGAAGAAAATCACATCTTTTTTTTTTTTTTTAATGTGGTGTTGAGGATCAAACCCACATGCTAGGCAAGTGCTCTACCACTGAGCCACAACCCCAACACTTTTTTTAATAATTTTTTTATTATTAGTTGTTCAAAACATTACAAAGCTCTTGACATATCATATCACATCTTTGATTGTCTAGTTGCATTTTATCTTTTGCTCCATCCTTACTGAACACTTTCCAAACTCTTAACCCATGGAATCTGTGTAATAAAATGGTTACTGTTTTAAGTTTTGAAGTAGTTTGTTCTGCAACAGAAATAGCCAAAACGGAGCTGGTAGACACTCTTCCTTATGCTCCAGAATCAAAAATTCCTCCAGGTTAAATATAAGAAGTTAGCTTTCTATTTATATTCCCACATGTACTCCTGAGTGTTTTTAGTCTGAATTATGGTTTGATTCAATGTCAGGAAGATTTTGTCAATTTCACTTTAAATTATTGCTCCTGTTTGGTTTGTTCTCTTTCTCAGAAATTCCAATTATCTATATGTAGATGATTATTCTTTCTCTTCAATATAAATCATCAGAATCTCATTTTTATCTCTTCTTTTCTAGCAAATTCTGAGATATTTTCAAGTTTGCCCTTTACAAAACAGATTTAATTTCTGATACATTCAAATATGCTTTTCAAAGCTTTAATTCTGATAGTAAATGTGCGATGATGGTTGTTTTTTAAAAATTCTCTTTTTATCTTTCTTTCTCAAAAACAGTGTGCTTCTTAGCAAGTCTCATTACCATATCAAATATTAATCTTTTGTTTTATTATTTTATCTTTAATCTTTTATTATGTAGAGCCTCTGTTTCAGTGAAAATTTTAGAAGCACAATATGATTCCTTCTCCTTCTCCTTCTCCTTCTTTTCCGGTACTAGGGATTTAATCCAGCAGTGCTTTATCACTGAGTGATATACCCAGACCACTTTTATTTATTTTGATACAGAGTCTCATAAAGTTGCTGATGCTGGTCTCTAACTTGTGATCCTCAGCCTCTGGGGTGTCTGGGATTATGGACATGCACCACGACATTTGACGTGATATATTTTTAAATTTGCTTTCTGTCATGTCTTTTAAAAAAGATATTTTTTATCCATATTTTGAATGTATTATCTTCCATTTGATTTTTTTGTGGTAAAGATTTTTTTATTGATTCCATATTGTTTGTTTTTTTCTCTTTTTTTCCTTTTCCAATTTTACATATGCAGCCCTGGAGTGTTTTCCCCATTGTCTCTCTGGCTGCTGATAGAAATCAGATCTGAAGCTTCAGATATCAAAGATACATGCATGCCCTCAATATGCTTCTGGGTTTTTGTCATATCTTACTTAACGTAAACATGACGACATGAGACTGAATCATCTCATCTCAGTGCATGGTATTTTTATACGTGGAATGGAGTTTATTTCTAAGTAATCTTAAATTCAATCACTTTTTCTTCAGATTATTCATTTTTGCTCCCCCGCCTCCCCCACTCTATTATTGACAGAATACACAGCAAACTGCAACTAACAGGCTGTTCCTGGTTCTGTCCTTTTCTACTATCAGATCAGTAGTTCCAGGCTTGTCTAAATCTACTCCTCACTACTGGGAGCTTTTCATACTCTAATTGCTCCATGAAATGATCTCTAAGCATGACTTAGAGATAAAGCTCAGACCTCTATCATTCATTTACAGCTTGATTGTTGACCCTGCCAGGTAGGTGGGTCTTTTTTCAGTTTGTTTGTATTTCATAATATAGGTGTCAAGCAAGCCTACAGCTTGATGACACTGAAGTATTGGTTTTCCCTTTTATTATTTAGTAATGTCAGAGTTCATGGCATAAAATATGCAAAGTGGTTTGAGAGCCTTTAAATAGAGGCAAAGTGAAAATTGCTGATTATTTATTATTGTTTTTTAAGGGAAGTCATTTAGGATTACTCTCCTACAAGCTTCTGATTAATGCCCGTCTCAGCAGCCTTTTCCCAGTGGCTTTTTAAAGGTTAAGCCACTTCCCTGAACACCAAAACTTTAGTCCATGTAGCCCCAAATAGGAGCAGAGAATTCTGCATCATTTAGTTCCATCTGAAATATAATGTTCCAGTTTCGCTCCTATTCTCTCAAAACCACAAAACCACAACTGTTTGCAACTTGAATGCTCTTTAGCTGATGTTTTATGTTGCTTACAGATAGCAATGCTAGGGGGAGGGGAGAAGGAAAAGGGAGTACAAAAAGACTGAAATCTACAATTTTTATTTTGGATTCTGAGAATGTGTCACTTTGTCTAATTCCTTTCTCATCTTTCAAGATGATGACCATAAATTAGTAACATTAGCATTTCCTTAACATTTGCTAGAAATGCATGATCCTGGCCCCAATCCAGACACCTGAATCTGCATTTTTAACAGGATCCTCCAGTGATTCATGTGCATATTAAAGTTGGGGAAGCCCTGTGCTTCCTAATGGCCTGCCTGAGATCCAGAGAGGAATTTAGAATTCTCTGAATGGTGTCAGTTGCTCTGTTCACAAGACATTTGAGTAGGTGGCTGTGCATGATGTTACCTGACATATTTTCATTTTTGCTTTTACATGAGTTCTTATTTTCCTGGGCTTTATTAACCAGGCTTGTATAAATGACAATCAGTTTACATTCTACAGAAAGACCCAACACAGCCCCAAAGAACTTTAACATCCTGTGTTGCTTTTACAATCAAGTTTGATGGAAGATGGCAGTTTTGTTTTGTCAATCCATCAAATGGAAGAGCAGTGTTATGATTTAGATATTAGGTGCCCCCCCCCAAAAAAAAAGCTCATGTGTGAGATAGTGCAAGAAAGTTTAGAGGTGAAATGATGGGGTTATAAGATCCTTAACCTTCTTAGTACATCAAGCTCCTGATATGGATTAACTAGTTGGTGTCTATAGGCAGGTAGGGTGTGGCTGGAGAATGGCTTTCATTAAGGGTCCTGTGAATATTTTGTTCATGGTGAGGAGATTCTCTCTGCTTCCTGGTGGCCACATACTGAGCCTCTTTCCTTTACCACTCTTCCACTATGATGTTCTGCCTCATCTCCGATCCTAGAGAATGGAGTTGGCCACCTATGGACTGAGACCTCTGTAATTGTGAGCTCCAAAATAAACTTTTCCTCCCCTAAAATTATTCTTACTGGGTCTTAACATCACAGCAGGAAAAAAAAAACTGTCTAAAACAAGTAGTAAGTAGAGTTTTCTGCTAAATACTTTTAGAGTAAAGTAGTAAAATATTGGTTTTTAACAAATTTCATTAGCTGGAGAAATCAAATCCAGAATTTCAGATTATGTTCACAGGCAAAGCAGTTTCCCAAAATTCTAACCCAGATTAGCTGAAGGCTACTAGCAAAGTAAGTCAGTGCTCCCTCTATGCATGTCTCAAGGAAGGAGTTGTCAGAGAGACTTCATTGCATGGGTCCAGGATGGCATGTATGACACTTCTCACTAGGATCTCTGTCCTGACTGGAGACCAAGTCATTTAAAGGGCTATGGTTAAAAAAACCTAAAAGAAATCACAGATTTGCCAGATTCATCAGAGGCGATTTTTCCCTTAATGAAGAATAGCAATTCTGGGTATACTTCACCAACAGCATTTAACCCAAGCCTGACATTAAAGAGATGTTTATTCACCTTGAAATTCTTCAATAATGTGCCTTTTATGTTACTTGGCACATACCAACTTCAAATCTTCATTGATTCATTTAAATGTTCAATTACTGTTGTCTATGGGTCAAACGCTGTACAGAAACAGTTTTCTTTCTGCCTTTCTCTGCTTCTCTGTTCCATTTTTTCCCCATGTCTATTTTCCCAAGGCCACTGAGTGAAAACCAGTTCTTTGAAACAGATTCCACTTTGGTGCTCCCTCCCTAAAGCCTGCCCTCCACTGTCAGTTGCCAAAGGAGTGGAAAAGCCTATGGAATGACAAGTCTCTATGTTTTAGCGGACTCTTCACATAGTCATTTGAAAGGAAAAGCTTCACTCTTGCTGTGTAAGTCTCAGTTTTACCTCCTGCCTCTGGCTAAACTCTGCACTGAGTGATTTCAACTGTTAGAGGTTAATTTTCCTGTAATAGCTTCATCGTGATGGAGGGTTTGGAAAATTACAAATATTAAGATGCACTACTAATTGGCCTGTCTTGTTTTAGCGCTGCTCCCCGGGTTATAACACAGTCAGAGGAGGCCACAGCAAGGCCAGTTTTTATTCCCAAACGAGCACTCAGCAGAACGACAAATGCAAGGGAAGGAAATGGTTACAAAAAGAATCACAGACCCTGCATGACTGTCTTTCTTTCAGTTGGCTAGGAAAGGTTTCTAGAGAGGGCCATTCCCTTTATTTGGGGCTCAGGGCAGCATTTCAACAGCTATTCTTGGGCATCTACTGTCCCCAGTTGTGTGCTGAACTAACGGTACATGTAAAAACAGGAGACACAGCTCTCTAGTCTTTGGGGTCTTAGCTGGGTGGGAAGAAAATATCAAATCATGTAGTCATGTAGTATGGTTTGAAATTTGCTCAAGGGACAAATTAGATGTGCAAAGAAAAATGATCTCGATAGTTTTTCTGTAACACATCTGATTTTGTGATACCACCCACCCCCACCACTATGTAGTGAGGGCCTTTCAAATTCCCTGACAGTAGTAATAAGATTTTTTCCTCATGCATGTGAATCCCCACCTCATCTTTGTTCTATGCAAAATTATTTTCCTAAGCATAACTGGTTTTGTAGTAATTTTGGACTATTCAAGTAACTACTGTCTGTTCAAGTAACTACTCAGTCTTTTAGATTTCACTTGCCCTTGTATATCAGCTTAGTTGTACAGAAGTTGAGGAGAAAAAGAATTATTATTGGATCTCTCTGATTTCCTCTAGATCACTCCTGGATCTCCATGTGAATTTACCTGGTCATTCTGCTTTTTGATCTAGTCCATAGCCAGCAAAGTGTTCCATGTAACCCATGTAGAAAGCTGGTGTCATTGTAACTGTCCTCTGTATTGAAATCTCACCCAGAACTGTCTGTTCTGAACCAGGCCTTTTCCTGCCCATCATTGCTTTCAACCTTGCTGCATCTCCTTTCAGAATGCACAGGACTTTCTACATCACCTGTAAGCCATGTTTAGTATATAAGAGGCCCAGAGTATGGTTTCAACCCATCAAGGTAGCCAATGTCCACTATCTTCCCTACTCCCAAATCCACATATTATGTGGGATATGGTCCAGAGGTAAAGGATTTCATTTTCCTAGAGTCATGGCCAGGGAAGCAAGCCCTTAGCTTTGTTTCTGCGTGCTGTACAGCTGTTGCATAAGCTTCCCTTGCTTCTGTCTAGATGAGTCTAGATGAGTCAAAGCAATGGAGCCTGCTAACCATGGAGTGAAACCTCATGATCCATAAAGGAAGTCTTTGCCTTCAAGTTGTTATTGTTGGATAGTCTCGTCATAGCAATGAAAAGCTAACACAGTTAATATAATAAAGTGGTTAGACTTGTAACTGGCACATAGTAAGCATTATAGAAATGGTGACTGTTTTTATGTGACTTTCTCCTGAAACAGCCTTGATGGATACTTTTGGAAAGAAACAAGAGAGGGAAAATAGGTTGAGAGGGTAGGTAGTTGGTAGAGAGGTAGATATTGGGAAACATAAAAGAAAGTTAAATAAATATATTTCCAAAATATTATTTCCATTGTAGTTACATGAAACATAGAATAATGAAAGGCAACATATAATTAATCACTGAATTTCTGCTTCATGCATGCATTGTCAGTATTCAGATAAAAAGTGCTGAGATGAATTTTAGTAACATTTAATATTCAGTGAAGATTTATAGATGTCTAGAAAATGAAAAAATGGGTAGGGTTTGAATGAATAGAGAGGAAGTGCAGAGCCTGAAAGATATAAATGGAAGGACTTTTATCTTTATAGCAATATGAAAAACTGAACAGACTTTATTATTGTCTTTGGCAACTTCTAGATATTGATTCCTTAAAGATGGTTCCAAAGGATACAAGGAAATGGATTAATGTTTTTTTTTTTTCCTTGATTAGAGGTGAAACTGAGCTAAGTCTGCATAGCCACGAATAATGGCAAGGTTAACCAAAATTAACCAAGGTGGCTAGCTGAATGCCACCTTGATGTTTCTGGTTTTGTAAAAATGAGGTCTGTCAGAAGACCTTTCTTCTTTTTTTAAAGAAGAGAACCCAGTAGATAAGACTGGTGTGTTATGAGGGTGTTGGCATTCTTCTTGCCCTCCTGGATCCCGTCTTTATCTTATTTCCAGAGTAGAGTCTGACCCTGAGACTGTCTAATTTACTCTTGAACTTCTCTCAGGCTTCTCTTTGCTCTAAAATAGACTCAACTTAGAATAAATTTAAAATGATTTGCTGGGAAGAAACAAGTGTCAGTAAGAATATCAAGTGACCCTTTCTGACCTTCAGCCATCTTAGACATCAAGACCAGGACCAACCATGAGCAATCAGTCCAGGACTGGATATTACTCTTGGAACACTACTCTAGGATCAACTTAAGGCCTCTGGACAGTAACTGTTGCTTCTTTTGCTTTTGCTTTTTGGAGGTGGAAAAGCAGAGGAAAATGTGGAGTGCATTGTAATTTAGTCAACCTGGATATAATTATTTCTTTTAATTATAGTCATGCTAAACACCCAAGCTAGCTAGCCCTTCAGTGATTCTCTTATTATTGCTGTAGACAGAGAAAAATCAAGATTACAACTTTCTACCTAGAGCTCCAACAACTCCATAGGGCTCTTGTACATTACGCTTAATATGCTGTGTTTGGGTGCAAGGGAGTGTTACTATTTATACACTTTTCTCCCTAAGAGTCTCCTGATTATTTTTAAGAGAAGGAAAAAGCTATGGAGTAACAAAGTTTATCAGCAGGAATTCTAATCTCATTTTAGAATTCTATAAGAGCCTGTCATTGAAAAGGCAAACTCCCCCAAATGCCATCAAGGGGGCTTGCCAAAATCCCAGCAAGTGTCCTGAGAACTGCCAGAGGAGCACTGGTTATTAGGCAGAGTTTAATTTGTGCAAATCCATTAACAAAAATCTCTAATTAAAAAAAAATCAATGGATGCCTATGACATTAACCAGGAAAATCTAATAGAGCATCATTAAATTTTTTTTCTATTCAATTAACTTGAACACAATTTGATGGACTCAACAGATACTTTAATTAGATGCATATGAAAAGAAATTTTGCAAAATTAAACAGACCCTCTATTTGCAACTGATATGAGGAAAAACTGCAGTAAAAGATTTGCTCAAATCCCTAATGATGGGTAATTTCCTTGAGAAGGACATGAATTCTTAGACAACATCCTAACAAATCAATCTTTCCCCAAGAGGCTGTCCTTTGTCAAGAAACAGTACATTGCATTCATTGTCTGCTTCTTTCTCAATTGTTTTTTTTTTTCTGGGTGAAATATTCATGTGGAAAGTACAAAAGGCAACTTTTGAGGGACTGTTTACCAAACTCACTATTCCAAGCTCTTCACAGTAAAAAGGGTCCAAAATAAATGATTCTAATTTATAGGGCGAATATATGCTCAAGATTGCCCTGCATGATCTCAATTTGTGCCAGTTGCCTTGGCATAATTATTAATAGCACTCCTTTTTGCTCTAAACAGTGTCCTGGTTTGGACAATAAATTATAAAGCCATCCTACTAATTTATCAACCATCCTCACTACCTATTTCACACTACGAAACCAACCCTTTCAACTTTTGGCAGAAATACAAAATTTCCCTGCTCAAAAGAAGAGGTTAAAGTTTGGGAAATTGATGAGTACCCTTTATTGCCTATGTGAGAGACATGCAAATCGATTCCCACCCCCACCCCCCAATTAGTTGTTCTCATTTTTCCTCCTGACATTTCCTAATGTTACCTCCGGTGCTTTTACATGTTGGATTATTGTTGAAGTCTTGTGAGTGCATTTAACATAAAGTCCATTGCAGAGATTCTCAAATATGAGGTTGTTCTGTTCTCTTTAAAGTATTATCATTCTCACATTTAATAATTGGCTAACATGATATATGTGATTAAATTGAAAAGCTATTCATAAAATGGTGTCTTATCATTATGATAGTCAGTCTCCATAATATGTCTGCTTTCTGGTAGTCACACTCTCCTGTGGTCCCCTTCCTTTCTGTTGTATCATGATTGGTCTTTGCATGCAATGATGGTTTGTCATTTCATGATTAGGTAATGAAAAATTTATGTTCCACTTTTGTGTGCGTTACTGCTTACATGATCTCTATTTCTTTTTCAGATTATTGACCCTGGAGAAAGACACGTTGTGAAATCTGTTGTAAACAGCCCTAGGAAAAGGACCCTGTGGCAAGGAGCAGAAGCCTGGTCAACCACAGGCAAGGAACTGAGATCCACTGATATCCACATGAGTGAGCCGGATGCGGACCCTACAACTCTAACTTGAGCCTTAAGATGACTGTAGTCGTGACCAACAGTGTCCTTGAAACTCACTAAAATCCCTGAACCTGGACTATCCAGACTCATAACCTTCAGGAACCTTCTGTTCATGTATAGTTTGGGGGTAATTTATGATGCAATGGTAGCTGACGGATACAGGCAAAATTCCTTTTTCCTGGAAGAATGTAGTCAGGTAAGATTTATATGATGTTCCAAAGAGTAAATACCAGGAACCTTGAAATAAGTGGAGAGAATATGGACATAGTGAATATTCAATAAGCATCTGTTTGTCACAATATTCCAGGCACTGTGCTAGACACTGTACTCAGTGATAAGGATACAGGGGTCACATGAGGACACAGCAATGAGCACTTTCTTCATGAATTTAGAATCTACTCAAATCATAGAAAAATAGGAAAATGATGAATCAGGTTTTTGAACCCATGTCTATTTGGAATGTATATAAGGATAGACACAAAACCATTAATGTTAAATATATAGCATTTCTACTATTTAATTTATGCATGTAAATATGTAGCATGCAAAAAATCAAATGATTCACTTTGGTGATAAGAAAACTTGACCTTAGTTAATAAATTTAGGAATTGCTTTTCCAAATTTGGAGAATAATCAAAACAAATCTCTGATGTCTTGCACAGAAAAATTTGCATATTAATATACATTAAAATTATTGGTTTTAGTTGAGTACTGCTCACATGATAATAAATTTTATCTGGTGTTAATTAACATATGGCTTAACTAAGAGGAAGAGGGTTGGGAGGCAGGCAGTGAGGGAAACTATCCCTGAAATTTTGGTATAGCATTTTAATTTGATCATAAAAATGGGAATTGTGGCTATTTAATCTTAAATTCCAGGTCCAACACTGACTTCTTCAATGATCTGAAAGAGGCAATTTTCTGCCTTATACTTCTATCCATTAGCATAAATTAAATGGTGATAATAATACTTTGATAGCTATCTCTGGAAGATTTCAAGAATTATCTGCAGTGAGTTATGCAAGGGCAAGTTTGTATGTGAGCAAGAATTTGTCTCTTCTTTCCAGGGTGGTCCCATAATAGTTTTAAGGCAGTTCTTGGCCATGGTTGTGGGATCCACATTTCGAAAATTGTGGTTCTTTCCACTTTTGGAATCAGGCTGGTTTTCTGGCGAGGAGGACATGACAGTGGCATGCGGACGCGGTATGTATGCCCTTGCTCCTCGCGCTGATGAAGAATCAGTGCTGACAGCTCCAATGTAATCACCATTCTTTTCATCTTCCCATTTCTCCCCAAAGCTTAAACTAATAATAATAACCATTTTAAAGCTTTCTCGTGGGAAACTTGGGCATGACTGGAAGGGAAATCAATTGTTCTTAGGACAGCTATTATTGTAAGAATTAATCACCGCTATTTGCAATTACTGTAACATACAATTATCACTAATATTTATGCTGCTCTGGCTGGTGCGAGAGACTGCATTGCTTTTTCTGCTGTCCTGGAACAGAGAGGCAGGGTGGAAAAATAAATGAAACCACAGTGTGGAGATGACAGGTTGAGGGGATCTGATTCTCCCACTGTCAGGCCAAGATGTATTAAACAGCCACTGGCTGCTTCTATCACAACAGCAACCCACTCAGTTGGAAGTTTTCCTTTGAAAGAAAAGGAAAGAACTTAAATAGATTTGAGAGGATACAAATTAGAATCCTTCTCAGCCTTAAAAATCTATTTTATGAGGCTGCACAACTCAGTTCTCCTAAGGTATACTCTTCTTTGTCACACCAAATGATGATAGTAATAATAATGAAACAAAAATAGAAGCCCAAACTCACTACCCTTTTGAAATAAGCATCCCGCAATGGACCTTCCAGGGTGACTCACCTATCTGTGCTAGTGAGAGGTACTCTGGCCACCATGAACATAATGAGAAATCAGCTATTAGATTGCATCAGGCAATAACAAAGACAAGTTTATTTTTTTTCCATTTATTTGTCTAACATTGATTTATGATTTAAAGATATTTAAAAATGTTTGCACATTTTTTAAAATAACTTCAGACATACAGAAAAGGTGGAAAGTGTATGAAAACCTTTCTGTAAACTTTATCTTGATTCCTCCAAATCACAGTGCAATTACAAAAATCAATAAGTGAATATTGAAATAATATTATCTAATCTACAAGCCTGAAAATTTTACTAATTTTTCTAATTAATATAATTTTCTTTTCTGTTCCAGGATTAAATGCAAGATCTTAAATTGCATGCGGTTTTCCTTGTTCTACTTTATTCTGGGATAGTTCCTCAGTTATCACCACTAGGACATTGATATTGATACAGTCAGAACACAGAACATCCCATCAACACAAAGTTTCTCATTTTGCCTTTTATAGCCACACATACTTTCCTCCTCCCCAACCCTTTTCTCGAATCCTGCCAATCATTGGTATGTTTTCCACTTTCATAATAGGCAAGTGCTCGATCACTTAGTTATAACTTCAGTCCTCCTCTGCTTATTTGCCATGAATTACTTATCTGGTGAAATGTCTGCCCATGTCTTTTTCTCATAATCTATCATTTTATTTTTCTGTTATGTTTTGAGAGTTCTTCACACACTATAGATACCAATGCATATTCACATATACAGTGTGCAAATATGTTATTTCATTTGTGTGTGTCAAGAATGCTCATGTGCTCCAGCATCATTCATGGAAAAGTTTATCTTTCTTCTATTGAATTGCTTTTGTACTTTTGTCAAAAATCAGTTGGGCATATTTTGGCAGGGCTAATTCTGGTTCCTCATCTCATTTTACTGTTCTGTGTCTTGTAACCCTTCAACAACATACACAGTCTCCATCATAGTAGCTATGGAAACTTCAGTAGGTATACACTTTTATCTATTGCAGCCCCTTTGAATTTCCATATATAATTTAGAAGAGTTTGTTTATATCTACTAAATATTTTTTGCTGGTATTTTGATAGGCATTATGGTAATGCTGCATATCAGTTTGGGAGAATTAACATATTTAATGTATTGAGACTTCCAATTCATGACATAACATATTTCTCCTTATTTATATCTCTATTTTTATCAGTATTATAGTTTTTAGCATATAAATTTCATACTTAGTTTGTGAAATTTATACCTATTTTATTTGCTTTTTGAGCTTGTAATTGTATCAGATTTTCAATTATATAGTATTTGCATGTACAATTGATTTTTATGTTTATTGTGTTCCCTGCAATAGGACTGAATTCACTTATTAGTTCTACAAAATTTGGGGGTTTCTTGGGTAGATTTCTTAAGATTTTACATGTAGACCATTATGTCATCTGCCAATGAAGATCTTATTTCTATGTTTTACTTTCCTATTTATATACCACATACTATTTATCTTTGACATATTGCCCTGGCCAGAAGTTGAAGCACTGTGTGGAATAAGAGATGGAATTCTTGCCTTGTTCCCAATCTTAAGGGAAAATCATTCAGATTTTCACTAACTATCCTGTTAGCAGTAGTTTATTTGAAGATGCTTTTCATCAAGTTTAGAAAGTTACCTACTAGTCTGTTTTTCTGAGAGATTTTATTATGAATGATTATTACATTTTGTCAAATATGTTTGTTGCATCAATTGATATTATCATGTTCTTCTCTTTCTTAACTTGATAATTTGGTAAGTTAAATTGTTTTATTTTTAAATCTTGAAGTGGTCTTGCATAACTGGAACACACTCCAATTAGTATTAGTCATGGTGAGAGTGTTTATTCTTTTTACGTATTGCTGAATATGTATGTGTGTGTGTATATATATATATATATATATATATATATATATATATATATATGAATGATGTTTAGTGGTGACGTTAATATATATGTATGTGTATATATACACACACACATAGTATTAGGAATTAAACCCAGAAGCACTTAATCACTGAGTCACATTCCCACCATTTTAAATTTTTACTTTGAGACAGTGTTTCACTAAGGTGCTCAGGGCCTTGCTAAGTTGCTGAGGCTGGTTTTGAACTTGCCATCCTATTATCTCAGCCTCCCTTGCTGCTGGGATTACAGGCATACATCACTGGGCCTAGCTTTATTTACTAAAACTTGTCATGAATTTTTGCATCTACATACCTGAGAGACGGATGTGTAACTTTTTTCTTTCTTCTTCTTTTATATTCATTTATTTGCTGTATGCCTGGTTTTGATATCAGATAATACAAGCTTCACAGAAAGAATGAAGTGTTTCCTCTTCTTTTATTTTCTATAAGAGGTTGTTTAGTGGTGATGTTAATTCTTTAAACGTGGTAGAATTCTTCAGTGAAATCATCTAGGGCAAGTGATTTCCTTTTTGTGGGTTTTAAAATTGATGTTATTCTCTTAACATCTATGGAACTATTCAAATTATCTCCATTAATGTTGGTGTATTGTGATAGTTTGTGTTTCCCCTTTTTTAGGGATTCATCCATTTCATCTCATATTAGTGGATATGGAGTTGATAGTGTGCCTTGTTATCTGCTTGATGTCTTCAGAAACAGTTAACTTTGTATTCTACTAGGAAATACACTCATGTTATGTAAATATATTTTTGTTCAACATAATTTTGCCCATTAAGTTAGCACCCATATATTGTTCTTGCCTGTAGTAGTTGTTATTGTATTCTTTACACAGTAACAAAAGAATCAAAATAATGAGAAATAAAAATTGATAATAAGCAATCAAAATATAATTTTCTAATTCTATCATTATTTCTATATTTATTAGGTACAATTTTAAGATGAGAGCTCCTTTTGCCCTGAAAGCACATATTGATATAAAAATAATTTAATACAGAGAATCCTTATACTAATATGGGCTTATGGATGCTCATTTTATTTGGGGGAAAACTATTTTTACTATTATTATGTTGCTCAAATTGCCCCAGAGTTGACCAGTGGAAGATGTTAAAGTTGGCTTCTGAATCTTTTTGAAAAGTATCCTCTTTTATTTATTTACTCTTTTTGGTTTTCTTTACTTTCTAGAACAAAAATCTCTTCAGACTCATGTTGTTCTTTTTTTTCTAATAATTGTATTTAGAAACTAAAATTAGAATTATACAGAAATGCCACAGATACTGGGGTGTCATTGCTTCTATGCTCTCTATAAATCATGACTCCCACTACTCTGACCCAGGTCCAGTTAGTTTGCTAGGACAGCTCACAGAACTCAGGGTAATATTTGTAATAACTAATTTATTGCAAAGGATATTACAAAGGATACAGATAAACAGACAGCTGGAAAAGATGCATAGCACAAGGTATATGGGAGGAGTTGCATAGCTCCCATGCCCTCTTCAAGCACACCAGCAGAATAAAAGTGAATTACATTTCGCTAACCCTCCTAACCCAGAAGTTAAGGAATTTTTATAGAGACTTCATCATGTGAACACGATTGATTAAAGCGTTCGTCATTTGTGATTGACTCAACCTTCAGCCCCTCTATCTCCTGTTCTAGACACTGATGGTAGGACTGGAAGTACCAAACTTGAATCACACCATTGATTCCCCTGGTGACAAGCCCTCATATTGAGGTTATGCAGGAATTTCAACTATCAGTCATCTCTTAGAACAAATCCCAAGTTCCAGCTAATAGTTCTTTTTGCCCCATCTCCTCCCAATTTGACAAGGGGTTAGGATCTCCATTTCAGGAACAGTGATCAAAGCCCAAATATTGAACAAAAGATTCCCCAGCTTCCCTATCTCAAGAGATTTAGAAGCTTTTTTGTTAGAAACTACAGGAAAGACCAACATGTACATATTTTCTTGTTATTTTACACCCCCTTCCTTCCCCTCTCCCACCCTCTCTCACACTCTCTTCTTCCCTCCCACTTTCTTCCATTAATATATAGGTTTATGATTTCCTAGCAGTAACTCCAAATTCAATTCAGCAACATGTGATTTGTTAAACAGACTTTCTCTTTTCCTTTCTTTTGACTTTACTCTCTGACATCTGATTCTCACTATGCAGAGCAAATTATTCGTTCTAACCTATCAGACACATGAAGTTTCAGAATTTGTCACCTATCTCTCTGAGAAAGATAGATCTATTCGCATGAGTATGATACTATGTACAGTTCTTCTCTTTAGCTTTAGAGAATAAAGCAAAAAACAAAACAAAACAAACAAACAAAAAAACCTTTTCCAAAGTTACTTAGCTTTAGAGGCACCTGACTCTCAACCCCCCCTCCCATCAGTGGACAAAACAAAAGCTGCCTAGCCAGCGCTGGGGGAGGGGCAAGCAGAAAAAATCAAAACCATAGAGTGCCGGGGATCCCAAAAGCCAACGGTGTGACCCCGGAGATCCAGGCTGTCTGATACGCGCGGCCTGCCCCGAGGCTACAGAAGGCGTGGCGCCGCAGAGAAGGGGTTAACCAGTCAGCAGGGAATTAAGTGGCTGCGACACGGTGGTATCCCACCAGCCAAACCCAAGCCCGCACTGACCCCCGGGCTGAGTTCGGGATTGCAGTCGGGGAAGGAAGCCGGTAAGGCCCCGCCCCCCACAAGGGACACTCCGCTAAGGCAAACAGCGGCCACCCACCATCTTAGAGGGCTGAAGTACCCACCGACACTCTCCGACAGATTGCAGCAACAAAACAGGTGTGTGTGACCCAGCCCAGCCCCCAAACTTAGGGGGATTTCGCATAAAATCTCTCCTAGACTTTCAGGGGGAGGCAGTATCAGAGTGAGCCTGCATACAGACTAAAGGGGAGCTAGAGGCACCTGACGCTCAACACCCCCTCCCATCAGTGGACAAAACAAAAGCTGCCTAGCCAGCGCTGGGGGAGGGGCAAGCAGAAAAAATCAAAACCATAGAGTGCCGGGGATCCCAAAAGCCAACGGTGTGACCCCGGAGATCCAGGCTGTCTGATACGCACGGCCTGCCCCGAGGCTACAGAAGGCGTGGCGCCGCAGAGAAGGGGTTAACCAGTCAGCAGGGAATTAAGTGGCTGCGACACGGTGGTATCCCACCAGCCAAACCCAAGCCCGCACTGACCCCCGGGCTGAGTTCGGGATTGCAGTCGGGGAAGGAAGCCGGTAAGGCCCCGCCCCCCACAAGGGACACTCCGCTAAGGCAAACAGCGGCCACCCACCATCTTAGAGGGCTGAAGTACCCACCGACACTCTCCGACAGATTGCAGCAACAAAACAGGTGTGTGTGACCCAGCCCAGCCCCCAAACTTAGGGGGATTTCGCATAAAATCTCTCCTAGACTTTCAGGGGGAGGCAGTATCAGAGTGAGCCTGCATACAGACTAAAGGGGAGCTAGAGGCACCTGACGCTCAACACCCCCTCCCATCAGTGGACAAAACAAAAGCTGCCTAGCCAGCGCTGGGGGAGGGGCAAGCAGAAAAAATCAAAACCATAGAGTGCCGGGGATCCCAAAAGCCAACGGTGTGACCCCGGAGATCCAGGCTGTCTGATACGCGCGGCCTGCCCCGAGGCTACAGAAGGCGTGGCGCCGCAGAGAAGGGGTTAACCAGTCAGCAGGGAATTAAGTGGCTGCGACACGGTGGTATCCCACCAGCCAAACCCAAGCCCGCACTGACCCCCGGGCTGAGTTCGGGATTGCAGTCGGGGAAGGAAGCCGGTAAGGCCCCGCTCCCCACAAGGGACTCTCCGCTAAGGCAAACAGCGGCCACCATCTTAGAGGGCTGAAGTACCCACCGCCACTCTCCGTCAGATTGCAGCAACAAAACAGGTGTGTGTGACCCAGCCCAGCCCCCAAACTTAGGGGGATTTCGCATAAAATCTCTCCTAGACTTTCAGGGGGAGGCAGTATCAGAGTGAGCCTGCATAAAGACTAAAGGGGAGCTAGAGGCACCTGACGCTCAACACCCCCTCCCATCAGTGGACAAAACAAAAGCTGCCTAGCCAGCGCTGGGGGAGGGGCAAGCAGAAAAAATCAAAACCATAGAGTGCCGGGGATCCCAAAAGCCAATGGTGTGACCCCGGAGATCCAGGCTGTCTGATACGCACGGCCTGCCCCGAGGCTACAGAAGGCGTGGCGCCGCAGAGAAGGGGTTAACCAGTCAGCAGGGAATTAAGTGGCTGCGACACGGTGGTATCCCACCAGCCAAACCCAAGCCCGCACTGACCCCCGGGCTGAGTTCGGGATTGCAGTCGGGGAAGGAAGCCGGTAAGGCCCCGCCCCCCACAAGGGACACTCCGCTAAGGCAAACAGCGGCCACCATCTTAGAGGGCTGAAGTACCCACCGACACTCTCCGACAGATTGCAGCAACAAAACAGGTGTGTGTGACCCAGCCCAGCCCCCTAACTTAGGGGGATTTCGCATAAAATCTCTCCTAGCTTTTCAGGGGGAGGCAGTATCAGAGTGAGCCTGCATAAAGACTAAAGGGGAGCTAGAGGCACCTGACGCTCAACACCCCCTCCCATCAGTGGACAAAACAAAAGCTGCCTAGCCAGCGCTGGGGGAGGGGCAAGCAGAAAAAATCAAAACCATAGAGTGCCGGGGATCCCAAAAGCCAACGGTGTGACCCCGGAGATCCAGGCTGTCTGATACGCGTGGCCTGCCCCGAGGCTACAGAAGGCGTGGCGCCGCAGAGAAGGGGTTAACCAGTCAGCAGGGAATTAAGTGGCTGCGACACGGTGGTATCCCACCAGCCAAGCCCAAGCCCGCACTGACCCCCGGGCTGAGTTCGGGATTGCAGTCGGGGAAGGAAGCCGGTAAGGCCCCGCCCCCCACAAGGGACACTCCGCTAAGGCAAACAGCGGCCACCATCTTAGAGGGCTGAAGTACCCACCGCCACTCTCCGACAGATTGCAGCAACAAAACAGATTGCAACAAAACAGGCCCAGAGTATAGCTTGAACTGCCGAGAACCATCACTGAGGGGAAATCTGGTCTAGCAGGAGAACCCAAGCCTAGCAGGAGAGAACAGGAGACTAGAGGCAAGGCTCTCGTGACTGGGAAGCTGTAAACTGCAGGCCCGCCGGCGACAGTTCATCCACTGCCAGGGTAACTGGGCGGTAGGAGAACGCCCTCCCGCTGGCGATGGATCACCCGCCCACGGCCTGAGATACTGGGCGGCGGGAGTCTGCCTGCCTGCCACGACCGGGTGCTGAAACCAAACAGAGACAGTCCACTCACACCCCCCCATTAGGGCACCCCGGCAAGGAGACTGGGGCACGGCATAGCAGAGTAGTGTCGTCACTGGAGCTCGGACGTCGGAATTCCTTCCCAGCAGAACCCACGTTAGCAGGCATAGTTCAACAACACAAAGGAGAGACATCAGAGTAATACAGAAACAAAACAAATCTATAGAAGAGAGCAGAAACACGACAATCAAAAAGAACTGGAAAGTAACGTGGACAACATGAGAAAACAAGGGAAAAAAGGATTTCAAACAATGCAAGACAACTCAATTCTACAAGAGGACATAGAAACTTCAGAAACAGGGATATGGAAAGAACTCAGGGGATACCTAACTCGAATGGAAAGGAATATTAGAGAAGACATGAGACAGCAAGTCCAAGAAATAAAAGTATATTTTGAAAATGAATTAAACAAACAAATTCAAATGGCAAAGAACGAGATCTACCAGGAGATAGAGATCTTAAAAAAAAATCAAACAATAATCCTAGAATTGCAGGAAACTATAAGCCAAATTAAAAACTCAAACGAGAATATTACAAATAGACTTGATCAAGTAGAAGTCAGAACATCAGATAATGAAGACAAGGTTTATCAACTTGAAAAGAATATAGTCAACACAGAAAAGATGCTTAAATCCCACGAACAATCTATTCAAGAGTTATGGGATGTCATTAAAAAACCAAATCTGAGAGTCATAGGGATAGAAGAAGGCACAGAGTTTCAAACCAAAGGAATGGACAACATATTAAATGAAATAATTCTAGAAAACTTCCCAGAGATGAAAGATGGAATGGATTGCCAAATCCTGGAAGCCTACAGGACCCCAAACATTCAAAACCATAATAGACCAACCCCAAGACATATAATTATGAAGATAGCCAACATACAGAACAAGGAGAGAATATTAAAAGCTACGAGAGAAAAGAGGCAGATTACTTTCAGGGGTAAACCAATTAGGTTAACGACCGATTTCTCATCACAAACTTTGAAAGCGAGAAGATCCTGGAATAATGTATTTCAAACGCTGAAAAATAATGGATTCCAACCAAGAATACTATATCCAGCAAAATTGAGCTTCAAATTTGACAATGAAATTAAAATCTTTCATGATAAACAAAAGCTAAAAGAATTTGCAGCAAGAAAACCAGCTCTGCAAAGCATTTTGAACAAAACACTACAAGAAGAGGATTTGATAAATAGTGCCCAAAACTAACAGCAGGAGGTATCTCAGTAAAGGGGGAGGAAAACAACCAAAAAGCAAAACTAGCCAAACTAAAATAAATAAATAAAGAAGCATGACTGGAAATACAAATCATATCTCAATTGTAACCTTAAATGTTAATGGCCTAAATTCACCAATCAAGAGACATAGGCTAGTAACCTGGATCAAAAAAACAAATCCAACAATATGCTGCCTTCAGGAGACTCATATGATAGGAAAAGATATACACAGGCTGAAGGTAAAAGGTTGGGAAAAATCATACCACTCATATGGCCCTCGGAAGCAAGCAGGAGTGGCCATACTCATATCGAATAAAATCAACTTCAAACCTAAGTTAATCAAGAAGGATAAAGAAGGTCACTATATACTGTTAAAAGGAACCATCCACCAACAAGACATAACAATCATCAATTTGTATGCACCAAACAATGGAGCTGCAACGTTCATAAAACAAACTCTCCTCAAGTTCAAGAGTCAAATAGACCACAACACAATAATTATGGGTGACTTCAACACACCGCTCTCGCCATTAGACAGATCCTCTAGACAAAAGCTGAATAAAGAAACTATAGAACTCAACAGCACAATCAATAACCTAGACTTAACCGACATATATAGAATATATCAACCATCATCAAGTGGATACACGTTCTTCTCAGCAGCACATGGATCCTACTCAAAGATAGACCATATATTATGCCATAAGGCAACTCTTAGTAATTATAAGGGTGTGGAGATAATACCATGCACCATATCTGACCATAATGGAATGAAATTGGAAATCAATGATAAAAGAAGGAAGGAAAAATCATACATCACATGGAAAATGAACAATATATTATTGAATGATCAATGGGTTGTAGAAGACATAAAGGAGGAGATGAAAAAATTCTTAGAGTCAAATGACAACACAGACACAACATACCAGAATCTATGGGACACAATGAAAGCAGTTTTAAGAGGGAAATTCATTTCTTGGAGTTCTTACCTCAAAAAAAGAAAAAACCAACAGATAAATGAACTCACACAACACCTCAAAAAACTAGAAAAGGAAGAGCAAAACAACAGCAAATATAGTAGAAGACAAGAAATAATTAAAATTAGAGCAGAAATCAACGAAATTGAAACAAAAGAAACCATTGAAAAGATAGATAAAACTAAAAGTTGGTTCTTTGAAAAAATAAATAAGATAGACAAGCCCTTAGCCATGCTAACGAAAAGAAGAAGAGAGAGAACTCAAATTACTAACATACGGGATGAAAAAGGCAATATCACAACAGACACTACAGAAATACAGAAGATAATTAGAAAGTATTTTGAAACCCTATATTCCAATAAAATAGAAGATAATGAAGATATCGATAAATTTCTTAAGGCATATGATTTGCCCAGATTGAGACAGGAAGACACACACAATTTAAACAGACCAATAACAAAAGAAGAAATAGAAGAAGCCATCAAAAGACTACCAACTAAGAAAAGCCCTGGACCAGATGGCTATACAGCGGAGTTCTACAAAACCTTCAAAGAAGAATTAATACCAATACTTTTCAAGCTATTTCAAGAAATAGAAAAAGAAGGAGCTCTTCCAAATTCATTCTATGAGGCCAACATCACTTTGATCCCAAAACCAGACAAAGATACTTCAAAGAAAGAAAACTACAGACCAATATCTCTAATGAACTTGGATGCAAAAATTCTCAATAAAATTCTGGCGAATCGAATACAAAAACATATCAGAAAACTTGTGCACCATGATCAAGTAGGATTCATTCCTGGGATGCAAGGATGGTTCAATATACGGAAATCAATAAATGCTATTCACCACATCAATAGACTTAAAGACAAGAACCACATGATCATCTCGATGGATGCAGAAAAAGCATTTGACAAAGTACAGCATCCCTTTATGTTCAAAACACTAGAAAAACTAGGGATAACAGGAACTTACCTCAACATTGTAAAAGCTGTATATGCTAAACCTCAGGCTAGCATCATCCTAAACGGAGAAAAACTGAAGGCATTTCCTCTAAAATCTGGAACAAGACAGGGATGCCCTCTATCACCACTTCTATTCAATTTAGTTCTCGAAGTACTAGCCAGAGCAATTAGACAGACAAAAGAAATTAAAGGCATAAAAATAGGAAAAGAAGAAATTAAACTATCGCTATTTGCGGATGACATGATAATATACTTAACAGACCCAAAAGAGTCTACAAAGAAGCTGCTAGAGTTAATAAATGAATTCAGCAAAGTGGCAGGGTATAAAATCAACACGCATAAATCAAAGGCATTCCTGTATATCAGCAACAAAACCTCGGAAATGGAAATAAGGAAAACCACTCCATTCACAATATCCTCAAAGAAAATAAGATACTTGGGAATCAACCTAACAAAAGAGGTGAAAGATTTATACAATGAAAACTACAGAACCATAAAGAGAGAGATAGAAGAAGATCTCAGAAGATGGAAAAATGTACCCTGTTCATGGATAGGCAGAACTAACATCGTCAAAATGGCGATATTACCCAAACTTCTCTACAGGTTTAATGCGATGCCAATCAAAATCCCAATGGCATTTCTTGTAGAAACAGACAAAGCAATCATGAAATTCATATGGAAAAACAAAAGACCCAGAATAGCAAAAGCAATTCTAAGCAGGAAGTGTGAATCTGGAGGCATAGCGATACCAGAGGTCAAACTGTACTACAAAGCAATAGTAACAAAAACAGCATGGTACTGGTACCAAAACAGGTGGGTAGACCAATGGTACAGAATAGAAGACACAGAGACTAATCCACAAAGTTACAACTATCTTATATTTGATAAAGGGGCTAAAAGCATGCAATGGAGGAAGGATAGCATTTTCAACAAATGGTGCTGGGAAAATTGGAAATCCATATGCAACAAAATGAAATTGAATCCCTTTCTCTCGCCATCCACAAAAATTAACTCAAAATGGATCAGGGAGCTAGGTATCAAATCAGAGACACTGCGTCTGATAGAAGAAAAAGTTGGCTACGATCTACAAATTGTGGGGTCAGGCTCCAAATTCCTCAATAGGACACCCATAGCCCAAGAGTTAACAACAAGAATAAACAAATGGGACTTAATTAAACTAAAAAGTTTTTTCTCAGCAAGAGAAACAATAAAAGAGGTAAATAGAGAGCCTACATCCTGGGAACAAATCTTTACCCCCCACACCTCCGATAGAGCCCTAATATCCAGAATGTACAAAGAACTCAAAAAATTAAACAATAAGATAACAAATAACCCAATTAACAAATGGGCCAAGGACCTCAACAGACACTTCTCAGAGGAGGACATACAATCAATCAACAAGTACATGAAAAAATGCTCACCATCTCTAGCAATCAGAGAAATGCAAATCAAAACCACCCTAAGATACCATCTCACTCCAGTAAGATTGGCAGCCACTATGAAGTCAAACAACAACAAGTGTTGGCGGGGATGTGGGGAAAAGGGTACACTTGTACACTGCTGGTGGGACTGCAAAATGGTGAGGCCAATTTGGAAAGCAGTATGGAGATTCCTGGGAAAGCTGGGAATGGAACCACCATTTGACCCAGCTATCGCACTTCTCGGACTATTCCCTGAGGACCTTAAAAGAGCGCACTATAGGGATACGGCCACATCAATGATTATAGCGGCACAATTCACAATAGCTAGACTGTGGAACCAACCTAGATGCCCTTCAATTGATGAATGGATAAAAAAAATGTGGCATCTATACACAATGGAGTATTATGCAGCACTAAGAAATGACAAAATCATAGAATTTGCAGGGAAATGGATGGCATTAGAGCAGATTATGCTAAGCGAAGCTAGCCAAGCCCTAAAAAACAAATGCCAAATGTCTGCTTTGATATAAAGAGAAAAACTAAGAACAGAACATGAAGAAAGAGCATGAGGAAAAGACTACAGTAAACAAAGACGAATCGGGGGAGAGAAACGGAGAGAGAAGGGAAAGCATATGGAAATGGTAGGAGACCTTCAAGGATACATAAAATTATAAGAGGTTATGAGGGGCAAGGGGGAGGGAAAAAAAAAAGGGAGAGAATTGAACAACAGCAGGGGAGGTAGAGAGGGAAGATGGGAGGGGAGGAGAAGGGAGGGGGGATAGTAGGGGATAGGAAAGGTAGCAGAATACAACAGTCACTAATATGGCATTATGTAAAAATGCGAATATGTAACAGATGTGATTCTGCAATCTGTATTTGGGGTGAAAATGGGAGTTCAAAGCACAATTTGAGTCTAATGTATGAAAGATGATATATCATGAACTATGTAATGCGATAAATAATCAATAAAAAAAAAAAAGTTACTTAGCTTTCCTTCCTGTGGTTATATTTTTCAAATGTGATTGAGTTACAATCATTTGTAGTGATTCTATTTTGATTTTATTTTGAGGTGAGTTTCCATTCTTGTTGCTTTTATTTATTTTGAGTAAGTGACACCTTAACATGGTTCTAATAGCCCCAACTACAAGGTATATTTCAAACATTGCCACTCCTTCCAAACCTCTCTACCCCATCCTGATTTCTGTATTTCTTCCTCTCACTCTCATCTACCTCCTGTGGTTTACTAATATTGCTATATTCTCATTTGTTCTTTATTTGTTTTTTCACAGGCAAGCCAACACATGAATATCTTCTCATCTTCACATTTTTTTTTGTTGTTTACACAAAATCACACATCACAGGCGCCTTTTTGAACTTTGCATTTCTTCACTTCATATATCCTAGAAACACCTATGTATCTGTTCATAGAAACATTCCTCATTAGGTAAAAGTGAATTACATTTCACTAGGCAGACATACCATAGTTTATTCAAGTATTCTCCTATACGTGGGTATTTTTAAAATTTTTAAAATTTGTTTTAATTCGTTAAATACAACAGTAGAATGCATTTATGCACTTGGATATATTATGCATAGATGGGATATATTTCTCATTTTTCTGAGTGTACATGTTGCAGAATCATATTGGTCATGTAGTCACATATATACATACAGTAATAATGTCTGTTTCATTCTACTATCTTTCCTATCCCCACATCCCCTCCCCTTCTCTCCCATAACTTACCTCTATCCTAACCTAAGGTAATGCTATTCTTCCCTAGTGCCCTGCGTCTACTTGTAAATTAGCATCCACATATTAGAGAAAACATTCGGCCTTTGGTTTTGTGGGATTGGCTTATTTGGCTTAACATGATATTCTCCAACTCTAATCATTTGCTGGCAAATGCCATAATTTCACTCTTCTTAAAGACTAATATTCCATCGAGTGTATATACCACATTAAATTGTTTTTAATTATTTGGAGTTATAAATAATGTTTTATTGAGTGACCTGTACAAATACAATTTTGCATTATTCTAAGTGTATCCTATTTCAATTCCTAAAAGTGGGGTTAAACATAAGTGATTATGTAGATTTGTTAAATATGGTCAAATTCCCCCAGAAGGAAAAGGCATTTTGCATTGTCATAACAATGTAAGATTGCTTGTTCCCAAAAGCCTCATGAATAGAATATATTATTACATATTCTGATGAATTCCTGTTGCCAATCTTATAAGTGAAAAAATGTTATTTCACTGTAATTTTGGTTTGCATTTGTATAACTAAAAGTGAGGTAGAATATGGACTTATATATTTAGGAGCAATTATCTAATATTTGGTGATTAGATATTAGATATTAGAATGGTCTATTTATGGATTTTGCCATTTACTATCAAGTTTTTGGTTCTTTTTATTTCACTTTTAAGAGTTACATATATTAAAAGCATATACCTAAATTTTAACTAAATTTAAATGTTAAATTTAAATGTTATTTTCCCCAACTTCTCAGTGAGTTTTTTTTTATTTTGTTGATGGTGTTTCACCATGCTTTTTTTCAATTGTTTTATGACATTGGATTTATGATCTTTCCATTTATTACCTATTAATTTTAAGTAATATTTAGATAATCTTCTTCTTCACTAAAGTTAAAGAGAAATATGTTCGTATTTTCCTTTAGTACCTGTATGGTCTTGTTGTTTTACATTTAGAACTTTGAACTATTTAAAATGTATTCTTGGTTATGAACCCAGTTTTATCTTTTTCCAAATGACTACTGAGCTGTCAAAGAACTATTTATTAAAACATTGAGTGTTTCCCCAGTGATTTGAGATATAATATTTGTCATATACCAAATTTACACATGTAGCAAAGCTGTTTTTGGATACGCATTTCATTGGCCTGTATCTATCCATGCTCATTTCACACTAAAGACCTATTTGCCAGTACTCTCATTTCCTTGATAGAGAATATAAAGACATTAATATTTTTCTGAAATATTATAACTTTCTAGGACAGGAGCCTATGGGCCTGACCTCTCTCACATATGTTGATTGGCACATGACATTATCTCCTCAACTTCTAAGGTTCAATCATAACATTTATGAATTGAAAAAGTATGCATTTATTTTAAAGACTTTCTGAGGGTTAACTGAAGTAATGCATGTAAAGCTTTATTATTAACTAATAATTTTCATGGTTATGGTGGTTATTCAAAGATGTTCACAGAAGATATTCTATACAGACATCACAAAGAAGCATCCACTTCTGTGAAATTCAGCATATTTGATAATGATTTTCATTAAATGTGTATATAAATAAATACCTTTTTAAGGAGAGCCTTTATAAATGTTTGTTTGTTCTTTGAGCTCCTTTTAGACACAGTCCAGTTGTGATGTCCCAACCACATGTTTTGGGGCATTCTCTGCTGGTTTTCATTCAGTGCCTGAAAAGTAGAGCAAACCTGGACTCAACTCGGTCACATGGAGCCTCCAACAGAAGCATTCCTGGGGACAAAGTTGATGTCTTTGACTCTGAGAATCTCTACATGATATTTTCAGTCCATTTCCATGTTCTGGGCCACCGAGTCAAGTGCTGCACTTTTCATGAGGAAAGAGTTGTGCTCTTTGCCACTTTCACATGGCTGTTTTCTGCACAGGGTTAATTTTAAGGGAAATAGAACAAATCCAAATGTTTTCATTTTTTAATGAGCTTTTCAGCTCAGTGCAAACCTTGTCGTTATTGATTGCTCCTCAAAGATATGAATTTATCATATAATTCTATAAGGAGAATTCTCAATGATAATATTTCTCCATCTTTAAAATATATGAGAATTCAGGGAATAGCTTTCTGTCACTCCTGCCTTTCTCCTATCCCCATTTCTTGCTACCTTCCCCTTGGGGGTCTTTGGGAAATACTTTGGAATCTTTCCCATTGACCTCATGAAATTTGTACTTTATACATACCCCTTGGTTTCCAACAATTCAAGGTGATGGGATAACAGAAATGGCATTAATAATTTAGAAGTGAATAATGAACTAGAAGAATAGGCCTCTTCCCTTTACCTCCTTACTGACTCTTGGCAGCATGGAGGGATTGTCTGTAGCTAAAAAAAAAAAAAAAAAAATGGGGGCAAGGACAGACTGGAAAGACAGAAATGGATTCAAAGGTCCACAGAGGTCATTTTCTTTGTTTGGAGACCAGATATCAGGAAGCCCAATGAAAGAAGTCTTCATAAACATACTCATTAATAACAAGGGACCCTGAAGACAATCTAGCTCCCTTCTCTCTTATTCATCCAAGAAAACTCGAAACTCAGTAAAATAAAATAATTGGTCTAAGGTCACACAAGGACCTGGCTTTTTCTAAGATAAAATAGGATCATTTTTTAAAAAATGTAATGGAAGGAAAATGTTGTAAGAATGTATTGAAACTAAGATTTTCATATAGTCTTATCCTGGTAGAATTCTCTGGTTTAATACTTAAACATATCAGAGAGGAGAAAATGTGTGAAGTCATTCATAAATTTTTCTGTAAGATTCTCATTGAGACTGCAGTAATTTTTGTCTTAACTCCTAGGCATACATGGCACATTTAACCTGCCTCCAGATTCAGCAGGTCCTTCAAGCCCACATTGTATTCTAACTCATCCCCTCCTGTGCTTGATTAAATAGTACACATTCACCCTGATCTGCTGGAATTTTTTGTGTACTTACTTAAGCAGTTAACTTACACTTTGTTTCTATAAGAATTTTCCCAACTCCCATTGCCAATATTTTAATTCTCTCTAGACTTACACAGCCTAATTTATTGATTAATTATTCAGACTATGATAGGTGCTCAATAAAAACATTTTACTGCATGTATTATCATGAGTATTTATTTTCATGACTACTCTGCCTCTCACTGTAAATTGCACTGGATCTAGAAAAACAACCCACTTGTCTGAGGAGATATTTTCAAGAAACAAATGAACAACTTCGCGTGTAAGTGCATATGCCCTCATATAATATCCTATGATTCTATTATTAATTAGTATTTCCAGATTTGAAAAAGTCTTCTAATTTTACATTTTTGCCTTTCTCAAGGCACTTATAAGCTTGCATGCAAAGCTTATTGATTTCTGAAAAATTTTATATCCTATTAGAGAGCACAGAGGGGGCATCTGAGTTGTTGAACAAGTTCATTCTGAGCGACAGATTTATACTATGATAGTGTAGGAAATCCTATAATGTATTAAAATGTCTCCAATAAGGCCTAATGAATACATCACAGTTAAAAAATAATTCAATCTGCACTATGATTGATTTGAACCACAAGTTAAGAGACAGGCAGCTAAGTTCCTTTTCTTTGTATCCCAAACATCTTCCATGCCATGAAGATTAATTCCTTTTATTGTGTTGATGAAATAATAATAGAGTCATAAAACATAACAGAACAAGAGGAAGTTGACAAAGGATGCATTTGATTAATTACCTTAATAGATTATAGGTGCTGACTGAATGTTTTTTATTTTGCAATGCTCATTTCTCAGATATAATACAATATATATATATATATATATATATATATATATATATATATATATATATATTCAAATCTGTGAACAGATAATAAAACACAAAAGGCATGTGACAGAAATACTCTAAGTATGACAAAATCTAATATCTTCTTAGAGACTTTAAGGTCACAGCATGTTGATTAGGTTGACTTTTCAATTAACAGAGCAACCTGACATTTAAGACCTTTGGACTTAACGTTCCAAAGTGATATCTCTCAAGTGATATCTGGCTTCTCTTATGACAGAAGGTCCATATTTCTCAGAGAAAATACAAGAACCCTTCTCCGTGGTACTTGTCCTTGCATTTTCTTTTTTCCTAATAAATGTCTAATTTTAAATGACATAATAATTGTACATTTTTATGGGGCACAGTGTGATAATGTGATACATGTATGAAATCTGTAATAATTAAATTGAAGTAATTAGAATTTCTGTCTTCTTAAATATTTATCATATTGTTGTGCTGGAAAGATGTTTAAAATATGTAAGTTATTGTGAACTATAGCTGCCCCCCCCCCCCGGGCCACAGAATATTATAACTCATTCCTCTTATTTGTCTAACAATATTTTGGTGCCTCATTTCCAGCCTCTCTCTAATTGCCCCCTCTATCCTTCCTGGTTTCTAGTGACCACTGTTCTACTCTATATTTTTTATAAGATCAAAGATTTTCACTTCCACTCATGAAAAAGAAAACACTTGCATTTTCTCAGTTCTGGTTACAACACAAATCGTCTTTATCATAGGACCCTATCAAGGATCCCAAGAGCCTAAGGTGGAAAAAAAAGCGGGGCTGGGGCCTTGATAACTGACCACAGAACTGACCACAGAGTTGTACTCAGTCTGCAGAGGCATCGTTGGGGCTTGTGGTTGGAACCCCTTCTCTACTTCTGTTCTGTGTTGCAACCCTAAAATACACGGCTTTCCTATCTATCTGGACTTCTTCACTCCTATTCATCTATATTTTTCATTTGTCTACTATGTGGGAGGTGTGGATACAGCAAATAACATGAGACAGGTGACTGCTGTACTCAGAATTTTAGCCTATTTAGAGAAACTGACATCAAACAAGTCATTTCAATAAATTGTTATGAGTTGTGACCATGGGAGCACAGGGCAGGATCAGAGATGGGTAGATCAAATTTCTCTTAGAAGCTAAGGCGGGGGGGGCAGGTCATATATTGACAGAGATGTTTAATCTGAAATTTAAGTTTTAGAAGAATTTAGCCAGGCAGAGAGGTGTTATTTGATGGTGGGTGGATGGGGCAGCAGTGATTCTTCGCTTCTTCCTTATTTAAAAATATCTTAATACAGAGAGTCCTCCTATCTGTAGTGCTGGAGTAGCTGGTATGAAACAAAACCTTTCGTGGAACACAGTTATAAGCCCTGGATAAAACATAAAGAAGCTGCTACTTAAGTCACTGGAGATAAGCCTAAGTCAGGAAGAAACAGGACATTCTCCTGGCCAGGAGAGTCAGACTTTACTCTCCAGATACAAAATATATACCCCCAAATTTTGCAGCTGTTCACCTGAGAGCGTGCGATGGAGGTCAGTTAGAAATTAAGTTGAGGATCTATCTTCTTGGTTAGAGGGGACAAAAAAATTGAAAAGGTGGAGACTCTAAAAAAGCATGAGCTGCAGAGTGGGTTACACAAGTATGCTAAAAGACCCTCTCAAAATTTAGTGTGACCCCCGAATTGCATGTGCTCTGGGAAGACTGAAAGATGCTCAGAAGAGAACAGATTTTCAGCTGAAAAGACTGCACAAGAGATTTCAGCTGCTGCCTCAGACAGGCGATGCAGACGATGGTTGAAGTTTAATATTTTTAGAGTCCTATTTCTCTGAACCTCAAGTCCTGGACCTGGTCACAGTGACCTCTGTCTTGCTTCTAGAGGAGAACAGATCCTCTTTATAAATCATCGACTTTCAATCTTAGCTTTTAGTTGGCCCTTAATTTCCCTTTTATTGCCCTTTTCCAGAGTTAATTACTTATGCAGTCTTTTTATTCCTATAGTTACTATTTTACATTTCTCAAATGCCTCATAAATTGTACTATCTAGTGTATTTTCTTCCACCAACACAATTCATCTTTGGTGAATGTTCTAGCAATTGGATCACCAGTTTTTACAGGGGCTTTCTGCTCCCACTAATGAGATACTCATTGTGAGCTTGGTAGCATCAGCTCAAAAATGCCATCTTATTGGTTGCTATCTCTGACCAACTGGCTATCACGAATTTCTATTTAGAAAAATTTCATAGTTGAATATGCAGGATGTTGGTGAATACCCTTGGCATCAAACTTGTGATTAAAAAGGAGGCAGGAGAAGCTGAGTGTGGTACTAGTAAGAAGCTAAATATCATGCCTTAGCCAGTCAGGAATGTGGGAGCTGGAAAGGTTCTTCAAAAATGCCCTTCCCACCCCAACACATACTTACCCCAGGACAAGATGGTCAGGGCTTTATATACCCATATCAGTCATTGTATGTAGGTTGCCCCACAGAAGCTGACAGCTAAGGTTGTCTCGCAACAGTACTCTAAGAATGAGGTCAACTCATCCTTTTGTTGTAGGGGATTTCAGTGATTTATTGCAGTTTTCATCAGAAGTCACATCCACCATTTTGGCCCCTGAGATGATAAGTTTAACGGTGAAATCCTGCAACTAAAGGAGGCAGACTGATAAAATAGAAAGAGGCTGGTACTTTGAACCTAGCTAAGGGATTCTCTTTAAGATACTATAGATATCGTCATTATGGATATTATTGTCTGCATTTTTTGAATAATTGTTCTGAAAACATCTTATCATATAGAGGGAGGAGAAAGGGGTAGGGTACATGCTGCAGGCAGAAGAAACACCTTGTAAAGTAGCTCCATCTTTCAAGCCTGGAACAAACCCAATATGGGTCAAGTGAGAAGCAAGCGGGAGTGAGATTATGGCCTCTTCAGCTTTGTATTAGTCAGCTTTTTTGCTACTGTGACAACCAGAACATCTGTATAGGAGGAAAGGTTTATTTAGAGCTTATGTTTTCAGAGGTGTTAGTGCCTAGAAGGCTGGCTCCATTCCTCAGGGCTCAAGTTGAGGATGAACATCATGGCGGAAGAGTGTGGTGGAGGTAAGCAGCTGACATCATGATGGGAAAGCAGAGAGAGAGGGACTTTACTCTCCAGATACAAAATACATTCCCCATAGCCCACCCCCAGTGAACCACTTCCGCCAGCCACACCCCACCTACCTCTAGTGGCAACCCGGTTAATCCCATCAGGGATCACTTCACTGATTAGGTTAAGGTTTTAACCCAATCATTTATCCTCCAATCCTTCTTTCTTTGTCTCACATGTGAGCTTTTGGGGGACACCACTTGTAAACCATAACAAGCTTCATTATGCAGTTTACTTTATCCCACAAGTAATGGAGAGCAACAGTAAGGTTTTAAGCAGAATAGTGACATAAGAAAATTGTTCTTTTGAAAGACCTTTCCACTGAGGATCTTGGCATGGAGGAGCCAAGGTGAGGTAATAGGGAAGTCTTTTAGGAAGTAATTGCTATAATCCTGATGATAAGGGAACTGGAGTAGTGGGGAGGAAGTAGAAAAAAGTAAACAGAATAAGAGCAATGTAGAGGTCAGAACCAGATGGCAGAGACCAACTTAGTGAAGAACTTGGAGTTTGGGATGCTTTTCTAGTGCCTGACTTGGACAACATGTGCTTAGGTCCATCTTATATTGTAGCCCTGAGAGGTGGCTCAGAGTCAGGCTGTGTTTCCTTCCTGACTCTGCAACTTCTTACCTGAGGGTCCTTTACCAATTCTCACCATTTGGGACCTCAGTTTTCAACTCTGTACATTGTGGTCAAATATCTCCTTAGAGCCTATATTGAGGAGCAAATGAGTTAATGCTGGTGAAATATTTAGAACAACCTTGACTAAGAGAAATGCTTCACAAATCCCAGCAATTTTTATTTTTAGGGACCTCATTCTGGTTTTCCTACTCTTGCTTCTTGGTTGCTTCTAACTATATCAGCTGTGGTGCATCAGATCCTAGTCCTGTAGCTCCTCTGACTCTCATTTGCTTCTTTTCCTGAGGACCTTCCTGAAAATCCCTGATGCGCTGGCCAAGTATGCTTCATTCCCTCACCCCACACCAGGGCGAGCGCAAGCAGGGAAATGATCCACTGAAATTTGTAGGAAGATTACTTCCTGAGAAAAGTTATTTGTATTTAAGCTTATATTTAAAGTACTGTGTCCTCAGATATAACAGGATTACTTGAAGTTTCTGAGTGCTCCCGGCATCCCGGACCAACAGCATAGGCCTCATATCCCATTTATATTAGGTACCAATGGAATTCCAAGTCTCCTCTCTCTCTCCCTTCCTTCCTCCCTTCCTTCCTTCCTTCCTTCCTTCCTTCCTTCCTTCCTTCCTTCCTTCCTTCCTTCCTTCCTTCCTTCCTTCCTTTCTCTCTCTCTCTCTTCCTTCCTTTCTCTCTCTCTCTCTCTCTCTCTCTCTCTCTCTCTCTCTCTCTCTCTCTCTTCATTTCATACCCCCATGCTTCTCTATATGTTTCCTAAACTTTTATCCTTCTTTAACTCCCCAAGATTTTCTACTGCACCCTCTGGAACTCAGAACTTGTCATCATGTACCCCCCCTTCCCCCCACTGTGTGTGTGTGTGTGTGCATGCGTGCGTGCGTGCGTGTGTGTGTGTGTGTGTGTGTGTTTCCTATGAGCCACACTTTCAGTATTAATTCTCAGAGACTACAATATATGCAAATGGTCTGTCACTTCTTGACCTCGTAGAGACAAATTTTATCCCTCCCTCATTTAAGATACACAGTTCCTGCAATTATCACCAATGATTAAAAAGTCAATCTTGACCTAATCTTTCAACTCACCCCAGGACCCCCACTCCAACAATGACCTCAGTGAGGTCTTCTGTCTATTGACATTTGGACATTTTTACTTTTCATCACCCTTTTTGTCTTTCTTTCTTTCTTTCTTTCTTACCTAGTCTTCAATGCTAGTTATTTCTCTCATATCCTGTTGCTCTCCTGTCTGCATACTCGCAAAACCCAGTATCTGCTTATTTCACACTTTGCACATGATCCACTAAGATTTACCAAAGGAAAAAGCAAAACAAATCATAGCACCGTGTGACTTCACTCATTTTGGATTTCTGACTAAGGTTCTGAAAGAGACACTCAGCATCACTGGACCTTAACCTCACTTCACCAGCTGAATTTATTTTCTGCACTCTCAGGTGATTTTTTTATGTGTTTTCTTCCCCAAATTGCTCAGTCTCCTTCTCCCTAACCCCATAATATTAGCTGATAACTTCATCATGGGCATGAAGCTTTTCTCATCTTTTAAACAATTCCTCCACAAATTCTTTCAATACTTAAATATACTCCCTTTTGACCCCTCTTAGTGAAAGTGGAATTTCCAATATTTAAGACAAGCAATTTCGCTTTATCCCTGGTTTCTGTCCCTATGACACCTAATCACAGTCCTCATCACAATACCTCCTGTGAATTCACCACATCTGCACCCTGTATCGTCTTACCAACCTACTGTTCAGGACTGTCATCTCTATTCCTCTCTGCTCTTCACCTGCTACATATAATTCATCAGTAAGTCCCACAGGAGAGACTTCAAAATATATTCTGAATCTGACTGCATTTTCCTCTCTCAAGTGTCGTGGTCCTAATTCAAACACCTGTTTTCTAATATCCTCAGGGTAATTTTAAGAATAATTCAGGTCATGTCTCCCTCTGCTATTACCTCCCCAATAGCATTTAATCATACAATTAAGTATCATTATGATAATCCATAAAACTACCTTTGCCCAGTTCTCTAATCCCATCTCTTTCCTCTATCCTTTTCACTTTCTACGTAGACACATTAATTCATTCATCTTCTAGTATGTATTTGTTGTTTTCTTTGCTCATTATTTAGATTTCAAGTCTAATGTGACTGATTCAAAGAGGCTTCTCCCAGTCAGCCTCGCTGAAGCAACAACTCACCAGCCCACCCCATGCTGTAGTTGCCACATCGTCATCATCTTTATAATCTGCTCTCAAATTCATATACTTCTTGGTTCTGAACATTCTTTTATTTGCATGGTCTTCATCCATCTCCCATAAACATATACCACAGATCCCTGCAGTGGTTTTTTTTACTGCAGGAACACTGTTTCCCTGTCTCTCTTTCTTTCTCTCTTGCTTTTCTGCTAAATAATATTTGGTGGATTGCTGTGTGACCAGTAAGCATTTGGTGACTTGCTAAATGATGATTGACTGATACTGAAATCCCTACTATTAAGAACTTTTTCTACTGAGACCTTGTGTTTATACTTGAAAAGGTAGGAAAAAGCATTTTGCTAAACAAAGGGAATATTGATGGAGGGAGGGAAAAAAAATCAGCTCTCCATGTTTAAGCAGAAAGAGGGAGAATGAATTAAGTCCACAAAGGAAATTAAAACTAAATGGAACCACAGAAACATAGGACAGACATATTTGAGAATTTATCATATGTAATATTCAACTGTGCCTTTTTATTTATTCTCATAGGTATTCTGTCACCTTGTTAACAGTGTCCAGCAAACATAACATAAAACTATTGAATAATATTCCACTTACTATGGTAGGACTATAATTAGTTTAACCATTCTGATAGTATTCATAACATCTTTGGTTGGGGGGGGGGGGCGGGTACTGGGGATTGAACCCAGGGGCATTTAAACACTGAGTCACATCCCCATCTCTTTTCTATTTATTATTTGAGACAGGTCTTGCTAAGTGGTTTAGGGCCTCACTAAGTTGCTGAGGATGGGTACTAACTTGTGATCTTCCTGTCTCAGCCTCCCAAACTGCTGGGATTATAGGTGTGCACCACTGTGCCTGGCTCATAACATTTTTTGGACATTATTTTTTCTTTTATAAACAACATGTATATTACTCTGCAGTAACATTTCTGATTATTAGAATGGATTCTTACTAGAGTAAAAAAAAAAACTTAAAAAGGATAAATATTTTTAATTTTATCAGGACACACTAAATAGCTTCCTGAGAAGTTTTGTGTAATTTATATAAACAGTCTATAAGAATAACCACTTCAAAACACCATCTAATAGCAATAAAATCTACTTTATTCTTTGTTCAATGATAGGTAAAAAGGTTAATCTCAATGTTTTTCTTTACATCTGTGCTTTCTAGGGAGCCATTAATATTTGATAAGCTTGCATTATCTCTGTTGTGTTTTGTATATCATCTTCTCTCCATTTGGTTGTAGTGATGTTCTCATTAATTTTCATAAAGTTTTTATTTGTTAAATATATTAGCCACTTATCTATAATATTTTTCTCAAGTATTTCTCTTACCTACAGGTTTCAGAAAGAATGTTTGACCCAATGTCAGCAACCTCAAAGTCTCTGAATCCAAAGGGTAAACCCAAGATAGAGTTTAAAAGCACCTTCCTACAGGAACCAGGCGCCCAGCACATTGGCCTGGGGCTGGGACACTGAAGACTCATGAACTAAGAACTTTCCAGAATAGAGTTCAGGTGGAGCAAAGGACTCAGAATTCACAGATCAAGAGGAAGTAACATTCTGCAAAGCACTGCCCAGACTGTGTGTGCTGATTTTTTTAGAAGAAAAATAGAGTCAGCCATAGCTGAGATCAAATGCTGAGCATAAAGTGGCAATGTATCTTTAGTGACTCAAAGATTAAACTATCTTTGATATTTCAGACGCTCTCATTTATCTCCCTAGCCTTTAACCTCACCCGTCTTTTCTCTGAAGACATACATATTAAAGAGATCCAGAAAGAGGGTTTTTTTTTATTGGTTGTTCACAACATTACAAAGCTCCTGACATATCATATTTCATACATTAGATTGAAGTGGGTTATGAACCCCCAATTTTGCCCCAAATGCAGATTGCAGAATCACGTCGGTTACACATCCAAAATTTTACATAATGCCCTATTAGTAATTGTTGTATTCTGCTACCTTTCCTATCCCCTACTATCCCCCCTCCCCTCCCCTCCCATCTTCTCTCTCTACCCCATCTACTGTAATTCATTACTCTCCTTGTTTATTTTCCCATTCCCCTCACAACCTCTTATATGTAATTTTGTATAGCAATGAGGGTCTCCCTTCATTTCCATGCAATTTCCCTTTTCTCTCCCTTTCCCTCCCATCTCATGTCTCTGTTTAATGTTAATCTTATCTTCTTGCCCTTCCTCCCTGCTCTGTTCATAGTTGCTCTCATTATATCAAAGAAGACATTTGGTATTTGTTTTTTAGGGATTGGCTAGCTTCACTAAGCATAATCTGCTCTAGTGCCATCCATTTCCCTGCAAATTCTATGATTTTGTCATTTTTATTGCTGCATAGTACTCCATTGTGTATAGATGCCACATTTTTTTTATCCATTCATCTATTGAAGGGCATCTGGGTTGGTTCCACATTCTAGCTATTATGAATTGTGCTGCTATGAACATCGATGTGGCAGTATCCCTGCAGCATGCTCTTTTAAGGTCTTCAGGGAATAGTCTGAGAAGGGCAATAGCAGGGTCAAATGGTGGTTCCATTCCCATCTTTCCCAGGAATCTCCAAACTGCTTTCCAAATTGGCTGCACCAATTTGCAGTCCCACTAGCAATGTACAAGTGTACCCTTTTCTCCACATCCTCGCCAGCACTTGTTGTTGTTTGACTTCATAGTGGCTGCCAATCTTACTGGAGTCAGATGGTATCTTAGGGTGGTTTTGATTTGCATTTCTCTGACTGCTAGAGATGGTGAGCATTTTTTCATGTACTTGTTGATTGATTGTATGTCCTCCTCTGAGAAGTGTCTGTTCAGGTCCTTGGCCCATTTGTTGATTGGGTTATTTGTTATCTTATTGTCTAATTTTTTGAGTTCTTTGTATACTCTGGATATTAGGGCTCTATCTGAAGTGTGAGGAGTAAAAATTTGTTCCCATGATGTAAGCTCCCTATTTACCTCTCTTATTGTTTCTCTTGCTATATTGAATAGAAGTGGAGATAGAGGGCATCCCTGTCTTGTTCCGGATTTTAGAGGGAATGCCTTCAACTTTTGTCCATTCAGAATGATGCTAGCCTGAGGCTTAGCATAGATAGCTTTTACAATGTCAAGGTAAGTTCCTGTTATCCCTAGTTTTTCTAATGTTTTGAACATAAAGAGATGCTGTACTTTGTCGAATGCTTTCTCTGCGTCTATCGAGATGATCATATGGTTCTTATCTTTAAGTCTATTGATGTGGTGAATAACATTTATTGATTTCCGTATATTGAACCATCCTTGCATCCCAGGGATAAATCCTACTTGATCATGGTGCACAATTTTTTTTGATGTGTTTTTGTATTCGATTCGCCAGAATTTTATTGAGGATTTTTGCATCTAGGTTCATTAAAGATATTGGTCTGTAGTTTTCTTTCTTTGAAGTGTCTTTGTCTGGTTTAGGCATCAGGGTGATGTTGGCCTCGTAGAATGTATTTGGAAGTTCTCCCTCTTTTTCTATTTCCTGAAATAGCTTGAAAAGTATTGGTGTTAGTTCCTCTTTAAAGGTTTTGTAAAACTCTGCTGTATACCCATCCGGTCCTGGGCTTTTCTTAGTTGGTAGTCTTTTGATGGTTTCTTCTATTTCCTCAATTGTTATTGGTCTGTTTAGGTTGTCTATATCCTCCTGACTGAATCTGGGCAGATCATATGACTTAAGAAATTTATCGATGCCTTCACTATCTTCTATTTTATTGGAGTATAAAGATTCAATATAATTTCTAATTGTCTTCTGTATTTCTGTAGCATCTGTTGTGATATTGCCTTTTTTGTCCGGTATGTTAGTAATTTGAGTTCTCTCTCCTTCTCTTCGTTAGCATGGCTAAAGGTCTGTCGATCTTATTTATTTTTTTGAAGAACCAACTTTTAGTTTTGTTAATTTTTTCAATAGATTCTTTTGTTTCAATTTCATTGATTTCCGCTCTGATTTTAATTATTTCTTGCCTTCTGCTACATTTGCTGTTGTTTTGCTTTTCCTTTCCTAGGGCTTTGAGATGAAGTGTGAGCTCATTTATTTGTTGGTTTTTTTCTTTTTTTGAGGAATGACCACCAGGCGATGAATTTTCCTCTTAAAACTGCTTTCATTGTGTCCCATAGATTCCGATATGTTGTGTCTGTATTTTCATTTACCTCTAAGAATTTTTTGATTTCCTCCTTTATGTCTTCTGTAACCCATTGATCATTCAGTAACATATTGTTCATTTTCCATGTGATGTAGGATTTTTCCTCCCTTCTTTTATCATTGATTTCCAGTTTCATTCTATTATGATTAGATAAAATGCAAGGTGTTATCTCCACCCCTTTATATTTACTGAGGGTTGCCCTATGGCATAATATATGGTCTATTTTTGAGAAGGATCCATGTGCTGCTGAGAAAAAAGTATATCCATTTGATGATGGTTGATATATTCTATATATGTCAGTTAAGTCTAGGTTATTGATTGTGATATTGAGTTCTATAGTTTCTTTATTCAACTTTTGTTTGGAGGATCTGTCCAATGGTGAGAGAGGTGTGTTGAAGTCACCCATAATTATTGTGTTGTGGTCTATTTGATTCTTGAACTTGAGGAGAATTTGTTTTATGAATGTCGCAGCACCATTATTTAGTGCATAAATATTGATAATTGTTATGTCTTGTTGGTGAATGGTTCCTTTTAACAGTATATAATGTCCTTTTTTATCCCTTTTGATTAACTTAGTCTTGAAGTCGATTTTATTCGATATGAGGATGGCCACCCCTGCTTGCTTACGAGGACCGTGTGCATGGTATATTTTTTCCCATCCTTTCACCTTCAGCCTGTGTATGTCTTTTACAATCAGATGTGTCTCCTGGAGGCAGCATATTGTTGGATTTGTATTTTTAATCCATGATACCAGCCTATGTCGCTTTATTGGAGAGTTTAAGCCATTAACATTCAGAGTTACTATTGATATATGGTTTGTACTTCCATCCATGCTTGATTATTTATCCTTTTTTAAAAAATTTTAGTTTGTTTCTCCATGATTATCTTTCCCCTCGCCCTCTGTCTTTACCGAGGCACTTCCTACTGATGGTTTTGGTTATTGTTTTTCATTTCTTCCTCGTGTAGTGTTTTGCTCAAAATGCTTTGCAATGCTGGTTTTCTGGCTGCAAATTCTTTTAACTTTTGTTTATCATGAAAGATTTTTATTTCGTTCTCATACCTGAAGCTTAATTTTGCTGGATACAGAATTCTTGGTTGGCATCCATTGTCTTTCAGTGTTTGAAATACATTGTTCCATGACCTTCTTGCTTTCAGTGTCTGTGATGAAAAATCCGTTGTTAACCTTATTGGTTTACCCCTGAATGTAATCTGTCTCCTTTCTCTTGTAGCTTTTAATATTTTCTCTTTGTTCTGTATATTGGATATCTTCATAACAATGTGTGTTGGCGTTGGTCTACTGTGATTTTGTGTGCTCGGTGTCCTGTATGCATCTTCAATTTGTATATCTGTTTACTTTTTTATTTCTGGAAAGTTTTCTGTAATTATTTCATTCAGCAGGTTACTCATTCCCTTGGTTTGAATCTCTGTACCTTCTTCTATCCCGATGACTCGTAAGTTTGTTTTTTTTATGTTATCCCATAACTCTTGGATGTTTTTCTCGTGATTTTTTACCAGCCTTTCTGAGTTGGCTAGACTGTTTTCAAGATGATATATTTTGTCTTCATTATCTGACGTTCTGTCTTCTACTTGCTCCACTCTGTTAGTGATACTCTCAATTGAGTTTTTAATTTGGTTTATCGTTTCCTTCTTTTCTAGAATTATTGTTTGATTATTTTTTATAATCTCTATCTCCTGATAGAGATGCTTAACTTCTTCTTTTATCTGTTTATGTAATTCATTCTCAATGTGTTCTTTCGCTGCTTGAATTTGCTGTCTTGTATCCTCTTTAAGGTTCCATTCCATCTGTCTAAGGTGTTCCTTGAGTTCTTTATATGACCATTTTTCTGATGACTCTAGGTCCTCCTGAATATTTACGCTGTCCTGCATTGTTTGTACTCCTTTTCTTCCTTGCTTTTTGAAGCTGCTCATGTTACTTCTTGTTCTGTTTGACTGATGAGTTACTGTTTACTCCTATAAATTTATTAGATGCTTGGGAGGAAAGGTATTTGAAGGGAAGGGAAGAAGTCACTAAAGAGAATGAGAGTAATCAGGTAGAATTCAAGGAAGGGGGGATAAGATAATTGAAAAGAAATGAAAAGACAAAAGAAGAAAAAATAGGAAATAGAAAAAGAAAAAAATAATAAAAAATTAAAATTAAAATTAGAAGAAAAAAAATTTTAAAAAATTGTAAAAAAAATTTAAAAAAACAAGAAAGAAAAATGAAAATGAAAGAAAAACCCAAATCAAAAAAAAAAAAAAAAGAGAAAAGAAAAAAAAGAAAAAGAAACTAATAAATGCAGTCTTAGTGTTTGATTAACTTCTCTTCCAGTAGGTGGCGCTCTGCCCACTGGCCAAGTTTCTCCTGTCAATACGCGGGAACCAATCACTGTGCAGCAGCTCCTCCCAGACTGTGCGAGTCTCCAATCCTGAGTGCCTAGGGCCTCCTCTTGTGTCTAGTCACTTCCCACTTTTCCTCTAGCCAGGCCCCTCTCACGGGTGCTGCTCACCACAATACTGGCTACACGCCAGGTCTGCTGCTCCCGGGAGCCCTGTTTTCATGAATGACTGGGCACACTCTTCCAGTTTGCCATTCCCTCAGACCCTAAGTTTGTAGAGCTTGGGGCTGAGAATCCTCAGCGAATTTTACTTGCCCTCTGGTAGCCACGCCCCCGGTAGCTGGTGCAAGAGACCTCAGCAGTCAGCCCTGGTGGGAGCAGTAGTTCCACGCCCCAGGTCCCGCGCCACCTCTGATTCCCTCGGGCTGGCTCACGGCAGAGCTGGGAGGGGCCCTTAGGGGAGAGCTGGGAGGGGCCCTTAAGGTTTCCCTGATGTGTGGAGAGGGAAGGCTAGGGAATTACACACCTGTAGCCGCAGGTTTCAATGAAGTTATCTCCTCCGCTGCAGTCTGATGACGTCAGTTCTCTGCCATGGTGGTGTCTCTTGCAAATGGCGACAGTTCCTTTCCCTTTGCCGGGTGACCAATGCAACGGGTGGGTCCTTACTGTCTCTCCCAAGTCCCGTTTCAAACCTGTGGCCACTACCTATGAAGGCCTATGAAGGCTCGGTTGGCAGTTTTTTAACCTTGTGTCTGCAAAAAAACCCCAGGGAAAGGGCAGGTGCTCTGGAGAACAAAATTGACTTCCAAGACATCTGTGGAGATGGGGAGTGAAAACATTCCGTGGAGAGTAATTTGGTCATGGGAGAGAAAAGACAAGGCGGTGGAGACAAAGTGAATGGTGGGACTCGAGACACAATTCCCCCAAATAGTGCACCCTAGTGTATTGAACATTGGAGCGGATGGAATCCCAATAAGGGTGAGGGCAGGAAGCTCACTCTCATCTTCCTCCATTCTTCTCCCCTGGAGCCATCCTCAGATGGAGAAAGGATGTCCTGACCTTTCCCTGTAGTAGGTCGTGAGACCCTCACTACATCCTATAGGAGGGGCCCATCCTATGTCTGGAGGATTGGACATCCACATCTCTGAAGACGCAGGACTCAGAGAATCAGCTGAGGAAGTGGGCTAAGGTCCCCCCCACACTTCATTATCTGTCAATCAAGACTCTTTTGTCCAGTTATATTTCACTGTGACTGTCCAGTCTTCATCAAGCTTAGTGTAAAAATACATACTGTTCCTTGGGATCTTCATTTCCTTATGAGGGTCCCATGTTACATAAAACATATTTTAAATAAATTAGTGTGATTTTCACTTGATCATATGTGTTTTGATACAGGGCCTCAGCCCTGAACTTAGCATGGGTGAAGAACAGATATTTCTCCTCCCCTATGTTAGTAAGAAACGGCTGGAGCAAAGAGCCTCAAAACAGGTGAGTCTTGGTCTCCCTTTCCCTAGTGGGTTGAATACATATGTTAACAGCCAAAGAAAAGCCTTCAAAATCCCATCACTTGTGAAGAAAAGACACATTCATGCTCACAGGCAAAGGTGCAGCTTCTCAGTGATCTCCACCAGCTGTGTACCCCAGGACTAAACACAGATTTAGATACCTTGGCCCAGTGGTATGTCACCTTTCCCAGGTGGGGTTAAGTGTTTTAAGAAGGCACCCATTGAGAAAGTTCTTATTAACACCTCACCATTTCTCTGGACTGTTTTCCCTTTAATTTGATCTGAAATTTATTTTGTTTAACCTATTAACCAATTTCCTGAAAGATATTTCCAAAGCTCACTTGTGCATACAAAGCCAATTGTCATTCAACAATGGAAAGAAAAAAAAATAGGCTCCCTTATCTTTTTTTTAAATTTATTTATTCAGATTTCCCTCAGGCTTTTAATGTTACCCAAAAGGAGCTGCCTTGCTCTTAGTAATTCTGTTCTTTTAATATCATGAAATTGGCTTTAGGATGTAGTGCATAAAAAGTAAAAAAGAAAAGCTTACCTTGGTTAACCCAAAATCAAATTAGTTCATGAAAAGGGAGTTGTTTGTTTGCAATAAGAACTTTCCTCGCCTCAAAGTTTGTTTTAAAGGAAGTCTTAAATCTTAGAGCTACTTGTCATCCCTGCTTCCTATATCATTTCTTCTCCTGCTCACAATGTCACTACCTCCTTTTCTTGTTCCTTCAAGGGTCAGCCATCTTATTCCCATCCTCTATGATTTGGTGTCACAGCAGTACTCTGAAATCTCCTCTGCATTTCCACCTGACGTCACAGGAGTATCTCTCATTCATTCATTTATTCATTTTATTTAACAAACTAATTTGCTTAATCCTGTTTAATCTCTTAATTTCTTCAAGGGGTGTTAAAATTTTCTGTAACTGTCATCTCTTTTTCTCAACATTCTAGCAAGTCAGTGTTTATTTTATTTCGAGGATATATATGTGTATATTCAACAAACTAATTTGTTGAATAAGTCAGACAGGAAGAATATACACGGGCTTATTCATTCATTCACTGTTCTAGATGATCAACCCAACTTAATCTTCCTTGTCCTTTTATCCTTTTGAATTTTACATATTGTTTTTAGGAATTTATCAAGTTCATTTGGATTTTAAATTTATTGCTTAAGATAATCCACCATACATTTTTAAAATCACTATAGTTATTTCCTTCTCTTTAATCTCTACCTTGCAAATCTGTCTATGTTGTCATTCTGAAATTTTAAAAAAAAATTATTGATGCATAATAATTATACACAAATGTAGGATTCATTGGGAAATATATGTACAGGCACTTAACATCATTCAGTCAATTTCATTCCCCAGGACCTCCACTTGTTCCAATTTGCTTATTAGCATAGTTTTTCTTCTTATTCTTTGTCAGTTTTAGTAATCTTTTGGAGGATTCAGCTTTCCATTTGTTAATATTTTTACTGTTTGTTTATTCTCTAAATTTTATGTATTTTCCTTATTTCTCTTATTTTTTTTTTTTGTTTCTTGCTTCTGTGGGCTCAATTGAACTGAGTGCTAGGTGTACTTTTTCTTGATAATTGTATTTATACTTCTGTGTCTCCCTTTATGCCTTGCTTTAGTTTTGCCCTACCAGTATGACTTTTACCTTATTATCTAATTCTGAACACTTATTTTTTTCAGCCCAAGAGTTATTTGGTAATATATTTGTACTCCAAACATATTTAATTATACAAAGCAATACTTTTGCTTCATATTATACTAATTCTTTGAAATCTCTTGAGTCTTCCTTTAAATTCCAGTATGGCACCAATGTCTTCTTCTATCATTGTGCTTAAAGAAAATGCTCTCTCTCTTTGCTGAATACAGTTTGTCATTAATATTATTTTAGTTTTCCAAATCTTTTCTTGTACTTCCTGCTTAATCTCTTAATTTCTTCAAGGGGTGTTAAAATTTTCTGTAATTGTCATCTCTTTTCCTCAACATTCTAGCAAGTCAGTGTTTATTTTATTTAGAGGATATATATGTGTATATATGTGTGTATGCGTGTGTATGTGATATATATGTGTATATGCAGCTGTTTTATTAAACCTTATATAAGTATATAATATCTTTCTGCAAAATTTATGCTATTTTTGCCTTAAATTAGTCACATTGTATGAATACAAATATTTAATCACATTGTGTAAATACAAATCTAACTTTCCTTTAATTAATTTTTGTATAAATTTTTTTAATTTGTAAAAAGTATGTACTTTTTATTAATGAGCTGTAATATTACATAGGGGTAGGTTTCGTTATATCATATTTATACATGCTCATAACGGTTTGCTCAAACCCCTTCCCTAGCACCTTCCTTTTGTCTCCCTTCCTCCTTCCCATTTATTACTTGCTCTTCTCTACTGATCTCCCTTTTATTATTATTATTTTGTTTCATGCATTATCATCATACATGTGTGTATATATGTATATACATGTATATATATATATGTGTGTGTGTGTGTGTGTGTGTGTGTGTGTGTGTGTATGCAGAATTCATTGTGGTATAGTGGTACATAACATAGCATGATTTGGTGGATATGTACATCTAATCCACTTACAATTTCTTATTTATTTTATAGTAGAATTTTATTCATATTATTTTTTATTTTCCATTAACTCTTATTTTTCATCACTTGTTTTTTTTCCTGGTTAAAATAAAAACACAAACCCAGATTAAATAAGAAAAGTCTTTACTCACAAAGATTATTGAAATAAGGAAAGAAAGACAAAGCAATGAGGAGAATTCTCAGACTGCAATATTGTCAGGTTTTAAAATTTGAGCAGAAAGGATCTTCTTTTGTAAGGTGGAGTAAACAAGGCTATAAAGAACCAGGTGTGGGGTAGTGGGATGGACAGGTGGAGTGATGGAAATGATTGAGCAGAAAATATGTCTTTCCTTAAAGTCAGCATTCTCAAAAGGGGCCACTGAGGAAGGATTATTCTGCATCTCAGTGTGTTATGTCTGGGGGTGATTCAAAGTTAGGGGTCTGAGGGAAGGAGAGAAAGCTGATTAAAATTTAGGCAATTCAAGTTGTCAGATATTTCCCTGGATTGATCAGTGGGTAATAACAGGATTGTGGAGAATTTGTTTCTGACCTTGGCATGAGTGAAAACATGGGGGGATTAAAATCTGTTGTTTTTATGTAAGAAATATAAGGAAAGGTATTTTCAATAAGGCAATTCTGGGACTCCCTGCCCCCAGAAAAAGTGGAGACTTTCTCTATCTTCAAGGAGCATAAGTCTTAGGAGAAATTTGGCATTGTCACCTGCTGTGCACTGGGCATATAATTTTATGATGTTAGACCATAATTTACCTGACTTGAGCTAGCAATTCCTGTTGGAAATCTGTAAACAAGAAGCTATGGGCCAGGACACATGCTGAGAATGCTAATAAAAATACTGTCCAAATAGCATGAAATTGGAAATTATTCAGGTGCCCATGAATTTATAGAAAAATTCAGATGTATTTAAACAAGTGAGTATTATACAGCAGTGAAAATTTTTAGCCTCAGCTGTATATAACCACCTGGATATAGCTTAGAAACAGAATCAAATTTTTATAAACAAGTTTCTCAACAGGTAACATAATATAGACACTGTTTTCATATACTCAAAAATAAGCAGGAAACTCTACTCAGTTTTAAAAGCCAGGGAATTAAAAAGCAAGGAACAAATCAATAACTAATTAATGTTTCAAAATAGAATGTACTAAGCCCATATGGGTTCATGGGTGCATTCTACCAAACACTTAAAAAAGAAATTATCTTGGTTTTCTGCTATCTCTTTGAGAAGATAGAGGAAAAGGGGATATTCCCTAACTCTATGAGGCAAACATCACCATAATAACAAAACTACACAAAAACACTTTAAGATGAGAACACAGAATATCAATATCTGTCATGAACATATATGGAAAAAAATCTTCATCAAATAATAGCAAATCAAATTAAACAATGTATGAAAACAATTGATACCATAACTAAATGTGATTTATCCTTATGTATGCAATAGTATTTCAATGTTTAAAAATCCATTAATGGAATCCATCACATAAATCGACATCTGAGGAAAACTTTCAGGAGTTATTATCACACACATATTAGAATGGTCATAATTCAGAACACTGACAATACTGAGTGCTGGTGAAACTGTGGGGTAAGAGAAACTCTTATTCAATGCTGGTGAGAATGCAAAAGAGTAAAGCCACTTTTGAAGGGGTTTCTTACAAAACTGAACATACTTTTCCTGTGATATCTTGCAATTGTGTTCCTCTGTGTTTTCCCAAAGAGTTGCAAACTTATGTCCATACCAAAACCTGCACATGGATTCTGTCTTCATTTATATTGCCAAAACTTGAAAGCAATGAATATGTCCTTTAGTAAATGGATGTATAAAAATACTGTGGAACATTCAGATGATGGAATTTTGTGTTAAAAAGAAATGAGTTATCAAGTCACAAAAGACATGGAAGAATCATAAAGGCATAATATTATTAAATGAAAGAAGCCACCCTGGACAGGTTTCATACCAGAGAATTAGAACTGCATGACAGTCTAGAAAAGGAAAAACTGAGGGGAGACTACAAAGATAAGTGGTTACCAGAAGTTAGGATGGTGAATAAAATGAATAGGTAGAACACAGAGGATTTTTTAGGCAGTGAAAATAATCTGCATATTATAATGGTTATGCCATTATAAATTTGTTCAAACCTACAAAATGTACAGCAAGAAAGAGCCCTAAGGTAAACTATGGACTCTGGGTGTAAAGATGTGTCAATGGTCAATGTAAACCATTTTCAGTAACAAATGTTCAGGTCTGGCAGGGATGTTGATGTTGATAGTGGTGGAAGCTACGCATGTATGGGGGCAAGGAGTCTAAAGGAACTCTCTCTACCTTCTGACTGACTTCTTTGTGAGTCTAAAACTTTTCTAACAAATGAGTTCTCTCCTTCTTTAAAAAGGCAAGGAAATAAAAAAAAAACCACACAAAATCTTGCATTTGATCACATGTTAGGGAAAGCAGAGAGCTGGAATAGGGAAAGACCATCCATTGTTGCTATGTTTGCTATGCACAGTGCTGTACTTCTTAAATTCTTTGGAGTGATTTGGCATGTTTATATCAATAAAGATTAAGAAATCAGTTGAAAAGTAAAAAGGATAAAGATACTTTCATGCTGTAAGAAATAGACAACATTGAAACTAATTTGGAAGTCAATTTGTCCATACCTATAAAAACTAAAAGTGTGGATGACTTTTTACCAAGGAATTTCATATGTGAAAATTTTTCAGAAATAAAAACTCTGTGCATACATACAAAGATAAAAGCGCCCTGATATTTATTTTAGTGTTATTTGTAAAGCAAGACAATAGAAATCACCTCATTGCTAATCAATAAGGAAAATTTAATATACAATTCCTGTAGATCTTTTTGAAATTGTTAAAAAGGTGTTTTATATATTATACATATTTAATACATATATAATTTACATATGTGCAAGGAATTGTATAAAAAGGGAGCTAGAAGATGAATAATAGATAGAAACCATTTATCCTGTTAATCAAGGTGATAGTAAGTGGAGAGGGAAAGAGATTTCAATTGTTTTTCCTGCATAATTCTCTGTGTACTTCATACAGGAAAAGAAAAAAAAAACATGTTCTTATATTAGTTGGATGATTTTTAAATCATTCTTTTACTTGGCAAGTGTCACCTCATGAATAAATTAATTAAAGTTAGAAAACAATTGCCTACTTTTCAAATCAATTTAGGTTCAATATTCAATTTCCTTCATTCTACTCTCTTTCTCAAAGTCATAATGTTCAAATTGAGGAAGACATTAAAATTAACCATAGCTTATCAAGACCCATGATTCCTCTGGAAGAATTCTTCAAGTCATTAATACATTCTTCTTATCTTTCTCTGTATAAGGAGATTTTTGTGGATTCATTCAGGCTCAGTATCATAGGCGAGGTATAGTTGTAGATACAGAGCTCATCTGTTTATCAGTTCAGGTTTCTCTATGTCCTCCTGTCACTTTGTCATATACCATGGAAGGAGGGAAGATCATTTCCCGCCTGCTGATGCTAATAATCCTATGGAAATTGCGATAGTTCTCTAACCAACACAAAACATCTGTAGAATCTATCTATTCTTCTCCAGAACCATCCAAGATTTTGGCATCTCTTATGCAGCCAGAATCACCTGTACAAAACAGTTCAAAAAGCGTTCTCTCTCCTTACTTAAAAACTAATATATCCCAAATAAAGACTTTCAGATGTGACCCCAAACCTCTTTTGCCTACTTGTTCCCCAAACATGCCCTACCTCTCAGTATTTATACGTGTTCTTTTCCCTTCCCTTTCTACCATGGCACAGTAAGGATGATATAGATTTTGGGTAAATCATATATAAATTCAAACTCCAGTTCTGCCCATTACTGACTCTATACTCTTTCACAAATTACTTAACATAATGGATCTTTAATTTCTTTATTTTTAATGACCATAAACTAATCAGATGTCTGGGAAGATCAAACTAATGAATAATTATAAATCATTTATAATTTTGCCTATCCTAGTAAATACTCAATCAATATTTGCTTAATCAATTTACATTGTAATAAGCAATAACTCAAGATATTTACTTCATAAGCATCTGCTTATTTGCTGTTATTTCAGGAAATTCAATCTACTGATCTCTTATTTACCATATTATGGGTTTGCATTATTGAATTTTCCAAACACATGACTTATACCAGCATTATATATTTTTCTGTGGTTCTTTGCAGTTTTCAAGAGAGTATTAATAAGAAAATAATTAATTGATATTTAGTTAAATGTTTATGTAATTCTAAGCTTCTATACGGCTTACTCTATCCTTTCTCAGCTCCCATTTTATAATGATTTTAGTTCTAGACATCATTTTAGATAAACTTTTTTCTTCATTCTAAAACATCTATGAAAGTGATAAATCAAAGTTTTGAATTATACCAATATAAATGTCTACCTTGCAAAAGAGGGAGACTACTTCTAAAAAAAATTTACTTAGAGATAATGTATTTTGGTAAGCAATCATCTTTAAAGGAATACACTAATTCCCAAAATACCAACTAACCCGCCTCATGTTACCATCCACAGCCATTTATCCAATGTGCAAATAATTGCTATCCCTAGGAATAGAGTGATTGACACTATAATCTTGATTACTGACCATTCCAGTTTCACAGTTTGGCACTAAAGATGCACAATGAATAGATAATTATAACAAAGTTGGTAGATGTTAGGATAAAGGGTATCCCAAGTCGATGGGAAAGTACAGTAGGAGAATTACCTAAAACAAAGCATTTGGGATTTAATCCCCAACAGCCATTTCCCAAGGAACTCCTCCAGAAAACCTGTTCATTGCAATTAAGCTGTTCCAAATGCTGAAAAGAAAAGATGATTTTAAAAATCCTTTAATTACTTAAAACACCATCTCCATCATCTACTCTACCCTGGAGCTCCTGGTAACTATAGCACATTTTCTCCCTCAGTGGCCAATGAAAAAGTCCTTTTATGGACCATCACCATCCCATTGTTAGACTAGGATTCTTTCTTTCTTTCTTTCTTTCTTTCTTTCTTTCTTTCTTTCTTTCTTTCTTTCTTTCTTTCTTCTTTCTTTCTTTCTTTCTTTCTTTCTTTCTTTTTTTTTTTTTTAGCAAATCAGACAAAACAAAAGCCTTGCTATGGCTCTAATACTAAAGAAGTTAAGTTCTGCCTGGCCCGGGGTTGTTGTTTGGGGATTGCCAAATGCACACTGAAGGAGCAGCCTGCCTGGGGAAGTCATTTCGGCACTACTGTGTTAGAAACTACTTAAGCAAAGACTCATAGTCATTGTTCAAGGACACCAGGGAATGGTGAGCCTATTCACAGAGTGGGGAGTTGAAAGAATGGTCTCTAATATCCACAATTTAGCACACTTAAAAGAGACACACAATTACAATAAATATAATTTCTAATTTGTATAACATATATACATATAAGACTTACACAAACACTGAAAAAAAATTAATGAGAGTCCAGAGGAGCAAAAGACTAATTTCATTTTCATTTTAGAGGAAATAGAGAAAGCTTTATGGAAAAGGCAGTATTTAAGTTTTACTTACAAGTATTAAAAAACTTTCAGCATTTGGAGTTGCAAAGACAAAGCATTTTGGGTGTGTAGAAGATCAGAAACCAGCAGGAACATCACAAGTGGAAAGTACAAAATATGCTTGTATCTTCTGGTCCATTGTGGTTGGATTAGAGATTGATGAGGATCTTAATTGAGATAAATATAAGGAGAAATTTGATTGGCAGGTCACTCCAGTAAGGAACAATCCTCTTTGAGTCTTATTTACTGTTTCTTAAAAAAAATGGTGGGTGGGGGTGATCACATTCTATCGTGAACTTTTCCAGAGAATATCTTTTTGCTCTGGAACAACAAAAAATTCTATTAAAATGACTTCTTCCTGAGATCAAGGACTTTCAAGTCCTGCACAGAATTTAATTTGGATGTATGAATATGAATCTCCATGAATATGAATCTCCATGGTATGTATATTACTATGTTTACAATATTTATAATATATATATTCCTGTGTCTTTTCATTTATCATGAGAGAAGATCTGTCCACAGCCCCTTTAGTACTCTGGATGGACCAGAGCAAACATGGCTTAGGATCAGGAGGGACAGGTATCCCCACATCTACACCTACCTGTCAGCAAAACTGTTGGCATTGTTCTGGATGAAATTCAGAGCTCAAAAGGCCATCCCAGATTTTTACTCTCACTGCATTCCCGGAAGCAGATATCAACTATCAGCTACCAGTTATTTCAGGTACATTAGCAACAATGTCGGCAGACCTGCCTAAACAACTGTTTGAAAATGGAGATCTATTTCCTATAGTATCAGTAATGTTTGTTCACCAAATTCAACTCAATATGGCTAAAAGAGACCTCTATGTGGTTGAAGAGCCAAGTCATTCATTACAAATATATTACCCTATTCAATTGTCATTTATTTTCTTGTCTAAGAGAAACTATGAAACAAAAGTCTAACTCTTTGATACCATATCAGTGAAAGAAAACCCAAAGCATAATTGTTGTTCAGTATCAGTATAATCCAAAAGTGATCCAAAAATTTATAGTCCTCTTCCAATGGCAAAAGCAATTTTGCTTTGCAATGCTTTAGAGTAGATAGCAATTGTATTTCATTTGATTCATCCAAAAATATTTATTGAAGAGTTTTACACATTGGGAATATAGCTGCAAAGCCAGACAGCAGAAATGTGTCTGTCCTCATGGAACTTACAGTCCAATAGGAAATATGAATAATAAATTAAAAGGCCAACAAATAGTGGTCCAGATGGTGACTAAAGCTATGGAAAAATTATCAAAAAGAAAGAAAAAAAAGCAAATAACACCCAGGAATGTAGTGGGAGAGGTGAAACTAGCAGGAGAGGAGGTTCTGTAATTTCTGTTCCATGTGGGATGGTAGAACCAGGTCTCATTGACTGAATGATACATGAGCAGACACCTGAAGGAACAGAGTGAAGAAATCAAATCATCTATAGGACAAGAATTCTTGGCTGAGGAAAAAGCAAGCCAAATACCCAAGATAAGAATTTTCTTTGCATATTCAAGAAACAGCAAGGAGACTACTTTGGCCAGAATAGAGTGAAAGAAGGAGGTGTTGGAGGAGGGAGTTCTGTTGAGGTTACAGTTAAGGCAGCTCACACCAGCTCCTTTAGGCCACTGTACACATTTGTGTTTTACTCCTAAGGAGAACATAGAGGTTCAAGCAAAGAAAGGACAGGGTCCCATGTATGTTATGAGAGGACCGTTAAACCCATTGCTTTGGGAACAGATAATGGATAAGGTTGGGTTTTTGGAAGGACAGAAGTGGGGAGACCAGAAAGGAAGCCATAGCAACAATTCAAGTCAAAGCCATTGACCAGAAGAAGGCAATTAGGGAGGAAACAAAGAATTAGCTAGATTCCATATATATTTGGATGGTAAAGATTAGATGTAGATTGCATCTGAATTGTGATAAAAGAGGAATTAAAGATGGTTCTCTCTGAAAGATGAAGTTGCCATTAGTGGAGATAAAGAAGATTGACAGGGTAGTATCTTTGGGGAAAAAATTATGAACATCGACTTGAGGCATGTCAAGTGTGAGCTGTCCAATAAACATGAATGTGGAAATTGGATAGGAAGAAGGAAAGAAGCACTTTAGCTTGGAAGAAGAGTTCATGGCCAGAGATGAGTTGGCACATCAGTAAGGGGTTCGTGTCTAATGTTTTGAATCCAGGTAAGTCATGGAGGGCATTGCAAAATCAGAAGGGAAGGATGCTATGGAAGAAAGAACACAAATCAAGAAAGAAGTCCTAAAGTACATATTATTACACTAGAAACTATGCAAGTGTAGACATTTTGTTTTAAGAGCATACTTGTTATTTTTAGTTTGTGTGTCTTATGGCTGCATGGATTGTCCTCTTATCTAGATTCTGTTGATGCCAATGGCTAGTTCATTCATTCAATACAGATCATTAGGCATGTGCAACGGGCAACATATTTATTTTTCCTCCAAAGCATCCCCCCACCAAAACACAGACGTTTTTTTAATGGTGAGATAATGATCAAAAGCAAGTGGCTCATTGTTATAGCTGAGATCCTGAGTAGCTCAGTCTTTGCAGTAGCTTAGTGTGTATTGGTTAATTGGTTGGCGAAAATGACCACAAATCAGAAAGTGAAGCACCAAAGTTCAAATGATTGGTCAAAGAGAAAGGCGTAGATGAGTTAAAGAAGACTTATCTGGAAAAATCAAGATCCTGCATCTCCAATCCTTAAGCAATGTGCTGTGGCAGGCTGATTTTCTTAGACTTTGGAAACATTAATTCAATAAATTACTTCAACTCATTAATGTAATTATAAATTCATGACTGTACTTTTAAAGTCATCTTTTTTTTCCAACCTTTGCTCCACTGACATCTGAGTGCTATTGACTGTAGATGTCAAATTAAATTTCCAGACATATTTTCCTTGTGTTTGGATCAATATAGAACTGAAAGAGCTCCTTTGATAGGACATTGAAAGTTATTCCTCACTCATGTGACATATTGGCTGATTTATCCCCCTGAACATTTCAGTTAGATATTCACTTCCTGGATGTTTACAGAGAAATATGTTCTTGCTTTATAAACCTGAACTTCTGGACTAAGAAAAACAGATGTAAAATCTTGAACCATCTGCATATTAGATGGATTTTTAACAAACCCAATAGGAAATCAAATTTATAAAAGCTGATTAAGTTGTCACAACTGTGTTAATTATTTATTGATTTTTACAAAATTATTTTTCAAAATAATTTAGTATAGGATTCCATCAGTCATTTAAAAATGCTTTCCTTTGTAGCTTTTTAAGAGCTCATATTTTACATGTAGAAAAGGTTTTTCAATGAGTCAGAGAGTTTAAGAAATTTGGTAAAACTGATTTGCTTAAAACATTGCTTTCATATTCTAGTCATTCATTCATTCATTCACTGATTCTATCATTTATCCGTTCAGTGAATATACTTGAGAATGTACTGTATAGTAGACTGGGAATCAGCCAAGCAAGGAAGGTGGGTGTACAGACCAGTCTCTCCCAACATGAGATGTGGTGCGGCCAGGAAGAGGTTTTAGGAAGACATGTTGTTTAGGGTGGGTTTTCACATTGTTTGATGAAGCCCACTTCGTTTAAAACCCTCATTCCCTTCCTTTACAAAATCCCCAATAAAGTCTGCATCTGTTACATGAATATTAGAGTGAGGAAAAGCAAAGACGTGCCAAGTGTTTTGTCCATGGTTGGCATGGGTTACAAATAGGCAGTCTATACATGCATGGTAGCTGCCCTCTGTTGAACACTTGTGTGTAAGACTACAAGTGACTGCACACTTACAGCTGTATTTCTAAACATATTCTGTTAAATAATGGTAAGGTGTGGTATTTTACTTGCAACCTGTTTCATAGCATTCTGTCTGGCCCTCACTCTTATGTCATAGGTAATTAATGATTACACATTGATAGGGTGATTACTTGACTGTTTCCTACGTGATAAATAACAGGCAGGAAAAGTTACAGCCAGTGTGTCATGAGACAGAGCTGTGAAGCAGGGAACTAGCCAATATATGTGGTCATCTCAGGCACTGATAAGAGGGAAAGCAGACTGGACTCCCTCCCTAGGCAATGTTGGGTACCATGGACTGACCCTTGTTAAAACTCAAGCAGAGAGACACACATTGAAGTCAGAGGCTAATGCAACTAGGATTATGGCAGCAACTGAAGATGGCAATAAATTGTACTTTTTGAAAGAAAAAAAACAAGGAAGACACCACTTTGACTCCTTATGGCTCCTCATCTTCCTCTCTCACTAAATGTCATCTTCTCCCTTCTGTAGTTTGGGTTTTTGTCTGTTAAAGAATTAATTGACATGGGGAATTATTTGAACCTGTGCCTGTAGGAAATCAAGTGGAAGAAAAATGGATACTAATAAGCAGTCCTTGCTTCTCATCCAAAAAACAAAGAGACCAAAATAGTGTTTAGAATTCCTTTGATGGGACATTGCAGTGCTCAGAGTCTTCAAATAATTTTAAATTGGATTCTCACATAGGCCTTCTAAAGTATAAAGAGACAAAATAATGTGATGAACAAAATATGAAATTGGATTAAACAGAGTAGAGGGTATGTCCTAGCTGACCACATGCTCAGTGTAATGGAATCCTCAATGTCTTAACACTTCATTTTTATCATCCATGTAATAGAGATTGGAGTCACTTTCTTCTTATAGGATAGCATTTTGACAACTTCTAAAATCCATCAAAATGTTTGCTCTATATTCATTTAAAATATATATTGGGCATCTACTATGTGCCAAGAAGTATTCTTGGCCCTGAGACAGAAAATTAAATAATATAATCCTGTATGCGAAAATAAATAAGCAAAAGGTACAGTATGTAGTAGGTTAGATGTGTAAGTCCTTTTAGAGGAAAAATAAAGGAATGAATACATAGAGGGATTTCTGGGAAGGGGAAGGAGATGTAGTTAGGGACTCTCAAAGAATGAAGGGCTGGGAGAAAAAGCTGCCAGGAAACAGGAGTATCAAGAGGGAAATTCTGGTGAGTAGACTGTTCTAGGCATATATGTGAAAAAAGAAGTTCATGTGTTTGGAGAAGAGGAAGTGAGTGAGAGTTTCACAGGAGCAATATGGGGATTTATGAGCAAGTATAAGACCTTCAGCTTTAACTCTGAGATGGATAAGCATTGGAGAAAAAAGTTATATAATGGAAAATCTGGATTAGTTCATTTTGTTAGTTCAAGAATTGAGTCTCGGGTTGGGGATGTGGCTCAAGAGGTAGCGCGCTCGCCTAGCATGCATGTGGCCTGGGTTCTATCCTCAGCACCACATACAAACAAAGATGTTGTGTCCGCAGATAACTAAAGAATAAACATTAAAAATTCTCTCTCTCTCTCTCTCTCTCTCTCTCTCTCTCTCTCTCTCTCTCAAAAAAGAAAAAAAAAAACAAGAAAGAAAAAAGAATTGAGTCTCAGGAAAGTTGCAAAATTTCCAAAGGTTGTATGTTGAATCTGGGACTCAACCCAAAACTTCCAACATGTCATTTGAGATGAAATGAACAAGGGATAATCAGTTCCCTCTGTGTGTTTGGATCCACTCCAAGTAGGAAGTAGGTATAACAATGCTCCTGCAACCAAGACCCTACAGAATGGAGGTGTCAACACCACATGTGGTGCATCTATTAGAATTACACTCTCACGTGAAGCAAACAGCCAAAGGAGTTGGCTCTGCCCTCACTGAGTTCAATCACACTGTCGAATTCCTCCTGAACTAGCAATCTAGCCACTAACAGCATCTTACTTTTCTGCTCAATTCTGTATTATGGAAAGACCAACCTATTTCTCAGTACTTAAGGGTTAGTATCTCAAATTGTGGTAACTATAGTTTCTAACATCCTGAAAGAAGGCATTTCTAAAGTGGCTATCAAAAATACATATTCATTTAGTTATTGAAAATGTAAAAGCAATGCCTTCCTTCTACCTGTGGGGAACATCATTTTTCCAGTGGCAATTTGTTCATAAAAGAGCAATATTTGTGCCAGGAAATCAAGTGAAACAAATGTCCTTCTTGATGGGAAGTGTCCACACGAATTCGAAGCTGTAAAATAAGAATTTTAAATTCACCTTTCTGTGATTTGGCATTTGCAACTTCTACATAATTTAACTCATGTTGAGCTACATGAAAGGACTCAGTGGATAGCACTGCGCAGTGAAATACCAGGCTGATACTCTGAAATTTCCACTGTACCTTTCAAAGGTGCTTATTTCTGGCATGTGCTGTTAGGCATCCTATCATCATTCTTTCTTTGAAATGTCACCCTTGTTCTGTCAAAGGCTCCTGTCTGCATGTCTGACGAGCTTTGGAAATATCTGACAGGAAATGGTTGGAAAAAGCCATATGGGGAGATGCTTTTTGTCTCTTAAGTGGAGAAGATGGTGATTTTTGGACAGCACAGATCAGCTGAACAAATGCTAGGTGAGTTTTGAAAGGCAGAAAGATAATGCCAGAGGGTTGAGCAATTTCTTAGTCCCGCCTCCTTCTTGCAATTCTCTCAGCACTACCTCCATCAAGTGTCTCCAGATAAGGTCTCTAGAGCATCCGGTGATTGCAACAGCTTGATGTGTGCTCAAGTCTACAAGCTTTTCCCATTGTTGTAACTTTCCCCCAGCATTCAAACAAAAGGGGAGAGAGCCCATGAATGAGGTAGTGAACTAAGAACACTAAGAGACTTGAACTTCTAACACAGAAAATGATAAGTGGAGTATATTTTAAAACCCTCAATAATAAGGAACAATAATTGTTAACATAGAAGAAATCAGAATCCCCATGTATCCTGTCTTCTCATGAATTCAGACTATACTTGAAACAGTACTGTAGGAGGTAAAGTGCTCCAATCTTCTCAGAAGATTTTTCAGCAGCACCGACTCTCAGTCCCAGAAGCAGCTGAATGATAGTGGGACATTGTTGTTCTAGGCTTCTGATACCTAAAATCTAATCTCCCTACCAAGTGGCTACATTGCATTCCACACAGAGTTGAGTGCAGGAACTCAATTTACATTTTAGAAGTGGTTCTTCATGTTAATAAGAAAATGATACTTTGAGAGAGAATAAAATCCTGTGCTGTCCTGGGGTAAGCAAAATTCTCAAGTCATCCTTGTAATGCCCTTCACCCACCTTACAGTGTACCACACCCTCCCCTGGATTGAAGAATGAACACGAGAAGGAGATGGCATATTACTCCTGAGATTACATCACCTTTAGTGGCAAAAATGGATTTCGAAGATGTAATTGAAGTTACTAATCATTTGACTTAAAATTCAAGAAAAGAGAGAGCATCCAAGTGAGCATGACTGATCATATGAGACTTTCAAATTTATGTCTAGAGGTCAGAGATAGAGGCAGTCAGAAATATGCAGAAGGCAACATTCTCTTACTAACCTTAAAGGAACAAACTGGCATGTTGTAGAGAAAGACATGCAGCAAAGAACAGGAGGTAGTCTCTAGGAGCTGACAGTAACCTCCACTCAACAGCCAGAAAATTCCTGGAACCTCAGACCCATCACTGCATGGGACTGAATTCTACCAACAACCTAAAGGATCTTGAAATCATGGCCACATGGAACTGAATTCTAGCAACAACTAAAATGACCTAAGCCTAAAATGATATTAGAGCCAGTACCTTGATTTTAGCCATATAAGATACTAAAGAGAAAATTCTGCTCAACCAAGTCTAGATTTCTGATGTACAAATATAGTAAGATGATAAATATTACCTTAGCTCACTCACTTTGTGGTAACTTATTATGTAGCAATAGAAATAATACATTTCCCTTCACATTGGAAGAATGGCCAAAATCTAAGTACTGTGCCCAGGATGTGGTAAGCCTTTTGTGAATCATCATTAAGCCTTCTGTAGGGAAAGAGTATAAGAATGAATACTTTTATGTGTGAGAGCATAAGAAAGATACAGGACTCCTCATAAAAGGGTAAAGAAACCTATGAGTCTCAATAATCTATGCACATCAGTGAGCAGGCATTAAACTGAGCCCACATGTATCCTTTCCCAACAAATTACAAGGGTGAGTAAAACAGGAGAAGAAATGCTGGAAAAGGTAAAGACCAAAGGGATAGGATCAGAGAACTAATCTCACCAGGATGACTGGCAATATGGGCACTGACCAGTCAGTATGTACCGAGATGCTGTCTGTGGGCCAGTCTTCAAGTGAGTGGAGCAATGTTTTCCCTGTGGTGTGTAGTGTCATCCACACTTCAGAGTGACAGCCATTGTTCTAGTCACTGGGAAAATAGTCCTGGTTCTGACCAAGCCAAATATGACTAAATCAAATATGAAATTACATTACTTACATCTTGTTTGAGTCAGCCTTTTTGCCACTGGGACCGAAAGAACAAACAAGAACAATTAGAGGAAGAAAAGTTGGGGCTCCTGGTTTTAGAGTTTTCATTCCTGTTCCATTCCTCCAGGGTAGAGGTGAGGCATAACATGATAAGGGAAGAGTGTGGTAGAGGAAAGTGGCTCAGGACATGATCAGGAAAGACAGAGAGAAACAGAGAGAGGGAAACAGACATTCCACTCACCAGATACAAAATATATACCCCACTAACCCACCTCTTCTAGCCACACCCTACCCACATCCAGTTATCACACAGTTAATCCCTAGCAGGGGATTAATTCACTGATGGGGTTAAGATTCTCATAACCCAATCATTTCTTCTATAGACCTCCTTGTATTGTTTCACATCCAAATCAAAACATTTTGTCCCTGGCCCCAAAAGCTCATGACCACCTCACAATGCAAAACACATTTGGTCCATTTCCAAGAGTCTCCATAGTCTCAACAGTTCCAAGATCGCACAAAAGTTCAAGTCCAAAGTCTCCTCTGAGATTCAAGGCAAACTCTCAGTATGAGCCCCGGTAAAAATCAAAACTAAGTTACGTATACCCTGTATATAGAGGCACATAGTAGACATTCTATTTCACAATGGATAAATGGGAGCATAGAAAGAGGGGATGGAACCAGAGAAAGACTGAAATTGAGCCTGGCGAACAAGTCCTGTAGTTCTGTGTCTGGCATCTGGAACACATGGCATTGTAATGTTCTCTCAAAAGGGCTTGTTCGGCTCTGCCCCTGTGGCCTGTTTTTGCAGCCCATCTGGCCTCTCTCTTGGCTTATCTATGCTTGATTCCTGCAGTTTTCCTTTGCAGATATTTCATAGTACTGGCATTTCTTAATCTTGGAGGTCTCCACTGCAGCTTCAGCTACTTCCTCTGTTTAGCCCCCTTTTAGGGACTATTCATAAAGAACCCAACCCTGTTGCACTTTGCCTGGCCCTCCAGGCCTACCTAGGTCCCCCTATACAAGCAGGGTATCCCACTGGTCTCTTCTCAAAGGAAGTTTTACTTTTAGTCAATTAAGCCTGAGATGGTATGGTATTGCCAAATCCTGAGATGCTGCTTTCCAGCAATCTTTCTTATTGTCTCTGAGCAAATTCTTCAGCACTTCTTTACTGGTAGTAATTTCTTTTAAAACTGCAATTTTTCTTAGCTCCAGTTTTACTCCTGCCTTTCAAGTCCAAGGTTTCAAAATCTTTCTGCCATGATTTCCACTCCTGAATATCACTATAAACATGGATAAAAAAGCTGCCAGAAATATCCATGTCACCATCTGAATACCATGCTGTCTAAAAATTTCTTCCTCCAGATTAATATTAAATCACCTTTCAATTCAGCCTTGCAGAAAGTCTCAGGACATGGGCAAAAAGCATACAACCTTTTAGTCAAAACATAACATGAATGGCTTCTAATCCAAGTTCCAGTACAGTCCTCTCCTCTGAAACCTCATGAGCCCTGTCTTTACTATGCACCATCTTATTGATACTCTGATATTCTAAGTTCCCACCAGAATTGTTTTAAGTTATGCTTACAACTTTCTAAAGTATTTCCAGCTTGCACTGCTAAATGTTTCAAAATTCCTCCCACAAATTCTAAAAAGCTTCAAAAGCTTCTGAACCACATGGTTAGGTTAATCACATAAATGAACCCACTTCTGGTACCAGTTTCTCTTTTAGTCAGCTTTTTCACTCTTGTGACTAAAAGACCTTACAAGAAAATTTTTAAAAAGGAAAACTTTATTTGGGGGTTCATGGTTTCAGAAATCTCAGTCTGTAGACAACTGTCCCCATTCTTTGGAACTTGAGGTAAGGCAGAACATCATGGCAGAAGAGTATACCTGAGGGAAGTGGCTCTCATGATGATAAGAAAGCATGAAGATTTTACTTGCCAGAAATAAAATATATACCCCAAAGTCATACCCCCAATGTTCACCTCCTTCCGCCATACTACACCTGCCTTTAGTTGCTACTCAGTTAATCTCCATCAGGGTATTAATTCACCAACTAGGTCAAGGCTCTCATAACCTAATTATTTTACCTCTGAATGTTTTTGCATTGTCTCACAAATGAGATTTTGGAGGACACCTAATAAATATTTAAACCATAACACCCCACCATAGCCTCAAATTTCTTGTGTTCCTAGCTATGAGAGAGAGAGAGAGAGAGAGAGAGAGAGAGAGAGAGAGAGAGAGAGAGAGATTCTTCTTAAATTGAATACAACTCTCTCCATGAACCTTCTATCCATTACCATTGAAGATGTCCTCAACAAGTGGATTTCTCGCTGATAATCATTCATGTGCTCCTAAAACTGTGCTATCCACAGTTGACTGCTCTTGTAGCTGCAATTCAACCAATGCACAGAAGAATGAGGTATAAATCCCAAATTATCTTAATTCTTCCTTATTCATCTAGTGATTTTTTATTAGTGGTGGATTCAATTGAAAACTGAGTTCTAACTGGTGATAGGCTGTTATTGTCTTACTTTGGGTCATCCCAAAGGCAAAGCCTAAAACAGGATGTTGGTGCCAATAGATTATTTGGGAGAAGAGCCCATGAAGCTCGGGTAAACAATGTAGAAGAGAATGCAGGGCAATAAGGACATACTGATAAACAGTCCTATGGAAAACTGGGACTCAATCTTTTGAGAAACCACATTGATTATGCTCAGAATCATCTCACCCAAAGGAATGGATATGGGCCCCTTTATCCATTATATTTATTTCCCACATTTTGAGGATTTTCCTCAAGAATAATAACTCTCTCAGCTGTACCTATGTATAGCTAAGCATGCTCCTCTTTTTTGCATTGTCTCACACATGAGGTTTGGGAGGACACCTAATAAATATTTAATTTCTCTGATGCCAGAGAAAGTCCTTAACAGAAAAGAAGAAAGACCAGATACTCCAGTTGGATGGCAATTATGTGTGGGGAACCGCCCACCACAGTCATTAGTGAACTCAGGTAGACAAAAGAGATATAGGACAAAGCATCAACCATGTCACTAGAGGTGGTAAAGCAGGTGGATGAAACCTGGGATCTAGTCCCAAGTCCTGCCCTTGCCACACTTTGAGACTCTTGAACTATTTCTGAATTAACTGGGACCTCAATTTCTTAAACTATAATCCTGCAGTCTCCACTTATGTATACCAGAACTAATTACCAGAGGATCATGTAAATACACCAAAAATTGTATGTACTTTATTTAAAAAATGGAAAAAATTGCCAGGTCCAATTTGGCATGCTGATAATTCCAGCAGCTCAGGAGGCTGAGGCAGGAAATTCACAAGTTCAAAGCCAGCCTCAGAAAAAGCAAGGTGCTAAGCAATTCAGTGAGACCCTGTCTCTAAATAAAATACAAAATAAGGCTGAAGATGTGGCTTAATGTCAAGTACCCCTGAGTTCAATCCCTGGTACAAAAAAAAAAAAAAGAAAAGAAAAATTTTAAATAGAGTGTGGAGCATAAATGGGTTACAGTAAGAACACAAAGCCTGCTAAACATGACCATGTTGGTCTTTTACATTTTCATTTTGTGTATATGCACACCTTTATCAGTAAGAGATTCTGGTTTTAAAATAACATCAAATTGAAAATATTTTTCTGGACCCAATTTAAGGAAATGTATAAAATTCCTGTAGGAGAGATGGTGCTGTTTGTGGGTCTTACTTACGAGAGGCATTTTTTCTAGAACACTAAGTGAAAGAGAATGAGACTTCCCAACTTCTTGCATCTCACAGACCTACTGATCTATTATAAATATAACTATCCATAGCTTAAGAAATACAGTGAAGTCTCTATAACAGTAGAGACTAAATGTCATATAGCAGACAATTGTTTGAAGTACCCATATCCACTCTGATATAAAAATAGGGTCAGTTTGGAGAGGCCATTGTGAGTAGTTGAAAACAATGGAATAGACACAAGTAGATCAGGAATCTATGTGGGAGGATGATGATGAAACAAAAAGAAAGTCACCAAAGAGCTATTCCCTTACTCCCCCTTGTTGGGTGATGGAGGGGAGTTGGGAGATAATGCCAAAAGAGCCCTTATGTTTAAATTACTGTGGTTTTTTTAAGTTACATATAGCTTATTTTATATTTTACATATTGACTTTATGAATTATTTTTATTATTTTTTAATATTTAATTTTTAAAAAATATTTATTTTTTAGTTTTAGGTGGACACAATGTTTTTATTTTTACATTTATGTGGTGCTGAAGATCGAACCCATTGCCTCTACCACTGAGCCACAACCTCAGCCCAAATATTTAATTTATTTTTAGTTGTAGTTGGACACAATATTTTTATTTTATTTTATTAATTTTTATAGTTGTGGCTGGACACAATGCCTTTATTTATATATTCATTTTTATGTTGTGCTGAGGTTCGAACCCAGGGCCTCTCGTGTGCTAGGGGAGAGCTCTATTGCTGAGCTACAACCCCAGCCCTATTTTATTTATTTATTTATTTTTTTATGTTGTGCTGAGGATCAAACCCAGGGCTTTGCACGTGCTAGGCGAGGCTCTACCTCTGGGCCACAACCCCACCCTGCAGTCTTTTTATTAGATCACAAATCACCTTCTCCCATACCATATAGCTGAGTTCTCTACAATGGTCAAGGTTTACTATGTCTCCCTCCACTGGGCTGGAGGGGTCCGGGTTGGGGGCTCATTCCCTGCTGTGCTCCAGCAGCTCAAGAGCCTGCACACAGCGTCCATCCAGAGCCCATGCAAGCTCCTTGCACCATGGATGGAGCAAAGCTCTATTTTTACTATCTTTTTAAAGACCTCATCCGAGTATGCTTAAGATTAACCTGGAGAACTTTGGGTTGAGATTGACATTGCAGAGCCTTGAACACATTGGCCCAGTAAAAGTACACTTGCAGAGCCCTGTTACAACTCCAATGCTTTGCTTAGTGGGCCACATATCACACACAGTCATAGCGCCAGCATAGATCAGTCTTATCCAGTCGGTAATAAAGCTAATTCAGCCTTCGTAAACATCTGCGGCATCCCTACCCAATGGGCACCCTTTCTCATTTTCCTCCCACCTCTTTTTTTTTTTAAGAGAGAGAGATAATTTTTTAATATTTATTTTTTAGTTTTTGGTGGGCACAACATCTTTATTTTACTTTTATGTGGTGTTGAGGATCGAACCCAGCGCCCCGCACATGCCAGGCGGGCACGCTACCACTTGAGCCACATCCCCAGCCCCCCACCTCTTCTTTTATCTCCACATGTCAGAGAGATCAAAGATAAAGCTTGCAGATCTATTCTCTGTACCAATAAGTAGGAGATTTCAGCTATCTTTTTGGTAAGATCAGTTCACAGGTGAGTTCCCCGATCAAGGGCTTAAAAATTGGGTCCTCCAAAGAGCCAGGCCCTACTGCTCTGTTTTTGTAACTTCCTGGCACTTTTGCCACCTCAAATATTACAGACTCTCTTGTTTGTTCATTGCTTATGGTGGCTATTCCAATATAAATTTCATAGAGCCAAGACAATTTAATATAATAGATGTTCAATGAACGTTTATTGAATGAATGAATACAGAGACAAACGAGTGAATCCAGGCTTGAAAATTACAAAAATGTATCTTGGGAAACACTCTAATTCATATCTTTACAATCTTACCCATCATTTCCCTGTTGAAATATCTGTTAAGTGATTGTACTGAATACATCTTTTATCTCGGCTAGACTCTGAAGGATAATTTCCATCAGAAATACCTCTTGCTTGATATATTGATTTTTAATCTGTTAAGTACAAAAATTGTTCCCTCAATTCACAATAGCACCCTTAAGAATTCATTTGTCTGTTTTTCAGATCCATTCCCAAAGGATGATTTGCAAGTAAGCAGAGCTGAAAGTGAAGATTCCACCAAGGGTAGAAGCAAAGGAGAGAAAAACAGACTTCTTTTCTAGGAAGTATTTATATTCCTTTTGGCAGAGGGTCATTTGCCTCACTCCAAAGGCATAGTGTGCAAAGCTGAGCTTAAATTACCCTTGCAGTTCTTACCACCTACTTATACTCTTTAGCCATTGCTATTTTAACTTCATTCACTTTAATTGGCTGTCTCCTTTATTGTTTTATTTATTTACTTATACACTAATTTATTTTATGATAAAGCCTCCAAATCATTCACATAGAAGAAAGAATTTAAAAGTTGACAAATAGCTCATTTTAACCCAAATGGACTCTCTCTCATAAATGATTTGTATAGCTTCATGTTTCCAAGTCCCTGTAATTACTATTAGTAGTTTTAGGTTTTATCAATATGCCTAGCTGAGTCATTTGTTACATGTCTTCTAAAAATTTATATATTCTTTATTTAAATGAAGTTTCACTTTAATCATGAGGGGTTTCTGGTTTTCTTCTACCATACCATAAATCTAACATATTCTTACAGTAACAAAGAAAAAATATTCCAAAATGTAAAAGAGAAAATAAATGTGTCTCTTGACCCTTTCCATTTCTAGAACTCCTCCTAACCCAAAGATTCACTCATTATGTCTTTTTATTTTTCTTAACTGTGGATCTTAATAAAGGAAGTTAACAAATGCTGTGTAATATTTCTTCCCCTTAGTGTGGGAGAATGTGTTTCCTCAGTGCATTTCAGAATACTGATATTAGTTCATTTGTTTAACAAATAGTATTGAACATTGTAAATGGCTTCACATTGTGATTATAAATTGGAGATGCAAATAGAATTAATAAATAAAGTTTGTCTTCTGTCTTTGGGGTAAGGTTTGGAGGTAGTGGTATCCCTGTGAAGTAATGGAGAATGGGGAAGGAAAAGAGCTGTCCTGGGAAGGCATTCTGGGCAGAAACGAGCATTTTACAAAAGGTAAAATAGTTGGAGAAGGATTGAAATTCCAGTTCGATGCTGAAGCCCAAGATAGAAGAAAAGCATGTGCTGAGATTAAGTCCACATTTCTCCACATCGGCAAGATGATTTGAATTCACAACACATGAGGTGATTTTTCCTGCTAGTCAGAAGTAACTTTGGCCTCAGCCTTCACCCAGCTTCCCTGAGATCTCCAAGAAAACTCAGGAATGATATGCAAATATGGCATTTCCAATTAAGTATAAGCCACACTGTCACTAATATAGAGGAGTGGGACTCATGCCAGAATCGAACCATTAAGAGGTATTTCTCTGTTACATGTGGCTGGGGATGCATCGTTTTTTTAGCATTCTCTACCTTCATCATTAAACACATAATGGGAGAAAGAGAAGCATAGGATTTTCTCTGTGTGTGTTGCTGCCAATGCTTCAATACAAGAGTAGAACAAAACAGATCAGCCCATTCATATCTATTCTATGAAAAAGGATTCTTTTCTACCTGCCCAAGCCAAGTGATTGTTTCTAGAAACTGACATCAGCTCTGACATACACAAAATAAGAGCTTGCTTGTCTTATAATATATGAATTCAAGTGTAATCCCCTGGGTTAGTTTGGAAAGCTAAATCAAATATTACAAGGGACCTTTCAGTTGGGAATGGAGTCAGAAATGAGTACAACACAAACGTATTAAAGGCAGGCAATTAAATGCAAACAAACACTATTGCAGTTTCCTCCTAAGGAAATATAATTAGATTGCCAGGTAGATTGCTTTTGGATTATTTGGATTAAGTGTTAACATTCTTGAAAGTTTAGTGACTTCCTGGCATTTCATTCCCTTGGAAACCACAAGTTTTTGTTGTTACAGGCTAAAGATGCAGATTCTCTCAAATTCTTTGGGCATTTTTCTACTGTGCCTTTGTTTCTAAGACTGGGAATCACAGCAGTGCAAAATGGAACATTGAAAAGAACAAGGATTAAGGTGGAAGAGCTCTGACTGATTAAGAAAGCTGTAACCAGCAGGGACATTGTTGCAACCTTAAAACACACACACTGAGCTCCACAGTCAAGCAGCAGAATGGTCATTCTTGCTCTGAAAGTGATTTTGAGTATTTAGTAAGCTGTGCAACCACGATAAATAGCCCCTGAGCTAGTTAACTCAAGACCTTTCTTTGCTTTAATTTTTGCCTACTTTTCAGCCCATGAGACCTTGAGAAATAACCTTTATTTACCATACTGTTAGCTTCACACAGAGTTGAAAGTCACCTCCCAGGACGAAACACTCAGGGGATTTCATCTGTATCTTATTAATAAAGTTTTCCATTTACACAGACACACAAAATTCAGGTACCTAAAAAAAAAAAAAACATGCTGAACTCCTAATAAGAGATTAAAGGGAGAAGACCAGGAAGATAGCAGTGGCAGGGATCCATTAGGAAAGCAATAACGTGAGTGACAATTGACTTCCTTGCTGAGCTAGCAAGCCTCACCAAAGAGCTGGAGGCTCAGTTACACCATGAAGTTGATGGGGTCAAGGTTCACCCGTCAAACGCATGGACTTATGGCTATAACCTGGGTGCAGACATCTATACTTAAGTCTGATTTTAACTAGAAGGATTCTTTTGCAGTTTTTTTAAGTTTTCCTGGACTGACTTTTTTTAGCTGGCATATGCTGGGAGAGAAAACCATCTCTTCTTAACATAGCTGCTATCTTGGTTCATTCTCTGTAGCTATATTAGACCACCTGAGAATAGATGATTTATGAAGAAAAAAATTCATTTGGCTCATGATTCTGGGGACTGGGAAGTCTGAGAACATGTGGTGAGAATTTGAGGAGGGCCTATGTGCCCTCCCTGTCATAACATGGCACAGGGTGATGGGGCAAGAATGAGCCAGCAGAAAGGCAAGGAGTGAAAGCCTGAATTACTTTGTAACAACCTGAACTTGGGATGACTAACACACACCCACAATAATGACATCAATCCATCCCATGATCCAAACACCTCTCACTGGGCCCCACCTCCCAGTTCTGTTGCAATGGGAATCACGCTTCCAACACATGAATTCATAAGGACAGACACTTAAAACTGTAGTTGTTTTTTAACAAAATTAGGATGTGGGGAAGTGGGCATTCTGTTTTCACCTCTCTCATACATTGGCTACCAGGACAAATACCTGTAACTTTCTTTTAAAAGGCTCAAGCACATCTCGTCAACCCAGCCAGGCACAGATTTGAACTGGCCATCTGACCACCCTGAATCTCCAATTCAGTGTCCTCTTCACATTGTGTCTTCAGGCTGGAGCTTACTAAGCAAACTTGATAAGTCAATGGAATCTAATCATTTTCAATGGGGATGGATAAGACAGGGTGGTCTATTGGCAAATTTATAATTTTTAATTCCAGATGCTTTCTAGAAGTTTAGTCTAATCCTAGTTATAGCATTTTTAGAATTGAGGCAAAAAATATACATTAAAGGGAGAGATTTCTGGATTAAGAGGGCTTTGGGGGAGATATGAGCTCTCTATGAAAGGTTCAGAATTAGACCAGTAAAATAACAGCCTAATGTAGAGCTTTAGAATGGGGGTCAGTAAGATTTTTCTGCAAAGGAATGGATAGCAAATATTTCAGGCTTTGCAGTCCATATAGTTTCTGTTGCAACTGTTAAACTCTGGTGTTATAGTGAGAGAACAGCTTTAGAGAATGCATAATAAATGGGAGGGCTTATGTTCCAATGAAACTTTATTTATTTATTTATTTTAAAGAAATAAACAGTGGTCCTGATTTGGATCACAGACTACCATTTGCTGACCCCTGCTTTAATTCTTCAAAAGGAAGGCACTGATTACCCACCTGCCCCAGGTGAGAGATTGCACATCCAGGCACTTGGGGAAAAAATAACAAATATTTGTTTTTGAAAGAAGAGGGGCTCACGTGTGCGCGTGCATGTGTGTGTGTGTGTGTGTGTATGTGTGTAGACATTCATAACAGGGATGATGAAAAGGATGCATACTAAGAAAAATCCTTGGGAGATTTGTTATGTAAACACCACAGTATAATTACACAAACTAAGATGGCTTTGATGTCACTAGGAGATATAACCTGATGGGACCTCTGTCATATATGCAGTTCATCAATGACTGGAATGTAATTACATAGAACATGATTGTATTTTCTAATACATACATATACACACATATATATGCGTATATACATATACAGAATTTATAGATCTTTATTTATAAGTATTTTTAAATTAAAATCTCTTCTATGGTGGATTTGTGCTGTGTCAATTGAGCTAAACCAAAACTATATTTCTCAGAATCCCCTTCTTTGTACATTTCTGGGTTAGCATGGCCCACAAGTGATGATTTGTATGAGATCTGGAAAAAGGAAGGCTTGAAGTAACAACCTATATTTTATTTTACACTCTTAAGATTGGTGCAGGGCACTGATTTTCATCGTAGCTCATACTTTTTATTGTTTGGTCTTGTTATGAGGCAGCAGCTGGGCCCTTAAACCCAAACTGTGCTCCTCAAACTAGAGTTCCTGTCAGACCTCCTCCACCGGTTTCTCCAAATACTGATCAGATTCATGCGTCACTCTTGGATAGAAAGGCCCCGGCTTCTTGTGTAGCTGGGGCCTGAAGGTGATAAGAGGCAGAGGCAGGTTCCTACCTTGTGAGTTCCTGTCACTCTTACCATCTCCACTATCAATCCACCTCTTTCACAACTGCCTGATATGCTGTCTCCAGGCCCAGCACAGATGTAGAAGTATCTGACTTAACATGGAATGTTTATTTAATCTGATTATTTTGTATCAGTCAGAGTGATCTTACTTTTCTAGTCAAACCTTCACTGGTATGTCATCCCAACCAAAACATTTCCCAAAGAAAGGACATTCAAAGATTAACAATACGAAGTCCTAGCTTTTAAAATATCTTAATTGTAATGATACTAATATCTCCTTTGTGAAGGTCACACTATTTCATTCAATGCTCAGATTCTGTAAAAGTAGGATTCTATAATGTTGATGACCTATTTGCTCACAGGGCATGGACTTCGGTTTATTTTCCTCGTCTCCAGGATCGATGACACACATTAGTGAGATGACGGGTAGGGGACCAGTGTAGCAGCCTCTTGCCCCAAAACTAAGCAAAACCATCTGGCCCTTAGAGGAACTGAACCCACATCATTGACCTCAATTAACACTGGGCTTTAACCAGTTGAAGAAGTAAAAGCTGTAATTAATCCAATTGTTTTCTCCCTAGTTACTACTAATTACAATATTCTAGCCATATTTACTTCTGAAACCCAAAAGTTCATGCTCCTGGGGAAGAGATGGTGAAGGTTTGACATCACAACATCATCACTATGGTACCTTGAATGATTGCAGGAGATCACATTTTTTAACTCATCATACCTCTAGGTTCAAACCTGCACCAAGTTAAATAAGAAAAGAACTCCCAGAGTTGGAAGTCATACAGCTGTTTATTTAATAAGGATACTTGTCCACTATCTCTCATTGAAATCCTCTCTGCACTATATTCCTGCTCATATCCTTAGGAAAGCAGAGTGTCCTTTTGGTTGCATTTCATACATGTTGAATGAGTTAATTTTGTTGGCTCAGTTATAAATTCCAGTATAAACTTTACTCAAGTTTCACTCAGCTGAGTCATTGGACCAGTTGCCTTGTTTTATACTTTCTGCTCTTCTTAATTTCAACTTTGATGGCATTTAGAAGATAGATAGAACTGTCTTATTGTAAGTAATAATCCTTTTGACTACCTAATTGATTCTGCTGGTTATAGCTGTTTGTCTCCTAGACTCAGGGCATTGACTCTAGATGACTTTCAACAAGAATACCCCATTTATGCTCCTTGATGGATCAGCTCATTTGTGTTTGTTTCTATTGTCCTATAGACAATCTTAGATAATAACTTAAACTTAATGGTTACAGGTAACAGGAGAAAGATTGTTTGCTGTTTTTAAAGTTTCTTTTTCCATTTTAGCTCATGGCATTCCATATGTCTCTATTAAAACCAATAGTGCTTTTAGTTGAAAAGCTTTGTGAGACCCATTTATGGATGTAGATAAATGGATGCCAGTCTGCAGAATGCGTCCAATGATGTGGTTTATGCATCAACAGCTGATATTTTAGAAACGGGTTTTTATTATTGTGGTAGTCTAGTAACAGCTCTCAAAAATACTGGATCTTAATCCCTAGGACCTGAAAATATAAACTGTTGAAAAAAGGTGTCTGAATCTTCAAGTTGGTAGATTGTCCTGGAATTTCTGGGTGAACCCTAATGGAAACATAGTCTTTATAAAAGAGGGAGATAAGGGACACAGAGGAGAAGACACTGTGAAGTTGGAGGAAGAGATTGGAGTGATGCAACCAAGATCCAAGATATGCTGACAGCCAATAGAACCTGGGAAGACACAACAGATGCATCTCCAGAGCCTCTGGAGGGACTGTGGCCCTGCTAACATCCTGACTTTTGTTCAGCAATACCAATTTCAGACTTCCGGCCTCTATAACTGTGAAACAATAAATCTATTGATGTTTTAAGAAATCAAGTAGGTGCTAATTTGTTACCGAGGCTACACAAAACTAAGGCAGGTCATTTGGCATAGGTTAGTAATTCTTTATAGGATCCATCACCCAGAGCACAGGAATAGTTTGTCCCAATTCAAGACAGAAAAGCTCAACCATTCTGTTTGGTCCATTTGGGCCCTGCTGGCTCTCATTAGGAAAGATGTTGCAGCATACAGTCATTCTTTCCATCTTCATATGCACTGAATCCCAAGAAATATATTTTTAGTGTTAATTTCTTGATCAGTACTGAAGGAAGAGATCCCCAAATCTTTCTGTTCCAAGACATATGACCAGTAAAATGCTTCACTATTTGCCATTATTTTGGGGATGCAATAGTGATAAAGGACTTCTGGTATAAAGACGACAGAATAATGAGGTTTCTACCTCCCCTCTTTCTTCTCAGAAATTGTCACCAAGCAAAGAGAGAGAAAGAAAGGGAGAGATGAGAAAGAAGAACAAAAACTCCACATTTACTATAAATTAGTTGAGTTCAAGTCACCAGTGGCTGCATATCTTAGAAAGGCTGGTAAAGCTCAGCATTTCAAAGCACATAGCATATATTAAGGAGCAAACCCAAAAGTCCGATTTTGAAAAAAAAAATAGTTTAAGATAGGAGATACTGTCTTTCATTTGACACTGAAAAAAGTGGGGAAGTGGGTCAGATAAACAGTGTTCATAACAAGCAGTTTGCAATAAGCCATACTGGATAAAATGAAATATGAATCCGGGTGTAATACTGCAGCTGTTGATCTCTTTTGGATGGAAGAAGCAAAGTTAAACATTTTGCATATAAAACCCTATCATTAAGGTTGCCACTTGAAATCAAGGAAAATTGCTACTGTCCCAGAATAGTGGTGGAACCCCTCCACACCTGAAATTGTGGAGCTAGGAAGAACACTTCTTATGTAAACGGAAAATCCTTAAGAACACGACTCCAATGCACAATTATGCAAAGCAAATCTATAACCTATAATTCACAGTTGTTTAAAAAGAAAAAAACCTAAGCATAAAACTCATAGCTATTTAAATAGAAAATGTTATAAAATAATTACCTTTTAAAAATACCTTCTGGAACAGAAATGCCACCATAAAGAGAAACTTCAGGAAAAAGACAGCGAGAGGCGAAAAGTAAGCTAGTTGAACTAAGGAAAGAAATGGAAGAAAATGTTTCCTTGTCATGGGAATGAAGTTCCTCTTGGAAACTGGAAAAGAGACACTTGTGGAAATGCAAGGAAATACATAATGGACAGAATTGAATCATATGAGTGAATTAAAATGAGCAAAATTCACAAAGATCATAGAAAAAATAAATTTTACAATATATGCAAAATCACTTTTCCTCAAAAATACAAACATAGAATGTCTTACAAAAAAATTTAGTTTTAATTTAAAAACAAATTCTAGGTATAACAACAACAAAAACTTATTGAGCACCTCCTGTATCCCAGGCATTTCTATTACCACGAAGATGGATGAAGTCTCATCCACAATTAAGGTTATATTCAAAAAGTCAACTTGAAGGAGGGCCTATTGTGTTAAAGAAAAAACACAAATGAGCATCTTCAAGACATATGCTAATAAATTTACTGATTTCAAACTAAATGGAGAATATTTGGGACATTCAGGCAAAAAAAAAAAATTGCTACCTGTAATAGGAAATACAATCACAGAAGATCACAGAAACCTAGCCACAAAAATATAAAACGAGACAATGCCTACTAATTTTTGAAAGAAATAAAGCTTGATATTAAAACCTTATGCCCAAAGTTAAAAAAAATTAATAAACAAGAATTAGAGAACTATAGTTACAGGCACATTTATAATAGAAGTTTTCAAGGGATCACTTTAGTCAATGCAGACATGAATGCAGAAACTATTAATAGAGGGCTGTCAATAAGCATGAAGCCAAGTAGATAAAAGAGTAGCAGAACAGTGATCAAAGACCAGAATGTAAACATGATATTTAATAAATACATAAAAATTAAAATATTATAAAATTTGGAAGAGAAAGTGGTGAAAATGGGAAGGTAATAAATATAGCAAACAAAATATACAACTAAAAATCAGTATATCAAGTAATAGATATAAAATTATATTTAAAGATACAAATTTCATCATTAAAAAAAAACAAATAAAATATAAGAACTTCAGTCAGGTGGCGAAGGGGAAAATAGAAAAGAGTGCCACATTTTTGTATTTGCTTATAATGGTAATATCAATATTATATAAAGAAATAACTGAATATTCTAAGTGATTGTACTCAAAGAACTAAGAAAACAGAAAATTAAATCAACAAATTACCCTTGGGAACTCATGTATATACAATTAAGAAAATTGGTATCATACAGAGAAATACTTTTTAAAGAGGAAAAAATAACTAAAGAGCATAAAATAAAATATGATGACCTTAAGTTTAAATATGTATCCCTGCAACAAACACAAATAGGATAAAATCACCTAACTAAAAATTAAAAGCTCTCAGCACTGATCACAAGGAAGTACTTAGCTATATATTGTATGCAACAAAAATATATAAAATAAAGGAACTTGGGGAACGGTAAAGGACCCACAATAACATGACAAGAAAAGACAAGGAAATTAAAAGAAGGTATAGGTTCTTTCTTTTAGAAAATGTCAAATTCAGGAATAAGAGGATTAAATGAAACAAACAAAGGTACTTTATAAGAAGAACTAACAGTAAAACATGCCTGTGATACCAATATTATATAATAATACTTATAACTACTAACAAGTCATGGGAAAAAAAGAGAGAGAAAAACCCATAAAGAATAACTCTAGTAGATTATAATAAATATTTTTGTCAATTAAATATATACATTTGTCATAGGAAGTTGCAACTTACATTTTTAGCCCATGACAAATGAAATACATAAAAATAATTATGGCTATAGAAATTTGTAATAGAAGATGTACCCGATTGAAATTTATCAAGCTTCATAATTTGATAAGAAATAAATCTTTTAATCATAAAATAGGATTTTATATGGCCTCGAGAAAACCACAATAAACGTTTCCACATAGAAGTACTACAAATAACATTCTTTGACAACAATGTTATAAAATGTAAAACTGTAGCATCATTCTGCATTTAACAATATTAGTTATGTAACTAATATTAAAATTCAAACGTAAAAGTATTTTTCCAACTAGAAAATGAAATAATCGCTCTTAAATAAACTTGATGCCAATTGGAAATCACAAGTGAAATTTCAGAATGTCTAAAAGTAATGATAATGAAAATGCCACATAGCAGAACCATTTATATAATCTTCTAGAAAAAGATTACAAGAGGAAGGATCAAAAGAATTACACAAGTTGAGGTATAACTTCCAATTCATGTTTATAAATCAATTATTAATGTGATAACAAAAATCTCCTGAATAGAGTAAACATAAAGAAAATCATATATAAACTTCTCTCATGAACTGACACAAATATTAAACAAAATATTAACACACTAAATCTATTAATGTACAAGAAAAATTAAACACCATATCTAAGTGGGAATTATTCCAAGTATGCAAGACTTGTTAAAGTTTAGAAAATCAACCAAAGTAATCCACCAAACAAGAAATCCACTAAGGGAAAAAAGAAAAAAAACACATAAAATCAATTGAGACAGTAAGTACTGTCATCAAATTAGGACTAAAGGTGTATTGCCTTGATTTGATAAAGAACATGAACAAAATGTTAGAGGTAAATGTGAAACTCTGAAAGCTTTCTCCCTAAGGTCAGACACAAGGCAAGATGTCACTGTTACCATGCACTCTTATTTAACATACTACTATAATTTTGCCACAAATAAGGAAAGAGAAATAAAGGCATGTTATTTTTAAGAAAGAAATAAAATTGTTCCTATCTCCAGATGATATTATCATCTACACAGAAAACCCCAAGGACTCTACAAAAAACTTCTAGAAATGATAATAGAGTTCAGCAAGGCCACAGAATGCAAGATCAACATGCAAAAGTCAATTGCATGTTTATATACTAACAAGTGGAAAATAATTCCATTTATGCTCAAGAACATGGTATCAGGTGTATATGAAGGAACATAAGCACTATATATATATATATATATATATATATATATATATATATATGCCATCAAATACTTATTAAAGAAATCAAAGAACACTCATAGTTTAGAAGATTCAACATAGGAAATTTTCTCAAGGTGATCGATATGTTTAATGCAATTTCTATTTTATCCCCTCACGGTTGTTTGTTGACATATTATTCTGAAATTTCTGCAGACAGACCCATGCTCTAGAATAGCTAAATAATTTTGACACAGAAGAATAACATGGGGGAAAGGACTACTTAATACTGAGGTCAACTAGACAGCATGGTGGATAAATAGGTCAATGGAACTGAACAGAAAAATTAGAAATAGACCTGAAAAATATGCCTTGGTGATTTTTGATGAGCATTCTAAAGATATTTTATTAAAAAATGGTTCTGAAACAAACTGTACAATCAGAGGTAAAATTTGAACTTTGACTTAAAATCTCACACCTCATACAGACTTTTGTTCATAGTGGACCACAGATATATATATATATATATATATATATATATATATATATATATATATATATATATATATATATATAAACACTTTTATGTAAAAGTTGGAGAAAAATCATTGGTATATAGAGACAGACATGGTTCTTAGTGTTGACCACAAATGTATAATCAGTCTAAGGAAGAAACAATAAATGAGCATCACCAAAAATAAACTATTAAACTTTTACTTTGGGAAAGTCCACATGAAGTGAATAAAATGACAGTTTACTGGCTTGTATTAAATATTTGAGATTCTATGTCTGACAAAAGGACAATTATTGATTGCAAACAATCCAATTAGAAAATGGACAAAAGATATGAAGAGACATTTCTCTGCCAAGGATATGCAGGTATCAGATACTCACATGAAAATATGCTCACCACAATTAGCCAATGAAACAAATGTAAATTAAAATAATATTGAATGCATATGAGGTAAGTTAATGAAAATTAAAACAACAATGAGATATAACTATACACCTATAAAAATAGCTAAAATAAAAAAGTACTGAAATTCTAAATGCTAAAAAGCATACAGATAGACTGGATCACTCTTACTTGCAATGTGAAATAGTATTTTCATTCTGGAAAATCTTGGCGGCTTCTTAAAATACTAATTTACAAATACCATATGGCTCAACAATTGTAGTCCTAGGCATTTCTCCCAGAAAAATGAAAACTTATGTTCAAGTAAAAAAACCTGATAGCTGGGCAAAACCAGCAATAGAGACATTACAATAACAAGTAGTCTGGTTGGGGAAGCCTCTCTTGCCTTAGTGGGTGAATAATTCATTAGATACTTTGTCTTTATGCATGCAATTGGAAACAAGCTAAATGTCCATATGAATAAGGACTAGTTAAAAATAGAGTACTAAACAATGGCTAAAATGAAAGTAATAGTATTTTATGCACTGTTATAATCCTAAATATATGAAGGAGAAAAAGGTTAAAATCATTTTTATATTAGCCTATTTGCATGTACTAAATCACACAACATCTAGATCGCATGCACTTTTGTATATATTACAGATAGGTATATCATATATATATTTGTATATAAATGTCTGTGTAAATATATTTAAAAAAAATAGTTCTGGAAGAAGGTAAACAGTGTTTTAAATGAATTCCCCTACTTTTTACATAGTTTGAGTTGAATTTTATTTTATTTCTACTTCAACACATTTCAATGATATATTCCCTAAGACTGAATGTTTTTAGGATCATTGTGTTAGTCAGTTTTCCATTACTGGGACAAAATACTTGAGAAAGTCAAGTTAAAGGAGGAGAGATTTATTTTGGTTCACTGTTTCAGACATTTCAGTCCCTGTTTGGTTGACTCCATTGTTCTTTAGGCTGTGGTAAGGCAAAACATCCTAGTGGGGAGCACTTGGTAGAGCAAAGCAATTCACCTCATGGGGGTCAGGAAGCAAAAAGAGAGAGGGGAAGAATCTTGGAACCCAACAATTCCTTCACAGCACATTACTAATGACCTAACTTTCTTCCACTAGTCCACAGTTCCTAAAGGTTCCACTACCAACCAACAGAGCCACTCTGAGAATCAAAACTTTAAATACATGACTTTGGGGGAATATTTGAGATCCAAATGGTAACAGCTATTGAGGAGTCACAAAACTCTGTATTTATCCATACCTGGAGGTACTATACATCTTTGTTCATGGTTGAACGGTTCAACCTAAGAAAAAGAAGCACATATACCTACTTTCCTTCACCCTATCAACTAGAGCTTGGTTTTCACCAATAACATCTAATCCAGTTCCTCTCCCAAGTGTAAATACCAAGACTTTGTATTGTTAATATCACTTACTGGAGTTCAGGAAATGTTATTATAAGAAAGTATAAGACATGACTATCTATTATTGATATAGATTCTTATGAACTATACAGTTTGCTTTTGTACATCTTGGTATGAACTGCATAAAATCAGAATTTTTAATTGGAATTTTTTGTTTTCAAACCAACCTTCCCTATTTTATACTGGCTTTCCCAGATCATAAACTAGTGAGAGAAAGGCCTAGGCTCCTAAATTCAAGTTTAATATAGTTTCCACTATGCCATGTGGTCAAATACCTAATAAAAATGTGCTAAAGAGCCTCCAGAGATTATTGTGGATTTCAAGTCCAAGAAATGTTGAAACCCTTATCAATGTAGTTCATCTTCTCTTGTAAGTGGTTCGTACAACAATATGTGTGAGAAATCTGTACTCTGACTTGTAAGAACAAAATCTTGGGATGTACAAACCACCCACAAACATCCACACAGAGATTGTTTTATGAACAAGAATAAGTAGTCTCTATTCTCATTAAAGAGCTTTGTGTGATGGCCCCAGAGTATGTGTATAAATGAAACTTATTTTCCGGATGCCAAGGCCTCCTTAGTATTTATTCCCTGGTCCCTTCATCATCTTGAGCAAGCATTGTTGACTGTTTAAAGTCCAGGTGGCTCTATTGAGAGGCACTGTAGAATGCATATTTTCAGAACTGTTTTGTAAATCTGGACAGCACATCATTTCCATCAAAAAGATATTGCAACACAGAGATTTATCAAGCTCATAAATAAACTGTTTCTACCAGCCATGAGGGAAAAATTATTTGAAAATCCTAAAATTTTCACCCAAAATAGCCAGATGTTATATCCCCAAATTCTGTGGTTTAAGTAAAGCTCCCTACGGTCTTTTTTTCCAATCATATTCCTGTCTCTCCTCACAATAGCATTTACCCTAGCAATAAGATACCTGAGTTGGAATCTAGTTCCACAACTGTCATGTTGAATTAAATGAGTTTCCTAACCTCATCTGTATAATGGAATTAATAATGGTTCTATCCCAGTATTTCTGATCCAGCACTCACCCCTTCTATCAGCAATCAAGAAGTGTGCAATAAATGCACACTTACCATTAGTCTTGCACTCTGCTGTGCTGAGTTCAACTGGAATTGAGTAAAATATGGTCTTGGTCTTGTAATGGAATGCAGAAGTAAAGACAAGATAAATTCAGTAAACTGATGTAGACCAAGTTCTTCAGGGATGCAGAGTGGGGTAAATTCACAATCAAAAAGAATTAGAAATACCCTTATTATGAGGGAATAATTTAAGATAAGACTTAAAAGATGGGCAAAATTTAGACAATATGGAGATGACAATATAGAGGACATTTTTAAAAGCACATTGCAAAATCCCATTTGGTTTAAATAAAGTTTTGATGAATGGTAAGATCATAAAAGCTAGGCTGGGACTGAATCAAATCACCTTTGTGAAGAATTTGACTTAATTTTGTAAGCAATAAGCAAGAATTCAATGATTTCAACAATGTATTCATGAGATTGCATCTTGGTGTTAGGAATATTAATGTAACCATGGTGTCTCCACAGATGCATGTGGAGAAAGAGACTAGGAATAGTAACAATACTTCAGGGAATGTTATTGTACTAATCTCTGGAAGAGAACAGGCCTGCTGCATGGAGTTTGCATTACAGTGCAGGAGATACATGAAATATAAATAATACTGTCTGGTCATAAATAATAAAATAGAGCAAGAAAATGGAGTATAATAAGAGTTGATATTAAATATATTGATACCTAGAGATGGATGCTCTAAGGAGATCAATTTTGGAAAAAAAAAAAAAAGATTAAATAAAGTGAAGGTCTTTGGAGCAGAAACAATTTTTTTTATTGTTGGAAGAGGAAAGCAGCCAGAATGGCCAAAAAGGAGTGAGCAGAACCAGGAAGTAGCAAATGAAAGGGGAGAGGGACTAGTCTTGTGAGGTCTTTTAAGCCATTATATGGAATTTAGACTTTATTTGGCAACTTCATTGGAGTGCTTAAATTTCTTCTACACTCTAGAATGTTTTTATATTATTGTTTCTACTCCCAGTTTCTAAACTATTAACTCCTTCTTTCTGCCCAACTCCATCACTTACTTTTTATGTAGTGAAAATGGACCATGGTCACATGAAGAACATCCCATGAAGTGTGTGTGTGTGTGTATACATTATCACTAGGCAAGTTTAGTCAATTGTTTCTTTTAGCCTTAATTTCTGTTTTGTTATTGTCTTTGAGATAGTACTATTTTTAATATTATAGCCTGTCATCTGCTTCTCCCTAAGGAAATAAGAACTCTGAATTCATATGATCTTGCGATAATATCAATAGTCATTAGTAAAAAACCAAGAAGTTATATGCTAATAAAAGAATGAAAAGAGTTGAAACTTTGAATCTCAAGTGATCTCTGTGTAGAAGTTCAACTCAGCGTCTGGTTTTGTAGCGGCAGTCTCAGATTCCCTTCCATGGAAATCCATATAATCAGAATATACAAATCACTGACATCAGAAATGCCCTGGCTACCTTGGCCACTCGTTGCTCTGTCCCGCTTCCATACTTTACAAAACAAACCTGACCCTTCAGGTTCACCAACAGCATGTCTATCAACACTATCAACCCCAGTTAATAAGACACACACACATGGAAAGATGACAATGTTAAGTAAAATCGGCTATGTGCAAGAGCAGTAGGGCAGAGCCTAAGTGTGACATGGGGCCCAATAACAGGAATCACCAGCACAGACTTGATAGATGAGGTGGATCCTGAGATTTAGAGAACAGAAGGATGAAAATATGTGTTGACAGGTGGCAGTGGGTTGAATTTAGATGGGTATCACATTCAAACTGGCTTTAGAAAGTAAAATTTGGCATTAACAGCACAGAATGAGGGGATGATACTTAATAAAAGAAAATCAACTGTGAATTTATGTGAGAGCCTGGATGATGGTATTTAAATGGAAGAATAGAGGTTAAAAACATTAAATGGAAGCTACTTTTAATCTGTTTTTTATTAGAATTAGAAATTTACTTGCTTTGATCAAAGAATCATAGTCATAGATGTTCAGAATTGCAATGGACTCTAGAATTTGTCCCATCTAACTGGTCCATTTTACAGGGAGATAAATTGAGATTTGTATTAAGAAAGTATTTAAAACAGAAGTACAATGTAAACTTACTTATGTCTTTTACAAAAAAAAATTCTTCTGGAAACAGATGGCTTTCTGAGAAAAAATAGACTGAAGATAAAAGAATAAAATACAAAATAAAATAATAAAAAATAAATTTTAAGTGATGACCTATAATTACTTTTAGAAAAGATGCCAATTCTAGGTAATTTTATGGGCTAATTATTTCAACTTTTTAAAAATATATTCTAGGTCTATTATGTGATCTATTTGAGTACACAGAAAAAAAAGGGAAGTCCCAAATAATATTATGAATTTTATAAAATCCAATTGCCATATCTGGCAAATATTGGACTTTAAATATTGTAATCCAATCCTACTTTTTTATATAAATATGATTGTCCTTAATAAACATTAAGAAATCAAACCCAGAAACTTATTGTAAGACTACATTAAAACTAAATTAGATACACTCTACTAACTTACTAGTGGTTCAAATCTATTAATTTAATTCAAAAAGTATTAGATCAAACTCATAACATCATGACACAACACATGCCTAAAAGATATGTGATAAAAGCACCCCTATTTAATATAATTAAATTTTTTATTAAAATTCCCACAACAAAGGAGGAATAAATTTTCTTTTTTTGTGTGTATTGGGGACCAAACTAAAGACCTTCTTCATGCTCGACAGGTGTTCTACCACTGACCTATATCCCTAGCCCAAAGTTCACTTTTTTAACATGACCAATTTTAGCTGCTATCATTACTATTAATTTTAATTGTTCTGGCAGTTTTAGTCAATGAGGTACAATAAGATAAAAATAAAGTTTAGTTATAGAAAAAAGACCCCAAATATTAGAAATAGTTGAAATCTAATAAATCATAAGCCTAGTAAATATAAATAAAATATTCCTTATATGCATAATGGAAGAAAGTCCTGATATTTCAGTTAGAAAATATGGCAAATGATTGTAGTCATAATGTTTACATAAAAGGACAAATAAAATTAAAATAATCTAGTAACAATTATAATTACTAATTTATTGAACAATTATTACTCTATTAGGCACGACAGTAAGTGCTTTTATACATATTATTTTATTTACTATTTACTGCTCAATATTCTGCTGTAAAGTTGCTAGTGTTACTAATCCCATTAAGAAGAAAGAGGTTAGACTTCAGAAGATAAAGTGACCTGCCCAAGTTTACTTTATCAGTACAATAAATGTGGAGAAATAAGAAAATAATGTCAAAACTTTATTGGATGGCCTCAAAGAAAGCCTGAATAAACCAAGAAGTATACTTTATCTGTAAATAGGAAGATTAATATCATACGATATTAGTTTTCCCAGTGTTCATGCACATGTTAAATTCTAAAGTTTATTAAAAATTATAAATAAGGGAGTGTAAACTCCAAAAGTTTACAGAGGAAGAAAATGAAGCAGCCTGAGGACAAGCTTCAATCCTGAATATCTGGATGTAAAAAATAAGTGAAAGTGCACTGCATGACTGGGGACAGCCTTTATCATGCACATGCACGTGAGAACACAGGATGACATGATTTCTATGCGGCATTATTTCTCATCGAGTCTTTATTGGCAGCCCCTCATCCTGTGAAGGCTTTTCTTTCTTTGTGCCTTCCACAGCCACTTTGAAGAGTGGATGCCATTGGTTCATCAAGGAAAGCATTTTTCATCATATATATTTTGTTCCTTGGATTAAATAACTTTTCAGTGGGATGTTCAATAGATTCTTAGGTATGGTTGTGAATTTCACTGATTCTAAGTATTTTCCACAAGCTTCATTTGGGAAGATCTCTCTGTTTCTATGTATGTATGTATGTATGTGTCTACCTATCTATCTTCATCCATTTGTATTTCTATAACTGAATACCACAGATTTCCTAAATGATAAATAAAGGTTTACTTAGCTCAAGGTTCTGGAGCCTGGGAAGTGCAGTGTCAAGCTACTGGCATTTGGGGAAAGCCCTCTAGCCACATCACAAGATCCCAAGGCAGATGGTATTACATAGCAGGACAGAAAAGCATGCTAACTCAGTCTCGCTAGTTATAAAGTCACTAACACCATCATACAGGCCCCAACCTCATGCTGTCATCTAACCTTAATTAATTCTGAAAGGCCCCACCTCCAAATACCATTAACATATGAATTTGGGGGTTATGTGTCCTACACATAAATTTTTGGGGATACATGCAAATCATAACATCCTCTGTGTGCTGGATACATACACAGGGTTGAGGAGAGCTCGCTCTTGACTGTTTCCAAGCAGGTCTTGTCCCTGGGCCTTTATGGATGACCATAAAATCTTGTTCCCCTCTCTCTCATGGTCACACAGTGAGACTCCATTTCCTAGACTTTCATGTTTAAGTGGGGCCATGTGAAGTGTGATATGAGCAGAAGCACTGTCTGTTCTTGAAGACTGGCATTACTGAAGCTCCTTGTGTCTCTCCTAGTTTGTTGTAGAAAACATGCTGACTTTGGAAGTTGACTGCTCAGTTCAAAAGGAAACCAAGTTCCTGAATCACTGCTTGTGTTGGTCAGCTTTCCATCACTCAAGCCGATATATGGGCCCCTTGAATGTAATTATCCTGCCCCTGCTAACAAGTTGAGCCCAGAATATTCTTTTTCCTATTGAATGCAGGCCACATTTTTGATGGCTTGGCAATATTTTTGACCTGTTCCAAAATTATGTTTGAGTTATACATTTTTCTATATTTTTTCTTCTATGAGGGTTTTTTAAATTAATTAATTTATTTCAATTATGTTTATATAACAGCAAATGCATTTTCATTCATTGTATACAATTGCAGCACAACTTTTCATTTCTCTGATTGTATACTATGTAGCGTCACACCATATGTGCAGTTGTACATGTACCTAGAGTAATGATGTTCATCTCATTCCACCCTCTTTCCTGCTTAGCCTAGCTATCAGCACCCCCCCACCCTCCCTCCCCTTTTCCCAATCAAAGTTCCTCCATTTCCCCATGCTTCCCCTCCCCCACAATTCCCCACTATGGATCAGCATCCATTTATCAGACACAACATTCAGCCTTTGGTTTTTTTGGGATTGGCTTACTTCACTTAGCATGATATTCTCCAACTCCATCCACTTACCTGCAAATGGCATAATTTCATTCTCTTTTAATGCTGAGTAATATTTTATTGTGTACATGTAGCACAGTTTCTTTATCCATTCATCTATTGAAGGGCATCTAGGTTGTTCTCACAGTTTAGCTATCGAGAATTGATAAATGGAATGGACTCAAACTAAAAAGCTTCTTCTCAGCAAAAGAAACATTCAAATGAGAACAGAGAGCCTACATTTTGGGAGCAAATTTTTGCTACAAACATCAGAGAGAGCATTAATCTCCAGGATATATAGAGAACTCAAAAAACTTAACCAAACAAAAAAATCCAAACAATAAATGGGCTAAGGAGCTGAAAAGACACTTCTCAGAAGAAAATATATATTCAATATATATATATATATATATATATATATATATATATATATATATTCAACATCTCTAGTAATTAGAGAAATGCAAATCAAAACTACTCTAAAGATTTCAGCTCACACCAGGCAGAATAGTAGTTATCAAGAATTCAGACAACAGTAAATGTTGGCTGGTATGTGGGGGAAAATGCACACTTATACATTGCTGGTGGGACTGCAGATTGGCGCAACCAATCTAGAAAGTAGTATGCGGATTCCTTAGAAAACATGGAATGGAAAGATTCCTTAGAAAACTGGGTCACCATTTGGCCCAGCTATCCACTCCTTTGTCTATACCCAAAAGACTTAAAATCAGCATACTATAGTAAGGTAGCCACATCAATGTTCATAGCAGCTCAATTCACAATAGTTATGAGGTGTTTTTATGTGATGGGCACTATAACAAGTATTTTTCATGATTATCACATTCTGTAATCAAAAAGATTTTGATATATGATCCTAGTGTCATATGCATTTTTTGACTGAGATTATGTTAAACTCATTAGTAATGGCCACCTTCTCAACGAAGAAGAAAATAACAGAATTAGGTAAGAAAATATGAAAAACATCTAGAATTCTCTGAATTGGATTGAAAAAATTCTAGTGATCAAGAGATGGAGATACATAAACAGGAGAAAAGTTGTCAGCATTGATAATGGAGGCAGACTAAAGTTCTTTATACTGCCATTGTTATTTTTAATCTTTAATGTGGTTTGCTGGTCTATTTTTCTAGTTATGATATATGTTAGTTAGCTTTCATGTACTAGAAAAAAACACCTGAGATAATCAGTTTTAAAGGAAGAGAGAGTTTTTGTGACTCACAATGTTCAAGGTTCCAGTCTGTGCTGGTGTAGAAAGTTTCTTTGCCAAGAAGAGACAAGTGTCCCATGATCCCCTTTTAGAGCATACCTCTGTGACCTTAAGCCTCCCACTAGGCCTCATGTCTTAACGATTCCACCCACTTCCAATATTCCTAAGCTGAGGACCAAGCCATTAACACATGGACTTTTATAGGACATTCCAGATCCAAACTGAAACATAAGGAATCTACTTACATACACTGAGAAAGGCCCTTTGTACTTTCTAAGTGTACCAAAGGTGTGGGTGGAGGAATCAATTTTTCTTCACCAATTCAAGATACTATAGTATAAACAGAAAGTTCATTTCATAAATATGCAAATTAACAGATATACCTACTAAACAGAGAAGCTGACAGGTGCATCCTTGGATGTGAGTGAGATTCCCTTTTTAGGTACACAGCTGGAGGACCAATTAAAGTACCTGGATAGTAGCTTATTTCTTGTGACCCCAAGATATTCTTCTCCCTGGGACACCAGAATTAAGTGGAGCCTCCTCCTTTCTTCAGTCCTGTTCCTTCATCTTCAAAGGAGATAAAATGCATGAGCAACTACAATCCCTGCCCTCACAGGGGCTCTTCCTATTGCCACCCCAGACTACCATTTACTTTTTGGAAGTCTAATTGCCAAAACTTGGTGCTGTACTACCAGCCCTTTCTACTTCCTGTCTTTTTATTTTTGAGAAAATATACTGTGATAACCTCAAAGTTTTTGTTGATGCAGATCTTGAATACTTTGTTCAAAAAATGGAGGAGGAAGAAAATTTCATCTTAGAGTTCTTCAGGAAAGAATGTATCTCTCTTTCATGATTGTATCAGTATCTGCTATCAGTCAAAAGTCTCTTTTTGTCACTATTGCAGTGCAAACATTAAGAAATGACATACAGTTGCAGTAACTGTTGTGTGTGTATATGTGTGTGTGTGTGTGTGTGTGTGTATGTGTGCATGGGATACACTATCTTTTTTATAACAATATTATTTTTCCCCTCTGCAAATATTCATAAAAATTTCTGGGGTAGTTGAGAATAGAAAAATCAACATTTTAAACCACAAAATTAACATTTCCTTTTGAAAGTGGGCTTAAAATATATGATACTTTTCAACATAAATCATATTAGTGAATTTAAAGCCATTATGATGTTATATATTTGATATTATTGCCCCTTGGTCTGAAGCTCTTAAATCCTAGTTGAATAGGGAAATGTTTCACTATTATTCAAGGACATGCTCCTCGTGGCCAAAATATCTGGCCCCCTATTGAGAGCACTTTGAAAAGTTCTAGATGTCTGGGTCTTAATGGATATTGTCACATTGGATGACAGGAAGCATTCTCCTGAAAGACTCCAGGAGCTTCTTTCAGAGATGGGACAAATCAAGGTTAATTTACATTCCTGAACCTATTCTTTGCATTATTGTAAGCTGACATGATTGAGTTCCAAAGAGACAACCAACATAATATACTAAAGCACAACTTTAATGCTATTAAAAGCCAGGAATAGCCATGATTAATTACTACTGAAGCAGAAGGGAAGAAGGGAGGACTCTCAGAGTCAGTTTAATTAATCACTTGGTTTAGAATTAATACAGTCCCTCTAAACTTTCTGAGAAAGAATCATGGCCAAAGAATTAATGGTGTTTGCTATTCAGGAAATTGACATAGCTCTTAATCTAAAGAACATCTGAGGTGTCTTTAAGTCATATGCTTTTATTTTTCTTTAATTTAAAAAAAGTAAACAAAATTACTTCTGCTCTGGTTTTGATAAAATATATGGTAATGCAGTCTGAGGATTTGAAGAAGCTTTTGCAAAGAGATGGCCACCTCATTTAGGCTACACGCACCTTATGTGATGTGTCTGTGCTGATGCTAGGAAATCAGAATCCTAATGAAGTGGGCCACACCAAGAGAGCATTGGGTACAAGAGAAAAGTAGTAGTTAAACAGAGCATTTAATGCATTTGCATAACCAAATCAGAGAGCTTCACCCCATAATGGTTCAGCCTGAGTGATCTGTTAAAATAGCTGGCATTAGAGATTAACCATGTGGCTAAAAACTCCTTTATCATGAGATGGTATGAAGTGCCCATCAAGTTTCAGGTTATTGAGAGACATGGTGACATATATTTGGAGCAGTTCTTGTTTCTCTAAAGTGAAATGAATGAAGCAAGCACTGTGTAAAGTTCCTGCTATCTATTAACTGTCCCATATGCCTTTCCACTGAAGCCTCCCCACCTTGTGCTCAGGGAAGAATAGTATCATCAAGCCCCACCACAGCAACAAGTATTTGTTGATAGCATTGCATGGATCAGACGTGACATTTTTCACGTATTGTCTCATAGAACTTTATAAGTTGTCACAACAACCCCTTAAATATACAGCTGAGAATGCATAGAACCAGAATTTGAAACCAGTTAACCTGATGCTAGGAAAGACCACTGAAAGCAAAGTTATATCAGTTTACAGAGACATTTGTTACATAGTAAGCACCGATGATTCCTTAATACAAAGTATAAACATTACTTGAAAATGTAATTGACATTTACAATCATAGGTGGATCATTACTTTTTTTTTCTCTGAGATTCTCCCAAAACAAGTTCAGACACTGGTATCATTAATGCAATCTCCCTTCTTCCAAGTATTCTTTCAAAAACTGAGGTTCTCAATCTGCATTTGCTAAGAAAGCATCTTTGGAGTTTGATGAACCCAAATGAAAATTTGTCTGATCACCTTGCTGCAGACATCATTCATATGATCTAACAGTGAAATGAACATGAATGCTCAGTACAATGTGTATGCACTGATCATTGTTATGTGGAGGAAGGGTTTAAAAGGTACACTCAGGATAAGAGAAAATTTCTATGATGAAACAAAAGTTGATACAGAATAGGATAACATGTTATATAGATGTTGGTTTCTAAGGTCATATAAAAAATGACATACATTGAATATTCCCAGTAAAAAAAAAATAAAGTCAAAACATTACCAGTAAAAATGGTATGTGGGAAACAATACCATTTCTGAAGTTCAATACCTGAGCATTGAAAGAGACAGTTCTGTCTTCATTTGGGCACAAATGAAGGAGTTATTTTATGCTTGGGAATATGTTATATAAGTGTGTGCCTCTACACACAAAATGATACATACACCATGTGGCTAAACATTCATTTTTCCCATAGCCCTAAGGTAAACAAATGCTTATTGAGTGGGTTATTTTATCTCCACTACTTGAATTCTCTTTTCCTCTGACTTCCCTTGCCATCTCTTTTTTTTTTTCTCTTAGCTTTCTCTCTTGGCCAAAAGTTATGAACTGAATTCATTAAAGTTAAAAGTGCATATGAAGTAAATTCACTCGATCACATTGATTTTTAACTACACAAGCATAAACCTTAGGGATGGCTGCACTAGAGCCTTGAGTTGGTAAATGGTCAGATTGAATTGGAAAGGCAAGATGATGGTTCTGTTCTGTGCCTCTTACTGCATTCATTTACTTAGGAGAATAACTTCACCACCCTATCATTTGAGTCAGAATTGTTTCAAAATGATGATAATTGTGTTGATGACGATCATGTTGTTGAAGATGATAAGTAATGATAATAGCAATCAGAAGAAAAAGGAGGAAGAAGAAGGGGAGGAAAAGAATTATTATTGTAATATTTATGGAAGTTTACCATATGACAAGCACTGCACTAAGTGTTTTTCTTGAATTATATTCTACAACTACCACAAGAAGCTGTACTGTTTTTTATCACTTTCAATTTAAAAATTGGAGAATAATTTGCCAATTAGCAAGTTGCCCAAACTAGACGATGATATATCCAGCATTTAAATCCACGCAGTTTGATGCTGCAGCCTGTGGCCAAAATTAGCACAGTGTCTGTATCATTGCCAATGCTGTCCTCTCCCCTAGCTCCTCCTACCACCTTAGTTACTATAAGTTACCAAGTAAAGTACATTTTGCTCCCTGTAAATTTATTTCTCCTTGCCCTACCTCTGCCAGCACTGCTAGGTTCAGTCTTTCCTCATGAACTGTAACAATTCCTATCTGCCCAACTGGCTTTCTATCAGTCTTCACCTTCTCACCCAATTTTTTTCTGGGGCTGTCAGAGTGATGTCTCTGAAAAACAAATGTCTCCTTCTTGCCCCCATTTTGAACCTGCTCTAGGACTTCCTACTGCAGAGGTATCATTAAATACCTTGATGGGCATATAGAATCTCTGTCATCTTGCTCCTGTCTGCCTTTCTAATATCAGCATCTGCCATACCACAGCCACTCCTGGCTCAAGCATATCAGATGAATCTCCTTGTTTCTTATGTCATTGCTTATTCTGCCTGCTGCTAAACTTTTCTTCCCAGATCTCATCGCCAGCTTTCTTCTTTTCTTAGAGCATTCTTTCTGTCCTTTAGGTCTCACTTAAATGTTGCCTTCATGAGATGCTGTCCTTGACTCCGAAGGGTGAAGTGTCTTCTCTATTCTCTCACAGTATGTAATGACTAACTCTTGGGTAGTATTTAACCTATTCCATGTGGATTGTCTATGAGCCCCATACAAAGAGTGGTTAACATGGAGTAACATCCATGGCCCCCTATAAACAAGTCCCCAACAATATTTGGAGCCTTATCTCACCATACTTAACTGATACGCATGACGTATTAAACTAAATCATATCATCCATATACCTCATGGTTTATTACCTCTGTGTAATTAGTGGTCAATCATTCTTTCCTCTGTTAGTTTCCTCCAGTCCTTACCTACAAAAATCATCCCTTTATTTTCAAATCCAGACCAAATATCACCATCTTCTCAAAATTTCTCCTACTCATAGATGGTCTCTTCTCTTTTGTCTTCATCCCTCTGGCATTTGATCATAAACTTCCACTTTGTCTCAAGCTTCCCTGTCCACTCTTTAGTTTCCCCATCGTAAATCTGTCCTTTTATTTCTTTATCAGAATCAAATTTTAGTCATTTTTGTTTCACCTTCACATCTAATATACTCATCTTTGTCTTCTTCTCTATCTCAAGCCTAGGCTGATATGATGAATGATAGAATGAACACTAGTGGCTAGTTATGTGGATCATATCACCATCATCCCACATGTTCCCTGTTTCCCACCAGAAAGGGCTCACTGAAGAAACATTGGGATAATAGATAGTAAAATATAGCAAAGGTAGCTAAGGGCATTCTTTGTTTATGAATCTGGACCTGGTTTGTATCAAGAGTGATTTCTGTATGGTTTTAGTGTATTGAACTGAAAGTGAATAAAGCTCTAGCTGAAGAATACCAATCCTCAAGCTCACCTATGCTCATGTTTGCTAGAGACTCTTCCAAGTAATTTTTTATGCACTTGATGACTCTTCACAGCAACTTAATAAAATAATACTGTTGCTAATTTTACAGCTAAGAAAACTGGGTTATGGAGAGGTTATGCAGTTTATGCAGGATCACAGAGATTGTAAGTGGGAGGTCTGTCAGTGTGATATTTGAAATATGTACTTTATCCCTGCATCCTGTTTCCAACTTCCCAAATACTTGAATGCCAAAGTGATAATTTTCTTATGTATGTTAATTAGTTGACTGATGCCTGGCAGGCACTTTGGGGACTGGTTCCAAGAAAGACCAAGGCAGGAGTAGGTGAGGACCTGAAGCTCTACCACCCAAACTTGAGGGAAGGGAGAGGGGTTAAAAGTTATATAGGTCAATGATTTAATAAATCATGCCTCCATAATGAAACTTCTACAAAAACTCAAAAGAAAAGCATTTGAAGAGTTTCAGGATAACTGAAACATGGAAGTTCCTGGAGAGTAGTTCACCCTTCATGAGGAGAAAGTATACAGAAGTTCCACACTCTTTCCCCTATATCTTGCCTCATCCATCTGTTCATATGACATCCATCAGTATCTTCTATAATAACTTTTGTCATAAATCAGTAAACATCAATATTTCCATGAGCTCTGTGAGCTGCCCTAGCAAATTAATTAAACCTATAAAGGAAGTTGGAGGAATTTATTTATAGCCAGTTGGTCAGAAGCACAGGTAAAACAAACTGGGACTTGTGACTGGCATCCCAAGTGGGGAGGGAGTAGTCTTAGTAACTTAGCCCTGAACTGTGAAATCTGACACATGGATAGATAAAGTCAGAACTGAATTATATTAGAGGATACCCAGCTGATGTCCACTGCAGAATGAGTAGCTTCCTTGACGGTGGATAAAAATTCTCATATTGGTTAGAGGCACAGAAATGATCTGGGTTGTTAGAATGTAGTAGGGGAAACTGAGTTTGTTTATTCCCATGATACTAGAGGGAATAAAATCCATGTGACTAATTAATACCCAAACTCTTAACAATGAAGTTCCCTTCTTTAGAAAGTTTCTTGACTTACCATACAGAAGAGGGAAAGCAATAATGTCTCATTCTCTGGAGATTTATCCATCACAAGGTTTGGCAACCTTGGCACTACTGACATATACTGGATAATTATCTGTGGTGGGGCTCTGTCTTGTGCAATTCAGAATACTTAGCAGTATTCTGGCCTCTACCCTCCATTATACTCCCAGTTTTGGTAGTCAGGAATGTCTCTAGATATTGCAATGATACTGGTTCAGAATTCCTTGGTTTAAAGGAAGAAGAAAACCTCCTTGGTTGGATAGCTTCTTCAATAACAATTCAAATAATATGCCAAAGAGAATATTGCAGGAATAACATTGCAACTTTGGCTAGAACAGTTGTTCTCAGCTCTGCAGTCATTACAGCAGTTTCCTGAAGGTGTTTAACATTTATGATTGTCCAAGGAACATGTATCAGAACCTTGGATAGTGAACAGGGCAGCTGAGACAGTAATAAAACTCATCTCCCATGGGGTACAAGGGACCAAAAACTTTCCTGGATATTCTATAGAGTTCATATGAAACTGGTTTCAACATTTTCACCCTGATAAAATCCAGTTACAATAGTCACTGAGAGTGATCTTTGAGAGGAATAGCCATAAAAGAATACTTCAAGAAGAAATATGTGGAAAAGGAGAGGGACTGCCCCAAATTGCCAATTAGTAGCAGGACCAGGTGTTTTAATGTATTACTCATTTGTGAATTTTAAATCTTTAAAAATTAGTGGTAGGGAGCTTCTTTCCAAACCCCCATCTGCCATTACAACAAAGAATAAAAGCTTGGTCTTTGCTTTGTATAATTCTACTACATTACCCAATTAAAAAGATTCTGTATATCTAAAGTCTAAATAAAGAGTAATTAACTGAAGAACACTTGCATGTTTGAAAGACACAAAGCTGAAAAGTCAAGACGTTTTAAAGAGCTTTTCAGGTGGAAAGACAGGCAGCATGATTGTAATTCTTAGCTTGGAGTTGGATATGTTGAAAACATCCTTCTGGTTAGCACTCAGCTTTTACCTGGTGACCCTCGTCCTGGTATTTCTGCTCAATAGCTGAGATGTTATTACCAAAGGGTAACTCTTAAGCTGGCCCAAATTTCAGTTAACAGATGGAAGGAAACCATTAACATTATTATTTGTAAGACTTGCTGTGAAGAGTAAGTATAACATTCTGGCATGATGGCCCATGCCCGTAATTCCAATTGCTCAGATGGCTGAGGTAGGAGGATGGTGAGTTCAAAGCCAGCCTCACCAACAGTGAGGTGCTAAGCAACTCAGTGAGACTCTGACTCTAAATAAAATACAAAATGGGACTGAGGATGTGTTCAGTGGTTGAGTGCCTCTGAATTAAAAAAAAAAAGAAAGAAAAAAGAAAGTATAAGAAAATTTAGCCCTGTATGTTCTCCTCATGAGCAGTACTTGGTCACATATTTGGAGAATGTCATTGTCTAAATTTACTGTCATAGTGAGAGCATTTTGGAACAATGTAAGAAAATCCTACTTTCTCCCTGTGGCCACCTATGACTTGAGTCATGTCACTCAATTAGGGACCTTTGCACCTTCATTTTCTCATCTATAAGATGAGGATAATATTATCTATATTAAAAAGTTTCTGAAGAATATTGTAATTTATTTTCTCCTCTTCCTTCTCCTGGGCATTTTGTGCTTGCCAGAAAGGGTATAAACTATCTAAGGACATTGCATATAGTATTGTTCCAGCACAACATAGCTTCTCTCCTCTGTTTTATCATGCCTTTATTCATGCATGCAGTGGATTGATTTTCTTTGCTGCCACCCAGCAGTCACAGACAGAAAGAGGTCCTGAGAGCTTGGCTCCATTTACATTGGGCAGATTTTCCATGTGCTCTGTGCTGCACAAATGTCTATTATTTTCTATTACTTATTTTTCTGTCATTCCTATAAGAACCACATTTTATACTTTGTCAAAACAGGGTCTCTATGCAGATTTCCTCTGCTGATGTGCTCCAACATCCTCAGAAATAGCTGGGAGGCAATTCACAGAACAATTCACAAAGAGCATCCACAAGTTCACTGTCCTCTCATTTCCTGCCCTGGCCTTCCAAGGTTCTGTAGAGTAACAGAACAGAACAGAGCAGAGAAAAACTGTATGAAAAGAAATTGTTTACCAAGATGTTATTTTTGAGACCTAGGTACCATTTAAAAGGTGTTTGATTGAATTCAACCTTTACCACAATCTCCGTTATATTAAAAATCTGTTATTTTATTTTATCTGGGGACATTTGGTGACAGCAAGTGGCATTTTTCAGTACCTGCTCAGAAGGCTGTGAGTAAAAAAATCTCAGAATCAGGAAGTGGATAGTCAGTTTCTTCCCACCCAAGTAAAGTGGGAATTGGGAGGTGATTTTAAACATGCGTTTTCTGGATCCACAGTGTTCTTTAGAAATGCCTGTGAGGGCTACCTCAGAAAATCAAATAGGGTACTGGAGTTTGGGGCTCCAGGCCCTCCATACTTATTTAAATCAGAGAAGCTCCGAGTTAATCTATTTTTAATATATTAGAATTATTCATGAGAGTTTTAAAAAACACTTGTATTATTAAAAGGACATTTGAACACATCTGCAATGATGCCTTTGGGGCCTTGTATGGAAACTTTCAGTCTTTCCTCGGACTGGATACACTTGTACTTTTTGAAAATCAGAGAGTTGTGCAGCTTACTAAATGAAGGATGATGTTCAGGGGAAAGAATGAAAGTGGTTGGAACTGAGAAGGGTCTCAGAGTCAGAAAAATTATGAAAACACAATTGCCTTTTGTCTTTTTCTTCAGGACACAGCCTCCCAGACTTTGTATTAATGATCTTCACCTCCTCGTCTCCCCTTCACAATTCAACTCATTCTTACCTGACTTCTATCTGCATCACCCACTAGAGTCAAAGTTCTTCTTGGGCTTAAATTAAATGTATATCTCTCAGTCTTTCCCACTTGACCTCTCTACAGCGTGTGACACCAATACCCTTTTTCTTTTGTTTGACATCATTCTGATCCTTTAGATTCCAGAGGTTCAGATGTTTCTGATTTCCCTTCAGCCTCTTGTCTGATTTCCATGAGCATTTCTTTTCCCAGGCCATCGGTTCTCTTCTAGGTTTCTTGCCTTTGTAGTGTCCTGTTTCCTTTGATGAACACATTCCCTCCCAAGATTTAAAGGAAACTCAAGTGCTAATGACTCTTAAGTGTTATTTTCAAATGCTGGGTTCACAAATCCACATTCTTATTACCCACAGATACGTCATCTCAAAATGTTGAAGTTCTATTTCCCTATAATCTTGTCCTGGTTTTTTAGTTAGCATAGCAATTGTTTCTACTGTCTACATAGTTTCAAACAGAAGCCTAGACAGTTTCTTTGACTCCTAAACCCTCAACTACTTCCCCATCAACCTCCTCCTTCCCCATATTCAATCAATCATAGGAGAACCACTTTGACTCCTAGGTAATTCTTGGATCTTTTCAACTTCCCAGTTGAACCCACCTTCATCTCTCATCTGAATGGTAGCTGTGAACTCCTAATGGTAGCTGTGAACTCCTCCAGCATCATTTATGGTTTCCCCATCCATTCTCCATAGTTGAAGCAAATTTATTTTTCTAATATATAAATTTAATTAGGCCCACTCTTTAATACCTTGCAGTTATCTCACTTTTCTTTGGTAAATTAAAGCTACTTTAATGATTTATAAGATACTGAATAGTATTACTCCAGCTTAGCTCTAAGTCTCATCTCTTGATATTTTCAAAATTTGAGTTTATTTATACTCTTGTTTTACAAACTTTCCATGTGCTGCTCTTGCATTGAGCTGGAATGTTCTTATCCCACTTCTTTACTTGACTAACCATGACCATCCTTCCTACTTTCAGTGTGTACATCACTTCCTACAGAATGTGTTTACTAATTCCCCAAGTCATGGCAACTTATCACCAGCATGCTTGCAAAACACCTTTACTTTCTTTATATGAGTACCCATGACATTGCATTGCCAGTATTTGTATACTTTGTCTCCCATATAGGTTTTAGGCTTAAAAAAAGACAGACCTTATTATATCCCTAGATATGTATTTAGTATTAGTGAAGAATCTCCAATCAATAAACAACTAAGTCACCTCCAAAGAATAAAGAGCAAAGTATCTTAGATTAAGGATTCAAGATGGTTGGCATTTGAGATGCATAAAATGAACGAAAAACACTTGAACAGCAGAAATTTAGTTCAAGTATTAAAGGGATTAATCATATCATTCAAAGTAAGAATCACATAAGTTATGTAAGGCAGGATTTGTAGAATTTGAGTATTTCTAGAATTAAACACAAAGATATGTAGCTGGACTACAGTTTTAGCTGGACATCTGGGATTTGTATAGAGGGGAGAATACTTTGTAGGGAGGAAAAGGCTGAAAAATGATAGAGGCTAACAAATATAAGCCTTAAGACTTTGGTTGGGACAGTGTTCTATCAATAAGTATTTAAGAAATAATCTCATGAATAAGGACTGTGCTAGAATCTAGGGATTTAGAAATCACTAAACTATGTTTCTTGACCTAACAAGGTCACAACATTGAGAGAAAAACCATCACTAACAATAGCAAGAAATTGTACTCTAAGTTGGAAGTACAAAAGCTAAGCATGAAGAAAGTACTATCATTGAATGTAAAATGCAGCCACTATATCTGCTTTTGAGAGAGATGTTACAGAAGAGGTTGCAATTGAACTAAGCCATGAAGAGCAACTAGATATGATTTCATCTGACTTAAAGAGAAGTAGAGGGCCAGGCATGGTGGTGCACACCTGTAATCCCAGTGTCTTGGGAGGCTGAGGCAGGAGGATTTCGAGTTCAAAGCCAGCCTCAATAAAAGCAAAGTTCTAAGCAACTCAGTGAGATCCTGTAATTAAATTATATATAAAATAAGGCTGGGGATGTGGCTTGGTGGTTGAGTTCCCCTAAATTCAATCCCCAGTATTAATCCCTAACCCTCCCAAAAATGTAGAGAAGCATTAGAGATTCAGCTCAGAGAAACCAGTCATCACAGGGCAAGAATCAGTAAGGAAAAACATGACATTTTTCAGACATGGCCAGCAGAGTCATGAAACCATAGAATTTGTGGAGGGGAATGGATTTATGATGAGACTGAAAAGACCAAGAGGACTCAGACCTTGACCAACATGTCAAAAAAAAAAAAAAAAACTGAAAGCAATGAGTTGCCTTTAGTCACGTAAAGGGAATTTGAAGGGAATTAGTAATGCAATCAAATGTACCTTTTAGAAATCCCACCTGTCTTATTGGAAAATGGAGACTACATGAGGCAGAAATGAGTGCCCAAACCTATGCTCCAGGGACCTTTTGGTAACTTTAAACATAAGCAGCTCACTTGTAGAGATCATAGAGTGCATGCACCCAGCCCTGTGGGGTGTGTGTGTGTGTGTGTGTGTGTGTGTGTGAGAGAGAGAGAGAGAGAGAGAGAGAGAGAGTTGGGGAGGGGGAGAAGAGAGGGAGAGGTGAAGGGCTTTGGGGGTGGTGGTGTATTGAAGGGAGAAGAGCAGCATACAACCTCTGTTTCACTAAATGCTGGAATTTCTCACAACTGATGCCTGGGCAATCTCCTTCTTCCTCACCGTTTGAAAAGGTCAAATTTATAAATTCATTTCATGAGGTGAAGGGAGACTCAGAGAAAAGATAATGAAACCTATCACAGGAAATAAAAAAAAAGGCGTTTCCTAATCTTTAAGATGACTTTGTGCTAAGTAAATCCTGTCAGGCTTCATTCTGGGTCTAGAGGGCTCTCTTCTAGGTACGAGAACAGTATTTTTCCTCACTGTATTATATATTATATATTAAATATTAAAATCTGAGGTAAATTTGGCATATTTAGATCAATACATTTGTTAAAATACGAATACAACAAGAACAGCTGGCTTGTACTCTTTTTTGGAAAAAAAAAATCTTTCTGAATGTTCCTGGCAGATCTGTCATCTCTTCCTCAAGCCAAGTGACAAGTGAGTTATACAGTGGGGCTTGAAAAAGTTCAAACCATATTGCACAGCAGATGCTCTGAAACTATTATTCAGAGAGTCTGCTCAGGCCCCCTATTGCCCTCTGATTCCCTTGAAGCAATTTATGACCTACTCTCTCTTTGCATCAGTTACACTGTGACCACATTAATCCAAAAGATGCATTAACCTCACCTCTGCTTCAATTTTTCTGAAACCTCCTCCCACTCCCTCACATCTCACCACCATCTATACACATGATGCTTTTTCACATATTGTCCAAAAGCAGAATTATTCCAGACATGTATTAGTGCCAAAATGACCAATTTGATATATATTAAACTTTTACTTAATTCACTAGTTCTCGTCTTTTCTGCTCTTTTTCCCAGCATAAATCATCCAATATCTTTCATTTTTAAGGATAATTATATTTTTATTTCTATTTCATCTTATTTCCCAATCAATCTCAGCTTAAAAGTCATCGGGATTAGCACTTCATATGATGCTCACCCTATATGGAATTCTATAGATTGTTCTTAGATCCATATTGCAGAAGTACTCAACGGTTCTTCATTATAATACTACTTTCAATGAAATCTTACCTTTGACATATTAGACTACAAAATACTTTGCATTTATAGATCTTGTTGAATTCATGACTATTACCTACACAGCAGCAAATCATGAGAATTAGAATTGGAAAAGTCTTATTAGGACTGAGAGTCCATCCCCAGAGGCTATGTAAGAATGTTACTTACAATTCAACATTTATTAAGCTCTCACAATGGAGGAAGCTCTTAATAGAACAAGGAGCTGGGCAAAGTTTCAGCCCAAGTTATTTACAAAATAATGTACCATCACCCTGTCCATTTTCCCTCAGGATTCCAGAATTGGGGCTTCTGTTGTTTTCCAAAAACATTATATGCTTTGATATTTTTTTCTGATGAGAAGTGTTTTCTTATATCTAATCTATATACTCATTTGTGGAGAAGTTTAATTTACATTATGCCAGTTAAAGAATGAGAAGCAAAATAAATGTGTAAAATACGAACCCTGGAAGCAACTTATTTCATAGTTTCATTCAATTTTCTTTCCTGTTTTTAAGCAAGACAGAAGAAAACCAATTCACAGTCTCCATTGCTTCATACTTTATAATAATTGAATAGTTGACTGATATCTCCAGGTTCCTTCTTCTTTCTCCCTCTTACTTTTTTGAAGAAAATAATTTGTAAATGCAATTATTGCTTTAATAAAATGTACTACACAGTGCTTGGCGCTTGGTAGGCTTGCAATATATTTTATTAAGTAGATGTATAATAAGTGCAAGCTTTTTTGATAGCATATGTTGTGGTATGCCTGCCTCTTCTTTGCATTGTTAAAAGGAAAGCACTGGAAAACATACTAGTACTTTCAATATTCACTGTGCTTTAAAGAACTCATTGATTCAAATGCACTGTTCTTCAAGAACACCTGTAACACAGGTGATATGCAAATCAGAGAATTAAAATTAACTGACATTTTCACAGCAGAGTTTTGATTGCCATTCAAAACATACTTTGACTTAAGCATAGTATCATCTATTGAGTGAGAAGTTCCAAAATAAAATCAAATAAAATCACTGGGGAAGAGGAGTAATGGGGAAAATCAAGGTAACTAAGACTGCCTCCTTTTTGCTTCAACTGAATTCATTGAACTGAATGGCTATTGGTCTCATAAATAAACATATTCTTGAAATAAACATATAGGTACTACTTAAAACATACAGACAGTTGATGGAGTGAGTACAAAGATCTTTGTATTCAATGCAAATACTTCAGACTGCATGCAATGAATAGCCCATGCTCTCATTTTAGTTCTGGAAATACAGTGATAAATTCTCTTAACTCTTAAGATTTTAAAAAAATGATGTTGGCCATAGAGTAGATTAAATATTGATGCTCTGTTCTGCCAAAAGGAAAATGAGATGGGGCAATATTTTCTTTTCCAAATGTTCTTCTGATCTACCACATCCTTTCTTAAATCCCACTCATTGAACCTCTGCCCCAACCAAGCAGGATATACAAGAAATTATATCACTAGCTGGGCATGGTGGTGCATGCTTGTAATCCCAGTGGCTCGGGAGGCTGAGGCAGGAAGATCACAAGTTCAAAGCCAGCCTCGGTAAAAGTGAGGTTCTAAGCAACTCAGTGAGACTCTGTCTCTAAATAAAATATAAAATAGGGCTGGGGATGTGGCTCAGTGGCCGAGTGTCCCTGAGTTTGATCCCTGGTACTAAAAAAAAAAAAAAAAAAAAAAAAAAAAAAGTTATATTCCTGAAACATTTGTCATAAATCAAACCAAATATTCTTAAACTTAAGTCATTGAAAATGAAGAAACAAAATGTCAAAAATATTTGCATTGAAAGCCCAACAATCTTAACTATGTTGATTAAATGAATTAAATGATAGGAAACTGCAATAAAATTTGGATACGTTAGAAGCATCATTTAGAAATATAGCTATGGAAGAAATTTATAGTAGTTCTTATCTGCTGATCAGAAAGCTGTGGCCTCAGATCTGCCAATAATCAACCATGTGGCTTTCTGCAAAGCACATGCCTTTTTTTATTTTTAGTTTATTTGCTAATCAAATATCATTGGGCTCCATGGTTTCCAGGGTTTTCCTGCTAAAAAATCATACATTCAAAATTTTATACTTTCAAAAAGTATAGAGCATGTGACATGTATATATGTAGATATAATATACACATATTTATTTCTATATATATATCAAAGCTATATACAATAAAAATCTGACATATTAAAGAAGTATAATGTACATGTTAGAAATTCTATTCTTTGCCAAGAGTTAACATTTAATCTTTGAAACTTTGTCGAAGCCCAGCAAGGAAGACATAGGTACCCCAAGGAAGACATAGGTACTCTACAGATGAGGAAGCCAAAGCTCAAGAAAAATAAAGGACTTGCTTTATCACATAGTCCCATCAGGACTGGAGATGGGGTTAGAAATCAGGTCCAGCTGAAAAGTCTGTGTACATTACGCCAGACTTTTAAGCAACTAGTAGAGCTATATTTAAAATGTTCATTTTTTTAAATTCAAGAACCCCTAAAACATAATAATGATAACTAATGTATTAAGGCCATTAAATTATGAAAGAACCTGTTCTAAGCTCTTTATGGTTACTTTACCATTTAAGTTTTTGACAATCCTCAGTGGAAACAGAGGAAGATAAAGGGAGAGAAAGGTCAAAGTCACAGAACAACTAGGTCTGCGATTAAGCCTTGCCTCCCTACATCTGATGCCAGAGTTCGGTACCCCATACTGTATCTACAGAATATTCCTCTGGATTGGAAACTGACATACCTTCTTCAGCAAATGGAGAAAATGCATACAAAACTGACTGAGTTATCTTAAGGAATAACATATTTAGAGGTCATTGTGCATCCTCACTTCCAAAGACAACAAAAACAAACAATTGAAAACAGAGTATTTGGTCAAATCACTGCTCTCATAATCCAAAGGGTTCAAAAACATTTCCAGGATTCATTGGGTACTATGGTTTATCACTGCTCTATCACCCTTTATAATGTGTTAGTTAGTTGTTCATCCTTGTGAAAAAAATACCTGAGAAAAACTACTTTCAGGAGGAAAGATTTATTTTGGCTCACAATCTCAGAGGTTTCAGTCCAGCTGGCTTCGTTATTTCTGGAGCAGTGGTAAGGCAGAATGGCATGGTGGAAGGACATGGCAGATGAAAGATGCTCCGTTCATGACAGCCAGGCAGCAGAAATAGAAAGGAAGAGGACAGGAACGAGATTTAGTCTCCAAGTGTACATTCCCACTGACCTACTTCCTCACCATGCCTGGCGGTTTCCACCACCTCTCAGTAGTCCACTCAGTTATCAATGGATTAATCCACTGAAGAGGTCAGAGCCTTCATGATCCAATCACTTCTGCAAAGTCCTATCCTATGACGTTTGACTCATTGGGGACCAGATCTGCAACACACGAGCTTTCGGAGAACGTTCCAAAGCCAAACCATAACGCAATTCCTATGGTATTCTCTGCCTCCCATCAACCTATTCAGCTCTAAATCCATCAATAGACTAATCCTCTCGGGAGACCAGAGCTCCCATGATCAATTATTTTCCAACCCCACCCTCTAGTATGGCTGAAATGGAGACCAAGTCTTCAACACATGAGGCTTTGGGGAACACTCCAAACCCAACCCATAACACAGAACTTCCATATTAGTCACTAGTCTGTTCCCATGTTATATGGAATCTCTGACAGGAACCTGAAAATGTCAGTAAATTTATGTGGATCATCACAATAGGGAAAATGTGCTCCACTGTTTTTAGTAGCTTCGTATTTATTGAGTAGTATTTAAATTTCATGTGAGCAAAAAGGAGTCATACTTTAGTGTATTTTAAGGTACAGGAAACAAAAAGCAAGTGTATGCATGAAACCAAAACTTTAAAGACCAAGGAGTATCTGAAATTAAAGAGTTTTTAGAAGCACTGCCGATGTTAGAGAAAGAAATGAGCAGGTCCTGGGGCAATTTCCCACAACTACCAGCAGCAGGTCTAGGAGGCAGCTGAAAAATTTCTGCCAGAAATAAGAGCTTTTATAAATGTTGGGAGAGGATAGCACTGCAAGGTACATTGGCTACAGATAAGAGGATTAGACAACATGAAGCAGCTTTGGGATTCAAGGCCAGTCCATAAGAAGGATTTGTTTTTCCTGGGTTGGTTGGGGTTAAACAGTTGGGAAAGTCTATACGTAGAAAGTAGCAATGGCCCTGTGGTCAGCTGTGGGAGAATTTAAGTCAAGATTTCAACAGGGACAAGGTTTTTGTTCATGTCCCTGTGACCTCCTATCAGATATTAACTGATATCTTTCCTTACATCTTCCCCACTCCACCATATAGCCTTTGTAATTAAATTTAGAAAATATCTGTATTTTTCTTTTACCCTAGCCATGTAAAGCAGAGACTTGTTTTTCTTATGTATTTCCATTAGGATTCTCTATTTTTCATATATCAAGTTATCATAAGATATGGTGTAGCAAAAAAATTGAATATTTGGAAAAGACAATTCATATGCTTGCTTTTTTACATATGAGTCATTGAAAACCCTACTGTCATTCCACTCTTAGGTACGATTTGCATTTATACTAAACATGCCTAAAATATCTTTAGTGGTAGAATTCACAGTCTCCCATGACCCTAGAAATACTAAATTTTTCACTTCTTGGAAGGGTTATGCTTCTGGCTGTGACACACTGAATAAATCCATCATATTTTTCTTAGAAAATAGTTTCCCAATTTAGATTATTTAGCCCAAACAATCATACTGTGTCTACAGATAAAAACAGACATGAAAAAAAGTCAATTGACAGAATGAACAAACAGTTTCCCTTCACTATCTTCAAACAATCAGTTTATTAAATTTATCCACTTTCCAAAGCCAGTTTGTACATGTAGATACAGTTTGCAATACCACATTTAACCTCTAAAAGAATTTTCACCTTATACAGTAAAGAAAATGAATGTCATTTTTCCTTATTACTCCCTTAATTTGATAAGTACTGACAACTGATCTTGATTATAAAAGCTTTGAACAAGGAACACCTTGGAATACTTCAGTACCTCCACAGAATTGGCTGTTCCTTCTGTGTGAAGTGCCCTTCCTATGAGAGCTCCATAGGTTGTTCCATATCTAATTCAGACTTCTGCATTCCTTTTTGTACCAGGCTTATTCTGATCAGCTAATTTTAACCCTAATGCTTCATCCCCTTCTCTCACCACTTATTTTTATCAATAGCACTATTCCATCTGACTTTCCATGGTTTTTTTTGTTGTTGTTATAGTTTATAAATGAGGTGTTCCCCAAAACCTCATGTGTGGACAATACAAGAAAAAATAGAAGTGAATTGATAGAGAGGCTTAACCTAATCAGTGCACTGATCCCCTGGTAAAGATTAACTGAATGGTAAAATTGTTCTTTTTGGGTCTTTTGGTCATAGCAAACAGAAAGTTGATTAAAACACTTGCTTTGGTGGTGTCTGCCCCCAGTGAATTGCTCAATATGTTTGTAGAATGAGTGAATGAGCAAAGGTATGATGCCTAGCCCCACCATATAGGTTGGCAACAATTTTAGAATATCCTATAATGTCCCAGCTTCATGTTCAAATATAGTTTCTTACAGGAATATGGTCTACTCAGAGAATTCTTTTCCTCATAATGACAAAAGTCTTATATGAAGCATCCAGTCTTTACTTCAAAGATCTTAAAAGTCCAGGAAGTTAGCAATTGCAAAACTTGTGTCCTAGTTTTGATGTGCCATTGTCTACAGCAAGGTAACCTTATTCAAATTTATATTCTTGGACTCTCAGCTTTCTGGAGAGGTGAAATAGGAACCTTGAATTAAATGATCTTTTGATTGAATTCCATGCTATGAAATTCTAAGATTCTTTAGGTGTTTTTTTTTCTATTCATCAAAATGTTTTTCTTTTTTTAAAAATTATTTTTAATTGACAAGTGCTAATTTCATATATTTATAGGATACAATATAGTACTATGACATATCTTAAGATGGACTGAGCCAAGCAGGCAAATTAACATATATATCAACACATACTTATCATTTTTTGAGGTGAGAACATTTAAAATCAACTCCTTTAGCAATTTTACCACATACAATACATTGTTGTTAACTATTGTCACTTTTCTATACACCACTCATTTCTCCTGTTTAACTGGAATTTTATACCTTTATCCATAAAATATTTCAATCATTCCATTTATATGGGCATGTTGTGGTTGATCAAAAAGATGAAGGTATGTAGAAGATCTAGTATCAACTCTGTTAATACAGAAAATAAGAAATCAGAAAGATCTATTTTCATGTTTTTGCACGTAAATTTATGTGGAGAATTATTATTATTGAAAAGCCAAGTGATTTAGCTTTCTGGTCATTACCTTCACCGTTGACAGTTCTGAACTTGTGAATTACACCCTATGTAAGCATGATTCTCAGACTTTTTTTATCTATATTACAAAGCCGCTAAACTGTCTTTTCATCTTGGATGCTCCATTGAACATACTATACAATTTTTCAACACCATAATTTGATCTGAGAACATCTGCAAAAGTCTGGAACACATTTTTTTTTTCCTTTCTCAGCATTTGACTTCCAGCTTCCCATTTCAGACATTCTTTTACAGTTTTTGTGACATATTCTTGAGCAAACCATCAGCTCTGCTCCTGTTTTGCAAAATGTCAATGTGAACCAAAAACAAAAAAGCCAGTTTAACATCATCATTAACAGAATTCCTAATTATTTGTTCAACCTGTGAATAATCCTGTTCTTTAAGATATAGGAATCTCGTGGCATTTTATACACTATTATTCTTCACTTGAAATTGCTATTTATACATAGGTGAGAATATTTTACTCATATATTTATTTTTCCATGTATTCTGAGTTTCCTAGAAAAAAAAACTGACAGGGTTTCTCTGGAGTCAATACCTCAAAATGTGAATGTTCCAGGTTAAGAATGTTTTACCATTCAAATTCTATCTTAATTACATGCACATAAAACCTCACATTACTTCTTGTAATCATATTTTTATTTTTGCCTATTAATCTTCTATTTCTCATTTCCTCCTCCCATAGGAATTCAACAAGCAATGCTACCTTACCCTCTGGCTCCCCCTTCCCATTTTTCCCTTTTCTTTCTTACTTGCATACTATTCTTGCTTTGTTTTCATCTTACTGTCATATGGAATTCCATCTACCTGCTACTCTTCTCCATTCTTTCTTATCATTGGAATATTTTGTTCATTTTCTAGTTGATTAGGGCTACTATTACAAAGTACCACAGATGAGATAGCTTACATAAAAGAAATGTCTTCTTTTACACAGTGTCAGTTGGGACTGGTTTCCTCTGAAGCCTCTGTTCATGGCTGACAGCTATTCACCTTCTCCCTGTGTCTTCACATGGAACTTCCTCTGAAGCTGTGTCTATAACACACTTTTCTTATCAGCACACCAATCACTTTGGATCAGGGAACACCCACATACCTTATTTTATCTTAAAAGGTCCTATTTTCAAAGAAAGTCACAGTCTTAGTTATTAGGGTGTAGGACTTAGTTATTAGGGTTTAGGAGAAATACAATTCAATCCAAACAATGATTGGTGGCCTCTTTTTTATATACAGCACCTATTTTTTATGCTTCTTTATAATTTATGTGCAGCATATTTTTATGTATGTTACCATCTTTAAGATTAATCCCTTTTCCATGCCACAGGGACAGTCACAAACCCACCACTCTCCAGGACCACTGCTCCTACCCAAGAATCCCAATAACAACAGACAGTTGGACTTGAGTCTTGAAACTAAGAAGGGAAGGTATAAGATGAGATGAAAAAACAATCATCAAGCCGACTCCACCCTGAGCCAGCTACCATACAGGGAGATCTCCTGTAGCCAACACATGGCTAAAGCCATAAATGGGAAGGACAACAGAGAGGCAGGGCTACCAGATTTTCTTCTTTGCCTTTGTTTCCATGAAGAATTGAAAAATACTACCAATTTTGTTCATTTTAAACTTGGTGCTGACTCTTCTAATGTAATACCTGAGCAGAAATACATCTGTTGCTCTTTCATTTTACCATCATTACAAAAGAAAAGCTATTGATCTTACCAATTACTTGCTGAAACATTGCTTTTTGATGATGAAACCTGGGTTCAAGATTGAGCAACTACAGAGCCCAGAGAAACTCTCTGTGCTTCATTCATGGGAGACACTGGGAGGCTCAAAATATCCTTAGCATCCTTCTCTTGCCCCAAGTGTTTGTAGGATCTGAGCCTTTGTTCTCCTTCCTTATCTAGAGTTAAGAGCAATGCTACTTCTCTGGAGACATAGCATGCTGTGTTCAGTTAGTTCTTAGTTTCCTAGCAGGCAGAAAAAGCATATGCTTTGGGCACCCTGCTGAGCAGGAACACCAAACATATTTGAAAGGCTTTTATGTTCATTAATGATTTTTTTTTCAGAAAAACTGCATTAAATGAGCCATCTTTGGAGGAAAAAAATAAAATACTTATTGGACTTTTTTATTTTATAGTTTGGGATTATTGTCTTGTAACTTCAGTTAGATGTATGTGAATTATAAAAACATCATAAGATTTTTAGTGTCCTTCTAACTATCCAGCTTATTTTATTTTAAAATGAACTTAGAAATGATAAATTCTTTATTTTAAAGAATTTGAATGGAATAGACTTTAGTCTTCAATAGATTTAGTTTTTAAAAGACATTAAGTTGATGGGCTGGGGTTGTAGCTCAGTGGTAGAGTATTTGCCCAGCACATGTGAGGCAATGGATTCAATTCTGAGCACCACATAAAAATAAATAAAATAAAGATGTGGTGTCCACCTAAAAAAAATTAAAAAGAAGACATTGAGTTGAAGACATGGATAAAAGGCATGATCCAGAGATTCACTGATTCTGGGTTTGTGACATTTTTATTTCATTGTGAATTGTATATAAAGTTTTCAAATTCCCTTAAATTCTTACTTATTGGTGTTTTAATTATTTTATCTTTAGGAATCAATACAATAGGGAAGGAAATTCAGTTTGTGGCCCAACTCTGATCTACAGGTATTAGCTCCATCTAAACAGTAGGACATACTCTTCTGGAGAGAATTTTTAAAACTCTAGATTAACAATAAAAATGAAACATTTGATTAGCCTCTTTACATTCCTTGGTCTCAAGGTCCAGTAGCCAGATCCTGGTACTGATGAACAAAGACCCTCTTAGAGGCCCTGGAATTAGAGGTTTTTCTCCAACTCTCACCAAAGGGCTTTCTTTCAGTTGTCACTGTGAGTGTTTTTCACCAGCATATGCTAATTGAACCTAGAGAAAATACTGGGAATGACCAATGGTACATATCAGCCCCATTTTTAAAGTAGTAATGGTTTGGAGGTGAGGTGTCTCACAAAATCTCACGTGTGAGACAATGCAAGAAAGTTCAGAGGAGAAATGTTTGGGTTGTGAGAGTCTTAACCCAATCTGTTAATTAATCCCTGGATAGGGATTAACTGAGTGGTAACTTTAGTGGTAGGGTGTGAATTTAGTGTATATTTGTATCTGGCAAGTGGAGACCTGTCTCTCTGCTTCCTGATCATCATGTGAGCTGCTTCCTTCTACCACACTCTTCTGCCCCAATGTTTAGCCTAATCTTGATCCCCAAAGGATGGAGTCTGCTGTCTATGGATTGAGACTTCTGAAACTTTTAGAGCCCTCAAATAAACTTTTCCTCCTCTACAGTTTTTCTGGTTGGGTCCTTTCAGTCACAGTGGCAAAAAAAGCTGATGAAAACAGAAATTGGTACCAAGAAGTAGGGTTGTTGCTGTGACTAACCTGACAGTAATACAGTTCATAAGTTTTTGGAGCATTTTGGAATTGTTGGGAGGAGTTTTGAGCAGTGGAAGCTGGAAATGCTTTAGATTGTTATAAGCAGAGCTTAATGGCTGATTCTGGTGGGAGCTCAGAAAACCAGAATGCCAATAGGACCATGGACAGTGAAGACAGAGCTCAAAAGGATTAAGAGGAAGACTCTATTGGAATTCAGACTAGAGGCCATTTCTGTTATGTTCTGGCTAAGAAGTTGTCTGCATTTTGTCTGTGTCCTGATAATTTCTGTGAGACTGATTTTAAAAGTGGTGGACTTCTTAATCTGGCAAAAGAAATACCTAGGCAGCATAGCATTCAGAAAGTGGCATGGGTAATGCTGGCAGGTTTTAGCCAAATTTGTAATAATCAGGAGCAGAAAGCAGATGAGAAAGTCTTAGAAAACTTGGACTTAAAAGGCCAAAGTAAAACTAGAGCTAAGAAAGTTGTAGTTGTTAAAGTCATTACTGCCCCTGAAGAAATGCTAAAAACTTTGCCTAGAGACAGTAAGAATGATGGCTTCAGGGCATCTTAGGAGCTGGCAAGACCACGCCCTCTTAAACTCAAGGAGTAAAAGTCAATGAGAAGATACCGGTGGAGCACCCTTCTTGCACAGGGGGCTTAGGAAATTTTTTAAATGTGCTCAGCCACCCAGACACTCAGAGGTGCTGCAGCCAGGGTCCCTGGAGGCTTGGCTACTGCTTCAGATGACAGCAGACCTTGGCATCAACAATGTGGTGCTTGTTCTGCAGGAATGAAGGATGCTGGAGTTAGGGGGTCTTGGAGGCTTCCATCAAGACTTCAAAGAAAGGTCTGGGAGGCAAGGCAAAGTGCATCAGGGTAGGAGTCCCTGCAGGCTCCCCCTGAGAAGGCAAAGTGTGGAGATTTAAGGATGAAGCTGAAGCAGCAGTGGAGACCCCCAAGATTAAGAAATGCCAGTAAGGTGGAACATTGTCCTAGGAAAGCTGCAGGAATTGGGCAGAAACAATCCAAAAGAAAGGCCACTTGGGCTGAAACCAACAAGACCTTGGGGAAGAGCTACACAAGCTCTTTGGAGAGAACACCGTGCCATGTGCTCCAGATGCCAGTGATAGAACTGTAGAACCTGTTTTCCCACTTGGATTTCAGTCTTGTTTTGGTCCCATCCCTTTTTTCTCTTCTTTTTTTTAGTATTTTTTGGTTGTCAATGGATTTTCCTATGTTATTTATTTATATGTGGTTCTTAGGATGAACACAATGTCTCATACATGTCAGGCAAGTGCTCTACCGCTGAGCTACAACTCCAGCCCCCCATACCTTTTTTTCTATACCCCTGTTTTTGTAAATGGAAATGTTTACTTAGTACCTTTTTATATTTGATATTTGTAAATTGCTTTTAATTTTATAGGAGTGCACAATGTGAGATTGCCTTGAGCCTCAGAGAAGGCTTTGATCTTGGAACTGTTTAGACTATTGAGACTCTTGGAAATGGACTAAATGTATTCTGCATTGTGAGATGTGGTTGTAAGCTTTGGGGGAGTCATGCAGGAATGTTATGGTTTGTATGTGGGGTGTCCCCCAAAAGTTCATGTGTGAGACAATGCAAGAAGGATTGGAGAAGAAATAACTAGTCTGTAGCCTTTAACCCCTGATGGGATTAACTGAGCAGTAACTGGAAGCAAGTGAGGTGTCATTGGGGGTGTGGATACAGGGTATATATTTTGTATTTGGAGAATGGAGTCTCTCTCTCTCCCTCTCTCTCTCTCTCTCTCCTATTCAAATCACAGTCCATTGTCCTGAGCATCCATATCACTTGAGGATTTTCTCCAATGTAAGTTCTCAAGCACCACTTCAGACCTCTTGAATCAGATAACTCTGGGGGTGGGACTGTTCATTTTATGAGGGTAATTCTGGTAATTCTTTTGCCCACTAAAGTTTGAAAGATACTGATTGACCTAGACCAGGGAACAAAAAACTGTAGCTCCCAAGCCAAGTCCTGTCAGCCACCTGTTTTGGGAAATCCCATTTCACTGGAACACAGCCACAAATATTTATTTATGTCTTGTCTATGGCTCCTTTGCATTACTGTGGCAGTGTTGAGTAACTATCTCAGAGACTAGGTGACCCCCAAAGCCTGAATATATACTATCTGGCTCTTGGCAGAAAGTATATTTACACCCTTCAGTGAAACTACCACCCTAAAGTGATAATGTTTGAGGGGTTGGATATCAATAATTGGCCACTTAGAAAAGGCTATTGAAAAGGTTCAATTAAAAGAGATAAAATAAATGAAAAGTCAGATCAAAGACTAAGGAATGAGGTTTTGAAGAAGTGCATGCCCCTGCAATCCAACAGACTCTGTGCTGTCCTGGGTGCCCCTGCAGAGGCATCCAGGATTAGCACTTGCTCTTAACCTCTTGCTCTTATTGCTTTGCTTGCTAAACCCAAGATGGAGAATCTAATGCTGACTCTTGTTCTTACAAATTGAAGCTCTTGTACTCAACTTCTGTTGCTTATCAATTTGCAGTACATTTTTTGAATGTTGAGAGTTTCAATCCTCAAAAAGTAAGGTAAATACTAGAATAATTTAAGAATCAATGTTGCATTTACTAGAACGCTACATTTGGTTTATCTAAATATTTTCCACCCAAACAAACTTTAAATGACTTGTACACAGTGTATGTCCTCACCACTAGAAGAACCGCTTGAATAATGCTGTTATTAATATGCACAGTCACACCAATTTGCCCCATGAATATAAAAACACTCTCCACATAGTGTACCTACATTTATTCTTATTCTCTAAAATAAACATCTCTCCACTTAACTGGAGTGATATGTACAATCAGTAGCAGAATATTGAGAATGCAGAATGTACTAAAAGAGATGCATATGTGATGGGACCAATATTAAGCATGCCACAACATGACTGATGGAGTTCTCTGCAGTGAAGTCCACTGCACGAGGAACATATTGCTGTGCCATACAGGGCAATGTGTGAAAGCTAATGGATAACAGATGTAGAAGCAAATGATTTGAATGAGGCCCTATTCAAATCTCCTGAGGGCTGTAACTGCTTTTTATTTGTAGTTTTGTTTTAAATCAGAGCAAAGCAGTAACAATTTAAATACGTTTTTTAAGAAAGAGCTTTTTTTTTTGCTGCTAAATATGTCACTCTGGAAAAAAAAGACTGAATGGGAATAGCCTCACTGTGCCACTTTTCCTAGCAAACTGTCCCAGAGGAAGGAAGTGGTTTCATGAATGGCCTTGAGGTCTGGTCCTTTGTGGGTGAATGCCTTGGGCAGATGGGGAGGGGACTCATGCTGGCAGTGTGCATCTTGAAGGTTCCCAAACTGTAGCATGTGGCTATAATTTCCCTATACCATATCCCCGCTACTCCATTCCTGAAATTTCAAATTCTGTGTGATTTTTAGAACTTCAGTATCCTCATCAAGTATTGAGTCAATGATGCACATACCTGATGGGTTTAAAGTACTGGAGAAGACAGCATATGTATAATACTTAGCATAATGCCTGGTACATTAAGGAGGGCTCAATTATTGTTGGTTTATATTCCATTCCCAGGGTGCTTATGCTTTTGGATGATACTGAAGAGGGGAGGATTTATTTGCAAGATAGTAAAAAAAGATCAAACTTCTATAACAAAATCAAGAAACAATGGATAAGCTAAAAGGAAAATAAATATGAAATTAGAAGAGCATGAATTTTGCTCTAAATTGTGACCCATGTATATCTCAGCAGGTACTTGTTTCTTTTACATTATTTTTTTTGAAACTTCATTATATTTCCAAAGGTTCCAGAATTTTCTGAATGGTTTTCAAAGACTCTATACTCCTAACTTTAGCTAGAAGTGAGGGCTGAAGTGTAGGGTCAAATAGCTGTGCCACTCTTGATCCATTTCCCTTTGGGGCTTCTTGCACAAGCTAAATATATGCACTATGAAAGAATCCTGTCTAATGTATAACCAAAATATTTCAGTTGGTATTGAAAGTCTGTTTTCATTGCTCTGAATGCAGTTGGCATTGGTATCAGCCTATTATCCTTTTCCACATAAAATTCATTTTATCATCAACTCAGATCATAGGTCATGATTTGAGCTTTTCTTTATGAAAGAAATTTAGCCCATTTCTCAAAGACCTCATTTGCATCATGTTTTTAAATTCAACCAAGTTCAATTGGAAATCACTCTAAAGCCTATCAAAAGGGTGCCTCAAATATGTTTTCTAGTTAATGAAAACCAGTATCATTGCCCCATCCATATGTCTTGAAGAACAAGTTTAATCTTATCCAGGTCTGCCACAATTATTTGTTAGGCTGAAAGCTATTGATCATTAATGGTAATTACTTGCTTCAGGAGACCTCCCCAGGTTCTGAAATTCAAATCACAGCACCCCCAGCCTCCCTGGCAGGGACTGTTACCCAGCCTGAAGAAGAACAGGGAGATAAAGCCCCAGAGGACACTTTGGAATCACAGACAGTCTTTAACCACACGCCAAGCCCACCTGACAGGACCCACACAGCAATTCCAAGGGTCCAGGAGTAAGAGCAATGCATTTTAGATATACTCCCAGCCAACGTTCTGTCAGTAACAAATGAGACTTGTCACTTTCTCAAGCAGATTTAGTGAGGACATTACCAATGTTAATGATCTGTGTTTGCCACGGGAAGAAGAAGCTGGAAGCAGAGTCTGGTACCACCCAGGGAAAGCTTTCATTTTCTTTACACGACTTTTCTTTGGGCTGTGTGGTAGCATGACAAACGCTGCTTTTTCACGGTCATCTCTCTCTCTCAAATTTGGGAAATATCAATGTAAATCTCTTAATATATTCTACCCCTAAATGGAACAGCAAGCACTAAGCCACTATTTACTCTTAGGCAAGGGTTCATTTGAGAGATGCCAGGGAAATAACTCTCCAGGAGGAGCACGTGAGTGTGTGTGTGTGTGGGGGGGGGTGTAAAGGCGATCTTGTTTTATTGGACGTAGTCTCTCCAAGGTTTCCCCATGGAGAGACAATGTTTTATGAGTCATATGTTTTTAAACAGGTTCCAAACTCCTGTGGACTTTCTTTTGACTGAATCTGGCTGTTCTCTAGAGGAAGGAGCTTGAAACTAGAAGACAGGTAGGAGCCTAGTGTCATTATGATGAACTGTCTACACAGAGCATCTCTACCTTTGGGAATAAAGCTCCTTTAATTTATCCCATATAATTAAAAAAAAAAGCCTCTTCATTCCAAGTAGCATTCCAAAGTACTACTTTGTAGTAGATAACAACTCATGCACATGATTCCATCTAAACCTACTAAGTTCAACAATTATTTCAAACTCCAAAATAGAACAAAAAGAAAAGAATGTTGATGGTTCAGGTTGAAACTGATAGAAAATTTAATTCATCCAAACACCCACAGAAATTACTAAAAATAAAAACGACTAAAGGTAGCATTACATTAAAGGACAAAATGGGTTTTAAAGAGAAGACTATTAAGCAGGGTATATTGAAATTGGGCTATTTATAGACTGAAATCTCCTGAGTTTGTCAATAGCTTTGCATCTTCCTTTGAAATCAAGCCGCTCCCCTCACAAGTCTCAGGTCTGAGCCCAGCTATACACAAACAAGTTAATAATAAACATAATTAAGGATGATTCAGGAGGGAAATTTATTTCATGTTCCTGCTATAATGGGTTGTTCATTAACCATTATGATTCCTAGGGTTGTGGAGGGTTGGGAGGGAGGAAGATCAATGGCAAAGTGAATATAGATCAAAGCAAAAGATTTTTCTGTGTTTCTTTTCTCCTGGAATTGACAGGCTTTCTTTCCATACCTGAGCTTGTATCTGTCTTGAGGTTGGAAGCACACCAAGAGCAAAGGACAGCCCGAATTGGCACGACGGGGGCAGGATTTCAGAAGCAGGTCTAGGTTATTCATCTCCCACCTCTCATTCAGGCCAGAATCTGCTCCCAATGCAAAGCAGCAGCAGGGTTGTGAGCTCACCCCTTACTGTAAGCTAATAATGCCTTTGCTTTGATTCTCAAGACTTTGAAGTATTTTACTGCATACACACACAGAGAGATGAATTTCTACAGGGCAAACTTCAGGTTTTTTTTTTTTTTTTGGATTTTTATCTATTTATTTTTCTTATCCTTGTCATCTTGCCTCTTTCCCATATACTTTTCCTCAGCATACACTTTACCTCTAAATCCCCTTTCCTCCTCTTTAGAGCTATCATCCTTAATTAGTCATTCTTACTGTTGAAATGACTACCTTCTCTGAGGCATCTCCCACTGGGAACCTGGCCTCAGTATAAGCAGGTTTGAATTGCAGGTTGGTTGCCTTTTGGATAAGTCCTGAACATAATGTGCTATCAGCCAAGGATGGATGAAGCCAATGGCATTTGGACTGAGTGGCTTAAGGAACATATTCTTCTGATATATTGAATCATGCAAAGTTTTCATTGGATTTTGCCCCACAGGAATGCAACTTATTTATTCCTTTAATTTCCAAGCCACTGTGGATTTAAGAGGGTCTAAATCTATACGATCGAATTACACTAAAGACTTTATAAGTTCCTTTTAAACCCAAAATACAAAGAAGAATCTAAATGAGTAGTAATTCCCAAATTAGTGAAAAATGGGTTCTTTCTAGTATGTTGAACAAGCTATGTTCAAACTCTAGATAGAAGCATATTCTAACCACAAAGGATATACATGAAATAATGTGTGTATGTTTATGTGTATATGCATATATGTGATATAAATGTATATGTGTGTATATATGTGTGTGAGTATATTATATATGAAATGATATTTCAGCTTTCGCTGTGGCAGAAAGTAGGTCTAAAATTTTAGTAGTTTACAACATAAACATTCACAAACTTTTTGTTTCTGGAAATCAGGCTCAAGAAGCATCTGCTCACTGAGGCATACTGTTCTGGCAACAGGGCCCCAGAGCTCAAGAGGAAGAGTGGAATTCAAGGATTCCTCAGAAATCCTTCATTTGGAGCTGGTACTCACCGCTGTCCACATTTCATTGTTCTAAGCAAGTCACATGAACCAAGCTCAAAGTCAAGGAGTCATGGAAGATAAGGTATAATAAAAAGTAAATATCCAGGCTCCAGGAATAGAGTTCCTAAAACCCTTGGTGTTTACAGTCCTGTATATGATAAGATGAGGTCTCATCAGGAGGAGGAACTAGTCAGTTCAGGAGGGTGGATGTTCACCAGAGAAACCAATTGTGTAATTGTGAAGTTGCAACAGGAGCAGAAGAGGGGCTGGCCATGGAGTTCAACCACCAACGTCTAATGATTTAATGCCTATACGGTGAAACCTCCATAAAAATCTCTAAGCAATGGGAAGCTCCCAGGATGATGATCACATCCATGTGCTAGGAGGTCTGTGTGCCCAGAATGGGCATGGAAGCTCTGCGCATGCCCACACTTACCTTGACTAGCATCTCTTCCACTTGGCTGTTCCTGAGGCATAGCCTTTATAATCAACCAGTAATCATACCTAAAGAATGTTCCCAAGCTCTGGGAGTCATTCTGGCAAATTATTGAGCCTGAGTAGGGGTATTTGTTTTAACCCTTAAACTGGAAGTCACCAAGCAGAAGTATGGGTAGCTTGGGGACCCTACATACAGATGGTATCTGAACTATGAGCATTTTTTTTGGGGGGGTGGGACTCAGTCCTTAACCTGTGGTATCTGCACTAACTATGGATAGTTAAGGTCAGAACTGAAATGTTGGACACAAGGTTAGCATTAGAGAATCGCAGAAGAGATTGGTGTTAGAACACTGTATTTGCTATAAAAAAATATGAAAACATATTCTTCTAACCACAAAGAAACCCAGTTTAAGGAGCTAATACATAATCAAACAAATAATATAATCTACTATTAGTCATGAAACTGATTTAAATGTACCACCAATACTTAGCACTGTGGAGTATTCTCAAACCCAATTTTTTAGTCCACTCCCTGTTCAACTCTAGTAAATAACATTAACTATTTAATAAAAAAATATCAAGACCGTTCAGTGTTATCTGGGAGTCCTTTCTTTCTTAGTCATTTTACGTGACTGAATGAAAGAGAGAATTATGAGAATACATCTTGAGTCTCTAGCTAGACTTCAAGTACCTGAAGAAGATCCTTCATCCTACCTATTCCCTGTTCAATTTCTTCAAGGTTTGGTCCAGAGATAGTGCCAGTTATCTTTTGCCCATTGATATGCTAAAGGTAGCTTTTATTATTTATGTATATTCTTATAAAGTCATGTATATTCTTAAAAGACTTTCCTAAGAATATTACATATTTATTTTCTCAAACTGCACACACATCCTTGATATGTCTCCTTCTCTAATTTCAGTGAAAATAAAATGGCAAAGAAATGTAAAACAACACAGTTAAGTCCTGCACAGTTCTGGGTGTTTTCTCTTCATTAACAACTTGGATCCTTACTACAGCTCTGGAAGAGGGTACCCCAACACCTCTCCATTCCCAGTTATCCAGATGAGAAAACTGAGTCTCACAAACTCCAGTGCCCAATGGCACCATTATCATGGAGAGAGCCAACATTTGACTTAGTGCAGTATGACAACAGCCTTTCTCTCTTTTTCATTTTCAAACCTAAGGTCCCAGGCCATATTTCAAGGAAAAACAGACTAAGAAATGCTGTCAGGTATATTATGAAGTTGATCAAATTATATCTATAATTGGAGAAGAAAATAATAAAATAGGGCCATATGAACCTGGAGTAAGAAGACTGATATTAGATGTCTCTAGCAACAGAGAGTTCATGACCAGGCTTAATCTGTTTAGAACTCTTTATGCATCTTACATTCAATAAGTATAAACAAATAATCTGCCCAAAGAGGGCAAGATATATGAGTTATATATTAATTAAGAGAATAAAAAGATGGCAAAGAAGCACATGAAAAGATACCCAAACATAATCAGTCATTATAGGGAAATACAAATTAAAACCCAGTGAGTTGCTGCTCACACCTATGAGAATGTCTAAAGTTAAAAAAAAATACAACAAATAATATGGATAATGATGCAGAATAAGTGGAACTATCCTAAACTGCATTCAAAGTAAAATTGTACAAACAAAATGGTACAACCACTTCATAAAACTTGCAGTTTTTGCAAATGGTAAACAAAGCACATTGTTCAACTATTTGATGACTAGGTATTTCCTCAAGATAAACAAAAACAAATATATACAAATTGTACACAAATGCTCATAGAGCTTCATGTGCAATAGCCCCAAATAGGAAATAAGCCAAATGTTACTGACAAAGTGGTAGATACAGGCATAAACAAAGTTTGGTATATTCATGCAAATCAATAAATAAAAATGAGTGAACAATAGACATATATCTATATATCTCTATATATGAATATATATGTTGCTATCTGAGTGTATATATCTATATCTATATCTATATCTATATCTATATCTATATCTATATCTATCTATATATATATATATATATATATATATATATATATATATATCTCCTTTAGTAAAATTCTATATTGCAAATATTTTCTCACATATTGTAACTTCACCTTTTATTTTCAAATATATAGTTGATAGCTTTTAATACGTTTAATTTTTTTAAATGTTTATAAATCATTTATTTTATGGTTAGTACTTTTAAAAGTCTTTGCTACTAAGAGATCAGAAAATGATACTCCTTTTGAGTTTCAAAAAGATTAAAATTTTTATTGTTCACATCCATATTTATAGCCCATTTAAAATTGAGTTTTGCATATAGTATGTGGTAGAAGTTAAAACTCACATTTTTATACATGAATTTCCAATTAAGTTTATATCATTTATTGAAAACTAGAAAAGTCACTTTACTCCTATTTCTTTGAGGTGGCAATTTTTTCATGAGTCAAGTGAACATGCTCATATAGGCCTCTATTAAATTCTTAGAAGTTTGTCTCTCCTTGCACTAAAAACACATTGTTTCAATTAGTATAGCTTTGTGTTGATTCTTGATATCCGTTGGTAATTTTTTTTAAGTTTGTCATAGCTTCTTTTGAGCCCTTTACTACCTATATTAATTTTAGAATCAAATTCTCAGTTTACAAAAATAAAATAAAAATCCTTCTGTGATTATGACTGAGGCAGTTTTGAATTTAAATGTTCATAATAAATTTGTAGAAGTGATTCCTCCAAATGATCAGTCTTTCAATTCACACACAGAGATTTCTTCCACTTACTTGTGTCTTCTAAAACAGATCTCAGCAATAGGTTTCAATGCAGGAATCTTGTCCATATTTCATCAGATCTATTCTTAAATAATTGATGTTCTTTTGGGGGGAGGTTCTAATTTTTTTACTTTATAATTTTTTATTTGTTTTAATTAGTTATACATGACAGTAGAATGAATTTATGCTCTTCGATATACTATATATAAATAGGGTTTTTCTCATTTTTCCAATTATACATGTTGTAGAATCACATCATTCATGCAGTCATATATGTACATAAGGTAATAATGTCTGTTTTATTCCACTATCCTTCATATCCCTGTATCCCCTCCCCTTCCTTCAATCTCCTCTACCTAATCTAAGGTAACTCAATTCTTCCCTAGAGCCTCCTCCCCATTGTGAATTAGCATCCACATATCAGAGAAAACATTCAACCTTTGGTTTTGTGGGATTGGTTTATTTCACTTAGCATGATAGTCTCCAATTCTATTCATTTACTGGCAAATGCCATAATTTCATTCTTCTTTAAAGCTGAGTAATATTCCATTGAATATATATACCACATTTTCTTTACCCATTCATCTATTTTTTTTTCTTTTTTTTTAAATTATTTTATTGTTGGTTGTTCAAAACATTACGTAGTTCTTAATATACCATATTTCACAGATTGATTCAAGTGGGTTATGAACTCCCATTTTTACTCCGTATACAGATTGCTGTGTCACATCAGTTACATTTCCATTGATTTACAAATTGCCTTTCTAGTGACTGATGTATTCTGCTGTCTATCCCATTCTCCACTGTCCCCCCTCCCCTCCCCTCCCCTCCCCTCCCCTTCTCTCTCTCCATCCCCTCTACTATAAATCGTTTCTTCCACTTATATAATTTTTCTCCTACTCCTCCTTTCCTCTTATATGTAATTGTGTATATCCCTGAGGCTCACCTTCCAATTCCATGCAATTTCCCTTAACTTTCACTTTCCCTCCCGCCTATCATCCCTGTTTAATGTTAATCTTCTTCTCCAGCTCTTCGTCTCTACCCTGTCCTTGGTTACTCCCCTTATATCAAAGAAGACATTTGACATTTGTTTTTTAAGGATTGGCTAGCTTCACTTAGCATAATCTGCTCTAATGCCATCCATTTCCCTCCAAATTCTATGATTTTGTCATTTCTTATTGCAGAGTAATACTCCATTGTGTATAAATGCCACATTTTTAATCCATTCATCTATTGAAGGGCTTCTAGGTTGGTTCCACAATCTTGCTATTGTGAATTGTGCTGCTATGAACATCGATATAGCAGTGTCCCTGTAGCATGCTCTTGTTAGGTCTTTAGGGAATAGACCGAGAAGGGGAATAGCTGGGTCAAATGGTGGTTCCATTCCCAGCTTTCCAAGAAATCTCCATACTGCTTTCCAAATTGGCTGCACCATTTTGCAGTCCCACCAACAATGAACAAGTGTACCCATTTCCCCGCATCCTCGCCAGCACTTGTTGTTGTTGGAATTCTTAATGGCTGCCAATCTTACTGGAGTGAGATGGTATCTTAGGGTGGTTTTGATTTGCATTTCTCTGACTGCTAGCGATGTTGAGCATTTTTTCATGTACTTGTTGATTGATTGTATGTCCTCCTCTAAGAAGTGTCTGTTCAAGTCCTTGGCCCATTTGTTGATTGGGTTATTTGTTATCTTAGTGTCTAATTTTTTGAGTTCCTTGTATACTCTGGATATTAGGGCTCTATCTGAAGTGTGTGGGGTAAAGATTTTTCCCCAGTTTGTAGGCTCCCTGTTTATCTCTCTTATTGTTTCTTTTGTTGAGAGAAAACTTTTTAGTTTGAGTAAGTCCCATTTGTTGATTCTGGTTGTTAACTCTTGCGCTAAGGGTGTCCTATTGAGGAATTTGGAGCCTGACCCCACAGTATGTAGATCATAGCCGACTTTTTCTTCTATTAGACGCCGTGTCTCTGATTTAATATCGAGCTCCATGATCCATTTTGAGTTAACTTTTGTGCATGGCGAGAGAAAGGGATTCAGTTTCATTTTGATGCAAATGGATTTCCAGTTTTCCCAGCACCATTTGTTGAAGATGCTATCCTTCCTCCATTGCATGCTTTTAGCCCCTTTATCAAATATAAGATAGTTGTAGTTTTGCGGATTGGTTACTGTGTCTTCTATTCTGTACCATTGGTCCACTCGCCTGTTTTGGTACCAGTACCATACTGTTTTTGTTACTATTGCTCTGTAGTATAGTTTGAAGTCTGGTATCGCTATACCGCCTGATTCACACTTCCTGCTTAGCATTGTTTTTGCTATTCTGGGTCTTTTATTATTCCATATGAATTTCCTGATTGTTTTATCTATTTCTACAAGAAATGCTGTTGGGATTTTGATTGGGATAGCATTGAACTTATAGAGAACTTTTGGTAATATCGCCATTTTGATGATGTTAGTTCTGCCTATCCGTAAACAGGGTATATTTTTCCATCTTCTGAGGTCTTCTTCTATGTCTCTTTTTAGGGTTCTGTAGTTTTCATTGTATAGGTCCTTCACCTCTTTTGTTAGGTTGATTCCCAGGTATTTTATTTTTTGGGGGGATATTGTGAATGGAGTAGTTGTCCTCATTTCCAATTTGAGTTCTCTCTCTTCTTCTCTTCGTTAGCATGTCTAAGGGTCTGTTGATTTTATTTATTCTTTCAAAGAACCAACTTTTAGTTTTGTCAATTTTTTCAATAGTTTCTTTTGTTTCAATTTCATTAATTTCAGCTCTGATTTTAATTATTTCTTGCCTTCTACTTCTTTTGCTGTTATTTTGCTCTTCTTTTTCTAGGATTTTGAGATGATATATGAGATCGTTTATTTGTTGGTTTTTTCTTTTTTTAAGGAATGCGCTCCAAGCAATGAATTTTCCTCTTAAAACTGCTTTCAATGTGTCCCATAGATTCTGATATGTTGTGTCAGTGTTTTCATTTATCTCTAAGAATTTTTTAATTTCCTCCTTGATGTCTTCTATGACCCATTGATCATTCAGTAACCTATTGTTCATTCTCCACGTGATGCATGATTTTTCCTTCCTTCTTTTATCGTTGATTTTCAATTTCATTCCATTATGATCAGATAAGATGCATGGTATTATTTCTACTCCTTTATATTGTCTAAGAGTTGTCCTGTGACATAATATATGATCTATTTTTGTGAAGGATCCATGTGCTGCTGAGAAAAAAGTGTAACTACTTGATGTTGGGTGGTATATGCTATATATGTCAATTAAGTTTAGGTTGTTAATTGTGTTGTTGAGTTCTATAGTTTCCTTATTTAACTTTTGTTTGGAAGATCTGTCCAGTGGTGAGAGAGGTGTGTTGAAGTCTCCCATGATTATTGTATTAGACTCTTGTACTTGAGAAGAGTTTGCTTGATGAACGTAGCTGCACCATTGTTTGGGGCATATATATTTATGATTGTTATGTCTTGTTGGTGTATGGTTCCCTTGAGCAGTATGCAGTGTCCCTCTTTATCCTTTTTGATTAACTTTGGCTTGAAATCTATTTTGTTTGATATGAGTATGGACACTCCTGCTTGTTTCCGCAGTCCATATGAGTGGAATGATTTTTCCCAGCCTTTCACCTTCAGTCTATGTATATCTTTTCCTATCAAATGCGTCTCCTGTAGGCAACATATTGTTGGATCTTGTTTTGTGATCCATTCGACTAGCCTGTGTCTCTTAATTGGTGAGTTTAAGCCATTAACATTTAGGGTTATTATTGAGATTTGGTTTGTTCCTCCAGTCATATTTGTTTATTTATGTTACTAAACCTGATTAGTTTTCCTCTTTGATTACTTTCCCCCCTTTACTGTCCTACCTCCCACTGATGGTTTTCAATGTTATTTTTAGTTTCCTCTTCCTGTAATGTTTTGCCAAGGATTTTTTGAAGAGATGGTTTTCTAGCTGCGAATTCTTTTAACTTTTGTTTATCGTGAAATGTTTTAATTTCATCTTCCATCCTGAAGCTTAATTTCGCCGGATACACGATTCTTGGTTGGAGCCCATTTTCTTTCAGTGTTTGAAAAATGTTATTCCAGGATCTAGCTTTCAGAGTCTGTGTTGAGAGATCAGCTGTTATCCTGATTGGTTTGCCCCTAAATGTAATCTGCTTTCTTTCTCTTGTAGCTTTTAAAATTCTCTCCTTATTCTGTATGTTGGGCATCTTCATTATAATGTGTCTAGGTGTGAATCTCTTATGATTTTGCACTTTTGGCGTCCTGTAGGCTTCTAGGATATGGGATTCTGTTTCATTCTTAAAGTCTGGGAAGTTTTCTCATATCATTTCATCGAATAGATTGTTCATTCCTCTGGTTTGGAGCTCTGTGCCCTCCTGTATCCCAATGACTCTTAAGTTTGGTCTTTTAATGTTATCCCATATTTCTTGAATGTTCTGCTCATGGTTTCTTAGCAGTCCTGCTGAACTGTCTATGTTCTTCTCAAGTTGAAATACTTTGTCTTCATTGTCTGATGTTCTATCTTCTAAGTGATCTATTCTGCTGGTAGTATTGTCAATTGAGGTTTTAAGTTGGTTTATTGCTTCCTGCATTTCTAGGATTTCTATTTGTTTGTTTTTTATTACTTCTAACTCCCTGTGAAATTGATCTTTTACTTCCTGGATTTGTTTCTGTAGTTCCTTGTCAATGTGATCTTTCATTGTCTGATTTTGCTGTCTCATGTCTTCCTTGAGAGTCCAGATCATCTGAAGCATGTATATCCTGAACTCTTTATCTGACATTCCATCTGTTGCAGCTATTACCTCTTCTAGAGTTGAGTTGACCTGTATTGCTTGTGGTCCTTTCTTTCCTTGTCTTTTCATGTTGCTTGTGTTTCTTTCTGCTTGGTGAAACTGTTGTGTTTTTGAAATTTTTCCCCCTGTTTATTTATGTTGCTCTTGTATATTTGGGATATCTCTCTTGTAGGGCGGGTAGTGGCTGTGATCCTCCTCTAATCAGGGTGATCTATCCACTACGCTGGTTGGTCGTAGGTCTGCCCACCCTGCGGACACGGGTGGCTGCTCTACTCTGCCCCCACTCCAATTGCGGTGACGTTCCTACCATGTCCTCGGATCGTTGGTCCTGATCCGGATGCGGGCAGCAGCTCTTCTCCACCCCTACTCCAATTGATGTGACGTGTCTACCACACTGGTCGGCCTCCAAGCCTGTTCCGCCGGTGGGTCTCAGATCTGCCCACCCTGCGGGCCTGGGCGGCAGTTCTGCTCAACCCCCACTCCCAGTGGGGGTACCTAACTGCCTCTCCAATGGGTCTCTGGGCTCCTTCCGGACACTGGCGGCGGCTCTGTTCAACCCCCACTCCAACCAGTGTGACGTGACTGCCTCGATGCTACTCGTCCACCACACTGGCAGGCTGCCGAGCCTGTCCTGCCAGTGGGACGCAGGACTGCCTACCTTGCAGGGTCAGACAGCAGCTCTTCACGGCCTCCACTCCAAGTGGGTTGACTTGGCTACCCTGCCGTCGGGTCGCTGGTCCTGTTCCAGGCGTGGGCGGCTACTCTCCTCGGCCCCAGCTGCAGTTGGGGTGTCACGATACCACACCGGCGGGACCCTTAGCCTGCTCTGGGCACAGGAGGCAGCTCCACTCTGCCCCCCCAAGCCCCCGCAGCACCCAGCAGGACCCGGACCAAGAAGCAGTCCCTGTAGGATCCCCAACCCTGAGCCAGAGCCGCTTCGGGAGCCAGGAGCCGGTCTCTCCGATCCCCGCCACGTTCTGCTAGGAGCAGGCTCCTCAGGGCAACCGCCGCGGGTTCCCCAATCCCAGGCCAAAGCCGCCCCGGGAGCCCAAGCCTGGCCGCACCAGACTCTCCCTGCTCGGTGCACGCTCCACTGGGAGCAGAGTCTAAGACGCACTTCCCGCGGGCTCCCCAGCTCCGGGCCAAAACTGTTCCAGGAGACAGAGTCCCGCTGCCCCTCGTCGCAAGTTTCACTTGTGGCTGGCCTCAGCTCGCGGTCCCCGCAGGCTCCGCAGCCCTGGGCTCAAGCAGCCACGAGAGCCAGAACCCAGCCTCTCCGATCCCTGCCACACTCTGTTCGGAGCAGGCTCCACAGAGGTACCCCAGCCTCAGGCCCAGGCAGCCCCGGGAGCCCGAGCCTGGCAGCTCCAACCTCTCCCAGCTCAGTGTACGCTCAGACAGGGGCAGGGTCAAAGACGCAGTCGCCGCGGGTTCCCTAGCCCCGGACCAAAACTGTTCCGGGAGTTAGAGCCACGCCGCCCCTCAGCGCACAATCCACTTGTACCTGGCCTCCGCCCGGAGTCCCCGAAGGATCTCCCGCCCTGGGCCAAAGCAACCCGGGGAACTAGAATCTGGCCGCTCAAAGCCCGGCGCCCGCCTTGCCAGGGGTGAGGCCTGAAGAGTATTCTCCTCAGAGTTTCCAGTCCCGAGCCTGAGCGATCTGTCTGCGCGATGCAGGCAAATATCAGCCTGGAATCACCTGTTCTGTAGTTGAATGAGCTGAGATCAGTAGAAAACAGGGATGATTGCATCAGCTCTCCATGATGGCGGCTGCTGTCCTCCTCCGTGTTCCGACCGGTGTCGGGAATCGAACTGGACCGATTCTCTCCTCTATTTCAAAGCTAGAACTCAGCACTCAGCGCGGCCAGTGTGCCACTGGCAGGAGCCTGCAGAATCCGCTTCGCTGTAATCCCGCTCTGGTACCTCGCGGCTAATTAACTCGGGCGCGTCCCAGACTCCATCCACGGGGCGGTCTGCCGACCAGGTACTGCTTCCCTCCGTGCGGAGAAATCGCCCGCGACCAAGCCCCTGCAGCTGAATCCCGCGCGCTGGAATTCTGTCCTCTAGATTCTGGAGCACCTCAATTTCACTGGGGATTCCCACCAAGGTAGCCTTCAGCCATTTCACCTCGTGTTTCTCCCGCACAGTGGCGCAGCGTACTGGTGTGCTGCACTCCCTTCGCCGCCATCTTCTCTCCCCCAACCCCCCCATTCATCTATTGAAGGGCAGCTAGGTTGCTTCCATAGTTTACCTATTGTGAATTGAGCTATTATAAACATTGACATGGCCTCCTCATTGTAGTATGCTGATTTTAAGTCCTTTGGGTATAAACCAAGGAGTGGGATAGCTAGGTCAAATGGTGATTCCATTCCAAGTTTTCTGGGGAATCTCCATACTGCCTTCCAGAATGGTTACAGCAATTTGCATTCCTACCAGCAATGTATGAAGTACTTTTTCCCCCAACATCTTCACCAAAGTTTATTGTTGCCTGTATTCTTGATGATTGACATTCTGAGTGTAGTGAGATGAAATCTTAGAGTAGTTTTGATTTGCATTTCTCTAATTGCTAGAGATGTTGAACATTTTTTCATATATTTGTTGATCAGTTGTCTTCTTCTATGAAGTGTCTGTTCAGTTCCTTAGCCCATTTGTTGATTGGGTTATTTGTTTTATTGGTATCAAGTTTTTTGAGTTCTTCATATATCCCAGAGATTACTGCATTATCTGAGGGGCATGTGGTAAAGATTTTCTCCCAATCTATAGGCTCTCTCTTCATATTTTTGATGGTTTATTTTGCTGAGAAGAAGCTTTTTAGATTGAATCCATCCCATTTACTGATTCTTGCTTTTACTTCTTGTGCTTTAGGGGTCTTGTTAAGGTTCTTTATTGTATTAAAATAGCATTTTTAGTAATTTCAAATAAAACCTACTTTTATGATATATAGATATAGTCAATTTTGTATATGTATATTGATCTAGAATCCAGATGACCCCATTAAATTAACATCTTTATTCTTTTATTTTTTTTTCTGTAGATTTCTATTTACTATTCACACACAAAGACTTTGTATCAATAATAATTTAATTCAACCTTCCAAATCCTGAAACTTTCATTTCATTTCCTGACTTTTATATATTATCTAAGATTTTATTGCTTTATTATATGTTATGAATGATGATAGCAGAGATCCTTACCTCACTCCCAGCTACAAGACATCATTAAGTACATTATTTCCTCAAGTTATTTTTTGATAAATACTGAATTTTTGCTTCTATCACTGCTTTGCTAGTTTTTATTATACATGCCTATTGAGTTTTATCAAATATTTTCTCTACATTTTTTTTGGAAATGTGTAAATTAGTTTTCTCTTCCCCTCATATAGTGAATTCTGTTGATTGAAAGTTTATTGTTAAAACACACAACCTTAAAGTAAATCAAATTAAATTGTGTTATTTAAACACTCAAAGGAGAATGAAATTATAGTATTTGCTGGTAAATGGATGGAGCTGGAGAATATCATGCTAAGCAATTCTGGTATATGCAGATACTAATTCACAATGTGGGGGACACTAGGCAAGAATTGAGTTACTTTAGATTAAGTAGAGGAGAATGAAGAAAGGGGAAGGGATGTAGGGATAGGAAGGATGGTGGAATCAAATAGACATTATTACCTTATGTATATATATGACTGCATGACCAATGGGATTCTACAACATGTACAATCAGAAAAATGTGAAATTATAACCCATCTATGTATGATATATTGAAGTGCATAAATGCATTTTACTAATTAAAACAAAGTTAAAAAATTTAAAAATTTTTCATATTTAATTATATGTGACTGAATGATATTTCATTAAAGATATTGGTATTTTTGCTTATGATTTACTCTTCCATAATTTTTTCCTGCACTATACTTGTCAGAATTTGTTATCAAAATTTTAAAGCTTCATTGCATTGTTTCCTTAATTTGTTTATTATTTTTTCTGTCTTCTGAAACGATAGAAATTACCTGTTTTTTAAATGATTTATCCATTTAGTCTAATTTTTAAAATTTGCTGACATTATGTTCCAGGCATATCTTTTTAATTGTAATGTTTGTAGATTCCATAATAATTCCCTCTTTCCATGCCTAATAATTGTTCTATGTGCTCTCCATTTTTTTTCCTTGATTTGTCTTGCTACAGCTTTATCAATTCTATTAATTTTTAAAGGAACTAACATTTTATTTTCTGTCATTAACTTCTACTGTTACTTTGTCCTTTTTTTTTTTTGGTGTTACTACATTGTCTTTTTCCTAACATCTTGAGTTTGATTCTCAAACAATCAATTTCTACATTTTTCTTTTAAAAGTACATGCACTATGAATTATACTCAAGTAGCAGCTTCAGTTCCATCCCATAAGTTTTATTATACCATATTTTCATTGTCATCCACATAGCAAGATTTAAATATAAAATTTCTAATTCCATTTTACCATTCTTCCAAGTAAATGAGCATCGTTCACTTCTTTGACACCCATAATTAAATGGTTTGCAAACATTTACGTGAAATGACTTACACCAAAGAAAATAAAATTGTCATTTTTTTTGTTTACTTACTCTGCCAATAAATGTGTCAAGCTCATTCTTTCTTTCTTTTTTTAATGCATGGAACTTAATTTAGTTTATTTATTTATTTTAATTAGGTATATATGACAGCAGAATGCATTTTGATTCATTGTACATAATTGCAGCATAACTATACGTTTCTATGGTTGTACACGATGTAGCATTGCACGATGTGTGCAGTCATACCTGTACCTAGGGTAATGACGTCCATCTCATTCCACCCTCTTTCCTACCCCTTTCTTTACAAATGAAGACTCCTATGCATAAAGAGTTTAATTGATAGTGTCCAGGTAACTAAAATGAAACCAGGATTTGAAGACACTTCCCTAACTCCAAAGTCTGCATTCTTCCTTTCCCTTGTTTCCTTTCCCTTTCTTTCCTTTTCTGCTCTCTTACCTCATGCTACTTCTCCACATACCCCATGCATTCAAGTCATAAAATTTAAGATTTATAGCCAAACCAAGCAAAATACCCTAAGATTTTGTAAACAAGAAAACTGGATTCTAGGAAAGTCACATGGCTCATCCAAGACTATTTAGTCAGTACCAAATTCACGGTGCCCTGATTTTAGAAAAATGATCTTTCTGCCCTTCTAAATTGTTTCACAGTTCTATCAAGATCAGAAATAGTGCTGCAAGATCAACATGGTTTAAAATGCCTTTAAGTTCACCAAGTTGAAAAGCTTGAGAAGAAGCTAGTTTGTGAGTATTGCTATAAAGGAGTATTGAATCCTGACATTAATCCTCATTAGCTCACTAAAACTCTTTCAATAACTTCTTCAATTGATTAAGTCAAAACAATTTTCTTGTATCTTGTTGGTAGTCACTGGAAGGAAGGAATATGGAGTCACTGATTAATAGTGCTGGGGGGAATCAAGGTGGACAGTGGGTGGTGAGAATTCCCCAGTGGTCAGTGACAGCATTTTCTGGAAACATCAAACTGCTGGGTCTGAACCTGACGTAGGGACCAGAATCATAGAACATGAACCTATTGGGGTTGACTGGTGAAACTTCACCTGCAAGTTTCCCTCATCTCTTGGCCTTTGGCATTTTTAGTTTACCTGCCCTGTACCCCAGGGGATTCCTTTAAGGTCACACAGATCTTTGACATGGGGTCCTTTGGGCTGTGACAGGAAAGAGGAGATGGCAGCCGCATGATTTAGCCTGTCTTCACTGTCCACACCCCTTGTCAGAAAGAATCTCTGTCACTAAAGGTGGAGATGAAGCCAGTGAGAGAAACTAGAAAGTGTAAAACTCTATTCTGAGAAAACACATCATCCAACGAATGCCTTGCAGCTTTTGCTGAGAGACAATAAATGTTACCGCTCTACAGTAAGGAGAAATGAGAAATCCTATTCCCAAGGGAGAGAAAATACATCTCCACATATGACAAGTAGTTAACATTATGGATAGCATCTGCCTGGGCTCTTATCATGATGTAAATTTGTTTTCTATTCACTGGCTTGAATAGTAACAAAGTAATATTGAAATGTGAATGAAGCACACGATACAAATTTTATTACAGCTTCCACGGTAATCTGACTGTGGGGGGAAAAGTTTAGGAGTGAACAAAGGCAGAGAGCAGTTAGTCAACTTTTATATTTATAACCTATATTGGAAAACCAATCTGTTTATTAATAATAAGCCAAATGCTTCTTGAAATGGGAATTTTTTTTTAAGCTTTGCTGCATCATATAATTGGAGTTTACATAAAGTTCCTGAACTGGTTTGTACTAACTTGTTGACAAGCTTGCTTATCATCTCTTTTGGATGAAACATAAAATGAAACTTTGGCCACAAGGCTCATAAAAACTATCTTATGCTTTTCTATATATACACTAGCAGTGAAGTGCTGGATGAAATCTATTTCAGATTTATCCTTTATATTAAGCTGCTCAGGGACAGGACTCATATTTCTTAGCACTTAGTGCAGCACATAGGCTTAGGTGGTTTGGAAGGTGTGCCATGACAAAAATGAACTTGGAACTTTTAAGACTTATGGTATCATAATAAAACTCATACTTCAAGTGAACTCTAGCATTTTAATTTTCTATAATCATCATTTTATTTTACATGTTCAATATACAGTTATACTTATTTTAATATACATAACTATATTTTTTCTTACAAAGTCTAAAATTATAACACTTCCATCCATTTTTCTTTTTGTCACGTACTATTTCTGCTTTTTATTTGCTATGTTTTGTTTTGAGAGGGGGACTTTCCTTGGACTCCTGATTCTCTGGCTTCAGCCTCCTGAATTGCTGGGATTCTAATTATGCCCAATTATGCCTGATGATTTTTAAAAATATCTCTCAGTAAGAATTTATGAATTATTAACTTTATGAATCTTTGTCTATACAAAAATGCCTTTACCTTGCCTCCCATTTTTTTTAAATGATAATTCAGGTGGGTATAGAATTCTAAGTGTTATGTTCCCTTCAAACTATATAGATATTACTCTCTTGCCTTTGCCATTTATTATGACAGATGAGAAATCTATTGTTAGTTGGTTTTTTTCTTCTCATAAATCTGTCATTTCTGATAGTGTTCTTTTTTATATCCACATTTCAGATATATCACACATACAGAGAGGCAGGTGATTAAGCATTTATATGCTATTTAAGGAATAATTGTGAAGTAAACATCCATTCAACTAGTGTTTGTGACATGACAGAATATCCACTGCATCTTAGATGGTTATCATCCCAATCACAATCTCTTCTCTTTCTCTTAAAGTAACCAGTATTCTGACATTTATGAGAGCCATGATCTGATGTTTTTAGTAAGAAGAGTTTTACTCCCTTATAGAGACCTTTAAGAAACCTAGCATAGTTTTACTTATTTATGAAAATGATGATTAAATGCCCCAAAACAGATCAACACCTTTCCATACCTAATAAGGAGAGAGCAGTCAGTGTTCTTGTAGGTTTTTGAGATGTTCTCTTTCCTTTGTAGTCGACAGCTTTACTGCAATGTACCTACATATTATTTAATTTATCTTCTCATAATGCAGAGTGAAATTTCAATCTGAAACTGATGCATTATTTAGCTTTAAACGTAGCTTCTCAGAATGCTTCTCCATTCTTCTATTACTATACCTTTCTTAGATATATGCTGGTATCTCAAGCTCTGTGCACGATGCCTTTTAAGGACTTGCTTATATATTTTTTTAAAAATTCCTGTCTCTCTCTGATGTCCTACATAATTTCTTTAGTGAAATCTATTAACTAGCCTCAAGTCTAGAGTTTTAATACTTTAAATAAACATTTATTTCAATGATCATATTTTTCCAAGATAACAAATTGATTGTTTTCATTTTTTACCTGCTATTGTTTTGTTTCTGTATTTTTTCTTTTATATCTTGATATATAAATATTTTATTAATTTCATATCATCTAGCTTTTCAGTCTTCCCCTCCTTTCCTTCCTGCCTTCCTTTTTCTTATTGCTCAAAGTCATGTATTACTTCTATAAATTAAAAAATAATATGATTTTGTTACAAGCATACTTAAGCACTTAATTACACAAACCAATTTTTCTGACCATCAATTTTAGGATAATCTAACAGACACATGAGCTCAAGAGCTAGAGAACAATTTCAGAGCTGGAAGTGTCTACAGTTATCATTAATTCTAATCTCTTCATTTTAAGACAGTAAAACTGAGTCCAAGGGAGGCTGTGAGCTCTGTCTCCAATATTTAGATCCCAAGCATGTGGGAAAGAAGGAACAAGGAGAGATTTCATCTTTTCACCGAGACCAAATCTGTGATAAGTCCTCTTTAAAATGAGCTCTGCCTCCCTTGGTATGCTGCCCAAGGGTGCAGGAACCATGGCTGCGCTACGGAAGGCAGAGACATATCACACTGTTACTAACCTGCACCACACAAACCGCAAGGCTCAAGGAGAGAGGTCAATCAATGTGTGTGTCATTGCATTTAGTTCTGGCTGGAACACCATCACAGACAAGCCTTAATTCTGGTTTCTGCTCTTTGTAGCTGTAAAAATCTGTCAGGTCCCTTGTGTTGAATTCTTATGGGTAGTAGTCATCCCCCATAATGGAAAGTATCAGTATTCTGTGTATAGACAAGACGATTCACGTCAATAAATTGATTCCAGGACCCAAGTGAGAACTCTCTTAAAGTGACAAAGTTAACTTATGATACATACATTGAGAACATCATAACTGTGAAAACATGATATGAACACGATCCAGCTAAAACCTCTAAGTTCTTCATTGATTTCCTTAGGGAAGAATCCACTGACGGGAAAAACAGAACTTTCAAAAAATACACATAACTTGATACATTTACATTTCTTTCCCCTTCTGCCCCAGGAAGTAAATGTTAATGATACGAATATCTTAATAATACTTTCTACTTTTCACATATATTATTAAACCTAATTCTCAGTAAGATTTGGGGACTGTGTTGTTGTAATGACTACTTCACTCAGGACTCCTTATTAGGACCTACTACCTATGCAACAGCTGCAGGAGAATGTTACCTCCGATTGTTCACCACAGTCCTCCTCTGGAGAAATTGTCTTCAGCCTTATGGAATAGGGGAACAGCCAAGCCTATGATTTTTCCTGTTTTCAGTAAGTGGTCCATGACTACCTCCAAAGAGTGCTCACATTGTTCATCTGGCAAATGCATTCTTTTTTCTCTCTCAGAAAAGAGGCTTCCACCAAGGGATATTCTCTGCCCAAGACTGTGTTCCATCCCAGGGGATGTCACAGAGGCAATGAGTATCTGATGTTGGGATATAAAGCCTTGGCCTCTTACCTTGAGTTGGAACAATAAAGATTCCTTGCCCTGATTTTTGCATATTTGCAGAGCCAACTTATTACAGAGTTCTCTTTAGATGCAGCTGAGCCTTTAGTTGTAGCCACATTGCATGTCTTCTCTTTCTGTCCAATAGTGAGTGTCCTTTTCCCATCCTGACAGGCATATATTCCAAGAATTACTTTAAAATAAAACTTTGCATTCAACTGTCCATCTCTCAGATTATTTCTAGCAAACTCAATCTGTAACAATTATTATTACCGTTCTTATTTATATGCAAGTGAGTCTTACCAAAGTCCCAGTTGGAAGTTCGTAAAGTCAGGCCACTTATCCAAACTGTCTAACATCAAGTCCATATATTTTCTTTTATACCATAATTCTAGAATTTGTCCTCTACTCTAACAGTATGCCTGGGGAAGGATTAAATTTCCCATTGACTTGTCTTTGTGTTTTTAGGGAACCAATAGAGTCATATCCCAACAGATGGAGTAATATGCACTTTAGATGCAAGGAGCCAATTACTCAGCAGAATGCTCAAGAAACCTTTCTTCAATGGCACTAATCATTCCTAATCCATGCATACCATTTATTATCTTTTTTCCCACATGGCAGTATCCAATATAGGTTTAAGACACAGTTCAAATTCTCAAAGAAGTTTTCCTATTGTTCCAGCTTACATTTTTCTCTTCTTTGGTACAGCAGCACTAAATATACCATAATGTCCTCAGAGGTAAGATATAGTATCATATTTCAGTCTTTTAAAGATTTTTGGGATAAACATTGTCTCATATACAGTATAGTATAATAGTTAAGAGGCAGGATTTCGAGTCAAAAAGACCAGGTTCAAACTTTGACTCCATCATTCATTAGTTGTGAGCTTTAAAACCCTGAGGAAATAAACTGAGCTTTCAGTGACTCAGTTATTCTGGACTGTCAAGTGAAGATTACAGTGACCATGTCATAACTCAATGATCAATCTTAGGGCTATGAGTAGCATGATAACAAGCCATCAATATGTCTGCTGATATATTGCATTATGATGCACAAGGCACTACCTGTGAATAATTTTTTGCCACAAATATTTAAACTGAATCTAACCAAGACTTTAGACCAGACTTACGCTGAAGAAAATAGGAGATAGAGGAATATGTCAAATGATATGACAAAAGAAAAAAGAAAAACAGACAAGTCCTCAAGTTGCTACATTCTACAAATAACTAGCCCAAAGTCTTTTTTTTTATTCAACTTTACTTGTAGAACAGTTTTTAATTTAACAATTGCAAAGACAACATAGTAAGTTCTGACATACTCAACACCCAGTCTCTCTTGTATGATACATTTGCTATTATTAATGAGGCTACACTGATACATTATTGCTAACCAACATTTCTACTGGATTCATTTTTTAAAATTTTACTTAATGTACTTTTGATGTTCCATTACTCTATCAGGACACCATAGTACATTTAGTCATCCTGTGTCCTTTAGTTCTTTTTGGTGGTGACGGTTTCAGGAATCTGTTTGATGTGAAGATATTAACAGTTTTAAAGAATACTGATCAGGTGTTTTGTATTCTTCTATTAGAATTTATTTGATGTTTACTCTTGATTAGATTGGGTTATAGGTTTTGGAAAAGAAGGCCACAGAGCTGAAGCGCCATTTTCAGTGTACTCTATCAATCAACATGCCTTATGGCTGCCGATAACCTTCATCACCTGCACAATGAAGTGCTTGTTGGGTTTCCACTTTTTTTCTCCTCTCTCTCCATACTGTTCTCTTTGGAAGGCCATCACTGTGTACAGCCAACACTGAAGGAGTGTTGATGGATTATTCTCCATCTCCTTGAGGGTAGAATATCTACATAAATTCGGCATAAATTCTTCTGCATGAGAAGTTTGTCTCTTTTATCCTATTTATTTATTCCATCATGCATATCAGTATGAATTCATGGATACTTAATTAATATTTCAGATTAAAATTCAATACTACTTTCTTTTGTTGCCTACATGATTGCAGCTGAGGCCACTGGCAGCTCTATCGTTTGATCTCTACATCCCATTGACAAACCCCCATTAACGTGGGAAGGTTTTTTGTTGTTTGTTTTTGTTTTAACACTTCTTTTATTTCTGGCATTCAATATGCTTCAGGCTCTACTTGTGTATTTCTTTAACCACAAATGCAGTGTCTTGAACATGTCTTAGAATCAACCGTTTCTTTAAGGCTCATTGGGCAGTGGTATTAGAAATAAAAATCTGGGCAGTAAGTGTGCTTATTATCACTGTAGTGTCATTGCCTAATTACTGGGGTGTCATTGCTTCTGGGTCCTCTCAGTTGACAAATAAGGAAATATGTGCATATATCTTAATCCATGTGTACATACCTATCTAATTTTTTTTCTCTGTAATCATTTGTAACTGTATTAATATAAACACAAGTTTAAACTTATATCTCCAATTCTAATCCATTACCATATGGATCATTCTGGTTTTCTCTTCTCTAACAGAAATCTGGCAGTCACAGCACCCATTCACTTAATGTTGATTCCAGTTTGTGTCCAAAGCAGTATCAGAACCCGTATTTCCATGAGAAACAACTTGATTCACTAGATTATATTGCTTATGAATAATTTCTTTGTTGCAGACTCAAATCATTTCCATACTTCCTTAGGCATTCCCATTTCCCTCTTGGACCCTTCAATCAGGATTGCTTCATGCATTTATGATACAGTTAGGTTTCTTTTTGTTGCATTGTGCATTATCTGCTAGGATTTTTCAACTTCCTAAATGATTTTTTTAATTGCATACATTAATGTTAACTCTTTTTCTGTAAAGTTCTATAGGTTTCTACAAATGTATTGTGCCATTTGTCTCTAATACACTAGTGCATAAAATAGTTCACTGCCTGAAATATTCTCCTGTGCTTCACCTATTGAACCTAATCCTCTTCTTGACACTGGCAGGCAGAGACAGTTTTATTGTTTCTGTTAAGTTTGCTTTTCCCAGAATGTCATATAATTGGAATTATACAATATGTAGTCTTTTTCAGGCTGACATCTTTACCTTGGCAACATTCATTTAAGATTCATCCATGTCTTTTGTGGCTTGATAGCTCATTTCTTTTCATTATTGAATAATATTCCACTAACAACCAGAGACATTTTTATTGTTTCTATAATTTTGCCTTTTCTAGTATGTCATATATGATTTACTAACTGTATATTGGCAGAGCTGAAACTGGAAGACTTCTACTTTTTTAAAAAAATGTAATGTCATAAAAGACAAAAAGATTAAGGAAGAATGAGGGGGGAAGGGCATTAATATAAATGCTTCTGAATAAAATTTGTGATACTCTATTGAATATTACTTTGTTCATACATATATATGCATATATATGAATATATGTGCATGTATATATATTGGGGGCAATTAAAAACATTTTAATAGTAACTTGATATTAGATAATATTAAGAAAATGCTACATCTTGGTGTCATAATAATGTAAATTATTATTTTGGAAACTTTATTTTTTAGAGATGCATACTAAAGAATTTAGGCTAAAATGACATAATATCTACAATTGACTTTTTTAAGCATAGAAAAAAATGAAGAAAATGTGGCCAAATGTTAACAATTAAATTATGAACTGTGGATGATAGATATCTAGATGTTCATCATACTATTGTTTTATCAGCTTTTTCACTGCTGTGAATAAAAGTTCTAACAGGACAATTGTAGAGAAGGAAAAGTTTATTTGGAGGCTCATGGTTTCAGAGGTCTCAGTCCATAGACAGCTGGCTCAAGATAAAGCAGATCATCATGGTAGAAGCATGTGACAAAGTGAAGCAGTTCGCATGATAATCAGAAGCAGAGAGAGAGAGAGAGAGAGAGAGTCAACTCTCTAGCTACAAAATATATACCCCAAAGTCACAGCCCCAGGGACCCACCTCCTTTAGCCACACCCTACCCACCTTCAGTTACCACTCAGTCAATCCCATTAGGAGATCAATTCACTGATTAAGTTGACTCTTACAACCCAACTATTTTTCTTCTAAACCCTCTTGCATTGTCTCACATATGAGCATTGGGTGAATATAATAAACTTTTCCATAATAAAATTTAAAGTAAATGAGAAATCTACCTATCTTGCCATGTTAATGAATATTAAAAATCACATTTGAGGTAACATAAATAAAGTACTATTCATGGTACACAGATGGTGCTTAATAAGAGCTTCCTAAAATACCAAGTGGGAATTTTCTATTCTTGGGTAAGGATTGTGTATTCAACCTAGAATAAATAATTTGGCCCTCTGCAATTAGTTTCACTTCACCCAACACTCACCTTTTTAGAGTAATGAAGGGTAAGTCAATGTTGTTCATTTTTTAAAAAGCCACTATTAACATGAATGCAGCATATGTTAATGCTATTTCAGCTTAATGATGAATGATCAATAAGCAAGTTAGACACCTATAATACCATCCCTGCTGTGCGTTTCCTGACATTTGGTGACATCCATTCAGTGATTGATGCTTATTGAGGGATTGATGGGAATGGCAAATTTCTTGATTTTCTGTGCTTCATAGATAGTTTTGGTCTATGAAGATACGCATTAAGAAGGTTAACACGTATTTAGTATATAAATAGTTTGTGAGCGTGAAGTTATGTCTTCTTCACACTCCATTAGGCTATTTGAAAATTCTACATTCTTTGAGCTATGAACTGCTTTCAAAACCAATGAGAACTTAAAAACCATTACAACAATTCCCTCATTTCAAAGATGATGAAACTGAAGCTCACAGAAGTCAAGGGGCTGCTAGTGGGAAATAGGACTCTCAATACTCAGTTCTGTGTCCTAATATACATATCATTCCAGTTTTTTCCCCTTCTTATCTATAATCGCCCATTCTAACAGTAAAGGAACCTGACTCCATCCATTCAGCATCCATTCACCTACTATTGAATTCCAGTATGCATGAACAGCAGTACCAGAATTATTAAACCATTCTCCATGAGAAACAAATTTATCCAATGGATTGTATTGCTCATTGAACGGCTCATTACAATTCCTTTTGTCTTTAGTATTACAGACTCCATAAAGGGTGTTAGGAAGTTTATTTTGTTTGTGTATTTTGTAGTTGTATTTATTTTGAATGTGACTTTTAACACATAGCTTGGAAAATTCTTTGTATTTTTTTCTCAAATAATTTTTGCTCAAACACATTTGTTAATTGCTTACTATGTATCATGCAATCAAGATGCTGAAAGAAATGAACTGTTTCTTGCCCTCAACAAAGTCAAAATCCAGCGGGGAAATTAAATGAATGTCCAAAATCCAGTGGGAAAATGAAAATGAAACAGGTCAACTGGGGGCTGTGGAAGGGAAATAAAGAAGAATTGATTCTGTTAAGATTGGGGATGGGAAGAGGGTAGATGTGATGGAGGAAATGGATTTTATCTGGGTCACACAGATAATAAGTATAAATTCCCTGGATGGTATAAGAGTGACAAGGGACAGTATGAACAATGGCACAAAATGTGAAAAGTTTGGGTGTATTTAGGGAAATGTGAAGAATGTGGATAGTTATGGTTGGAGGAAAAAAAAGAAAAAAGGTGAAGTATCAGAAAGGAGAAGGAATTACCAGGATACGACCCTCAACTCTGGCTGTGTATTACAGAATTAGAATCATCAGGCAGTTTTAAGATATGCTAATGCCCAGGTCTCACTGCCAGAACAATTTTTACCTGGATTTCTGAGCATAGCTGCAGGCATGGGCACTTTAAGAGTTCCCTAGGTGACTTATGTGCAAAGCCAAATGGCAGTGAATCAAAGCAAACTTAACTATGGAAGCAAATGGGTTTAAGGTCATTAGTTATCTGGATCATGCTGATCTAATTCCAGCATCAGATCTTAATTATTAAATGACTTTTTTATTTAAGCAAATAGAAAGGCAATGATTTTACCTAAGGACTCAAGAACCAAACTTTTGCCATAAAAGTATTAGTTTTAGTTGTTAAGGTACTAACTAAATCTATATAATAAACATCAGAGTCAGTGCAAGAAACTCAAAAGAATGTATTTCCTCAAATCCAGCTCCCACTCAGATATTTAATGGCACTGGTATTAAAGGAAACCCAATATGGGACACTCTCAATTTGCCTGGATCTCCCAAATCCTTGTATTACAATCTTCACCCAGAAGTTCTCCAGCATTGCTTTAGTTATATCACTCCACTTTTCATTCATTCGATGCATATTTATGGACTGTGTGCCAGGGACTGGTCTGGGCTCTGAAGACAAAGCTGTGAATAAGACAACTTCAGTTTCTGCCCTCATGGTGCTCACACTCAGAGAACTTTCTTTCGGTTCAGCACTTCTAATTTCAACCTCACATTCAGAAACAAATAATGATAAATATTAGGTTTGATTAAAAGCTCACAATAACTTTGCCATCCCTCTCCCACCATCTCTCTGTCACCCACCTTCCATATTACTCTTTTAGAACATTACTATCATCGTATACCTCTCCCTGCTCAAAAATCATCCAGTAGATCTCTGTGGCTTATAACAGTAAATCTGCTATATCTTCTATACCCTATGCTGTGGTTCTTCAGGAAAACTGTTATGCCAGCTCCTGTAATTGGTATGACTAGAAATATGCCCCGGGTATATCAGAATAAAAAATGAAATATAAATTTCTTACCCTAACTTCCGTAGCACCTTACTGCATGCTTTCCTGGTCAACTCTCTGCTTCTGATACAGGAACATTAAAGTGTTTTTACATCTCTACTTAAAATGTTTTTATTGACCATGTTTATATTACCTACAAGGCCTCAGTAGGTTTGGCCTCTTTAATTCTTTGGTAATTAAAAATTTTCATTATCTTGAGGTATCTATCATGTTATTATTTTCCTTTCTATTAACCTCAACATAATAATAGTGTCTTGAGGAATCAGTGTTATACATTTTAAATGTAGATAAAGTTCATAGCACCTGGAATTATTGGGCACCTAGAGGCAGTATAGGGGGAATGCAAGAGCTTAGGGTTTGGATCCAATTGACCTTGGTTTAAATTAAAATCTAGCATTGCCAAACTCTTGTATTTAAAATAGGAGTTAGAGCAATCACTGTCTGTTATACCAAAGAATAAAGATACACAACTAGCTCTTTTAAAACTCAAAACTCAAGTACCAAAGAATAAACAATTTTCTCCTTAAGAAAAACTAATGCTCTTAAAAATTAAAACTTGACAGCAAAGGAACAAACCAGTAAAGAGATTCACTGTGCTGTGTTCTGGGTAGAAAAAAAGAAATCAGGGCATTTTAAGTGTTAGGAGAAGTTAATTGTGGTTATGCTAATTAAGCATCGAAACCCAGTGTTATCCATAGAACAGAATGAGCCCATGGGTCTGGTATGGTTAATTGAAATAAGTTCCATTGTTCAAGGGTTAGTACAATATTTCAGTTAGGTCCAGTAAGGGTGCAGAGTATTGAGATAATCCCAATTTTATGCTTTCTCTCTGCTGCAACTACTTAGAGTCTCTCATTATGAAACAAAACAGTGAATTTTAGTAGTTCCTAGGAAAGTGCTACCCTAACTGGAAATTTTCCCATATAAATGGTTGTTTTAAAAATTTCAAAAAATTAAAATATTTACATTTACCAGGTATAAAATAAACAATAAAATTTATTTTTAGTGTTTATCTTGTATCCTATAACCTTGATGAAGGCATTAGTTTATCTCTATATAGAGACAGTTTTATTTCTACTCTTCCATTCTGTTTGCTTTTACTTCCTTTTCTTGTTTTATTGACAATTTGAACTTCTAGCACCTCATTTCTTAACAGTGGTCAGAGTGTACATCTTTCTTTTCCTTGTTTCTAACCTTGGAGGGAAACATTCAGTGCTTCACTAATAGGTGCTACCTACAGATTGTCATTAGAAATTCTTTGTCAAGTTATAGAAGGCATTCTTGGAAAAAAATATAAAACAGAAAGATATACTCCATTTCTATTTTAGTGAGATTTTTATACCATGAAACAGTTGAGTTATGTCAAATACTTTTCCTATATTTAGCCTCTTGTATTAGTTCAATATTTCACTGTAATAGTGTAATATTTGAGAGTGAGTGATTTTTAAGGAAAAGAGATTTATTTAGCACACACATTGGGAAGCTTAAATGTCCAAAGAGCAGGAAGCTGGCTCTCACAAAGTGCTCCCCTGGGAGAAGTCACATCATGGTGGACTGCACAACCAAGGAAGACCTGGCAAGGTAGGAAGCCACAGAGCATGAAGGAGGCAGTCTTGCTCTTTTGATAACGACTCTCTCACGTGAGAACTGATAGGGCTTCCCAATGAGAACTTACTAATCCATTTTGAGGGCAGCACCCAAAATGACTTCTCCCTGGCTCCACCTCTTATAGGTCCCACCATGGCAACATCACCACACTGTGGGTAAACTTCTACATAGAAACCCTTGGAGGACAAACTACACCAAACTGTAGCACATGCTAAATGGATGACCTTGATAGATTTCTGAATATTGAACCACCCTTCTGTCCTTGGAATAAATGCCACTTAGACCCTACATATCATTCCTATTGTATTTTGCTGATGTCCATTTGTTGATTTTCAGCTAAAATTTTGCTATGTATTGTGGGAAGCCATTCTCGCACATGACTGAGATACCTCCCTGGCTGGGTGTGAGGCGCTCAGACCAGCTGAGTCAGAGCTTTCCCCACCCTTTCCGGTGGGAGGGCTTGTCCATGTGAGGTGTAGCTGACTATTGACCTGGAAACCAATCACTGACCCTGACTTTGGAATGTTGTCTCCCTTGACCTTCATTGGATGGAATTTTCCCTTGAATTTCTTGTTCCCCAATAAAAGGCCATGCCCTGGCATGCCCTTCCTCTTTCCTGCTGGTCTCTTGTGTAAACCTCACTACCATCAGGTAGCTGGAGGCAGGAGCCTGGAAGGGGCGTCTCTGAGTTGGGCAAGAAAAAGGTAACTTGAGTTTATGTGTCTTTATTTTGAACTCACTAGTTAACTTCTATGTTTTGAACCTCTAGTATGAAGCTAGCGTACTGGTCCCGAGGCAGAATGTATATTCATGAGGTATTTTAGTCTGAAATTTGTTGTTATCATGGATCCTTTGTACTATTTGATTTTGTTGTCAGATTAATGTTAGTTTTAAAAACATAAAGTGGAAATTATTCCTTCCTCTTCTATTTTCTGGAAAGGGTTATTTTGTGTTGGTGTAGATTCTTTCAAAGTTTGCTAAAGTTCTCCAGTAAAATCATCAGAGCCTAGAGTTTTTGAATTATGAGTTCAAATTATCAATAGTTATAAGACTATTAAAATTGTCGGTTTCACATTTTGTGAGTTCTGGAAGTTAGTGTTTTCTGACAAATTGGTTCTCTTCACCTAAGTTATTAAGATTTATATATATTATAAATGTATGTAATATTCTCTTTTTATCATTTTATTGTTTGCAAGATCTCTAGTGATATTGCCGATTTCAATTCTGATTTGGGTAATTTGCATTCTTTCTCACTCTCCCTCCCTCTCTTTCTTTCTCTCATTAATCTTGTTAGACTTTGCTACTTTTATCAATATCTTCAGTAAATTCTTTGTTTTATTGTTTTTTGTTTGCTTATATTTTCTATTTCATTTATGTCTGCTTTTGCCACTATTATTTCTTTCAATTCCCTTGCCTTTTGTTGTTGTTTATTTTGCTCTTCATTTTCTGAATTCTTACGTTAGGACTTTAGATATTAAATTGTTTTTTCCAGGTACTGCATGTTAGTGCTCTGATGTCCCTCTCGGCATTGGCTTAATTCTGTCTTACAAATTTTTGATATGCCGCATCTTCATTTTCAGTTAGTTCAATACATGTTTTAATTTATCTTCAGACTCTTTTTTGACCCATAGATTATCTAGGAGTGCCTGTTTACTTTCCAAAGATTTAGAAAGTTTTCTTTTGTCTTTCTATTATTGATTTCTACTCTAATTCCATTGTAATTGAACAGCATATTCAGTATGAGTTTGTTTTTCCTTAAGTTTGTTGAAGTTGGACTTATGGCCCAGGATGTGGTTTATCTTAGTATATATTTTATGAACACTTGAAAAGAATGAATATTGAAAAGAATGAATGGGTTTGTGAAGGTGGATATGATCCTGCTATTTGATGGTAATTTTTTTCTAAATTCTTATTGATTTTTGGTCTAATTGTTCTATTAATTACTAAGAGAGGGTTTTCTCCTAGTATAACTGCCTTTCCTTTCAGTTTCACCAGTTTGTACTTGACATATTTTGCTGTTCTAACCTTTTATGTATACACATTTAAGATTTCTGTGTCTTCTGGGAAGGTTAGCCCTTTTATCAAATGATGTCTGACTCTGTTCATTTTCTTCCCTCTGAAGTCTAATTTGTCTAATGTTAATATAACTATTTCTTCTTTCCTTTTCTTCAATCTCCATTCATTACATTTGAAGTACATTTCTGGCAGAGTGCATAATGTTGGGTCACATTTTTAAATCCACTACACCAATCTCTAACTTATAATCGTTATATTTATACCATCTATATTTAATGTAGTTATAAATATATTAGCACTCAGTGAGTTATTTTATTTTATGGGTATTTTTTTGGCCTTTCTAAATTTCTGTTTTTTCTTTTTCTGTTTTCCTCTTGGTTACCTTAATTTTTTTTTTCAAATCCCATTTGGGTTTTTCTGTAAAATGTTTAACTCATCTTTTTTAATAGCTTTTCTTAAAATAGTAGCTCTACATATTTTATTACGTTGACATAATTTATTGCAGCATATTGATGTCATTTTATTGCTTTTAGTAGCATATTTATTCCCTTAGTCCTACCTTCCCTTATTTATAAAATAATAAATGTTTCTACTTATAATAAACATTTATAATTACATCAAATAGTATCGTATTTTCTGATTCAACAATGCTCTATCAGAAGTGGACAGATACATCAGGCAGAAAGCCAATAAGAACATAGGTGAAATCAAGAGTATCATTAATCAATTGGATATAATTGATACACACAAATAACTTTATTTAATGGCAGCATAATATACATTCTTTTAAGCACACATAAAACATTCAAACTTAGACTATATTATGGCCCATAAAATATACCTTAACAAATTTAAAATAATAGAAAACAAGCAATATCTACTCTTATACCACAATGGAATTGAATTAGAAGTCAACCACAGAAAAACAGCTGGAAAACTTCCCAAATAAATGTAGATTAAGTAACACACATCTAAATAACACATTGGTCAAAGAAAAAAGTCTCAAAAGAAATTTAAAATATTTTGAAATAAATGAAAGTATAGTTTATGAAAATTTATGAAATTTAGTGGTTAGGTGGAAATTTGCAGCATTGAGAGCATGTGTTTGAATAAAGAAAGATTTAAAATTAATCATCTAAGCTTTAACTTTAAGTAGGAAATGAAGAATAAATTCATTGCAAAGCAAACATTAAAAAATAAAATTGAAACAGTAATCAATAAAACAGTAAAGAAAAAATTAACAATCAACAAAACTAAAAGCTGTTTCTATGAAAAGATAAATAAAATCAACAAATCTCTAGCGAGATAAACTAAGAAAAAGAGAGAAAGGACAAATTACTAATTGAGAAATGAAAGTGAGGACATCACTACAGAGCTTAAAAATAAAATAAAAGAGCAATTATATTCCCCCAAAAGTTGATAATCTAGATGTACTAAACTTATCCCTTAAAAGACAAAATCTTCCAAAATTCACAAAAGAATAATAAACAATTCCACTAGATACATTTCTATAAGTGAAAATTGAATAAATAATTAATGACCTTGCAAATCAGAAAGCAATATATATAGATGGATTAACTGATAAATTCTGCCAAACTCTGAATGAAGAAATTACATCAAATTTCTACAATTTCATTAGAATGATAGAACGAGGGATTGCATCCTGTATCACTCTATGAGGCCACCATTATTTTGGTACAAAAATCAAACAAAAATATTACACAAAAGAAAACTAACAAGAAATACTTCTCATGAACATAAATGCAATGTCTTTTTCAAAATATTATCAAATTGTGTAAAAAAAAAATTTACAACACACCAAGAGGGATTTGTCCCAGGTATGCAATGATGGTTGAACATTCAAAAATCAATTAATGGAATCCATCACATCAACAACCTAAAGTAAAAAAATCACATGATTATACCAATTGATACTGAACAGGCATTTGATAAAATCTAAACCCTATTCATGATAATGACAGTCAGCAAACTAAGAACACAGAAAATTCTTCAGCTTGATAAAGAATATTCAAACAGATCCCATAGCTAATGTCAAACTTAATTGTGAGAAACTAAAAGCTTTCCCACTAAAATTAGAAACATGACCATGATGTTGTCTCTCATTATTCATTTTAAGCATCACTCTCTTATTCTTGTTAATGCAACAAGACAAGAAAGTGAAATAAAAATTTTACAGATTGATAACAGGGATAAAACTGCATTTGTTAACAGATGACAATTGTTTATGTAAAGAAAATTGAAAAGAATTAACCAAAAAAATTATTCTAATGTTGTAGTAGTGAAAACATTGTGGCATTGAAAAAAAGAATAGAATAAAAAAGCAACAAACCAATGGAACAGAGGAGTGAGCCCAGAAACAGATTGACATAAATATAGTCAACTGGTCTTTTAGAAAGGAAGAAAGGCCATACAATGGAGAAAAGATAGTCTTTGTAAAAGAAGGTGGTAATTGTGATGGAACAACTAGACATTCACATGTAAAAGAAAAAGAAAGAAAGAAAGAAAGAAGAATGTAGACATAGAATGTACAGTCCTCATACTAATATAGACCTCAGAAAACCAAAATTTAAATAGAAAATTATAAATTTTTAGAAAAATAGGAGAAAACCTAAATAATTCTGTATACAGTGATGACATTTTATATACAACACCAAAGGCATGATGCATTAAAGAAAGAATTTATAAGGGCTGGGGATGTGGCTCAAGCGGTAGCGCGCTCACCTGGCATGCGTGCGGCCGGGTTCGATCCTCAGCACCACATACCAACAAAGATGTTGTGTCCACCGAGAACTAAAAAATAAATATTAAAAAAATTCTCTCTCCCTCCCTCCCTCCCCCTCTCTCTCTCTCTCTCTCTCTCTCTTTAAAAAAAAGAATTTATAAGCTATACTTCATTAAAATTGAAAATGTTGAGTCTGTGGAAGACACTGTCAAGAGAATGAGAAGACAGGCACAGATTGGGTAAAAAAATATTTGCATGAGACAAATGTTAAATTACCGTAATCTAAAATATACAAAGAATTTTTAAAACTCAACAACAACAACAACAACAAAAAACTATAAAATAACGGTCAAACATCTTAAAAAGACACCTCACCAAAGAAGATACACAGATGTCAGAGAAGCATTTTGAAAGATACTCAGTATCATATGACAAGAGAAAATTACAAATTCAGATACAAATGATGAGATACCACTACATGCTCATCCGAGTGACCAAGACTCCAGAACACTGATGATAACAAATGCTGGTGAGGACATGGAGCAGTGAAAAAAATCTCATCCAGTCCTAGTGGGAATGCAAGCTGACACAAGCACTTTGGAAGATAGTTTGGCAGATTCTTACAAAGCTAAACATAATCCTACTGTATGCTCCAGCAACTCTGCTCCCTGGTATTTACTCAAATGAGATGAAAACTAATATCCACACAAATACCTGCACACCAGTGTTCATAGAAGTTTTATTCATAATTGCCAAAAGAAGCTAGGATGATGTCCATTAATAGGTGAGTGTATAAACTACACTACATCCAGACACTGAAAATTCACATGTATGCAAAGACAGAGAAGAATTAGTTATGAAGCCATCGAAAGACATGGATAAAACTTAAATGTGTGAGAAAGTGAAAAAAAAAAGATAAACTGGTAAGGTTATATACTGTATGTGCTCAACTGTGACACTGTAGAAAAGGTGAAATGATGGAGACAGTGTCACAACCCATAGAATATACACCACCAAGAGTGAAAACCCTATTGGAAACTATGGACTTTAGGTTCAGCCATGGTAACCAATGTACCACTCTAATGAAAATTGTGATCATGAGAGAGGATGTTGATAATGAGGGATGGAGAGGAAGTAAGAGATAGATGGAAAAATCTCTGTACATTCTGGTAAACTTTGTTGTGAACCTAAAACTGTTGTTTTTTTTTTATTTAAATTTTGTGGGTTTTTTTTGTTTTGTTTTGTTTTTAGTGGGTATTCCCGGGGATTGGGGTTCAACCCAGGGCTTGATGAATGTCAGGCCACATCCCCATCTGTAAATAAATATTATTATATTAAAGATCCTGGATTCATAATTGGCCTGCTCTGACACAGTCTCTGTTAGTGTATCAGTCACCTTCTCACTGCTTTCCAAGAGTCCCCATTAGTTCCAGCTTCATCTTTTCTGACATTCAGGATACTGTGCATATCAGTATGTTCACATTTCTGGTTCATAGGGCCACAGCTTTTCTGTGATGTCTGGATAATGGAGAGGAGTTTTCTACAAGTTTTTAGACTTTGTCACAAAGAAAGAGAAGGCTTTGTTGCCAGGGCTTGTCTTTTTGGATTTCGTTGGCTGCTGTAGGTCACCTGCTTCTTCAGTTCCATTGTGTAAGTTATATGAGGCAAAAAAGAAAATCCAAAGAACTCAGCATTGTGTCATTTCTGTGTTCCTGAGGTCCCTAGCCTGTCTATTTTCTACTTCTCACAGTATATATATAAAACATATGTCCAAGGATTTTAGTTGTGTTTAATAATAGGGGAAAGATTTGTAATTTATTTTCCCAGTAATCCCCATATAATATTTTAACTCAAAATTAATGTAAAAATATATGATGAATAGAGTATCAAAACTTTCAAGAAAGACATAATCAGTATTATTGAATATCTGTCTTTTCTAAGACTGCAATGTGGACCTGCACAAAAAAGTTATAGATATTGCTTATATTTAAAATTTGCCTTCATGTAGTAAACAGAAGAATAACCAGTTCATGGCTTAGAGAGAAATGTGTTTGTTTGCTGCATGGAGAAAATTCCGAGATAGCCAGCAGCTCTGAGCTGGTAGGGTGCTCTTTGGCATTATCCCAAATTTAGGATCCTCCTTGTCTCTCCTATCATCTTTAAGCAATGACTTATTTTTCAAGGTCAACTTGTGTTGGGCTTGAACTATGATGACACCTGAAGAAGAAGGAATGAGATGGAAGTGCACAAGTAGTTCCTCTCTCAACTGAGACAGCTCTATTCAAATAACTTTTCCAAAAATACTACCCATTTCCATTTCCATCTTCCTGGTAAAGATTTATTCCTTTGTTACTTTTAAATGGAAAGGAAGGTTGGCAATTGAGTCTTCTAGTCTGACCTGTAATGAGCTCAACTGAAAATCAGGTTCTCTATCTAAGCAAGAGGAAACCAGATGTTGGGGGAAGGTAATGAAAGCAATGATTGCCATACACAAGATACCTCACATTTTCCCCAAATCTTAAGGGAACCAGCCCAATCCCTATTTATGTTACCATGATGTAAGAGTTGGTAAATGGGAATAATTTTTTCAGGAGGAAAATGGAATGTCAAATGCAGTGAGTAGAACACAAGGACTCTAAGGTTCATGAACACGGAGATCTGCTGTCAAACATCAACACTAACAGCTCCTGCTTACCCTTTCCTCAGGGCCAATTTAGTAGTTCTCCCTTATCATTCTAGCCAATGTGAATGGATGCTGTTTTAGATTCAAGGGGCAGAATCTCCTGTTCACGGATACAAATGTATACATTATTTCTACATATCAGTGCCAATGCTCTGGACATTTAGGAGGCAAGTTCTCATCAGCATTCAGGATACTGTGCGTATCAGTATATTCACAATTCTGGTACTTAAACTCTCTCAGATCTCGGTCCTGACAGTTTTATAGAGGTTGCCGTTAAGTTTTCCAGGGCATCTCATCAGTTCAGGGCAGCATACCTATTGAAGGAAGAGAAACCAAACCCCTTATTGTAGCAAATTTGAGCAAGGTCAATAGTTATTTATAGTTTTTGTTTGTTTGTTTGTTTGGCGTGAACCCAAACAATGTAGCAACAGAAGAGGAATTTCAAACCAAAGACATAACTTTATGACTCTTTAAGGGAATAAAAACAAGCCAGAAATGTTTGATAGGAAAATTTTTATTTGTTTGAAAGCCAAAAATATGCAAATTGATAAAATCACAGAAAACAAATAAAACACATATGGACTAAAACATTCCATGTTAGTTTTTATTGCTTTATATTATTTATGTGTTTATTAACATTTTATATTTATATAAATGTATACATATGTTTACATATATTTTATAGTTATATAAGTTTATATACACACCTATCATTTGTATACCAATTTTAATGTAGCAAGCTGTTTACAATAAATTCCAAATATATTTTGATCTATTTCAACTCAGGGAAATAGGTGCAAAAGAAAAAAAAATACTTGAAAAGACATTGGAAAACAATTGTTAGTGAGGAATACAATTCAAGTGTCACAACAAGCCAATATCTAAGCATGCAATATTGTTTCTCAGAGCGATGACAAAATTCCCCTAACGTTATACATTCAGAATGAGTAACAGTCAGGACTTGAGCATCTAACCTTCCAATCTCAGGAAAGCATGCTGCTGTTCAGGTATGGGGACATTATAGGCATGAGGAGCAGAAGGCCAAATGCAAGGCCAAGGGCAACAGCGAGACCACTGCAAGATGAAGGAGTGGCCATTGCCCCAAAGTCCTCAACCTTCATAGATTACTGTCATCACTCCCTGCTATCCATGCACTTGAGCTGAGGATCTCCATGTTTCTCTCTCTTATTACCATAGTTTTTTTTTTTTAAATGTGATATATCCATATATACACTGTTCATATTACTTTTGCTCTTTTCTCCTCTTTACCTGATTTAAAGTACCCATAGTGGTGAATCAGGAGGAAACTGCATACAGGATTAAGCAAAAATAACCACATCATGAGGAAAAGGAACACTCATACATTGCTGGTAGGACTGGAAAATTGGTGCAATCACTATAGAAAGCAGGATGGAGATTCTTCAGAAAACTTGGAAGGGAGCCATCATTTGACCCAATTATCGCACTTCTCAGCATATACCCAAAGGACTTAAAATCAGCATACTACAGTGATGCAGCCACGCCAATGTTTATAGCAACTCAATTCACAATAGCTAAGCTATGGAACCAACCAAACTAGGTGCCCCTCAATAGATAAATGGATAAAGAAAATGTGGTGCAAGGCTGGGGATGTGGCTCAAGCGGTAGTGCGCTCACCTGGCATGCGTGCGGCCCGGGTTCGATCCTCAGCACCACATACAGAGATGTTGTGTCCGCCAAAAACTAAAAAATAAATATTTAAAAATTTCTCTCTCTCTCTCTCTCTCTCTCTCTCTCTCTCTCTCTCTCTCTCTCTCTCTTTAAAAAAAAGAAAAAAAAGAAAATGTGGTACATATACACAATAAAATATTAGTCAGCCATAAAGAAAAATGAAATTACGGCATTTTCCTATAAATGAATGGAACTGGAGACTATCATCCTAAGCTAAATAAGCCAATCCAAAGAAAACCAAGACCAAATGTTCTGTCTGATATGCAGATGCTGACACATAGTGGGGAGGAGACTAGAAATTTACTGGATTATCAAAGGGTAATGAAGGGAAGGGATGGAGAATGGGAATAGGAAAGACAATAGAATGAATGGAACATAATTTTCCTATATTTATATATGAACACATGACCAGAGTAACTCCACATAGTGGTGTTCAACCATAAGAATGGAATCCTAATTAGAATTAGTTATACTCCATGTATGTATAGTATGTCAAAACACACTTTACTGCCATGTATATCTAAAAAGAATTTTTTAAAAATGTTTCCTTGACATAAAAAACAAAACGACCATATCACTAACCTTGAAGAAAATTAATTTTGAAGTCAAAGTCCTTTTCCTTCCCTATGTTGATGGTTCCTCACCCTTATGTATAGAGTGGTAGGAAAAACCTGTCTGCACCTAATTTTTCATACAAAATATGCTGACACACTTGCATGGAGAAGTCAGAAATTGCTCAGCCTGTCTTAAGTCCCACTGTGACCCACTCACTGTGATTAGCCAACTGCTTTGAGCATGTGAATCCCTAGTACCTTGGCATTCTTAAGATGGGGCTGTGTGAAGCATGCTGGGATCATCCTCATTCCAAGAGTGGAATCAGAAGCTGCTGCTATCCTTATTACTTGATGAAAATATATGGAAAGTGGTCATATTCTTTCTCTTTTGAAGCTCTATTTGTTTCTGTGAGGACTCCAAGAATCTAGGGGCTGAGAATTGCTTGAAAAGAGGTGATTTGCAATGGAGAAATGTCTCTAGTACTACCTGTTGTCTCCTGGATTGTATATTTCTTTTGAAAACTCATTTTGCTATTCAAGTCTTTCTAGATAGTAGGGAAATTAATGTGGCATATCAAAAGTATGAAGTAAAATTTGTAAAGGTAAAATAATATATTCAGATACAATGCTGTACATAATCCCACTTAAGGAATGATTCTTTCTTTTATTTAACCTAGTCTAAGATTCCACTGGATATCTTTGGTATCATTGTAAGATTTTAATCCAAAGGAGATTAGTTTATTATGTTAAAGAGAGGGGGGAAAGCATATTTATGTTCAGAAATGTTAGAAAAATGGGTTGAAATGTTGAATATCGTTACTCTTAAATAAAACTGACAGAATATAAATCACTCTTAATGCGACTTTATCCACTTTTAAAAATGAACCAGGAGAAAATAGTTTCTGCTTCTCATATGGTTTGAACAGATTTACTCCTCCTGGTTTGTCCCCTGACTCTTAACTACAAAATAAACACTACTGAAGACCAAAGTAGAGTTTAGGTTTTCATATCCAATCTAGGAGAAATTAGAATCCCAGAACAATTGCCAAATGAGAAGTCAGTTATGGATTTTCCTGTCACTTGATATTTTCTGAGCTTCCTATCATCTATACCCAAAGTTCATTCAATGTTAATCAAGTTTGTAAATTTATAAGATAGGCAGGATCAACACACCTACCCTAGACAGATGTTCTGTCCCTCAGAACATAAGCAGCCCCTTATAAAATTTGATTCTTGTTAACAAGAATTAAGAACTCTACCACGCGGCCTGCGCAGTGGTTTCATTAATGAGGTTCTGGCATTAAGTTAGTTAGAAGAGATCAAAATAAAACACACAGACAGTACCTTATTTTATATTGCTAGGTCCGAGACGGCTCGCCTCCCTGTTTCCCTGCCTCCAGCCGCCCAGCAGGGCAGCGAGGATTACTCTGGGCTAGCAGGAGAGAGAGAGAGCGAACACGCCGGGGAGTAGCCTTTTATTTGGGGGGACAAGAGATTCAGGGGAGAATTCCATCCAATGAAGGTTGAGGGGGGGCTGCACTCCAAGGTCAGGGTCAGTGATTGGGTCTCCAGGGTCAGTGGTTACGCACACCCCCACACGGATGGGCTCTCTCATCAGGAAAGGGTCGGGATAACTCCGACACAGCCAGAGTGCCTCAGGCCCTTAACGGGAGTCACCCAATCACGTGTCAGAATGGCTCCCCACAAAGAACCCCTATTCACATACAAAATAAAACTTAGTCAGAAGTATAAATATATGCCCAGAGAAAGAAAACATTTTTTAAGATATTCTCCATTCATTTTTTAAAGCATTAAATATTTATGGTTTAAATACAAAATAGATTCTTAAGAGCCAGGGATCCAACTTTATTGAGTCTTATAAATCCCTGGAATATTGCAATGATGATCAGTTTCTCAAATTTGAAATACTAATTATTTCAACAAATTAGAAACACTATTTAAAAAATACTGATTTGATGTTTCATAAAGAATCATACTTCTATGCTCAAGTGTTGAAAAGTGAATATGATCCAACACCTTAAAAACCTCTTGTATTTTTTTCAAACTCAGGCTGTGAGGACTAAATCAGCATTTATTTAAATTATCCTGAGAATTAGAAGTAGGAAGACCGAGAGATTTGATCAACCAGAGCTCAGAAAATCTTTAAGATTCAAAATGGTGAGGTATTTCAAGGTAGAAATCAATCACATGGGTTTCAATTCTGGATTCCTAAAAAGAGATGTAGTGAAGGATGTCAGTAGACTAATGAGCTTTTCTTTCCCTGGGTTACCCAGCAAACCATGTTATTGAAAATCAGTGGTTGACTCTGAGACAGAGAGAAATGATGTTCTATAGTTCATAAGCATGCGTTCATTCAGCAATAGGCATGCTGAGTTAGCATGGCAGAGGCTGAACTTTTCTAGGGGAAAAGTAAGAATAGTCCATGGCTAAACTAAGACAGTGAAGGTTAAGAAATGATGTCACAGCAGAATCCAAAGCAAAAACCCTAGAATTTTAAAATATTTTGTAACTGTTTTCATTCAGATTTGATTGGCTAGATTAACTGCAAAATCATCATCATCATCATCTTTGTGGAGCATCTTCAATGTGAAACAAGATACTAAGTTTTTTAGATCTACATTATTTCTTTCAATCTTAACAAAAAACCTATAAGATAAATATTGTTAATGTCTTGTTTGCATAGTTTATCCAATAAGTGATAGATTCACACCTGAGGTGATGTAATTCTAAAACCTGTGCAATTTCCACTGCACTATAGTGACTATTTGGAGGAAATCACAAGTGTTTTGAACTAACCATCCTACCTATAGTAATTTATTTTGTAAACATATATGTGCAAGTTCAAAATAGCATTCAGGATGTTACTGGTATGTGCAGTATTTGTAATAGTAAAAGCCTGGAAAACAATACAAAATGACTCCCAATGAAGGAAGGGTTGAATAAGATAATGTGCTTACATATTAAATTAATATATATTTAATGAAGTAATTGCTAGAAAAAATGTTTGAAAAAACTATAGAACACTGTATATAGTATGTTAAAATTTGTGTGAGAAACAAGAGAAATAAGATTACCATATATATTTTATACACCCATATGGTTATACAAAGAATCATGAAAAGGAGTAACCAAAAATTAATACAAAAAGTTACATAGTGGTGGCAAAGAGACATGGGATGAGGTGACAAATGTAGAAACTCAAATTCTCAGAGCTTGTTATCATTTTGACTTTTGAGTAATGTAAATCTAAAACAATGACTGAAAATAAATAATGGGAAATTAAAGCTTTACATCCTAAAATGAAAGCCATATGAAACACACAAAAACAATTATATGTAAATTAGCAACATAGAACAAATAATTACTTTGACTGCATTAGAAGACAACACTGATCAAGCACCCATAATGAGACATATCCTAAGGCAAAATGCACACACACAAAAAATCCTAAACTTCATTCAGAAATGTTTCCTCAGTGGTAATAATTATTTTATTATTTTAAATCATTTTATGAATACCACCCATACTACTCCAGATACATAACCATTTGAAATTATTATAAGGGGAAAGAGGTAATAATATAATGTTCAAGAAGTTAAGTAAAACTTCTGTCAATTTTTTAAGTTGAAATTTTATATATGATTTTTTAAAAATGATGTGTGCATGAAAGGGCATAAAAACAATAATATCCAAGTAGTACTGAGCACCTACTCTATTCAAAATATGTTTTCTAAATACCGTTCTCCACTAAAAGAGACAGTATTTCTTACTAAAAATGGCTATAGAGTAAATAATAGCCACTTACTAATAGAGTTAATACAGGATGTTGGAATGTGTTTTTTGTTCAAGAAATCAAAAAGGCATGCCAAGATCAATGTAGTTTTGTCAAAAGAAACCAGGACACAGTTGAAAGAGATTCGACTGGTCAAACTTGAAAAAATTTAAACCACGAATATGTTAGATTTCTGTCTCTGTGACAAAATACTTGATAAAATCGGTGTAAAAGGAGGAGAGGTTTCCTTAATAGTTTCAGAGGTTTCAGTCCATGGTCACTTGGCCATGTTGTTTGGGTCTATGGCAAGGCAACGTATCATGGTGGGGAGTACAAGGAGGAGCAAAGTTGATCAACTCAGGGCCATCCAAAAGCAAAGTGAGAAAGAGGAAACAGGGTCCCAATATTCCCTTCAAGCAAACACCCCTCAATGACCTTCCTTCCACTAATCCCCACCTCCTAAATGTTCAATCACCTCCCAGTGGTACTACAGGCTGCCAACTAGGGTTTTAGCATGTGGTCTTTGAGGGACACTTAGGATACAAACTACAACACAAAATAACTAATACATATGATGTATTGCATCATGTAATTTTCATCTACAACACACACACACATGCACACACAGAACTGCTTCCATTATAGATAACAATTATATCCTCTTCTTCCTTGAAAATTGATAAAATAATGAGAAACAATTGAGCACCTGTACTTTTGTTTTACTGACCATAAAATGACACCAAATAGCCTTAATTGATGAAGGAAACTCTTTTGTTATAAAAGACAGTCAGCTAATAATTATAGATCGAATAACAGAGGGGGAAACACCACCATTTAATAGTTTCTAATAAATCTTTAATTCAGGAAAGGATCAGTACTGAATGCTAAAATTTTTAGGTGAAAAGTTAATAGTGCTAAAAAAAATATACTGCCACATAGTTATTTCCTAATTATGAAGGGAAAAATCAAAGTGTCAGCATATTTTGTATGAAGAATTGGGTGCAGAAAAGATTACATTACAAAGGAAATAAATCACTGGCACCATCACAAATAAAATGTTAGCTAGTCATTATTCTGGTTTGGATATGAGGTGTTCCCCAAAGCTTCTGTGTTAGTATGGAATATTCAGAGTTGAATGATTAGAATATGAGAGTTGTCACCTAAAGAGTCCTAGTTTGAATGGGATGAGTGGATGGTAACTGTAGGCAGGTGGAACATGGCTAGAGGAGGTAGGTCACTGGAATTGTGCTCTGGAAGGGCTGTTCTTCCCTGCAGTCTTGACCTAGAGAGGAGAGTCCCCTCTACCCTGGGTGCAGGGGGAGCTCCCCCTGACACCCAGGTTAGAGGTGTCTCCCTCTAACCTGGGGGACTAGAGCTTCTCAGTTGGCCATACCCTTCTTCCAGGAAGTCCTACCTCACCTTGGACCCACCAAGAACTAAAACTTGAAACTGGGTGCCAAAATATAATTTTCCTACCCTAAGTAATTCTTGTGTATTTTGGTCACAGTGATGAAAACTGACTTAAAAAAAACCCTCACATTATGCAACATAAAGTAGACCAGCATCATCAGTGACTTATTTTTTGACAAAACAAACATTATATAAAATATACTATTTCACACCTTTTAATTGAAAATTTCAGTGGTCTTATATAATTAATATTGTTGGGCGACCATGTTTAGCCTCACCTCAAGCCCCAAGGAATGGACTTTTATGGACTAAGACCTCCTTTCATGCACTAAGACCTCTTAAACCATGAGCCTTCCAATAAACTTTTCCTTCTTTAAAATTGTTCTAGTCAGATCTTCTAGTCACAGCAGTGAAATAGCTGACTCAAACAAATGTATAACTAATTAGAACAAATAAATTAAGTGAATAAAATTAAAACTATCTTTTGCCCATTAAAGACCCTAGCACCCTGGTCAAGAATCATTCGACCATATATGCAAATATTTGTTTATTTCTGGACTCATTCTTCTTTTCCGTTGTTCTATATGTCTATCTTTGTGTCAGTACCACACTATTTTGATTGCTAACAGTTGGTAGTAAGTTTTGAAAGCTGTTAAGTGTGAGACCTCTAACTTTCACACACCATAGTATCTGCGTCTGTCTGCAGTGGCTTCTGCCAGCTTGGGATCCAAACTATGCTCTCTTACATGTCTCACCTCCATGTTACATGACAAAAAATAACACTTGCTCCCACAGGTTGTCAAAGGACAGAGTACTATAAACAACTTCCACTCTGCTTTTTTTCAACAATCACCTCCTTTCAGCAATGCAGGGATGTACAGGGTGAGGGCAAGAGAAAAAAAATATCTATGAAATCTCCTATTATTTTGAGTGGGGCTTTATCTTGATTGGGTGTTTGTTTCATTGTTGCAAGTTTTTGACATGATTCCAGAGAACCTATAAAGATGTTTCAGTAATTCTGTAGTTTATTTAATTTATCCATGAGAAAATGGGGGACCAGAGCTTCTCAATCGGCCATCTTACTGGCATCACTAGACAAATGACTTATTGAAAAAAAGTTTTATCTGAATACAATCATATCTTTAAATCTTACTTCCAGATGAAAGACTATATGAAACATAGGGAAATTACATAAATGAAACGATAAACCAATAAGATAAAAAAAATGATGGGCTTGATGGTCTATTAAAAGGGATTTAAGATTGAGATAGCATATGTCCTGATTTTTCTAGATGGTCCCTAATTACAACTATTGCCCTGCAATGTCTGAATCAAGCTAATTAACATATGCATTATATCACATATCATTTTTGTGATGAAAATTCTACTCTGTTAGCAATGTTTAAGAATACAATACATAGTTATTAGCTATAGTTTCTATGTTCCACCACAGATCTTTTGAATTTGCTCTTCCTGATACTTTGAGGATTGTCTCCCTACCTCCATCCTTAACACCCATAATAACCACCATTATATTCTCTACTTCTACAAGTTCAACTTTTTAAATTCCTCACAAAACTAAGATCATGTGTATTTATATTTCTGTGCCTAACTTATTTCATTTAACATAATATCTTCCACCATGTTATTGCAAATGACAAGATTTCCTTCTTTCTTGAGCATATTTCTTTGTGTATATATACCACTTTTCTGTATCATTCATCTGTTGATGGACACTTAGGTTGATTCCATATCTTGGCTACTATGAATAAGGCTGTACAAAACGTGGGAGTGCATCTATCTTTTTGACATAACAATTTCATTTCCTTTGGATAAATACCCAGTATAGTCATATGTTGCTTATTGATGATGACATGTTCTGAGAAATGTGTTTTTAAGGTAATGATTTCATCATTGTGCCAACATAATAGAGTATACCTATACAAACACAAAAGTTACTTCACACGTAGCCACTACTATAACACAGCATATTGTTTTACATTACATTTTTTGTAAGTACAAGAAGCACACTGTAAAATAATAATAAAAAGTATGACATAGTATATACAAACATAAATTAAAGATATTTATTATTACTGTCAAGTATTATGTAATAATCACAACTGAATGTGCTCTGCGTTTGTGACTGGCAATTACCACCATAAACACATAAGTAGTGCGTTGTACCATACTGTTAGAATGGTGTCAGTATCACAGAGTTACAGGAATTTTTTAGTTACAATATAATCTCAGGAGAGCATTCTCATATATGCAAACTGTAATTGACCAAAATGATGTTATGCATTATATGATGACAGACACATCACTTGAATATACCATATCCTATTTTTAACTTTTTGAAGAACTTTCACACTGTTCTCCATATGACTGGACCAATCTAAATTCTAATCAACAGTATGCAAGGATTGCTTTTCTCCACTTTCTCACCAACACCTGTCACCTTTCATCTTTTTGATAATAGCCACCCTAACAGGTGTAAGGTGATATGTCCCTGTGGTTTCAATTTAAAATTCTCCGTGGTTTTAATTTAAAATTCTCTGATGCATTTTTCATATACCTGTTGGCCATTTGTATGTCTTCTTTTGAGTAATATCTGTTCAGATTTTTTGCCCACTTTAAATCAGGTTATTTGCTTTCTTACTATTGGGTTATTAGAGATCTTTATGTATTTTGAATAGTAAACCCTTATAAGATGTATGGTTTAAAATGTTTCCAATCCATAAGTTTTATTTTCATGGTAATGCTCATTTCCTCAGTTGTGCAGAAGTTTTATAATTGATGTGATTTCACTAATCTAGTTTTGCTTTTATTACTTGTGCTTTTGGGTTCATGGCTAAAAAGAACCTTTGCTCTGATTGACGACATAGAGTTTTATCCTATTTTCTTCTAGTAGTTTTACAGTTTCAGGTCTTATGTTTAAGCTTTAATTAATTTTAAGTTGATTTTACATATTGTGTGACATGGGATCTGAGTTCATTATTTTGCGTGCAGATATACAGCTGTTCCAAAACTCTACTGAAGGGACTGACATTTCCCCATTGTATGTTCTTGGCACTATTTTGAAAAGCAGTCGAATACATGAACATATTATAACTTTGTAGTATATTTTGAAGTCAGTGATGCATTACACTTTGTTTTGGGGGTATTTTTGTTCAAGATCTATTTGTTTACTTAGGGTCTTTTATGGTTCAATACATATTTTAGTGTTCTTGTTTTCTATATACAAAACATTACTATTGAATTTTGGTAGGAATTGCATTGATTTTGTAGATTGCTTTAAGTGTAGATATTTTAACAATATCAATTCTTCCAATCCATTAGCATGGAATATTTTTTTTCTATTTATTTCTGTTCTTTTCTATTATCTTATCAATGTTTTACAGTTTTCCATGTCTCCCTTGGTTAAATTGGTTAAGTATTTATTTTTTTGGTTCATGTAAATGGAAATGTTTTCTTGATTTATCTTTTAATAATTCATTATTAATATAAATAAGTGCTACCAATTTTGTATGTTGATTTTATATTCTGAAAAAAAGGTTCATTAGTTCTATTTTTTAAATTTTTAATAACTTTATTTTTTTACTTTTTATGTGGTGCTGAGGATTGAACCCAGAGCCTCACCCATGCAAGGCAAGTGTTCTGCCACTGAGCTACAGCCATAGCCCCCCATTTTTTTTTATTGGTGGAGTCTTTAACATTTTCTTTATATAAGATAATGTTATCTGCAAACAGGGACAATTTAATATTTAGTCTTTCCAGTTGGATAACTTTTCTTTCTCTCTTGCCTAATTTTTCTGGCTAGAACTTCTCCTTCTATGTTGAATAGAAGTGGCAAGAGTTGGCCTGCTTATCTGTTTTTTTTTTTATTTTAAATAAAAAGTTTTCAACTTATCAACATCAAGTATGATGTTAGCTATGGATTTATCAGAGGGGAACTGAATTGTGTAAAATGCTTTCCTTCAATACCTAATTCATTGAGCATTTTTAATCAAGAAATGATATTGAATTTTGTCAAATTTTTATGCATCTATTGTGACAATCATATGGTTTTTGTCCTTCATTCCACTAAGAGGCTGTTTAACATTTATAGATTTGTGCATATTGAACTATCTTTCAGTTACTGAATAAATACTATTTAATCACAAAGAATGTTCCTTTTGTGATGTTGAATTTGGTTTGCCAATATTTGTTGAGGACTTGAGAATTTTTGCATCTATTATAGTCATTGGCAATATCTGGCCCATAAGTTTGTTGGGGCTTTTCTGTTTGTTTGTTTGTTTCCTTGTAGCATTCTTGTCTAATTTTGGTTTCAGAATAATTCTGGCCTTGTGAAATGATTTGGGGAGGATTTCCTCATTTTAACTATTTTAAAAGAGTTTAAAAAGAATTTACATTAGTCCCTTTTCGTATATTTGGTAGAATTCATCAGTAGAACCATCTGGTCCTGGGCTTTTGTTGATGAGTAACTTGTTTATTACTGATTTAATCTATTTTTTCCTCACTGATCAGTTTAGATTTTCCATTCTTCATGATTCAGTCTTGGGAGGTTTGATGTATCTAGAACTGTATCCATTTCATCCAGATCATTCAGTTTTTTGGTGTGTAATTTTTCAGCAGTTTTGAATGATCCCATGCATTTCTGTGGTATCAGTTGTAATGTCACTTTCATTTCTGATCTTGTTTATTTGAGTCTTCTTTTTTCTTCCTCTTAATGTAGGTTAAGGTTTTTCAACTTTATGCTCTAAAAAAAAAGCAAATTTGGTTTAACTTTCTAATGTGTATTTCATTTATTCTGCTCTGATCTTCATTATTTCCTTGCTCTTGCTAACCCTGAGCTCAATTTTTTCTTGTTTTTCTGCTTTTTTTTAGGTATGAAGGGAGGTTGTTTATTTGGAATCTCTCTTATTTTTTGATGTAGATATTGTTATATATTTCTCTTTATTTGTAATTTTAATGCAAAACACACATATTACATATATGTGTTGCATGTGTGCATGTATTGTGTGTGTGCAATATGGCAAAGGTGATAATTTTTTAATTTAGGTAGTAGGTATATCGGAAATAATTATATGATTTTCCTTCTTGTTAAAATGTTTAAATTATTAGAAATAAATGTTCAAAAATCAATAAGTTGTGAAAAACAAGATTAAATGAGTCTTTAAAACCACTCACAGGACCTTAATCTGCTAGCATAAACAAACAAGGAACTGAACTAGCTAAATAAAGTAACATGTAATTGAAATTCTCTCTTTCTATTAATTTTTCTCTCATTCATATTTCTCTAGCTTATATGTGTTAGGCTACAATTAGCTGGGGATGTTTGCACCTATAGATCTCACATAAGGGGAATGCTTTCCTTCCTCATACATTATAAAGGCAACTTCAATATAGGAATAGTAGTTTTGTTCCTGTTTTCACTCCTCAGCGTCTATAAAAAGTGCTGTAATGATTGCCAGTGACAAAGAAACTCATGAAAGTTTGAAGAGGGAGGTGATAGATCATAAAAATTGCCATAATTCCTCACTGCAGCTTTTATCTATAACTCTTTGAAATGTAACTTTATAGGCCTTCCTATCAAAAGGTAGAATCTATTTATTAATCCTTTACATCTGGGCTGTGAGTTGCTTTAACTAGTAGAAAGTGAATGAAATGCTGCTGTAGCAGTTCTGGGCCTCCTCCTTGAGAGGCCTGGCATGTTCCCACTCTGCCTCAGAACCCTCGCAGCCCACTACATGAGCTGATGCAGTCTAACCCACCGTGTATTAAGACACTTGCTCAGTTGTCTCCAATACTCCAGCTAAGAGGAGCCTTAGAAGCAGAGCCTCTTAGCTGACTACCATGTACCACAGAGGGGTAACTGAAGCAACCTGAGAGCAGAATAACTTGTTACTTGTTATTCTGTTCAGCTAAAATTGCTGATGCACAGAATTGTGAGCAGCATAAATGGCTGTTGTGATAAGCCACTAAGTTTGAGGTGGTGGTTTGCATAGAGAAAGATAAATGATATGAGGAAAGAAAGAGAAGGAAAAGGAGAGGGAGAAGAAGTCAGCAATAGAGAATAGAGGTCCTGAAGATAAGAATGACTTTTTCATGGATGTCTTGAATCCTCTATTTTTTTAACCATATTTTTTTTTTTTGCTATTGCACTGGTAGCATTGAGTAAGTACACAAAAGTTATGCCATATTGTTTCTTCTATTATCTTAAATTTGATTTTTGAAATATTTATACAGATAAAAGAACTCTTTAGAGTCCAGGAGAATATTTCATTTACCATTCGTTTATACCTAGCATCTGTCTTCCAGCAATTGGTAGCTACCCAGTCTCACTTAGCAATTTTCCTTTTAATTAACACCATACCAGAATATCATTGTTCTCCTGTCTTTTAGCCCATTGGTTACATTAGTCTGTTTAGTGTTGCTCTAATAGAATACCAGAGAATGGGTGACTTATAAACTAAGTACACTTATTTCTTACAATTCTGAAGGCGGATAAGTCTAAAATTGAAGAATCTACATCTAGCTGTGGCTTTCTTGCTCTGTCATCTCATCATGGGAGGCAGAAGGACAAGAGAGTAGCACAAGAGACAACCAGAGGTCAAAGTCTTATCCTCAACCCCTTTTTATAATTGACATTAACCCATTCCTGAGGATTGAGTCTGATTAGGCTCCATATCCCCACGCTCTCATGTGAGGTATTAAATTCCCAATACTTGCTTTCAGGAGCACACATTCAAACCATAATTCTGGTGCTTCAATTTTTTTAAGACTGGTGGTGTTAAGTGACATGATTTCTCCACAGGGATATTGACCTTGACGTGTATTCCGGAAGCCACAGATCGTGAATTCCTACCTGGAGCTCCTAATTTCTTCCTCTCTTCCTACCATATACCACCTCTGAGTATAATATATTAAAAAATACATGATGAACTTTATACAGTGAAAAATATTGACAAAAATAGTGAAAATATTTGATCAGTTTCAAAGTCTAGATAAGAGGTGTTGATTCGACTCACAATTGAAATGTCATATTCTTGATACTGTGCAAGGACCACAAATAATATCTGCAGATATAGGAGATTAGAGAAAAAAATAGAACAGGTTAAAAGTAGAAAATATCAAACCAAAGATTATACTCAAGTGCCTATGTTCATACACCTGCCTCCTTGAACCACTCCTGCAAAGGGTTTTGAAAACTTGTTGGAAACCTAGAGAACTCAGAGGATTAGCAATACAGAGATGATCATTTTCATCTGAGAATAGTTTGGGATAAAATAAAGGAAACACGCTATAAGGACATCTGACCAGATCTTGCTTTTGTAATTTTGGCTTTAGCCACCTTTCCTTGGATCTTGATTTCTCCCATACTGCGGACTGCTCTAGCAGATCAATTGAAAGTGATCAACACAAACAGTAGTCCTAGGCTAGTAAAGCAGTCAAACTGTAGTAGTCAATGCATTTCTGTAGTCTTCTTAGTCCTCCCTCACCAAAGAGTAGGAAAAAGAGGGACCAGTAATTCTTAGGACACTATGGCAAAATAGATTGGCAAACAAGGTAGATTAGACTCTAACCAGGACCACAGAATCAACATCTCTGAAAGCATGTATCAGGTAATTCAAGTTCAGAAAACTCCCCCAGTTATTTTTTCTGCAGCTATCAAGATGCTGGTCCATGAATGACGTTTTAGAAACCATTGGATATTTTTAAAATTAAGGAAAATGCTCTCTAAGACCTGGTATTTACATTATTTGTGGTAGAGAAAATTAACTTCTATACAGTTAGTTTGAACATTTCTATAAATATGGCATTTGAGTGAAACTCTAGAGAATACAAATACATAGACAATGAAGTGGAGAAGTGGACAGTATAAAATACTGACCAGAGAGTAAAGTATGATTTTTCAAATATCAAGAAATCCAGGAATTTTAAAGTGAAATTTCTAGAATTCAAAATGTTAACTTACTTTTTTTATTTTATTTTTATTTTTTTTTAAAGAGAGAGTGAGAGAGGAGAGAGAGAGAGAATTTGAGAATTTTTAATATTTATTTTTTTAGTTCTCGACGGACACAACATCTTTGTTGGTATGTGGTGCTGAGGATCGAACCCAGGCCGCACGCATGCCAGGCGAGCGCGCTACCGCTTGAGCCACATCCCCAGCCCACTTACTTTTTTTTTAAAAAAATTAAAACACTGCTCTCAGGCCCAACTAGATGTTTCTATGGTCTAGAACACTCTATGAGCTACCATTAGGGGGTCTGCAAATACAATGCTGCCTTTACACAATTGCATTCTAAAGTATTTAAAGTATCAAAAGAAACTACCTCAGGCTGAACAATGACTAATCTTTACCAAATACAGTTCTTTTTTTTACCTATGTATGCTTTGTGGTAGTACATAATTCATCGTAAACACAGATTGATTTGGTGCACAACACAGCAGCATCCCTATCCCCATATACAGACTCAAACATGAGTACACACTCGTGTCTCAATGTTAGTCAGCTCTTCACCTCCATGACAAAATGCATGAGAAAAATCTCAAGAGAAAAAAAATAATATTTTGGCTCAGAGTTTCAGAGGTTTCAGTCCATGGTCATCCAGCTCTATTGGGCCTGAGAGGTAAGAGAATATAATGGCAAAAAGATATGGTGGACGAAAGCGTCTCACCTCATGGCAGCTGGGAAACAAAGAGAAAGGGAAAGGAAAAAGATACTATGCCCAATACCATGCCTCCAAGAACCTACTACCTCCAATTAAGTTCTACCCTCTGCACATTTCAACGCCTCCCCATAATCTGTTCAGCTATGAATCCCTCATTAATCCACTGATGAGATCAGAGCCCTCAGGATCTAATGGCTTCCCCAGATCCCCACCTCTGAACCTTACTACATGCGGACCAAGTTTTCACAACACCAGCCTTTCAAGTATTTTCCAGACCCAAACTATAACAATAACACTCTTGGTGTCTATTTTTGTGAACTTATATACAGTGGGTGTTTGGGGGCTGAAGGAAGAAGGTCTTTTATGCAAGAATATCTGGGATAATAAGGTGATGAAGACATAACTACCATTCTCAGTATTTCATGAACTGAAATTTTTGAATCTTTACTAAAGAAAGTATTGAAAGTACAGGATAAAATGTATTTCCTTCAGCTATGTTGTGTGGGCACATTCTCAGTGAGAATGCCAATGTGGAGATGGGAGATGGCTTTCTCTCTCTGTCCTTCTGATTATTGCATGGCTTCAGCCCCTGGAGGACTAAAAAAGAATAGAGCTTCATTTGGCATCTTTGGCTGTTGTGTCTCATATGGGGTTAGAGTGAGTGGCTCAGCATTTTAGAGATGGCTCCACTGGCAAGGCCAGAAGACCTATCTCAAGTCACTTGTGAGCAGTTATCATATCCAAGAAGATGACAGTTGACCTAGGCCAACTTTTTCCTGTATAACAGTGAAAACACAAAGGGAACTCCCACACCCAAGAAATTGAACTTGCCCATCATAGGCCTGCCACTCTTACCATCTATGACCCCACTGAACACCTTATTTGCCCCAAAGTCATCTGTTAAGAATGGATCTAAGCCAATTTAGCCATGCAGAGTCATCAGGTTCTTTTTGGTGAGTATTGGTTGCTACCAATGATCAGTGAGAGATGAAGCCAATTGTTTGTTCTACAATGCTTTTGCCATATATATTTGCTGTTTTTTTTTTAATAGCAAAAAATCACCCTTAATTCTGCAACAAGTACAAACCATTATTAGTGACCAGGCATGGAAACCTGCAAACAATGAGTTCTTGCACACTTGGAGAATTCCCCACCTTCCAATATTTTCACTCTTCTCTTCAGGCACTCCACAGTGCCTTGCATTAATCATTCACCCTGAGCCAACTGCAATGAATGTAGTAATCCTAGTAAGCATTCCTTGTCTATGGTTTTGCTTTCTGTACTGTCAGTTACATGTGGTCAAACATAATCTGAAAATATTAGGTGGGAAATCCAGAAATAAATAATTCATCATTCTTAAATTATGTAACATTCCAAGTTAGATGATGAAATCTCACACTATTCTACTTTATCTCACCTGGACGTGAATTACTCCTTTGTTCAATGTATCTGATGTATACACTCTACCACCCACTAGTCACTTAGCAACATCTCAGCTGAGATTACAGTACTTATGTTCAACTAATTCTTATTTTACTTATAGTCGTTCCTAAACAAATGAGTAGCAATGCTGGAGATATGGATAAGCCAAAGATAAGCTATAATATGCTTCAATAAATAAAAAATTCTTGACTTAATAAGGAAAATAACAGTATCTGGTGAGTTTACTATGATCTATGGTGAGAATGAACATTCTAGTGTGGAATTTGAATACTAAAAAACAAATGTGTGTTAGTTTTCCTATTGCATATTTTTTTTTTGCAAAATTTATGACCATAGTGCATAAGTACTTAGTTAAGAAGAAAAGGAAAATTAAAGTTGGGTGTGTATAGTGGAGGAGAACAGTATATACAGAGTTTGGTACTATTCAAGATTTTGGCCTGTACTGGGGTGGCTCTTAAAATATGTATCTCATAGATAAAAAAAAGTACAACTGTATTGTGAGGGCAGAAAAAAACTGTATCTAGTATTATTGAAAAAAATTCTCTATAAAGTGGGAAACTAAGGAATATGTACAATTCTGGACCTGATGTCCTACTCAAAAATATACTAGCTTACATGAATTTTAGTGAATTAATTATTCAAGAGTAGAGTGCAAATATTTTCCATCCGGTACATATTGAAAATTATTAGTTTTCCTAAAACTTATTTTTATTCATTTTATCAATTAATAAACCCTCTATTTCCAAATCAGACTATGATATATGAAGCATACTCTATTGCTTCCTCCTGAATTGTAAACTGTGGGATAAAGCCCTTCAGGTATTCTTCAACTGCGTTTGAAGGATCCTAAAGAGTAAATTATTGAGGAGCATCCTTTACATAATATCCGACTATTCACAGAGTATAGATTAATATTAATTTACACATATGTGTACACCTCATGCTGTCCTAATACAACATAGAGAATAGAATAATATCCCCCAGAATGTTGATTTTGGCCAAGGAAACTACTTTATAGTGAAGATGTTATAGTTTGGGTGTGATGTGCCCACCAAAAATTCATGTGTAAGACAATGTAAGAAGGTTTGAAGGAGAAATGATTGGGTTATAGCCTTAACCTAATCAGTGAATTGATCCCTGATGGGATTATCTGGTGGTAGCTGGATGCAGGTGGGGTGTGCCGAGAAGAAGTGGTTCATTGGGGTATATATTTTGTAGCTGGAAGTGGAGCTTCTCTTTCTGCTTCTTGATAGTAACATGAGCCACTTCCCTCCACCATGATGTTCTTCCTCACCTTGACCCCAACAAACGGAGCCTCTGTCTATGGATTGAGATCTCTGAAACTGTTAGCCCTCAAATAAACTTTTCCTCCTCCATAATTGTTCTGATTGAGTCATTTTAGTCATAGCAGCAAAACAGCTGCCTAAACAGGAGAAGCTACATGCCTGTAGACTCACTGTTCTTGCTAACTTATCCATCTTCTAGAAGAAGCTGGCCCTGTAATACAGTAGAATAGCGTATGAAGACTGACTCCAGGTTAACTAGGAGAAAAGAGAACTAATAGGAGTTCTGTACACAGATTTGATAATTGTTCATAATCAGGAATCAACAATGGAACCCTTTCTTCCTGAATGTATGTGAACACATACTTAAAGATTGAGATGACAGGAGTCTTTTTTACATTTACATACATAATTGTCTTCTCACAAAATTTTACACCATGCAACAACAAACATATTCCTTGTTAATAATCAGTTTTCATGGTTAGTATCTTGATATCATAAACCTCCTTTCCTTCCATTTAATCAAAGGTGAGAAAAGCCCAGGTTAGCTAGGTGAATGTCTCAGTTTCGATTCCAGTGGAATCATTGTTTTACTTGGTGGAAGCCTTGTTCTGAAACATGAAAATCCTGAAACCACAGGAGCACAAAGTTCATATTGATATTGGACAAAAAAAAAAGAGTGATACAGAGCAGTAAGAACACCTTTCTCCAACCATCATTTGAATCTCCTTTCAATTTTAGGGCAACCCCCACATTGTGAGTCTTGCTAAGAAGCACAACATACCTACCACCCCATTATAGAAACATAGACTGGGTACTCACTTTCCACGCCCCCTTGTAGTTATCATGTGGGCACTTGATCCAAGCAGAGCCAATAACAAAATGTGTGTTCTGTAACTTGAATAGAACCGACAAAGAAAAGAAGCAAAAGAGGAGGGAATTTCTCTGCAAGTAGATGCGAGGTTCATCCAGTTTTCAAGAGCACTAGCATCCTTATTGCAAGCAAGAGCATCCAGTGATGAGTGCAAGGCAAACCACTGCCTACTCTGGTGCCCAGAGCTCTTGATTTTTCTACTGCTGTGTAATAAATTATCCTATCTCATCACCTTAAAACAATACATCTATCCTCTCACTATTCTGTATCCCAAAAGCCCCAATGGTCTTGACTGATTCTATACTATAGATCTCAAAGAATAAACCAAGAGAGTGGCCAGCCTGAACTCTTTCTTGGAGGCTCTGGACAGGTTCTGGAAAGGATCTGTGTCATATAGTAGCTCGTACACTGGTGACCTTGTGTGTATCCATATAAGTCATATAGGCAAAGGCTTGAAGTGCCACTATCTGCTCCTTGGAAGAATGCTTGTGATCCTCCCATAATCTTAGAGGATGGGAGGATGGTAAGGAACTTCTCTGAGGCCATCTCCCATGGGACCTGTCTCCCTGAAGGTTTTCATGAGAGAGCTTCATGTTTTCTCCAAGGTATTGATAAGGCATGAGATTTTCTTCTCTACCCCCTTAAACAGGGAGCTGCAGGATATAAAACTGCTTAGCTATGGTCTCAAATTTGTTCTTCAGCAACAACATCTCAAGATCCTTGTTACAGGCCCCTTTTTGTCTCTGCGTCATCCTTTCTGATGTGTGGAACAAAGAGTAATGGGAGCCAGAGCCTTTGGCTAATCTTCCTTCAGCAATCTATGTGAGTAATAAACTCTCTGAATCTAAAAGTAGCTCACTGTGTCTTTACAGTCAAGTCGTAACCTTGCCTTGTCTTGTATTTGCTTGATGATCTACTTCCACGCTCATGTAGATTGCTGACAGAATTCAGTTTCTTTTGTATGCAAGCTGAGTCCTCCTTTATTTGCTTGCTGTCAACTAGGAATTTCTCTCAGCCCCTGAAGGTCACAGGCATTCCTCATCATGTTGCCACCTCTATCTCTACGCCAGCAATAGTACAGAGTCCTTCTTATGCTCCAAATCTAACATTTACCTCTGCCAGATTTCTTCTTCCTCTTTTCAGAAGGTTTTGTTTTAGAGATCATTTGATGAAATTGGGCCCATCTGAATTATACAGGATAATTTCCCTGTTTTAAGGTTCAAAAACATAATTTGCCAAGTTCCTTTAGCCAGGTAAGTTAACATATTCATAGGCTGTAGGGATTAGGGTAATTAGGGTACTTCTACCTTTGGAGATGCATTCTGCCAATTGTAACTAACAGTGACGTTGGTATTTCACTAGATCAGATCTATTGTGAAATTTTAGTTCTTGCCTTGGCTGGGTAGTTTCAGAGTTTAGTTCTCCAGCACTCTCAGCTACTCAAGCTCCTGCAAGATGTTCAATACTATTCTATAAATTCCTCTACTGAATATCAGGTCCATTTTTATTTCTTTCAGCTCAACTTCAAACTGACACAGATCCACATCATTTTCAGCATGGTTTACAACTCTTGGATGATATTACTTGGGGCTTAAATTTGATTTTTGCCAAGTAATTATAGCCCATAGATTGCTTTAAAATATCTTTTTTTTTCTTACAGTTCTCTAGTAGAAATGACACCTTAGTGTGAGAATCCTCTTTTCTTTTTATTGATAGAGTCCTATCTGAAATTTGTGGTACCCATCTCTATAACTGTCTTATGAAGTAATTCCTATATTTTTGACTGACCATTATAGTAGAAAATGATTGAGAAAGTAGTTACACAAAGACCAATATCTTATCTCTCACTCCCAATGCCCTCCTATCCTCAGTTCTATTTGCAGTCAATATTTTTTATACATACATCATCTAAAATTGCAGAGGAAACAATCACTCAATATCATTCAGTTGCCTTCTCAAGTCTGTACTTTGAACTAATTGTCACCCTTCCTCCAGGAATGCGTCTGGAATAATCCTGCAATATCTTGTATCCCTACTTACCTGAGATGCCACCTGTATTCTCATCTCTTTACTGTCACTTGTATTCTTCTCCCCTGACTGCACTGAACATTTCCTAATCTGCTTCCTACCCTTCTTGCCCCTGAAAAGCCTCCACTGTTCACCTTGGACCCCCTCACCTGGAAACAGCAAATCTTCCTCCAATTCTTGATCACTTTGCTTTGGTAGAGAGTTGGCTTTCTCCAAAGGACTTCATTTCTCCACAATTCTCCCCACTGAGGCCTTTATCTTCCTCCCCTTTTTCTTCACACTGCAGGGCCATGCAGCAGCAGCACAAGTATTCTTCTCATTTGCCCTACTGACTTTTCCATACCCTCTGCCTTCTTCCTGCAATCTCCCCACTAGAGCCAGCAAGACACAGAGGAGGGACCACTTACCTCCTGTCATCTGTAGACAACTTGCTCTTTCCCATGTCCTTGCTGAAGAAGTGATTCTTGCAGTCTCTGTTCAGATACCTTCTTCTGAGAGCTTTCCATGACTCTCCATTTGTTTTCTAGTGCATCACTTGGTCCATTTTCTTCCAAGCTTCTATAGTCTAAATTTTTTTATTGTCACTCATTTAGATTGTTTCTCCACATTAGAAGAAGTCAGAGTTGTTTTATATTTCGTAGACTTAATATTAACCAGTTTTCCATCACTGTGACGAGACACCTGAGATAAACAATTTAAAAGGAGAAAAGTTTTAATTTGGCTGATGATCCCAGAGGTTTCGGTTCATGACTGCTTGGTTTTATTGCTTTGGGGCCTCTGGCAAGGTAGTTCATCATGGTGGAGAATGTGTATCAGATGAAAACTGTTCACTCAGAGTAGCCAGAAAGCAAAGAGAGAAGAAGAAGATGTTGAGGTCCCAATATCTCTGCCACTTTCCAGAAGCACCATCTTCTAGGAACCAAGTCTTCAACACACATGGCCTTTGGGGGACATTTAAGATCCAAATCATAACAGATATAACTGTGTATCTAGAATTGTTTGTGATGCTTTTAGAAAAATTACCTAACTAAACTTGGGTTAAATTTTTACTTCATAGCTACTTGAAGTTCTGTCTTGATATTTTATCTAAATAGCCAATTCTGCTAGTACTACTGATACAATAATACACTTCTTTCTCACTAACATTCCTTATTACATATGACGTACTCATATAAAGTCTGTTCTGGGATTTTTCTACTGTCATTTGGATGTATTTGCCTGATTATTCTACCAAAGGCAGACTGTTTTGATTATTGTGACTTGATAGGCCTTGAAAACTGGATGAGCATAGCTGGTTTGAAATGGAGGTGGCAACATGATGAGGAATGCCCATGGCCTTAAGGGGCTGAGAGATTTCCAACTGAGAGCCAGCAAAGAAATGGGGACTCAGCTCACATCCACAAGAAACTGAATAGTGTCCACAACCTGCAGGCACTGGGGAGGAGATCATTGAGCGCACACAGGACAGGAATTGATAGGGCTAGTTTCTCTTTTCCTTTTAAGCATCTCATGGGAAGTGTCTTGCCAATTTACATTAATATTCAGATGCTTGGGGTGTTTTCAATGAAAAAAAGAAAAACTAAATTTGATTACATAACAGTTGAACTTCCTTATGCTACAAAACATCAGAAACAAACTTAGGAATAGTATTTGCACAATATGTAAACGTATATGGGTAGGGGTCAGACAGACATGGTGGTTCCCTCAGAGGGTATCACATCAGCCTTGAGCTGCCCCATCATCCATCAAATTGCATGATCGCCCAACTGTCACAGAGTGCTCAGGGAAAGACTGGGAACACTCAGCTCAGCCTTTCACTTAGGAAGATGGAGGAGCCAATTTGAGAAAGAGCACAAAGCCTGAACACAATCAAGATTGAATGCATCCATAGATCAGACCTGTGGACTGGACAGAAAGAAGAAAATTGAGAATGTCTGGAAGAAAGTACTAGAGCCTACAGATGAAGTACAAAGATTTCCAAGAAACAAGTGAAATGGGTGTGCCCATGACCTCCAACTGTACCACATCCTAACCCTTGAGAGACCTCTGTTGTCTGAGGAGAGACGATCGTCGGAAGGAACAGAAGGACTCAATGATCTGGTGTGGGAAACCCCTCCCCCCAAACCAGACAAAAGTCATGGAGGTGCCTACCTTATGGTCAGTCAAGGCAAAGAGTGCTGGGTCTCTTCAGGAATGTGGAGGAACAGCATCAGCTGTGGTCAAGGACAATGGGGCAGAGGAGCAGTCGTGACTCCATGAGACAGATAGCTGATTTTCTTCTGAGTTCCTCCCTGTTCCCTAACCATGTTCCTAGAAAATAATGTGATAAAGGGGAGGTCCCAGAAATGCTTGATCAAAGAGGTGGAGATTCGGGGTTTGAGGCATGACTACAAAAATTTAATTACCAGTAGGTGAGGTCAGGATACCTATGAAAAACAAATGAAAGAACCACAATATTAATATTCCTAAGAGATGTTCTTCACTGGAACATAGGGAGGACTGGCTTTCCAATGGGGGAAAAAAGGTCTAAGGCTATGAACAGATCATTTACTGGTGAAGAATTGTGACTTACAAGGCACATATACAAATGCTTAGTTTTAAAATAAAAGAAGAAATAAAAATGAACATGAGAAAGTACATTAAAGTTTCAATTGAGCCAATATGTAAAAAATGTTAAATGTGATAATGTTGGTGAAATGGAGAAGGCCTAGGAGTTTCAGGAAAAATAAAAACAGCACAAGCTTACTAAGAACACATTGGCCATAAATATCAAATATTTAAAAATGCTTGAATTCTTGTACATAGTAATTTCATTTTTAGGAATTAATCCAAGAAATGGAGAAAAATATTTACAAAGATGCTTATTGCAGCATCTTTAAAAATAAAAGCATCGCAAACAACTTAAATGCATAGGAAATATCTAAATGATCAAGATAATACAGTAAGTATTACACTGCCATTAAAACAATGTTTAAAAGTAATGTTAATGATTTTAGTTGAACAATATCTAATGTTCAACACAAGAGCCAAAAAAAAAAAAAACAGTATAGTGTGATTACCTTCAAGCCATAAAATCACTGAGCTGTACCTCAGGCATTACCCTGGCCCCTGAAATCATTTTATGGATGAAGAAATTAAGATTCATAAAAGAAATTAAGAATGAAAGAGGATAAATAAGTGATGTTCCCAAAGTCACAGAGTTGGTTGGAAGCAGATGTAGGACTGTAATTCTATTTCCTCGATTTTCCCTTCACTGTTTTTGAGATTTGTTCACTTGGATTTCCATACAATATGCATTTTCAGAGAAGTCCAACCTTTACCTGTATCAGTACATCCTCATTGTGTGTGTCTGTATCTTTCCATTAGTATTACCTTTATCAAACTTTTTTGACTCTCAAATTGCCTTATCTCCAAATCTTTGTCTGACTTGGTAAAGGGAATTCTTTTTATTTATTTATTTATTTTTTATTTTATTTTTTTCATAATTCTGTTCCTTCTTTTATTTTTATTTTTTTATTGGTTGTTCACAACATTACAAAGCTCTTGACATATCATATTTCATACATTAGAATCAAGTGGGTGATGAACTCCCATTTTTACCCCAAATACAGATTGCAGAATCACATCGGTTACACATCACATTTTTACATACTGCCATATTAGTGACTGTTGTATTCTGCTACCTTTCCTATCCTCTACTATCCCCCCTCCCCTCCCCTCCCATCTTCTCTCTCTACCCCATCTAGTGTAATTCATTTCCCTCCATGTTTGTTATCCCATTCCCCTCATAACCTCTTATATGTAATTTTGTATAACAATGAGGGTCTCCCTCCATTTCCATGTGATTTCCCTTTTTTTCTCCCTTTCCCTCCCACCTCATGTCTCTGTTTAATGTTAATCTTTTCTTCCTGCTCTTCCTCCCTGTTCTGTTCTTAGTTGCTCTCATTATATCAAAGAAGGCATTTGGTATTTGTTTTTTAGGGATTGGCTAGCTTCACTAAGCATAATCTGCTCTAGTGCCATCCATTTCCCTGCAAATTCCATGATTTTGTCATTTTTAGTGCTGCGTAATACTCCATGGTATATAAATGCCACATTTTTTTATCCATTCATCTATTGAAGGGCATCTGGGTTGATTCCACAGTCTAGCAATTGTGAATTGTGCTGCTATGAACATCGATGTGGCAGTATCCCTGTAGTGTGCTCTTTTAAGGTCTTCAGGAAATAGTCTGAGAAGGGCAATAGCTGGGTCAAATGGTGGTTCCATTCCCAGCTTTCCTAGGAATCTCCATACTGCTTTCCAAATTGGCCGCACCCGTTTGCAGTCCCACCAGCAGTGTACAAGAGTACCCTTTTCCCCACATCCTCGCCAGCACTCATTGTTTTTAAAGAACTTTGCATCCTCTCTTTTCTAATACTTTTGTTCTTATCTGTACTATACATTAATACTTTAAGAAATATGCATTCATGAGGAAAATGTTCCTAAGTCTTCTCGAATTCACAAAATTTAATATACCACTATAATTCTCTCTGAAAAATGCCTAAAAATATTACTTAAAATTTTAAGTGACCCCCCCTTAGACAATTAATGATTCTATGAATTCAGAACTAAAGCCTTTTATGAAGCTATTAAAATAAATTCTGGCAGAAGCAATTGCTGAAATAGTTTCCCAGATTGCTTACTCTTGTTTTTCTGTACAGTGCACAATTCTGAGTTGAACTCATTATTTAATTCCTAAATTTTCTTTTCTGTTTGAGAAATATAATCATTTAACTTTTTTTAATCTCAAACTTAGTTGTCAATTTTCAATACAAGGTCTTTTTTTTTTTTTTTTGAGAAACAAGTATGTGTTTCTGTGTCCTGAGGGCTTTTTATTTTGGATTGCGAGTTTTTAATTCAATCACAAGTCACAAACACTGAATATAGAACAGAGCCAAGTTACTATTTAAATTCCGAGAGGCCAACTAAGATCATCTACCAGGAGACTTGGCATCTTAACCCATTCTGAACACAAAGTTCAAGTTCATGAGACTTACAAAATGACGGGTTAATATATATGCCCAAATAATTGAAATTTCATTGTCATCTACAAATGCCAAGTCTGTTCTTTTTTCTTATGGGCTTGTATTTCCAGTAGGACCTTCAGAGTCTACTTCTTAAATTATCATATGCCTACCTTTCTGGCTTCCAACTAGCTTATGAAGATGTTCCTAACTCTGTCTCCAACACAATCTTAAGCATAACAATTGCTCAGTACTTACCTGTTTGCAAACATAGCAGGTCCAGGTTGTCATGGGACAAAAAAGACAAAAAAAAAAAAAAGCAAAAACAAATGTTTGTGGGAAACCTCTGTGGTCTTACACAATCAAACATTTGATAGTCCATGTTATCCCAAACCAAGTGCTTTGTTTTACTTCAAGAGATTGAAATGCACCCTGACCTATCAGAGGTTCTTAACAATGAAAATAGATTGACAATTATACAATTCCATATAATGAATAAAAAGAAGAAACTTCATCATGAATGTATAATTGAGAAATCAAATTCCACTGTCCCTGTCATGAAATAAAGTACACATGGACACTCAAATAGTCATGTGCTTTCCTTCCCTAGCAAATACCAGTTCACTTCAGATCTATCGTCTTGCTGAGGACTATGAATCTAGGATGAGGTGACCTAGGGGTATGCCCTACTCATTGTTACAGCATATGTAAGACTGAAAAAGTAAATTATTTTCTATTTGAACTTAAAAATGTCATCCTGGTATAAATTCACATTAAATAAAGGAAAACTTTTTTCCCCAAAAAATGATAAAGCTCACCAGCTGTTAATACCTTTTTGAGTCAAGTAAATAAATCTCAATTAGATTTCACACAATAAATGTCATTGTGCCTTACCACAATTCCCACATTTAATCATGAACAAGGACTCACGATTTTACCTCCTAAATAACTTTCAAACCCATCTGCCCTTCTCTGATCCTTTGGCCATCCTTCAATTCCACGATGCCATACTCCCTGGCTTGGCTTTGACAACCATTTTCCATTCTAATCTCCACTGCTGCCATGTCATCTGTCTATTGCAGAGAAAGATTTAGATAAATAAAAATCAAGTGTCTGGTCTCTACTCAAAAGGCTTTGGAGGCTTCCCTGTACTAGCAATAATCAAATGGACAGGATCAAAATCCCACACCCCACAGGGCCCTGTACACTTTGTATGATTCCAGTCACCTCCCCTGCCAGTGTCTGCTCCTCCTCCTCACTTCAGAATCCTGTTGCTCTCAACCCTGATTTGTTGTCTTATGACCTAGAGAGTGGCCCCTGGGCCTGAGTGACAGGAAAAGGGAATGGGAGGTGAGATTGTTTATTTTTGTTTGTCCCAAGTGATTCTCATATTCAGAGTTGAGAAATACACCTCATGGATAGTTTGGGTCAAGTGACTTTGTTTTGAATTCTTCTTTACTATTTTTAGTTTTATTTTATTTTAGGTTAATAGAGTAATAATTAAATAATAGTAATAGTAATAATAATTAAAAACACTTATGGGAGGCTGCCGCCGCCACCTCCCGCGGAGCACCATAGAGCAGACTCTTCACCGCGCGAATGAGCTGCCGCATTAAATGAAACAGCTGATAAGATGAGTGACAATTTAAAATCCAAGTGATCCGAGAACACGCACTGAGCTCTGACCCGCTGAATTCAAACTCCCGGTCACCTGCTTCCCGCAGACAAACAGCCATGACTCGGCATTAATTCATCCGGCTGAAACAACTGGTCAGCCCTTCTCATCATACGAAGGTAAATGCCTACCGAGCCTTCATAAGTAGTGGCCACTGGTTTGAAACGGGGCTTGGGAGAGAAGGACCCACCCGTTGAATTAGTCTCCCGGCAAAGGGAAACAACGTCATCAGACTGCTGCGGAGGAGATAACTTCGTTGAAACCGGCAGCTAAAGGTGTGTGATCCCACAGCCTTCCCTCTCTACACATCAGGAAAACCTTAAGGGCCCCTCCCAGCTCTCCCGTGAGTGCTACAGCCAGCCGGAGGGAATCAGAGGTGGTGCGGACCCGCCTACCGCTCCCACCAGGGCTGACTGCTGAGGTCTCTTGCACCAGCTACGGGGAAGTGGATACCGGAGGGCAAGTAAAATCCGCTGAGGATTCTCAGCCCCAAGCTCTACAAACTTAAGGTCTGAGGGAATGGCAAACTGGAAGAGTGTGCCCAGTCGTTCATGAAAACAGGGCTCCCGGGAGCAGCAGACCTGGCGTGTAGCCAGTATTGTGGTGAGAGGGGCCTGGCTAAAGAAAAAGTGGGAAGTGACTAGACACAAGAGGAGGCCCTAGGCACTCAGGATTGGAGACTCGCCCAGTCTGGGAGGAGCTGCTGCACAGTGATTGGTTCCCGCGTATTGACAGGAGAAACTTGACCCGGTGGGCACAGCGCCATCTACTGGAAGAGAAGTTAATCAAACTCTAAGACTGCATTTATTAGGTTTTCTTTTTCTTTTTTTTTTTTTTTGATTTGGGTTTTTCATTCATTTTCATTTTTTCTTTCTTCTTGTTTTATTAATTTTTTTACAAAATATTTTTTTTAATTTTTTTTCTACTAATTTTAATTTAAATTTTTTTAATTATTATTTTTTTTTTTGTTAATTTTTTTCTTTTTTAGTTCCTATTTTTTTCTTCTTTAGTCTTTTCATTTTTCTTATCCCCCCTTTCCTTGAATTCTACCTGCCTACTCTCATTCTCTTTAGTGACTTCTTCCCTTCCCTTCAAATACCTTTCCTCCCAAACATCAAATTAATTTACAGGAGTAAACAGTAACTCAGCAGTCAAACAGAACAAGAAGTAACATGAGCAGCTTCAAAAAACAAGGAAGAAAAGGAGTACAAACCATGCAGGACAGCCTAAATATTCAGGAGGACCTAGAGTCATCAGAAAAATGGTCATATAAAGAACTCAAGGAACACCTTAGACAGATGGAATGGAACCTTAAAGAGGATACAAGACAGCAAATCCAAGCAGTGAAAGAACACATTGAGAATGAATTTCATAAACAGATAAAAGAAGAACTTAAGCATCTTTATAAGGAGATAGAGATGATAAAAAATAATCAAACAATAATTCTAGAAATGAAGGAAACGATAAAACAAATTAAAAACTCAATTGAGAGTATCACTAACAGAGTGGAGCAAGTAGAAACCAGAACGTCAGATAATGAAGACAAAATATATCATCTTGAAAAGAGTCTAGCCAACTCAGAAAGGCTGGTAAAAAATCACGAGAAAAACATCCAAGAGTTATGGGATAACATGAAGAAACCAAACTTACGAGTCATTGGGATAGAAGAAGGTACAGAGATTCAAACCAAGGGAATGAGAAACCTGCTGAATGAAATAATTACAGAAAACTTTCCAGAAATAAAAAAGGAAACAGATATACAAATTGAAGATGCATACAGGACACCGAGCACACAAAATCACAGTAGACCAACGCCGAGACACATTGTTATGAAGATATCCAATATACAGAACAAAGAGAAAATATTAAAAGCTACAAGAGAAAGGAGACAGATTACATTTAGGGGTAAACCAATACGGTTAACAACGGATTTTTCATCACAGACACTGAAAGCAAGAAGGTCATGGAACAATGTATTTCAAACACTGAAAGACAATGGATGCCAACCAAGAATTCTGTATCCAGCAAAATTAAGCTTCAGGTATGACAACGAAATAAAAATCTTTCATGATAAACAAAAGTTAAAAGAATTTGCAGCCAGAAAACCAGCATTGCAAAGCATTTTGAGCAAAACACTACAAGAAGAAGAAATGAAAAACAATAACCAAAACCATCAGTGGGAAGTGCCTCAGTAAAGACAGAGGGCGAGGGAAAAGACAATCATGGAGAAACAAACTAAAAAATTTTTTTAAAAAAAGGATAAACAATCAAACATGGATGGAAGTTCAAATCACATATTAATAGTAACTCTGAATGTTAATGGCTTAAACTCTCCAATAAAGCGACATAGGCTGGTATCATGGATTAAAAAAACAAATCCAACAATATGCTGCCTCCAGGAGACACATCTGATTGGAAAAGACATACACAGGCTGAAGGTGAAAGGATGGGAAAAAATATACCACGCACATGGTCCTCGCAAGCAAGCAGGGGTGGCCATCCTCATATCGAATAAAATCGACTTCAAGACTAAGTTAATCAAAAGAGATAAAGAAGGTCATTATATACTGTTAAAAGGAACAATTCACCAACAAGACATAACAATTATAAATATTTACGCACCAAATAATGGTGCTGCGACATTCATAAAACAAATTCTCCTCAAATTCAAGAATCAAATAGACCACAACACAATAATTATGGGAGACTTCAACACACCTCTCTCACCATTGGATAGATCCTCCAAACAAAAGTTGAATAAAGAAACTATAGAAGTCAATACCACAATCAATAACCTAGACTTAACTGACTTATATAGAATATATCAACCATCATCAAATGGATATACCTTTTTCTCAGCAGCACATGGATCCTTCTCAAAAATAGACCATATATTATGCCATAGGGCAACCCTCAGTAAATATAAAGGGGTGGAGATAATACCATGCATTTTATCTGATCATAATGGAATGAAACTGGAAATCAATGATAAAAGAAGGAAGGAAAAATCCTACATCACATGGAAAATGAACAATATATTACTGAATGATCAATGGGTTACAGAAGACATAAAGGAGGAAATCAAAAAATTCTTAGAGATAAATGAAAATACAGACACAACATATTGGAATCTATGGGACACAATGAAAGCAGTTTTAAGAGGAAAATTCATCGCCTGGTGGTCATTCCTCAAAAAAAGAAGAAACCAACAAATAAATGAGCTCACACTCCAACTCAAAGCCCTAGAAAAGGAAGAGCAAAACAACAGCAAATGTAGCAGAAGGCAAGAAATAATTAAAATCAGAGCGGAAATCAATGAAATTGAAACAAAAGAAACTATTGAAAAAATTAACAAAACTAAAAGTTGGTTCTTCAAAAAAATAAATAAGATTGACAGACCTTTAGCCATGCTAATGAAATGAAGAAGAGAGAGAACTCAAATTACTAACATACGGGATGAAAAAGGCAATATCACAACAGATGCTACAGAAATACAGAAGACAATTAGAAATTATTTTGAAAACCTATATTCCAATAAAATAGAGGATAGTGAAGACATCGAAAAATTTCTTAAGTCATATGATTTGCCCAGACTGAGTCAGGAGGATACACACAATCTGAACAGACCAATATCAATGGATGAAATTGAAGAAGCCATCAAAAGACTACCAACCAAGAAAAGCCCAGGACCGGATGGGTATACAGCAGAGTTTTACAAAACCTTTAAAGAAGAATTAATACCAATACTTTTCAAGTTATTTCAGGAAATAGAAAAAGAGGGAGCCCTTCCAAATTCATTCTATGAGGCCAACATCACCCTGATCCCAAAACCAGACAAAGACACCTCAAAGAAAGAAAACTACAGACCAATATCTCTAATGAACCTAGATGCAAATATCCTCAATAAAATTCTGGCAAATCGAATACAAAAACACATCAAAAAAATAGTGCACCATGATCAAGTAGGATTCATCCCTGGGATGCAAGGATGGTTCAACATACGGAAATCAATAAATGTTATTCACCACATCAATAGACTTAAAGATAAGAACCATATGATCATCTCGATAGATGCAGAGAAAGCATTCGACAAAGTACAGCATGGCTTTATGGTCAAAACATTAGAAAAACTAGGGATAACAGGAACTTACCTTGACATTGTAAAAGTTATCTATGCTAAGCCTCAGGCTAGCATCATTCTGAATGGACAAAAGTTGAAGGCATTCCCTCTAAAATCCGGAACAAGACAGGGATGCCCTCTATCTCCACTTCTATTCAATATAGTTCTCAAAACACTGGCCAGAGCAATTAGACAGACGAAAGAAATTAAAGGCATAAAAATTGGAAAAGAAGAACTTAAATTATCACTATTTGCAGATGACATGATTCTATACCTAGAAGACCCAAAAGGGTCTACAAAGAAACTACTAGAACTAATAAATGAATTCAGCAAAGTGGCAGGATATAAAATCAACATGCATAAATCAAAGGCATTTCTGTATATCAGCGACAAAACTTCTGAAACGGAAATGAGGAAAAACACTCCATTCACAATATCCTCAAAAAAAATAAAATACTTGGGAATCAACCTAACAAAAGAGGTGAAAGATTTATACAATGAAAACTACAGAACCCTAAAGAGAGAAGTAGAAGAAGATCTTAGAAGATGGAAAAATATACCCTGTTCATGGATAGGCAGAACTAACATCATCAAAATGGCGATATTACCAAAAGTTCTCTATAGGTTTAATGCAATGCCAATCAAAATCCCAACGGCATTTCTTGTAGAAATAGAGAAAGCAATCATGAAATTCATATGGAAAAATAAAAGACCCAGAATAGCAAAAGCAATGCTAAGCAGGAAGTGTGAATCAGGCGGTATAGCGATACCAGACTTCAAACTATACTACAGAGCAATAGTCACAAAAACAGCATGGTACTGGTACCAAAACAGGTGGGTGGACCAATGGTACAGAATAGAGGACACAGAGACTAATCCACAAAGTTACAACTATCTTATATTTGATAAAGGGGTTAAAAGCATGCAATGGAGGAAGGATAGCATCTTCAACAAATGGTGTTGGGAAAACTGGAAATCCATATGCAACAAAATGAAACTGAATCCCTTTCTCTCGCCATGCACAAAAGTTAACTCAAAATGGATTAAGGAGCTTGATATCAAATCAGAAACTCTGCGTCTGATAGAAGAAAAAGTTGGCTCCGATCTACAGATTGTGGGGTCGGGCTCCAAATTCCTTAATAGGACACCCATAGCACTAGAGTTAACAACTAGAATCAACAAATGGGACTTAATTAAACTTAAAAGTTTTTTCTCAGCAAAAGAAACAATAAGAGAGGTAAATAGGGAGCCTACATCCTGGGAACAAATTTTTACGCCTCACACTTCAGATAGAGCCCTAATATCCAGAGTATACAAAGAACTCAAAAAATTAGACAATAAGATAACAAATAATCCAATCGACAAATGGGCCAAGGACCTGAACAGACACTTCTCAGATGAGGATATACAATCAATCAACAAGTACATGAAAAAATGCTCTCCATCTCTAGCAGTCAGAGAAATGCAAATCAAAACCACCCTAAGATACCATCTCACTCCAGTAAGACTGGCAGCCACTATGAAGTCAAACAACAACAAGTGCTGGCGAGGATGTGGAGAAAAGGGTACACTTGTACATTGCTGGTGGGACTGCAAATTGGTGCGGCCAATTTGGAAAGCAGTTTGGAGATTCCTGGGAAAGCTGGGAATGGAACCACCATTTGACACTGCTATTGCCCTTCTCGGACTATTCCCTGAAGACCTTAAAAGAGCATGCTACAGGGATACTGCCACATCGATGTTCATAGCAGCACAATTCACAATAGCTAGACTGTGGAACCAACCCAGATGCCCTTCAATAGATGAATGGATAAAAAAAAAATGTGGCATCTATACACAACGGAGTACTATGCAGCAATAAAAAATGACAAAATCATAGAATTTGCAGGGAAATGGATGACACTAGAGCAGATTATGCTTAGTGAAGCTAGCCAATCCCTAAAAAACAAATACCAAATGTCTTCTTTGATATAATGAGAGCAACTAGGAACAGAGCAGGGAGGAAGAGTAGGAAGACAAGATTAACATTGAACAGAGACATGAGATGGGAGGGAAAGGGAGAGAAAAGGGAAATTGCATGGAAATGAAGGGAGACCCTCATTGCTAAACAAAATTACATATAAGAGGTTGTGAGGGGAATGGGAAAATAAACAAAGAGAGAAATGAATTACAGTAGATGGGGTAGAGAGAGAAGTTGGGAGGGGAGGGGAGGGGGGATAATAGGGGTTAGGAAATGTAGTAGAATAGAACAATTACTAATAGGGCATTATGTAAAATTGTGGATGTGTAACTGACGTGATTCTGCAATCTGCATTTGGGGTAAAATTGGGGGTTCATAACCCACTTCAATCTAATGTATGAAATATGATATGTCAAGAGCTTTGTAATGTTGTGAACAACCAATAAAAAAATTAAAAAAAAAGAGAAAAGTGGAATATTTTATAATAAATTCCAAAGGCACCATCTATTTGGGCCAGCATCCATAGCCAGACCACATTACAGGCCACTACCACTTGTGGTATTGCCCTTTCCCATCCCTGGACATGCTGGGGCTCCCTTTCAGCATCCAGGAAGGAAAAAGTATGGGGCTCCTGCCACCCTGATCACTTTCTCTGCTTTGCTCCTGCCCTCCCAGGGTTTTGGTGTCTGAAAGGGAATGCAAGCGTGCCTGACCATGCTCCCACATCCTACTCAGGCTCTCAGCAGTGGGGATGAAGCTTGAAAAAAAAAACACTTATGGGAATAATGTGATGTTTTACTGTATTTAAACATGGTGTAATGACCAAATCAGGACAATTAGCATACCCCTCACCTTAAACATTTATGATTTCCTTGTGGTGAGAACCTGCAACACACATACAATATGTATTTTTAGCTGTAGTCTTAGTGCAATAGAACATAAGAACTTACTCCTTCTATCTGACTATAATATTGTACTTTATGAACAGCCTCTCCCAGCTATACCTTTATGAGATCAACACTTTCAGATTCCATATGTTTTGAATTTTAGGGAAATGTACTATCTGTTCATAGTACTTATTTTATATTATATTTGATCATTTGTTTGAAAGTTTCCTGGGAACAGGGACCCTGGTGACCACATAGTAGTTTTTCAGTAATCTCTTGTTCTATGGGTGAGTAAAGGAACAGCCAGCTACAAGATAGGTGATTATTTTATCTAAAATATTTGCTATGATAGAGTGCCTATTCATTATAGGGACTATGAGAATGTTTTTTAAAATACCTATAACCTTACCACAAAAGATAACAAGCAGCCTTCATTATATTTTCTTCTACTCCTCTTTTTCCAAAGCATATATATTTAAATATTTTGGGGACAATATTGTACATTCAAGGTTGTTATCTTTATATAAGAAAGCAATGTTGTTTGTGATAATTTTCCATACAGGGTATGACAGGATAATAATCCACCAATGGATTTCTTCATTTATTTATCCGTTCATTTAACACTTCAGTATTTTCCATTATTTCTCCTCTAAAAGTATAAACTATCTTAAAGAAATGAGAGAATTTGAGGATATAGATGTATTTAACCTGATTTAGAGATCATATCCATGTATTGAAACATCACATGCTACCCCATTTATGTCAAATTTTATTTATCGTTTTTAAAATTAACATAAAAATTAAAATATATTTTTCAGGTGGTTTTATTCCCAAATTCTGATTACTTCCTAAGGACAGATAACTAAAAATTGACTTATTGAGTCAGATAAGTGAATATTTTGATATTTGGCAACATCTACATTTTCAACAACAATAGATGAGGTAACACTCTTTTACTCATGATGAAGAAAATTTCCTCTTATTTGAACTTTCAGATCATTTTCAAATATTAACTTTTGTCTTTATTACTGAATGTTCCTTTTTCCTTTCTGTTTTGCTTGTAGTGTTTACTATTTCTTAAAAATTTATGAGAGTTATCAAAATTTCTACCAATTATTTCCAGTAAAATATGTTGCTTGATTTAATTTTATGATGTTTATAAAATACAAAGAAGTTAATTTCCATACAAGCAAAGAAATTCATTTCCCTGTTGTGATTGTTTTCATTCTTTTTATACTTGCAAAGTCTTTGCCTCTATCAGATCAAATAACTAATGACTGAATTTTCTTCTAGCTTTTAGTTTCTTTCGTTTCTTTAGACATTTATGTATAGATCTCATTTCTGCTTTAAAGAATCGAGCTCTGAAATTAAGAGGAGACATAGTTTGAAGGAAAGAACTCAGACTTGAACATCAAAGAGCCGGGCTTCTATTCCTGATCAGTTCTGTGCTCTAGACAAGTTAACTCATACTCTTGAGTAAAATCAGTATCTTAACACCTGCCATCCAAGACTCTTACTATGAAGGAGGTGGAAAATGGCGAGATACCAAGAATGTTTCTGCCTTCTTCTCCCCTGTTAAGAGCCACAGCCAAAGGGGCCCCAGCAAACTTCCAGCTGCCAGCTGATGATTGGCTCACAGCGGCCCCAGCAACATCTAGCTGATTGGCTCCTCTGCGGTGATGTTCATTGTGCTGTTTCCCTGCCCTTCAGACTGCCAGCTGATGATTGGCTCACAGCGGCCCCAGCAACATCTAGCTGATAGGCTCCTCCATGGAGCTGCTCATTGGGGGACTTCTTTGGCTCCGCCCACACAACCCAGCCAATCGTCCTCAAGAGCAGGAGGATTGTGGGAGGTGGTGAGGCTTGTGTGGGTGAGAGGCTTGTGGGAAGCCGGTGGTGGCAGTTGGGCTCTGAGGGTTTTTTCCTGAGGAGCTGTTTTGTTTGGCGTTTGTAGTTCTAAAAATAAAGTTCGTTTCTTTTGACAAGTGGCTCCTGAATTGTGCCCAGCCAGACTGCGGCATTTGGTGGCTCGCAGGGGGAGCGACTGAGGGTAAGTAAACTGCTCGCCCCTGAGGGCAGGGCGAGAGGATGGGTAGCCATTCTAAGTTTCCTCTTTTGTTTTGCTTCATTTTTGTTTTAAGTTGCCTGTCCCTAGAGATGAGTGAGACAGAAGAAAAACCGCTCACATCTGAGGAAAAACTATTTGCGTCTGAGGAACAGGTAGGGAGAAAGGATGGATGCACATTTCAGGAGGATAGAAAGGCTGATATAATGAATTTTTGTTCCAATTTTATTTCATTCTGTCTCGGTTTTGTTTGGTGTTATCTTGTTGGGTTGTATTATAGTAGAAATACGGGATCAGCAATTAGTAAAAAAAGAAACCGAAAGACTGTTAAGTAAATTGTTAGAGGAAGGAGGCATCCCAGTAAAATCAAGAGCAGTCAGGGCATACGTTGATACAATACAAAAATGTAGCCCATGGCTTTTTAAGGAGGAGTTGTTAGATATATCACAGTGGGACCATCATGGTGAAGATTTAAAAAGAATAGAAAAGAACAGCCCAGGGACTCTGCCAGTTGGCACATTGCCATTGTGGACGTTCGTATCTGGTTTGTTTAGTCCAAAGCCTTCAATTCAGACAAAGGTAGAGGAAGGAGAAGACATATTGATTCAAGTAAAAGAGAAGGTCTCTCAAATTAGTCAGAAAGAGGAAAAGATTCAAGTAAAAGAGAAGGTCTTTCAAGCTAGTGAGACAGAGGAAGGAAGTTCAGAGCAGAAAAAGCCATCAGGGGAAAAGTTACAACAGGAGACTGCTAATAACACCTTTCTATCAGAGAGCGTAAGTGTCCAACCAACAGCACCACCTCTACAGGAGACTGCTACTAACAGCATTCTATCACAAGAGGGCATAAGTGTCCAATCAACAGCACCACCTCCATACGCTAGGAGGCTCCCAACCCCCGCAATTGATAGTTGGGATCCTGAGACAGGATCTCAAGTATTAACATGCCCTGTATTTGAGGTAGGAGGACAGCGAATTTACCAGGGTTTAAATTTCAAAACAGTGAAGGAGCTAAAAGAGGCTGTAACAACCTATGGTCCTCAAGCACCCTTCACTGTAAGCTTGGTCGAATCCATTAACAACTTGAACATGACACCAGCAGATTGGGCTAAAATGTGTAAAGCTGTGCTAAATGGAGGTCAATACCTGTTATGGAAGGTTGCCAATGAGGAATTTTGCAAGGAGACGGCTAGGCGAAATGCAGCAGCTGGTTATCCTCAGAGAAATCTAGATATTTTGTTAGGAAAGGGACCTTATGAGGATCAGCAGCAACAAATTGCATATGATCCTGGCGTTTACTCACAAATTGCTGCAGAGGCGATTAGGGCATGGAAGACTTTACAAGGACATGAAGGTTTACAAGGTCAATTATCTAAGGTAATACAAGGAGCTAATGAACCTTACGCTGAATTTGTAGATAGGCTTATTCAAACAGCTACCAGAATTTTTGGGAATACAAAACAAGCAATGCCACTAATAAAACAACTGGCTTATGACCAAGCGAATCGTTGGTGCAGAGATATCATTAGACCATGGAAACAGGAAGATTTAAACACATATATTAAATTATGTAGAGACATTAATGAACAAGAGCAAGTCATGGCAGCTGCAGTAAAACAGGCTTTCGATGCCAGAGACATTAATGAACAAGGGCAAATTGTGGCAGCTGCAGTAAAACAGGCTTTACATACCAGGTCAAGAACATGCTACAATTGTCAACAAACAGGACATTTTAAAAGGAATTTCCCCATAGGAGGAGGGTTTGACAAAACTAGGTATCAAAGGAGTAGAATACCGGGTATTTGCCTACGATGCCGTAGAGGGAGACATTGGGCTAATGAATGCCATTCTCAAACCACCATAGAGGGTACTCCATTATATTGGGCTAATGAATGCCGTTCTCAAACCACCATAGAGGGTACTCCATTATCAAAAAATGAACAAGGACAAGTTGTTTATCCACAATATCGTGGACAAAGGCATCAGGCTCTGTTGCCAAAAAATGGACAGGAGGCCCCAATGCTCCAGGGCACCAAACCACAAATATACGGAGCACTGGAGGAACCCAGCAACCCCATCAGGGTAGTGACCAGGACACATTGTCCATCAGATCCCTCATCAGACAAACCAGAGGGAGTGCAGGGATGGACATCTGCGCCTCCGCCAGATCAGTACTAACTCCAGAGATGGGAGTTCAAATCATTCCCACAGGGGTAAAAGGACCTCTTCCCAAAGGAACAGTAGGCTTATTATTGGGACGCAGCTCTTCTACTCTAAAAGGACTTTTGATAAGTCCTGGGGTAATTGATCCCAATTATGAAGGTTAAATAAAAATTATAGCCAGTTCTACAAAGGGTATATCAATAATTTCACCAGGAGATAGAATAGCACAGTTACTAATAATACCAAGCCTACATGATAAATTTTCCAGTCATGCTGTAGAAAGAGGTTCCAAGGGATTAGGCTCCACCAATGTAGATTGGGCTATGCTTTCTTTAAATTTAGATTCTTGCCCCATGCTAAAACTAAATATTCAAGGACATGAATTTAATGGGCTACTGGATACAGGTGCAGAACTTAGCATCATCTCTCGTCAAGAATGGCCAAAACATTGGCCATTACAACAAGCCACTCAAACGCTTTGAGGCCTAGGAGTGGCGACTAATCCCCATAGAAGTGCAATGGTATTAGATTGGAAGGATCCTGAAGGATGTGAAGGAACTATACAGCCATATGTATTGGATCATCTTCCCGTAAATTTATGGGGATGAGATGTCTTAGAACAATTAGGTTTGACATTAACAAATAACATCAATCAAAATGCACCCACTATTATGGCTAGACAAGGTTTTAGGAAAGGAAAAAGATTAGAAAAACAAGAACAAGGTATAGCAGCACCAATACAAATATATCAAGGAACAGACAGACATGGGTTGGATTTTCACAAAGGGCCACTGAGACAATAAAAATTACATGGAAATCAGAAAGACCAGTATGGGTTCCTCAGTGGCCCTTGACTAAAGAAAAGATACAAGTAGCCCATGATCTGGTCAAACAACAATTAGCGGAAGGACATATACAACCTTCTGTATCTCCCCATAATACTCCCATTTTTGTCATCAAAAAGAAATCTGGTAAATGGAGATTATTGCAAGATTTAAGAGCCATTAATAATGAAATGGTCATTATGGGACCTGCTCAATCGGGGATTCCTCAATTGTCTGCTTTGCCAAAAACTTGGTATGTTTTAGTTATAGATATTAAAGACTGTTTTTTTTCAATTCCAATTCATCCTGAGGATAGTCCACGTTTTGCATTTACTATCCCTGCACTGAATCATGAAGGTCCTGATCAGAGATATGAATGGAAAGTACTCCCTCAAGGGATGGCTAACAGCCCAACTATGTGTCAAATTTATGTTAACAAAGTAATCCAGCCACTTAGAAATCAAAATCCTGAACTACAAATATTTCACTATATGGATGATGTATTATTAGCACACAAAGCTAAAACCACATTGCTAGAATGTTATGCCACACTTACAAACTTATTAAAAAATTATAATCTAGAGATAGCAATAGATAAAGTACAATTAAATTTTCCAATTAATTATTTAGGAGTTCTATTATCCTCAACCATGGTCCATCCACCAAAAATTCAAATACGAGTAGATCAACTCAAATCACTTAATGACTTTCAAAAGTTATTAGGAGACATAAATTGGATAAGGCCTTATCTAGGTATACCAACAGGAGAGTTGCGACCTTTATTTGATATCCTAAAAGGTCCATCAGATCCAAATTCACCTTGAATGTTAACGCCTGAAGCAAGAAAGGCATTAAAAATCATTGAAACATATATGGAAAATATGCATCTAGATAGAATTGATATAAGTTTGCCTTTATTATTTATTGTACTACCAACAAAAAATATTCCTACAGGAGTATTTTGGCAAGAAGGTCCATTATTTTGGATACATTTATTTTATTCTCCTAACACTATTCTTCCTAGGTATCCTGAGGCTGTAGGACAATTAATACTCAAAGGAATAAAAACAGCAAAGGGAGTATTTGGAATTTCTCCCAATAAAATTATTACTCCATATACTATGAATCAAATTGATGAATTAGCTAATGAGTTAAATACTTGGGCAATAATCATGTGCAAATCTAATGTTTCATTTGATAACCACTTACCATCTAATCCTTTATTGTCTTTTTGGTCATTGCATCCTGTAATTTTCCCAAAAATGACAAGAAAAACACCTATCATGAATGCTCCAAATATATTCACTGATGGGTCAAATAATGGTACAGCAGCAATAGTTACACCTGATCAAACTTTTACATTTTTAGTACCCAAACAATCAGCTCAAAAGGTAGAGCTTAATGCAGTATTACAAGCTTTTGTGATGTTTAAAGATTCTGTATTTAATTTATTTTCTGATAGTCAGTATATAGTTAATGCTATAGTATCCCTTGAAGATGCTGGTAGGATTTCCCCTTCTTCTACTGTTTTCTCTTTGTTTTCCACTATACAAAGTTTAATCTGGGACAGAAAAGATCCATTCTTTATAGCACATATCAGGGCACATACAGGATTGCCTGGAGCCCTTAGTTTGGGCAATGATTTAGCAGATAAAACTACACATGACATACATATTTTCTCTACACTAGAAGAAGCTATAAATTTTCATAAAAGGTTCCATGTCAATGCTAATACTTTACAAAAGCGTTTTAAAATAACTAAGGAACAAGCTAGACAAATAATAAAACAATGTCAAAATTGTGTGACCTTTTTACCACAAGTTAATCTTGGAGTCAATCCTAGAGGATTGATACCTAACCATATTTGGCAGATGGACGTCACACACTTGCCAGAATTTGGAAAATTAAATATTTGCATGTTACAGTTGATACTTCTGGATTTTTGATGGGCTCCCTTCATGCCGGAGAAAAAACTAAAGATGTTATAGCTCATTGCTTACAAAATTTTGCCACTGTGGGCATTCCAAAACAGTTAAAAACAGATAATGCCCCTGGTTATACTTCTACCTCTTTTAAACGATTTTGGTCATCATTTGGCATTACTCATATAACAGGAATCCCATACAATCCACAGGGACAAGGCATAGTTGAAAGAGCTCATCAAACTATTAAAATGTACTTATTAAAGCAAAAAGATGGAATTGGGAAGATAATACTTAAAATAACCTTTTTACTCTAAACTTTTTAAATTTGGATTCATCAGGACTTAGTGCTGCAGAAAGGCATATGTGTCCAAAAAATGTACATAAGCCCAAGGTACTTTGGTAAGATATTCTAACAGGACAATGAAAAGGTCCTGACCCAGTGATTGTCTGGAGTCGGGGGCCTGTTTGTGTGTTTCCACAGGGAGAACAGCAGCCGATTTGAATTCCAGAGAGATTAATCAAAACAATTTCTACAGACCAAAAAGAAGATGATTTGGCTCAAATCCATAACAGCTGGTATCCAAAACTCCAATTTGGCTATCCTTACATCTGCGACAGAACCAGGATGCTTTTTTCAATATCTATTTTATTATTGCCCTTTCCCATATCATGAAGTTCTATTTTGTTTTTTGAGCTCATACAGACCTAAGTTAATGTTTTGCTGATCAGTTCTATTTTTTTTTTTTTGACTATAGAGTTTTTAAATATTGCAATGGAGATTTCACCTGTAAAAAGTTATAAGGCCTTTACTATTATGTTATGTGTTGTATGTATTATATTATGTGTGCACACTTGTGTTTTGTGTTATGTTTGAATGTACGTATATCCATATATCATATATGATGAGCGCTCATGAAAAAATGGATCCAAATTTTTTTTTATTCACGTGATTTAAATGGTTTAATTTAAATTGGGTAAATAACTATTAAGAATTGTTTTAATATGTAAACAAAAAAGAAGGTTAACAGATCTGTTTGTTTACTTTCACCTTTCCTTTTCATTATATTTAATAATTCTCTTCAAGATAATGTAAATTGTTAAGAAGTGTTTTCTTTTGGTGCCTTCTGGAATGTTACATAATTTTTTCTTTAGCCATTATTGCCAGAATTCCTATCTTCATCCAAGTGCCAGTGAAGACAATGTAAATTGTTAAGAAAATTGTTTTCTTTTAGTGCCTTCTGGAATGTTACATAATTTTTTCTTTAGCCATTATTGCCAGAATTCCTATCTTCATCCCAGTGCCAGTGAAGACAAAGATAAAACTAATCTACAGTTTCTGCAATAGCCATCACTGAACTGCTTGCAGAACTTGCCTAAACTATGTGTCACTTGTATGCATTGTGAACTCACTTGTATGCATTGTGAACTATCTGTTGGTGCAGCGACTTGTGGTAGTGTTGGGGTATTTTTGCTGATGATGTCATCAGTGGTACAATTTTTCCAACAAGAGCCATCAGTTGGCTTAGTGTATCTTCCTCCCTTCTGCTTGTCATGACAAAGACCTCTCCACAGGTGTGGCTGTATACTGGACCGGTAGTCAATGACGGGTAAGATCCAATTACAGTGGTACCAACCTAAGACAGGAGGCTGACGCCCTGAGGTCAGCTCATCCGAAGACGGGTAAGGACCATATGTAGTATTGGACAACCTAAGGCAGGCACGGTCCCCAAGCCACATGCTTGTTGTTTAAACAGAGAGGGGGAGATGTTGAGAGCCACAGCCAAAGGGGCCTCAGCAAACTTCCAGCTGCCAACAAACTTCCAGCTGCCGGCTGATGATTGGTTCACAGTGGCCCCAGCAACATCTAGCTGATTGGTTCCTCTGCGGTGATGTTCATTGGGCTGTTTCCCTGCCCTTCAGACTGCCAGCTGATGATTGGCTCACAGCAGCCCCAGCAACATCTAGCTGATTGGCTCCTCCACGGAGCTGCTCATTGGGGGACTTCTTTGGCTCCACCCACACAACCCAGCCAATCGGCCTCAAGAGCAGGAGGATTGTGGGAGGTGGAGAGGCTGGTGTGGGGGTGAGAGGCTTGCGGGAAGCCGGTGGTGGCAGTTGGGCTCTGAGGGTTTTTTCGTGAGGAGCTGTTTTGTTTGGTGTTTGTAGTTCTAAAAATAAAGTTCGTTTCTTTTGACAAGTGGCTCCTGAATTGTGCCCAGCCAGACTGCGGCACTCCCCTATGCACATATGTTTATTCTTGCATCTGATGACATTTTTCTCATCTGGACTGACCCTTTCTGTTTCCTTTCTTTGTCCTCTAAATTCTACCAGTTCTCTACTACTATCTGGTCCTTCAGACAACATTGGATCCCATGTTCCTCTTTAGGGTTGCACAGTTGAGGCTATAATTAAGTATCAAATGCTTCTTCATAGTTTTTTACTGCCTTTTGTATGTTTGCCCTAACTGCACAACTTCTCCTCCACTAAACTCATCTTTTACAATGTGGAAAGATTTTGCAAGATGCTGTGGAGTACACACACACACAAAATAGATGGGTGACTCTCAGCTGAGTGATTTGTTGATTTATAAAAATGAAATTAATTCACAAGAATTTAATACCCTTCTCTCAACCTACCCCAACCAACAACTTGTGCCTTGAAAAGATCAATGAAGGGTTGACCTAATTCCAGACACGTATACTAAGCACATGATGGCAAATGACATAGCAGAGGTTATATCCCCTTCCTAATGCAGTTCAGAGCAACAGAGCTATCCTCAGCTTCTGAACATAGTCTCTAGAGTACAGACCTCACACTAAAGTAGTTCTAGATGAACCTGGCCTCATCTCCCAGAGTGCACACCTGCTTGTCTTCTAGGGGACTGCAGCTCCTTCAAAGCATTGCTATCTCCTAGTCTGGCTGCTCCTTAGGAGAATTCTCCCCTGATCCATGCAGTCTACAAAATACTGCTAATTGGGTGGTAGCTGGCTTCATCTTTTCCATGTGCTCTCTCTTCCCTTTTCTCCACCCTCCGCCCCCTTCTTTATCTCGTTAGACTAAAGAGGTCCACTTAGATACAACATGATTTTCAAATCAGAGCAGCAGAGGCAATCAGGAGAGTTATATAAGGCCATTAAAGATCCTTCATTAACATCAAGTGCCCCTTTGTAATGAACCATGTGGCCTGGAAGGAGGAAGGAGGTTTAACCTCTCTGCAGGGAGGCAGCTCAGATGCTGAAGTTTTCTGCCCAAGATAAAGGCAACAGCTTGCAAAGCACCCATCTGTAAAGCAATCTGCAAAGCTTAGTGTTGAGAACACTTATCTGGAGTCAGTTAGACTGGACTTTGAATCACAGTCACCATTTACTAGCTTGGATACCCTGGGAAAATCACTGAATTCCCCTGCACATCAAATTTTTAATCTTTAAAGTAGAGAAATTTATATCTCCTGTGCACCATTGTAATGACTTGGTGAGATAATCTGCATAAAGTTTTGATATGGAACCCTATGTTCAATAAATAACTATTATTATTACTCTTGAGTATCCAAAGTTGAGAGTTTAATACTTTAAATTTATAAAACACTTTGTAGTACCAAACTTGAACCCTATGTGAGCTATGAATCAGGTGGAATCGGTATTTTATCTCCCAGGATTCTGGACCCCCCCCCCTCATTTACTCCCCCACGACTACCACCAGATTTGTTAAACAGAAAATTCAAGAGTCAGAGCCATCCCACGAGGGTCCAGGATGCTTCTCACCTGGCCACAAAAGCCCCCTTGACTTATTGGTGAAGGACCCACAATTAACAGAGGCCATGATTCCCCTGTGAATAATGAATTTCTAAATGATGAGCACTGGTTTGCTTTTGTTGTTTCCACTCCATCTACTAGGTTCCAGCCAGGCAGTACTAAATCTGAGAAGTCCAGCTATTGTGCACTGTCAATTTGTTTAATGATTATTCGAGGAGCAGGTGATTTCTATTAGAGTGCAAGTGACAGATTGCCCATTAGCTGGAAATTCGTGTTTTTCAAACAAGAAACTCTCAGCCAACAGGGAAGCAAAGCTGGCTTGTCTGCCTCTTCAGGCACTACCCTGCTCACTACCAGCCCCAGCAAAAAGGTTAATGGGTGGTGGAACATCTGGGTGATGCTTGGCCAGGCCAACACACGAGACTCTGAACATATCCACTACCACCAACCAGGAGGAGAGGAAACAGGGTAGGGAAAATGACTGCCAGTGTGTGTTCCAAGGCTAAAAAGAAGAGTCTGGAAACCTGGATCCCAAAGGTTATTTTCTAGCTGAAGGAAGTTGGTAGAGAAGACTCCTAAAGCCAGGGAAGAGGCTCCTGGACCACCGTGCAAACAGCAACACAGTCTTCCCAGGGGAAACTAATGGAAATTTTTCCTTTTGCACCTTGCTTTGCATTAGCACATTGATGGGAACAAGTTTTAAGATTCTCCTATGTCTTGATTTATGTGATGAGCCTTGATTGACTATGATCAAGATCACTCTTGGTCTTCATAGTAATAAAAGCCAATTCTAAACAAGACATCTGGAGTGAAGAAGGAACAATGTTATTTGCTATTTTGGTCCTTTTATTAAATTTTCTAGCCAGGCATGGTGGCAGTTGCCTGTCATCCCAGTGACTCAGGAGGCTGAGGCAGGAGAATTGCAAGTTGGAGGACAGTCTCAGCCACTTAGCAAGACCTTGTCTCAAAATAAAAATAAATAAATGAATGAAATAAAAAGGGCTGGGAATGTAGCTCGGTGGTAAAGTTCCCCTAGGTTCAATCCCCAGTACCCCCCCAAAAAAGTCTAAACCAAGGATGCTGATCCAGGGCATGGATTAACTGTTAACCTAAGTTACAGATCTCTGCCATACCATACTTCAGAGAAGAAAGGTATTCTAAGCGCTTCCCAAACTATGAGACTGATGTGCACAGCCCAGTATTTCTCCTTTTAGCATCACTGAGGTGAGCCAGGGCTTTTGCCAAGAAATGGGGGTGATGGTGGATAAAGGGCTCTCCTTTTATCTCAATGTTTCTCAAGATTTTTTACTTCTTCCTGCTCTAAGCAGGATGTGGTTTCTGAAGAATTGTTTCTCTTTTTTTCTTTATCTATCTTTTTCTTTTTGCATATCCCAAGGCAAAAAAAAATCTTTTTTCTTAAAAATAGATAAATAAATAGGAAAAGAGAAGGTGGGTGTGGTGGCAGTGATGGTGACAGAAGTTGTTGGTAGCAGTGGTGGCAGAGGTTGGAGGACTTTATGGGCAAAAGTTAGTTGATATTGCCCCCTTGTGGAAAGATTCCCAAAGAACAATCTTTACTCTGGTGCAAAAATTGCCATAGCACTTTGGTGGAAGGGGACCTGGCCTTTGGCATTAAGGATTACAGACAGTATCAATGATAAAAGAAAGGGATAACTTGTTCAGAGGAGGACATTCCGTAGAGTTTGGCTTTCGTGACAAGCAAATAACATCTCACCACCAAATTGCTATGCTTCTCCTTCCACTATCTCTCCTGGCCAGAAAGGATTTGATTCTTATCTCTTGTGTAGTACTCCCCTGCCACCCGCCCCCATTAGCTCAATGCTTGTTAGAAGTGAGATCAGAAGATATTTTAAAACACTCAGAAGATTCAAAGGTTTTACGAAATAAGCTTACTATTAGTCTTTGATGACTATAAACCTTCATAGGTTTTCTTTTTTTCTCCAAAATCCTATTTGGTTGCAGTAGCTCCAATCTGCTTTCATGGATTGAAGAACTAATTCCTCTTCCTGAATCCCAGTTTCCTCCTTTTAAAAAAAGTATGACTAAAACTAGGGGCTAGGCATATTTAATGCTCAATGATTTCTGTACCCCAATACTTATCTATATACCTTTTGCATATTATGTTACAAAAACCCTTAGTTCAAGGACATGCTGGAAAAGAAAATAAGTGTATTAATGTGAAGAGCTTTATATCAAGGGCTTTTCACATAAAGGCAATTAAAATAGACAAATGCAATTAAAATCACAATACTGATGAAGAAAGCCAGAAATACCAATAAAGAGGGCAGCATTATCCTTTGATGGGAAAAAGAGCAAAGGCTGGGTAAGTAAGCAAATTTCTGTCTTAGAAAACAATTAACCCATCCCAAGCCATTTCACTCCCCTCATGCACACATCATATATCTCTGTTTTGGATTTTCTTTGAAATGCATAGATTAGGATGAATTTTATGTTTGGAAAGTTATTTTGTATTTCTGGTGTTTTAGTTTCTCTCATGAGATAATTGGAAACTGCTGTGCCGTCCCTAAACCAAAAAATGGAGCTAAAGACCGATCCTTTCATGTTTCGCCAAAGCTTTCAAGGAGACAGGGACCTCGGGGAGGAGTGTTTGCAGGAACATGCCAACTCAGTGGGGACGGACAGGGAAAACATGGCTTTCATCTCCTGTGCCATTGGTTACAACTGTTCTTTTCACCTAAGCTTCATGTTGGGACTCAAACAAATGCACAGTTTGTTGTAATTAGGATTTTGGAAGCAGGCTCTGCACAGCACCCACAGGAATAATGCAACCAGCCGCTGGGACAATGGTCTGGGATTTGCTGTAGCTTCTCAATGGTAGACCCGTCACTTCAAACAGGAGCAGTAGAGAGGGTGGGCAGAGGGATGGCAAATCATCAGGGCACTGGCACTGCAGCCAGGATTGCTGGCTGGAACTGCCAACAGTGGGCCTCTGCTGTTGTCTCCCTCACCCCACTCTTGCTGGTGAGCATTAAACATTCAGATAAAATCACCAGCTTGATGTTCAGCTGGCCTGATTGCCAGAGACTGATTGCATTGTTCATTCTCCTGAAAAGATTTTTAGAACTCTCAAGGATCCATAGATATTATATTTTTAAAAAGAAAGAAAGAAAGAAAAAAAACTCCAGAGTTATCAACAGTTTAATTTATCCTTTTGTTCTTTTAAAAAAAAAAGAGAGAGAGAGAGAATTGCAGAAGATAAAGACAGAGACCCCAAATAGAAAACAGGTTTAGGGTGAGGTTGATAGATTTTTGGAAGCCCTGTATGTTATAGGATTGGGAGACTCTCCATCTCTTCTTCTTCACTTCCCCTTTCTAGGTGGGTTCCTCCACCTTCTTTAAAAACAATGGTAATAAACAAAGGCCACAAAACACAAACCAAAAACAAACCTCTTGCTCCTTGCTAATTCCCTATAAAATACCTCCATCTACTGGTCCAATGAAGAATGTTCACATCTTATCTTTTGTTGTATTTGTACCACAATGATTTATGAAAAATGCCCTCCAAGCACTTACTGCATTAGTTAGGAATCACAAATTTTAAAAAATTAAAGAGATTGAGGAAATTTTTCATTGCATTTCACAATTCACCCAAGTGTTGTGTTTGTATATTGGGAATGCTTGCATGTGGACATACATACACAGTTTGCAAACACCCAAAATGAGAAATAACTCCGTACAATTGTAGAATGCAAAATAATGGGAGGCTGGGAGAGAGAGAGAGAGAGAGAGAGAGAGAGAGAGAGAGAGAGAGAGAGAGAGAGAGAGATACTCTCTCTGGCAAACTACTTAAGCCTATTCCTAGCCAGACCAGAGAGGGAAGGTTCTGGTTTCAGAGATGGAATCAGACACAGTGGCCCAAGTAACCATGCTCCCTTCATGGATGAAAGTAAGTCCATGAGATCTGAAGAGAAATTAAATTGGATTCCAAGAAAATTTTTTAAAGACAACACCCTTTCATCAAGTCACTCCAAAATGATTTAATCTTCTTCTTCCCCTCCCCTCATTTTTATAAAGAACCCTTTTGACACCAGGTGTGGTGACAAGGCCTGTAACCCCAGCACTTGGGGGGCTGAGAAAGGAGAATCCAGAGTTCAAATCCACCCTCAGCAATGGTGAGGCACTAAGCAATTCAAGGAGACCCTGTCTCTAAATAAAATTCAAAATAGGGCTGGGGATGTGGCTCAGTGGTCAAGTGCTCCTGAGTTCAATCCCTAGTACCAAAAGAAAAAAAAATAATAATCCATTAGAGGAATGAAGTCAGACACTGGAATATGGTAAGATGTTTTCAATCTGTCATATAAATAATCTAGGACTATAGGAAAAAGTTTCCCTAGTATGTAGACCCTGAGAGCGAGCCCAAACACCAGTCTGACCTTCTCACCCTACAGATAAGAAGATTAGGATTCAGGAAATATAGGAAACTTCTCCAAAGTCTCTACTTCAGATGTTTACCAACGAATTCTACAGAAAATACAAACAAAATTTAAGGTATCTACATGGATTTCAAGTCAAATTGTATTATCCAGCATTTTCAGTGTTCTTCCTTTCTAAAAAAAACAGACCCCCACACCCACCCTGGACATCTAGCTATGGCATTTTAACTCCTATCACAGTAGGACATCTTGTTGTGGACCATCCACAGGGACAATAGAATTCAGGAAGGACAAGTTTCAGTAAAACACGGATCCAAATAAATAGGATCCGTGTTTTCTTCAAAGGCAGGCTTTCTCACTCTCCCTATTGGTGAAATTAAAGAGAGAAGTTAAAGTGAAAATGAAAACCAAAGGTGGAGTTAAGAAATCACTTGGTGACTAAAATCTGCCCATGCACAAACCTGGAGGAACCAAGCTTTTCATCTTTAACATTTCCCCAGTGATAAGCACATTCCATCAACAGAGGTATTTACCCCAGAGACAGCTTACATGAGGCAATTCCACCACCACTCAAGAGCTCTGAAGGAGGCAATTGTTTTCAGCCTTGGCTTTAGACCCAGTTCTGTAATTGTCTACTGTGTAAATGGCAGCCCAAGATTTCATGATGAGTGTTTGGTCAATGGTAATGGATGATCTTTGGGAACAAGAAATAAACCTACTTGTAAAAATAGCAAAAGATAAGGTTACAGAATTTAATGAATGGATTTGGGTCCTTAAAAGATAACATTGCAACATCATCTATTGCTTTCAAAAGCATTGCAAACATACATATACGTACATTCATGAGTACTACTATGCATACTGTAGAAATGAAGTTCTTACTTTCCCAGATAGACCATGTTTCTTGAAGAGAGTAAATCATTAAAATTAATCATTTATTCAATCTCATTATAAAGTATAATTTTTTCAGAAAATCTGAGTACCCAGAGGTAAATTACAGAGATGTCTACAAAGTGAAGCAAATTTTCTAATTAAATGACTGATATGTTAAAAAGAATTCATTTGAACTTTAAAAAACACAAACAAAAATACTTGACAGCAAGCATCGTTTTCGTTTCTTAGATTTTATTGCAAGGCCTTGGCAGCAAATAGCCCCAACCAAAACCCAGAAGAACCATCTAGAAATCCAAGGTCAACTTGATGACTCTAAAAAAAAGTACCATTGTCCAGAGTGTGTCTTCAGTCTAACAAAGCCTCCCCTGGTCTCCCCACCTATTGGGCTTCATAATCTAATCATTTCACCTCTGGGCATTCCTGTGCTCATGCAAGAATTCGGGGGGACAACTCATATCGAAACTATAACAGTGAATAACTTAGTTTACAGTCCCTGAAGATTCAGTATTCCATTCACCTGACATATATTTGAGTATGTATAATTTATTCATTGAATCAACAAATATTTATTAAATTCATTGCATCTGCCCAGTGTGTGCCAGGTACCATATGAGATGCTGGGTACATAGTGATTAGTAAAACAGGTGATGTACAGTGCTTGTGGAGTTCAGAGTCTTGGGAGAAAAGATAAGAAGTAAACCCAGTGGGAGGCTACGAAGTGCAATGAAGACAGGCTCAGAATCGCATTAACAGATAACAAGGACATGTGGTGGGGTTTTCCTTTCCACTGGACAGTCAGAAGGAAGTGCTGGGACCTAAAGAAATGGAGAGCTGAAGTATGACACAAGGCTGCCTCTAGAGCCACAGGTGTACTAGGCAGAGGGGACAGAGACAGTATGCTGCAAAAGTCTGAAGAAGAAAAATGTTTCTATGTTCTCTTGGCTAGGAGGAGGTGGTGTGGCAGGAACACAAAGTCGCTGGAGATTCCTGGAGTGCAGGGTGACCAGCCATCTGAGTTGCCTCAGGACTGAGGGCATTCCCAGGGCACTGAGCCTAGGACCCTTCTGGAGAACTGGAGACTGGGTCACCTTAGGTTCAGTGAGTTAGAAGATAACTTGCTTTGAAACCACCTGCATGCTTTTTGTCTCCTGTGCTGAAGCTAATAATGTTATTATGTCGGTAGCAGATTATTAGAGAAACAAACCACCTAGGTGTTTGAACTGAATCAAATGGGGAAAAGGAAAAAAGATTCCAGGAATACCTTCGAGAGGATTAAAATACTTTGAAAATACTGAGTGGCAGAAATCAAGAAAATGGGAAAATAAATTGGTGGTGATAGCTTAATCATTACCTAAGAGAAAGCAGACTAAGGGATATGGATAAATTTTGACTTGGAAACTCTGATCTTGTTGTCTGAATAACTACAAGCGTGTGTGTGTGTGTGTGTGTGTGTGTGTGTGTGTGAAACAGAGGAAGAGGCTGGGGAGAGAGAAAGACAGGAGGAGGAAGAGGAGGAGAGAGGAGAGAGTTCATGCATGTCTAAAGAACAAATGATTTCTTCCTCCCTTCTTCTCTGCCTCTCACTCTCTTCCTTTGGAATCTCTTCCTTCCTTTATAATCAGTGCTACTAAGAAAAGGAACTGATATGATACTGGCATTTTGTTGTTGTTGTTGTTATTCTTTGTTTTATGCTTTTCAAAATATGTTCATGCTATGTTTTTGAATCTTGACAATGATTATATCAAGTAGGTATTGTCCTTGACATCAAATAAGACCGTGAAAATTAAAGTGATTTGGTAGACATTACACATTAACTCAGCAGAAGGACCCAGGCTTGAGTTCAGGACTTCTAACTGCTCGACCAGAGTTCATCATACTCTCACCCTAGCTCAATGACAAGATGCTGTGAAAATGCAAGTGTCAAGGAAGGAAGTATGACTGGCAGCAGTTCTAGGAATTGCTCCTGCTCTCTTTAGAGAATAGCCTTCCCCAGAGCAAAGTCATGGTGGGCTCCCAGGGATCACATGATTTCCCCTATGTCTCATCTGCGCCTGTGGGTGGGGTCATCTTCCTAGTGACTGGTGCAAACCAGGCCCTCCATCAGACTGACATTTCAACTGCCACCTGTGCACACTGGAAGGTATGATGTTTCTCATACCTCTGAAGACACCTAGATACAATGAATTTCTCCCATTTTGAATTTTACTTCTGATGGGCCAATCATTTTTCTGACAGTGTAAGAATAAAAGCAAGAAAGAGGAGGGTCTCCAAAAGAAGGGATAAGGAAACCCAATATACAGGCTGAAGTAGTAACCAAACAATGATTGCACTAGTAAAACTGCTCTTTACAGTGCTGTATGATAGACTTATCTCATTCAAAGGAAAATTTTAAAAAAAATTATTTCAGTTTGAAGGCATCTTGTTTTCTCAAAATTATATTTATTTAATGAAAACAGCATAATGTGCTGATAACATGCATACCTAATGAAATGGTTACTATAGTCAAATTAAAATATACATCTCACATCTCAAATTAAAATCACATCTCACTTTTGCATGTGGCCAGTGCGCTATTTTAGCAAAAATTTGGAATATACTAAAATATTATTAATTATCCTTTGTGTTACACACTGGATATTTAGAACAATGTATCCTACATATCTACAACTTTTTAAAATGATAAAAATTTGAAGCTTTCCTCCTCTGTCCTTCTGATATCATTGAGGGTGTGGCCTGCCGTCCAATACAGAACCAACTCATCCACATGCATATGGGTTGAATGTTATTTCACCCAAAAAGTTGTTTGGGGATGGTTTGATGAAATAAGCCAAACAGTTAGCTAGCTACCAAATCAGTAGGATCATGGTCCCAGAGGATGTGGTTCCCTTGAGGTCAGAGAGAATGAGTGTAGCCATCAGATCTAGGGATCTCATCTTCTGACTACCCATGTGGTGAGGCCCTAGCAGGCCCCAGGTGATGACCAACTTGAAGCCTGCAGCATGGTAGCATGGTGGATGGAGTCCCTTCCCCCAGAACTGCTCATTGGTTGTTATGCGGCATTCAGATGCTGTAATACAATGAACTCTACTTCCTGGAACGGTTACCATGCCACCATGACATCACAGAATAACCTGACAATTCCGTCTCCTGATGTATCAAGCTAAGCTACAAGAGGAAAATGGGGAAGACCTTGGGAAAACCACCTGCACATCTGAGGTCCAGGCAGCATTTATCCTCTCCTCCTTTGTGACCTTCTTCAGTGGACTCATCATTTTATTCCTGTGCAGATTGCTCTGGAGAATCATAAAAAAAGGGGGAAACTTCCAGGGAACCGGATTTGTCTTGGTCAGTTTCCTTATTTGGGACCCCTCTGTAGGAAGATTAGTGATAGGTTTGGCATGTGTTTGTGTTGAACAGACAATTTAGGCTTCACTCGAATTATCAGGCTAATCTTAGGGAGATAGGACCCCAGGCCACCATTCCAAAGCTTGTAGACACAGGGCCCTGTTTTCACTCACTCACCTTGGGGGGAAACACTGTCTTCCGTTTCTGATGTTGAATGTCAGTTCTGGAAACTGAGGTCACTGTTCTGACCAAAAAAAAAATGTCCATAAGTATAATGTCTGTACCTCTACTTATAATCTTAAAAAGACAATTGTTTTAGGTACCACAGGGCACAGGAAGGCAAAAAGGAACAAGATATCAATGTCACCCTCACTTTAGTAAATCATCCACGCTTATGTGCTCACATGAGTATGCTGTCTCTCATGTATGATGCCAACACAGTACACCTACATCAGCCACAAACAGACCATTTTTATTATACCCAAGTCAGCTTTGCAAGTGTTGGTGTTGTGGAATAACAGCTGGCGAATGATGATGATAAGAAAAGAGGACGCCTTAATAAGAGGAGGCATTGCTTAAGAGTTTGAAATAAAGCTCTCAATGCTGCCTCATGACTGTTTTATAACTAAAAGTCAAAGGCAAAGTGTTTTACCATGCCCTGTGTAGTTTTCTTTCCAGTCTGTCTCTCAAATTTTGTTTTGTTCTCCCAACAGTTTATAGTAATTTTCATATAATACAATACATATTACCTGTACTTCATAATTAATATAGAAAATTTGTTTAAAACATTTAACATGAAAGAGCAATATAAAATAATATAATGTATAATTATGCAGTAAATTTTTAAGGTTATGGGTAATATGCAATTTAGGTTTCTATAAAATGTAACCAATGTTGAAATTTATAAATTTTATAGCTGAGTTCACTCTAGTAATAATTATTTCTACATTAAAGAATTTAAGCAGTGGCACAAAACATATGGGAAAGAATTCTGAGATACTGACTTAGGTGTAAATAGACATGGCGAATCTACCTCCAGGTATCTATTTTTTGAAAACTATGCAACAGAATTTGTAGAATTTTAAAATCTCCTGAGTCCTGGTATAGGAAGTGTTTCTTCTTCTCCTTTAGATTCATTTTTATGTAATTGTGAAAACGTGAACATTTTTGTCAGTTCATATTTATTATATTTTTTATCTGCAACTTTGGGTATAATTCAGTCCAGGTATATCTTTTAATTTCAAATATTAAAAAAGTGTTACAAAGTGTTAAGAAGCTGGGTGTAAGCAGCCAGAATACTATAGGCTCTGCTTTTCAAATTTAAGGACAATGTTTGAGAAAGTTTGAGTCTCTTCTCAATAATTTGTTATATTTAAATAAGCCTAAGGAAAAGTTGGACAAATGCAAAAATGTCACAAATCTTGTTACTGTGAAAAGTTCTTTTAAAAATTATTTGGAGAGTTATAATTTTCCCATTCTCAAGGATTTACTACCTCCATAAGTATGATTCAATTATATCCTGGAGCCAATTTTTTTCCACAGATGGTGCCTCCAGTTTTAAGATGAAATTCAAATGAGTATTCCATATTAACGCCATATTAAGTATTTTTGATAAAGTCTATTCTCAGACAACATCTCAGGAATGCACATTCTGAGTCACATGTATTTAAGGACAAAACCATTGATCAGGATGTCAACTCCATCAGACTCTTTTAATGAGGCTTCCCTACATACCATTCAGAAAATATAAGTATAAAAACTGAATGATCTTGAAACCCTAGCTCCATGTAAAATGAGCTTTTCAGAAAATCCAAAGGACTCGGTCAGCTTGTGGCTGCCCTTATTATTCAGCATCCCTCTCTCTGACTGTTCTAGACTCTGTTAACAGACATGGACACTGCTCTTGAGCAAATTATTTCATTCTTCTATAACCTGGTTTCTTTAGCAAGGCAAAATTGATTTAATCACACCTACTCTACCACATCCTATTATGATAACATTTCAAATACAATAAGTAGGGGTGTTCTGCAGATGTAAGGAAAGATGGTGAATTGGGGAGAATATGATACCAGGTAAGAAAGCAAAGGCAACAAAACATTTTTGCAACTCTCCACCCTCCTTGTTGTTTAAAAAAAATCAGATATTTGAGCAATCACTTAAATATCACTGTATATCCTTTATAAATTTTTCTTTCATCCGTGTATTTTGATGGAGATATGTAAAAACACTCATTCCTGGAGCAGAAAGCAGCTTGCTGCTCCCAGTTCTGAACATGACAGCCATGTCAGTTTGGAGGGTCTGGGGCTCAGAATAGGCAAGAAAGGCAAGCATAAAGACTGCAGAATTCAGAACGAACAAAGCTGTGCAGAAAATTCAGAGAGACAAACTCAGTAAGATACATTCTATGAGATACTGGATAAGCATCTTTGATGTTCCCTGGGTTGGGTAAGGTAGAGTGATCTCTGGCTGATACCATGATAAGAGCCTTCATCAACAGAAATAAGGCAGACAGCATTCTCTGAGTTACATCTCACTCTGTTGATTTCTTTCTCTTGTTTATAGGATTTCCTCTCATCAGGTAGCTTTCACAGCAGTACTTTAAGAAGGCTTTATTTTTATGGAGTATTCCGTGATCGTATAGAAATGTTGCTTTCAGCACAGACCTTTGTGGGGCAAGTGCTGGTAAGTATGTTCTCAGTGTTAACTTGCTAATGGACTTAAGCCACAGATATGATTAAGGCTCAGTATGTGTAATTTTTTCACCCAAGTAAGCATCTACTATTCCAGTGGTTTTATCTACCTCCCCACCCCCACCTCCCTGTGTCTACCACTTTCTATCCATTCTTGTGCTTTACTTATCTCTGTACTGAATATAATACTGGGCATTAGGTTTTATAGTATTGCTAGATGTTTACAAGAAAGAAAGCTATAAATTAGGGCAAAGGTTGTGTGGATTTTAATCTCTTTATTAGTAGATGGGTGAATATTTTTTTTCAAAATTGACATTTGGTGAACTAATCTAGCCTAAAATGTACACCGACTTCCCCCTTCTTTGATTCCAACAGACCTCTTTCTCTTTTCTTCATCACACAAACTAGCTGTTTTTGCCTCTCCATGGTTTCCACTGCTTTACTTCTAATTGTAATTTCAGTAACTTGAACATATTACAACTTAGTTTAGGCATTGTATCCTCAGGGAATCATACCTTATCCCCACATCAGTCTAAAAGCCCCTCCTCTAGCCTCTGTTAAATCCACTGGACACTGTTATTAAAATTATCTAGATACATGCCTTTCTCCCCTAGTGCACTGTGAACACCCCAAGAAAAGACTGTGTCATGAAAATGTGTGTTTCCCATGGTCTGGGAATAGCAGATGCCCTATCAACAAACATTGCCGTGATCATGATTTCAACAGTACAGTTTGTTCTAAAGCAATAACAAGGAAATTCCTCCTATGATCTGGGATGTGCTGCCATCAGATGGTGATATAGTGGAAGTAGGTTCACATGATCTAAAGATCATACTTTGTTCTTTATAATTAGCAAAAACATAGTTCTTTTCTAGTTGGTGTTGCTAATTCAGGTATAATCAACTGCTAAAGTTTGCTTGGAAGTATATAGGTAAAAGTGCTTTCATTAAAGCTGCATGAAATGGTGATCATCCGGGAGTGTGCCTCCCTTTCTTCTGTCTTCTAAAGTTTCAGTTTCTTTTCCTGAAATCCCTGTGGGTATGACCTGTTGCGGAGGATTTTGCGATTCTCTTTGATTACATCAAGGATTTCTTGGTTAGGATCTCTTCAACTGTTCAAGTCGTATTTGACTATGTGAGTATATATAATACTGGGAAGAACACATTAAAGGGCACTAGAGGGAAGCAGAAGACATAACACCCACCATAGGAGCATTGCATATGGGGGAAGGTGAGAAAGAACTTATCATTGATTGTGCACCAGTAGAAATTCCTGTAATGATGGGGAAAATGTCCTTTCAACCTGTAACATCTAATGATGATCTAGTTGGAACACCAGAAGAAATGGAATAAATGTTAGATTAGAATAAATACTCTATCTCAAAAGGCATAATTGAGTTTATTAGAGGTTCCAAGTCAATGTTTAGGAAAGAATGAGAAGAGAATGAAATGGATTTTAGATTTCCTTCCTTATTTCTATTTGTCTTTTCTCTGTTTTCATAGAAATTCCCTTACGTTTTTAAGCAAATAGTCAAACACATGCTAGGTCAGTACTCTAGACATGATAAAAACTGTGGGCAAGAGTCTTGAACTTAATTCTGGTGGTGGTAGAGGAGATAAATACATACCTAAATCAATAAATTCAGATGCTAACTCATAGTATTATGAATGATGAGTTTGCAAGTTGTGCTCGTTAAGGAGATAGATCCCATTAGATAGAGTGATAAGAGAAGAAATCTCTGAAAAGGCAAAATTTGAGCTGAAACATGAAGAACTAGTAGGCCAATGCAATTGAAGAGTGAAGAGAACAGGATTGCAGATAAAGGAAACAAACTTGTGGAAGTAAAGAGCTCAGGTTACCACAAGTACCAAAAGAAGTTTCATAGTCTTAGAGACCATGGAAGGTGGGAGACAGTAAGGTCTGAAAAGAGACTGGAGAATAGTTCAAGGGCTTGTGCTTCACAGGAAGGAGACAAAGTTCTCAAAAGGAACCATTGTATACTAATGTAAGGGAAGCCATCTAGGATCTTATAGCATGAATAGGTTGACATGATCTGATCATGTTTTTATTTATTTTTTATTTTTTATTTTTTTTGATCATGTTTTTAAATTAAAGAGGCACTAAAGGCTGAAAACAAAGAAATCATGGAAGGTATACTGGCAAATGACAATAGAAATTAGTAGAAAATTTTTGATATCATGTAAGTTAAATTCACAGCAAAAAAAAAAAAAAAGCACGCCAAGTAACTCGTATTCATTTTCTAGAACTCACTCACTTAACAAAGTACTATCAACAATGGCTTAAAACAACAACAATGTATTGTCTCATAGTTCTGCTGGCTAGAAGTCCCAGATCAAGGCATTGACAGTGTTGTTTGCCTGTGAAGCTGCAAGGGAGAATGTTCCAGGCTTTTCTCCATGCCTGTATTCTGTCTTCTGGAAATTTGCTGGAAAACTTAAGACTTTTTAGCATGAAAACACATCACCTTTCCCTCTGCCTTTATGTTCACATGGTGTTGTCCCTGTGTGTGTATGTATGTGCATGTGTGTGTGTGTGTGTGTGTGTGTTCGTGTGTCTGTCTGTCTATTTACCTGTGTCCAAACTTTCCCCTTGTATGAGATCACAAGTCACGTTGGATTAGAACCCATGGTGTGACCTCATTTAACTTGAGTGCATCTGCAAAAACCCTAATTCCAAACAAAATCATATTCTGAGGTCCTAGAACTAGAACATCAACCTATCTTTTTGGGGAGGAGCTCAACATGTAATCCTTGTAAAGACCAACATATGACATTATGAATATTATCATACCAAGAATATAACTTCAAAATAATACATAAGTAAAATTACAAAGATGAAAAGTGTAATATAAAAAAATCACATTGGTAGTATTAGATTTTAGTTCACTTATTTCATATTAGAACATACTAAATCAAATAATAATCATTATAAATATAAAGACTAAAGTAGCTTAATTAATGACAGTTTATTGAAATGATTAATATCCATGCTCTGAAAAGAAAGATTACATTTACAAATGTTTATGTTTCATTTGTAGACTTTTGGCATATGTAACAATGATAACTATAAACCTTAAAAAGTAGAAGCAGGGACTGGGATTGTGGCTCAGTGGCAGAGTTCTTGCCTTGCACATGTGAGGCACTGGGTTTAATCCTCAGCACCACATAAAAATAAATACATAAAATAAAGGCATTGTGTTCATCTATCACTAAATAACATATTTTAAAAAAAGTATAAGCAGACAATATCACTGTACACCGTGCAATTAAATATATCCAAAGAAAGTAAGATATCAAAGACCTAACAGTTAAAAGCCTGTTTAAATGACTTTTGAAAAATTACAGAATATTTAGAGAGTAAAGGCAAGGAAACTATTAGATATCCCTTGCCCCTGTAGTATAAATTGGAAGTTGTTCTGAGTTAAATTCATAACATGTAAAAGTTATTTTGCTAAATATAAAATAATTAAAATAAATGAATTAAGCATTAAACTAAAAAAATAATGAAAACAGATTAAATTCAAGAAGAATAAATTAAAAATATAGAAATTAATAAGCTATAAAAGAGCTGACATTACAAGTGAACAAAATTTAGAAAATTATTAGTATAATCAGGGGAAAATTTACAAATACTTGAATTAAGACATTAAAGTGAGAAAATAAATACAAATAACAAGGAAATTAAAAGATACATACACACACACACACACACACACACACACACACACACACATATGCAATTAAGTTTAAAAACTGGATGATTCCCCATAGCAATGTAAATTCTCAAAACTGTCCATGAAGAAAAGAAACTTAGACCAAATATTTTTTAAAAAAGTAGAGTTGTCAAAGACCTCTAATTATCACCAGTATGCACCTCTCCTCTCCCTCCTGTGGGAAACTGATGGCTTCAAGGTCTAGCCCAACCAATTTTTTGAGTGGATATCTCTAATACTAATTAAACAATTCCTGAACAAAGAAAATAAAATAAAGTGCCCAGTTTTCTTTTTCAATGAAGAAAGCAGAGTGTTTCTATCAAAACCACCAAAAATAGCAAATAAAAAATCTACAGACAAATCCCCTTAATACTTTAAGAGAGGACACAGGGGTTACTACTCAAGGAAGAATAACAAAAGGAAGGAGGTAGAGGGGAAGTGGGGGTGAAAGAAGAAAGAAAAAAATAAGGAAAAATTGAACAAGAAGGATACATCCGACAAATGAAAAGAAAAGAAAATGAAAATTCTCTTCCAAACAGATGTCTCCTTGAGACCTTCTAGAAGAGAACAGGACAAGACATCAATTAGCTGTATAGGATCTATGGGCTTGAAGTTATGGTGCATCACAAAGCATATTTTTATAACCATGACTTGTGGAAGAAATTTTCTTCTGAATTTAATTCTATATATGGCCCTGTTCTCCTATTCTCAGACAGTTATTGTCTTCCTTTTATTTTTTGGTTGTCATTAGTTGTGTATATGACTATGCTTCTCTTTCATTTTGGGCTAGAAAATTTGGAATCGAAATTATGTCATTATGTCTTATTTTTGGCAAGTATATCCATTTTTAGCGTAATTCTCGCATCATTTAGTGCCTCTATGCTGTTTTTCTGTCTCCTCTGAATCCTATTTTTTCAGGTAATCTGGGATTCTGTGTCTTTGTATTCTGCCTTAAGTCCTTTATGCAGATGCATAATCTTTTCTGTGAATGTGTAATCCTCTCAGTAGATGAATAGGCCTGAGCAGCAGCCACAGCTCCAGTTGTTAACCCTAACACACAGGGGAACTAGCACCAATGGAGCAGCACAACTCATTCAGAAATGAGAATAGTTCAAAAATGATGCTGGAAAGTGGGTCAAATAAAGATTATTTTGCCATTTTTTACTGATTTTCCTTCTACAGAGAAAAACAAACAAGCAAACAAACAAGCATGAAACATGGGAAAAGATCAGTCTCTTACTATGTTCTTCACGGCCACTGTGTGTTTTAAAATAAAATAAGCCTGTCCACCAACTTGAGACGAGTTGTCTCTTTACCTATATTTTTTGTAGATTTCTATTCATTATTCTATAGTCTGAATAGATACCACCAAGCATCAAGGATTTATTTTGGTGAATGGCATAAGATTGTGCTCTAGTTTAGAGATCTTTGTCATATATGTAAAGAAAAGACTGATAGGAAATGTTCCACCATGCTTACACTAACTTGGTGAAGTAAAATTTTTATGAACTGATTTTGTGGATAGCTGCACTGTTGTATTTATATGAACATAGTACCATATTCAACAAGTACAAAGGATACATTGTAAGAGCTTCCTCAACCCAAACCAAGAAGCAACCACTGCCTTGAGTTTCTTCACATCTGAAAATGCTCAGTAACATTTTCTTTAGGGGTGTAGTCCACTTAAGACAACTCAACTCCTCCCTTAAGTTATATTTATAAAACTATAAACGTCCAAGTAATAAAATATTTTACTCCTTGAGGCAAACCTTGTAGAGAGTAAGTCTAGTTGTGCCAGTGAAGGTTAAATCAGATCTGAATTCAAGCTAGTTCATGGATACTGTATCTTTAAACAAGGATACATACTTCCCTGAGGAAGGGGAAGGAAGACAGGTAATCAGCAGATGTCGATGGGTATGGGCAGGTGCAGGTATTCTCCAACTTTCTTAGCTGTTATTTCCTAAAATCCATCTATCCGAATAACCCTCATGCCAGTCCTTTTTTCCCAAACCCTTTTAATAGTGCATTTTATAAAAGAGAGCTATCGTCATTACCTCCTTTTGATAAGTGGAAATTATAACATGGGGATGAAAATGTTATCTATAGAATTTCATGAAGAAGTTAGTTAATATATGAGGATGAGTTAACATAATATTTATATGAATTCATAAGTGTGAAAATATACAACTAGTGTATATAGGTAATAATTATTATTGATATTTACATCATCAAGCTATCTCAGTGTTGACATCTATAAATATAAAAAGACTAATATTGGATTGGATTCCAACATGGTGGCGGGCGCGGAGAGATCAAGTCTCTGAACTCTTCAGCTGTGCGGGCATAGGGAGTCATAAACAACCTAAATCTGTTTGCTCAGGATCACTAGGCAATGCTGAGCTGACGTGGATCTGGGGCGAACAGTCTGGGCCTCTCAGAACACACACTGAGCCCGGATCCGCTGAATTCAAACTCCAGTTCGCCTGCTTCCCGCAGACAAACAGCTGTGACTCAGCATTAATCCATCCGGCTGAAACAACTGGTCAGCCCTTCTCATCCTACGGAGGTAAATGCCTACCGAGCCATCATAGGTAGTGGCCACAGGTTTGAAACGGGGCTTGGGAGAGACAGTAAGGACCCACCCGTTGCATTGGTCGCCCGGCAAAGGGAAACGAACTGTCGCCATTTGCAAGAGACACCACTATGGCAGAAAACTGACGTCATCAGACTGCAGCGGAGGAGATAACTTCATTGAAACCTGGGGCTACAGGTGTGTAATCCCCTAGCCTTCCCTCTCCACACATCGGGGAAACCTTAAGGGCCCCTCCCAGCTCTCCCATAAGGGCCCCTCCCAGCTCTCCCGTGAGTGTGACAGGCAGCCCGAGGGAATCAGAGGTGGCTCGGGACCCGCGGCGCGGAACTATTGCTCCCAGCAGGGCTGACTGCTGAGGTCTCTTGCACCAGCTACCGGGGGAATGGCTACTGGAACAAGACAGGGATGCCCTCTATCTCCACTTCTATTCAATATAGTTCTCGAAACACTGGCCAGAGTATTTAGACAGACGAAAGAAATTAAAGGCATAAAAATTGGAAAAGAAGAACTTAAATTATCACTATTTGCAGATGACATGATTCTATACCTAGAAGACCCAAAAGGGTCTACAAAGAAACTACTAGAACTAATAAATGAATTCAGCAAAGTGGCAGGTTATAAAATCAACACGCATAAATCAAAGGCATTTCTGTATATCAGTGAGAAAACTTCTGAAATGGAAATGAGGAAAAACACTCCATTCACAATATCCCCCCAAAAAAATAAAATACTTGGGAATCAACCTAACAAAAGAGGTGAAAGATTTATACAATGAAAACTACAGAACCCTAAAGAGAGAAGTAGAAGAAGATCTTAGAAGATGGAAAAATATACCCTGTTCATGGATAGGCAGAACTAACATCATCAAAATGGCGATATTACCAAAAGTTCTCTATAGGTTTAATGCAATGCCAATCAAAATCCCAACGGCATTTCTTGTAGAAATAGATAAAGCAGTCATGAAATTCATATGGAAAAATAAAAGACCCAGAATAGCAAAAGCAATTCTAAGCAGGAAGTGTGAATCAGGCGGTATAGCGATACCAGATTTCAAACTATATTACAGAGCAATAGTGACAAAAACAGCATGGTACTGGTACCAAAACAGGCAGGTGGACCAATGGTATAGAATAGAGGACAGAGAGACTAATCCACAAAGTTACAACTATCTTATATTTGATAAAGGGGCTAAAAGCATGCAATGGAGGAAGGATAGCATCTTCAACAAATGGTGTTGGGAAAACTGGAAATCCATATGCAACAAAATGAAACTGAATCCCTTTCTCTCGCCATGCACAAAAGTTAATTCAAAATGGATCAAGGAGCTTGATATCAAATCAGAGCCTCTGCGTCTGATAGAAGAAAAAGTTGGCTCCAATCTACAGATTGTGGGGTCGGGCTCCAAATTCCTTAATAGGACACCCATAGCACAAGAGTTAATAACAAGAATCAACAAATGGGACTTAATTAAACTTAAAAGTTTTTTCTCAGCAAAAGAAACAATAAGAGAGGTAAATAGGGAGCCTACATCCTGGGAACAAATTTTTACTCCTCACACTTCAGATAGAGCCCTAATATCCAGAGTATACAAAGAACTCAAAAAATTAGACAATAAGATAACAAATAACCCAATCAACAAATGGGCCAAGGACCTGAACAGACACTTCTCAGAGGAGGATATACAATCAATCAACAAGTACATGAAAAAATGCTCTCCATCTCTAGCAGTCAGAGAAATGCAAATCAAAACCACCCTAAGATACCATCTCACTCCAGTAAGATTGGCATCCACTGTGAAGTCAAACAACAACAAGTGCTGGCGAGGATGTGGAGAAAAGGGTACACTTGTACATTGCTGGTGGGACTGCAAATTGGTGCGGCCAATTTGGAAAGCAGTTTGGAGATTCCTGGGAAAGATGGGAATGGAACCACCATTTGACCCTGCTATTGCCCTTCTCGGACTATTCCCTGAAGACCTTAAAAGAGCATGCTACAGGGATACTGCCACATCAATGTTCATAGCAGCACAATTCACAATAGCTAGACTGTGGAACCAACCCAGATGCCCTTCAATAGACGAATGGATAAAAAAAAAAATGTGGCATCTATACACAATGGAGTACTATGGAGCAATAAAAAATGACAAAATCATAGAATTTTCAGGGAAATGGATGGCACTAGAGCAGATTATGCTTAGTGAAGCTAGCCAATCCCTAAAAAACAAATACCAAATGTCTTCTTTTATATAATGAGAGCAACTAGGAACAGAGCAGGGAGGAAGAGTAGGAAGAAAAGAGTAACATTAAACAGAGACATGAGATGGGAGGGAAAGGGAGAGAAAAGGGAAATTGCATGGAAATGAAGGGAGACCCTCATTGCTATACAAAATTACATATAAGAGGTTGTGAGGGGAATGGGAAAATAAACAAGGAGAGAAATGAATTACAGTAGATGGGGTAGAGAGAGAAGATGGGAGGGGAGGGGAGGGGGGATAGTAGGGGATAGGAAAGGTAGCAGAATACAACAATTACTAATAGGGCATTATGTAAAATTGTGGATGTGTAACTGACGTGATTCTGCAATCTGCATTTGGGGTAAAATTGGGGGTTCATAACCCACTTCAATCTAATGTATGAAATATGATATGTCAAGAGCTTTGTAATGTTGTGAACAACCAATAAAAAAATGATGTAGAAAAAAAAGAAGGAAAAAGAAAAAAAATAAATAAATCATTATAAAAAAAAAGACTAATATTGATGCTGAACCCTGTCTCATTCTAGAAATAAGTAATATTCCTCTGTGCATTCTGTGCATATATTAATTTTTAAAAATCCATCTTGTGGTTGGATTTTCTATAAAATTTTATCAGTTTTTAATAATACCTTTATTGCTTTGATCAACTCTCTTAATAACAATTGTAACAAAAAATCAATCCAGAAGAAATTTATGAAATAATATTTAAACACAGATATCAGGAAATTTTGATTTTCTTTTAGTTTCTTAGGCTGCCTAGAGATTTCAAACATGTACCTGCATTTCTGCATTGGATTATTATTTGTTGGAGATGTTAAACAGTAATTACCAAATCAACCTGATGATGTATATTATAACCAGGATGATCATAAATTTGGGATTTCCTTGGTTCTCCTGATGCAATTATTAATAGAATCTCATTTTCAACAATTTATAGTTTTGCACAATAAATTATATAGCTATATTAGTTTTAAATAAAAGTTTTGATTTTTAACTCTACAGGACATTTTCCAAGGAAAAGGAAACAATGAACATAAAATGTCTTTGAAGGGCTCCTTAACTGCACAGTAGATCATACTCCACCTTTAGTTAGAAAGAAACATCTCTCTTTCTTCTCTCCCTAATTCATACCTTTCTTCTTCTCACTTGATGTGCCATAACGGTACCTTTTGATTTCATTTAACTTCCCTGCAGGTTTATATATTTCATGAATCTCTTTTTAAAAATAGTTTTATCCATCAATTCTATATACATATTTATACTACATAGCCACTGGATCTTCAAACACAGAGCTCCATGTCATCACTGGAACAGGTTTGATGAGTTCTCTTCTGAACCCTCTTCCTAACCTCATCCTTCTCCTCTGTCAGCTCCACCAGAGGCTTGTTGTGGTAGACTCATCAACTGGGTATTCTAGTATTAAAAACCATTTTGTCTCTACCTAATATGACTTAGGCCAGAAGATACAGGACAGCACTACGCACGTCTAGTGACCAGCCCCACCATCCTGGTGTAGTCTCCTCCCCGGGAGACAGCCATTCCAGATGACCAAATTTCCCCAGATTCTTGAGTTTTGTTTGATTTATTAGAATATTTCCTCGGAGTATTTCTTTGTAGACTTTGACCAAAAAAAAAAGTTTTTACTTTTACTAGTGCCTGGTTCATCTTTAAATTTGTGTTAAATTTAATTTTGATTTCTTCTTTGATTCATGGTCACTTTAGAGGAACATTGTAGTATGTCTTCATTTTCCACAAGAGGGGCTTTTATTGGAAGTAGGGTGGTTATTCTTTCTACTTTGGTAGAAATTTATGGTCCAGAGATGACATTACTTGCATGATTTCCACTTCGTGAAATTTATAAGAATTCTTTTTAAAATTTTTTATTTATATGTGACAGCAGAATGCATTATAATTCTAATTACACTTATAGAGCACAATTTTTCATATCTCTGGTTGTATACACAGTATATTCACACCAATTCATATCTTGTACTTTGGATAATAATTATCATCACATTCCACCATCAGTAATAACCCCATGTCCCCTCCCCTCCCTTCCAACCCCTCTGCCCTATCTAGAGTTTGTCTATTCCTCCCATGCTCCTGTTCTCTATCTCACTATGAATTAGCCCCCTTATATCAAAGAAAACATTTGACATTTGTTTTTTTGGGATTGTCTAACTTCACTTAACATTATCTTCTCTAACTCCATCCATTTACCTGCAAATGCCATGATTTTATTCTCTTTTATTGCTGAGTAAAATTCCATTGTGTATATATGCCACATTTTGTTTTCCATTCATCTATTGAAGGGTATCTAGGTTGGTTCTGCAGTTTAGCTATTGTGAATTGTGCTGCTATAAACATTGATATGGCTGTGTCCCTGTAGTATGTATGCTGTTTTTAAGTCCTTTGGGTATAGACCAAGGAGAGGGATAGCTGGGTCAAATTGTGGGATCATTCCCAATTATTCAAGAAATCTTCATACTGCTTTCCATATTGGCTGTACCAATTTGCAGTTCCACCAGCAGTGTATGAGTGTACCTTTTTCCCCACATCATTGCCAACACTTGTTTTGATTTGCATTTCTCTAATTGCTAATGATGATGAACACTTTTTCATGTATTTGTTAATTGATTGTACATCATCTTCTGAGAAGTGTCTCTTCAGGTCCGTGGCCCATTTATTGATTGGGTTATTTGTTTTTTGGTGTTTAGCTTTTTGAGTTCTTTATATGGCCTAATTATTAGTGCTCTATCTGATGTGTGAGGGGTAAAGATTTGCTCCCAAGATGTAGGCTCTCTATTCACCTCAAAGATCTTTTTAGTTTGAGTCTATCCTATGTATTGATTCTTGATTTTAATTCTTGTGCCAAAGGAGTCTTATTAAGGAAGTTTGGGCCTAATCCCACATGATGCAGATTAGGGCCTACTTTTTCTTCTATTAGATGCAGGGTCTCTGATTGTATTCCTAAGTCCTAGATTTATTTTGAGTTGAGTTTAGTGCATGGTGAAAGCTAGGGGTTTAATTTCATTTTGTTGCATATAGATTTCCAGTTTTCCCAGCAACATTTGTTGAAGAGGCTATTTTTTCTCCAATGCATGTTTTTGGCAACTTTGTCTAATATAAGATAATTGTAATTTTTTCAGGTAGTCTATGTGTCCTCTATTCTGTACCATTGGTATACCAAGGTGCCAATACCATGCTGTTTTTGTTACTATTGCTCTGCCGTATAGTTTAAAGTCTGGTATAGTGATGCCACCTGCTTCACTCTTTATGCTAAGGATTGTTTTAGCTTTTCTGGGTCTCTTATTTTTCCAGATGAATTTCATAATTGCTTTCTCTATTTCTATAAAGAATGCCATTGGGATTTTGATTGTAATTGCATTAAATCTGTATAGTGCTTTTGGTAGTATGGTCATTTTGATAATATTAATTTTGACTATCCAAGAGCAAGGTAGATCTTTCAATCTTCTAATGTCTTCTTTGATTTCTGTCTTTATAGTTCTGTAACTTTCATTATATAGATCTTTCACTTCTTTTGTTAAGTTGATTCCCAAGAATTTTTTTAGGCTATTAAGAATTGCGTAGTTTTCCTCATTTCCCTTTCTGAGGATTTGTCACTGATATACAGAAATGCCTTTGATTTGTGAGTATTGATTTTATATCTTGCAACTTTGTTGAATTCATTTGCTAGTTCTAGGAGTTTTCTTATGGAACTTTTAGGGTCTTCCAGGTATAGAATCATATCCTTAGCAAATAGTGACAAATTGAGTTCTTCTTTTCCTATGTGTGTTCCTTTAATTTCTTTCATCTGTCTAATTGCTCTGGTCAGTGTTTTAAGAACTATATTAAATAGAAGTGATGAAAGAGGGCATCCATGTCTTGTTCTAGTTTTCAGAGGAAATGCCTTCAATTTTTCTCCATTTAGAATGGTGTTGGCCTAGGGCTTAGCATAGATAGCCTTTATGATGTGGAAATAAGTTTATGTTATCCCAAGTTTTTCTAGTGTTTTAAACATAAAGGGGTGCTGTATTTTGTCAAATGCTTTTTTCCTGGGTCTATCGAGATGATCATTGTGTATATATGCCACATTTTTTAATCCATTCATCTACGGAATAGCATCTAGGTTGGCTCCACAGTTTAGCTATTGTTAATTGTGCTGCTATAAACATTGATGTGGCTTTGTCCCTGTAATATGCTGTTTATGCTGTTTTTAAGTCCTTTGGGTATAGTCCGAGGACAGGGATAGCTGGGTCAAATGGTGGTTCCATTCCAAGTTTTCCAAGGAATCTCCATACTGCTTTCCATATTGTCTGCACCAATTTGCATTCCCAACAGCAATGTTTGGGTGTCCCTTTTCCCCCACATCCTTGCCAACACTTATTACTGTTTGTCTTTATAATGGCTGCCATTCTGACTGAAGTGATATGGTGTCTTAGAGTAGTTTTGATATGCATTTCTCTAATTTGCTAGAGATGATGAACATTTTTTCATATAATTGTTGATTGATTGAATAACCTCTTCTGAGAAGTGTCTGTTCATGTCCTTGGCCCATTTATTAATTAGTTTATTTGGTTTTTTTGGTGGCATATATACACAATGGAATATTATTCAGCAATAAAAGAGAATAAAATCGTGGCATTTGCAGGTAAATGGATGCAATTGGAGAAGATAATTTTAAGTGAAGTTACCCAATCCAAAAAAAAAAATGGCGAATGTTTTATCTGATATCAGGTGACTGACTCATAGTGGGGTAGGGAGCCAGGAGCATAGGAGGAATAGACAAACTCTAGATAGGGCAGAGGGGTGCAAGGGGAAGGGAGAGAGCAGGGGCTTAGCAATGATGGTGGAATGTGATGGACATCACTATCCAAAGTACATGTGTGAAGACATGAATTGGTGTGAACATACTTTATATACAAACAGAGATATGAAAAATTGTGGTCCATATGTGTAATAAGAATTGTGATGCATTCTGCTGTCATGTATTTAAAAAATAAAAGCAATTAAAAAGAGAGAAGATCATATGATTCTTATTGTTAAGTCTATTGATGTGATGAATTACATTTATTGATTTCATATGTTGAGACAACCTTGCATCCCTGGGATGAATCCCACTTGATTGTGGTGCATGATCTTTTTGATATGTTTTTGTATTTGATTTGCCAGAATTTCATTGAGATTTTTGCATCTATGTTCATTAGAGTTATTGGTCTGAAGTTTTCTTTTTTGATGTGTCTTTGCCTGGTTTCAAAATCAGAGTGAAATTGGCCTCATAGAATAAGTTTGAAAGTGCTGCCTCTTTTTCTGTTTCCTGAAATAAATTGGAGAGTGTTGGTATTAGTTCTTCTTTAAAGGTCTTGTAGAACTCAGCTGTGTATCCATTCAGTCCTGAGCTTTTCTTGGTTGGTAGACTTTTGATGGTGTCTACTATTTCGTCACTTGAAATTCATCTGTTTAAATTCTGTATATTATCCTGATTAAATTTGGGAAAATTATATGACTCTAGAAAATTTTCAATGCCTTTGATATTTTCTATTTTATTGGAGTATAGGTTTTTAAAACAATTTCTAATTATCTTCTGTATTACTGTAGTGTCTGTTGTGATATTTCCTTTTTCATCACGTATGTTAGTGATTTGAGTTTTCTCTCTCCTTCTCTTCATTAGCATGGCTAAGAGTCTGTCAATTTTATTTATTTTTTCAAAGAGCCAACTTTTTGTTCGGTCAGTTTTCTGTCAGTTTCAATTTCATTGATTTCAACTCTGATTTGGATTATTTCTGTCTTCTGCTGCTTTTGATGTTGATTTGTTTTTTTCTTTTTCTAGGGCTTTGAGATGTAGTGTTAAGTCATTTATTTGTTGACTTTTTCTTCTTTTAAGGAATGAAACTTTCCTCTTAGAACTACTTTCATAGTGTCCCAGAGATTTTGAAATGTTGTATCTGTGTTCTCATTCACCTCTAAAAACTTTTTAATTTCCTCCTTGATGTCTTCTCTAACCCATTGTTCATTCAGTAGTATATTATTTAGTCTCCAGGTATTGGAGTGGATTTTATTTATTATTTCATAATTTATTTCTAATTTCATTCCATTGTGATCTGATAGAATGCAGGGTAGTATCTCTCCTTTTTTACATTTGCTAAGAGTTGCTTTGTAGCATAGTATATGTCCTATTTTAGAGAAGGATCCATGTGCTGCTGAGAAGAAAATATATTATCTCGTTGAAGGTTGGAATATTCTATATATGTCAGTTAAGTCTAAGTTATTGATTGATTGTATTATTGAGTTCTATAGTTTATTTGTTCAGTTTTTGTGTGGGAGATCTATCTAGTGATGAAAAAGGTGTATTAAAATCACCCAAAATTATGCGTTGTGGTCTATTTGACTCTTAAACTTGAGGAACTTGAGAAGAGTTTATTTGATGAACATATCCACTCCATTGTTTGGGTTGTATATATTTATCATTGTTAAGTCTTATTGGGGTATAGTTCCCTTGAGCAGTATGGAGTGTCCTTCTTTGTCCTTCTTGATTGACTTTACTTTGAAGTCTACTTTATTTGGTATGAGGATGGAAACCCTTGCTTGCTTCCACAGTCCAATTGAGTGGTATGATTTTTCCCAACTCTTCACTTTCAGTCTGTGAATGTCTTTATATCTATGAGATGTTTCTCTTGGAGGAAGAATATTATTGGGTCTTTTCTTTTCTTTTTTTAAATCCAATCTGCTGGTCTATGTCTTGATTGGTGAATTTAGGCCATTCAGGGTTATTATTGAGACATGATTTGTATTCCCAGCCATTTTTTTATTTTTGGTATTTAATGTGATTTGGTTTCTCCTCTGAATAGATTTTCCTTTAGTGTAATTCTTCCCTCTTCTGATTTTCATCATTGTTTTTCATTTCCTTTTTGTGGAATATTTTGCTGAGGATGTTCTGTAGTGCAGGCTTTCTAGTTGTAATTTTTTAACTTTTGTTTATCATGGAATGTTTTTATTTCCTTATCAAATCTAAAGCTTGGTTTTGCTGGATATAAGATTCTTGGTTGGCATCCATTTCTTTCAGGGCTTGGTACATGTTGTTCCATGATCTCCTGGCTTTGAGGGTCTGGGTTGAATAATCTGCTGAGATATGAATTGGTCTCCCCCTATATGTGATCTGATTAGCCTCTCTTGTGGCTTTTAAGATTCTATCCTAATTCTTTATGCTAAGGCATTTTCATTATAATGTGCCTGGGTGTAGATCTGTTGTAATTTTGTACATTTGTTGTCCTGTAAGCTTCTTTTATTTGGTTTTTCAATTCATTCTTCATGCTTTGGAAATTTTAGGATGTTATCTCATTGAAGAGATTGTGCATTCCTTTGGTTTGAAACTCTGTGCCTTCCTCTATCCCAATAACTCTTAGATTTGGTCTTTTGATGCTGTCCCATAATTCTTGGATGTTCTGTTCCTCGTTTGTAACTTTCTTCACTGTGTGATCAACTTTATTTTCCAGATTGTATACTTTGTCTTCATTATCTGATGTTCTTTCTTCCAAGTGATCTAGTCTGTTGGTTATACTTTCTATTGAGTTTTTTTTTTATTTGATTTATTGTATCCTTCATTTCAAGGATTTCTGACTGATTTTTTTTTTCAGGGACTCTATCTCTCTCTTGAAGTAATCTTTTGCTACCTGTATTTGGTCTCTTATCTCATTGTTGGAGTGATCAATTTTTGCCTGTATTTGCTCATTTAGGTCATTCTTTAATTCACAGATCATTTAACCTTCTAAACTCCTTCTCTGACATTTCATCAACTTCGCTGTTCATAGGTTCTGTTATTATAGTGCACTGGGTTGTTTGGGGTACTTTCCTCCCTTGTTTTTTCATGCTGTCTATGAGTCTTCCTTTTCTGCAGTGTGAATCTGAGAAATTACAGTTTCTTCCCTATATTCTTGTAGTACCTGGACAGATTGTCTGTACCTCACCTTGATGTTGGGCTTCCAGATCTGCTTGTGTCCCTCAGTGGATGCTACTGCATCCTGGGTCTGGGACCTGCGTAAGTTGGAGTGGGTTGATCTGGGCCACTGGGCTTGACCTCCAGTGGTAGTACACTGGTCAGAAGGGGCGGAACTGCACCAGAGGCTAGGCTCTGGTGAGTGTCTGCCCTAGTAGGAAAGGGGTGAACCAGGTGTGCTGTGCACCTGGGCCCTGCGGTGGCCAGTGTGGGTGGATCTGCTCTGCTTTTTAATGATAGACCTTTTACCAACAGGAAATATTCATTTGTATTGAATTTAATGTCTTTTTCTGGAATATTTTAGTATGTAACATTGACTTTCCTGCTTTCATTTTATGCAAACTTGTTTGGGATTTCTTTGCTCAACTCTCTTTTAATCTTACTTTTATTCTCTTTTAAGTGTGTCTCTTGTAAATGTCATATAGTTGGATTTTTGTTCTTGTATTGATTTAAGAATACATTCATTTCTTAATTTACCAGGGGAATTTTATCATTCTCCTTTATAATGATCTGTTTTATTGGTCTTTAGAAATTTAAAAATTTAGTTTGCTACCCCAAAGAATATCTAAATATTAGTGGTTTTAATAAACAAATAGGAGATCTATTAGTAAAGATAGAGAGAATGGACATGTGATACACAACCAGAAACCTGTTGTTAATTCCATTAATTCTGTTAATTTCTCAGCCTACTGAAGAGACCGAATTTATGCTGGTTATAAATTTTGAGAAATGGGCTAAAATATTAGCTCCTCCACTTTCTAGTTTGTAATCTTGGACAAGTTGATTTTTCTAAATTGGATTTATTCATACAGTACAAATATAAAAAAGAGATTATAATAACCTCATTATATTGTAGAGACAATTACATAATAATACATGTAAACCACTCAAGGCATAGTAAACACTTAAAATAAGCTGGTATTTACATTTGTAGTTTATTTTTATTACTTTTTTATTTCTTGGCATCTTCTAATGTAGGTATTTCTATTTTTAAGAGAATATTAAAAACAACAGGTATATCAAATTCACCATTTATTTCTCTGTATATCTCTGTGTGTTTTATACTTATACCATCCTCTTGCTTGATACTTTTTGTGGAAATTTTTTTTCACACCACCCTTTTTTCCTCCCAGATATTGTTGAACTGGTTTGAACATTGAGTTTCAAATTGCATTTATGTATGCCTCTGTGTGTGTGTGTGTGTGTGTGTGTGTGTGTGTGTGTGTGGTTTTGCATGTGGTGGTGTGGTTGGGAGGATTCATAGCATTATACATCTGTAAGATTTCTTCTTTATATTTGCAAAGTTGAAATTTACGTTAATTTTACCAGTTTTATGTACCATGTTTTTATATATTTATCTTTCTCAATTTTTCTCAAGTCCTCCACATAATCTTCTTTTCTTCTTGAGCACTTTACATTTTCATTTGCAAAGGGACGTCCTTTGCTGTTTTTTGAGTTCTTCCTGATTTGTTTCAATAATGTTGTCCACATGTGTTATATTGACCTGTGAGGTTTCTTGGATTTTACCAAGCCATGATTCAGACAGGTTCCTCTATGACATTTCTTGAGTATATGGCTAGATAAGATTTCCCATTTATTGTAATATTGATTACATTTGTCAATTTATATATTATGAGTTTATGCCAACCTCAGCATTTGATCCTGAGGTATGAGTGTAATACTGCACCTCAGTATTTGATTCAGTGTTTGATACATAATGTATTAGCTTTACAAAGTTTCCCATGTTCCGAACATATGTAGATATGACTGCTATGTTTAAGGGGGAATAATCTATGATTGGGATAATCTCTTCAAATGTATAATAAAATAATTATGACCATTCATACATAATTTCTTTGTTAATATAATATCCTGATATGTATAATGGGTGTCCTCTAGCTGAAATTTGATATTTATGATAATTGCATGTTTGTGGTATTGCTATGATGAGATAAGCTATCAATAATGTTTCACATGAATGTTGAATTATGTGTAGTGATAATCTCTTGATGCTGAACAACCAGAAAGCCTGGATGGGTAAATTTGTGCTATTTCTTATTGATCAAGACTCAATGTAAAATGATCCACTTTGCATGTTATTTCTGATGTCTTGTCATGCACTTTCTAGTACCTGTTGCATCCAGTTATGTTGTGTTTGAAGTCTATTTTGAATCACATAGTGCATGAGAGTTTGTAGACAATTTTTAATGATATCATGATGTCCACTTTATGGTTCAGGTTGTAATTGAATTGTTCTTGGTAAGTCTATCAATTGTCGTATTTTTTTTAGTAGGGAATAAATTTGCTGAATTGATGTAAATAGTGCAGTCACTGTGTGTGCTGTTGATGGCTGAAAAGCATTCAAGTTCCATTTAAAATTAAATTAAGTTTTTCTTAATTTCCTGAACTTCAGCTTCCTATATTCTGGAAATTGCTAAATGTGCTCTTATGCTAAGTACTACAAACAATTAGAGATGTTTTCTTAAGCGGTATCTGTCAGTGGGTGTTTATTCAGGTAGGTTCTATGGAGATCTATTATATTACTTTAACACCACACAATGTGCCATTGCTTTGGCTGTGACAAAAATCATCCTTTCTAAGTTATATGTGGATCCTAACTGGTGTTGGTTAGTAGATGATTCTAACTAAGAAGTGCATTGGGGTTTACATAGATTGGATTTGTAAAGCTTTGGTGCAGGTAGTGTGAGTCCTTTTGACCACTGTGTAATGTGCTGTTCTTATGGACTGTGTGTCACTTCAGCATACCCTGCATATGTAGCAGAGTTCCTCGTGAGGCATGGTTCATACAGCAAGATTTAAATGATCTGCCTGAAGCTACAGGTGGTAACCGTATGTCCTGCAGTGTCAGGTTGTGTTGTACTGGATATCGTATGAAAAATGGAGGGCTGGGGATGTGGCTCAGCGGTAGCGCACTCGCCTGGCATGCGTGCGGCCCAGGTTCGGTCCTCAGCCCACATACCAACAAAGATGTTGTGTCCGCCGAGAACTAAAAATAAATAAATAAATATTAAATATTCTCTCTCTCTCTCTCTCTCTCTCAAAAAAAAAAAAAAAACTTAAAAAAAACTTAAAAATGGACATCATTCCAAGATTTTTATATGAAAATAATAATTTGTGAGTCCAGGGTCAACACGGGTTGTTTTATCAAAGATAATTTTTGTGCCATGTTGGCCACTACAGTGAATCCCTTCTTTCGATAATGTCCTTAAGAATCTTTGGAAATGTGAATGTTATGTCTTCCTGTATATAGTCTTGTATTGTGCTAGTAGAAGTGGGTTTATGTAACAATTTGTGTTATTTTCACAGGGGTCTATATTCGTAATGTTTTCTATCTTAAATTTTGTTTATATGTTATTAATTTTGTATGTCTTAAATATTGGAACGTGTGGCCCAATTGTTAATGGTGAATTAGAAAGTATTATATTGTAATTTGAAAATAGCCCTTCCTATATTCTTAGTTCAATGAATTTAAAGAAGTCATTATTGCCATAATAGTTAACATGACTGATAATGTCCAAATGGCCAGTGTGATTAGTTCATTTGTGCACCTAGTTGTAGGGACTGAGATTGTAGATTTTCTGTAGTTGTCATGTTCCCTTATGTCCTGTTGTCCAATAGGAATTTTCAGCCATGCCAAGATATCCTGTGGGGAGATACTTTTATCTTTAGTTTTGATCTGCACTTGAAAGGTAGCATGTTAGGTATTTCTAATTCCTTTCTTTCTATATTTTCATAGATACATTTAAATAGGAGTGAGGATTTCCCTTAATTCTATGTTCTCTCTGATTTTGATTGAAATAAGCCTAAAGCAATTTTAGTTAGAAAGTCAGAAATTCTGGCATTAATTGTAATTCTCTTTTTAATAGTCCATTTTTTTAATAGTCCATTAAAATTTTCTATATATTCTGATGCTATAGGGTTATGTGGTAAATGAAAATTCCATTGTATATCCCAGGTGTACTGCCCAGGCTGCAAAATGGGATCTCTGATGATTTTATATTGTCCCAGGTGGCCCTCAGGCTGCATACCATAACATTAACGCTATGGTTGTAAAAGGCTGGTGGCTTAACTGCTTCTACAGCTGAACTTAATTCTATGTAAATTTCTACCATTGTTACTGTATATTTTTGTGGGTTTGGTATTGTATTTGCCCTATAAATTCTATTTGCAGGGTATATCTGCAGAGATATCTATCGGTATTCTGTATTGAAATATTGTCAAAGAGTTTTGGCATTCTTCATATTACCCTTTGCATCTCATGCCATGTTACTTTTTGGTTTCTGTCTCCATTTGTATAGTTCACTGGTGCCCACATGTTCTTTGAATGCATGTGTAATTAATATCTTACGTAATTTTTGCATGTGGGTCTTTCTTAATTGGCTACTTCTCTCTTTTCCTTGTTATTTTAATGCCTGGCACCTTGAGTATTTCCCATGAATCATCTTCTTCCTTTCTAAGTGTTACAGTTGGAAGTGTATGTCTGTAGTTATAATCTGCATTCCTTATGAATTTTACTTTGGGTATTTTATCCTCCATTCTTATGCTTTGTGTTAGTCAGTTTCTTACTTGGTTGTATTTAGTTGTTTTTCAGTCTTCTTCCAACAGGGTGATATGTGTGTGAATGTGAACCTGATGTTAATTTTGTGTGTGTGTGTGTGTGTGTGTGTGTGTGTGTGTGTGTGTGTGAGAGAGCCTTCTTGTAGTGCTCTCCAGTATTGGTGTGACTTCCCCTTGTCCATTTATTTTATAATCATTTTGTTTCCACTTGTGTGCTCACAAGCCTATTAAATATACATATTTTTTTCATTCTTCAATTATGCATTGTCTGACTGTGAGTACCTTTGCTATGCATTTGGCACATTGCACAGAAAATGAAAACCCTTACTTCATGAGGACCATATTATCTTGGGTTCTCAGGGCTGCTGATTTCCATTTATTTTCCTTTGGGCTATGGACGTTGATCTATCTGTAAATCAGTCATTATGAATGTTATTTAACTAGGCGGAATTTGTTTTGCCCTTGGAATGAATTATATTGCCATGGATTTGTTTTGCCCCTGGAATGAATTCCATCAAGTCTATCTCCCTATTGTGAAGATCTCTGATTGGTCTTTAATGTCAGTATTCATGCTGGGTGTGGTGGCACTTGCTTCTCATGTCTCGCATGTTCTGGCTGTCTGCCAATGCCTTCATGAATGAGCATTGTTGATGTCCTAGTGCATCTATTAGTTAAACTTTCTTTACGTCATTTCTTGCTACTATATCATATGCCTCTGCATATGCATTTCTGGCAAAATATCATTGCTGGAGATTGCTGTTTTTAGTGGCTTGATATAAACCTAGCCATTTAAAACTATCCCCAATTTAGTAGTATTGCAGTAAGGGCTTTTGTTAAGCTTGATGTTCTCCAGCTTACTGCTATCCTGGTCCTATGATAACATGATTTTGGGTGGTTAGCTATAAGCTTAACAGCTCATGGTTTAAATTTGGGTTTCTGCTAAAGAGAAGAGTTTATGCATTTAGAATATGCTTAAGGCTATAATATTTATCCCTCTACCCCACAGGGGTACTAGCCAATCAACATACATGATTTGTTTCTGCATAAAATCTGTCCTAAGTTTTTGCAATTCCGCCCTTGTGTATTCTCTGTCTTCTGGTGTATTTTGAAGTCTTTGTTATCCATGGATATAATGTATTACTGTTTTTCTAGTTTAAATTGGTTGTGCCATATAGATCCCCCTGAAAGGATCATTATAATCTCCTAGGTCCTTGGGATGAGGGCTCCATGGCCCCAGGGATTGGTCTACTTGCCATCAAATTATCTGCATATTTATGTTTCCTATGTACTTTAACTGCCAATTGTTTGGTTTTGTGTCTGTCCTGATCAACTTGTAACAGGCTTTTTAACAATATTGCAAACACCTTTTCTTTTGCTGTCATATATATAAATGTGTTGACATTATTATTATTAGGATCCCTTATACCTTATTCCATATTCTCTGCATCTGCCATTAATAATTTTCTCCTAACCTTCTGGCATGTAGGATACCATGGATTCCCAGAGGCAACCAACATTTGAGGGTGTTCTCTGTGCACTCTTTCCCTTATCTTTCTTCCCAGAGCTAGCCGTTTTACTTTTAATTTTCTTGTTCACTCAAATAATATTTTAGTCTTGCATTACTCAGTAGTCCACCTTATAGAGTTGTAATCATACATGTGTGTCCTGAGGTTTGCTTCCCTTCTTTTTACTGCTTTATATATCACTTTCGATAATCAGTACCAATGTACAGGTAATTTGCTTTCCCAGATCACCAACCTTTGGCCATTGATCTTTACAAAGTCAAGATGTGCCCTCTTTTCAGCACCTGAGTTGAGTTTCACCTCAAATGGTTTACACTGCAGGGCAAGACAGGTCTTGGATTCATGCAGCAAGATTATGGTTTCTGTCATCAAGTCCCTATCAAAGTATGGGTCTCACATTTTATCTTTATTGCCAAATGACTTATTTGTTTGAAAAAAATATGTATATATCTAATTATTTTGCAAGTGGATTACTCATTGGATTTCATTTTTACTGAGTGCAATTCTATGACTATGACAATTGTCAGGAACAAGCTATGCCATTAACATACACTGGACAGATTTGTATATTTCTACAATGTCATCATTTGTTGAATAACAGTAAATTCACAAGTTACATCATTTTCACTTGTTGCAATTCTCTGAGTAATTATGGGTCACTAGATAGCTCTAAGCTGAGGTAATCACAGTTTCTTTTATTTGATTTTAATCTTAATTTTAATAACTATAACACTCAAGTCATACATCATACTCCACACAATAATATATATAGGTTACAGAAAGAGAAAGGGTTAAGGTGACCACAGGGTTACAGATTACAGTGCCAAAGGTAGAGACAGAACAAATAGGAATGCAAAGAGTCACTGCAACTGATTAGATAAGGGTTTTCACAAACCAGTTCTGAGAGTTGTCAAGGCAAGTCTTCCAGGATGTCAGCCTGAAGTGTCAGATTGAAGTGGGAGTCTGTCTGGTAAGTCTTATCTTAGGAAGGAGAAACTGCTGAGCTGAAGAGAGTTGGAGTTTCAATGCTGTAGCAATTTGCCTTGGCAAGGGCTCATTATGAGTGACCAGGGGATGGAGTCAGTGTGCCACAGTGTCCATTCATGGTGTACTCCTGCTTTTATGGATTTTTTATGGAACTGGTGAGAGGTTTACATCAAGTGAGGTTGATACATTCCTGTGTCTGGTGTTTCTGATATGATTTGAGCTGTCCACGTGTCCAGGAGCTCCTTGTTTAGTTTGATAAGTTGTCATGACAAAGTTATTTATCAATTTGTGTCTTATGGTTGTTTTGTGCAGATGGTTGTTGTTTATTTGTACAAACAAGGTGTAGAGTCATTCTATCTTGGCACTTGTACTCAAAATGGAGTAACCACTGCTCTTAAAATAGAGTCAGTCAGTGCTAGGCACAATCTATACACCATGGAGTAACTCAGACCTGGACACAGCCTGTTACCTGCATTTATTTTCTTTAAATTGTAGATAACCTGATGTTTTATATTTTCTATATAGAGGAGTATGGGATATCTTCTTAAATGTGAAATTTCTGTGTGTTACCACCTGTATGTCCTTTTAATGTTTCCTGCCTGACCACATTTTAAAAAATATTTATCAGTGCCTTATGCTTATATGTAGTAGTGGGGCTCATTTTTGATATATTTATAAACGCATATAACAGTTTGCTCCACTTCAATCCCCAGTACTTCCTCTTTCCTGCCCCTCTTCCCTCCACCTGATTCTCTTCCTCTACTTGGTTGATTATTTATTTATTTATTTTAATTGGTACATTACGATTATACCAAAAATTTGAATGAATTTTAATATATTCCTATATGCACATAGCATAATTTGGCCAACTTCATTCCCCACTTCTTCGCCTTTCCCTATCCTCCTTCCTCCCTCTTGGTCCCCTGATTCTACTATAGTGATCTTCCTTGAATTTTCAAGGGATTCCATTTTTTTCTGTCTAGCTTCCTCATTATGAGAGAAAACATTTGACTCTTGACTTTCTGAGTCTGCCTTATTTCACTCAGCATGATGTTCTCCAGTTCCATCTATTTACCAGCAAATGGCATAATTTTATTCTTCTTTATGACTTAGTAGACCTCCATTGTGTATATATACCATATTTTATTCATCCATTCATTGAAAAGTATTAGGCTAGTTCCAGAACTTGGTTATTGTGGATTGTGGTACTATCATGTTGGTATATATATATCACTATAATATGCTAAGTTTAATTCTTTGGGATAAATACCATGGAGTGAGATAGCTGGATCTTATGGTGGTTCCATTCTTAGTCTTTGAAAAAACTCTATATTGCTTTCCAAAGTCTACTAATTTGCTATCCCACCAAGAATGTATAAGTGTACCTTTTTCTTCACATCCTCACCAATAATTATTGCTATTTGTTTTCTTGGTGGTTGACATTCTAATTGGGGTGAAATAAAATCTCAGTGTAGTTTTGACTTGCATCTCCCTGATTGCTAAGAAAGTTGAACATTTTTTTCCTATATTTGTTGGCCATTTGTATTTCTTCCTTTTAAAAAAAATGTCTTTTTAGATCTTTTGTTCATTTATTCATTGGGTAATAAGTGTTTTGATTTCTTTATATATTCTCATTATTAAGCCTCTGTCAGAATAATAGTTGGTAAAAATTTTTCTCCCATTCTGTAGACTCTTTTCATGCTATTATTTCTTTTTCTCTGCAGATTTTTTTTTAAATTTAATGTCATTTTGCTTGTTAACTCTTGGCTTTATTTCTTGAATTTTAGGAGTCTTATTAAGAAACTTGATACCTGTGCCACTATGTTGGAACATTACACCTGTTTTCATCAAATAGTTTCACTGTTTCTGGTCTAATTCTTAGGGTTTTTATTCAGTTGCAGTTTATTTTTGTGTACTGTGAGAGGTAGAGATCAAGTTTTATTTTTATAAATATATAGATATGCAGTTTTCCAAACACCATGTGTTAAAATGATAATCTTTTCTCCAACTTTTGCTTCTAGCACCTGTGTCAAGAATCATATGACTGTATTTATGTCCATTTGTCTTTGTGTCTTCCAGTTTATTCCATGGGTCTTCGTATCTGTATTTATGCCAATCTCATACCATTTTTGTTATTATAGCTCATAGTATATTAGAGATAAGGTATTATGATGTCTCCAGCCTCACTCCTGTTGTTCAGAATTGTTTTGACTATTGTGGGCCTTTTATTCTTCCATATCAATTCTATCACTCTTTTTTCTAGTTATGTTTGATAGGTATTACATTGAATCTGTAGAATGCTTTTGGTCATATGGCCATTTTGATAATATTAATTCTACTGATCCGAGAACCTGGTAATTTTTTCCATCTTCTAAGATCTTTCTCAGTTTTTCTCTTCAGTATTTTCTAATTTTTATTGTAGGATTCATTCATATCCTTATTTAGATTTATTTATAAAGTTTTTTTGAGGCTATTGTGAATAAAGTAGTTTTCCTGATTTTTTTTTCTCAACAGATTCATTATTAAGTAGGAAATTGATTTTTGTATGTTTATCTTGGATCGTACTATTTTGCCGAATATGTTTATCAGATCTAGAGGTCTTCTGGTGGAGTTTTTTGGATCTGCTAAGTATAAAATAATGCCATCGTTAAACAGATTGTTTGACTTTCTCTTTTCCAATTCATATCCCTTGTAACATTTGGAATGAGACTTGTTTACTTGTTTCTTCGTGTTTTAAAGGTCTTGGACTTGTGCATCTATTGAGATATATTCCTCTTTCTCTTTTGTGAGGATGTCTCTTGGTATATAGTTATCTTTTTGTAATAAACCCCATGTTATTGATATCTCTTCACTTCAAAATGTAGGTTCAGGGGGTTCAAGTGTTAGTTTGAACCACCAGTACCCCTCAATTTGTCACGGCTGATTAAATTCACTCTGATTGAGCTGCCATAACACTGTGGGCTTTTTTGAGTGATAATTTTGGAATATTTCTCATTTTTCTATAGAAGTAGATGGGCAAAAATGAGTCCTGACAGATGCCCCTCTCTTGTTTTTCCAACTTGGGGCCTAGTCATTGATTTGCGGGGGGTTGTCTCCCCCATTCAATGAGTTAAAGCATTGATGAAACTGGAATGAGATTAGTCTGTGTCCGGAGGAAGGTATACTGTCACTCTGCTGAGTTACAGGTGTGGTTCAGCTGAGGAAGCCCTACCTTGTGAATTCATAGTGAACCAGTGACTTCCCAGCCCCTCTCAGAAAAAAAGGGGAAACAAACAATAGCAGCAATAGTAATAATCAGTACACAGCTTTAGAAGAAATGTCGTAGGCCCACTATGGCACATACACAATTAATTACCACAGAAGGGAATGGCGAGGCAAGCATTTAACAACAGCATCAGCAATAAAAAGCCACTAGCATTAAAGTGCACAGCAGTTTTCAACTCAGCAGTACTAATAACTCAACAACATGAATGGTGGGGCAGGAATTATATAAACTCAATTATTTTTAAAGGAATTATATATTCCAAACTGTTCCTGAAGATAGTAAAATTAGGTTCACAGAGAGAAGAGAAAATGGGGTGAGAAGAAAAGAAGTTTTAAAATATTCAAAAGGCAAACAAGTAAAGCAGGAAAAGAGAGAGCATGTGATGGCTATAAAAAAGGAGGAGTAAAAAATAACTAAAAAAATAAATAACAAGAAAGATAAAGAGAACAAGCAAATTTGATAATTGAAGGGAGAAGAGAGAAAAACGCAGTAAGAGAAACAAAAACAAGAGCTAAAATAAACAAAGCAAAATGTCAAACCAAAACAAATAAAAACCCCTTTTCCTCTAACGTTAAAGCAAGGCAAAATGACAGAAGAATAAGGAAAGAGAAGAAGAAAAATGATAAAAAAATAAATGAATTTATGTTTGCATATGAATGTGCCAGTCAGCACAACCAGAACACACACACTCCCATTTATTCTCAGTAGAAAAAGAAGAAAAAAGAAAAAAAAAATCCTAATGCCAAATCATCTTCACTGAGGAGATCAAAACTGTCCATAAGGACGGATTTCACTGCCTGCACCTCACTGTCCTTTTCTCCATTTCCTCTCAGGCTGTGTTAACACTTAGGAAGAACAGGGCTGGGGGATGTTAAACTGTTTTGTTTGTTTGTTTGTTTTTGTTTCTTAGTTGCTCACTAAGCTGTCTGCTAGATTGGCCAGGACTTGAGGCTGGTTGTAATAACTCTCAGTTTCCTTTCTTGCCAATTTGTTAGGATAGAATAGAGAATAGTGACTATTGGTGTTCTGACCACATAACTAGGTGGATAACCTCCTGGATGGACTGATGCAGAGTTCTAAATGTGACGTGCAGGCAGCTGGCATTTAGTTCTGACCTTTCAAACTATGTCCTAAACTATGTCCTATGTATAAACTATGTCCTATGTAACTGCTCTAGAGAAAATACTTTCACCCACGCTTCTGCTGAGCAGATGCCAATCTGTGCTGGGCATCCAATCTCTGGAGGGGTCTCTGGGAGAAATCCATTATTGGGGCAAAGTGACCAACTGGATCTCTGCTGGTCAAGCATAACCCCACTGCCCATAAATGCCATCTTCCCAGGATCAGATACAGAGTTCAAATATATTCACCTGTTCACTTTCTTTCCAGCTAGTTTTGCAATCCACCAAACCAAAAGGGAAAGCTAGCCGTACCTACCACTCCATAGCCCCCGCCTGAGTCCCCTTGGCTGCAATCCCTTCTGTGCCTATCTCAGTTGTGCTCTGCCAGGTGGACTCCAGATCTAATGGCAAGCACATGCAGGGATAGTCGGCTGATGCTTGTTATGAATCCCTAGGCTCCCCCAGCAGAAAGCTGCTGTGGCCAGTTTAATATGGTATCCCTCCTCAGCTCTCTGCCCTCCCTGGAGGAGCAGGGAGCACTCTTCATACACCAGCTCACCACACTGCTTCTGGGTCACTCAAGTTCAAACTGCCCCTCTGTTTCTTGGGTTCCCCATACAAAATTTTCTTTGCAAATTCAATCTTTCTGATAAGGTTGTGTGTGTCACAAGTGGGAGCCTTCTCTAACCTGTTCAAGTAGGCATGTGGAGGAATAAGGGCTCCAGAAGAAAATCAAAGTGTGAGGAGTATTGAGAAAAGATTTGCCAGCAATCAGTGTGGGAAAGTGGAATATGTTCACCCAAATGAAGGGAACCACAGATGGAACAGTTAACCATCAAATATTATCAAGACTTCCACACCTCTGCCCCTTCCCCTTGCATTTCTGATCCCCTTTACATTTCTCTACTTTATTTTCTTAGCATTTATTTTCTTACATACCATATGTTTGTTTAGCATATTAATTATCTTTATTTATTGTGTAAGCTGTATGCTAAATGGGGACAGAATTCTTCATATCTATGGTTTACAGATGAACAGAACTGTAGTTGGGTCACAATAGGAGCTAAAGAAATATTTGCTGAATTTGAGTAGGGATTGAATTGGGATCAACAAAGAGCAATAGAACCATCCCTGAAAGAAGGCATTAAACACCTTCCCGGAGAGCTACAGGGTGGGAGCCTCATGACCTAACACCAGTCGGGTGAGACATTGCCTGCTCCAACCTCCCCTTCTTTCCCTCCCACACACTGACCTATAATTCTGTAGAGGCCAAAAGCAGTGTAGTCAGTGGAAAATTAGAAATCAAAAAAGAGAAAGGGTTAGTAGAGAAGACACTGAAGAGCCCCCACCCCCTTACCAATACAAGGAGCTTACCCAGGGGACATCTGAGCTGAAAGGGAATGAAGCCTTAATTGTAAATAGATTTTAGAATTTATCATTGAACTACATTGGTCTGAAAATATTAAAACGCTGGATGGTTTCAGAACTAGAAATAACCGGGGGAATGTTTAGTTACATAGAGCCAACCTGAAAAATCACAGAGGCTGCCAAGGATTTTATTTAAATGCATTGAGGGCTTTGAATGGGCAGTTTTCTAATTACATTTCACAAGCTTGGCTTATTTCAGGCTAGACACATTGGTATGTTGAAAGCACTCGTTTTCTTCCTTACTTGCAATACTTCACTTTCTGCCAAAATTCTGAGTATCCTTTGGGATGGATATGTTTGTAACTGTTTCTTCTACCATTGCCAGTTCAGGTCAAGGGTCTTCATCCTATAGCCTCCATTTTCTAACATATAATGAAGTACATAACACATGGTAAGCATTAAACATTTGAAAAGCTCTAGGGGTAGCAGGAAGAATAAACCATTCATTTTAAAGTGTGTGTGAGTCATATTAGGTAAGTAAAGTGCATGCATGTTTATTTAGTAAAAGGTTCAATCCATTTTTCTTGGATGAATGAGTGATTGAATTAATTAATTAAGGCTAGCATACGTGAATGTGGGAATAATTAGTTACACATATGTAGCAGGCAAGGTAAAAAGAGAAAGCACATTTCCTCTTGTCCCCTCTCTACCTAGCAATAAATATACACAATAGAATTTATTTTAACGTATTTTTTAAAAAGAGACAACATAATTTGGTTTATTTCATGTCAATAAAATGGATCTCCCCTTTTCCCCTATCTTTGTTTCTATTTCTAGGTGATTCTTGTGTTTGTGCTAAGCATCGGGTCTCTTATAATCTATTTCATCAATTCTACTGAGTGAGTAAAAATCGTGTTACTCTTGTCTTCTACATCAATAACTTATTCATCTACTCTAGAATTTTCTCCTTAGGAATAAGGTTTAATATGTTTTCACACAACAAACATGTGCACACACTCACCAAGCTCATAAAAAATGGCAAATGCTTAATTGCCCAAGCAAGCATGAACCCAGTTCTGCACACACACAATAAAATAAAAAAAGAAAGAAAGACAACATAAAGAAAAAAAAGTGTGAGTTTGCCCTGCATCCTGCCATCCTACATTATTAGAAGAAATTGGTATGCACAGATAACCTTAGAGTCTTTGGCATACCAAGCCTCTAGCTGTCCTCTCCTCACTTAATTAACTTAATGAAAGCTTTTGAATTCCTCAGGTGTTGAAACAAAGGTCCTGTAGTAGTTTCAGAGTTTCTCAGAGATTTCAGAGAACTCTGAATGGTTTTGAGTAAGGAACATGTTAGATCTCACCTCAGATAGAGGAGCAGACTGTGGTCTCCTGTCCTCTGAAGGCACTCCTTTCTTATATTAGGATAGATTAGTTTTTGAATTAAAGCCAACCTAGTCTTGAACTCTCTGACAATCACCTGGGAATTATATCAAATTTTTAGCTGAGATAAAATTAGGATTTTCAGGGCCATAAATGTTAGGCAACTTTACAGAACCTAGGGAGAGTGGTAGTCTTTGCTTTGTAAAATTCCAAGCAGATCTTTTAGGAAATTTTCTTTGAATTTGGTTCAGTTTAGTCCACTTGACAAAGAATAGCTCTGTATCAAATTCTGGAATCTTGCAAATTCTATCAAATATCCCGACTAGATAGATAGTCTTGCAAACCAAGAAGAGTCACATTATCTTTATGGCTCTGAATATGAATGAGAAAATTGAAATGAAACCAATAAAGCCTATGACAGAAATAGAGGGTAATTTTCCTGTTATTTTTAGCTCCATGGGTGGTCCAATGGTTTTGTTTATGCATAGCTGTACTCCCAGGAGAAAGGTAATTTTCTTCAGATCTGAACTTAACTGACCCTTCATGATGAATAAAGAGAAAATTGCCTATCTTCTCCTTTTATTTGTCCTTTATAGTTATAGCTGTTTTAAATGTTCACCTTTACAAACTGCCCTCATTTCTTTGCCAGCCCTGTTGGAAGCTGTTCTTCATATGAAGACAAAACAATCCCTGTGGATTTGATTTTCAATGCTTTCTTCAGTTTCTATTTTGGGTTGAGAGTAAGTACCAGTGGGAAATGTGGGTAGACACACAAACACAACAGGAACAACTTGAAGAGACCTGCCTGTGCCTTAGTTACACAATCTGCACAAGTTTTTCAGGCTGGAAAGATGAAGGGTCTGTTCTTTACGTTGTTAAACATATAATAAGGCCTTAATCTTCTCTCTCCTGCACTTGAAACTGTAAGCCAGGTCCAAAATTCCAACACAAGTAAAAACAATTCCTTTATTAAGTACCATCACCCTGTCACAATGTCCTCCTTTCTCACCTACCACTAGGAAAACTCTATTAATAATCACAAGCTAGCAGAGCTTGAACAAATCTCCAGAAGATGCCATTGTTTGACTAATGGTATGTGTGCAATATGGCAATGTAAAATACTATTGTATTGTAGTTTCACTTATGTTACACGCATTTATGAAGCAATTCTTTTATTCCATAGACATTTAGTAAGTACTCATTCTAGTTTTTAATGTATTTATTCATTCCATAATTATGGGAGACTATATACATATACCTTTATATGTACATACAGTATAAAATCAAATATTTTATCCATATTTTATCCATATGAGCATATTGTTTATGCAAGTGTATATACACATATATAAGATGTGAATTTTTACTACCTTCCTATAAATCTCACTCTCACCACACTTTCCATCAAAATCTTCTGTTATAGCAGACTCTCTGGAAATCAAGTTTTCTTAATCTAAATAGCAAAGTTCATAAATACAGGCATGGTCAACCAAGGTTCTAGGAAGCTATACCTTTTTCGTTGTAGATCATCCTAAATCATATATCTTCATAGCACACAATGGGTTTTTTTATGTAATTATTTATCAGAAAACTCTAGGAGAAGTAAAAAGGTGAAAATGCTTATACTGAAATGTGAGAATTAAGATTCAGTAAGTAAAATGCATATATGTTTATTTATTTAACACCCACTAAAAGTGCAATATCTGCATCTATGTAAATATATGTACATTTATAATGACTACTATAAGATATATTTATATAGATGCAAAGTTGTTATAGATGCACATATATTTGTTGTGTTTGCACATGTATAAGATAGAACAAGAACAAAGCTTCAGTTGATGAATGAAATGCAGTTGGATAATGTCATCTCCCCTGTTCACTTTAAAATTCCTGAGCATGACAGAATTTTGAATTTTTTTTTTCCATTTGATAGTTTTTGGCAGCTGATGACAAGATCAAGTTCTGGTTGGAGATGAATTCCATTGTAGACATTTTTACCATCCCACCAACATTTATTTCTTATTACTTGAAGAGTAATTGGCTAGGTAAGTATGCTGTTGGAATCAATAACAATATATAATGGGGAAAAAAACCTCTCACCATCATCTATAAGTGTTTATCTTTCATTTTCTTTGAATCCTGACTGTTATTTTAAAAATTCCTCTCCCTAATCATGTGGTTTTAGATGGTGTTTACAGAAATCTACTTTTGGCCTCAACACCTAGCAGTGTACCTGGTATAGAGTAAGCATTCCATTGTTGTTGATGGAATAACCACAGCCACAATCTGAGAGGAAAAGATCAAGAATTCCATTCTCCTGTGGCATTGTTGTGTGGGGATCCCACATGCACTGGGATAAAAAGCCTCCCTTAGTTTTCAAAAGCTAATCATCATACCTACACATGCTGCAACATGTTTGGGAATTACTTAATGAGTTGTTTTGCCTTTAAAGTAGATACATTGACAGTGCTTTTGTAGTATGTAGCTTTAATTGCTTTTCATGTAATCTTATATTTTTATTTCTTATCTATAAACATATACCAGTTTCCTTGCTACCATTATTAGAAAGCTGCATAAAATAACACATCTGACAAATATTGAAGAGTTTATAGAAATTGGATAGTCAAGAGTTTAAGTGCTTGATGAAAATTTGCTCCCAGTTCAAAAGAAGAGAGTAAAATGAACAGTGCTCATTATATGGAAGGCATGCTTTAACATGCTTTCTATTAACTCTACAACTATATAAAGTAGATATTATTAGAATTTCCAATTTAGAGATGAGGAACTATAGAAGTTAGAGAATTGTCTGGGGTGACATTGGCTAGTAAGTGTCAGGACCAGGATTTGAACTTCAGCTCATGTTCTTACCCTCTTAACACTACACTACATTTAGACATTGCAGGGAGGAAAAGAATGCATGTAATTCCAGTCAGTCCTGTTATCATTGAGGCTGCTCCCTGGGGTGACCCTCTTCATTTGGAATCTTTCTCCTTTTGATTGCTCTGTAGGTTTAAGGTTTCTAAGAGCTTTGCGGCTACTGGAACTCCCTCGAATCTTGCAAATTCTACAAGCCATCAAGACAAGGTAAATGCTAGCTTTGTCTGGCTGTACTGCTTGTTTAGTAGTTTGGATTAGAAGGAAAATGTTAACTGGACCTCAGGCTCCACTCAAGTCCCAACAGAATTTCAGTGTAAAAATCATGAAGTCCCTCAGTATTCATATTATTTATTCATTTTTTCCCATCATGGTACACTGGCCCCAAACTTTGTGATCATTTTAAAGAGACTGTGTTTTTTTGTTTGTTTGTTTGTTTGTTTTTTGTAAATTCCAGTTGACTTCTTGTTCTAGGTCCCTCCACCAAAAAATAAACAATAATTCAAAGGCTTTGGCTCTACACATTTTTTTAAATGAATCATGTTTCTCCTTGCCGAGTAAAATAAGAAGCATTTTTTCAAGTTTAGGAGTGTAACAGTTCCTCTGTATGTGAGAGTTGTCCATTTGCATCAGTTAACTATGCTTGTAGAAATAAAGTCATGGCACACTAGGTAAAATTTTACCTAGATGCATGGTTTGATCCCCAACCTTGGGGAAAAAAAAAAAAGACCTACCTACATATCTTCAAAAAACAACAAAATCCAAACAACTTTGAGCAGCAATACATCTAAAATTTAAAGCAGTTTGGTCTGGTAACTACTCAAAATCTACTCACCCCTGTATTTTCTACATTTTCACTAGAAAAATCAAGTATGACAAACCAGGTGCATTTCATTGCTAAGAGTTTGTGCATTGTGGAGAAGTCGGGGAAGGAAAGGCTGTTCTTGTGTGACAAATGGTGCTGCCTGAAAATCACAGAGTTTTCAGCTGAACTCTGGGGCTTTCCTGGGGTGACAGGAGGATCTCTGACCCTCTTCCCCCCAAGACTCTGCTCTGAGTTCAGCAATCTCAGGGACTCTACATTTCTGTGATTTACTCAAAATTTCATTTTGCAAGCCCACTCCCTGGACTGATGGATTTATGCATTTTGTACTTTTACTTTAGACAACATAATAATCTAGTAGATTGATCTTATGATGATCCTCATGCTGTGTATTTTTAAAGGCGATATAATAGAAGGCTAATAGATATTACAGCAAAATTCACAATTTGAAATAAATAGGACCAGTTGAGTTATAGAGCCGGGTTTTCCAGACTCTACCATGTATGAATCAAGCAAAGAATCTTGTAGTAATGCTGATTGGTAGCTAAGGGTGGGGCCTGGAAGTCTGTATTTGTCATACCTTCCCCTGGGAATGTCATTATTTCAGGTGTATGATTCAAATCTTGAATAGAAAGCAAAATCTAAAAGGATGAGGTCTTCTTGTTATTTTGGAGCCTGTTTGAGGAGACCCAACAGCTCTTTGTCTTTCTTTCTCTAGTAATTCAGTGAAGTTTTCCAAACTGTTATCAATAGCTCTCAGTACCTGGTTCACGGCAGCAGGATTCATTCACCTGGTAAGCATTGCATCAGGATGCCTAACAGTGTGCCTGTCAATGTCAGCAACCTTTCTTCAAAAAATGAATAGGAATCTGCATAGAACAGAGGGTTAATTTTTTACTACCCCTATATAGGGCTGTTTCTCACCTTCATATCTCAAATATGTGTCTCTCATGATCACACCTTGATAATCTGCTCTTAGGGAAAGAAATAATAAAGTCTGAAGTTATGCATAATAGGTAAAATTTATTGCTAAATTTCATGGAGATCTAGGGATTCTCAAATTATATATATATATCTTACTGTGCACTAGACCCTGAGTTCAACCCCTTAAAGGAGGGGGGTGGGGGGAGAGGAAGAGGAGGAGGAGGGAGGAGAAACCCAATTAAAAAATTTCAGACACAGAAGCTATATAGTTGTCCAGGAGGAGTTGCTATTGCCAAAGAAAGTTTTTATAAAAAATATATATTTTTTTTAATTTTTAGTGGACCTTTATTCTATTTACTTATATGCCATGTGAGAATCGAACTCAGTGCCTCACACATGCCAGGCAAGAACTCTAGCACCTTAGCCACAACCCCAGCCACACCAAAGGAAGTTTTGAGGCTCCTGAAATTAATCTGAATATCTCTCTGCTTCCTTAACCTATAGGAAGGACTAGTTCCTATCCCACATAGTGAGCCACACAGTAAATGGATTGCATCAATATGAAAGAAATTCCTGGTCTTTACTTCTTGAGGAGCAAATGTGAAATTGATGTGAAGAATGTGAAAATTGAAGTGGGAGGTTTAAAGCCTAAAAAATCCTTAATCCTTTGAGAAAAACAAAATAGAAAATATAGGAGCAGTCCTGTGGCCTTGACTCTGTCTCTCAAAATCATTTATAACAATAACAAGAACAAAAAGTCAAACCACTTACCATCCTCAATTTATCCAGGAAAGGTTAAATACTAAATGCACACTATTATGGGACTTTTGAAAAATCTGAAGCCAGCCACATTCCTCTTTAGCACTTAAGCAGGGGAAAGTTTTTCTTGAAGATGTGTCACAGCAGGAAAGGCAGATCCTTGAGTGTAGAGAATTAGACCTAGAGTCATGCAACTACCAGGGGAGAAGCAATTATCAGGGTTCCTGTAGAGATTTGCTGGCCATCCTAGAAGGCTGAAGGAGAAGCCATTCTGACCTGTTGTCTTCAATGGCAATTCCAATTAGAGGATTTTCAGCTAATGTGCCTATCAGCATGTTTTATTTTACTTAATTATGTTTTCATTTTCTGTTTTCTATCTTTTTAATTAGTTGCTAACTTTTATGGAGCACTCACATAAAAATCCAGATTTCTAAATTCTTTAAAAAAATGCAAGAGTGGGGTAACCCCACACTCTCAAGGCCACCAAGAGTCATAGTCATAAAAATCCAGATTTCTAAATTCTTTGGGAAAATGCAAGAGTGGGGTAACCCCACACTCTCAAGGCCACCAAGAGTCATAGCTGAAGAGTGACTGCTCCCTGTGTAAAGCAGGTGCTCTTGGGTTGGGCATGGGATCTGCCTGACCCACTTAAATCATTGAAGTCTCTTGCTTGTCCTCTCTCTAAGCATGTGAGCCCATTACCCCACTGGGCATGCAGTCCCCCAGCTGAGGAGACTTCCAGGAAGGCTGCATGCAGAGAAGGGAGAAGCAACCAAATGACTTGTGAATTAAAGGGCTCTATTTGAGTCACACTAATTTCCAAAATGTAAAAAATCTAGTGGGACTATACTCATTAGATTTACTGGGAGACTGTTTGAAATGACAAATCAAAATAAAAGTTATCATGATTCCAACTCAACACCTTTCCATACTCACAATATCCTGCTGAAAGTTGATACCGACAAAAGATGAGCATTAACAAGAGATGAATCAGTGTGGTACCTAAGATTCAAATCTGTCAAAAATAACAAGGTGTCGGGGAAGGGATAGAGATACCACTATAATAGTAGTTACATAATACCAATCATTACAAGATAATTTTCCCAGGGGAACAAAGAAAAGTTAAGAAAATCCCTCATTTTGAAAAAAAATGCAGAGAACTATAAAAAAAGACTGAAATTATCCTTCATACAATAATTTATAAGGTTTTGACTATGGAATTATTAAACAATTGGAGGAACAGAAGAATAGGTTGAGAGATAACAGAGAAAAAGAAGAAGAAATTATTACAGAGCTGAAATCATATTAAAAGAAACCAAAATAAAATGACACAAACATGTTCAGAAACATGCATGACAGGACAAAAGAAAAAATACTGATTTAGAAGATACATAATTGTGGAGAAGAAACATGAAAGATGGATAACAAGATTGATTCAACAAAGTATAAATATCATAAGTATTTTCAAAGGAAAGGATGCAAAAAATGGCACCAGAAAATTGTTTGAAAACATGGTTGTGCATCAATAGATTAAAAAGTACACTGTATTCCAGGGAAAATGATTCTAAATTATTATTATTTGGGGGTGGTGGGTTCCAGGAATTAAACTGAAGGGTATTTGACCACAGAGCCACATGCCCAGCCCTGTTTTGTATTTTATTTAGAGACAGAATCTCACTGAGTTGCTTAGCACCTCCCTTTTGCTGAGGCTGCCTTTGAACTCGTGAGATCCCCCTGCCTCAGCCTCCTAAGCCACTGGAATTATAGGCATGTGCCACATCACCTGGCAACTCTAAATTATTAATTCCAATCATGTTTTGGAACAATCATTGACTTCCAAGGAAAAGGGAGAGAATCTATGCAGAAGAAAGCAAGACCCACAGAAAAGGGGAAAAAACTAGCATCATATTTCTTGGTAGCTTTACTGAATACCAGAAAATGATAGAGAAATGTCTTGAAGTTTGTGTGAAAAAAAATGTAACCTATTTTATTACTTTAAGCATCCAAGGGAAAATAACACCTGTGAAACCCTTTCAGAAATGTATCCTGATCAAAAGCAGCTGCAAAGGCCATGAATCAAAACTAAAAACAAAACAAAACAAATGGACAGTCCATGATGAAAAATAGCGTTAGTGATTACTGACTTAATTTAAAAGACAGTCAATATAACCAGACACCTTATGATTACAAACTAGAATGTGCATGTGCCACAAGACTATAACTAATATAATGTTAGTGGAGAGGTGAGAGAAGATGGGAAAGTATCCTAGTATTCTCCTTCTACGTGGTGTCCCTTACCTAAACTGCACTGAAAGATAAAGTTTAAAAACATGAGATTCAGTTTTGAAATATGGAATTAGATAATGATTCAGTATCTAAACACTGGTCCATGATCCTCTGCCTTAACTTTAAGTTACTTCCCATCTTGGTCTAATGGGTTGATGCCAACATGGTAAGAGAAAAAGCATAGTGAACAGATAGATCAGCTTAAGGCTGCCAACTCTCTTTCCCCATAAGCTACACGGGCAATTTAAAGAGATGCTGGGAAAGTAGCAAGGGATTTGAAACACTGAAGTAAGAAATACTCCCAAAGACAGCGAGTTAAATTTTAAAGGGCTATTTAAATTATTTTCAAGGATATTCTCAGATTGAAATCAATTTGCTTTTCTTCTATACAATGTATTTCTCAGGGATAATATTGAATCCCTGTGCCAAGATGTTGTGAAAGACAATGGAGTTTAAGCTTCAAGGAAACTGTCCCAATATATAGGAGTGACTTAAATTTGGCTTTCATCTGATGTATACTAGTCTTAAAAATAGTGAAGACCCCAGGAGTCAGCAGAAGCAGATTGGTACATGTTGCAACAATATCTAGTATCAGCCATGGAAATTAAGTATGAATATACATCCTCTTTTCTATTTTGGAGTGTGGGGTTAAAGGCATAAACAATTTTAACCCTCTGCCCCATCAAAATTAGGAAAAGGTCTGTATTTGGAACATTGCTTTTAAAAATCGAGCAAATACATGTGCAAATAACATGACTTCTGATCCCAATTCCAGTTTTTAATAACAAAACACATACCTTCTCCAGACATCTCCAACATTTTATCATCATTGTTGCTGGAAAACATCTAAGAAATATGTAAACTAAGGGGGAAAAAGTAAAAAAAAAGGGAAAAAAAACAATTATGTATAAATACATACTTATAAATTATACATACTTATAAATTGTATATAAATATAAACATATATAAAATGCATGGCATATATAATACATAATAATAACTATTATGTTATATAAAATATATATTATATTTTACATATTTATAATACTCATAAATGCCTATTACTACATTTACTTAATAGAAAAAAAGATAATATAATAAATTTAGTTTTCTTAAAATGTAAAGACTTCAAGGGAAAAAACAGGAAAATATTTTTCAGAGGTTTTTTTTTAATCACTGGAAATATTTTTGCAAGGAAAGGGGGAAATACTTGGGAAGGTTGTCTATTTTTCTTATACTAGTATTTATGTACTTAAGCTCACTAAAATGAAGTACTCATTTACTAAAATATTTTTTTTCCTCAATGGTGTTCCTAATCTGGTTAGTAAATGAAGATGAGTGGTAACTGCTTGACCTGAGAGACTTTGGGGTCCCTGGGCTCTAGTCTGCCATGGCATGCTTCATGAGAAGAAAGATGGGGCAGTGGCCTCCACTCCATGGAGTATTTCAGATACAGAGCACAAGCCACACGTCACCTCAGGTTCAGCAATATTCACAATGAAGAGAACTCAGGCTTTACAATCACACACCTGAAATATGCAAAGTCCTCACAGCAGCCTCAGAATCATTTAATTTTTCATTTGGAAGAAATTAAGTGAGATTAATTTGAGGTCTTGCCTATTTGTTCTAAACCTTCCCTTAGATTCCATTCAGAAATCTAAGTCTTTTCTCTTTAAACAGGTGGAAAATTTTGGTGATCCCTGGCTCAAAGGTAGAAATTCACAAAATATAACATATTTTGAGTCCATTTACCTGGTCATGGCAACAACGTCAACCGTCGGCTTTGGAGATGTGGTAGCCAAGACGTCCCTAGGACGGACCTTTATCATGTTCTTCACCCTGGGGAGTTTGGTGAACAATATTTTTAAGTGTATTTTGAATGTAGTTATATGAACTGAGAAATACTGGTTAGTCACCAGAGGTAAAGGTTTGAAGCAGGTGTCATGTGAAAATGAGAAGATGCATAAATTCCATATTTTATAAACTGCATCCCCAAGAGCCCAAGGTACAATTTTTTTGGTTTCTAGGGGTGAAGGATGGTAGAAAAGGGAGAAAACTTTCCTTAGCCTCTACCTTGATTTGAATAAACCAATCTTCCTTCATCTTTTACCATCAAATTAAAGTCTTTCTTCTGAAGAAGGAAATTCGAGATTTGATCTAGGGAAAGTTCTATTTCATCCAGCCCAAATGAGTAAGCTCTTACCCATCAGCATTTAATTTCAGATAAATGAGCATCTATTCTTGGTTTAGGAATATATTAAGGGCAAAGGAGGAAGGCTCCTTTTCTTTTAATGAGTTTTATTTTAGTTACTTAAAAACTATTACAGAGCTGGGTACAGTGGTGCATGCCTGTAATCCCAGTGACACAGGAGGCTGAGGCAGGAAGATCATGAGTTCAAAGACAGCATTAGCAACTTAGGGAAGACCTAAGCAACTTAGTAAGGCCCTAAGCCAGACCCTGTCTCTAAATTTTTAAAAGGGAGTGGGTGGGGATGTAGGTCATTGGTTGATTGATGCAGAGTTCAATCCCTGGTACCAAAAGGAAAAAAGCACAACAACAATAAGAGTTCTGTACTGCATCTTCTTTCTCATACCCTCCTGTCCATGGTGGTACATCCTTTCATCTCAATCATTATCTCTTAAGCTCCCTCAGCCCCATGATCCTTTCATTCTTCCAAGGACCAAATAGTGCAAAGTCAGAATCAAGAAGGGAATTGAAAGTTATGAAGGGCAAAACCATAAGAGAAGTGACCGTCCCCTTATCTTTGCTTTATCATGTTGTGTACTGAAAAACATTTTATTAAATTTTAGCCAGATCCAAAAGCCAATCAAGAAAAATGGTCTCCCTTTTAAAATGCAGATAACTGTCATATAACCTGCTAGATGGAAGAAAGTTGTACATGACTTTTTATTATTTTATATTCTTGGAATTTTTGGAACATTTGTAAAAATAATGAGACCTTATTTTGGTCTAGTTTTCCACATATGAGAGAAAACATTCAACCCTTCACTTTTTTGAGTATGGCTTATGTCATAAAGCATCATGTTTCATTCATTTACCAACACAATTTAATTCTTTATAGTTGAGTAAAACTCCATTTTGTATGTACATATGCCACATTATCTTTATCCATTCATTTGTACACTGGCACTTCAGGTGGTTCCATATCTTACTATATCACTACAGTATATTGATTCTAGTTTTTTGGGGGTATCTACCAAGGAAACTAGACTGAAATAAGGGGGGAAAATAGAGAGGAATTTCATGAAAAAAATGATCAATGGAACAGAAGAAGGGGATTGATGGGGAAGTAGAGGGATGGGAAAGGAGAGGAATGGTGGAATTGAATTGACCAGAATATGCTATGGATATATATGAATATACCACAGTGAATTTCTTCTTTCTGTTTTTTTAAAAGCTATAAATAAATTGAAGGAAGACCAGTAGAATAGAGGAAGAAGAACAGGGGGAGGGTTTGGGAGCAGAAGTACTGGGGACTGAAGGTAGAACAAATTATATTCCATGCTTGCATGAGTGTGTCAAAATAAACCCCAATATTATGTATGACTATAATGCACTGATAAAATATAATGAGACCTAACATTTTATTTGCTGATCCTCTTAGATATTATTTGCGAACTATATCCCTGAAATGGTGGAACTTTTTGCTAACAAAAGGAAATACACCAGTTCCTATGAAGTGGTCAAAGGGAAGAAGTAAGTATCATTTAAGTGCAATTTCTACTGTTTCACATATTCCACTAGGCACATACCTTATAATAGATGCCTACTAACTGACCTGGTTACAGATCAAAGGTGAACATTTTGGCAAGTTTTTTCATCACTGAAGGGACTGTACTAGAATCAATACCATACAAATAAATATTTGATACAAACTACTATATAGACACTTATAAGGACATTAAATCAAGTAGGCAAACCTAAATAACAGAGTGGCAGGGATTCTCCAAAGAATACTGACATTTAATTGGGAATATAAGACATTTGCAATGGAAATACACATTCTGTAGCAAACTATGAGCATATTTAAGGAGGTAAAGGATGATTTCAAGGTGAAATGAAAGCTGATCACAGTGGGTCATGCCTGTGCTACTAAGTTCTTGAGAGGCTGAGGTAGGAAAAGCTTTTGAGCACCAGATAAAAAATAAACAGTTATAAGTAGGGGACTACAGAAGAAATATTGAAAAATAATTATTGGCTACAAAGACTAATAAAGGGGTGGTACCAGTGTGAGGTTGAATAGACAGTTGTCACTCAGATGCCCCTGTAGAAGCACTTCTTTGTGCAAGGTTTTTGGGGATCTTGTGCAGGTTGTGGTCTGAGTGTCTTATGTGATAGTTGTTATCTTGTAATTTTGCATAAAAACTGCTCCTTTGTTACCTCCTGTCTTTTCTTTCTTTCTTTCTTTCTTTCTTTCTTTCTTTCTTTCTTTCTTTCTTTCTTTCTTTCTTTCCTTCTTTCCTTCCTTCCTTCCTTCCTTCCTTCCTTCCTTCCTTCCTTCCTTCCTTCTTTCTTTCTTTCCTTCTTTCTTTCTTTCTAACACCAGTGACTCCATTTTTATTCCAAAAATATGTAGAACTAAAATGACAGATAATCTTATAATCCACTGTCAATAAATAGTAGTGATTTTGGCAATATCTCTACATTCTTTTTAAATATTTTTGATTGTTCTAATTAGTTATACATAGCAGTAGAACACATTTTGACACATCACACATAAATGGAGTATAACCTCTCATTCTTCTGGTTGTATATGCACAAAGGGTTGTAATGTCCTATTCATTCTACTATCATTTCTACCCTCATATTCCCTGTCCTCCTTCACTTTCCTCTATCTAATCCAAATCTACATTCTTTATCACTGTCTAATCTCTTGTGTTACTAATTGTCTCATTCATTTCCATCATATGGTGAACTTTTCGCAAACTTTACATAATGGATAAAGTTAAAGCCACAATTCAAATTTAAAATAATTAAGGTAATTGAGTTGCCTTAGGTAAAACTCCCCTAAACCACTTGGAGCTCATTTTTTGGCAAAGATTTGCTACAGTGAAGAACAATTTTTTACCTCCTTCTACAGTGCTTCTAAAATTATTGATTTTGTCTAAATTATGACTATTTATTCCAAGGAGGAAAACTATATGTGGAAGTGTTTTTATTCTATTTTCTTCTGAACTTATGTTACCTTTGTTTCCATTATTATTTTTCACATCTATGAAGAAAAGAAGGCATTGGAGACCTTAAATGTAATATAATTGTTTTTCATTTAGTCCCCACAATAAAAAGGCACATTGGAGATTAATCCCTTTGGAGAGATTTCTTAACACATTTGATTAAAAAAAAACTTTGTTGACCAAGAAGTATAAATAGAAAAGGAAATATATGTTGAAATTAATGAAAAAATAACTAAGATAAAGTAATGGAATAAACCAGATAAGCCAAAGTCTCAAAATCTGAAACTTTTCATCTCAGAAAAGGCATATGAAATGCATGAAATATCAGCCACTAGGGTTAGGAAATTTTAGGTTAATTTAGGCTAGAATTATTCCTTTTGTTTTCTTAAATAATTAATGGGGAAATAGTTTTTGCAAATATGCTAAGCCTAAGAAAATTGATGGCTGTTTTTCATCCTGAAAACATTTATTTCTGTACCTATCTTAGATTTCTCTCCATATGGCTTATTTTGTCATATATACCTGATAATTTTAGATGTGGAACTGATCTAGAATAGGAGACCAGCTCAACAACAATATTTCCCATTTGCTACGGAAAAGTGGATTAAACCATTCTGAGCCTCAGTTCCTCAATGAAAAAAAAAGTCTATATCAGAGCATCAGAAATCCAAGGGAGAAAAACTGAATGAGAAATCCATTATAAGTCATAAATAGCTACAATAAATCTAGCAATGATTGTGCTCCTGAAAAACTACATGCAATTCAGTTGTTTGGAAACATGCCATATTTGAGATGAGCTAGAAGACCACAGAAGTCTGGTGCTTTTGTACATTGGAGATGCAGCTCTTAGTGTTCCTATTTTAAAAATCTGAGGATTTAAAATCTAAATTTACTTGTAATCAGGGTTAAGCTAATTGTCATCCCTAAGACCTAATAAGAAGCTATAATCAGTGGATTCTACCAACTACTGGTAGAAAATTGCATAAAAAATGAACATGTACATACATTTCCCTTGTCATTATTCCCTGAACAACTATTTGCAATGGGAGTACAAGTTCCATAGCAAACTATGAACCTATTCAAGGAGGTAAAGGCAGTGTACTAACTATTTACATAGCATGTACAATGTATAAGGTATTATAAGTAATCAAATGATGATTCAAGTAGACAGGAGAATCTGCTAAGTTATATGCTATCAATATATCATTTTTTATGAGAGATTTGAGCATCTGCAAATTTTGGTATCTTTGGGGGTCTTGGAATCCACTCCCTGTGGATATGGGGAATCCACTCCCCGTTGTACTTTTGTTCTTCAGATGACCCTTCTGTCTATTCTTCTTACCTAGGTTCATTGTAGTCTGTGGAAACATCACTGTAGACAGTGTGACCGCTTTCCTGAGGAATTTTCTACGTCACAGGTCAGGGGAAATCAACACTGAGATTGTTTTTCTGGGAGAGTAAGTATATCTGTAAGGTTCATGGGTTCTAAATTAATGCTCGAAATATTTACACATACTTTAATGGGAGAAAGTTACCTTTATAATATTCATATAAATTTTAGGAAATAATGATAAATAAGAAAGAAAAAGAAGAGCAATATCATGTCCAGAGTTAACCTCTGCAAATATTTTGGGATATATCTTACCAGATGCTTTCCTAAATGTATTTTAATATTACTTAAGTGGCTCTATTAGCTGGCATTTAGTTATTCTACATGTTCTATTATCATATTTATCCATAATTTTGTGTACAAATCTTATGTCATACTTTCTTATTACTAATTGAACTGTTAATTCTCAGAATGGGAAGTGTGAAGTTCAAATGGAAGCAGAAAGGATTGGCCTTCATGGTGTTTTTGTTCTATCCAGTACACCTATCCACCAGCAGAGTTCAAATCAAAGAGTTTGTCAAACATCAGGGAATACACATTTAATACAGAGAGATTTTTAAAGCGTAGTTGAAGTGTGTGAAATGAATTCTTATTGTTTCATTTTACAATATTCAATTTTAGTTCCCAGTAAAATTGAACAATTGTGTGTGTTTTAACTGTTCTCATTTCTTTTTGAAATTCCTATTTCTTTTATGGTCTTCTATCAGGGGAGTCATCTGTTGGCTTATTGACTTTCAAACACTCAATATATTTTGATATTCACTCTTTTGTGTCTTTTGTTGTGTATACATGTTCCACTGTCTTCTACCTTTTAATTGTGTTTGTGTTTTTAATATGGAAGCACTTAGCTCTCATGTGTTCTAATCCAACAACTCATTATTTCAGCTCTTTGCTTTTCTGACCTTCATAGGCCTCTCTGTTACAGAATTAAGTGAATATTTTTGTAGTGTTATTATATTTTCATATAATGATTTTTAATATTCAAGCTCTCTGGGATTGATTGTGTGTGATAATAACAACATTATTTTTCTCCAGTGATTAATCAATTGTTCAAACATCATTCACTGAGTAAGTTAGGCAGATTTGAAATAGCACTTTGATCTTACACAGGATTGTATGTGGGATTGCCTTGACCTTCATGCATTTTATAGTTGCACACTCTGCACAATCCACCGTGATTTTGAATCATCACATATGTGATCTACAATAACATTTATTACTTTGTGCCGCTATTGATGGACAGTAGTTTTGTTTCCACATCATTGCAGAAATGGATAACTAATACAAAAAAATGATACTGGAAGTGGAGTACTATCTTTCCAGGAGCCAAAATACCCTTTCCAAGGTAGGCAGAGGCTGGAAGGTTTTCATGGATATTGTTGGCAGGGCTGGAAAGACCATGAAGAAATTGCTACCAGGTGCTATAGGAAGCACAACCAATGTTATCATTATAGAATTTTTGTAATAATTTCTCTGGCAATAGCATGGATGATAGAAAATGTACCTCATGAAATTATGAAGTTGGCTAAGAAGATTTCCCCTAAAGAATACTGAGTCTCACTTATTTTAGTTTAATCATAAGGATATTATAAGGAATTTGTTTTAAATGAGAAATTCTTTAGTTTTCAAGCAGAACAAAGAGTAAGTATAAAAGTCCCAGAACAGTCTCTCCAAGTAGCTAAAAATATATCACAGAGAAAATGACCTCAGAGGAAAAAAAATTCAAGTCCAATGTGCACCCTTATAATGTCTGCTCTCAGGGTCAGTCTCCAATCAAGAATGTGACTATCAGGTTCTTTAGACTTCAGAAAGATGTAGAGCAATGATCTATAGATGCTCTCAGTCAGGCCAAAGGTCTTCAAGAAGCTGAGACATTCTTCTAGGAAACTTTACATTCTTTAAGAGAAACTGTCTCCAAGAATATGAATATGATCATGACATAAATCTGAATAAGATTTTTAGAAAATATTCAAGTCTTAAATTTTACTAGTAATAGTCCTGACAGTTTAGAGTAAAAGGGATAGAGAGAGTGCATAAGAAAAAGCATGCCTCTAAGCTCCTAATCTAGTGCAAGCAGAAATCAGGTAGTATCAGGTACTTAAGTACAAACGGAGGCCATCTTACTAGGGAAATGAAAGATGGGGATTCAGAGACAAGTATCAAAGAAAAATGAATTCGTTCATGAGGACGGACCTGAGCAACTGGACCATAATAAAAAAAAATATTCTCTGCTCAGGAAGTAAGTGATCCCAATAATATATGCTCAGATAGAGTTCAGAATTTCAGAGAGATAGACTTCAGATTTCTATGTGCTCTCCATTACCACCCACTCCCTTATTAACTGGGAATATCCAGTATAATTTTTTCTCTCTCTACCTCATAATGGTATGTCAGTTGATGATGTGAGAAGCTATTCAGTTCACAGTTCACTGGTCTTGGTATTAGGTGGAGCTATGTGTCAGGAGACACATGCAGATCTGAATCAGATTTAGGTGAGAAGATCCAGGAGTTTGAGGTGATGCCATAAAGATATAGGACTTTGGGGGAAAAGTGAGAATGTTTCGTGCAAGATAAGGATATGAATTCTTATGGCCGGACAGAGGGAAGACTATGGTAGATTATTTTTAAAGAAGGTTATTCTTTCCAAATACTTATACATAATCCATTCTTCCAACCAAAAGTGGAGTCCCGTACTCCCCTTTATTAAATCCAGGGTGGCCTTTTAACTTAAATCTGCTCTTGCTTTTGAATCCTTTATCTAATAAAATGTGTACAAGTGACAGTGTGTCCATTATGGCCAGCCATCTTCGAAGAGTTCTGACAGCTTCTGCTTTCAGTCTACAATCATCCATTCAGATGGAGAAAGAAGCCCATCCAGCTTCCAGCCATTTCAGATAGCACCATTGAGTCAACAGACATGTAAATGATGTCATCCTAGACACTGTAGCCCACTAAAGCTCTCAAGACACATGCAATCATAGAAGTCACTCCAACAAAAACACATGAAGCAGCAGTATCACCCAACTGAGCCCCATTGAACCAACGAATGGAAGCAAGTCATATTCACAATTCCTTGAAGATAGATTTATCTTCACTTCTTTGAAGCCCCTTGGCTTGAGTAAGAGAATCTTCAGGTCACCTTCCAACATCTTTCTGAGCTCTGAAAAAACTGTTGTATCCTTGATTGGAGCCTGACCCTAAGATCAAATGCTATAGGTGTGCACACTGGACTTGATTTTTTCTCCTGAGGTCATTTTCCCTTTGACACCATTTCTTGCTATTTTAAGTCACAAAGATCCTGCAAGAATTTATACAAAAATGAATAACTGATGCAGAAATGAACCCATTTATTTCTTTGGTAATAAAGCTACAAAAAAATCTAAGGTATGTTTTGAAATTTCGCATAGTTCAATTACTAACTCACATTTATATAATTCAAAATACTGGTTACATGGAACAAAAACTATGGCTAAATTAAGCAAAATACATAAATTGAAATCATCAGCTTTCCTCTGAAGCAGCCAGATAACTAGACTTAGAGATGACACAATAAGGAATGAAGATGATATAATGCTTCTTTTCTTGAGTAATTTTGATTATTATCATGCATGAGGGGGTACATGACTTTAGACTTTATTATCTTTTCTTGTTTTCAATGAATATATATTATATACTTTTATATGTGTTATTTTTCATGATACAAGTTGAAAGATGAGAACTTTCTGTGGTTTACAGAAGATGTCATTTCTCAGACTGAAAAAATTTAATAATGCTGATAAAGATAAATGAAAATCATGTACACATAAACTTACTTAAAATGTGGAGATCAAAACAGGGCAAAGAGAGGCAAGCATGTTATTGCTGTTGTAACATAGAAGGGACACCTAATTCAACACTGTTACACATGGGATATATTGGGGTGGTCATCCAGGAGAAAGTTATCAGTTGAGAGAATAGTGCATTTTATACTTTACACATCAAAGAGCAAAATATTCATCATGAACTCTCACCCTTTCCACTTTCCCCAGTCCTACTACTCAGAGATAACCACCCCAACTTTATGTTATTATATTTCTTACAACTTTATAATTATGTTTGACTATTATTTTGACTTCTCAGTTGTAGGCAGGATTAACCACCACAGGTTGCAGATGAGCATTGCCCAGCTCCCCACGACTACCTCCTTTCATCATTCCAAAATAGTTATCTTAGAACTTGCAGTTATAGGAGAGTGTTTATATCATTACAGGAATAATGTTTATATCGTCATGACTAATAAAAATTGTTTCTTGCAGATTCAAGTAGCATGTTATGATATACTGTACTGTATGTCTCCTCAAAATTAATTTTCAATACTTACAAGATTGCCTCTCTTTGTTATATGTCTATCATATACACTACATCACAGAGGATATATCCAGATGATATATCACAGGTATACCCTGACATTTTTTAAACTACTCCAACATTAAGCAATACAATAGGAACAAAAGTTAAGTGAAAAAAAAATTTTTAAATATTTTTTTAGTTGTCAATGGACCTTTATTTTACTTATTTATATGTTATGCTGAGAACCAAATCCAGCGCCTCACACATGTTAAACAAGTATTCTATCGCTGAGCTACAACCCCAGTCCTAGGTGAAAATTTTCTAAGAGTTGCACATGGGCTATTGAAGTATTTAAAAAAATATGCTAAGGGGGCTGGGGATGTGGCTCAAGCGGTAGCACACTCGCCTGGCATGTGTGCGGCCCGGGTTCGATCCTCAGCACCACATACAAACAAAGATGTTGTGTCCGCCGAAAACTAAAAAAAAATAAAATAAAATAAAAAAATAAAAATAAAAAATTATCTCTCTCTCTCACTCTTTAAAAAAAAAAAACATATGCTAAGACTTCTATTTACTTTTAACTATCAAGGAAATGATTAAGAATCATGCTTAAAACTTTTTAAATCTTTTTTAAAATCTTATTTTATTGGTTCTTTTTATTTATATGTGCTGAATCCATTTTGGTAGAATTATAAAAGCATGGTACATATTTTATTCTAATTAGGACCCTGGTACCTCTCCTTCCCTTTCCTTATCCCCTGCTCTCGTCCCTCTATTGATTTTCTGCTGTTTACCCAGTTATTTTTAGGTAATTTTTTATTTGTTCTATTTGTTATACATGATAGTGGAATGCATTTTGACACATCAGACATCAATGGAGTGTAACTTCTCTCTCTTCTGGTTGTACATGATGTGGAATCACACCAGTACTGTCCAATTCATCCTACTATCCTTCCTACCCCTAGACCCCTCCCACCCTTCACTGGCCTCTGCCTAATCCAAATTACCTCTATTTTATTCTAGCCATGCCCCCACTGTGAATTAGCATCCTTGTATCAGAGAAAACATCCAGCCTTTGTTTGGGGGGGGATTGGCTTATTTCACCTAGCATAATTGTCTCTAGTTCCATATATTTACCTCCAAATGCCATAATTTCATCCGTCTTTAAGGCTGATTAATATTTCATTGTGTATATATACCATTAATCCATTTATATGTTGAAGGGCATCTACATTGTTTCCATAGTTCCGCTATTGTGAATTGAGCTTCTATAAACATTATGTAGCTGCATAAGTGTAGTATGCTGATTTTAAGTCCTTTGGGTATAAACTAAGGAGTGGGTTAGCTGGGTCAAATGGTGGTTCTATTCCAAGTTCTCTGAGGAATCTCCATGATGATTTCCATAATGGTTGCACCAATTTGTTGTCCCACCAGCAATGTATGACTGGATCTTTTTCCCTACATCCTCACGAACATTTATTGTTTCTTGTATTTTAAATAATTGCCATTCTGACTGAGTGAAACAAAATCTTCAGTGTATTTTTTTTTCATTTCTCTAATTGCTAGAGATGATGGACATTTTTCCATATATTTGTTGACTGCTTATATTTCTTTTTTCTTTTTTTTGAGAAGTCCATTTAGTGTCTTTTGCCCATTTATTGACTGAGTTATGTTTTTTAGTGTTAATTTCTTTTTAGTTCTTTGTATATCCTGGAAATTAACACTCTACCTGAGGGGCAGGTGATAAAGAATTTTCTTCCAATATGCAGTGTCTCTGTCTCTGTCTCTCTCTTTCTCCTCACACTCTTGATTCTTTCCTTTGCTATGAGGACATTTTTAGTTTGATGTCATCCCATTTATTGATTTTTTAATTTACTCCTTGTGTTTTAAATCTTGTTATGGAAATTGGTTCCTAAGCAAACATGAAGCAGTGTTGGGCCGACACCTTCTTCAAGTATGTGCAGAATTTCTGGTCTAATTCCTAGACCTTCAATCCACTTTGATTTGCATTATGTACAGAGTGAGATAGGGGTTAAATTTCATTCTAGCACATATGGAATTCCAGTTTTCTCAGCATAAATTTTTTTTGTTTATTTTTATTGATTTTATTATTTTTTAAAATACACAACAACAGTGGAATGCATTACAATCCTTATTACACATAGAGCACAATTTTTTGTATCCCTCTATATAAAGTATGTTCACGTCAATTTATGCCTTTAACCATACTTTTTTGCATTACAATTCTTAATACACATATATACCACAATTTTCATATCTCTTATTGCTCTGTAGTATAGTTTAAGGCCTGGTATAGTGATGCCACCTGCTTCACTCTTTCTGCTAAGGATTGTTTCAGCTATTCTGGGTCTCTTATTTTTCCAGATGAATTTCATTATTGCTTTTTCTATTTCTATGAAGAATGTCATTGGGATTTTGATTGGAATTGCATTAAATCTGTATAGAACTTTTGGTAGTATGGTCATTTTGATAATATTAATTCTGCCTATCCAAGAGCAAGGTAGATCTTTCCATCTTCTAAGGTCTTCTTTGATTTCTCTCTTTAGGGCTCTATAGTTTTCATTCAATAGATCTTTCACCTCTTTTGTTAAGTTCATTCTCAAGTATCTTATTTTTTTGAGGATATTGTGAACAGGGTAGTTTTCCTTATTTCCTTCTCAGAGGATTTGTCACTGATATACAGAAATGCCTTTGATTCATGGGTGTTGATTTTATATTTTGCTACTTTGCTGAATTCATTTACTAGTTCTGGAAGTTTTCTGGTGGAGTTTATTGGGTCTTCCAGATATAGAATCATATTGTCAACAAATAGTGATAGTTTAAGTTCTTCTTTTCACGTACTTATTTCTTTCATTTCTTTCATATGTCTAATTGCTCTGGCAAGTGCTTCAAGAACTATGTTGAATAGAAGTGGTGAGAGAGAGCATACCTGTCTTGTTCCAGTTTTTAGAGAGAATGCCTTCAGTTTTTCTCCATTTAGAATGATGTTGGCCTGAGACTTAGTGAAGATATCCTTTATGATGTTTAGACATGTTTCTGTTATCCCTAGTTTTTCTAGTGTTTTGAACATGTAGGGGTATTGTATTTTGTCAAATGCTTTTTCTGCGTCTATCGGGATGATCATATGATTCTTATCGTTAAGGCTATTGTGATGAATTATATGTATTGACTTCTGTATGTTGAACCCTGGGATGAATCCCACTTGTTCATGGTGCACAATCTTTTTGATATGTTTTTGTATTTGATTTTCCAGAATTTTATTGAGTATTTTTGCATCTATGTTCATTAGAGATATTGGTCTGAAGTTTTCTTTCTTTGAAGTGTCTTTGTCTGGTTTTGGAATCAGGGTGATATTGCACTCATAGAATGAGTTTGGAAGTATTCCCTCTTTTTCTATTTCCAGAAATAAATTGAAGAGTATTGGTATTAGTTCTTCTTTAAGGTCTTGTAGAACTCAGCTGTGTATCCATTCAGTCCTGGACTTTTCTTGGTTGGTAGTCTTTTGATGGCTTCTTCTATTTCCTCACTTGTTATTGATATGTTTAAGTTGTGTATATCTTCCTGACTCAATCTGGAAAGATCATATGACTTAAAGAATTTATTGATGCCTTCACTGCCTTCTATTTTATTAGAGTATAAGGTTTCAAAATTATTTCTAATTATCTACTGTATTTCTGTAGTGTCTGTTGTGACATTGCCTTTTTCATCATGTATGCTGGTAATTTAAGCTCTCTCTCTCCTTCTCTTCATTAACATGGCTAAGGGGCTGTTAATTTTATTTATTTTTTCAAAGAATCAACTTTTTGTTCTGTCAGTTTTTTCAATTGTTTCTTTTGTTTCAATTTCATTGATTTCAGCTCTGATTTTAATTATTTACTGTCTTTTACTGCTTTTGGTGTTGATTTGTTCTTCTTTTTCTAGGGCTTTGAGATGTAATGTTAAGTCATTTGTTGACTTTTTCTTCTTTTAAGGAATGAACTCCATGCAATGAACTTTCCTCTTTAGAACTACTTTCATAGTGTCCCAGAGATTGTGATATGTTGTATTTGTGTTCTCATTCACCTCTAAAAACTTTTTTCATCTCCTCCTTGATGTCTTCTATAACCCATTGTTCACTCAGTAGTATATTATTTCATCTCCAGGTGTGGGAGTGGATTTTATTTCTTATTTCATAATTGATTTCTAATTTAATTCCATTGTGATCTGATAGAATGCAGGGTAGTATCTCTCCTTTTTTATATTTGCTAAGAGTTGCTTTGTAGCATAGTATATTTTCGATTTTAGAGAAGGATCCATGTGCTGCTGAGAAGAAAGTAAATAATCTCATTGAAGGTTGGAATATTGTATATATGTTAGTTAAGGCTAAGTTATTGATTGAATCATTGAGTTCTATCTTTGTTCAACTTTTGTGTGGAGTATCTGTCTAGTGATGAAAGAGGTGTGTTAAAGTAACCCAAAATTATTGTGCTGTGATCGATTTGACTCTTGAACTTGAGAAGAGTTTGTTTGATGAAGGTCGATGCTCCATTGTTTGGGGAATACAATTTATAATTGTTAAGTCTTGTTGGAGTATGGTTCCCTTGAGCAATATGTAGTGTCCTTCTTTGTCCTCTATGATTGACCTTAGCTTGAAGTCTACTTTGATATGAGGATGGAAACCTCTGCTTGCTTCCACATCCATGTGAGCTGTATAATATTTCCCAACCCTTCACCTTCAGTCTGTGAATGTCTTTTCCTATGAGATGAATCTCGGAGGCAGCATATTGTTGGGTCTTTTTTTTTTTTATCCAATCTGCTAGTCTATGTCTTTTGATTGTTGAGTTTAGGCCATTATTATTCAGGGTTATTATTGAGACATTTGTATTCCCAGCCATTTTTGTTTATTTTTTCCTATTTAATGTGACTTGGTTTCTCCTCTTATTAGATTTTCTTTAGTATAATACTTCCCTCTGCTGATTTTCATCATTGTCTTTCATTTCCTCTTCATGGAACATTTTGCTGAGGATATTCTGTATTGCAGGCTTTCTAGTTAAAAATTCTTTTAAATTTTCTGTATCATGGAAGGTTTTAATTCATTATCAAATCTAAAGCTTAGTTTTGATGGATATAAGATTCTTGGTTGGCATCCATTTCTTTCAGAGCTTGGTATATGTAGTTCCAAGGTCTTCTGGCTTTGAGGGTCTGGGTTGAATAATCTGCTGAGATACAAATTGGTCTCCCCCTATATGTGAACTGATTCCTCTCTCTTGTGACTTTTAAGATTCTATCCTTATTCTGTATGCTCAGCATTTTCATTATAATGTGCCTTGGTGTAGATATGTTGTAATTTTTTTACATTTGGTGTCCTATAAGCTTCTTGTATTTGTTTTTCCAATTTGTTCTTCATGCTTGGTAATTTTTTTTATATTATCTCATTGAAGAGACTGTGCATTCCTTTGGTTTGAAATTCTGTGCCTTCCTCTATCCCAATAGCTCTTATATTTGATCTTTTGATGCTATTCCATAATTCTTGGATAGTCTGTTCATGGTTTCTTACTACTTTAATTGTGTTACCAACTTTATTTTCCAGATGACAAAGTATACTTTGTCATCATTATCTTATGTTCTTTCTTCCAAGTGATATGGTTTGTTGGTTATGCTTTCTATTGAGTTTTTTATTTGATTTATTATATCCTTCATTTCAAGGATTTCTGACTTTTTTTTCAGAGTCTCTCTCTCTTGAAGTAATCTTTTGCTACCTGTATTTGCTCTCTTACCTCTTTGTTGGAGTGATCAATTTTTGCCTGTAATTGCTCATTTAGGTCATTCTTTAATTCACAGATAATTTTAATTATGAACCTTCTGAAGTTCTTCTCTGACATTTCATCAACTTTTCTGTTCATGGGTTCTTTTATTATAGTATCCTGGTTTGTTTGGGGAACTTTCCTCCCTTGTTTCTTCATGTTGTCTATGTGTCTTCCTTTCTTGCAGTGTGTATCTGAGATATTACAGTTTCTTCCTTATATTCTTGTAGTACCCGTACAGATTGTCTGTACCTCTCCTTGATGTTGAGCTTCTAGACCCTGTTAGTGTCCTTCAATGTATGCTACAAAATCTAAAGGTGGTGGTGGCAATAGCCGAGGTAACTCAAGATAATAGTTAAGGTGCCCCAAGATGGAAGCAATCTGTTACATAGATGGGACTGAAAGGGTGGGTCTCACAGTCCCTTTTGGATGCCTGCTCTGAGATGCAGCTGCTTCTAGGCCCTGTCTGTTGTCAAAAATTTAGGGGCTACAGCATGAAGAAGGCTATGGTGATGACAGCTGTATCCCAAGATGGGAGTGGGTTAGGCTTAGGCTCCCAGATGTGGGAGAGTTGGCAGCAAACTCAGACCTACCCTTTACCTGGGTCCTGAGCAAGTAAGTATGGTCAGATCTGGGCTGGGCCTGGGCTCCCCTGGTAGTCTGCTGGTTGGAAGAGGTGGTCCTGTGCCAGAGGCTAGGCTTCCACGGGTGTCTCCCCAGCACCATTTTTTGAAGAGGCTATCTTTTCTCCAATGTATGTTTTGGGTGCCTTTAAAAAATTTGTTCTTTTTAGATATACATGACAGTAGAGTGTATTTTGACATATTATACATACATGGAATATAATTTCCCATTCTTGTGGTTGTGCATGATGTGGAGTTACACTAGTCATGTATTCATATTTGAACATAGGAGAGTTATGTCCAATTCATTCTACTGTCTATTCACATCATTCCCTCCCTTCCCTCATTTCCCTTTGTCCAATCCAATGAACTTCTATTCCCACTCCTCCACCCCCACTCCCATTGTGTGTCAGCATCCATATATCAGAGAGAACATTTGGCCTTTGGTCTATTAGCATTGGCTTATTTCACTTAGCATGATTGTCTCCAGTTTGGGGTACCTTTGTCTAATATGAGATAACTGTATTTATGTGCATTTATCTCTGTGTCTTGTATTCTATTCCATTAGTCTTCATGCCTGTTTTGGTGCCAATATCATGCTGCTTTTATTACATAGAATTAAGATATATTTTTAAATGAATAACTATAAAGTGAATATTCATGTAACTACCACTCAAATCAAGAATTATTCCCTTGATAGTTAACCATCATGATGCTGTCCAATTACAACCCCATCGTTAGTCCTCAAATTACATTTCCAACATTATATCTTATAATATTTAATTGTCACATCTCCTATGTTCACTTAGAATATTTTTTTTTCTTTTTTGAAAACATGTAAATAGGTTATAAATTTACTTGCTCAACATTATTACTGTAAGTTTCATCCACATGGCAACTAGATAAGGCCACACTTATTTTCATTGCTTAGTACTACATGACTCCATTATATGAATACACTGCAATTTTTCTGGATCCACTCTACCATCGGTGGCATTCCCCTCCCCTAAGCCCCAACATATTTTTGCTGTTATGAAAAATAGTGCTGTGGAAATTCTCATATTTGTGTCCTGTTAACCAGGAATAAAATTGCAAAATATAAAGCTTAAATATCTTTCTGTAACACAATCTTCTGCAGAATGTTTTTGCCAATCTGTATTTCCTCCAGCAACCACAGAAATTGCTGTTGTCCTGCATCTTACCAACACTTGGAACTGGAACACTATATCCTGTCTAATGCTAAAAAAAATCTTTAGCCATTCTTGTGAATATTATTTTATAAAATGATGGTCTATTGTTATGGTTTTTATTTAAGTTTTCTTCTTATTAATGAGGCCAAGCATATTTCCATATTTCTAAGTCATATAGAATCTCTGAAATTAAATTATTGTTATCTTCTCCATTTTTTTCTTTTGAATTTGTAGTCTTTTTCTTATTTATGTAAGATAATGTGTGGTATAAACCTTTGTAAATTATATACAAGATTCTACTTATTTAATGTTCAAAAAGTTATCAATTCATGACTCTATGCTACTTTTCATTAAATTCACCCTGTTTAATTGTTTTCTATTTCTTCTTGCATCTCTGGTCTTCCTTCCCATTTTTATTATTATCAAAAATAAAACCTTTACATTTTTCTTAAATTCAAATCTTCCAGTAACAAATTTTTGTTGATGATGATGATGATGATGTAATGATTTATTATTTCTCTCTTGATTACTGAAAGATAATTTCATGGATATAAAATTATAAACTGACAGTTTTTTTCTTTAAGAACCATGGAATTATTATTCCACTGATTTCTGTATTTTATTGTTGCTATTAGGAAGTCAGTTGAACTCTGTCTTTAAGGAGCTATCTTCTTAGAAGATCATATGTTTTACTTACTATACACCTTGATGTGTATGGGTTTGATTTTCTCTTCATTTATCATGATTAGCATTCATAAATCTTCCTGTATCTCTGGACTGGTGTCTTCATCACTTCTGGAAGATTCTCAATTATTTATTTAAGTATTAGCTATGTCACCATTTTCTCCTCTCACTTCTGGGACTCTTAAATCTAGCTATGCTTGTCTTTTATGTTTTGCTTTTTTAAATATATTTCCATTTTATATTTATTTCTCATTTTTAATTTTTTTTGCTGTTTCAAATATATTTCCCTTTTATATTTATGTCTCATTTTTAAAAATTTTTGTATCTCTGGATACTTTATTCTGACCTAGGTTCCAGTTCTCTAATTGTCTTTTTATCTGTGTTTAATCTATTTACAAACCCGTCCATCGTGTTTTTAATTCCATTTATTGTTTTGTCCACTTTTCTACTTGATTTTTGTGTGGGGGGGTATAATTTATTTTGTAGAATTGTGTAATTTTTGCACTAATTCTTCATCAGTTATGCAACTTACAAATATCTTCTTCCAGTTTGAAACTTCTTTTTTCACCAATTATAATATCTTTGATATTTAAAAATCATTAATATTATTATAGTCAAATTCACAATTTTTTATATTTGACTTTTTTTTATTTTGTCTAGAAAATATTTTCTTATTCTAATATTTTAGTTACATTTAAATGAAATTTCCCCTAAGAATTTTTTAAAAATCCTCATTTAAGCTACTAATTTCATAAGAATTGCATTTTTATATGGTAAGATACATGCATAAAATATTACTTGTTTCTTTGCCAATGCCAGTTATTGAACAAAGCCTTTGCCTACTCAGGGATCTGACTTGATACTACTGTGAATAGGTCTTGTTTTTTCTTTCTATCTTATCAATTTATCTATATTTTCATTAGTAATAAATGTTTTTATTGCTGAAGATCTTATGGTGAGACTTCTATCCTTTCTTTATTCCTTTCATTTTCTACAACAGCTGACAAGCTTTTCTTGGGCATTATCTTTCATATAACTATTATAATAGCTTTATTGTGTACTATTAAAAAAATGTAGAAATGTGATGTGAATCTGACTGAAACTTTAGAATTCAGAATTGATTTCTTTATGCTACACTCTTTGCAAGTCTAATAGTACTGTGGCTATCCATTTATTTAGCTTTCATGTATTGTCTCTTAATAATATGGGGTGGTTTTATAGGTAGAGAGCATATGCATACAATTATGTACGTAAATGTATGTGTGTATATATGATATAGAAAAACCTAATTGACTTTTGTATATTAATACACATACATTTCTCTATCATTTTTTATTTTTCTGTAGTAGTATTAGGTGCTTCAGTGTAAATTATCAAATAAACATTCCAAATAAAGGCAGTTCATTTACTTCTTTTCAGTCCTATGTGTATAATTAATTTAATTTCTTATGACATTTACTTTACCTATATATATGATGTCTTCTTCATTCAATTTATAAGCCATTTTTGTCTTTTCTTTTTTCTCCATTTGTTTTATCATTTTTGCCTGTAACATTAGGTTATTTTTCAAAGAAGCAACTTTTGACTTTGTTGATCTTATCTGAGTTTATTCTAATGTTAGTGTCCAAAACTATACATTTCCCCTAAAGAAATGTTATTATTTTATCCAATGGCATTTATGTTTAATATTTTCAACACAATTTATTTCTAAGAATAATTTTTAAAAATATTTTAATTTCATCTTAACCTGCAAAATTTTTATCAGTTAATTTTTAACTAAGAAGAAAGTTTTTATTTATTTTATGATTTTTAACTTATAAATTAAATATATTCAGGTCACAGATCATAATATGTACAGTAACATTTTTGTAATGTATTGAAGTGTTTTTTTATCAACTTATTATCATTTTAAAGTATTTTTGTGTCCTTGAAAATATCAAGTTTTCTATATGTTGATTATAGGATTAATAAATATAAAACTATTGTGTTCAAAATACTTGATGATTTTTTTTACTGCTTGATCTGTCAAAAACTGGGAGAGACTTGTTGAAATTACTCATGACATTGGCAGATTTAATTTCTCCCTCTGACTTTGTCTATTTTTGCTTTATATGTTTAGAAAACATTATATGAAGTTCACATTTGTTTTAAAATGTTATATCTTTTGAAATCTTAGATTACATAGTAAACTTTTTCATACTTATTAATTTATTTATTGTTTCTATGACACTACCTTGATTTGTATTTTCTCACATCAATGATTGCTTAGGCCTGAGGTATAGACTCGGCCCCTGGAATTAGGTAGTTTGTGTTAGCATCACCTAATCACATGGGTTAGTAATGAAAGATGGATGTTTTCCAAGAGGAAATTAGGGTTCTAGTAAATGCACTAAACAAGTTCAACAACCTCTAAAACTAAGCCAGTCATCTTTTTCCCATCTTTGTCACCACATATTTTTTAACCAGGGCCACTCCTTCTTTGGAATTGGAGACTATATTTAAATGCTACTTGGCCTATACAACTTTTATCGCTGGGTCTGCACTGAAGTGGGAGGATCTGAGGCGAGTTGCGGTAAGATTTTGTTCTTTTCCTTCTTGTTTCCCTAAACCACAACATTTAAGATAATAAGTGTACACTGCTACTTCAACAGCTATTATTCCAGATACTTACATTTAATCATTTCACTAAGTTATCTAGGATAGTTTTACAAGTTTCTGAGATCTGAAAAAGTTATGAATAGCAAAAGTGTTCTATCTTACCACCCACGGAGGATTCTTACCAGAAGACAGATTAGTAAAGGTTGAATGTTTTATCTGATATGCAGAAGCTAATCCAAAATAAGCTGGGGGTGGGATAAAGAACAGAATACAAGAAATATCAGTGGAATAGACAAAGAGGAGTGAAAGAAAGGGAGGAGAGATGGGATGAGGAAAGACAGTTGAATGAATGTAACCTAATTTTCTCATGCACATACATAAACATACCATAATGAATCTCAGCATCACGTACACACACAAGACACTAATTTAAAAAAAAAAAACTATAAGTAAGTAAATGTCAAAAACATCAGTAGGACAGAGGGAAGGGAACAGCGGGCAGAAGGAAAGAAGGGGATGTGCTGGGGACTGAATAAGAACAAATTATATTCCATGCTTTTATAATTATGTCAAAATGAATCCTACTGTCATGTATAACTCAAAAGAACCAATAAAGAAAACAAAAGAATCTATCAACTTTAACCAACTTCTCCAAAGCATCCTAATACACTTTCTTATAGAAGCATGAAGGAAAAAAGCAGAAACCCCATTAAGATAGTGACCATAAGTAAGGAGCAATAGCTGACCCTTTAATTAGGTTTGGTTTTAGGTAAAAGCCAGCTTCCTAATATGTTCTAAGTTTCATAGACATGATAAACCAACACATTTCAGTTTAAAGCAAAACAAGTATAAACACTTGAATCAGAAAAATGACAGACACCATGTAACCTTTATCTCTCTTACCATTCCATATTATAAGCACCATTTTCAATAATTTCCTAGAATCTTAAGATTTCCATCTCAGCTGTCTTAAAAGGTAAATAAATATACAAGCAGTTGCTGGAAAGGTCTTACTGCTCATCACAAGACATAAAACAATGGTGATGATGGCAGGAAAAGCACAGCTTTGTACTTAACCCACTTCATCAACCTTACATCTGCATTAGAGACCCTGTGGTCTGGTCCATCAACTGGAGTTCTCTTACATCTGCAGCATTTGTGTGATCCTGATATAAAGGCAGCCTTATTAAAATTCTTTCTCAAGTGTGTTCTCTTTCTCATTGGCAAATTTATGATTACAATATAAAAAAGTGGGGAGGGGAGCAGTAGAATATTTCCCACATAATTAACAAGACAGTTGCTGTTTAATCTTGAAGAGTAGGTGGAGTCTGCGGAAGCATGCCTGATTATAGCCAACCCCTTGTGCAGTGATTTACATGCTGAAGACACTTCAAATATTATGAGGTAAGAAGCTGGCATTATGTTCCAATGCTGATATTTGTTCTACCTCTATTAAAACAAATTGCAGGGCACAGGACTAAACAGGATTTTATATATATATATATCGGGGATTGGACCTACAGGAGCACTTAACAACTCAGCAATATCTCCAATCCCTTTTTATTTTATTATTTAGAGACAGAGCCTCCCTGAGTTGCTGAGACTGGCCTTGAACTCTCCAGCCCCCTGAATAGGCTGTCCTGTGCCTGGTACTTCACATGATTATTAGCTATCCGAATTTAAAAAGCAAGCATACAAATAACTGATTACTGTTTAGATAGCACTGTTATGATACAGAGTCTCTCCTCCTCAAAAGCAAATTCCCATTTATGAATACTATTAATACACTTTATATATTAGGACTTCCCTTCAGTTCAGTGTGATGTGCTTGTGAATATTGACAAATATTTTTAGGATGCATAGAGTGTTTCCATCTTTTCACTATGAGCTTATATGAGATGAGGAGGAACTTGACTTGTGCTGGCAGAGATTCAACTGATTGTGAGGGCAATGGTATAGTGCCTAATCCACATGCACTTCCAGTCCCCAAAGCAAAATAAATATACATAGCTGAAGATGCCTCTGCACATAGCAATAAAAAGCTGAGAACTTGCACCATGCATAATACACTGCATATAAAATAAATCTTAGTTTCCTAATTCATAAAATGAGAAAGTTGAAGTAGACGTTCTATGAGCTATTCAAACTATAAATAGCAAATAAATCTGTTTTTTTTCTGTAATTACTGTGTTTGGGTTTAAATGCTAAAGGATGTGTTTATTTTCTCCCAAGAACTTGTTCCAGAAGACCATAGTCTTCTCTTTCCAAGTACTGTCATTTTTATAGATTTGATTTACTTAGCCACCCAAATAAGGCACTCTTCTGTGCATGTTATTAAATAGAACAAATTTAGGAAATAACAGAACACTGAATTTTGTAATATACTAAGTTTTCCTAAACTACCCACCTGACATTTTAACTTATTTGAATTATAATTCAGAGTCAATATGACAGATCACTAATGAGAGTAATTGTGGCTTTTGCAGGGTGCTCTCTATCAAAAACTATTACCCAAAGACTAGAGTCATCATACAAATCCTTCAGTCCCATAACAAGGTAAAGTGTCACCCCTGAATGCTCAACCTCTTCCTGCTGGGTCTGTGAGACTACGTGAACCCTATTACCATCTAATGGATCTACAAATTAGAAAATATTTACCAATCATAGGTGAAATTTGGTGTATGATTAAGAATGTTGATCACTTAAAGATGTCAATGGGAATCAGAATTACCTTAAGCCATCTGACCTAATTTTGCAACTCCAGCTATTTTTGTCTTGAAAAGTAAGAGCAATTAAACACTAACCACTTTTCCAATTATTCTTATAATTCCTTGACCTGAGCACCACATTTATTCCCAAGAATGAAGAGTAAATGATTTCAAGGAAAATTAAATAAAATCTGCCAAGAGCTTTATTGAGGTATGTGTGTATTCTTAATGCTTGACCTACTTTCTACCATGAAACAGGATTTCCTGCCAAAGATTCCCAGCTGGAACTGGAGTACTGGAGACAACATCATCTGTTTTGCTGAATTAAAGCTTGGATTTATGGCTCAAGGCTGTCTGGTGCCAGGCTTGTGTACCTTTCTAACGTCTTTATTTGTTGAGCAAAACAAAAAGGTAACTTTATAAATTGATGTTGAATCTTGGCTCCTTTCCCATGTCCCACATATTAGGATCACAAATAGAAAAAAAAATTTTGAGGAAAGCAAGAAGTAAGTCCCCAATAAAGGAGATTTGATTTCTGCTTGAGCTGAGAAGAGATTGAGAGATCTAGACTGAAGTTCCAGGTTCTTCTTTGGTCTTAAAGAAGTCACTTGTCTTATTTCTGTAGTATTTATTTGCAAACAGAAATCTTAATTCTTCTTCCCTACATTTCAGAATGTTATCAATGTAAATACATTCAAAACTTTGGAAGCACATTGAGTTATGGAAGGTAGAAAAATAAATATCCTATTACTAGCAGAGAAGTCATATTTAAATTTAAATAAAATACGAATAATATAATAATTTATGTTAATAAAATATATATGATACAAATAATAACTAAAATCTAATTTTCCAGATTATTTTGGGAAAGTCCCTGCAGTAGTAAAAACAATAATCACTGATGAGTACTTACTGTGTGTGTTGTTTCCCCTCAGGGATATGTTAATGTATATCCTAGCAGTGGATTGTGAAGCTAACTAAGTTGATTGTATAGTTAATTAGTGAAAAGGAGACCAAGAATTCCTGGATCCACAATCTTGCCATTATGCCCTTTGCCTCTACTATTGGGTATCCACCCATGGTCTTCCACATCATGCCTTTGATATCTTTTCCTGAGACAAAGTAAGAGCCTAAGAGGGACTGTTGGGATGAATTTCTACGGCACAAAGTGTTGTCATCTGTTATAGTTTATATATGAGGTATCTCCCCAAAACTCATGTGTGTGACGATGCAAGTATGTTCAGAGGTGAAATGATTAGATTTTTATAGTTGTAAACTAATCAGTGGATTAATCCATTAATAATATATTAATGGTAACTGCAGGCAGGTAGGTCACTAGAAGGCGTGCCTTTGGGGTTTATATTTTATCTCCAGTGAGGGAAGCCCCCTCTCTCTTTGCTTCCTGGTTTCCATGTCCTGAGCTGCTTTCTTCCACCATGCCAATTGGCCAAGATGCTCTGACTCACCTTGGGCCCAGAGCAATGGAGTCAGTACACCAAGGACTGAACCTCCGAAACCATGAACCAAAATAAACTTTTCCTCCTCTAAGTTGTTCTTCTCATTCCCTTTGGACACTTTGGAAAGCTGACTTAAATATCATCCAAATGCCATTCTGATGCAATGCTCCAAGAGAAGAGTTCAAACCCTCGACTGGGCCTGGTATTCCAGAAGCCTTCCTGAGAGTGACTTTTCAGTCCATTTAATTCTGAATTCAGATCTGCTATTATGTATACCCCATTTCCTTCTTGGCCACCTTTTGGGAATTATTTCCTCTGTTAAATACAGATTTTTGCATCTTTTCCTATTCTTTCCCAGTGCTATTAAGGAAAAGCAAAAAAAGGTAAAAGATCCAATAACTAGCAAAATGCTAACTGAAACAAATATTCTGAAATTCCTTCTATAAACATAAACAAATCTAATATACAGACAAAAAGAGATAACCACCTGGCAAAGTGGCACAAACCCAGCAATTCAGCAGGCTAAGGCAGGAGGATGACAAGTTTGAGGACAACTTCATCAATTTATCAAGGCTTTCAACAACTTAGCAATATGCTGTTTCAAAATTTAAAAATAAATTAAGAAAGAAAAATGGTAGGAGATGAAATTCAGTGAAAAAGCACCCTGGGTTCAAGCCCTAGTAGTATTTAGAAAGGGTGGGTAGATGCCCATTAGGACAGAGATGACCATCAGGCAGTAGGAAATAAGCTTTGATAAATATATATATATATATATATATATATATATATATATATATATATATAGACACACACAGACACACACACACATATGTATATACACATACACACACTAAGTATGTATATTATGCATATATATAAAATATGTGTATATATGTGTGTGTATATATATATGCACAAACACATATATATACACATACAAACATGTATGTATGTATATTATACATATTATATATATATATATATATATATAAAATAAAGTCTGAAACTCCTTCAAAAATTCAAAAATCCTAAACTGGACAGAATCAGGGCAAGATTTAAAGCTATACTCTACCCTGGTGCTTTAGAGTCTATAACACACCCATTGACTTTGGTTTAGTACCAGGACTTCAAAGTTTTATGTCGCATTTTTCTCAAATTAGGTACATACTTTCCCTGTCAGTTTTTCCATCAATAAAATGAGGATCATTAATTTCACAATCTCAGTTTTCCAAATATTAATGTCTATAAAACTTATGAGTACTCAGATTAGAAGACATTAAACCAATCCCATGTGTTTTAATTATATGTTTAATATTGTGAGAAATTGTAGTCTGAAAACTGTTTCTAGTTGGTTACAGGTTCAGAGCCTTGAACTCATGGATTCTTCTATCCAGAATCCTATTGCTCTCCTCCCTGATCTCTTAACTCAGGAAGTTTTCTCCATCTCCATGGTTGTTATTTTTACCTTCTTACAAAAATTGAAACGGTAAAAGATTGGAAGCACCAAGCCAACTTCATTGGTAATTTAGACTTAAGTGGTGGTGTGAACTGCCAAATGAGGGAAGCCCTCCTTAGGAGGGGAATTGAAGAGATTGGAAAATGGGAAGAGTCAGCTGAATCTTGGTGTGGAGGAAGGGGGTCAGGGCAAGGTGCTGAGTTATTTGAAATAAGTAGTCCTTCTTAGCAAGCCAGTTTTAAAACCACAAGATGACCATCTGAGGAGAATTTCTGAAGGGGCCATTACTCTCCACAGTGAGAATGCTCTGCTGTTCTTTACTGATCTTTCTTTTATTTCAGTTGAACTCCCCCCCCCACCGCCCAATGCTTTTCCTTTCTCAAATGAATCTGACCTAACTTTCTTATCTACATATAAGAATGTGCCACAGTGAATCTCACCATCCTGTATATCCACAAGATACTAATTAGATAGATAGATAGATAGATAGATAGATAGATAGATAGATAGATAGATAGATAGATAGCAAAAAGATCAGGAGAGCAGAGGGAGGAGGGTAGGGTAAAGGGAAGTACTGGTGACTGAATTAGAGCAAGGTCTATTCCATGCTTTTATAATTACATCAAAATGAATTCTAAAGTTATGTAACAAAAAGAGTCAATTTAAAAAATTGAGAAAATGCTCCAGAGTCTATAGAAAATTCAGATTCTCATCTGAGACTCTGGGTTGTAAGGGACTTGTTGTGCTGTATCTATGAGAACAGTGTGGTGGCAATTCTCATGTCAGCAAGTGGCAAGGATGAAGAAGGGTCTTACGCCAAGTCCAGGAGGAGTTACTCAACAACCTCCCTTCAGTCTACATTCAGCCTTTATTAAGACATATCTTCCCTTTCACCTCTCCCAATTGTCTAGAAGTCTACTACTACCTTTGATTTTTACATTATTATTGCCATTCATCAAATTGTATCTTTGAACTCATCTGAATCAATAAAGGATTCTTATTCTGGGTAGAAGGCATGATTATTTTTCTTTGTAGTATCTGGTTCATCAGCAGAAAACCAAGATGTTTCAAAACTCGTTCTAAACAATCACCTCCGGAGAGAGAAAACTTAGATTCTTCATTATTGCTCCCATCTTATCATTGTCACTAACTCAAAAACACAGACCACTGTGCTGAAATTAGGAGTGGACCAGAGAGAAGAATTCTAATCCTCAATCAGAGGCTCAAATGCTGTTGTAGATAGGTTTTTTTTTAATTGTTGTTGTTTTTGTCTGTTTGTTTGTTATGTTTTTGCTGTGTCCAAAATACTGGGCAAGAACAACTTAGAGGGGGAAAAGTTTATTTGGGGTTTACAGTCTCAGAGATCTCAGTTCATTTTTGCCCAGCTCCATTACTCTGGGCCTAAGGTGATGCAGCACATCATGGACGGATGGGCCCAGCAGAAGAAAACTGCTCAGCTCCTGGAGAGATCAGAAAACACAGAGAGATGGGGATATAGGAGTCATAAGAAAGATGCACCCTTCCAGGGCACCCCCGCCCAGTGATTCATCTTTTCCAGTCATGCCCCGCCTGCCTACAGTGACCAGCCCATCATTCAAACTAGGATGTACTCATTAGGTTATAGCTCCCAAGATCTAATCATTTCACCTCTGAATATTCTTGCATTAACAGAAGCTTTGAGGAGGGACTTCTCATTCACAAACCATAACAGGTCACTGTCTGGGAAGGAAATTAGTCATGGTGTATCTTCCTCCTTCTGAACTTTTTAGTAAAAATTGTTTCTGTTCTTTCTTTAACATTTGTCTGATTGTACTTTACAATATATCTCCTTTCTGTGGAAACTGGTTTGCTGCTTAGAAATATATTCAACCTGTATACACACCTTCCATGGGACATGATTGTGTGTTACAGATTTCTCCGAAACAGACCTGGCAAAAATATTTCTTGAATAGCCTGAAGAACAAAATCCTGACTCAACGTCTCTCTGATGACTTTGCTGGAATGAGTTTTCCGGAGGTTTCCCGGTAAGTTAAGTGAAATACTTTCCCACACTCTTCCCACCACAGCATTCTTTCAACACTGTTCATGGAGGGTTCACTGTAGGCCAGAGTCCGTGACAAACCCTGAAAATATAAGAATGAATAACTTGGAGTCCCTGCAAGGATATGATGCATGAGGGATAGTTTTGTGTCAGTCCTAGTTGGTACACTGGCTCAGTGTGCCTTCAGGAGGATTGGAAAACTGCTTTTCTCCCCAGCATGGAACACAGGGTTAGTCATAGCCTTATAAACTGGCACCCTGCTTATCTCTCTGTCCTCTCACAACTCTTTGTCTTCCTTCCTAGGCTCTGCTTTGTGAAGATGAACCTTATGCTGATAGCCATCGAATACAAGTCCCTCTTTCAGAGTGGTTACTGGTACCAATAAGGCTTCTTCCCGTTTTTGTTGTTGTTGTTGTTGTTGTTGTTGTTGTTTGTGTTTTTGTTTGAGAAAAAGCTTTATGATTAAGAATTTCTTAAAGATAGAAACATAACTAAGCTTTTGGCCATAAAAAATATAAAGATATATATAGAGATATAAAAATATATAGAGAGACATAACTAAGCCAGTCTCTTGGGCACCCAACCCAGGGTCCCATTGCTGTGATGCTCTTGGTGCTGTCTTGAATTATGGGTTAGAATGGTTTTCCTAGTAGCTAACCATTTTGTTTTTGTTCCTAGTACCCTGCCATGGTTCTGCCTTATGAGCAGGAGAGAGTAGAAATGGTCAAGTCTCAGAGTTGTTCCTTTTAACAACATTATCAGATCTTGAAAGTCTTGACCATAAATCAATACCATGAAATAGTATTTGGAATAAACATACTCCCATGAACTCTAGCCTTAGAAAATAAGATGCAACATCTCATAAAATGGGAACTTGACTTTTCTACTGAACAAAATCTGCTGTTGGTTGATAAGGTTGATGAAAGAAAAAGGTAACATCGCCAGACCATTCTCATTTTTTGAGAAACTGTAAGTGGATAATATGAGAAGTTGTCATGTAATAAATAATAAAATTCAGGATGAACTGAAGTACATAAACATAAATGAGAGAAGTAAGAAGGAAAGTGAATCAACTATAGTAATATGGAGATAAAAATGCTAAAATATAAAGTGGTGACTAAGTGGTATGGAGAATTAAATCAAGCCAAATTAAAATCAGAACACTAAACTCCTACTATGATTTGTTAGCCCTGTGGCCTTTGAGAAGTATTCATTTTTTGTAGATTGAAGAAGGCAAGTTAATGAATCTCTAAGACCCCTGCCAGCTCCAAAATTGGTATTACAAGAAATCCTAGAATTATACGAAACATTAGAAATTAAGTAATTCAGATACACCGTGAAGGAGTTATTTTGCATAAATGGCTTGAAAGAAGAAAAGAACTCTCTCAATAGGGAAGTTGCAGAAGGTAGCTGGGCAAAAGAAATCAGTGGGGTACCATCAGTTGGATTCATTAGGAAGAGAATAACCTATTGTTTGATCCGCCAAATCTATTTAACAGTTTTGTCGTGCTCAAGAAGATCTCAATTTCAACAGAATTTCACTATTTCAAGAAAATTTCACAATTTAAACCTATGTATCTAAACATCTGCAGAAATGGGACTTTCTACCAGAAACAGGTCCTCATTAAAAGAATAGTGTCAGAATATTTAACCAGGCAGTTTGGGTTTCTGACTGGCAAAAACTTTATCAAGTTTTGGTAACATCCTTGGCCTTCAAGAACCTGAGCTATGCATCAAAATTATTTTCAAAATTCAAAGGACAAAGAGATTCCCAAATCCCTTATCTGACTACAAAATCAAAGTTTTGGTAACATCCTTGGCCTTCAAGAACCTGAGCTATGCATCAAAATTATTTTCAAAATTCAAAGGACAAAGAGATTACCAAATCCCTTATCTGACTACAAAATCAAAATCTCCGGTGGTGGGACCTTAGACATTTTTAAAATCTCTATAATTTCTCCAGTTTATTCACCAGCCTCTGGAAATTGGCCTTTGGACCACATGCTGTTCGTATCATTTCCAACTCTAACACTCTAGGTTTCTTTAAGCTTTATTAAAATGACGGTTAGGACATTACAAACCAGAAACATGAATGTTTCGCAGGCAGCCAATTTCCACATGGATTAAAGAGGTCCTGGTGCTGTTTACCTCCACTACACATCTACCTTAATGGAAAAAGGACCTGCTCCAATAGATTTGACTTTAGTTTCTCATTGGAAAGTCAAGTGAATCAAAAGGATTAAATCCTGGCATGGGGAATGTATTGATTATAGTAATCTCTCACATGGCTGCTGTTTCATGATCATAGGTATTTTATATACACTCATTCTCATGTCCTCTAACCATGCAGTGCAATGTGTGTAATTATTAGCTCCATTTTGTGGCTGTTCAGAAAGATTAATTAACTTTTCCAAGTTCACACAACTCTCAAGTGGCAAAGCCAGGTTCTGAATGCATACAATCTGGCTCCAGGGACTATGCTTCTGATCACCATTCTGTACTAAATCCACCTCAGTCACTATTGGTAGAAAGAAGACTAGACATCTCAATAGCTGGGCCTCAGGCCAGTGTATTGAAATACCAGGGGAAACCTATCTTTTGTCCTCATTCATTTTCACTTATAACTGATTCACTTAAATGTGCTCTAAAATTTGCAAATGCCCTGGACTATCATAAGGCATTGTCTTAGGGAATAATTTGTCACCTGCTAAGAGATTGTTTGATCTGACCCTAGTCGGGCAATGTAATGAGTTTGTTCCAGTGGCAAATATTCTGTAATAGAGAAACTGGCCATGTAGGGAAGATCAAGCAATAACTCTGGTTTGGAAAGGTCCAAAAAAAGTTTACCTCTTTTCTCAAATTGTGACAATACCTTTGTAGCTAGATATTTAACATGAGTTCAGAGAACCCTCCCACCCATAGCATCCAGACAAAGAGGGAGAAATATGAGAAACTCAATAACATAAATGCTGTGACTCTACTTTGTGTACAACCAGAGATATGAAAAATTGTGCTATATATGTGTAATATGAATTGTAATGCATTCTACTGTCATACATAACAAATTAGAATAAATAAAAAATGTTAAAATAAAAAAAACTATAATAGAATACTGTGGCAAGCAGTATCATAGATACAAATTTATAAGACAAAATTTCCATATAAGCAATAAGAAAATAGAGAATCAAATTGTCTAAGTAATGTAGAATAGGCATAATTCGAATGGTTCCTACTCTCAAAAACCTTGCAAACAAAATAGAAAAAGAAGAAGAAGTAAAAAAAATGTTTAACTTCAAAAGATGCATGGATGAATAAACAGAACTTTTGAAACCAGCTGGTTAATTAGATATAATTCCATTTTAAAGATGTGTGGCCTGTGGATGAAAAACCCTAGCATCACCGTAAGACGAGCAGCTATGAGGTCCTGATTTATTTGCAGTTTGATAGCCATGTCAACATAGCATCATGTGTCTGAATGGGTTGGACCATCTTAGATTCATGACACAACCCAGGAGGAACTTCTCTTCAGTATGGCTGTGTATGCAGCTTAATAGTCAGGTAGTTGCATGGTCCCCTCAGCATATTTAGTAGCAGTCAAACAAAGGACTGCATTTAGTCACATTCACATTTTCCAATATGTTTGGCAGAAAAAGAAGATTGAGTCCTGTTAACTCAGAAACTTAGGAAGTCCCTTGGTAATGACAGAATGAAATACCACAGAAAATCATCCTCAGACATCAGAGGGAAAAGTTATTGTATTTGTGTTTTCCATTTTCAGTGGTCTGATACTAAATCCACCTGCACAAATTAAGCTACGGAAGAATACATTAGGATTCTTTATTGCTGAATCTCCAAAAGAAGTCAAAAGGTAATTTTTTTTTATTACCTTATGGGGATGGGCGGTGCCTAAAGCAAATACAATATAATGAGGCAGGCTGAATCAGTACACCATAGCTTCCTAGTGTGAAGCCTCACATAAGTCATTCTTGATTTGCTTTCATTGTCCAGAGCCTTATTTTACTGTGCCACCTGTCACAGTGATGTGTATAATCCTGAGCTAATTGAAAAATGTGACTGCAAAAGTAAGAGCCGACATCACCTCTCAGGTAATCGAACTTTATATTTAGCTGCCCTTAGCCCAGCTTTTAACGTTCTGGCCAAGGAAAGAGAAGAGGGTTCCATCAACTAAAAGACAATTCCCCTTTAAATTTGGCCAAGATGAGTCATACTTTTTCCCACTGGGTGTCCAAAACCTAAGATTTAGTCTAACTCAACTGCCCTAAGGACAAATGAGTTCCAAAAGATATTAAGTAATGTCCAAAGTCACCTAACTAGTTAGTGGCATCACCAAACTCAGTTCCAAACATGCGGACTTTGAATCCATTCCTTTTTCACTCTTTCACACTGGTCTTCCAACTTTGGCCTGATAATTCATGCTGTATTTTACTGTTTTCTTGGTCATGAGGATGTCACCTCCTGACTGTTCCTTGTGAATTCTGTTTCCATAACAGATGGCAGGCAGTTTAAAGTTTATTCATTTTGACACAGTGGCAAGGGAATGTAACTTTCTCTATTTTTCTCCAGGGCTTAGCAACAACCATTTTCACTTAAATGCAGGAAAAGGAAAATTAATCTTAAGTAGTTATGATAGCTTAGTCTCTTCTGGTTTAAAAGTTAGTTTCTTCCAGGTGCATTCAGATTCTTTGGGTAAAATCTCAGTGTTCCAGAATTTAAACTCAGTCAACTTAAAATGTAAATTTTCTAAGAGGGATGTTTCTTATTCCTAAGATTATTATTCTCTCCTTATCTTCAGAATGCTACTTAAACACAGAAATAAACTTGCTTAGCATCATGATTGTTCCTATAGCAAACAGCAAATACAAATTCCTCCTGAGGCATGCAGTTCCTTGTCCCCTTTGGTCTGTAATTGTCACCCTCTGTGACCCTCACATTGGCAATCAATAAATCTGTTCCATTTAGTTTGCAGTCATTTATTGTGGAAACCCATTGTCCTTGTCATAGTCTCTAGTCTTGAGGTCTGTGAAACCCTCCTTTTCCATAATTCCAGTCTCTTTGCATTCTCTATGTTACTTTGGTCCCTCTGCTGTTTGGGATTTTTTTCAATCTCCCCATGTGTGTTACTCAGCTTTCCATCACTGTGACAATGAGCCTGAGAAAAATAACTTAAAGGAAGAAAAGATTCATCTTGGCCCACAGTTTCAGAGGTTTTCGTCCATAGTCACTTGGCCTTATACCTTGGGCTTCAGATGAGGCAGAACAGCATGGCAAGGAGTGTGGGGTAGCACAAAGCTGCTCAACTCAGGGTGACAGGGGAAGAAGAGAGAAGGAGAGAAGAGACCAGATATCCCTGTCTGGGGCTTGCACCCAATGGCCTATGTTTTTCAACTGTGTCATCAGCTGGGGAACAAGTCTTCAACACATGAGCCTTTGGGTCACATTCCAGTCCAAAACCATAACAGCCTGCATACATGTCTGACAGGTTGTGGGATCCTAGGTGGGTGCCCTCCTAAGACTTCTCTCTGCTTGCACACCCACACTGCCCTGCCTCTTCCTGTGTAGTCTAGTGGCATTATTACTTCACATGTTTCCAGGTAGTCTACCAAGAGAACGGTGAAAGGGAAACTCCTCTCTCATACCCTCCCCTTGCCCATCACAAAACTCTCACGTTTTCCTTTTTCCTACCAATCTCTCACCAGCCTGAAGAAGTGGATAGTGTCTGTGTGTAAGGGTGGGAGACTCAGTCATGTCTCAGGGGTCTAGGATCTTTTTTATTTAGTCGTAGATTAAATAACATAAAATAAGCACCAACCCCAATGCAAGTGTACAATTTAGTGGAGGTTAGCAAATGAACAGAGTTGTGCAACCGTCACAACAATCAATTTAGAACATTTTTCTCTTCTCAAAAAGAAACTCAACACCTGATAGCAGTCACTCCCAGTTTTCCCCTACCTACACCTATGGAAACCACTAGTCTGTTTTCTGTCTCTACAGTTTTGCCCATTCATTCACAAGAGAATCATACAAAAATACACTATATACAGTTATACAACATATAGTATTTTATATGACTCCTTTAGAAAACTCAGTCACACTCTAGCATGTATCAATACCTCACTACTTTTTATGAATAAATAATATTCTGTTGTATGCAAATACCTTGTTTTGTTTACTCACTCACCTGTTAACTGCTCTTAGGTCTCTTTCAAACTTTTGGGTGTTGCCAAGAATGCTGCTATGAACATTGATATACAGATAACTGTTCAAGTTCCTACTTTTGGATTTTTCTATACATATGCTCAGAAATAGGATGCCTAAGTCAAATGTTCATTCTTTGTTTTAATCCCAAGGAAACACTATACTGTTTCCACAGCAGCTACATCATTTTACCTTCATACTAGCAAAACACAAGTGTCTCTATCTCTCCACATTCTCATCAACACTTTTTAACTCTCATATTTTTTGTTTTGATCTTCAGTTATAGTCATCCTAATGGATGATGTGAAGTGATATCTCAGTATGGTTTTGATATGAATTTCCCTGATATTGATGTTGAGCATCTGTTCTTGAGGATCTCATTGACCAATTTTGTATCTTCTTTAAAGAAGGTAGTACTCAGATCCTATTTTAATTAGGTCATCATCTTTCTATTAAGATGAATTGTAGAAAGTCCTTAGATAGTCTGAGAACCCATCTCTTATCAGATATATGATTGGAAAATATTTTCTCTCATTTTGTGGTTTGCATTTTCATTTTCTTCAAATACTTTGAAGCATATTTTTAAGTCTGATGAAGATCAATGATGTATTTTTTCCTTTGTCATTTGTGTTTTCATGCAATATTTAAGAAGGTTTTGACCAACCTAAGGTCATAAAGATTTGCACTGAGAATTTTGGGCTCTGACAATTAGTGCTGTGATCCATTTTGAGTTGACTTTTGTGTATAATGTAAGGAAGGAATCCAACTTCATTCTTTTCACTGTGGATATTCAGATATCCCAGAACCATTTGTTAAAATAATTATTCTTTTCCTATTGAACTGTTCATGGCAATCTTTAAAAAATATATAATAATTAATTAAAATGCATGGGCTTATGTCTGAAGTCTAAATCTAAATTTTATTTTATTAATCTATGTCTAGCCTTATAAGTACCATACTATTTTGATTATTACAGTTTTGAAATAAGTTTTGATGTTGGGACATATGAGTTCTCCAACTTTGTTGTTCTTAATCAGGTTATTTTGGTTATTTTGAATTTCTGCATTACCATATGTGTTTTAGGATTGGTGTGTAAATTTCTGTAAGGAAGCCAGATGGGACTTTGTGATTGTGTTGAGTTTATAAGTCAATTTTAGAAATATTGATATCTTATATTAAATAATCCAATCTATAAACATATTTTACATCTGTTTAGTTCTTTAATTTCTTTCAATAATTTTTTTGTTTAGTTTTTAGATCTCAGGTCTTATATTACTTTTGTTAAACTGTGAAGTGTTTTACAGTTTTTATTATTGTAAATGACATTGTTATCTTAGTTTCATTTTAGAGATATGATTCATTATAGCATATAGACATACACTTGATTTTTTTTTCTCTCTCTCTCTTTTTTTTTTTTTTTTTTTCGTACTGGGATTGAACTCAGGAGCACTTGATCACTGAGCCACATCTCCAGCCCTATTTTGTATTTTATTTAGAGACAGAATCTCACTGAGTTGCTTAATGCCTCACCATTGATGAGGCTGCCTTTGATCTCGCAATCTTCTTGCCTCAGCCTCCCGAGCCACTGGGATTATAGGTTTGTGCCACCACGCTCAGCACAATTGATTTTTGTAGATTTATCTTGTATTCTGCAACCTTGCTGATACCAATACTTTATTTGATTGCCTTCCATTTAACTTCTTGCCTAGTTCTCTGGCAGAACCTCTAGGATATGTTGAATAGAAGCAGTGAGATCCCACATCCTTATTTCATTCCTACCTCACAGGGAAAATGTTCAGTCTTCCACCATCAGGTATCATGTCAGCTATGAATTTTTCATAGATAGCTTTTATCTGGTTGAGGAAGTTCTGCTCTATTCCTAAATGGTTAAAGTGTTTCTCTCGTGAAAGGTTTTAACTTGATTTTTTTTTTTCCTTTTGTTTCCTTTCTCTTTATTGAAATAATCATTCTTTTGTCTTTTACTCTGCTGATATGGTGCTTTACATTAATTGATTTTCAGATGCTAAACTAACCTTGTGTCCTGAGATAAATCCCACTTGATCATAGTGTGAAATCATCTTTATGCATTGCTGGATTTGGTTTGGCAGCATTGTGTTGAAGAATTTCACATCTAAATTCAATAGAGATTTTGGTCTGTGGTTCCCTTTTCTTATGATGTCTTTGTCTGCTTTTGCTATCAGGGGAAAAACACATTATTATTTGAGTTAGAATGTGTTTCTCCTCCTTCATGTTTTGGAAAAGCTTGAGAATTAGTGTTGATTCTTCTTTGAACATGCAGTAAAATTTTACCTGTGAGAAAATCTGGGGCTAACGATACTTTTTTGATTATTAATTTATCATCTTTCCTTATTCTTAATTATTCAGATTTTCTAATTCTTCTTGAAAAATATTTGATAATTTGGCTTTCTAGAACTTTGTTTACTTACTTTACACTGTCAAACCTCCCATCAAGTATTGTAGACATAAGTATTATCTTGTATCCCTTTTTATTTTTTATCAGGTCAGTACAATATTCACTATTTCATCTCTGATTTTAATCATGTGAATGTGACCTTTTGTGTGGCCAGGCTTGCTCAAATATTTGTCAATATTGTTGATCTTTTCAAAGAAATTATTTTTGTTTTAATTCATCTTGCTCTAGTGTTTTTTTATTCTTTAATTGATTCATGCCCACTCAAATGTTTATTATTTACTTCTTTCTGCTTGATTTTTCTTAACTTCTCTTTCTTCAGTACCTACGATGAAAAGTTTAGTTGAACCTTGATTTCAGGTCTTTCTTCTTTTTAAAAAAGATAGGCAACTACTTCTATAACTGTTCTTCAGCTATGAGTGTTCTTCAGCACTCATGAGGGGCAAGCCATATTTTTGATATATTGTGCATTTAATCTCATTCACATAGAAGTATTGTTGTAATTTCCCTTGTGATTTCTTTTTTTCCCATTGATTACTTATGTACTGGTTGTTTTAATTTCTACCTACTTAAAATTTATCTGATTTTCTGGTTTTGTTGCTTTAGTTCATTTTATTGTGGTTGGAAAACATACATTTTATTATTTAAATTCTTTTAAATTTATTGAAACTTTCTTTGTGGCTTAGTATGCAGTCTATCCTGAATAGCTTTCAATGTACACTTGAGAAGAAGATTGTGCACTGTTGGCTTGTCAGGAGGAGTATCTATACACATCTGTCAAGTCTAGGTCGTTATCAGGTTGTTCAGCCCTTCTGTTTGCTTTCTGAGCTTTCTAGTTGTTCTAGCTACTATTGAAAGTGAAGTGCCAATGTCTTCAAATATTATTGATATTGAATTGTCCATTTCTCCCTTCAAACCTGTTAATTTGAAACATACTCATACATTTTTCCTTCATATTTTCCTATGAAAACATTTCATTGTAGATGTTCTTTACTTCTTCATGAGGGTTTGTGTTAATATCAAACATTCCTTCCTTTCAACCTCAGGGACTCCCATTAGTATTCATTCTAGGACTTATATTCTGTGCTAGCGACAAACTAAGATTTATCAATCTTAAAATGTTCTAATTTATTCATCACTTTTCATGGATAGTTTTGCCACATGGAGAATTCTTTGTAGGCAGTTGTTTTTTATTCAGCACTTTATTTAATGTTACTTCTTTCTGGTCTCCATTTTTCTTGATTAAAAATCATCTTTTAAGGTTGTGGGGAAGCTTCCTTTATAAATAAAGAATCATTTTTCTCTTGCGGCTCTGACAATTTTTTTTTTTTTTTTTTTTTTGGTCATTGGGTTTCAACACTTTAATTATGAAGTGTCTAGCTATGGAGATTTCTTGGAATTTATACAACTTTTTTTGAAATTCTGGACTGTTTGCAAATTCAAAAGCATTATTTTCTTTCTTCCTTGTTTTTATTGGTACATTATAAATATATCTTATAGTGGAATTCATTATGCCCTTTTTGTACATGTATATAACTTGGTCAATTTAATTCCTCAGTACACTCCCTTTTTCTTCCTTTCTCCCTACCCCAGATTTACTTGCTAGACTTTATTGATCTCCATCTTTTCATCATCATCATCATTATTATTGTTTTAATAAGTGCATGATGATTATATATAAAGATAGGGTGCATTGTGGTATATTTATATACAGACATAGCAAAATCTGTTAGATTAAGTTCCCCAGTACTTCCCCATGCTCTTTCCTCCTCCCCCTCCCTCAGTCCCCTTCCTCTACTCTGTTGGTCTCCCTTGTATTTTCATAAGATTCCTTTTTTATTCCTTTTTATTTCCTCTATGTCCAACTTTCACATATGAGAAAAAGTCTTCAACCTTAGACTTTCTGGGTCTGCCTTATTTCACTTAGCCTGATACTTTCCAATCCCATTCACTGACTAGTAAATAACATAATTTCATTCTTCCTTATGGCTGAGTAAGATTCCATTGTGTATATATGCCAATATGTTTTTTTATCCATTTGTCTGTTGATTAACACCTAGGGTGGTTCTATAACTTGGCTTTTGTAAATTGTGCTGCTGTAAATATTGGTATTCATGCTTCCCTATAGTATGCAGATTTTAGTTCTTTGGGATAAATATCAAAGAGTGGGATAGTGCTGAGGGCCATTGCCAAGTAGGAATGACGCATCGAAATTTCCTTGCCAGTGCACCCCATGTTAATTGTGGTAATGCTGGCATATCTTTGCTGATGGTGTCACCAGTGATGCAATTTTTCCAAAGGAGCCGTCAATTGGCTTGGTGTCATGGCATTTCTTTATCCTCCTCCCTTCTACTAGTGATGGTCTAAAATTTGGGGGCCAACAGAGGTGAGGCAAAGAACCTCACCCCCCCACTGGCACCAAGGCTAAATTTGGGGGCCAACAGAGGTGAGGCAAGAACCTCACCCCCCCACTGGTGCATAGGCCTATCCACAAGCATGGCTGAATGCTGGACCAATAGTCAGTGACGGGTTGATCCCATTGCAGTGGTATCAACCTAAGACAGGAGGCTGACGCCTAGAGGTCAGTTTTCCCATGACGGGTAAGAACCATATGTTGAATTGGACAACCTACCAGGCACGGTCCTTAAGCCACATTGCTTGTTGTTTAATTAATCAGAAGGGGGGAGATGCTGAGGGCCATTGCCAAGTAGGAACGACGCATCGAAATTTCCTTGCCAGCGTACCCTATGTTGCTTAGAGGACATTCGCTGGGACATTGCATGTATGCTTTAGTAAGGTGACCTTGCTCAAGGACCAGGGCGGATCCAGGTTTAGAGCTGATCAGGTTTTAGGGAGTATCCCCTCCTTGGGTTTAGGGAAGTTCCAGGTTTAAGGTGGGGCGGGGGGAGGGGGGTGGCGGGGGAATAGGGCGTATCCTGCTGCCTCAGGCACGCCCGATCCTTGAGTTCCCGTTGGGTTCTCATGAGATTCAAAAAGTATTTGGAAGAAAGCCTCGTGGAGTAGGTGAATTGGGCGGCGGCAGAACTTGGATTTCCCCAGAACGTGTGTAGAGGCCGGTGTGAGTTCGGGAATAAAGAATTGCTGTTTGAATCTACAAGGTGTGTGGTGGCTTGTGATCTTGTGCCCAGCCAAGACATTGGCAGGATAGCAAGGTCCTATGATGATTTCATTTCTAGTCTTTTAAGGATCCCCCATACTGCTTTCCAAAGTGGATTCTACCAACAATGTATAAATGTACCTTTCCCCTTACATCCTCATCAGCAATAGTTGTAATTTGTTTTTGTTGCTGTTGTTGTTTTTGTACCAGGGATTAAACTCAGGGGCTCTCGACCACTGAGTCACATCCCCAGCCCTATTTTGTATTTTATTTAGGGACAGGGTCTCACTGAGTTGCTTAGTGCCTCACTTTTGCTGAGACTCATTTTGAATTCACGATTTTCCTGCCTCAGCCTCCCAGCCACTGGGATTACAGGCGTACCTCACGGCACCCCAAGTGTTGTCATTTGTATGCTTGATGACTGGATGACTGCCATTCTAACTCAAAAGAGATAGAAGCTCAATGTAGTTTTGATTTGCATTTCCCTTATTGCTAAGAATGTTGAACATTTTTTTTCATATATTTGTCAGCAATCTGTATTTCTTCTTTTGAGAAGTGTCTGTTTACATCATTTGCCCATTTATTGGTTGGATTATTTGTTTTGATGGTGTTACATATCCTGAATTCTTTAGGTATTCTGGATATTAATCCCCTGTTGGAAACATAGGTGGCAAATTTTTTTCTCCCATTTTGTAGGCTGTCTCTTCATGCTTTTGTTTCCTTTACTGTGCAGAAACTTTTTAATTTGATACAATCCCATGTATTGATTTTGGTTTTATTTCTTAAGCTTTAGGAGTCTTGCTGTTTTTCACTACATAATTGTCACCACCATGTAAAAGCATTGAACCCTGTTATTTCAGTTCAAAAATTGGTTTGTAATGTTTCATCATGTAACTGTCACATAGTGTAATTCTGTTCATCACACAACATAGAAAGTAAACAGAGCAGTAATGTATTCACTAGGGACATATGGATGCACATTTGCCCAGGATTGCTCTTATTGCTCCGAATGGCTTTGGCTCCTCAGGGTCTCCTTTTTCTATATGAATTTTAGGATTCTTCTTTCTAGTTCTGAGAAAAATGTCAAAGACTCTATTTTTGTGTAATGTCCGTGTATTAATCAACATGAGATGACACAATAAAATACTATAGCCTGGGTAGTTTACACAACACATATTAATTTTCTTCTGGTTCTGGAGTCAGGTAGATCAAGGTGCCACTTTGGTTCCTGGTGAAAGCCCTCTTCTTAGCTTGCAGACAGTTTCCTTCCCACTGTCTTTTCACATGGCAGAGAGGGAGGGAGAGGAAAATATGCATGCTGGTCTCCCTTTTCTTATGACAATGCTAATCTTGTCACATCAGAGTTCTGTTCTGCCCTATGATCTCATTTAGCCTCAGTTATTTCTGTACAAATCCCATCTCCAAATACAGTCACATTGGGGGTTAAGTCTTTAACATATGAATTTGGAGGGGAGGCACAATCCTGTCCATTATGACCACATTTTGAGATTCTGGGTGGACATGAATTCTGTGGGACACTATAGTTCATTAACCCTTGTGGTGAATAATCAGCTTCACTTAGTGTACTTTTCAACACAGAGCTTCCGCTTAATTCTTTTTGAAATTTCTATCTGCTTATTGATAAGGTCTCTTTGAAGAAGTGTTGTCATCTTGCCTTTCTTTACTCATTTAATCACGGTTCTCTTCAGCCCTTTGAACATATTTAAAACAGCTTTTCTGAAGACTTTTGTCTGCTTTATTCTGACATCTGGACTCTTGCACAGGCAGAGTTTCTTTGCCACTTATTTTCCCCCTGTGCCTGGGCCATGCTCTCCTATTTCTTCGCATGTCTCATATTTTTTGTTGTTGCTGAAAAGTGGACAGTTTAGATTATGTATTGTAGCAACTCTGGACACTAGAGCTGCTTGTTGTCATTGCTTGTTTGATTAGTTGGTTAGTGACTTGGCTGAACTATTTCACTGAAATCTATTTCCCTTCATTGTGAAGTCTATGATGTTGCTCATCAGAGGTGCAGTGTTGGGCTGAGTAGTTGTGATAGTCATTGGGTTGACAGCAGTCTTAGCTGGGCTCTTTTTAACTGTCTCTTCTCTGCTCTCCCTGATAAACTCATTGCTTCTATTGGTAACATATTCAGCTGTTAGTATCCACTAATTATCTGCTGATTATTATTTTTGACAGTGCTCCTTGGCATAATATTGCTCCACTCTAGTATCCTCTCAAATCTGGGTCTTTTGCAGGAGGAGGGTTTATTATTATTATTATTGTTTTTATTTATATATGACAGCATAATGTATTATAATTCTTATTACACATATAGAGCACAATTTTTTCATATCTCTGGTTGTATACAAAGTATAGTCATACCAATCTGTGTCTTCATACATGTACTTTGGATAATGATGTCCATCACATTCCATCATCATTTCTAACCCCATACCCTCTCCCTTACCCTCTCATCTCTCTGCCCTATCTAGAGTTTGTCTATTCCTCCCATGCTCCCCCTCCCTACCCCACTATGAATCAGCCTCCTTATATCAGAGAAAACATTTGGCATTTGGTTTTTTGGAATTGGCTAATTTCACTTAGCATTGTCTTCTCTAACTCTACCCATTTATCTGAAAATGCCATGATTTTATTCTCTTTTATTGCTGAGTAATATTCCATTGTATATATATGCCACTTTTTTTATCCATTCATCTATTGAAGGGCATCTAGATTGGTTCCACAGTTTAGCTATTGTGAATTGTGCTGCTATAAACATTGATTGGCCGTGTCCCTGTAGTATGCTGTTTTTAAATCCTTTGGGTATAGACTGAGGAGAGGAATAGCTGGGTCAAATGGTGGTTCCATTCCCAATTTTCCAAGAAATCTCCATACTGCTTTCCATATTGGCTGCACCATGCACCACTTTGCAGCTCCACCAGCAGTGTGTGAGTGTACCTTTTTCCCACATCCTCACCAACACTTACTGTTGTTTGTATTCATAATAACTGCCATTCTGACTGGAGTGAGATGAAATCTTAGAGTAGTTTTGATTTGCATTTCTCTAACTGCTATCAATGATGAACATTTTTTTCATGTATTTGTTGATTGATTTTATATCATCTTCTGAGAAGTGTCTGTTCAGGTCCATTTACTGATTGGGTTATTTGATTTTTGGTGCTTTGCTTTTTGAATTCTTTATATACCTAGAGATTAGTGCTCTGTCTGATGTGTGAGGGGTAAAGATTTGCTGTCGTAGCAGTTTTGTGAGACTAGTATTTAAAGTTTGTTCTGATCATGAGAGGGCACTTATTAGCTGTCCCTTTTCCTGGTTCACCACAATAAGCTCTGAGCTTCCACTTAATTGTGCACTACCCAAGTCAGCATTTACTGTCAAGAGCATCCTTGGACCTATTCTCCATACTCTTGAGAAGAGCTTTATAGCTCCTTGTTCTTATGTTCTGACTCCCCCACTGGGAAAAACCCCTGAGCCGCTGCTCCAGAGCTGGGAGGGAGGGTGTTGTAACAGTGGTCTGCTTCTTGTGATGTGGCACATCTGCTTTAATGACTAGGGCATATGGGCAGTGATGCCTGCCTCTGGCCTTGTTTGTTTGCCTCTTCTACTCTGGAGCCTGTGGTACAGTGTCTAAAATAAGTTTTCATTTATTTTCTGTATTCTCTTTTTTTCTACATTTTTATTGGTGCATTATAGTTGTGCATCTAGGGGATCTGTTGTGATGGGATTTGTTGTTACAGACTCACACACGCACACAAGATAACAATATAATTTGGTCAATATCACTCCCCAGCACTTCTCCCCTCCCTCCTACCCCTTTGGCCCTTTCCTCTACTGATCTACCTTTTATTTTGGGAGATGAGATACACCCCCCAACACACATCTTTGTTTTCCTTTTTCCTCTTTAGCTTTCACATATGAGAAAAAACATATGACCCTTAACCTTATGGGTTTGATTTATTTTGCTGAACATGATGGTGATTTAAATGGTTGTGTGCATATATGGTTGAATAATTTTCAGAAATCAAACTTTTTGGAAATAAATCACTGTGCACATATACACTGACATCAGTCATTCATCAAGACAAAAATGCCTTACAAAAATGAGTATTTCTTCATTCTTTTATATGACTTTTAAGTATGGTTTTATGACAAATATTTTAAATGAGCAAGTTACTCTAGTATTTAGATGAAAATATTTATGTATAAAAATAAGCTTTGCCTTCCTATTTGTAGATACTCCAAATTCTGCCCACTTCTATGACGTTTTACAGTATCTAGCAAATAGACCAGTGGAACTTTCACTTTGCAATATAATTTCTTAGCTTCAATGTAATCATAAAACTCCTTAGAATCTTTCATTCCTGTCAGAATAGAATCATTTCTTCCTGTCACACACTAATCTTGGATCACCACTACTGTGGATCCTATAGCACTCCATCCAGAATAGCAGGCATCTGTCAACTGTTGTTGACTTACATTTGCCAGAAGATGGCAGCAGAGCACCATAAGATGGTCAGCAGTCCCACACCTAGCATATAGACTGCTCTGCAGATTTGCATCTGGAGAGCTAATTCTACCCAAAATACGCCAAAAGGGAAACTATTTTAGAAGAAGAGTGCTTGGCCTCAAAGGGCTAAAAGTCATGATAATATTTGGAAATCCTCCTATAGAATTAGCTTTCAAAAAGGGCTTAGGAATCCCAGTGTGGTGGCACACACCTGTAATCCCAGCAGCTCGGGAGGCTGAGACTGGACCTTGAGTTCAAAGCCAGCCTCAGCAAAAACGAGACGCTAAGCAACTCAGTGAGACCTGTCTCTAAATAAAATACTAAATGGGGCTGGGGATGTGGCTCAGTGGCCGAGTGTCCTTGAGTTCAATCTTCAATCCCTGGTACCCAAAATAAAATTTTTAAAAAGGGGGCTTAGGAACTATTCAATGAATGATAAAATAGAAACTTTCTTTGTTACTCCTACTTTATTCTAGAATTCTAGAAAGGCAGCATGGTGTGATGGTTAGGAACATGGATTCTAGTTTTGTCAGTTCTTAGGTGTCTGACTTTGGCCCAATGACTTAAGTTCTCAGTATGTTTCATATTTCTTTGAAATGTTGATAGTATTACATATCTTAGAGAGCTATGTGAGAATATGTGTACATGAAGAGTATCCAAATTGATTGTATTGATGAAAAAAAACATATGATTAGTGCCTGGAAAATATTATACATATATGTTAATCATCCAATTTCCCATGGAAATCTAAACTCATGAAGAATCTTTGATTGCTTTTCTCATGAATGAAATCCAGATAAAATGGGAAGAAATGTGCTAGCAGTTTATACTTATTTTAGCCCATTCTCTGATGTCTTTCGGTTTCAAAGCATGAACACCAGTAAGGTCAGTCTTCAGAGTAGAAGTAGTAATTTCTGTTCTTCTAATTAATAAAATTTGAAGAAGTTATTAAATTTCCACAGCCCAAATTGCAACAACAGCAACAACTACAGCTCACAGTTGTAGTTTCTTCTTATGTTTTTAAATTTCTTTGATATTGAACCCACCCAAGATTACCACTGAGCTACAACCCTAGCCCTTTTCATTTTTGATTTTGAGACAGGGTCTTGATAATTTGCTGAAGCTGGTCTTGAACTTGCAATCTTCCTGCATCAGCTTCCCAAATCTCTGGGATTACAGGTGTGCCCCACTGTACCAGGAACATGATTGTAGTTTCTATTGACTCCAGTTTTAGAATAGTGGTCCTCAACTAGGTCAGGAAGGAACTCAGAAGAATCTTTGTATATGGTGAAGGAGAAAGAATGGGCAATTTAAAAATGATTCTCAGGAAATGTATGTTCAATTCCTTTGTGAACTGTAATCTGTTTTAGAGTTCTTATTAAAAGGTTAATATTAGGATTGTAGGGGTAGCTCTGAGATAGAGCACCTACTTAGCACACAGGAAGTCCTGGGTTTAATTTCCAGTTCTGATAAACAAGTTTTAAGTAAAATAAAATGGTGATATTCTGTTGTGATGGAGTTATACCTAAAGGATAGCAGAATTATACAATGAAAATTGGAAACAGATATGAAAAAAGTTAGACATAGAAAAAATAAAGTGATAAGAAATAGTTTGAGTAGATGGTCCAAAGTCTGTTGGATAAATTTATGGATTTATCCCACTACAGTTTCTTCCCCTTTGACCTGGGTTCTCTTTTTTCATAAACATACAAGACTAATAACATATACATTTTAGAAAAGTATCACCCCAGTCAATGTCCCCTAGACAGGAGAATTCCAAACCCAGAAGTGTAAAATATATAAGTGCCCTAATGAGTCTCCAGGCTCATCTCTCCAGTTTGGACTACCAATGAAGTGCAGTCAGAGTCCCCATCTCCCAGTGGCTTTAGGTAAGACACAGATGAGGTGTCCTCACATGATTTTTTTTCTTCTCTAAAGTGGAGTTCAGGCACCACATTTCGACTGATTTCCAATTCATAGGAAAGTAATTTGGTAGCAAGTCCACAAAGACTGTACACAAGTATTAGTACTCCTGTGTTTATGACAGTTGCAAGTAATCTCCCAAAGCCACCACTGACTATGGCCCTCCTATTTATTCTAGTCCTTAGCACTATCTCCACATGGCTCAGGTCTATGGTTCTGTTTTTGTGCCAATCCATGCCTTTTTTTAGCCATAATACATATATCTATAATAATTTTCATGAAGTCCTGATGGTGATTGTAAATATAGAAGAGGTAGATAATTGTCACCCCTGCTTTTTGTCACATTCTGTTGCATTGCAGCTTCTTCAACTCTGAAGAATAATGGTTCTTATCCAGAATGTGTGATGTCATTTTGAAGGCGTGTCATGGTGATTGGCAAAGTACCAAATTTTGTAAATAATTCCAGCAATTTAGCTATTTAGTAAATTGAAACAGATTCGGGATTATCTAAATAATATAGACATTGTTTTCACTCATTTGAACTGATTAAATTTCCTGAGTGAAACAGAAAGAAGTAGATATTTTTCTTTCCATATGGAAACCATATAGGAGGTATGTCTTAACATGCGACCCTATCATGTAAATTCTTGTTGCTTTTTAAAAAGTCATTTCTTAAAACAAAAACGATTCTCAGAAAGTTGGCCAAGTGCAGAGGGACTTTGATTTTTTTATATCCTTCATAGGACTCAGATATATGGCATTTTGTGTGTCTAAAGCTATATCTAGAATTCTCCTTAGGTTATCCATAGGAAAGTTACAATAAATGTTGGCATAATATTAGCAGTCTACCTAGTGTAAAGCAAAAATTCATTTCAATTTTTCTGGTCTAAATTATAAGAAAATGATTACTTGCACACTTTCAGCTATAGGTAGAAAAAGATATAAATTAATCAAATGATCAAATGTCTCAGAATGAAATCAGAGACACTTCAGTGGCTTTCCTACCACCTAGAGGAAGGGATTTCATCTTTCTGTTTCTTGTTTACTCCTCTCTCCCCAAGTATTAGCAGCATCATTGGAAGTGAAGCAAGGACAATGATAGTCTTTTGCAACTTCTTTATGTACCCTTTTTATCATCCTTGCAGAGAAAACCACCTTCAGACTTCCTTTTGAAGGTCAATAGAAAGATAAAATTTTCAGTTGAAAAGAAATCAAAAGAGCTCATTGGGGACAGTACATTCTTGACCTTCAGACAGTGAACACCTAGACAGAAACTTCACTAATCCTGGCATATCTGCTCCTCCCAACCCATCCCACATATATGTACATATTTCCAATATTCCCATAATTATGAAAGATTCCAAAATTATAAAAATTAATGTTTTCAGAAGATATTTATTAAGAATGACACAAGCAAAGATTCAAAAGCTTTAGCAAAAATTTTGAAAGACGGACACAAGCGCTTGTCTTGCCCACCTATCCTCCCCTCCTGCCCCTCCTCCCATTTCTTTAATAGCTGGTAAATGTTGTTGGCTAGAGAGTTAGGCTTTGAGAAAAGCAGTGACTTTTCAAAAGTTCTATTGTTCTTAAGCCAGTTTGGACATGTTGTATTTTACATTCCAGTAGCTTTTATCTACTAAACTGCTGGCCCTTAAAGACTATGGGTTAGCAACACAGCTAGTGTCCTCTCAGATTTAATTCAGATATCCACTTTCTAAGCCATTCCTTTAGGGCAGAAGGTACCTGCCAAATTATGAAACATCAGTCAACCTGAAAACCTGGTCCAGCCTCCATAGAGAGGCAAGAGAAGGCTTCTGGGGATTATAGGTAGGAACAACATCATTCCAAATCTGCTTCTTGTATCACATCAGTGTGATACAATTATGGCTGACTTAAGCCGACAAATTTATTTGAAGGATGTCTTTCTTTCAGAAATGTGTTTTGACTCAGTTATTTTTTAAATGAATTAGTTCCGAAAGAACTACATCAAAAAGATGGGGAGGGATACTGAGGTGTTTCTGAGTGTCATTGTTCAAAATGAGGTGATGTGTGACTTTAAAGGCTTGTGCCATGTGTGCTGCCCATTCAGACTAGCCTAAGATCAGAAATGAACAGATGCCTAGGTTGAGGTGGAAGGAAACAATGATGTTTCTTTTCTCCATTTGAACGGTCAGGGGAAGGGAAATAGTAGTGATGGATGTACCTTGAATCTCCCTCCTCTTGGTAATTTCTGCTCCAACAATCTCTTGCCTCTGATCATCCAGCAACCAGATTCAGGCAAGCAGGTGATGTAGGGGATTTAAAGAGTGGATAAGAAACATCCGAAACATTGTTTAGAATGTAATATTTTTTAAATCACCATGCCAAGTGCCCATTCTTATGGACCGACACTGACTTCCTAACTCAGAATGTTGGGAAAAAAATTCCCTGGGTTGAATCAGGATTTCAGGAGGAGAAATGACAAGATTGTGTTCCAGCCTGTGAATGCAGGAAGAAATAATGGTTCATGTCATTTTGTTTCTACCTTAAAGAAGCTTCCTATTTTTAATCTACTAATTTCAAAATTTCTTACATATATCCACATAATCACTCTCCAAAGTAATGGTATTATCCCCATTTGGCAGCAGAGAAAATTATTTGTTTTTGTGTTATTTCAAGATTTGAAAATCCCCAAAGGTTTTGATACACATCCCCTGTAAGATCCAGAGTTTTCAAAAGTCAAAATTAATCATGAAGGTAGCTTGAAGGAAAGATAAATTATAACCTGGTGATATTCAAGGAGAATGAATTGCAACATGACCAGTATTTATAGAAAGGAGATGGAACTTGTACAGTGAAGCTTTCTTGGAGTTCTAAGGTGTCTCCAGACCTTGTCTGTGGCAGGAAGGTTTCTTAAATGCTGCTCCCTTGGGTGAGATGGGAAGGGTGACAGGTTAGCAATGTGTGGAAGTAACTCAATAGTGTTTATTTTTACACGACACAGGGATTTGAAATGCTCACACTCTAATTCTAAAGAACGGAATCCAAGAATTTGCTATAATTCATCCTTTTAGAAGTAGTCTATAGCTAAGCATTCCCAACCTCTCTCTAGTCAAGAACCTGTAAATGTCTCAGCCAATGGGAATGATCCCAAAATCTCTTATAAAAGGTATTATGCCAGCTCACACTAAGATTGCTATGTTATTGCAGGGACAGCAATAATGGTAATGAAAAGCGTCAAGAAGTCATTCTGTGGCACAGTGGCATCAGATTCTTTTCCAAGACAGCACAGAAGCTCAATTAGCTTTTCAAGTCTGGCAACCACGTAAGTGCCTCAGAGAACCCTGGGACCCTCTGTTATTTTGTAAATCACTAAGCAACAAAAGCTTGATTTAAACCACACTACTTGTTTTATCAGTTCCTAATACAGACCAATGGAATTGTTTCTCACTAAAATAAATTTATCTCTACTTCCCCATATCATTAAGTAAATACATCTCCTCCATCTTGCCTATAAGAACAAAAGCTATGTACACATTTTTTTTTCAGACCACCTTTCAGGTACCCTAGAATTAAAGGTTGTGGTCAAATTTTAGCTATTTCTAAATGGCTTTTCTATTATTAATCCATTCCCAATTTCTAATAAATTGGTATTGAGATTACCTAAGATGTGCATTTGCAAAATAGGGTAATAAAAATCCTTCATCTCCTGCTTTTTTTTCCTTATAGCTCTTCAGTGCATTAAAACTTCTACTCACCAAAAATCAAGGTTGTAGGTGAAGGTTGATTTAGTTAGCTGACTTTATTTAAATAAAGGATCAGTCCAAAATTTTATCACTCCAAATTTCAGTGAAAACAAAACTCTGTAACATGTTGCTAACATCTGTGTTTAGTAGTTGTAATATACTATGCAGAGCTTTAATGATTAAGAATTGTGATGGTCTAAAGGTAAATATTATCAGTGCAGCATAACTAGTTATGCTTTGAAATTATATAAAGTAATGAATACTTTTGCAGAAGTTTTGAAATAATTATATGATGTTAAGTATTTAAAGTACTTTCCTAGTATAGTCATTATGCAAAACAGTAAGAAAATTCTTCAAAAATTAAAAATAGGAACATATGATCCAACAGTCCCACTTTTGAGTATTTATTCAAAAGAAATGAAGTGGGTATCTCAAAGAGGTTTCTGCATTCCCAAGCTATTGCAGCATTATTCAAATTAGCCAAGATGTGAATCCACCTAAGTGTCTGTGAAAAAGTAAAAGGATAAGGAAAACGTGTGTGTTTACACACATGCAATGGAATACTATTGACTCTTTAAAAGGAAGGACATCCTGCCCTTTGCAACAAAATGGATGCATCTGGAAGGCATTATGCTAAGTGAAAGAGACCAGACCCAGAAGGACAAATAATATATGATCTCACTTATATGTGGAATCTAAAATGGAACCCAGAAGTACAGGGAAGAAAAGCAATTGCCAGAGTTTGAGATATGGGGGGAGGCAGGGAAATGATAGCCAAAGGGCAACAACAGCAGCAGCAAAAACACTTTGATTTTTGGCTGTTACTGATTGTTCATTAAATATTCATTATTATTGCAATAATCCATTTTTGTATACAGGAAAGTGTATGAAATTGGGCTGAGTAGGTCATAAATGTAGAGTCTTCTAAGACTATAGATTTTGAAATAAATCCATTGCTTAATCTTGTTTTTGGTTTAATTTACCTCTTTCTTTTAATACATGAAGATTCACACTTCTGTTAGAAGATTCTGGACTAGTGGGCCTAGTTATCATAGCTTTTACTGTACCATTCCCCCAAGTGGGACAGGCATCAAGTCTGAGACTCCTTAGGTTTCTCCAATTCTTAGGTACACTTTCTAAGAGGAAATTAAAAATCCTGGGCTAACTATTTCTGCCCCTTCTAACTAGTTCTATTCCAGAATTTTTTTTATAACTAGCTGCATTCATCTGTGGTAAAAGTTTTAAGAATTAGTTGAAGGGAAGCTGCTAAGGAATTTCAGTAATTGAGAATTAGCCTCACTAATTCCAACAACCAAATAGTTACAGACTACATTGGGAGTTGCATATTTTTCTCCTTTGAAAATAGTTGGTAAATAGGTATTTATTGAGTACTGCAACTGCCAAGTAGGCATTGTGCCTGATGGTTTCATAGATAAAGAAATCATGTTTTGACTTTCATGCAAGCTTGTTGGATAAACAAGATAAATTCATATAAAATAAATCAGAGACCAAATAAAGCAATATTTCTTCAAGTATCACATTGATGGTTCTGGCAGAAGGTCAGAGGAAGAGGTCAATGCTGGATAGATTTTTTTTTTCCAAAAATATTCTTATGGGAGGTGGAATTTGTAAAGGTGGGACATAGTGGGAACTTCAGCTCTGTGAACAGTGCAACCCAGACAAGACATGGGGGAAATGTGGCACTTCCCATGTACCAGCTAGCCAGCCTGACAAGAGTGTCATGAGAAATAACATCTCAAATCCCTCAAGAACACATTCTTGGCTATTGGTATTGTGCATGCGTGTGTATGTCTGTGTACATTATGTTTATGTTAATGCAAAGTTGTTACAAAAACATGATTCAAATTTGAAAGTTGTTTTGAGGCTATGAAGACAACATATGTAACAACACACAAATGCTCCAATCATGTTTGTGCTTTCATGTATTCCTTTCCATGATAATAAAAGGTTGGCTAGCCATGGATAATCAAGAGCTATAGAAAATCCTTCAGTGTAATTTTAGCCATTCGATTTCACTGGATTTTCTCATAATTCTTTAATGCAGCTGTGAAAACAAACTAATTTAACTTACTGGTATTTTTCTCATTGTCTTTAATTCCTCTATTGTCTACAGTAAACCAGGCCATGGTCTAATGCAGACATCTAGGAGTGGAATCAGTGCAGATGGCCTGGTTCATCTGTAGATCTGATCCCTCATCCATCTATGTCTGGTTGGAAATTCCTGAATATGCTTTGAAAGCACCCAGAGAGGATCCAGAGGTCCAATGATCTTTAAATCTTATTTTCACTTACATTTCTTAGTTCAAAAGTAAGATATGTTCATATGAACTATAGAGCTTAAAAAAGCTAATTAATGACACATTCTTGAATCTCTTACAATAGTAGTATAGTAGTTCCCCTTATCCATGGTTTTGCTTCCCATGACTTTACTTCCCATGGTTTTAATTAACCACAGTCAACCATGATCTAAAAATATTTAATGAGAAATTCTAGAAATGGACAATTCATAATTTTAACTAACTCTTGTTACAATATGTTGCTGTAACTGTTCTACTTTGATATTGTTGTTAGTCTTTTACTGTATGTAATTTATAAATTAAACTTTATCATAGATACGTATATATAGGAAAAAATATCACATAAGTAAGTTCCAGTGCTATCTGTGGTTTCTGGTATCCACTGCAGGTCTGAATGTTTCTCCCATGGGTATGGGAGGATGACTGTATACACTTCAATAGATAGGTTCCTCTTGAGAGTGAATTTCTGTGATGTTTCATCAGTAGAGTTGGTTAGCTCAGGGGATTCAAGTGCAGTGTTCATGGGTGAATGGACAATCTTGCTCCCACTTCATATTATAGGATAGAGTTTTTGTTTGGTTTGTTTGCTTGTTTGTTTTGGTTGTGTTTGTTTAATTTGCAGGTCAAGGATAATTCCCCCTAGCAAATTGGCAAGCATATGTCCTTGGTAACAACAATGAGTGGTAAAATAGACTAGCTGGCTTAATAGAGACAAGCAGGCATTCTTGAAGTAAAAATGTGAAATATGTGTATATGCTATTTGTGATCCATTTTTGAGTATTGCATTCACATACCAAAACCAGCTGACGATGGACTTGATACTCAGAGTTTTAATCTTCAGGCCACCATTGAGCTTTCCAGTAAGTCCGGAAAGTACTGTCTTCTTAATAGCTCTAACTTAAATACAAGTTATAGTCCAATTTCTCATTGTGTATGTGGTGCCTTTCTTTTCCCATAGAATAAGCAATGTTATAAATAGCTATTAGGCTTTCAGACAAGCACACAGAAGACCATTTAATAGATGGTAGTTAAATATATATTTATTGATGAATGAATAAATAAACAGTAGCTCTATTCAGTTGAGGTCTGTGTCCCTAAATCTAGGGATTGCATGATAGGAGACAGAAGATAAGGATTTTCCTTTTTAGGGAATAAAGTAAGATCTATACAAAATTTTATGATGAATGAAAATGCATCACAGGCACCTCTGGATCCCTTTGCTCTAGCTTCTATTTTTTTTCTTTTTTTTAACTATTGTCACCCAACTTTGGGCAAACTTATTTCAGCCCATTTTAATTCTTCATCAATTATTTACTATTTTCTTCCTCTTCTCAATCAAAACTCACTTCTTCATTAAAAATTCTTGTAGTTAGATAATAGAAAAGATTTAGATACAACTAAGTCCATATTGTGTTGTCATGGACTGATAACCCATAACCACACTTGGACCCAACCAGACTCCTCCATTCCATTGCTCATGGAAATTTCTAAGCAGCATATGATAGACCTAGGTCAGGTGATGAAACCATTTTTAATAGAAAGGTTTGTCTTCTTTGAACGTTATCAGTCTTTTTCTAGAACTCCTCCCTTTGTGTCTGCATAAATCAATTCTTAAAGACCATATTGAAATCTGAACACCTTCTTATATGACTTCCCCTCACACAAGGTCTTAGTGACACCTACAAATGAAATAATATTTGTAATGTCAACTTCATTTTCATGCTCTCCATGTCCTTTTAGACAGAGCACAGAACACACATGATATTTCTTTCTCTTTTTTCTAATGCCTAACCCAGCCTCAGTTCTTTCAAGGTCAAATGGTCCAGGAATACAAGTTCAAGCAGAGCTCCTAGGGAAGACATCCTCTCTAGTCTTTAAGCTTCATTTTACTATTCTGTGCAGTGGAGATAATATTAAAGCCTGAATAATTGAAATGTTGTGAGGATTGTGCAAAATAAGACAGACAAATTTCTTATATAGCATCTAATACTTTGTGAAACTATAGCAAGTGAAAAATGGTTCCTGTTGGGTTGATTTTTGGTGGCATTCCCCATTCCACTTTGCCATTATTTCTCTGGCTCTTAGATTCTCATGATTTTGCAATCAGTTTTTTTGTGGGAAGGGCCACGTGATTACAGACCTCTCAAGGTTTCACCCACTGTCTACTTCCACATACACAGTCCGTAAACTCAGTGGATCACATCAATGGGTCCATTCAGTGAAGATCTGCAGTGCTATAGCTCCCACTGGTGCAGTTGCTATACCATATCCAAGTCTGCCTATGGCTTGCTGTTCTCCTCCAGAATATTCTCTTCCATGAAAACTCCAGTCCCTTCCTTGTATACTCCCTGCACTGAAGACATGGCTGTCTTTAATTTCTGAGAAAATGGTAGCCCATCCCAAAAGAGTACTAGGATAGCCTCTGCCAGGTCAAAAGCTTGTTATTATTAGTTTACTGGCCACAAATATGCAGAAAAATTCCTCCCAGTGGGAGAAATCCTTTGTTTCTCTTCTGCCACATGCATGTCTAACCTAACCTAATTTTTGCCAGGCATGACTCCTAAGGCATCTGTCCCCACATCTTCTCACTCTCATGCCCTTGCCACCACAGTATCACACACTATTCTCTCAGAAAAGAAAGTTGAGTATTTTCTCCCTTTTCACTCTCAGTTCTGTACACTTTCTGAAATTCTGTGCTCCAGATGACCTAGGTAAGAAAATAACCATCAGTAAGTAGCCTCAATGATGTCTGAACTACTGAGGACCAACTTCCAGGGTCCATCCAAGGGCAGAAGATTGGATATAAGTCTCATCACACATAGCTCTTCTTTTCCCATTAATTTGAGCTTTTTATAGAAATGGATCCTATGAGATTACCTGAGCAGTTACTTAATCCTCCCCTTTTCCATATTAAACTTTTAAAACCACTTTCCCTCTGGATAAGCACAGGCTTTTATATTTGAGTGTCATACAGCTAAATCAAAAGCATTCATTGGTTCTGTCTTTCATGTATGCTTACTGAGTATGCCATCACTTGTGGGGACAAGTGCACAGAGTACTGCATACATGGCATACGTTAAGGGAGTCTGAGTGGCAGCCAGCCCCTCATGCTAGGCGTGTGAGTGGCAGAACATTTTACCCTGTAGGTACAGCCCTGGGTGTGAGGCCGTGTGTTGCAATCCCTGTGCTTGCTCCATGGCCCACTCCTTGATTGGTTGCTGCAAGGACAGTTAGCAGAAATTACATTGGTGGCTTCCTGTAATCTGCTTAGCTACTGCCTGAGTATACATACATGGTAACTGTAAAATAAAATTAGACCTACTTCCAGCTGGGTCTCCGGAGGTCTTGATTAGCAACTCTTCAGCCACACTGTCCTCTACCCTGTTCCATGGACCTCCTCGCTGGATGAGAGAGAGCACATGCAGCTGGCGCCTGAACAGGGACCTGAGGTAAGCATATAAGACAGGGTGTGGCCCCTCACAGAGTGGTGAGGAAGGGGAAATGGGGAACTACCAAGTTCCACCAAAGACTCCCAATCACTGTAGCATTTTAAGTAATGTTCTAGAAATTCATGTTTATCTAATTAATACTGCATAGCCAGCATCTCATTTTCCAGAGGCACCTTCTCCAGAAATCCCAACAACACTTATTCTCCCAGTTTTGACATTCCAAAACTCTAAAGATGTTTCCCTCACTTTATTGATGCTATTGCTAGTAGGGGTATATGTGTGCTCTGAAGTCTAATATTATATATATATATATATATATATATATATATATATATATATATATATACACACACACACACACACACATACTAAATACATATATTTATATATATTTATAAATATATAAATATATTCTGTAAATATATATAAATATATATTCTGTAAATTGTAAATACATATATTATAAATATATAAATTTGCACTTATAAAACAACACCTTGAAATCTATTGTGTGACATGGTATATGCTTTCAGTTTTCAGAAAGAGTGATATAAGAGAAAGACACCAAGTTCTATGGCTATTGTGGGGGTTCTAAACGTGAATCATCCAGGGTCAGATTTCAGCTCTGTGGTTTCCACATTGTGTGACCATGAGCAAGTCACTGAGTGTCCTGTGGCTCAGATCCCTCATCTGTAAAACAAATCAGATTAGTCTCCCAACAGTGGTGAGGGGGTAAGTCTAAGACATTTAGAGAGCCTCCTAACATAGAGTAAGCACACAATAGGTGTGAGCAATTATCTCTACCCGGAAGATGAAATTGACCAAAAAATTACAGAACCCATGATCTTGGGAAGCCACCTTCAAGCAGCTTTCTGCTCCAATTGTATTAAAAGTCTCCATTTAGGCTAACACCAATGGTTTGAATAAGAAAGACAACTTAGAGATAGATGTCATTTCAGTTTAAATCAGAGGGCTGACAAAGCTGCAGCACAGCTCACCTGTAGGAGCAAGAGAAGTAGGCTCAGTTCCAGTTCGGTGAAGAGACAATATGATCTTGGCCTGCTAGGAATGATTTGTTTCCCTTAGCGTTTTCTCTGCAGACATGAGAAATTAAGAATTCTCATCTTATGTTAGGGTTATGTTTGGTTCCTAAACACCACGATGACGTTGATAATAAAAGTCAAGGACAGGACCATAACTGTTTTTTTCAACTCAGCATCAAATATGACAGGTGTTTACCTAATATATCATTGGCTCTCATGCAATAATTTAGAACTCTTCTTTATACACTTACCAATAATAAGTGTTTTGTGTCGATAACGGTCCCCAAGTACTTGGGAAAAATCCTTCTTACCAAGAGAGTGTTAAAAAAATACACCTTTCACAAACTCTTCTTCCATTCCTTTTGCCCTCCCTGTCCCCTAGCCCATACCATAGCTGGTTTGCAAATAGAAGGCAGACAAGACTTCAGGGTCGATGGGTGGATTCACAACTTCGCAAATATCTTGAGCATATGTGCAGTATCAGGACAATAAAATATTGTTCCTTGCTTCTATCCCACAACCAATTAGGTCAGCTGTAAATATTGGAGTTGCTTGGTAAACATGCTGGAAGATTGTGCTGACTTGCTAATATAAGTGAAAATGTAATTAGATTTATAACACTTTTTTTTCCAAACCATAATTTACAACAACAGAAAAAAAAGACTCATGCAACCTGCTGAAATATCATTATTAAAATGCACATGAAAAGTCAATTGTGCCAGAGGGAGGTATTTAAGAGAAGTGAGTTTTCATACCCTGGGATTACACCATGGGGATTACATATTTCTTATTTATTTATTTTTCCCTGAGATCTCTGCTGTTGCCAAATGAAAAGGAACAGATATTTTACTTATTTCACTCTGAAATATTGCTGAAGATGGTGCTAAGAAGTAAACTAAATAACCTGCTCCCTGGAAACCTACTTTGTTCTCCTCAAAGCCCCAGGAAAAGCCGGGAATGGTAGTCACCATTCTTTTTTATTTACAAGCCTGTCTCTCTTTAAGCAATAGTCATATTCCTTAACACATACAGAAATCAAATGTTTTTTTGTGCTAAATGCTGTTCTGTATTATAGTCTAAAAGAGGAGATTATCATATGGAATTCTGTGGGGGCCATCCTTAGGTAAGGATAAGAAGTAATCCTCATTTTCGTTTTAAAACCTGGGGTTCTCTCTGCTCCCGGAATCTTAGTTGGAGCACAACTTGACCTTCAGACAAGGATAGTACAGGGTGATGGGACATCTATGTGTCTATAGATGCAGGTTTCTCCATGGGTCCCCTTTGGACCCTGATGGCTGCACTGTCCCAACAGATGATCCTGGGTTTCTGGCAACATTCAGCCCCGCTTTCTGAGGCTTCAGTTGGTTCTGATCCCAGTTCCATCTTTCACCCAGCCAGGTTGCTGTTGTCTTCTTTTGGATTTCCCCCTAATGAATTCAGGTACTATTATATCTCATCAGAGTTTAAGTTACCAGTGAGGGAAGAGCTAGTTAAAAATAAATCATAAAGCAGTTTATAATGGGAGTGAAGCTGCCCTTTTATGTCTCAAACTTCTCCTAACATGTTTGGTTTAAATAATGAAGGAAATTTCTCATACCCCTTTTTTAGAATTGCAGATATATATATCAGATAAATTACTCCTGGGGAAAGATTTTGGTGGCACCATATAAAAATCAGTCAGCAAAGTAAATCATATACATACATACAAACATGCAATTTGCTTTATACATTTATTCTCTACCCACACCACTACATGCATAGTTTACAGATATACCTATATACAGGAAATTCTATTAAAGACAAAAACAGGGAGTGGCCAAATTTCAGACATTAATTCAAAGTAGTGTCATATTATAGAGCTGTATGGCCTTGTCACTGAAAACAATATGAATGAGCTGCCAACATATGAATGCCTATTATTTATTTATTTATGAAATGCCGTCATTGTAATTAATGCCTTATTTTGCATTGTATTAAGAGCTCTTTAAAATTTCTAATTTGTGGGTTGAGGGTGTAGCCTTAGAAAAATGCAAGGCCTTAGGTTCAATCCCCAGTACTGCCAAAAAAAAAAAAAAAAGAAAGAAAAAGAAAAAAATTCTAGCTCATAAAATAATATTTCACAAAGCATAAATTTTCATACAGATTAGCTCGATTTGCTTCAACTGAAACATTCTGTTTGATTTTACTATCAGGCAAATCTGGTGCCTGCATCTTACACTGTTTGGGTGTAAATCTGGAATATTCTGGGATCTTCCTAAATATCCCTCGTTTCAGCTTTTTCCCACAACCTAGGTAATCAGCTGCCAGGGTATATTGTTATCTATCTCTCGCTTGAATTTCATTTTACTCCTTTGAGAAACCCTTTATGGACCAGAATTGGAGGCCAGTTTTCAGAGGCTGAGGTAAAAGGCAACTGGGAAGGTTTGGCAGGGCCAGCTCCACCTCTGCTCACCTGGGAATGGTCTTCCAGGAAGAGTTAGCATCTCCTTGCCCATAGCAAGCTAGATCTCACCCATAGTCATTGATTTCCATCTTACATTCATTAAACCCTCTCAGGACAAGGTCTGAGGTAGGCAAAAGTAAATAAATAAAAATCAATGAACCTAGCAGTGTAAGGTTCTGAACCCCCTCTAGGCAGATTCTATCTGCAAAGTTTTACAACCAATCTATAAGGATTTGGGTGAACATATTAAAAAACAGAAAGGAACAATCCTGGTTGACTTTTACATTCACCTGTTTTTCAAAGTCAAAGATCTATTTTAGAAAGCCCAAAATCTGTAGGGTTATTTAGGACTAGGAAAAAGAACACAGAAAAAAAATGAATTTATAGTCAGTGAGCAGACTCACCTCTGTCAACCCTGATTATGTCCCTCTTCCCAAGGTGTTTTGAGGGTCTTTCTTCCCATCTAGAATCCTTGTTTTTCTTGGGGAGATGGGCAGGGTAAAGGAAAGCCATTCCTAGTGAAGTGCTCTTTCACCAGATACTCTCCTCTCCACCACCAGGTCTGTGGGCACTGCCTCAAGTTCTCTTCCTCCCTTCCCTTGGTCCACCTGTCCTCTCCCTCGTTTTACTGTTGGAGCCAAGGATCTTGCCTTGGTCTTTTTGTAAGTCAAGAAATAATAGAAAGGTAGTGAAGAACCCAACTCTAGCTCCCAAGCAGGAGGGTGTGCATAGAGGTATGGAGATGAAAACTTCAGGAGACAACAGCTTTCTTCAAGCTCTATTTGGGTCAGGGGGTGGTACTGGGGATTGAACTCAGGAGTATTCAACCACTGAGCCATATTCCCAGTCCTTTTTTTTGTATTTTATTTAGAGGGTCTCACTGAGTTGCTTAGTGCCTCCCTTTTTCTGAGGATGCTTTGAACTTGAAATCCTCCTGCCTCAGCCTCCGGAGCTGTGGGGATTACAGGCATGCGCCACCATTCCATGGTCAAGCTCTCATTTACACCTAACCTCATACAATCCTTGGCTTTCTTGTTTCCCACTGTGCATTGCAGTACACAAAGCTTGATATGGGGGGGGGGGCAGGGTCCAGTGAATTAGAAATAAAGTGAGGAAGGAATGAAGAACTGGGGAAGTAGAAAGAGCAACCTGACTGAAGAACAACTTCCCTGTACCAAATTAAGGGAAAAATAATAAAATTAGAACTGTTCCAAGTACCTGATTTTTATTTTGCCTACCTCTATTAACTGCACTCAGAAACACACACTAAGGTATGCAAAAAAAGGGGGGGTAAGAAAAAAACAGTAAAAAAAAAATAGTGAAGCCAGCCAGGTCTGTGAACTACTAACCCCTGGACTGGGAGTCTGATCAAAGAATCAAGTGAGGAAGCTGTGAAAGAAGACTGCTCCTAACTTCAGTCCTTATGCCTCCTCTGTTCTGCCCCTGAGAATCTCTTACCTCTAAGAATCTCTTCAATCGCTTGACTATTCCCATCTTCAGTTCTAATCCCAATCCAAGCGACCATCTCCTCTTCTAGATGGTGTCTCTTCTTTCGCTGTTTCTTTCCAGAAATAGCCTCTTGACCTGGCCTTCCCTCATGTCTTCTTATCCATTCCTATATCACAGTTTGAGTGATGTGTCAAAAATAAAAATTTGACAGTGTCACTTTCTTTTAATATTTTTTTCAGTGCCCTTAGAAATGAGATCAAGATCCTTAATAATGCCCTATAAAAAAATATGGCTCCTACCTCTCACAGAATTTTTTTTAAACCCTAACTACACATTATCCTCTCACTTCTCCACATAAGCAGTATTCTTCTTTTCCTGCCTTAGGCTTATTTCATACCCAGAAAACATTTCCCTTCCAATCTTTGCCTAGTAAATTCTTGCTACATTACAAACCTATTCTAAAATGCAACTTTAAACCAGGCATGGTGGGGCATGCCAGTAATCTTAGCAACTTGGGAGGCTGAGGCAGGAGGATCCTAAGATCAAAGCCAGCCTCAGCAACTTAGCAAGACCCTGTCTCAAAATTAAAAACAAAAAGAACATGGAATGCAGCTCCATGGGTTCAATCCCCAGCACTGGCCCACTCCCAAAAAAGTAACTCTAGAAACTCCAGAAAACCAGGATGCAAAAGACTTTATATTTTAGTGACATCCAAAAAATTATCCAGCTTTTCATTATGAGGAACCAGCTCCTTTCCAACAAAATTATCGTCTCTTGTGTGGTCTTTTGTAACAAATTTAGTATTTAAAATCTTCTAAAATAAAGACAAGAAAATTTCTAACAAAGAATTATAAGTCAGAATATCCATGGGGGAAAAGGTGATGCTGGTCTTCAAGTTAGACTGGATCCAGGAGGAAATTGATCTGAACCAGGTATCCGCCATCTCAGCCTCACTCTGCCACAGGGTCCTGTATGCAGTAGTCTTAGATTCACATCTAAACCAAGGCTTTCTTTTACCTCTGTTTGGTAGAAGATGGCTGAGCAAGCGTAAAGTCATATCTGAAGTCACGTATAAGCTCACGCTAGAGGACCAGTTCCCAATGACCTGGTTTTTCAGTGAGTGAGTGACTCAATAGTTCAGATTTCCCTGACTTGCCTGATCCCCAAAAGCAGAGTCTTCCATTGGGTGGGGAAAGCAGCCCATCTCAAGCTTGGTAAACAACCCAAAGGATTTACTTCAAATAAACATAAGAACCATAGTCAGATGATATAAGTACTTTTAAATATTAGCATGTCAATTAGGATATACACATAGGTGTAAACATCATAGAGTACACACAGTGGTGTAGTGAATACAGGAGGTGTCCATTAAGCAGTAAATTGGATCTCAAGAGGCACATGTCTAAAATGCAAGAAAAATGGTCAGCAATTTAATTGTATTAATGCAGTATTTCCATCTAGTGTTTGGTGAGTGCCTTGGATGTACATTATGTTTTCATGGATTCATTAATAAGAAAATTGTGCTGAGGGCTGGGTTAGGGATTGTGCTAGAGATCAGAAAATCAGTGAAATTAACAAGGAAGGCTTCCTGCAGGAGGCAGATCTTTTTGATGTGATAAATGCTTCAACAACGGGGAAGCCATGATCTTCAAGAAGGGGAAAAAAAAAAACATAATACAAACCAAAGCAAGCCTGATTGAAGGGAAATGCAAATTGGCTTTTCCACAGATGAAATTCACCTGGAAACCAGTAAATCATCAGGATTTCACTCAAGTCACTCTCACAGGTCCTCTGGAAGGCCCACCTAGAGTGGGCACAGTAAAGATTGGTTTATGGCTGGGATATTTGTTACATTTTAATAAGGCTTGGAAACTTAGATGTTATTCAATGCAGCCACCAATCAAGTACCTGTATAAAAGCAAGACAAACACAACAGTAAATGCTAAACACTTCAGTGTTCAGCGACTCTGGCAGGATGCGCTGTAGGCTTTATGAATGTGTGAGAGTGAATATACAGAAGCTTGGGAAAAGGTCATTGGTATTTTTGGAGCAATAAATCAAGTATGGAAATATTTGCATTTTGGCTGTATAACATGCAGGACTGGATTAGAGAGAGAATACTTTGAAGTAATATTTCTCTGCTGACTTGTTTTATTAGCTTCCTTTAAACATGTTACATTATTGCTTATAGAATTTCATTTACTCGGATTGGCAGCTTGATAAATACGTCTATTGGCGATGATTTGGATTGCTCTGGGCATTAATATTATTAAAACCTGTCACAAGGAAATGTCTGAAAGATGACTTACTGTAAAGATTGCAGCATGAAATAAATCATCCAGTGGTATTTGTTACCATTTATGGCCTCTTGGAGCTGAGTCAATCCCTTTTTATGTTGCATTATTTTTCAAGTTTTTATAGCTTTACATTATATATTGCTGTCAGAAATGAACAGATGGGGTGTTGAACATGATCCTTCTGAATAATTCCCACCCTCCAGTTATTGGTATGAAGGACAAGTGCAAAACTGTGTGTTCTCAAGCAAAAAAAAGGAGAGAGAAAGAGGTGGGGAAGCTGCTGTTGAGGAAAGGGATCCCTTTTGTCAGATTGTTTAGGCCAATTTCACCAGCTGGTTGGAATCCCTGACTGGCAGTCACCCTGTTTGGGTTTCAAGCAAGAGATGAGGTGGCTGTATTTGGCTCTAGAGAGCCAACAAATGTGGTTTTTGAATTCATTTTCTCTGAGTGCCTCTTGCTGAGACACCTCCACATTTGGGGATGAATGTATCATATTTCCAAAAAGCTGAGAAATTATTTTTTTTTTTAAAAAAAAGCAAGAAAACAAGAGGGAAGACAGAAAGGATTCAGTATTCTTTGAATCAGTGACAAATATGCAAGACTCTTTGTTGGGGTGGGACACAAAGGATGATTTCTCAGAGCTCTTGGAATCTGTAAAAGGGGCCCCTCAGCTTCTTGTGGAGGAAGCAGGAACAGAGAGAGACCTCCAAGGCCTTATGCTTCCTCGCTGAAGAGCAGTATACCCTTGGTGCCCCAAGCTGTCCTCTGATGGTGGGGCTGGGCAGCGGCCTAATTGTCTCACAAGCCCTTCTGCAGGGTCCTGAGATTTGGCAATAGAGGAGAGAGAAGTAACCCACTAAAACGCCAGCCAACTTTTCAAAGCGGCAGGGAGAATTCTCCTCATTTACCTTCACTGCCTACTACCGCATGCCCCTTAGCAGTGGTACACCTTACCAGCTCATCAGAGAGGAACAATTGATAAATACGAATTTTGGATGCCAGGAAATCCAATGCATTGCTCATCATCTTGGGATCCTAAATGGGTCACTCAATCGCTCATTATCATAAAAGGTGCATGAGAATTATTTGCTTCTGCTTACCTCATAATGTTGCTGTGAAGAGTCAGACCACCCAACACACATACACACACACACACACACACACACAGTGTGCACACTGAAAGTTCAATGATCCCTGTATTTGTCAACAATGGGTGGTTGGATAGTCATGCTGCAAGCAGATCCATGCCTTCTCTCCTATCAAGCTCTGCATTTTCAATCTCTGATACTTATCTGCTCATCCTCAGATCCTTAAACATTGAGCCCTTTCTCCAGCATCTCTGAAAAGTGTTCCAATTAAGGAGTGATTTGCATATGACCATGTGAGCTTCAGCAGCTCTCTCCACCAAAGCAGACCCATTCTTCCCTACCACACCTCTGATTCCTTTGCCCCTCTTGAATTGCTTCCTCTTTTATTTCATCTCCAAGAGGATCTTCCATCTGATTTGTCTATTTGTCACCCTATTGAGAGAACCATCTGGATAAGCCCATGTGACTGTTGATGTCCATCAGTCACACCTGAAACATGAAGGACACTTGGGGGTGGGTGCCTTTCATTTGAGACCTACTGTCAAGTAGCATAGACAATTTTCTGTCCTTATCCCAAGGAAGGAGTATAAAGAATGAATTTCAGAGAGCTGATTAGTTGATAAAGGTGGTTGATCAGTTGTGTTTGCAGAGCTGAAATTTCTGAACTCCAATGAGAATTACCTCTTATTATTGCTGTTGCTTTGGTTCCCCCATTGTCCCTCCAAGGGAACATTTGCACTAACCCCAACTCAACCAACTTGGCGATGCTGAGCCCTATAAGCTAACCAACACAGAAAATGATTAACTCTCAAATGTTACATCTATCTATAAAACATGCATGTCTTTTCTTTCTCCCTCTCTCCTTCCATCCCTCCTTCCTCTGTTCCCTCCCTTCTTTTCTTCTTTCCCTATCCCTTAACTAGCATTCACTTTTGCTTCCCCAGAGATATATTCATTGAGTCATCCAAGGTTTTAGCCTCTTTTTTTTATACCAGAGATGGTCCCCAAGAGCCCTTAACCACTGAGCCATATCCCCACATCCCCAGTCCTTTTAATTTTATTTAAATTTCGAGACAGGGTTTTGTTAAGTTGCTGAGGTTTTGTTGAGTTGTCCTAAGTTGCTGATGCTGGCTTTGAATTTGCAATCCTCCTGCCTCAGCCCCCAGCCACTGGGATTACAGGAATATTCCACTGTGCCTGGTTTAGCCTCTTTTGAATAAGCATCCTGATTTTTTTTCCATATAGCAGTTCTCTTAAATCTCATGTGTGGCTATGATTCACCAAACTAAGCAACCAGTGAATTACCTTCTCTGTCCTCAGGGCACTTAATGTGAACCTACCTTACTGTTTTTTCCTTACCCAGACCAGTGTTGAGAAAGATGATGCTCAACAAAGTCCCCGTCATTCTGTGTCCTAGCACACCTCTGAGAAGAGAAGCATGGCCCCAAGGTTGAAACCTGGCTCTCTTATTAACTGGCAGCCACATACTCCCCCTAGGCTAAATCCCCTGTCTGTTACATCAGAGAAAAGATGAGACAGGAGTATCGAAAGCACCTTGGAGCCTGAAGTTACCACTTGCATCTGTTCCAACACCATATCCTAAGACAACCTCAGCGCAACTGGTTTCCCCTGGTGGTACTTTGACTTTTCTGGAGGCAAAGGATTCTGCTGTTGATAATCATTACCAAATATGTTTTTCTGACCAGTTCCAAGATAATTCCTCAAGCAGAATTTATAAATTCTCCTCCTCCTTGTTTTGGTTTCTATTTGAAAATGTATCCCAAATTCACTAAAACAATCAAGCCATTCTTTTTACATTAAAGGTCAGGGTATGTATATGAGTGTGTGTGTGTGTGTGTGTGTGTGTGTGTTTGTGTGTGGTGTGTAAGGTGTGGGGTCAGGAAGAGATGCAAGTTGGACCCAGAGTGACCTGACATCATAAAGTCCCATAGTAATGTCTAATTACTGCTATCCACCTCTTTATTATTAATTTCACAATTCTAGCACATAAAATAACTTAATCATTTTTCAGAATTTGCATGACTAATGGAGTGAGTTCTGATAGAATAAGGATAAGTTTCATAATTAGGTTTGGCCAGGAACTTGTGCAAACCAGTCTATTTATAATTTGGTCAGCTTCTGATTTTTAATGATGACACTGAGAGGGACTGAAGCCTCTGGCAGCACTCACTGCAGATTTTAATTACCCACAGTAATTCTGACAATTACACACATGTCATAAATCACATCATAATGACCCACGAAGAAAGTGTATTTAATTACTGAAAGGGGAGTTCTCGGGTTAAACAGGTAGATGGGAAGTGCCGAGATGTGAATCACATTTGAAATCAGAGCTGCCTGATTTTGTGGCATAGAAGAATAGCCCTCTAAAACTGGTGTCACAGCAAATAAAGAAAAAGTCATTGTCAAATTTCTGATTCTGTCTCCAACATGTAAACAGCTTTGAGTCATCACTTCTGTCCTTATAACAAGAGAAAGCTGAGCAAATCAAAATTTAAAGACTCTCCTGGGTCCATTAGAGAATTAAGGCTGCAGGGAAAACTGTCACCCTGAATTCTAGAGAGTCATGGCCAACATTTGCTCACTGGGGAGCAAGGCACTGGAGGTATAAACTGGTAAGGACCCTCAAATCCTAGTCTTGATGAAGTACTGGAGGCTGAGTGTGGGTTAGGTGAAGTACCAGAAGCTTCTGGGGCTGCAGCCTTAGCAGTGTCCCCACACTTTATTTATTTATTATTTTTATTAGAGCATTATAGTTATACATAGAAGTTGGGTTCATTGTGGCAAAATCATACATGAAAGGAATTTGATTTCTATCCCCATTTCTCCTACTTTCTCTCCCTCCTCCTTCTTCCTATTCTTTCTCTACTCTACCCATCTTCCATTCGCTCCTTTATTTATTTATTTTTGATTGGTACTTTCTACATATACAGAAAGGATGAACATTCCTTTGGTACATTTATATATGCATATAACATGATTTTTTGTAAAATTTATTCTGTATTTCCTCCCCTTTCCCATCCTCCCTTCCTCCCTCTTGATCGCCACCTTCTACTCCATTGATCTTCCCTATATGTTTATGATATTCAATCCCCCCCACACACTACCTTTTTTCCCTTATTTTTCTCTAGCTTCCACAAATGAGAGAAAATATTTTACCCTTGCTTTTCTGAGTCTTATTTCACCTAGTATGGTATTCTTCATTTCCACCCATTTACCAGCAGATGCCATTATTCTAAAATCTTTATGGCTGAGTATCTCCATTGTATATATGTACCACATTTTCTTGATCCATTCATCTATTGGTGGGCATCTGGGCTAATTTCATCATTTGGTTATTGCGAATTTTGCTGCTATAAACATTGAGGTGGCTGTATCACCATAGTATGCTGATTTCACTTCTTTGGATAAATACCAAGGAGTGGGAGATCAGGGTCATATGGTGGCCCCATTCCTAATTTTTTGAGGAATCTCCATATTGTTTTCCAGAGTGTTCCAGAGTGGTTGTACTAGTCTGCAGTCCCACCAACAATGGCCTTTTCCTTCACATCCTTGCCAGCATTTTTTATTGCATGTATTCTTTATCATTGCCATTCTGACCAGAGTAAGATAAAATCTGAATGTACTTTTGATTTGCATTTCCCTAATTTCTAGAGCTGTTGAATATTTTTTTACATATATATTTGTTGGCCACTTGTGTTTCTTCTTTTGAGAAGTTTCTCTTGAGTTATTTTGCATATTTATTGATTTTATGTGCCTGTGTGTGTGTGTGTTCTGTTTTGTGAGTTCTTTATATATTCTGGTTATTAATACTCTATCCAGGAGGAGATAGCCAAGATTTTCTCCCATTCTGTAGGCTCTCTCTTCACACTCTTAATCATTTCCTTTGATGTGCAGAAACTTTTTAGTTTGATGGCATCCCACTTATTGATTTTTTATTTTATTTCTTGTGGTTTGGGAGTCTTGTTAAGAAAGTAGGCACCAGCAGTTTTACAATGGGGTGTTGATGCTATGTTTTCTTCTAGTGTATGTAACTCTTCTGGTCTAATTCCCAAGTCTTTGATCCATTTCAATTTGGGTTTTGTGCAGGGTGAGTAATAAGAGTCTAGATTCATTTTTCTATATATAGTTATCGGTTATCCCAACACCATTTGTTAAAAATGTTGTCTTTTCTCCAAGATATATTTTTGGCACCTTTGTCAAATACAGGATGGCTGTAGTTGTATGGATTTGTCTCTGTGTCTTCTTTTCTTTTCCATTGGTCATCTTTTCTGATGCCAATACTGTGCTGTTTTTGTTACTATATCTCTGTAGTATAATTTGAGATCAGGTATTGTGCTGCATCCTGAATCATTCTTTTTGTTTAGAATTTCTTTGTCTATTCTGGGTCTCTTGTTCTTCCAAATGAACTTAAGGGCTATTTTTTCTAGTTCTTTGAAGAATGTCCTTGTATTTTGATGGGGATTGCATTGGAATTTATATATTGTTTTGTTAGTGTGGCCATTTTGAAAACATAAATTCTCCCCATCTGGGAATATGGCAGGTCTTTCCATATTCTAGGGTCTTCAATTTCTTTCTTCAGTATTTTACAATTTTCAATGTAGAGATCTTTCACCACCTTGGTTAGACTAATTCCTAGATATTTTCTTTCTGTGTGTTTTTGTTTTTTTGTTTTGTTTGAGCTTATTGTAAAAGTCTGATTTTCCTGGCTTCTTTTCTCAGCAGAATCACGGTGGGAGTATAGGAAAGCTGTTTATTTGTGAATGTGGATTTTGTATCTTGTACTTTTCCCAATTGATTTATCAATCTAGAAGTCTTCTGGAAGAATTTCTTGGGTTTTCTAGATTTAAGATTATGTCATCAGCAAGTAGAGATAATTTGACTTCTTTTCCTATTTATGTTCTTTTGATTTCCTTCTTTTGCCTGATTGCTCTGGCCAGAGTTTCAAGAACTACATTGAATAGAAGTGGTGAGAGTGGAGATTCTGGTCTTTTTCCTGATTTTAAAGGAAATGGCTTCAGTTTTTCTGCATTCCATGTAATATCATCTTTGGGCTTACCATATATAGCCTTTATAATGAGATTAAGTTCCTTCTATTCCTAATTTCTCCAGTGTTTTACATGAATTTGTACTGTATTTGATCAAAGGCTTTTTATGCACCTATTGATATGATCATATAATTCTTGTTCTTAATTCTATTTAAATAGTACATTATATTTATTAATTTGCATATGTTGAACCAATCTTGCATCCCTAGGATGAAGCCCACTTGCTTGTGGTGTTTTATCTTCTTGATGTGTTTTTAAATTTGGTTTGCTAATACTAAGGATTTTTCACTATGTTCAGCAGGGATATTGGTCTGTTATTTTCTTTTCTTAATGTGTCTTTATCCGATTTTGGTATTAGGGTTTCCTGGCTTCATGGAATGCATTTGGGAGTATTCCCCTTTCTCTCAGTTTCATGAAATAATTTAAGAAAGATTGCTATTAGTACTTCTTTAAAGTTCTAATAGAACTCACTGAGAATTCATCTGGTCCCAGGTTTTTTTCTTTGATGGTAGGCTTTAAAAAAAAAAAATATATATATATATATATATATATATATATATATATATATATATATATATATATAGTAATTGGGCACAATACCTTTATTTTATTTATTTATTTTTATGTGGTGCTGAGGATCAAACCCAGGCCCTCACACATGCTAGGTGAGTGCTCTACCACTGAGCCACAACTCCAGCCCCTGTTGGTAGGATTTTAATTGTTGTTTCAATTTTATTGTTTGATATTGTTCTGTTTAGGTTTTCTCTATTATCCTGGTCTAATTTGGCTAGTTTACATATGTCTAGAAATTTTTCAATGTTTGATTGATTTTCTAATTTATTGGAGTATAAATTTTCAAATTAGTTTCTATTGATCTTCTGTATTTCAGAAATGTCTGTGGTGGTATTTCCTTTTTCATTTCCAATTTTGTTTATCTGGTCTTGTGTCTCTTTTGTATTGGTTAGTTTGGCTAAGAGTTTGCCAATATTTATCTTTACCAACTCTTCATTGAATTAATCATGTATATTGTTCTTTTATTCTCCATTTTATTAATTTCTGCTCTAATCTTTATTATTTCCTGTCTTCTACTGATTTGGGGATTAGTTCTCCCCACCCCCAAGGCCTTGAAATGGAGTATAAGTTTATTTATTTGGAATCTCTCTATTTTTTAATATAGGCACTCAATGCTATAATTTTTTCTCTTAGAACTACTCTCATACTGTCCAAGAGATTTTGATATATTGCATCTCTGTTCTCATTTGTTTTTAAGAATTTCTTAATTTCTTCTTTGATATGTTCTTCATTTAAAAGAACATTGTACAATCTTCATGTGTTTATATGTTTTCTATTATTTTTCTTGCTGTTGATTTCTAATTTCTTTCCATAATGATCCAATAGGATGCACAAGATTATACTGATTTTTTTGTATTTGCTTATACTTATATTGTGATATAGAATATGGCCTATTTTGGAAAAGGTTCCATGAGAACCTTTCCATGCTGAGAAGATAAATTCAAATTTTGAGGGTGAAATATTTTGATAATGTCTATAAGATCTATTTGATTTATAGTACTACTTAGGTTGGGAATATCTTTATTCATTTTATGCTTCGATGACCTGTCTGTTGGTGATAAGTTTCTGTTGAAATCATCCAGTGTTTCAGTTAGCTTTTTCACCACGATGACCAAAAGACATGACAAGAACAAACTTAAAGGTAGAAAATTTTATTTGACACTCACAGTTTCAGATGTCTCAGTCCATAGACAATGGGCTCCATTGCTCTGCACCCAAGGTGAGGCAGAACATCATGGTGGAATGCTGTGGTAGACAAAAGCAGCCCAGTACATTTACACCAAGAGAGAGAGAGAGAGAGAGAGAGAGAGAGAGAGAGAGAGAGAGAGAGAGAGAGAGAGAGAGGATGAACTCCACTTTCCAGGGACAAAACATATACCCCAAAGGACCATGCCCAGTGACCTACCTCTCCAGTCACACCCTACCTGCCTGCAGTTACCACCCAGTTAATCTACTGATTAAGTTAAGACTCTCATAACCCAATCATTTCACCTCTAATCCTTCTTGCATTGTCTCACACATAAGCTTTAGGGGAAATCTAATATCTAACACATAACACCCATTATTATTGGGATCTATCTGAGTTTTTGTTTCATGTAATTTGTGCATTGACATTTGGGGATTAAATATTCATAATAATATCTTTTTGTTGGATTTTTTTCCTTTACCAAGATGCTGTGGCCTTCTTTATCTCTTCTGATCAATATTTGCTTGAAATTATGTCCCCACATTGTATGTAGATGGTTTTACTTTTAGAAATCCTACAAGATTCTCACAGTTAAGAACCAAAAAAATCCCCTCAGAAACTCTGACAGGGTGAGAAGAGTCACAATTGTGAAATGCACCCAGAGGATTTTTCTTTTTTTTCCACTTTCTTTTTTTATTAATTAAAAAATGACAGAGGAATGCATTACAATTCTTATTACATGTACATAGCACAGTTTTTCATATCTCTGGTTGTATATAAAGTATGTTGACACCAATTCTTATCTTCATACATGTACTTTGGATAATGATGTCTATCACATTCACCATCCTTGCTAATCCCCTGCCCTTCCCTTTCCTTCCCACCCCTCTTCCCTATCTAGAATTCATCTATTCCCTCCCTGCTCTCCCTCCCTACCCCAGTATGTGTCAGTCTCTTTATATCAGAAAAAACATTCAGCATTTGTTTTTTGGGATTGGCTAACTTCACTTAGCATTATCTTCTCCAACGCCATCCATTTACCTGCAAATGCCATAATTTTATTCTCTTTTATTGCTGAGAAAAATTCCATTGTGTATATATGCCACTTTTTTATCCATTTATCTACTGAAGGGCATCTAGGTTGGCTCCACAGTTTAGCTATTGTGAACTGTGCTGCTTAAACATTGATGTGGCTGTTTTCATGTAGTATGCTGTTTTTAAGTACTTTGGGGATAGTCCAAGGAGAGGGATAACTGGGTCAAATGGTGGTTCCATTTCCAGATTTCCAAGGAATCTCCATACTGCTTTCCATATTGGGTGCACCAATTTTTAGTCTCACCAGCAATGTATGAGTGTATCTTTTTCCCCACATCCTGGCCAACACTTATTGTTGTTTGTCTTCATAATAGCTATTATTGGACTGGAGTGAGATTATATCTTAGAGTAGTTTTGATTTGCTTATCTATAATTGCTATTGATGATGAACATTTTTTCATATATTTGTTGATTGATGTGTATCCTCTTCTGAAAAGTGTCTGTTCAGGTCCTTGGCCCATTTGTTGATTGGGTTATTTGTTTTTTGGGTGCACAGTTTTTGAGTTCTTTATATACCCTAGACCGTACTACCAAAAGCACTGTACAGATCTAATGCAATTCCAATCAAAATCCCAATGACATTTCTCATAGAAATAGAAAAAGCAATCATGAAATTCATCTGGAAAAATAAGAGATCCAGAATAGCTAAATCAATCCTTAGCAGGAAGAATGAAGCAGGTGCCATCATTATACCACACCTTAAACTATACTACAGAGCAACATTAACTAAAACAGCATGGTATTGGCACCAAAACAGACTGGTAGACCAATGCTACAGAATAGAGGACACAGAGAGTAACCCACAAAATTACAATTATATTAGACAAAGGTGCCAAAAACATGCAATGGAGAAAAGATAGCATATTCAACAAATGGTGCTGGGGAAACTGGAAATCCATATGCAACAAACTAAAATTAAACCCCTATCTCTCACCATGCACAAAACTCAACTCAAAGTTAATCAAGGATCTAGGAATTAAACCAGAGACCCTGTGTCTAATAAAAGAAAAAGTAGGCCCTAATCTTCATCATGTGGGTTTAGGCCCCAACTTCCTTAATAAGACTCCTATAGCACAAGAATTAAAAACAAGAATCAATAAATGGGATGGATTCAAAGTAAAAAGTTTTTTCTCAGGAAAAGAAACAATCTGTGAGGTAAATAGAAATCCCACATCCTGGGAGCAAATTTTTACCCCTCACACATCAGACAGAGGATTTTTCATTACAACAGCGTACTCTCCAAGAGGACAGACTTCCATGCCTGGTCTGGCCTGGGGTAAAAAATGGCATGTCTTTGAATCTAGCCCCTCCATGTTTCTGTTTTACCTGGAGTCTGAGAACATGGGATCTGGGAGATAGGATAAGATAGATTTTTGAAGGTTGCAGCCCCAAGACACAGGACCACTAAAAAACTAAAACTTAATCATAAAAATATGTAATCTTCATTTATTCCACAATTACCACCACATCAAAAGGGTTCCATATAACACAAATGAATTGTAGTTGAAATAACTGTAAGGTGCAAGAAGAAGTTCTTATGGAGACCCATTAACATTAGAGGAGATGAAAATAATGATATTAGAGAATATTTAGAGCCTCTGAAAACTACAGCTACACCAAGCAAATACAATGCAACTCTTAGACATATTAATATAAAACCTCTAGCTAAGGACCTCTGTACCTTAATGTCGTAATAGATGAGAGAACATAATTAGGAATACTTTGTTATAAGCTACCTATACTACACATGAAGTAGTATAGTCTTATTCTAAGGTGGACTTAGTTTTGGTAAAAATAAATAAATATTGAAAATCCCAAGGCAAATCCTAAGTTTTTTAAAAGGAAATATAAATAATATGCAGAAGAGAAATATAATCATACTGAAGGCTCAATTAAAACTGGAGAAGGTAGGAAAAAGAATGAAAAGGAAGACATGAAGAACAAACGCAATAGGAAACCAATTAAAAACATGGTAGACATTACTCCAACTATATAAACAATCATTTTCAATATGAATGGTGTAAACATAACAAATAAAAGTTATTATCTGAGTAGATAAAGAAGCAGAACTCAATTATATGCTTTTCACAAGAAAGTCACTTGTAATATAAAGATTTAAATAGATTAAAATGTAATTATGGTGGAAAAATAAACCATGCTAACACTAATTGAAAAGAAAGCTACCTACATTCATTTTAGCCAAAGACAATTTAGAACAAGAAAAATTGTCATAGATAAAAAAGGGGCATTACATAATGATAATGAGGTCAATTCTCCAAAAAGACATAGCAATTATATTCATATAAAAGAACACAAAAATGAATGCATTGTGTGTGTGTTATCTTTCAGATTTTCCTATGTAATTACTTTTATTGGCACTCTTTATTTCTTCATAGGGTTTCAAGCTAATGTTTCTTGTTCTTTCATTTCAGCCTGAAGGACTCTCTTTAGAATTACTTGTAGTAGAGGTCTACTAGCAACAATTCTGGCACTTTTTGTTTATCTGGGAGGGTTTTATTCTACCATCATTTTAAAATGAAATTTTGCTAAATTCCTGGCAATCTTTTTCTTCCTTCAGAACTGTTTGAATGTTCTTCTATTTCCTTCTGGATCGTGTGGTTTCTCACGAGAAGAAATCTAATTAATCTGACTAGAAGAAATCTAGTCTCCTCACAGATCTCTTGTAGATGATGAATTGCTTTGTATTAGCTGCTTTTAAGGTTCTTTAGTTCATGTTCAACCATTTAATTATGATGTACCCAGGTGTGAATTCATTTAAGATTATAAAGCTTGAAATTCTTTTATGTTTCTCAAAGTTCTCATTAAGTTTTTGAAGTTGTTGGCCATCATCTCTTCAATTTTTCCCCTGTCTCCTTTCTCATCTCTCTTTTGGAACTCCCATAATGTGTGTGTTGGTACACTAGGTGATATTCCACAGTTTTTCAAAGCTCTGTTCATTTCTTCAGTTTTTACCCTAATTTCTTAGTCTGGATTCTTTCTTTTGTCACTGAAGTCTGCTATTTAGCCCCTCTATTAAAATTTTATTTTGGGTTATTATATTTTGAACTCCAGAATTTCCATTCCCCCCCTTATGTTCTATCTCTTTACTGGCATTATATATTTGATGAAATATATTGTTTTCATGGTTTCCTTTAGGTCTTTAGATAGTTTCCTTAAGTTATTTAAATATATTTATAATAGCTACTTAAAAATCTTTGTCTAAGAAACCCAGGGTATGGGTCCTCACTGGAACAGTTTTATTGACTATTTTTCCTGTGTATGGACCCTTTGTTTTTTAATGTTTTTATTAATGCATTAGAGTTACACATATACTGGGGGCCATTTTGACATAATCATACAAGCATGGAATATAATTTGCTCCACATCAGTCCCCAGTACTTCCCCTTTCCCATTCCTTCTACTTCCCCCATTCCCTTCTCTCTACTGTATTTTTGTGTTTCCTAATTTCTTGTTAGAAGTCAGGCATTTTTAAATAATGTAACATGGTATCTAGAAATTACTTCCCTCTTTCACCCCAGAGTTTACTGTTGCTATATTTTTCCTACTCTTTATTGATTTTCCTGTACTTATTCTCAAAAGTCTGTATTCTTTTTTAGGTGTTCACATTTAAGTCTCTACTCACTTGGTTTTGTGATTGCATTGAGACTTTAAAATGTTGAACCATTAAGTTTCTTTCTGACACTGGATTCTTTGTGCATGCGAGGGAATCCTGTCACCATTCTAGTGGTTTACATCTTTGCCTTAGCCTTTATTTATTGTTGGTGAAGAATTTCAAGGGCAGCCAGAGGTAAGGGATTAATTAGGTCCATCTTAGATCTTTCTTGGGCATATGTGCTCTGCAGATGCACACTTTTTAAAAAAGATTCCTGTAATTAGTATTTCAAAATTTTTCCAACTATCCTTGGGCTTCTTAGTCTCCATCTTTTCCTTTTAATGAGTTTTTTCATTCTCTTATTTGCCACATTGATATCCCTGCATCAGGTATCAGCAATTATGAATTTTTTTATGGTGATTATTTTTGAAAAATGTCCCAGGGAAAATGGTTGTTACCACTGAGGAAGCTCTATGTCAGTTTAAATAAGGATAAATTTTGTGAGTGGGTGGTTCCAGGGAGCTACTCAAAAACTCAATAATGATAATGGGGTTTGGGAAGCTTCAAATACAAAACTATTATTACTATATTTTGAATATTATCAGTGGGAATTTATTTTCCATTTTGCTATATAAGTACCTACATAATGCCAATGTAGCCTCTTGAAATGCAGGGCTTAATATATGTATTATTTGGCAATTTATAGGAAAAAAAATTACCAACCCTGTTCTAAATAGTTAAGTTGACCAGTATTACATCAAATATCTCAAAATAATAGGTAAAGATTAATTTTAAGATAATTTGGCAAAGGCAATCACCCTTATCTTAAATGATTATTAAAAGTTTTAAGTTTGGATTAAAAGATAGTTGGAGAGTTGTGAAAAGCAGGGTGAATAAGGAATGCCCATATTGAGAGCAACTAACCCTAAATTATGTAATCCCATTTTTTCCATTAAAACAAACAGAAAAAAAAAAAACAAAGAAAATAGAGGAATCAAAATAGAATAAAATGGTCATTAAGAATTTTGATACTGTTACTGTTAGACCTTTTCCCTGGAATCCTGAATGGAAGACAGTTCCATTGATAAAGTCAGTTGGAAGAGGTTGGGGAAAGACTTCACAGGACATGTAATTTCTCTACTCTTTCTTAGAGTAAAAAGAGCTCAGACATTACTGGGAATCTATTCCCATAGATATTGTGATATGGGAAAAAAGGGATGATTGAAAAGCATTGCACTTACAAAAGAAACAGTCAAAAACTTATTCCCAGGAGGATACATATTATTTATATTTGTATTAGATAGCTCTTATACAGATGCCAGTTTATTGTAGTGTAAGAGTTGCCTACAATTTTGGATCTTTCACTTGGCCCACAAGGCCAATAAACAGGGACACACAGGCACTTCTGCTGGCTGGGTGACTTACTGATAGGCCATGAAGTGATTTTTTTTTCCCTTTCTGTGAGACATAGCAAGAAGGTTCTGAGTCAAAAATCCCTGCAGATTTATCTCAGTGGTAGAGTGCTTGCCAAGCATGCAATAGGCCCTGGTTACATCCCTAGTACTAAAGAAAACAAGCAAACAGAAAACCCTTACTTATCAACATGCAAAAAGGTTTCATGACTTATATCAAACATAAAATGAAATTATATTGCCAAAAGTTGTGTTTGTGCATGTGTGTTTGGTGCTGATTATTAAATTGTAGGAAAGTTCCCACAAAGTTTCCAGAATCATATTCATTGTCTCTCCACATCTTCCCATGGCTACAACTAAAATAACAATATTGCAAAGGAAATAAATAAATAAATAAATAAAGTCTTCCAAGAGTCCCATCTCGAGTTTTAAGAGATGTAGCATAATGTTTCTTTATGCTACAGTCCTCAGCTTCAAGAAATTCAGATTATAATGTCACCTATAGATTCACACATAAGGAAACCTGAGGACTTAATGAGCTTTAGTAACATAATTTCAATTACAAGTAAACAGAACGGGGGAATCTTCTCTTTCTTACCACTCTTATTCCAGTTTACCTTTAAAGAACTGAAACATAAGGGAACATCCAGGTAAGATACTCTTCCCTGCCTTATTAAGACTATCTCACCCTGTAAATCCTCTACTACCTCCCACTAAAATACCCCAACTCTCACCTTTCATCCCTTAAGAACAGCGCAATCTTAATATTCTTGTTAGAGACCGCAAAACACAACCTTCCCCAGCCCCATCACAGACCCCTAATTCTAACTTTTCATCTTTAATCAAGGCATGTCAGATTTTTAAAATAGCCATCATGTAGCACACCAAGCAGAAGGAGGGTTCCACATCATGAGTGATCCCAAGTGGCCTCTGTCTCCATTATCCCCATTGCTCCTTGACAGGTCAAGGTGCTAGGTAAAATGTTATAACATTCAGGATACCCATATTCAACAGGCTTCTTCCCCCCAGTGATTGCTTCCAGATGGGAGGAAATCTTAAAAGTCCACGGCCCTCAACACATCATTAGGTCCTGCCAGTGCTTCCAAGAATCCGTAATCCCCAGCGCTCTATTTCATCTCCATTTCAACATTTGGTCACAAGGATTTCAGAGAAGCTAAATGATATAGATGCAGAGAATTTCACAAATTACTTCTTGTTTCTAGAAAAAAAAAAATATCCATAATGTTCATGCACCTTGGAATTATTTTTACTTTCCTCTGCAGAGTTTATACCCTTCAATCTGATACTCATCTCTCCCTCCCTTGTTTCTATATACACGCAAGCACACATGCACACTCATGCCAGTAACATGGATACCATTTATTTTTCAGTCCTAATTTATTTCGGGGGATATTATTGTTATTAATTTTCCAGGGCAAGCCTCTCACCCCACTGCGTAAGAAAAGCATTTATGTCATGTTGATCTCTGACCTGGGCCCAATCCCATAAAAGCTCGGAATCTGTATCCATTCAATGAAAAGTATGGTGATTTTTCAGGTATTTTATGCTCTCATTCCTCATCTCCACAGCCCCCCTCCAAAAAAAAAAAAAAAAAAGAAAAAGCCTTTTGCCGAAGATTTGTGTTTTTATCATTGATGTATTATACAATTGATAGTATCATAGCAATAACTTAATTATTTATTTCCCATTCAGTTGTACAAAGAAGACCCTGATTCCTAAAACTATTTATGGGGAGCGGGTGGGGATATCTTTCACTTAGATCAATCTGTATATTTACTATGTAATTTGATATTTAGAAATTGTTGGGGGAAAGTGTGGTGGAGTGTGGGAAGGAGCATCTAAAATATACAACTTTATGCTGAAAATATTGGCTAAGGAAATGGTTCTCATGAGAGGTGAGACATGCCCTGAGCACCTGGCTTTCCTGCCCAGGACACAGACTCTAGTCTTTACTAAAGATGTCTGCTGCAAGGGTCATGTCTCATTTGTCCTCACCTCATAGAAAATCTCAAATGCAATATCCATAAAATGAGGGTCCATCTGGGAATGGGTAAAAAAGAGGGAAATTGGCTTTTTATCTTTTCTTTGCTCTTCTGTCTGGTAACAATTTAAGTTTGAGATACCTACTGGCAGATTTTCACAGAAAATGTTCTGCAGAAAAGCTGTCAGTTTTTACTCATCAAAAATAAAGCAAAGCTTAATAGAGAGATGCTCCAGTGCAAACTACTTGGGTTTATCTATCCATTTCTGGAATCATCATCCCATTTCTGCCTTCACCTGGGCTGGGACCACTCTGACCTTGGGTCTAACTTTTAAGCAAGAGGGTGGAGAAAATTTCTTTGTGGAAATTTTAAATTGTAAACATTGAGAACAGAGGCCATAGATTTGATAGACTCCATCTGTAAAGCAGCAGTTAAAGGCAAATGGAACACCATTCACAGCTGATTTGCTTTACCCTAAAATGCATTTTCTGTTCTCCTTTATAGACTGAAATAAGACTATATTGGATATACTGACACCCTGAATTTTCATAAACTCTTTTAAAAAATACCATTTACAGATTTTTAAAAATTTTATCTGCTGTCTTTACTATTAGAGTTTATAATTCCTCAGTGACTCCATGAAGACCTCAAATATGCAGAGTCTGGAGAGATTAGAAATAAGAAGAAGGTTGGGAATTATAATTCACTAGAATCAATTGTCTTAAAACAGGACTTTGGCCACCTAGCTGTCCTCTTCTCCTTTGAACACCAGCAAAAGTAATTTATAAACAGCAAAGGAGTGGAAAGTTTTTCTGGACAAAGTGTGAAAGATTTTTCTGGGTATAATGTTTCAATGTTTTGTTCTTCCTGCCTCTTCTTCCCTCCCTGGGAGCTTTTCAAATCAGTATCTCATTTTGGAAATAGAGCAACCAGTTTTAGCCCTGAAAGTCTTACATCCCAGGAAACGCCCATCCCAAGCAAATCAGAACCCAAACAGTTGATCACCCCTAGGTGGTGGGTAGAGGGTTCCTTAGGTTCTTTTTCCCTAAGGTTTTTCCAGAAATCCACCAAGTGGGCTTGATACCTTGGAAATAATTAGGCTCTTGTCAATGCATGGCATGTGCCTTGACATTTCATGGCAGGTTTTCTGCTATTTACCCAGGAAAGGGATATCAGCAAGAATAATGGTCAAGCTGGATAGGAGGCAGAGAGATTGGTCTGTGCTTACCTCTGTCACGGAAGAGGAAGCAAGCACAGAGGGCTTTTCTGCAGAGAAGATGGATAGCATTCACTACCTTTCCAAGCCTATCCTATAGTCACTGGGTCCTGAAAGCTACTCAGAGCTAACAGAATCCTTTGTCAGGCTCATCTGTGTGTCCACGGGGCGTGTGAACTGTACAAAATTATATGTTAAAAAAAAACTCTCAAGTTTACCTGTCTTGTAATGAATAAGTGGCAACTAGATGAAACTTAGAAAAATGAAATCATATTGTGTTCTTAAAGATTAGGTTCAGATTCTGATATTTGACAATGTGTGTGTAAGTATATGATCATGTGGAATGGGGGTGCAAGACCTTGGAGCAGGATAGAGTGGGAAACACTGGTTATATAACATGCCCTTTTTTCCCAAATTTTAGGTAATTTTTTTTCATAATACAAAAGGTGGTAGTCATTACTGGCAATAAATGAGTATTTGTAAGTCAAGTATGGACTGAATAGCCTTGTGGGTATATACTAAGTCATTAGAGAGAAGGCAACTGTAGCTTTCCAAATACAAAATTCTCGGCACCATCAAAGGCACCCTGGGACTCCAGATTTTCCCTTCTTCCTTTGGTGGAAACTTGACCTTTACTTTCAAGAGAGAGCTATAATGAATTTTTCAAATATTAAACTAAGAAAGTCACTTAAACTCCTGAACACCCAGATACATTCCTCCTGTCCTTTCCAACACTTGGCCAGAGGACTTTCCTCCCTTTGCTCAGACTTTATGTAACTTATTAATTTTATAATTCAAGCCTTGAATTAAAATATATATTGAATGAAAATATCTATCTATATATATATATATATATATATATATATATATATATATGATATTTTAAGGGATTTCAAGTGAAATAGGCATTAATTTAGGATTTCCTAACATCAAAAAAATGAGGCTTGCAAAAAAAGGAAAAGGAACTGTAGATACATTTTGAACTTTGTGGTAATGCTGGCATATCTTTGCTGATGGTGTCACCAGTGACGCAATTTTTCCAAAGGAGCCATCAATTGGCTTGGTGTCGTGGCATTTCTGTATCCTCCTCCCTTCTACTAGTGATGGTCTAAAATTTGGGGGCCAACAGAGGTGAGGCAAAGAACCTCACCCCCCCACTGGCACCAAGGCAAAATTTGGGGGCCAACAGAGGTGAGGCAAGAACCTCACCCCCCCACTGGTGCATAGGCCTATCCACAAGCATGGTTGAATGCTGGACCGGTAGTCAGTGACGGGTTGATCTGATTGCAGTGGATTCAACCTAAGACAGGAAGCTGACGCCTAAAGGTCAGTTCTCCCATGACGGGTAAGAACCATATGTTGAATTGGACAACCTACCAGGCACGGTCCCTAGCCACATTGCTTGTTGGTTAATTAAACAGAAGGGGGCAGATGCTAGGAGCCACAAGCAAATAATATGATGCATGGCACCTTTGCTTGTAAAGTGACGCCAGCTAGCCACTGAGATGATATGATTATGTTAAGATTTACATTCATATGGAAATTGGGCTCCTGCTGTTCACCTTGGCCTGCTACGGGACTCATGTTACGGGACTCCTGGAGAGTTCCCATTGGTTGGGGAAGGATAGTAGGAGGAAATTCCGGGGGAGGTCTGGGCCCCCCGGTTCAGGGGGACAAGCGGTTCCGGTAGACGCCCGCGTGGGAGGACTGGGTTTGGCTTGCCGGCGCCTACGGAGTATTGGCGGCTTTTTCAAAAATAAAGTTTTGTTCCTGCTTGAGTGGCCCGTGATTCTGTGCCCAGCCAAGACTGCGGCAGAACTTTCTATTAGGTATGGTGAACAGCAGAGGATTTCAATCATCATCAGATTTTTTTTTCAGGAATAATCCAAGTATACAAAGTGGAGGAAATAATGACAGCATATTTTTTACTCTTGGAAATCATGCTGCCTGATCTGGCACTATGAAGCCTAATCAATTATCTTAATAGACCTTTAAAAGCAACATGATTTAATCCGATCACATCAGTTGCCATAATTGGAAACCAAAGGCATATGATCCTTTTCTTATATTTTTCTTTACATGATAGGATTCTTTTTTTTTTAAAGAGAGAGCGAGAGAGAGCGGTAGAGAGAGAGAGAATTTTTTATATGTATTTTTTAGTTTTTGGCGGACACAACATCTTTGTTTATATGTGGTACTGAGGATCGAACCCAGGCCGCATGCATGCCAGGCGAGCGCATTACCACTTGAGCCACATCCCCAGCCCCTACATGATAGGATTCTTGCAGGGTAAGTTGCTGTGAACATGTAAGACAAGAATGGTTTCAGAAAAAAGAAATAGAGAAAAGAGTACATCTTCTTTGCTAGAGCACCTGCAAACATGAGCTCATAAGACATTGGCTTCATGTCTATCAAAACAACCCCCCAAAAGGCAGGCATAAGGGGAAAAATATAGCTGCAGGTATCAATCATGTGTTGCACAGTGCATCCAACAGTAGACTGCTGAGAGAATTATTCTCACCCAGGACACTTGACCTATCAAGTTCCAAAGGTGGAGGCCAGAGGCCGAACTCCAAGAATGTTTCAAGTTCCTTCTGACTGCTCCCAGGCAGAAGTACCACACTGTAGCTTGAGCAATGAGAAGCACATCTTGTGACCAGAGAACCACGCCTAGAACCATTCTCATCCTAAGCACATTCTTCTGAGGACCATCTCAGATAACTCCTCTCACATTTTTAGTCAGCCTCTCTCACACACAAAGCCCCTCGCCCAGGAGACTTCTGTCAATGGTCAGGATGTGGCCTTTCCTTTTTTACCTGGATGGTGTTCTACAGCTACTTTTCCCTTCAGTTGCATCAACTTTTACATTCTATTCCTTGTTCTCAAGTTCTAAGACTGCTCAGACTCAGATTCATAGAGATGATTTTTGGTCTCTTTGGGAAGATATATTTCTGCAAGCATCATGCCATTTACAAAGCATATGGCAGAAGGGAACTTTAGATAAGGACAGTGACTGAAATTGCATTAAGTTTTGCTTTGGCAAGGACATCAGATGGATGCCTTTAAGATGAAATGGGTCTCCTCCAGCCTTTTCTTTTATGCATGTCTCCAACAGGTGTTTCCTGTAAGGCATATATCTGTTTTCCATAACATCAGAATGAAGAAAGATGTTTGTGACAGCTTGTGTACATAGATCATGTTTTCATTATGATAGAATAGTGTACGGTGATTGATTTGCTCTTCCAAGTCAAGTTAGAGTGTTCTTGGGACATCATCTCCCATTTTCAAAATGGGCATTTAATTGCCAGACCAAGGACTCTTCATCATGGGAGTAGGGGGAGGGTGGAGATTAAAAGAAATGGAAAAAAAAGCTGAAGAAGGTAACAAGAAGGAAAGTAGTATTATTCCCCGTGAACTCAAATGGAAAGAGTAGAGAAAAAGGAAGCCCTTTCAATGAAGATAAAATAGAAATTTCCAGAATGTTTTCAAAGTATTCAGGAAAAAACCAACTTGGGAACATTATGTAAACACATATTTTCAGAAATCTGAGGGATAGTGTCTAAGAAGTTACTTGTGGAGAGAAAAAGGTTCTGTTGAGTAAGTAATTCAGCCAGTTCTCCAAATCCTGTTAAAAAAATCAAAACCAGATTCAGGTCTTAAGTGTGTTTCCTTGTGAGACCCTTTCACAAGGTCCGCATAAAGCCACCACCATGGTTCTGTCTAGTACCATTCAGAGAGCCATAGGAGTTAAAATTCAGTACTGGGGCTCATGAATTATTGATATTTAAACCACCAATTATATTAATTCAAATGAACAAAGAATCCATTTTAGTCAAGCTGAACTTGAGGCTTACATTACATCTTCTGGATGGTTAAATGACTAGAACCTACTAACTCCACTACATTTATAAGTAGGCCTTAAATGCAGAGGTAGACAAAGGATTTGATCAAGGTCTTGTCTGATCTCCTTAATAATTGCCCTCTGCTTTTCCAAACTTTTCTCTAGAGCTCCACCCTCCCTACTCAGGTTTTGCTGCTCAGGTTCCCCCTCCCTCCCATGACTTTTGCTCTGAAACTTCTATAACTTTGAATAAGCTCTTTTATCTGAAAAAATGTGACTATCTAGGCATTTTAGTGCTCAGAAAAACTCCTAAAACTCCATCCAGCACAGATGACATTAGGTTGTATTTCTCCCAAGATGTCCAGGAAAATCTCACAGGAGAGTGGTGTCATAAGCTACTGATTTCCAGGGCTGAAGGTTTAGTGTCATTGGTAGGTCCCAAAAGGTACTTCAGCAATTAGTAACAAATATTTTTAAATAATTAAATCAATTAATCAAAGGAGTAAATAAATAAATACGTAGATAAGTAAAAAGAGTTTTTGTTGTTAGATAAATTTGTGAAGCACTGGATTATACAATTTTTAAAGGGTTTCTTCATTGTATGACTTTTGAGGACCTTTCATATGCTAAAGTGTAGAGTGAATCTCAAAAAGGGATTTTTTTTTTCAAACTTCAGAAAACAATCTCTCAAAACTTTTCCAACTACTGATAGAATATGGTACATGATTTGGGGAAAAGGTATTTGTGTCAGTATAGGATGGACTTGTGCTTACTTAGCAAGCAGGAGATCTCTGAGGGCTCAGCATGACGAAGGCTCCAACATAGGTCAAAGAGGCACAGGTTCTACTCCCCAAAACCACTCACGCACCCAGGCTGATCTTCTCTATAGCAGGTTAGGACAGAGTCTGAAAAGTCACATGAGGGCTTTTCACTACCTCAGTCATCCCTTTTTACATTTCACTGGACAGAACTTGTCATGTGCCTCCGTATAACTGCTCAGGAAGGAAAGGAGAACCGGGTATTGTGAATACTTGTGTCTTTGATCTCAGCATTATATTCCTGAGCTGGTTTTACTATTTGTTAGCTCTTTCCTTTTATCTATAAAATGAGGGGGGAGGTCCTTAAAGTCTCCAGCAGAGATGGAAATGCTCACCAAATATGGCAATTGTTTCTCATGTCCCCGAGTCCCCTTAAAGTTAACAGGAACCATGTGACTGGTTCTGGCACCATGTGAGCAGAAACTATATGTGTCACTTTGCAAAAACAATTAAAGTCCTAGGCTTGGTTTTCCACTTCTACTACACTAAGAAGGATGCATGTGGCCAAAAGATGGTAGAGCCTCTTGTTATCCCAAGGCTCTGAGTGACTGTGGGAAGCCAAGGCACCTGTTCCCCAGAATAAACTATACAGTGCACTGAGAAATAGCCTGTGCTGTGTTTTGGCCCCTGAGATTTTGAGGTTGCTTATGCAGCCTAAGCCTAGTTTTATCTGGCCTATCTGGGTCGATTCTATACCCTAAACTTTCTGACATTCTAGAGTTGTTTTTTTTTCCTGTTCTCTAATAAGCACATGTGCATTCCTTAGCAGTTGAGTGGGATTTTCCAAGAGATCATCAAATTGTTTCAGTGGCTGAACATACTGCAAAGCAGTATTGTGCCTAACTGCAGTGTGGGGCTATCAGGTGGAGGACTTTTCCAACAGTAGATCAGGATCAGAGCAAAGCCTAGACAAATGCAGGGCAATAAGGGAAGCTGTAAAGAATGCAAAGTACATTTAGAAAATTGGGAAGTTTCAATAGGGATCCATGAGGAAAAAAATACAGAAAGAAGACAGGAGAAAAACAATAAGGAAAAGGGCTACCCATAATTCAATCTCTTACAGACTTTTAAATTCTAGATCAAGGTGCCAACAACACCACTCATGATTTCTGCCAAGCAATAGTGGCATCATAATAGTAACAAAATTAAGAATAGAAATAATACCTTTAAGGCATGTCTAAAGAGAGAGCCGGATTTCCCCCCCTTTAGGAATTAGTGTTTCTTCAGCCATGAGGTAGTCTGGGCAGACTCTACTTTGCTCCAGGCTCTGATGAGTTTCACAACTTGGCTCTTTACACTGGAGCCCCAGATGGTCTCAAACTAACTTTTCATTCTCCATATTTAGGACTCTTCTAGGCAATACAGAGCAAGAATCTGACAAACTTGATGGCTCCGGCATGTTTCACTGGTGCAAAGCAGTCCCTTTGGAAATGGTAACTTTGGTAGGTGATCTTGCACCACCTATCAAATAAAATACACTATCCATCAGGGTAAAGGATGTCAGGATGTCGTTCTTCTGATTATAAGCACCTGTCATTTTCCTTTGTAAATGGTGAATTTGCAAAATGAAATGATATGCAATATAATCCCTGAGACATTTGACAAAGACTGCGGGGATAATATGGTGGGATTTGAAACACTTTGATTTCTTCAACTGCACCTCCTGTTTTAACACTTTAGCTGACTCAATTATTTAGAATAATGCTCTTCTGAAACTTTGAGATTTTTCCAGTAAATCTAATTCATTTAAATCCACCAGGAAAACCTACCGTTTACAAGGATTATGCAGTCATTCCTTTGTTTAAAATAAACAAACATCTCCCCCAAATTACTGGATTTGAAATTTTACTTTTAGAATACTTTTTTTTCTTGAAGCTGGCCCTGCTTCTATTACACACACTAGCCAAAATATGTATTTCTTATATACAACCTGGGCAAATTCTATTAGATATGGTTCTGTCCCTCCTGCTCCTCTCAAGGAGAAAAACTAATCAGTTTACTGAAATGCTAACAACCAAGTTGTAAGAAGCTTTGCATCCTAACCCAGGCTCTTACATCTGTTTTCTGGATCCCCCATCTATTCCCATTTTCCAGAGTTAAAAATTCAAGCATAATTTCAGTTTTTTTCTCTACAAAAGTAACTGATACGTTTAACTAATAAAAATGATTGTTTGCATCTGTATGAACCCTATATGATTTTCTTCTCTATGACTAATTTATAATTATAATTTTTTTGTTGCTTTCCAAAAGTAGTTTAGTTTCTTTTTCCTTACTCACATTCACATAAACACAAACATCTTTGTGGCTCAGTGCCAATGTCCTGACAGAATATGTTCCAATTTCTGAAAAAGTATGATCAATCATTTAAAGAGAAGTATCAAATTGTCATAGCTGTCATATCAACTGGAAGACTATTAGGGTTGCTGAAACACACCATTTTAGCAATTAGATCTTATTCTAAACTATGCAAAATAAACATCCGTTGAGCAGGAAGCCAAACATGTTTGCAGTGGGAGGCAAATCTTTAGAAAGAAAGGTGAAGAAATCGAATTCTGATAAAGGCAGCCAAGAGACCAAGAAAGAGAAATAACATTTAATTAGAACATATTTATTAAGCACAAATTTCCAATGATAGATATTTCCCTTATGATAACTTGATATGGAATATAGGTCACTCAGAGCAGCCACTGAGTCCTTTAAGTGTAGAAGGCCTTTTAGTTTTAGAAATGCTAAGGGTTTTAAAACTTGTATCTGTAAGGGAAAAGTTTCCAGACTACAAATTTTAAGAAAGCTTCAAACTTGGTTCTATTTGCAGAAGGATCAAGCGGAAATATTCAGTTTAAGCTACATCCTCTTCTTCCCCCCAAAAGCCACCATCTTTCTTAATTGGGAGACAGTTTTGTGCTACAGTTTGTTAAAGAAATCGCCTCTCTAGCTGTGCCCATAAATGCATTCCGCCATGTATCTTGTTTCTAATTGTTTAGTTCTCCTCAAAAGAGTAATTGTTGGACTTCAGGCATGTTACATTAAATACCATTAGAGGCTTCATTATTCAAGTTAAAACTAATCAGATTAACTGCAGACAATTATTTAATAGATTTGGTTAAGATTCATATCACTCTCTAGCAAAGCTCTCCAGACAAATAGTTTTATTTCCCCTCACAAGAAGATCCCCTTAGAAAGAGAGTATTTCCCAGTATTTGCTAATCTGATCAGCTTTAATTGGGGAGATGTCAGATGCTACTTATTTATCCTGTTAGACTTTGTCAAGCCCTGTTTTGTAGAAGTTTGTCATTTGACCTTAAACACAACAGGCATAATAAAGAACGACATATCCATTTGAAATATTGTACATCTTTATGTGCCTAGGAATGTAGAACATGCTCACATGTGAAATTCAGATGCATTTAACTTGTTCTCTGCCAGCTTCCCAATGTCCAAGTAACATTCAGATTGGATCCATAGTTACAAAACAACAGTTAATCCCTCAAGCATGATGCTTTTAATATGTTGTTTAATTCCCGCAACAAAATTAATGTTTATTTTTATGTTTTACCATTTGAAACATAAAGAAATTGAGGGTCAGGGAAGTTAAAGTGACTGTTTATTCACATGGCTAGGGATAGAGCCAGAATACCTAGTCGAGTCTTCATCTTCATGTCCAGTGCACTTTGCATTCCATCTCAACACTATAGACGAGGCATCACCCATTCCCTGAAAGACTAGACAGATGCCTAAAATAAGGATCCTACAGGAATATCAATTTTTCACTTACACTTGCTTTTAATGAGTCTCTATGAAGGAGGAGCCCTAATCTCAATATATGTCCTACAAATTATATTATATTCGTCTTAGAAACAGAAGTGATGTTAATAATTGACGTGTTTAGGATCAAATGGCTTTTTTGTAAACTTTCTTTTGGGTGCTTGGCATGATGAATTTCCTTGACTCAGGAAAGTTTATTGAATCAGTTCCATGTATTAGGTTGAGCCATATGAAATGGCCAATACTCAACCATTCTTGACCTGCAAAAATGCAATTCCACGTGGTTCAAACAACTGTATGAAAAACCACTGAATGACTCAACATATTACAAACTTAATATAATTTTCAGGGCTCTCCAGCAGACTTAAGTTTGACAATGGAATTTGGAATCTCAGCTTTTCACAATCAGACTATAGCACATATGAGGCTAAACACAAATAATAAGAATTAAGAAATATTTTGCCTATTTGACCCAGTGGTTTTACATTTTGAAAACTAATGTTGATCTGAGTTTTACTTGATTCACTCTAGGTTGATAGAAAACTAAAAGAAGAAAAAGGTGAAATAAGAAGTAATTTCACAGAAAAGACACAAATTATAATTGCACCACTTAAGCCTAAGTTGCATTTTTATAAGCAATTTTCAAAACTCTATTAACTTTATGAAGGTACCACTGTGGATGTACCTAGACAAGTCAGGATGAGAGTAGGTGTTCTCCTTGAGGGACTCTTATCTTGTTTATGAAAATACTCAACTTTGGTGTGCTTATCCTTAGAAACGATCTGAAAAGTCAAAACATGATTTTCGGGACCACATCATAGCGTGCATATTTGGAGATGCCCACACAGCCCTGATGGGGCTTCGGAACTTTGTGATGCCCCTAAGAGCTAGCAACTATACCCGGCAGGAGCTGAAAGACATTGTGTTCCTTGGGTCTCTGGATTACATGCAAAAAGAATGGCGATTTCTCCGGAATTTCCCTCATATATATATTCTGCCTGTAAGTATCATATAAGGAATAATGAATATTTATAATGATAATAATACTAGAATTAATAACACAACAGTTTGCAATTGTATTCTGCATACCAAGGGCCAGAACTGTTCTAATTATTTTTAACTGTATTAATTCATTTAATCCTCAAAATGACCCTAGGGGATAGATATTAATGATGTTGAACTTCAAGTATGGAAAGAATAACTAACTTGCTGAAGATAACACAGCAATTTAAAAAAATAAAATTTATATGTAGACATCATGGTTCCCGGGTTTTTGCTCAAACTACCATATTTTATGGTATTTATACAAAGAAGAGTTTCTCTGCATTTCTGAGATTGATTTAATGGCCAAACCTAAGCCAATAGTCTTTGCACTCTTTCTCATCTTTTTTGGAGACATCTTATATGGAACACACTGTGCTACATAGTCCCTTATAAGTGTAGGAAATGTTGGAATTGGGTTTACATTTTTGAGATATAGATTTTCTGTAATTTGAATATTCTTCCAAAACTCATGTTAAAATCTAATTGCCATTGTAACAGTGTTGATAGGTGGGACGTTAAATTGATGATTATGTTAGCAAGGTTCTGTCCCATGAATGGATTAAGTCTGTTGTCATGGGTGTGAGATTAGTTATTGTGAGCATATGTTCCTAATTAAAGATGAAGTTTGGCTCCATCCTCTCTTGTGGGTGTGTGAACTCTTGCCATTTGATGCCCTCCACCATGATATGATGCAGCAAGAAGGGCTTCACTGGATATAGGTCTTCCATCTTGGATTTCCTATATTCTAGAATTATGAGAATTATCTTTATAAGTTACCCAGTCTATGGTATTGTATTGTAGCATCAGAAAACAGTCTAAGACAGGATCCATTTAGACAGGATGCTTATGTGGTATTGCAGTTCCAATTTATTTCATTACTCTCATGGGTTTTATCCCAATGTATGCTACCATTTCCCTAGATAAAAAGTCTACTATGTATGCCAAAGCATTTGGAATTTTTCTAAAATAATATTGGCAATATGTAAGCAATGTTTTTCAAACTTCAAAAAGGTTTCTCTCAAAAATCAAATTACGTTTGCTCTATTAAAAAAGACATCACAGGGGCAGGGGTTGTGGCTCAATGGTAAAGCATTCATCTAGCACTTGTGAGGCCCTGGGTTCCATCCTCAGTACAACATAAAAATAAATGAAATGAAGGTGTTGTGTCCAACTACAACTAAAAAAAATTAACATTTTTAACAAAAAAAAATCACAAAGTTCTCTGTTCCACCTCCCTTGCTTCAGTTCATATGATGAAGAAAAGAAAATGACTAGAAGTCTCATATCCAGCTAGTATATGGTATTACCAATATTAGATTCCATGTTTCCTGAAGATAGATAGAACTAGATCATTCCCTATTTGTCCACTAAAGGAAAGATGTAACTGCCATGTTGCTAGTTAACCCAGAGTATACATATAGGCTGGGTTACTAGCAAGATTGCAATGATGCAAAATTTTCATTCAGATCCATAACCTCTCCTTTCTCTTAATGTTTTCTCACCATTGTCACCATACACTACTTCTCTTCTCCCACCTAAGTCATGTAAATGAATTCTTACTTTCTCCACACTGCCTGCTTTTATCTCATCCAAACTTGCTCTCTGGGAAGGGTCTTTTAAATCTATTCACAACAAGGTAATAATGATTAGCATAAACATGTCATATATCAAGTAAATAAGTATTTAGATCAAGCCAGTAGATGCTGGAGATATGTGAGTGTGCAAATCACATCATCCACAAAAACCCACCACCATGAGCCATGATATCAAATCCTTTCATCTGAAAAGTTCCTTCTCAATCTGGTTTTCTCTCATCAGGGATCTGCACTCTATCCTGCAGACCTACAGGCACTCAACATAGAGAAATGTTCCATGTGTGCTATCTTAGCACCCTCATCTAAGCCATCGAGCAGCCAGACTCTGGTAGACACAGAGACCATCATGGCCACTCTCAATATCGGATCACTGCGGATCGTCCCCTCTGCTGAGAGACATTCAACAAAAGGTCAGAATAGTACTCCTGATAGGAAGAGGCTAGGAAAGATGAAATAAGGACAGAAAACTATCTCCTCTCTGAAATACTTTCATTAGGAAATATAAGAGAGGTTGGTTTAGATCTCCTCAAAGATTCCTTCCAACTCTGACAATACTGTAATAGGAGTAGCCTATAATTATTTTCTCTGAAATTCTAAGTCAAATGAAGACCAATATCCATCTTCTAAAAAAATTCATGTAACACTGTTTTCCCATTTTAAGAAAAGAAATCACAGAATTCTAAGTGCTATTATTTTTGTTGTTATTAATCTAATATCAGTGAACCTAGAAATTGGCATGTTATAATAAATAACTATTATTATTAATTATTTTTCACTGAATCTATAGATATTCAAGGTACAACTCTTAGTTTCATGGTTGAGAAAAGGAATTGTAATTATCTTTTACTCTTCAAGATACTTTCAATGTATTAATTTCAGGAAATTATCTTAAATGTCCTTTATACACTGTCCCATTTCAGAATCAGATTGGGAAGAAATAGTAAGAGAACAGAGGGGATCTCTTTAGGATGGAGATCATGTATTTTCCTCTGTGGATTCCTCCTAGCACCCGTACAATTACTATCATTTATTAGATGCTTAAAAGATACATATTGAATTGCAGTAAATAAACTAGTGGGCTGGACCAAAATGTTACTGAGATTAATCCCCACTAAAAAGCTGTGATTTTCCTTCTTCCCACTAACTGGGAAAAGTCCTACACCTTAGTATCTCTCCAAAAATTGACCACCACTCAACTGAATGTGAAAGTACTATTACTGCAGAATATTCTATATCTAAAAGAGACTTACGATTCAAGAAATAAAAATAAAACCTAATTGAAATCACTTCAAGATGAGACACTGGGTCCTCAGGCTACATCGCTGCTGACCACAGCTTATCCACCTTGTCTGGTACTTAGAGAGTCAGAAATATCAATGACAGTGTAAGACTCTCCATGATTATGGCTGTGGATAAAAATGTTCACAACTGGGAAACCAAAAGAACCCCAACTACCACCTCCCAGGTATTACTGTTAGTTAGGAATATAAAAGGTTTGGGGGACAAAGGAATAAAGGGGCAATCTAAACTTTGGTAGCTGAACAGAGCTGGCTACACATCCTCACTAAGCAATCAAATCCAACTCAAGATTTCACATTCAGAGTTTTAAGGGTTTTTTTTTTTTGAGAATAGATCTAATAAAAAAGTACTTCATGAATATCAAAGTGTCATACACAGCTCAAGTGAGAAGATGTGAGCCTTTCTTCTTTTGAAAGAATCAGAAGATCTATAAACGGGCTATTGTGTTGTGCCACAGGATTCCTTAGCTTAGCAAATAGAGTCACTCCTCATATTCACACATGATGTGTGTGTGTGTGTTTGTGTGTGTGCATGTTGTGGTTATATGCATGCATGCTTGCAAGTGGACAGAGAAGATGTGTGTTCACTTTGAAGACAGTATCATGCATATAGAAATGAAAATGTACACAATATGTAAACCTGATATAAACTGACACCATCATAAGCTATCTTGTTAATGGGCTGGATGAGTAGTCCTTCCTATTATTATTTTTTAACCTCACTTCCTCTATGTGCTAGGAAAACATTAACATGTGATCCTAATTCTGGTTTCCCTATATTTAGTGATTTTCATATATTTATCTATTTACTCATTCAACAAAAATATGTTGATTTTGTGTGATGGGTAAGGTACTTTGTTACAGTCTAGAAAGTAGCCCTTAAGGTACCAATTGACTGGTTTGGTAGAAGGAGATAGAGGAAAGAGTGGAATAGGAATAGAAAGAGGAAGAAACAAGGAAGGAATGTCAAACTATTTGAAAGATCATAAGGAGTGAGTAGGCAATTTCCCCAAAGATAAAAAGAAAAGTACTTGTAGGCCTTGCACCATTCCTTATATGAATGGGGTTTTACCCATCAGAGTGATGGGAAATTTGGGTCCACATAGACTCTAGCAACCTACCTGACAAAGCTCATCAAGTCTGCTTATCTGATAGTAAGCCATCAATGAAGTTTTAGTATGAGCACATTTTGAGGAGACACATGAATAATTGCTCAGGAATTTCTCCAATTTCTGTAGCATCATAAGAGTCAGTCTGGAGTTTGAATGTAGAAATTTCTTTTTTTTTCTTTTTTTTTATTGATTATTTAAAGCATTACAGAGCTCATGATATATCATCTTTCATACATTTGACTCAAATTGTGTTTTGAACTCCCATTTTCACCCCAAATACAGATTGCAGAATCACATCTGTTACATATTCACATTTTTACATAATGCCATATTAGTGACTGCTGTATTCTGCTACCTTTCCTATCCCCTACTATCCCCCCTCCCCTCCCTTCCCCTCCCATCTTCCCTCTCTACCTCCTCTGCTGTTGTTCAATTCTCTCCCTTTTTTTCCCTCCCCCAAATGTAGAAATTTCTAATCCTTAGAGAAGCCTCTTTGTCCCTCTTAATCAGTCTTCCCTTTCCATATTAATAATCCTCTTGCACCATATTGATTGAAGAGGTGTCAACTCTCCCCTAAGCATTGAAAATATGAAGGATTGTGCAATCCCCCCTCACTGAGTACCCCGAGGGGTGTTTTCTTTCCCTTTCCTTCAGTCAGTGGTTCTCAGCCAAGGGCAGTTTTTCCCTCTGACAGTGTATGGTGACAGCTTTGATGGTCACAACAAAAGGGATACTTCCAGTATTTAGTTGGCAGAGGACAGAAATGCTACTGAGCCTTTCCCAACTCAGAAGGACAGCTCCATGTGATAAAGAAATGTCAGCAGTACTAAGATTGAGAAACCTTGTCCCAGCATATTTGGTGAGCCTTTTGTGAGGTCATTGGGATTGTCCACATCTTCACACCATGACAAACTCACATATGAAGTTAGGACAGAGATTCAGACAGCATGTTAGGTGCGAGGGGAGAACAGAGTAAGGGCTCTGCAAAGGTTCCTAAGAACACCAGGCCTCCTGGACATCTTCATGGCAAACCCAAAGGTTTTTCAGTAATGCTCTAATTATTGCCCTGTCATGTCACAAGAACAGGTTGGCAAACCTAGGTACTGAACTAAATAATCTGTGGCATAATCTAAACATATAACGGTAATTAAGTCTGACAACTTAATACGCTACTGAAATTTAAATGTACAGTAGTAATCTACAATTAAGCAATCTTTTGTAATAGCACCCTGCCAACCTGGGAGATTTCAGGTATAATACGATGTACTATTAGGCAGCAAAAATATTGACATTAGTAAAATATACTCAGGCTATGATCTGACGCTTATTCAAATTAACCATCACTCTGTAAGGGAGACAGAATTGAGGTGGAAATTCCGTTGCTGTCCTTCAATCAACTTTGGAAACAGATGTTTTATGCAGTCACCTTAGTTAAAGTGGATGTTTCTGCACACACAGAGCGTTCTACTCCAAGTAGAATTCCCAAGTCCTCTCAGCAGGGAACTGGCGTGAGAAAGTAGGATTCAAAGGAGGCTTTCCCCACTGAGATGTCTCCCCTTTGAGGGAAACTGATCCCAGTATTTTACTAAGGCCAGCTACACATTGCATAGCTAATAGAGGGACAAAGTAGGTACTCTGAGAAGGACATGAGCTTTGAAATGGGTGCTGATCAGGAAACCCCACCCATCAGTTACAAGCCAGTGACAGGGGACAAGGTATGCAAACCCTGAGTTTGTCCTTATTCTCCTGGAGGATCCAGTCACACTCCATTCACAGAGTTGATGTGACGGTCATGTGATTCTCTTTTCACCTGGCAGTGTGTACTGTTCACAGCCACCAGAGGGATCCTTTACAAATATTTATCAGATAATCTCAGTTGCCTGACTTAAACTGTAATGTTGACCAGTAGTAATTATACAAAAATTATATAGGGTCTTGTGGGCTGATGGGGAGTTTGAATTTCCTCCCAATTCATCCTGTTCATGCTGGACCTTTCCTACCTTAGGTCTCTTATTCCATTCCCTCTGCCTGAAAAGGGCTGTTTCTCATGCCTCAGGATTATGTTCCACTGTCAAAGATGCCTCCCTTTGAGCCCCAACTGGAGTCACCTCCCCAACCTCATTTATTAGTCTCTAAAGTCTTTTGGGGTTTTATAGGCATGACTATCTGAAAAAAATTATATTTGCAACATGTGACATGTAGCTGGCTCAGGGACTGTTCTTAGTCCTCGAGTGAAGTAGACATGATTTAAGTGTTTGTAGAAGGGAAGGAGGGAGAAAATGAGGGGAGGAAGGGGAAGGAAGAAAGGAAAGAAGGAAGGGAAGAAGGAGGGAAGGAAGGAAAAAAGGATGGAAGAAGGGAGGCAGGAAGGGGAGGGAGAAAGGAAAGGAGGGATAAAGCAGATAAAGCATCTTGTACATCCTGAGAATAAGGTAGAATTTCAATTCCCTCAAGTATTCCTGCATTATAAAAATCTCAGAGATTTTTTTTCAGTCCATCAACTGTAAGATTTATCTCTAGCCACCAATATAAATTTACCTCTCAAAAAACTGTGGATCCAGTTAGCCCTCTAGGCTTCCATTTCTTCACCGACAACTAAAGGGCTTTAGGAAATTCCTGAGGTCACTGCTGGTTCTAACTGTAAGCCAAGTGCATTGGGTTAATTATGGGAGCTTCTATATCCATGACTGTATCAATGACTCAGAATATTAGTGAATGTCAGAGTTATATTCAACTCCACTGTGCATTGACAAGAAGTGTCTCTTTTAATGAATACTTCTTGGGGAGATGGAGGATGTGTTAAATAAATACTGTAGTGCATAGATTTCCATCTGGGGGGAAAAAAGATCTACCTTTGGATTTCATCTTTTCCCCTGTCTCGATTTCAGTGGCTGGATTCTCTTGTCCTGTGTCTGTTCCCAGAAGGCCTCGCTGACATGCTCATCTCCATTCACTCCCTATCCCACCTTCCCTACCTCCCCTCTCCCTTATGGATCACCTAAGTCAGTTCAATAAAAGACCCTCTTACTTTTTCATTCCCAAAGCAATGGAGAATCTTAATCAAAAGCAGACTTTGAATTTTTACAATATTTTTTTGTCTGTTACATAGCATCCTCAGAAAAGTTCAAGAACAGGGATTGAACCCAGGGCCTTGTGCATGCAAGGCAAGCACTCTACCCACTAATTAACTTTTAAAAAAAATGTACCCTCATTTCCCATAGCTCTGTCTCCTTTATACTTTTTCCTTTAACTTGGAGACCAGTATTCTCATATCATGCCTCTTCAGAGTTCACTACTTGAGGAAACCATGTTCCAGGCAGGTGCTGTATGTCATCCCTCTTCTAGAGTGGAGGCTCACACCAGATTGAAGTGTCTTATCTCCTAAGGCGAAAGGAAAATTGTTTATAGACTGAACACAACAGTCAAGATCCCCAGGTGGTACCTCACCCAGTCAGCTCTACTCAGCAGAAGGAAGACACACACAAGTGCCTCTACCCAGAGAAGATCTCCAAGAAAAGGATACCAGGAAACAGAATTCATTTGCCATGTGTCCAAAAACACGGATGGAGCAGCACTGCCACTTTGTGAATGGTTTCCTAAAAGTTCTATAAGTAAATTAATGTGGTTTGAGGAACTGACTGAGTTATTACCCAGCAACATCACATCATGGAGGATAATCATATCTTAATTATGATGTCAATAAGCAACTCCAAAGAGAGCTTTGACAGTTTTTGCAATCCAGTCAAAATGTTCAAAGTGTTGTTTAGAAAATATGCACATAAATGTACACACACGTACATACTACCCCTCTCAAAAGGAGATGCTGAGGAGACCTAAATATAATTGGCTATCTTCATCTGATGGATCCACCACACCTGGGATTACACCCAAACACAGATGGAGAGTATTTGGAAAAAACTCTTTACAGACCTGTTTCTACACTAGTCTCTAAACAATACAATATAATATTTAGGTGCGTAGCATTTGCACAGTGTTAGGTATTATAGGTAGTCTGTAGATAAAAGATATGGGAGAATGTAGATAGGTTATATGCAAACACTATATAACTTTATAAGAAGTGTTTTGAAAAGAAAATGAAAGAAGGGACTTGAGTAATCAAGGGTTTGGGGGTTTATGGTGTTTCCCAGAACTAATTCTTTACAGAAAAGGTACAACTGTAATATACTCTTTTTTTCTAAGTATAGAAAAAGATTTGGGATTTGAGCTTGAGAGCAAATTTGTTAAGATAAAGCATCAATTCACATTGTGTTCTTATACATCGTTGTCAAGGTTTGCAAGCTATTTTATTTACATTTGTGCTCTCTTTTTGTTGTTGTTGTTGTTATTGTCTCTGTCTACAGAAGTGTGTTTGCTTGACTTCAGAGACTCTTGTGGGAAATCAAAATACCGACGAATCCCCACCCTCACTGAACTGAGTAAGTTGGGTTTCAAGGGCAAAATTCAAAGCAGAAATCTTTATGATGCATAATTGATGTCCCAAGGTTCTTTTTAGAATCCACAGTCTAAGGACTGAGGAATCCGAATGGGACCTAAAGAGCTTTAAGTGCTTGCCTTAATGTCATGGTGGGTTTTTACCTGACTGCTGACTTCATCTTGAGGAGCCTATTCTATCTTGGTGTCAGGGAGCAGGAATAATATCTGACTTCTCCATTCTTCTGGATAACAGGAGAGGGAGGGAGACCAGTAACCAGCTCAGTCTTATTCAAAGGGAGGGGACGTGAACTTGAGGATTGCTAGATCTCCTTGTAACTGTATCTACCCATCATGAGACTTTTCCCCATGACTATCTACCCATCATAGGCAGATGAAGCATTCAAGCTGCAGACTTTGAGGAGGTGCTCATTCCTGAGGTCATTAAATTTTAACTCCCAAATATCTCCTTTGCATCATCTGAATCCCAACCCTCTGTGATGTGCTTCTGATATGGAAACACACCTTGGAAAAATTACAAAATAAGCTATAATCTCTCATCAACCTCTCATGGAAAATGAACATGTATAAAACTTTCTAAGATCTGAGGAGCTCTCAAGCAGGAAGCAGTGGGATGGGGGTGGGCAGGAAAGGAGGTTTGGGTGCATTTGGAAGGTGTTGATGGAACACTGTGGGACATGCTGAGACTCATTACTGAGAAGAACTGAGGAGAAGGGGAAAAACAAAGAGGAAAATTATGTCTTCATAACGTAAATTGAGCCAACTCAAAGAAGCTCTCATAAGCTGGTCCTAGGCATGTGATTTGACTGATTCTATGATATAACAAAGTGTTTAACAGGCATTTTGTGATTTAGAACACCTAAGCCCAGTGGGACATTGACCAAATTACATGAACAGATCTCTTAGTCCTAAGAATAAAGTAGGGGGACTTGGAGAAGAATCAGTAGCCCCCTCTGCCACCATGGGAGCTGGGAATCAAAGTGCAGCAGGTGAGAAATACCTAGTCACCTGGATCCTGGGCCTGGACCCATAAATTCAGCTTTGAGCACATCACATCCATAGGTCCCAAACTGGTACCTGCCAGCCTATTTATAAACATCTTGAGACTGTCAGCTGCAGTTTTTATTCATGTATTTTTTCTTCCCATTTTGAACTCTCTTTAACTCCCTGTGTGTACATATACTAAATTCATGAATTAGAAGACTGTAAGTTAAAGTGGCTCAGGGATTAGCTGGCTTCTTGCTAGTCCATAGGTACAACTGGTCACTCTCCAGGGACTCACAGATTTTGTTCAGCCAAGTATTTTCTGGCTCTAGGCAGACCTCATCAAATTAGCCTAACAAGTCACCTGCCAGCTCACTCAATTTCTTGTTTCTTTGTCTGGCTGGAAAGGGTCATACTGACATGGGAGCTGCAGGACTGATGGTTAGCACTTTAGTACAGAATGTACAAGGGACTGCAAGAAAACAGCTAGGAAATGTGAGGACACTGCTTTAGAATGACACAGTGAAGTCGGGACAAAGGCTCATGGGTTATATGTATATCCTGAGGATTGGCACTGCAAGGAGAGGGAAGTGGGAGTATAGGAGATGTGGGTTGGTATTAGTCATGCCCTGCTCATCTTTTGTAAAAATATTGCTGTTCTCAGAAGAAAATGATTCACTAATACCACCAGTCTGACACTTCCCCCTAACTTACTGAGAAATAATTTAAAGAATTAAGGAATAATCCAATCTCAGTAAAGACTGTATTCTGGATTGTATGTCCAGTGAATTTGCTTTGATCTGTAATATCAAGAATTATAATGTCAAGCACTGTGAAGTTTCTAAGATTTTATCCTACTTGCAATCTAACAAGTTAACCTGCCACTGTCTCATGGATGCTGGTAGAACATAAGACCTCTAGGTCAGAGACAAAAAAAAATAGTTTGTTACTTACAAAAATAACAGTAGCCAGAGTATCATCATTTTTGTGATGGTTGCCAAAGTTCTGTTTACCACAGAATGACATGAAGAGGTCCAAATGATACCTCCTGCATCCACAGTGGATTGTTGTACAAAAGAGGAGCCTGAGTTTTGGAAAACAGAATCTTTTCCAATTGTATAGAAAGTAGCAGCTCCATCTTCAATGCTTCTTTCTATTCAAATGTTTTTGAAGCAATAGTCCAGGAACAAAGGCAGCCAGCCCTCCGTTCTCCCCAACATCAGCCAGTTGTATGGACTACAGACTCTGCTTACAGGGGTCTAAGTTGTAGCCTCAGGTTATTTTGGTACTGCTGTACTGTCCTCATTAAGAAGATTCTCTAAGCCCTTGCTATTCAAAGCATGGTCCACAAATGTGCAGCACTTAGGTGCTTGGTGGATGTGTAGATACTCAGACCCCACCCTGGACTGAGGAAATCAGAATCTGCATTGTAATAAGGTTGCCAAGCAATTCTTGTGCACAGTAAATTTCAAGAAGCACTGCTTTAACTCACTCTGGGCTCAATTAACTCTAGTAACCTACATAAACACCATGTCATATAAAATGCAATGTGCCTGCCCTCCCTTTGTCCTGGTGGGAAATAGCATCTCTACCTGGGTACTGCCTTTCTATCTGGGTCACATGGGTGGCCAGATGTTCCTTGTTGGTGCCTGTTTCCCCAATGCAATTGTTCCCAGTGCCCCCTTTTGTTTCCAGAAGTATTCTGGTTGGAAAGATAAATTGGATAAGGGTGACCCCAGGACACTTCCCTGGTCAAACTGAGCCTGGGGTAAAAGAATGTTCCTTTGATGGTGAAGTAATCAAGAGGGACTCATGTTTTTAGGGGAGGACAATATTTGGAAAGGAAAACAACAATGTAGTGAGTTAAGGGTAGAAGCCACAGAGACATTAAGACACAAATTCTTTGATAAGTGATCACCCTTGGCCTGCCTCACACGGAAACCCCTGTCTTCTTGTCTGCCTGCCTTTCCCTTTTGCCTCTCTTAACTTGCAGAAAATCCTTCCAACATCCACTTTATTGAGCAGATTGGTGGACTGGAAGGGAACTTTACGGGGACAAGCCTGCATCTGAGCGCTTCCTTTTCCACAGGCACCGTCTTCTCTGGCAACTTCTTGGATTCCCTCCTGGCCACCGTAAGTCCATTTAAGCCAAGAAGTCCCCCAAACCTCTTGGAGAGAGGTGAGTGGGTGGATTAAGGTTTGAGAACATCACAATTCACAATTCCGATTTCTCTTTGATTAAAAAAAATTTGCACATACATTATTTCATCTCTCCTCAAAACTGCTTGAGGAGAGAAGCAAAATTTTGAGATTATCAAGATAAAAAAAACTTGAGGCCCTGGGAACTGTAACATTTGATGCTAGCCCTTCAGCTTTAAGTGCATCTCCACAGACCAGGGCCTTTGGTTTCAGAACCTCATGGATGCTACCTTCTCTTCTCTCTACAATTTCCCAACAGCTCTTTCAGAAGTTAGTTCTAAGAGATTCATGGGTTTCATGGAAAAAGGTTTGGCATTAGGTAGTGTGAATTTTACTCAGAGTTAAGTCAAATCTTCCTCCACCATTGTCCCTCTTGTGTGATGCATTTCTGAGTACATAGTCACTGTTTAGTTTTCAGCAGTTCTTTAGCCATAAAGCCGATCCCTAGCATTCATTACAGGATTCCCATAAATAAAATCCACTAGTCATCAAATACCTATCAAACTCCTACACTGTGCAGGGATACAGCAGTGACGAAACAGACCAAACTCCATCTATGTGCAGCTTGCACTCACAGAAGAGACTGACATGAACATCAATACGTAATGTACAAAGGATGCCAATCACAAAGACTGAGGAAAGATGAGATAGGAAATGTAGGGTTTGGGGAAGTAGTTGCAGATTTCAGTATGTGCCCAGGGAAGGCAGTATGTTGTTCAAGCTCTGGAGGAAAGGAAGATGCACACCACTCAGATCCTTGGGGAAGAAACGATACAGGCAGAGGCCAGGAGGCAGCTGCCCAGACTGTTGAAGGAATTGCAATTTGATTAAGAAATACAGGATCTGTGTATGGCCATTTATAATGACTGAAAAAACACCTGAAAGGAAATACTCATGTTCCACTACCTCAGAGTTTTCCTCCTAAGATTTTTCAGGGGAAGGATTACAAAAAGGTCCAAAGTCCAATATGCACTTGCTTAAAGGAACAAGGCTCTGAGTACAGTTTGAATGTACTAAGAATGTACTTCTGGAATGCTGTGTAGAAGAGGCACCATTCCTGAATGGGATGCTTGTCTCAAAGCAGTTTGCACATTTAGGGGAATGTGACCAGGACATATATGTTCTTCTCCTGACATCAAGGAAGGTATTATGTGGCCCTTGACTCTGCCTTTCTTAGCCATGGAAGGGTTTCTCATAAACCCCAGGGAACTCTCAGATACCACTGCTTCAGGAATAGTTTAACATTAAACAATTTTGTGGGTTATCAAGTTTCTAAAGGGTTAAGTAACATACAGCCCCTGACTGAGCCAGAGAGGGATGCATTGGAGGGAATCAAGTCAGGTTACTTTTCTGAGAAGGTGACTCTGTCAGACAGAGTGTTGTATCACTGTCTGTCACTGATATGTCAATTAACTTGCCTGGAATTAATGACTGGAGTGTCAGGCAGAAGGTGACTTCTGATGAACTTGACCTGTCGGCAGGATGCATTTTAGATGGGTTTAAGCTCCCAGATCTTTTCAGAAACTCTTAAGTGGCAGGAAGCTTCATGCCTTAAATTAAACTTGAGACTTAATTAAACTCCACTGCTCCACTGGGCCACACAGGCAGAATAAAGCCACAGATTTTATTTAGAGTTAGTCAGAAGGCAGTGTCTTGGTGTTTTATACCTCTATAACAAAATACTGGAGACCAGGCCATTTATAAACAACAGAAGTTTATTTGTCTCACAGTTCTGAAGACTGGGCAGTCCAAGGGCATGGTCCAGTCATCTGTGTGGCACCTGGTGGGGTTCTTTCTGCTGTGTCATCGCACGGTGGGAGGCAAGAAGGCAATAGAGCACATGCAAAAAGATAGAGAGGAGAGGGCCAAACTCATCTTTGTTATCAAGAGCCCACTACTGTCATAACTAACCCACCCCAACAATAATGCATTCATCCATTTATGATCTCATAACCTGATCATGTCTTAAAAGTCTCACCACTTAACAGTTTTTAGTGTGGAGTGTTTCCAACATATGCTTTGAGCAGGGAGTATATTGAACCGTGGCAGGCAGAATAGATGATGAAGGGTTGGAAGAGTAGAAATAAAGGAAATGAACATACAACATAAGCCAGCATAGGAAACACCAACTTGATAATTAAGTCTTGTGCCAGGTGTTGGCGCCTAGGCTTAGTGCTGACTTCCATAACGCACCATGAGCGTGACCTTGATCTTGGGCAGTCAAGATGAGAAGATGATCCCTTGCTAGAAAACAAAATGAACTACATAAAATCTCAGAAGTCTTTTCTTAGGCTAGATGGTGAAGTCCATGAGAGAGAGGCAAAGTCAAGTAAGTGTGCCCTATATAGGAAGTTGTCACATGAGGTTACAAGCCACGCTGGACCATCAGCTAGCCGTTAAAGAGTCCTGATAAGTGTGTTATTTAGGACTGGCTCTTGGTCAGCTGTCTATGGAATGGGGATGGCAATGGAGCACCAGGGCGGAAGGCACCACTTATGTCAAGGAGGCTCACAGGGATAGTGAACCTCTAAATACCTATCTGGTAGCCTTCTATTCTAGCTATTACATGTATCTTTAATGATGCATGGCACAGCAAAATGAACACACTGTGATAATGCTGAAACGTTGAGCTAAACCAGACTACCGAACATAATCAGTGAGTGCTGTCCTCTCTTGTTTTCCTTTCCTTGGATGATGTCCTATCCAACCATTCACACAGAAAGAAAAACCAACCTAAGGATGAGGCTGGAGTTGTCCCTGAGCCTCCAATGTCACAGGCTCCTCCCCTCTGGGTACCATTTGATCTTGGCTGGTCTCTGGATCTTACCACCTGGTCACATGGAAATAGCCTCAGAGAAAAAAGAGAACATTCACCATAATCTACTGGAAATACCAGAATATGCAGATGTTCTCAAATCCTACACTTTTTTTTCCTTACATAACAGAGTATCTCCTGGCTGAGTTTGGGAGGAAGCAAAGACATCATTCTTCCCATATAGTTAGGATGTCAGCTATGGGCTCCATGGCCATCATCCCCTCTAACATAGATCCATGGCAGACATCAACAAGATCCACAGCTCTTCTCTCCTAGATCATACCTGCAAATCTTCCCCACAGTAGACCTCTATGCAACTAATTCTCATAAATTCTGTTGTTGAGATGTTACCAATAACAATAGCAATATCAGTCATAGGAAGAGTAGTATCTTTCAAGCATTTCTCTTGTGCCAAGACCTTGCTAAAGCATATTGTATTACCTTGTTGATTCTCCTGTCAACTCAATTAAGGAAATACTATTCTTAGATTTATTTTATAGATAAAGACTCTGAGGCTTAGAGGGGTATAATCTGTCAAAGGCTACATCACTGACAAATAAAAAGTTGTTTTTAAACCCAACTTTATGTGATTCCAGAGACAGACCTCACCACCACAATCAACTGCCCCTCCAGAAACCTAGTTCTTTATTACTAGTATCTTTCCAATGCAAGAATTTTCAGGTTTTTCTTAGAGGAATACAACTCTCTGAGTGCTCAGATGTTGCTGAGGAGACAGGCAGAAAAGAGATGCAGACGTGCCTCCCACACTGCTCTCTCCTTGATTAGAGCAACTCTGCTTTTTTCTGTGCCATATTTGAGGCACATCTACATAAGATTTCATCGGAAGAAATATTTCTATTGCTAAGAAGACTTTAGAAACCACTCCCTACAAATTAGAATATAACAACCAACAGAAAAGTATAGGAGTATCTTGTTCTCCTTTCCAAGACAGGTTTCCCATTTCCAGTCAGAAGTCCTAAGTGGGAGATTCAACCATTCCCTCTATTTTTTTCCATTCCTTTTATACTATAATGTCCCTGCCCCAAGAATATCTTAGGGGTTAGGCTCTTCCAACCTGATGCCTACCTCAAGGTACCGAGAGATTGGGTTCCCATGGCTGTACAATCAGTGGGTATAATTAAACTAAAACTGTTTGTTTCCCAGATGCCCACACTAACAGGAGAGCAAAGCTAAGAGATGTCTTCAGAATAGACTCTCCCAGGAAAAGGGGGCCTACACTTCAGCAAACAAACCGTGAAATAAGAGAAGAACACCAGCCTCAACTTTGATCTTGGTGAAATATTTCCCACATGATGTTTATGGGATTGCTTCCTTCCTATATGTACTTGGAAAACTTCATTGTGACTTTCCATCTTTCCCTCCCAATCATCCTTATAAATTCTAAGGAGAATGAATATACAAGTCCCAGGATGCAGCAAAGCCCACAGTAGGGTGTTATGAAGTAGTTGCCACTTAGAAATAATGAAGTCTTATATTTTCACACAAGTTTAAAATCTCTACATTGCGAAAGATATTATATATTTTCACTGAAATATAATGGGTTTTATCTCCAAATCTCCAACTGATACTGTTGATGCTGTTGACAATATTCCCTGGTATACTACCTAAACTCCTGTCCCGTTTAGAAGAATTTGTCTATACCTAATTCATATTTGCTTTTAAATCTTTATCAGTTCAGTGCTATGAAAACTAAAATATGGCAAGACCAGTCAGGCCTATGTGCAAGAATCCTACATAGCTTTACAACTAAAGAGTCTCATAAATAGACAAGAACTTAGGGAACACTTTTCCTGTACTTGTGAGAAAACTGAAGCCCACAGAAGTTAGATGAAATTCTCAAGGTCTCTCAGCTGGTTAGTTGCAATTTTCCAACCATAGAGCCTCACTTGGAGTTAAAAGTTAAAGATGTTTGATCTTAAGGCCTTTGGAAAAATCTCAGAATAAAGAACAGCAGATGGCTTCGATATTAGTATGTATACTATTAGGTAATATTCCAGATTATGAAAGAGACTTCATGTTTTATTGCAGTTAAAAGCTTAGACAACTTGGGCTGCAACATTTTCTAACTCAATGTTAGAAATTCTAGTATTCTAGTACATGCTATTGCATTAGAATTGCAGTCCAAAGTCCAAAAAACATTTCAAACACATTTTAACTTTGAAATTTTCTAGAGAAGGAAAAGAAAGAAAACAAGCAAAGGAGGAAGAAAAGATGGAAGGGAAGGGAAGGAGAGAGGAGAGGAGAAGAGAGGAGAGGAGAGGAAAGGGGAGGGGAGGGGAGGGGAGGGGAAGGGGGAGGGAAAAAAAGTGAAGTTGAGAAAGGTCAATAGCAAAGACCTCCAAATAAGAATAAGGAGATGAACTCACCTTATAAGGGTGACATATAAATCCCATTATTTTCCCCAATTTAGAATTACAATCCTTTTGATGTCAAAACTGAAGAAATGATATATTCAAAGGCTAAGCCTCTCAGTTAAATATGTAAAGCACACGTTTCCCTAGAGCCATCAACAGCAGGATAACCCAAGAATTTACACCTTTTCTTTCATCAGAGGAGAATTATTCTAACAGTATTATGTTTGATCACTCACACTATGGGCCACATGTGCTTAAACGGATTGTGGCTCAACCTGGATTTACATCCTCTATTTCCTCCTGGATGTCAGGGGGCTGATTCCAAAAGCACCTTTCTGGGTGCTAGTGGGATGGAACAAAGAGAAGAAATGCAAGTAGATTCTCCCAGTCCAAGGACTAGAGTGAAGTCATCTTTTAATCCAAAAACTATGTTAACAGTTATATTGATTTTCTCCAAATCCATATAACTTATGTTATTTCTTAAGTCAACTTGTACCAGCCACCTCTACATTTTACTAGCAATATTGGTTTGTTAAAACTCTCCTGCCTATTGTAGCCAGTAAATACCCTTACATCCCATAAACACCTGCCCCATTCAAAACAAGCACTTCTGAAGATGATGTTAAGTAGATTAAGGCTATCCTCTGAGAAAGCACATGATTTCAAGGAAGGATTTCTCTGTTCTGAAAACCAGCAGTGTCAGAATCTCTAGGGTATTCTTTAAATTCTCTCTCCCACTTCCATTCATCAATTCTGATTCAGGAGATCTGGGATCTCATAGATCTGTACTTGTTAGTGTAACTCCAGATAATCCAGGTACATGAGAACTAATAATAAAGGGAATGGAAATTAGTAATAGGTATATTTCATTAAATCCTGCAAACAATGATAGAAGGTAGGTATTGTCATGTCAACTTTAAAGGAAAAAAATGCATAAATTGCCTAAGAATACTTGTCAAGGGTGTGACATTACAAGATTCAAACTCAGGCCTATTTCATATAAACATTTAACTATAAAATACAGAAGAAGGAAATAGAGTAAAAGCCAGAGGTCATGGGATCCTAAAGAGAAATAAGCTTTATTCTGATGAGGAGACCCAAGCTGGTAAGAGATGAACAAGGTGTCCAAAAGCAAAGTCGGAAGAGAAGAAAAGAATAGGTCAAGCTGCTACAGACTGACTAGTGTGTGTATTGCAGTGAAGAGTTAATGAAGGTGAGCCAAGAAAGGGAGGTGATATCAGATCACAAGGGCTCTGAAGACCATAATAAGGTATCTAAGTTTGAGGAAGCAGATGGCATGATCTGATTCATGATTGCAAATGAGAAGAAAACTAAGTTGGGAAAACTAGTAAAAAGGTCCCTTTAGCAATTCAGGCTTTAGCAGGGTATGGTGGTGCAAGCCTATAATCTCAGCACTCAGGAGGCTGAGGAAGGAGGATCACTTGAGTCTGGGAGTTCTGGGCCAGCACAGGCAACACAGCAAGACCCTGTCTCGAAAATTACCACCACCCTCATCATTCACCATCATCACCACACAGGCTTCAGAAGTAGAGTACCTGAGTTTGAATGATGATAAAATGAATGATAAATGAATGATAAAAATTCTAGACTAATAACAGTCACTTATATTATTTATTATAAAAATGATTGCTTTCCTATAATTCTTTTTTTCTGTAATATTTATTTCTTCAGGAGTAAAAGTATAATATAGATTTTTTTAAAAGATAGAAAGTTAAGAATGACATTTGCAAATATGTTCATGCCTAGGCTACAGATTGTGGTAGGAATTGTGGAGAAAGGGAGTTCATGAAAATGAACTCAATTCAGACTCAATCCTGTTTCAAAATAATTAGACCCACGTCATCATCTTGTTTCATTTTGATGTCAGTCATTCTAAAACCCCATACATTTACTTATCCAGAACCTATAATTTCTGAAATGTATAATAATAGTCATGGGAAATCCAAATATTAGTAAGACCTAAGTCAATGTCTGTCCTCAAGTCAGGCACAATCAAAAGGAGTATAAGTAGGCTCACATCCAAAATATAGCCCAAGGATAGATGACAATAGTATCAGAAGTCCCCTAGGAGAAAGTCTGTAGGGTGTTGCACTAAATACACATTTTTAAAATATATATGTTTATAATTATGGTATCTGTGGCTTAACATACTCCTCTGGTCATCTGTGAAAGAAAGAAATCCTTGGTATCTATATCATTACCCACTTTCTCCTCCTTCTACAGCATAAGCTCCAAGGAAACAGGATCATGGTCCAGGTTGTTTTCTCTCAGTTATACCTAACCCAGTCTCCTATCCAAAGTGGCTTTGATAATAATAATCACAAGAGAAGTTCTCTGCACTATCTGGTCCATGTCAAACAGTGACGTCCACTGGATCTCCAGGTCTGAACACCTCCACCATTTGCATGCTGGCTGCTCTAACATTACACGTGAATTGTCCTTGCTCCCCAGGCCTTCTACAACTACCATGTCCTGGAATTACTTCAGATGCTGGTGACAGGAGGAGTAAGCTCTCAGATGGAACATCAATTGGATAAGGAGAAGTTCACTGGGTTGACTGACAACTACTCTACGTATTCATCTGGAAGAATGCGGTGTAAACTGGGGCTTCTGTCCTTAGAGCAAACGATTTTATCAGACATTCAAGTGAGTCTACTCTTATCATACTAGATTCTCTCACTTCCTGAACACTCTGAGTTTCTGAAAATTGTGTTGGCTGTTTGGGTTTATAGATGGTCTACCACACAGAAATAATAATAGCAGTAACAAAATTAATCCAATCTTATATTCATAGATTGTTTTACAACTCAGTGCATTTTCTTGTTATTTTTTGTAGCAATACCAGGAAATAGACAGTGGAGTGGGTTAGTTATCATGACAGTGGACTTCTGGCAAAAGAACTAGTTTAGCCCATTTACCTTCTCTCTTGCAAATGTGCTGTCTTGCCTTTCTACCTTCTGCCATGGGGTGACACAGCAAGAAGAACTTTGCTAGATGTGGGCCCCTTGACTTTGAACATCTCTTCCTCTGGACTGTAAGAAATAAATCTTAGATCTTTATAACTTATTCTGTTACTGTAGCATAAAATGGGCAAGAATACCTAATAACTTTGTACCTTGACAAGGTTATTACTGATAATTATAATACTTAAAGCTTACTAAGTATTTTCCCTGTGCCTGACTATTTTAGATTTTTTCACTTAATCTGTCCAAGGATTTGTACAGTAGGCACCATCATTAATTTCATTTAACAGATCAGAAAACTGAGGTTTTCAGAAGCAAGGGCTTACCTGAAGCCACCATATTGTTCAACAATGTCAGAGCAGGGTTCCATCTCAGGAATACCATCCCAGGGTCTGACCATTCTTCCAGTAACCACAATGCTAAAGAAATCTGATCAGGTCAGCTGACATCAGGCAGAATAGCTCTGTGATTAAGTCAAAGAATCACAGTGGGCTAACCAGTAGAAAATGCTTGACATTTCTTAATCCAGGTTGCTACTGAATGACCAATTATAGCAAAGGGAGGTGATAAGAATTCTGGCAAATTCTAGTGGCGCATCTAGGCATCAGAGTAGAGTGCAGACTGGACATGAATAATCTACTGATCAGTGTGTTGCTTTTTTGTTTGTTTATTGTTTTTTCATGCCAAAGATTAAACCTAGGGGCACTTAACCACTGAGTCACATCCCTAGTCCTTTTTTATTTTTAATTTGAATAAAGAGTTTCAATAAGTTGCTTAGGGCCTGGCTAAATTATTATGGTTAGCTTTGAACTTGCAATTCTCCTGTCTCAGTCTCCTGAACCACTGGGATTCTAGGCATGGGCCACAACTCCAAGCGCTGGTTTGGTTTTGATTAATATTGTTATCCACCTGTCCAGTGTTATTGTTAGAGGCAGACCTTGACAAGGAAACATCTTTTTCTGGTTCAGTGGACATCAGAAAAAATTGCTCCCTTCACAAGGAGTATGGTGTTCCAGGCTTCTTTGCCCAGTGTGTCTCAACATATGCTACCAAAAAGGGCACATCCTATGCTCTTGGCATTGGAAGCCCAGGTACAAACAACTTTCCAAACACTCCCACAGTATTGTCTGATCTTGTGCATTTCTGTGGACCCAGGTGCCTCATCTGCAGTTGACTAGTGAGTGATTTTTATGCCCAGAGAGAGACTGCAGCTGGCAACCGCCTGCTGGTATCAGAGAAATAATAGATTGGTCTGCCCATGTGTCTTACCTTCACTCACTTTGCTCTTTTCTTAAGAAATCGTAGAACTGAGCAGACTGTTTTCTTTTGCCCTTTCTGAACCTATTTGTCCTATCTGCTGCTGCTTTTGAACTCATTGTCTATTTGTGATAAGTTTGTTGGCCAGAGCCAGAGACCAAATGTAAGAAGTCATCAGCTGGCAGTCTGAAAGTTTGCTGGGGCCCCTTCGGCTGTGGCTCTCAACATCTGCTGATAACGCCAAGGTTGCGGGTTCATTCCTCGGACGGGCCACCAAATGCCACAGTCTGGCTGGGCACAATCAGGAGCCACTTGTCAAAAGAAACTAACTTTATTTTTAGAACCACACAGGCCAAACAAAACAGCTCCTCAGGAAAAACCCTCAGAGCCCAACTGCCACCACCGGCTTCCCACAAGCCTTTCCCAAAAACCACAAGCCTCTCCACCTCCCACAATCCTCCTGCTCTTGAGGCCGATTGGCTGGGTCACGTGGGTGGAGCCAAAAAAGTCCCCCAATGAGCAGCTCCGTGGTCTGAAAGGGCAGGGAAACAGCCCAATGAGCATCACCACAGAGGAGCCAATCAGCTAGATGTTGCTGGGGCCAGCTGTGAGCCAATCATCAGCTGGCAGTCTGAAAGTTTGCTGGGGTCCCTTCGGCTGTGGCTCTCAACAAGAAGTGTGCTTGAGATTGTGATCTCAGTAAGAGTGGGATAAGATGAGTCCTTGGGGGTCATCTAACATCCCAATCATGGACTAACTCAAAAACTGAATTTGGAACCCATTGCTCATTGATAATTCTCAATGATGGTCACCAAATAGGAAAAGTAATAATAATACACATGTACCACACGCATCCGAGGCTCTCAGAAGAACTTGAATGACAAAAAAAAAAAAAAAGCAAATCACACAGATTAGTATCTCAAAACTAATCATCAGTTACTATAATTACCAAGTCACTAAACACTATTATCATAAATATATTAGGAAATGTCTTTCAGGCCTTCTAAAGTTGGACCGCAAAAAAAAAAAGGAAAATAACATTTGAATAAGTGCTTGTTATTGCTTGATGAATGTGCCCAGCAGACACGTTTCTCTCTCTTTTTTTTTTCACAGCCAAGAACCACCTTTGGACAACTATTCTGTGGCTCATTAGATTGTCTTGGAATCTTATGTGTTGGTTTATACCGCATGATAGATGAAGAGGCGCGCAACCCAGAACTTAAAAGGGGAGTGTGCTAATTTGAAAAGTGCTGGCCACCCACCCAAGCAGGAGAACCAAAGCTACTTTATATGTGAAAGAGAACTCCATAGCTCAGAGTCCACAGTTATTATGGAAAGATTCTGGTCAATCATGATGTAGGAAGAAAGAAGAATGAGTGTAAACAATAGGAATGCTGATGGTTAAGGTCCAATTAATATTGGCCTTCTAAGGAGGATGGTGTTTGGGACTCCAGTGAAAACTGAAATATGCAGACCTAAATTTTAAATAAGTTCTTTTGCAACCTAACTTCCACCCACGATTGTACAACTTTCTAAAGCTAAAGACATTGTCTGCATTGGAAAGATTTACTTGTTTTTTGCTGGACTCATTTTGTAAATATTTATTGAGTGCTTCTTTCCAACCACTGTGCTTTGTGCTTATAAATCAGGGATGCACTTTGTTCAGATTTCAACTTTATTAACTGGAGATCCTTCTGCCAGGAGTGTGGAAGAGAGAGGAAATGTATATAGAGGATATAAGAAAAGAAGATACCATCTAGAGATAATACAATTGTTTAGGCCGTAGACAAGATTCTCACAGTAGAATGCACAGTAGTCAATAAAGAAGGAGGAATTAAAAATGATGTAGTGGAAACAGACAATTGAAACCCATTCTAGGAGAAATGAGAAAGAAACAAAACAAGTAGAAGAAAAAAGTCCCTGTAATTTCTCTATTAATAAGAGAAAAGGAGAAAAATAACAGATGCTTAGGAAGACCTATAATATATCTAGGTGGGAGGTATACTTTTGGGGATTTTTATTTAGTACTAAGAATTCTCAGTTCATAGGCATTGCTGAGAAAGAAAATAAAAGTAATTTAGGGAATTGAAGAAAGGTAAGACTTGAACTACTAAGAAGAATGCAATGAGGTTTAACCATGAAGCAATGCTAGACTGTAAAGAGAAAAGATAGTAACACTGGAAATCCTGAAAAAGTTAGAGCAGATATACCCAGAGGAAGGAAATGAGAGAGAAGGAATGATGGAGTGTTGTGGTTGGAGAGTGACTTACTGAAGCTTAAGATTTTTGACAGGCAATGACAATATCCAGAATGGTTTGGAGATAAACCATCATTCGGTAGTAGAAATCATAGAAATGTGTCTGGATGTCAGAGCTGTAAACCACAGAGATACTACAAGCACATAAGATGATAGTGGCCCTGAGGTTTGGGGGGGGGGGGATTATATCCCAAGTGCCAAAGACCTAAATAAACATGAAGGTCTACAGATGGCACTGAGGAATCAGTGGGGAGAGTTATATAACTTTACAGAACTCACCCCGTGAAGTAAGTGCATGAGGTGTGAGGTTATGGAAGCAATACTGAGAAGCATACTTGATTCTGGCATGCTCTTTCTCTGCTTGAACTCTAATCCCTGGCCCCAACACCTCAGGAAAACCTGTAGAACATGGTAATTGAGAAAATATGCAGTTTATACTTGAGAGGATCTCAAGGAAGGAAATGGCACTCCCGTTTTAAATGATATATGTGATTAGGGTAAATCTTGTTTAAAATAAAATAGAGGTTACAGTATTTTCAATGGAAAGATAATAATGGATAAATTATTCAGTAAAGGAAAGTCAATCATGCATTGAGGGTCCATGTTTAGGAGAGAAGTAACCATTTAGGACAGCAGTGAAGAAATACAGGGTGAAAGTCATACGAGGTTATCCTCTCTGTGTTCTGTCGTGAACACTAGGTATTAATTAACTCATTTATTAAGGTTTTGCTATGTATCTGATATTTTGCTAAAACAACTTGCTTCCCTACAAAGTCTTCCTATGCAAATACAGACTTTGAATTTTCCTTAAGATTCATTGACATTCACTCTTTGCTTACCAGTCAAAGTTTCAAATAGAACTTTGTGTGAAACCTGTTTGCCTGAGTACTAGCTTATGGTAGGCCTAAGCCAGGATGGAAATATCTGGAATACCTGTTATCTTCCAATTTGACAGAGCCTGGCTCGGTGTTCAATTTTGTACTTACTGAATTCATTAGTGTAGTGCATGTTCAAAGAAGTTAAACCTGGAGTTAGGAAGTCCTTAGAGATCAGCAAACCAAATCACAGTCTTATTCCTTTCCCACTAAAGCAGTGAGAACAGCAAGCCCCAAAAAGGGAGATTTCATTCCTAAGGTCCCCAACCCCTCCTCTAAGACTTCCTCTATTCGTTGTCCCCGAGATCTTTACTATCAATCAGAAACCAATGAAGCAAAGCAAAACAAAAGCAGTTCCTCTTTTGACCCAGCAAAATGATGTCTTTGTTTTGTTCATTGCCTATAACCATTCTGTCCTAGCCACAGAAGTTCAGAATTCATCTTTGATTTTCCTTATAGGTTTGTGATTACCCGACCAGCCAATGACCTTAAGTTGCTGCCTTCAGATCTTGTGTTTTGTGCCATCCCTTTCAGCACTGTCTGTGAAAAAAAGGATGGTGATTCATCTCAACCAATACATGAAGTTCAAAATATCGTATCAAGAGAATCATCGATGAATGCAAACCTAAGTTATCCTACTGCAGTTGACCCAGTGAGTGTGAGTACACCACAGAAATTGTTTAGTTCCGTCCAATCTATGGAGGTAAAACCTTCTTTCTTTTCTGAAACTCAACAAGCAACTCCTAGTTTGAGTTTTAGGCTCTCAACCGATGCAAAGGCTAATGAAAATGTGAAAGAAAATGAAAAGGAAAACATGAAGGAAACCCTGAAGGAGAATGCACCATAGTGTCCAAGCTAAACTGGACCCATTGATATTCTCCACAAACTTCTAATCTGATACTGACAAGGCATCTCCAAAGATGATGACTTTGAACAAAGAAAATAAAAATGGAAGCATGCCACTTTTGTGCCCATGGCTTGCTGGGTGGTTGACCAGCAAGCCACACTGTTTTGGAAGAGACCAAAATCTAATCTTGTTCCACTGGATCTGGTGTGATAAATAAAGAGATATATGATAAATGCTATTAAGGGAAATTCAATGGTCTATTTCCTTTGAGCAAAAAATGGGCTAGTTTGGGTTGCATTTAAAGAAGTCATCCAGGTAGAGAGATGCGGATTGAAATTGGAATTAATTTGTTGGTAACTAAGACTTACGTATGTACTGGTACATAAGAGGTATATAATAAGAATGACTATTAAAGCATCTTGGAATGGGTTGCCTGGGTAAAGTCAATTAGATTGAAATAGGTAGACTTTCAAATTCCCTAACTCAGAAATAGAGACATTATGCATGAAAAGTTTAAAGCATTTCCCCATAGTTCATGTTCTAAAATAAACCAATCCACTGCTCTTAAACGTCTCTTCAATCAAGCCATTTCCCCTAGGTATTACTCTGTTAACACAATAAGCAAAACTTCAGCACATCTAAGAAATATTCACTACCAGTTGATAGTCTTGGAATGATGGGTTTGGTAAATAAAGTTTTCTTGCAAAGGGAAGAAGAAAGGAAATAATGAACTATATTTCTCATAAACTATTTTACATAATGTTTACTATATCCCTTAAATATTAGCATATTTGAGGATTTTGTCTCATTACCTTTGTTTTTACAAGGAAGAAAGTATGTCACACACACGTCACCAAATAAAATGAAATACACCCAGTTAAATTTGAATTTTAGATAAACAACAAATAATTTATAAGTATGTCCAAGCTATTCACTTAGCTAGTCAGCGATCAAATCAACATTCAAATGGTTTGACTTGAGCACTTGGAGACATTATGCCTTCAAATGTACAAATAAAAGAAACAGAATAAACTAAAATAAAAACAAAGACATTCATCCATAGAAAAAAAAATGCATTAGTTAAGCCTTGGCTGTAGCAAAATCAACTCAATCTATATAGAAAAGAGAGTAATTGTCAGGATACAAGGAAATCCTTTTTCTTCCTTCCTTTCTTTCTCCCTTTTTTCTTAATTTCTAATTCCCTTTCTTCCTTTATTTTTTCTTTTTTATTTTCTCCTTCCTTTATTCCCTCCCTCCCATTTCCTCTCTCTTTCTTCACTTCTTTCTTTCTTTCAAGGGTGCCTACATCTTCATCCTACTCTCATTTTATCCTTTCTTTGTTTTTTTTCATACACATAGCACAATCTAGTTTCCTATAATTTGAAATGTATCCATAGAGTAATGCACACTTAACCGACTGTCTTTGAATCTCCAATAATAATTTCTGAAAGTATATGATGGCCTCAGCTTTGGCCCCTCCATTCCAAAATGCTAACACCTGAGGAGCAGGGTGCCTCTAAAGAGAGTATTGTCCTCATGGAAGGGAGGATGGCTTGTGGCCAAGGAAGACATGGCACTAAAGTCTACAAAAAAGATAGCATTATTCCCCTTGCCCATCTTATACCATGGGCATTAAAATATACAAAGCAGGTTTAGCAACAGCAAAATATTCCTAACAAAGAAACTGCAGTTTAGCCCTATGGATATTCAAGATCCACAAACTACTGCTATACATATATTGACCAATTTGCTTAGCACCCCGGCTTCAGTTCTCCTGAGTAAAAACCTCCATGTGACTACATTTCAACAGAGTAGACCAATTCAAAACATAAATACTTTGTTTTTTTTTATAATTCATAGGAATAAGTTCCAGAAATCTAGCTAAAGTAATATTAAGGTATAGCCAATGTGTGAGCATTCATATTACCACTCTCAATACATAAAATCATCAGAGTACCCCTAAACTCATTTGTCAAATGATTCCATACTCCAGAACCAAATTATTCACCTATAAATGACATTTTAATATGACTCATACCATCAGATCCTTTGGCAATGTAGTGGATATTTAATTCATAGTAATTATTTAACACTCATTAAGAGTAGAACCAATATGAAGACAAGGGTAAAAAGACAACAAACACACGCTACAATATTTAAAGCTTACAAATACATGCTACAATATTTAAAAATTGTTGAGGTTTTGGCATTGTCAAAACTGGATGAAAGCTACATATTCCTTACTCAGAAAAAATTTCTGTATGTATATAGTCCACAAAATTTATTACTTAAATAGAAGGCAGGTCATGGATCCACCTATAGTCTATGTCCTTGATAAAGATTTTCATTAACCAGAAGAAAGGTCACCAGAAAGAACAGGGCAGGGGAGTCAAGAGACTTGAGTGTTTTTTTAAACGTCTCATTCATCATTTTTTAAACTATTGGTAAATTATTAAACCATTCTTGGCTACTTTCTACAAAGCAGGGCATACAGTTCTTCATTAGAAAAAAAAAAGGAAACTTAGAGTTCTTTTTTTATAATGTGATAAGCCTTTGGTCAAAAAATTAAATCAGAATAGTCATTTGGAAGTTATCCTCATAAATGAGTCAGGAGAGAAATTATTTTACTGTTTGTAAAAGGAGAATGTAACTCTAGAAGATTAAGAACACTGCTTCCATATTTATTTATTGAATTTGTATATTCCCTACCACCATACATCAGGCAGGGTACTAGATGTTGAGGAAAAAAGTAGTGACCAGGGAGTCAAAAGAAGTAGATGAGAACCAGGACCCTAATTAACCATCAACTACTGGGAGGGGCCACCTCATCTGTGAAAGACTCACAAGATTGCTTTCACTGACCCAAGAAAGGAGCAAGGAGATTTATCTTCACTTAGGAATGTGGGTCCAAAAAACACCAATCATGAGGAATCTCCAAGCTCATGTCATGAGCTAGTGAAGTATCCACATTTATATCATGTTATGGCAGGAGTTTAAAACTGCATAAATAATGTGAGGAAAATCTGATTGCAAACCAGTGTGATAGTAGGAGCAAATGTGACTCCATTTTGTTTTGTGACTCCATTCTGTAAAACAACCATGCCAAGTAGAAGGGTCATGACTGGGGCAAGATGTTCTTTTCCTTTTGCTATAGAAACCTTTAAGAACACGGAACTACCTCATGGGGCATTGTTTCTGTAACTAGGGTAACAGGGCTCTGTTTCTGTAGTTGGGGTGACTGGGCTAACTGTGATTGGTTAGGCTTCCCTCCGCTTGACGGCACGGCACTGTCCCCCTTCTGTAACCTGGCTGGCTTGCATTGGCTAGACCCCGAACATCCCTTTTGTGGTTTTCAGGCTTCTAAGGAGTGCCCTTGCAATTGTTCTGGGCTGATCAGGGGAACAGCTTTATGTTCTGGTCAGCCGCCACCGGTGTGCTTCAATAAAGGCTTGATTCGATGATACTTGAGTGGTCTGGAAGTCAGTTCATGAAACCCTGGGACAAAGCTTTAACTATAACACCAGCAACATTCTTGAGGTAACTAGTTGAAAGAAATCTTGCAGGAAAGATTTCTACAACTCAGGACATACAGGATTCCATCAAGAAAAAAAGAAAAGTAAGTTCAAAACTTCAAAAAACAATAATCTCATAGTAGAAAAAGTAAATAAATTAGAAATGACATGAGAAAGTCATGATTCTCATAAGTGAGAGTTGGAAGATGAATCAAACTAGAAGGTTAGCATGACCCCAGACTTTGGATATTAGAACAATCTGAAAAAGACCATAAAATTGTTGTATTTAATATGATGAAATTGTTTTAGAATATGATTACAAGTCATAATGAAAAAAGAGGTAACTGTGAAAAATGAACAGGTAGACTTGAAAAGAACCAAAATACCAGAAATAATTAAATTAAAAATTAAATTTATAAGTTGAGCAATAAATTAGATAAATATAAAGAATGTAGCTAAAATTCATGTTGAAGAGAGAATGGAAAATATGAATGAGAGGTTAAGAGACAATAGATGGAAAAATATGAAAATGTACAATATACAAATTATTCATTTCCACAAAGGGAGAATAAGAAAAATGAAAAAATCTTATACAATTTAGAATTAATAAATAACAAGAATTCTATGATTTAAGAAGTCTAATGAATTATCAGCAGGAAAGTTAAAACAAATTTACATGTATGTATATCCATATCCATACCTAGACAAGACAGCAGTTTTTTTCTAAGGAGATTGCTACTGAGAAATTGAAGGAGAAAAAAGATAATGGACTAGCAACATCAAAAATAACATGGGTGGGGTTGGGGCTGGGGCCCAGTGGTAAAGCACTTACCTAGTATGTGCAAGGCACTGGGTTCAATCCTTAGTACCATATTTAAAAACAATAAAGGTATGCTATCTATCTACAACTACAAAAAAGTTAAAAAAAATAAAAGAGATATAAAAGTATACTATGCTACCTATGTTGCCACTCAAGAGGGGAAGACATAAATGCTTACCATTTTAATGGCTGAGAACACATAACTTAGAGACCTTTATTGAAAGAACTAATAAAAAATATATTTCAGTAGGAAGAGAATGAACTTTAAAAGATAGAGTAATACTTAAGAAACTATGATGAGAAAATAATTGAAACTTATTGTAAACATATATCAGTTATAGTAATAATGGTAATAACTTGGGAAGAGTTAAAAGTAAATTAGCACTAACAAAGAAATAAGAGAGGATATGAAAGAGATGATCAAATAAAATTCTAAAATTGTAGCATTTTTCAGAAAGAGCATAGAGATAGTAATTGACTTTAACTTCAAACAAATCACGTAAACATTTAGATAATAAACCAGAAAAACAGGATATGAGTTCTATATCAGCTGAGAGAAGCTAATCAGAAAAAAAGATGAAAATAGAATATAAAAACAGTAACAATTTAAAATTTTTTTTAAAAAATTAATGAATTATATGTAGAAAACAAAATTTAAAAGATAGTGATAACTGTGAACATATGACATTAAACAGATGTAAATGAGTCAATCTTGTTAGGTGAAGGACAGATTTTCAGATTATACTTTTAAAACAGATATATACTAGTTATAGCAGAAAATAGGATTCAGAAAATGTAAAACTGGAAATAAGTAAAAAGATATGCTAGAAAAATATGGACATTTGGGTTGTTTCTATTTGGGGGCTATTATCAATAATGTTGTTTGTGTAGACTAGGGTACAAGTTTTTGTGAGAACATTCAATGATTGTGAATTGTTATGCACATGTAAAGGCCTTGCAGTACATAAAACAAAAGAAGTTCACAATCATTGAGCAAACCACAGTCTCAGAGAAGGATTTTAACATACTTTTCTGATAAATAAATCAAACAGAAAGAAATTAGCATATACATAGATAATGTGAACCACATAGTTAACTGGATTGAACTAATGGATGGAACTACATATAAAAATAAATGTACATATAATCACTAATCCAGCAAATAGCAACAAGTTTTCCCAACACATTTATATCTTAATTTTCCTATAGTCATCATGAAAATCAAACTGTATGAATCAATAATATCATACCAACCACATTGCAATAAAATTAAAACTTGGTAACAAACACTCAGACCTCAACAAACAAAATTTAACACATTTAAAGTAAATAATAAAAAATCTAAACTCCATTGGTCAAATTTAAAACTTCATGGGATATTACTAACTTTTGAGATGTCAATTATAATGTAAAGATAATATATTAAAATTTATGGTGTATGTCTTTAATGATATTGAAAAAACTGGATATCCACTTGCAAAAGAATAAATTTTGACCCTATACCATATACAAAAATTAACTCAAATGGATTAAAGATCTAACCCCTGAAAAGTCAATGCTCCTGAAAGAAAACAAAGAAAGAACTTTGTGACATTGGATTTGGCAAAATATTGAATATGTCACCAAAAGTATAAACAATAGAAACAAAATAAACAAAAGGAGCTATACAAACTCAAAAGCTACTCTACAGTAAGGTAAACAATCAACAGAGTAAAAAGGCAACCTAAAGAATTGGAGAAAAAATATCTGCAAATTATTTATCAGATAAGGGATTAATATATAAATTATATAAAAACTCCTATAACTTGGAAACAAAAAGCCTGATCAATCCAATTTAAAAATGAGCAAAAGACCCTTGACTAGACATCTCTCTTTCCCCCTCTCTCTCTCTCTCTCTCTCTCTCTCTCTCTCTCTCTCTCTCCACACACACACACACACACACACACACACACACACACACACATGTCTAATACACACAGGAAAGTTAGTCAACATAACTAGTCAACAGGGAATTGCAAGTCTAAAACAGAAGCTATCACCTCTCTCCAATTAGGATAGGAGAAGATATTAAAAACAAAAAGCAAAAAGAAACAGAAAATAATAAATGTTGGCAAAACTGTAGAGGAACTAGAATAGAACCATTTTGCACTGTTGGTTGGAATGTAAAATGTTATAGTCATTATGGAAAACAATAAAATTAAAAAACAGAATCTCCATATAATCCTGTACTTTCACTTCTCAGTATTTATACTCCCAAAATTGAAAACAGGATCTTGAAAGGGTATTTGCACAAGCTTGTTGTACCAGTAGCCACAAAGTGGAACCAACCTAAATGTTCATCAACAAACGAATGGAAAAATATATTGTGATATATGATATATGCATATGAAAATATTATTCAGATTTCCTTAGGAAGCAGATCTTGTCCTACACCAAGACACAGGTGAACTATGAGGATACTATGTGGAGTGAAATAATCCAGCTACAAAAAAATGCTGATTTCACTTATATAACATATCCCAAATTGTCCAACAATCAACTCTTAGAAACAGAGAGAAAATGGTGGTTGTCAGCAGCTGAGGGGAAGGAACAAAAGCGGAGTTGTTCAATGGGTATAGAATTTCAGTTTTCTTGCAAGATGAGAAAGTTCTCAAGATCTGTTGAACAACAATGTGTATCTAGTTGACACTATTGTACAATGAAGAAAAAAAAAGCCAATAAAATGGTAAATTTCTTGTTATGTGTTTTTGATCACAATAAAAATTGGGGGGTATGTATAATTAGTAGAAAGAAATGGATTTATATTCTTATCATGCTTATGTGGCAATAGGCAAAACATTAAAAATTGATGAACTAATTGCTCAACTTAGTAAATTGGAAAATAATAGTAAATTGGTATAAATCTAAAGAGATTTTGCATCAGTTTTTATATTTTCTAATTACTTGACTAGAAAAATAAACCAGAGCATAAATTATATACAGGTCAACTTTGCAGCTGGGCATAGTGGCACATGCTTGTAATCACAGCAATTTGGGAGGCTGAGACAGGCGGATTACAGATTCGAGGCCAGGCTTGGCAGTTTAGCAAGACCTTGCCTCAAAATAAGAAGGGTTGGGGATGTAGTGGAGTGGGGAACCACGTTCAATTATAGTACCCAAAACAAAAAGGACAAGAACATTTAAAATTGTTATGTGATAAGCTGGGCATGGTGGCACATGCCTATAATCCCAGGGACTTGGATGGCTGAGGCAGGAAGATTGCAAGTTCGAGGCCACCCTCAGCAACTTAGCTGTGGTTTTTCCTCAAAAAAAAAAAAAAAAAAAGCCAAAGGACTGAAGGACTGAGGATGTAATGCAGCATGGAGTACTCCTGGGTTCAATTCTCCAGTACTGAAACAAACAAACAAACAAAAAGAATCAGCTTTACTCAGTATCTGTTTGCTATTTTGAGAAATAGCAAAAATGCCCTTTATTAAATGAACTTTTTTTCAGGTAGCCTATGAGAATGACAGAGCAGTATTTAAACAGCACTGAGAAATAGAACAACTAGGAAAAGGCTGAAAAAGCTGGAGACAATGTAAAAATCTCTGAAATCCACCATTATGAATGCAATCCTCAAACATGCAGCACCAATATTACCTGAAACTGGACCCCATCCCAGACCTATTGAATCAAAACTTGCATTTTATAAAGTTCCATGGGTGATTCATACACTAAAGCTTGGGAAGCATGTTTATGTATGCATGCATGCTTTTAATATACATGCTACATATGTGACATATGCATGCCACCTGTTACATATGTGCATATAAATGGGAGTATATATGTATGTTGCCTATGGGTCATGTATTCCATGTATGCTTACACATAAGTATTTTGTGTGTTGAACATGCATGTCATATTAGAGGTGTGCATACACATGTGTACGTATTATGTGTGTGTTGTATATGTCATATATTACCCATACACACACACACACACACACACACACACACATATATATACACATACATACAGTTATGCACATATAAATACACATCATATACATATAAATATAGGTATAGTGGTTTCTGAAAAATTAAAAAGAGCTAGAGGTTTGGTTTTAATAAAAAAAAAAAAACCTCTTCAGATATTGTGCTATGAGTATGTTACATTTTATTTAAGACTTGCAGTCTAATCCAAACACCTCTAATTAATTATAAAATCCTCAAGCTGAGTAAAACTGTAAAGGAGTTATGGGAGACTGGAGTCGCAAGGTTGGTGCATGTTTTCCTACAGGAATATTTTTTCTTCTAGGACAAAGTAATAAAAAACCCAACCTCTGAATCCTCTGAATGTTATCTTCCTTGAGTTTCTTGATTTGCATGCACACGGAGTACTGGAAAGTGAGAAGCAAAAGGAAGCCAGGGCTGCTGGGGACTGCGGAGAGAGGGAGAAAGGGCCCTAACACTAATTAGGTTTGAAAGACTACAGGATGCATCCAGCCACTGCGTGCTGAGAAGAAAGCAACCTGAGCTGCTGAAAGCAAGTTCAGACTAAACTCACCACCAGCCCTCTGGGGACATCACAAGGTAAACCTGATCACCTCTGTCATTTAGAATCATTATCAGGCAGGCTGCTCCTGTAATTTTACTGGGGAGCCAATTAACAGATCCCTGACGCTAGGGGGGATATGTCCCAGACCTCCACCTGTTTTTTTTTTTTTTTTAAAGGAAAAATCGGGCAGCTTTTGTACTGCTGTCTTCTGATGGGTCTCTTCTAAAGGCAGAAGAAGGGGATGATTTCATACAAGACAGTCACTCCTCAGGTCAGACAAGCAGCTGAAGTCCGTCATTTTGCTCCCTTAATTTCATCTTTTCACTAGCAACCTAAATTAGCTTCCAGATAGCCCAGCAAGCCTTGTTTCCTTCTTTTCTAAGCTATGGAAATGCTGACCAGTTCTCTTACTCTAGCTTGCCTTCCAGGAATGTCTGTGCAGTATTTCATCTTAGAAGAACTTGGGAAAAGATGGGCTAATGCACAAAGAAGGCACTGAAGAAGGGCCGCTCACATTGATTGCTCAACCCCACCTATTTTCCCCTTTCTGTATCCTTTCTCTTGCCTTTCTGTCACAGTAAATTTTTTTAATCAGTTGTCTGCATTCACTGTTTTATGTCTACATCTTTTCCCTTTTCAGATCACCCCAAACTGGCAATAAAATTTCATTATTCTACCAAAAATACTCTTTCTGAGAGTATCAATAGCATTTATATAGCATTTGTATCACTCAGGATTTATATATCATTTATAGCACTCAGATTTGGGTAGTATTTGTACTTGAAGTCTTAGCAGGATTGAGTACCATTGATCCTCTCCATGCTGAAAATCCTCTGTCTGACTTCCATAATATAGCAATTTTCTAGATTTCCTCTTCTCTGATTATGCATTCTCACATTGCTTTCAGCTCTCCTTTTCTACAACATGATTAGGTATTAGCATTGCTCAAAGGTTGATTATGGACCCTCCTTTTTTTTTAACTTGCAGGGATAATTTAATGCATTAGAATGCTTTTTATTACTGTAACAAAACACCTCAGATAACCATCTTGAAGAGAGGAAAGGTTTATTTTGGCTCAGTGTGTTGGAGGTTTCAGTCCACAGTTAGTTGACCGTGCTGCTTTGGGGCCTGTGGTGAAGACAGATCGTGGTGGGAGTTTGTGGAAGAAGAAGCTGCTTAGCTCATGCAGCCCTGGAGTAAAGGCATAAAAGAAGAGGAGGGACTAAAGTCACTAAATCCATTTCAAAGGGATAGCCCCAATGAGTAACTTCCTCTCATCAGGTCCCACCTCTTAAAAATTTCATCATCTCCCATAGCCACAGGTTGGGGACTAAGCCTTTAGCACACAGGCCTCTGGGGAACATTGAAGTTCCAAACTATAACATTTAATGATTGAGATAAATAAGGAAAACTGCTCAGTGACAGTGTGTAACTTAAATTCAAAGGACAGGGGCTATGTGTCCATTCATTATTGTCATATAAGAAGGTGGGCCCAGTGATACCAGATATTTATTTTTAAAGAGAAACTGGAAACCCTGATTATGCTTTAAAATTTTTGTTTATATCTTTGATAGAGTAGCGGAAGCCAACCAACTCTCACCCTGAGAAAAAAATTAGAACTGGGTAAAATACTTTAAATTGAAGTAATCAGAGAGCAACAAAGTCAGTATGAAGTTTAAAGGCTAAGATTCAAGAGAAACGAGAAATGTGGAGGTGAACCTGCCATTCCCTGCTGTTTTTCCCTGAAGGCATTGGCCAATTAGTAAGTGGTTCTGGACAAGAGATCAAGTCGAATCTTAAGGCTCAGAGTTTTCAGCAGTCTCATGGGGATAGGATGGAAAAAAAAATCAGAGTTAAGGGCTATCACAGTAGTCAGGTATTGAGGGGAATAGGTTGTGGAAAAAAGAGAATTGGAAAACAGTGAGCAAGACTTTCTGTGTTGCTTCTCCCGCCCCCAAGGAAATGGTAGAAAACACAAGTGAAGATACAAATTCATAGTAAATTTATTAAGTGAAAGATACACATCATAATCTCTTAGGTAAATATTAGAGATTAATAAAAAGAAAGCAAAACTATGAAAAAGCCAAAGCTGGGGGGGGGGACTTGATTGATCAAAAAGAAATTAAAATACAAAAAGAAAGAAGAAAAGGGAAAGGCGAATTATGATCAATGAGCAAGATGGTAGATTTTTAAAATAAAAATGGGCTGAAACTCTGGGGCAGTAACCACCTACTTGAGAGCTGGTAAAACTCACTAGAAGCAAATATCCTTGAGATGCCACCCACTAAGGAGCTGGTCAAACTCCCTAGACAACCCCCTTTTGAATTAAGTGGAATTCTAATAGGGTACCACCACCCCTACTTTTGTTGTGGCATTGGTTTCTGAAGATCATTCATGGATGGTTATTTCTGATTTTGGTGGGGAGGGGAAATTCCAATAGCTTCCACTGAGCCCTTTTTACCATGGTGTAACTCTCTAGCTCAGTGTGGATTCTGCCAATTCCTAAGTGTTCCTATTCTAACTATATGTGCAGGAACTGTGGGAAGTAAAAGTGAAGGAGAGTCCACCTATAGCTGGGCCAATGAGAGCTGGTCTCTGGCTAAGCCTCCCTCTTATCTTATCACTGTCTCACTTTCACTGGGGGACCACCATGGCACTCACTCCGGGCCTTTAGGTATTAGGACCAAACCTACCAAATGCACTTTAAGAGGTTTATTTTCATAGATTCTTTAGTTTATAACCATTTTAATTTGGAGGAATAAAATGTTAGAAATTCTACAGGAAACATGTATGATAGCCCAAGCAGCAGTGATTATTTCTGGCATTTAGTACTATTTCAAATTTTTGTTTAAATACAATATTACAGATAAAATTTTATATTTTATTGAACCCTGAACACAATCCCATTCAGTCTTTGCTCCTATTATTAGTGTTGTCTAGAGGTAAACATTAACCTAAATTTAATATGTTGCCTTCTAGCTTATTTTTATACTTCGACATGTATGTATATATTTATAACTTATGCAAAGATATCAAAGTTCTGACACCCAGTGGGCTGCGGCCACTCCCAATGTCTCTTCATCTCAACCCTGGGGCTCTGTTGTATTTTCTCTCAATCCTAGAGCTACCATGGCTTTATATACCAATATACTTTTCTTCACTTTTATTTGCAATCTTTGTGTGTGTGTGTGTGTGTGTGTGTGTGTGTGTGTGTGTGTGTGTGTGGTGGGGGTAATCTATTTAAGCTAAATCTAAAAAACATCCTACAGTTTAGAGTTGTTTATTCAACCTAAAATTTTTTACTTTTTGAGTATGTAGTACCACCTATTTCTGCATACTTTTTATATGGTTTTATCACATATAAATACGTACCCTTAAATTATTTTCCTCCCTTTTGCTGTTTTTTAAACTGTTATATTCCTTGAGGGTGTTTTTTTCTCAATATTATGTGTCTAAAACAAATTTTTGGTTTCATGGTACTTTTACTTCATTCCTGTCAATTGCTGTATAGTATTCCACTGGCTAAGTATAACACAACTAACCATTTTTGTGTCTATGGACATTTGAATTTTTGTTTTTTCATCATTTTAAATAATTCCACACATTTCTAAAGATGTATATATGTGCAACAGTATCAGAATAATGTATAAACAGGAATATAAAAATGTAATTGCTCTATCATAGAGTATGTGAATTGCCAGCAATCCATTTTTCCCCTCTGCATGCTTTAAACAATTTGTATTTGTCATTAATTTTGAGTAACTTCATTACGATATCTCTTGGTATAGTTTTCTTCATATGTCTTATAACTGGTGATTCTCTGAGCCTTCTGGACAAGCAGGCACACTTTTCTGTCCATTTAGAAAAACTCATCTTTATGTCTTCATTTTCCCCTTCTCTTACTTCAGGGGCTTTAATAATCTATATCTAATTTCCCTCAAAAAATATTTTGTAGTTTTTATATACAAATCATGTACATATTAATCCCTTTGTATTTCATAACTTTTGAATGTGATGTTAATTGGTACTTTAAGAATTTTAATTATTCAATATCTCTTGCTAGCATATGATACTATTGTATATTTACCTTGTGACCTTCATTAGTTACAGTAACATTTTCCAGATTTCTTGGAATATTTTGCATAGGTCTTTATGTCATAGATATTAAAGTCTGCTTTAGGTCTTCATTTCTATTTATTATGTCTCTTCTTTCTTTATTGCTGTGGTTGATATCTATAATACAACATGGAAAATCAGTAGTGCTATCTATTTATTTTTGATCTTAGTAATCTAAAGATCCCTTACATTCTCTTCAGAGTTTCATGAATTCTCATGGGAAGACTGCTATAATTCTTTTATTTATTCCTCGATATATTATATTTTTTCTCCTCTGGCTGTCTTCATCAATTTCTTTTTATCTTTAAATTTCAGCAGTTAGCTCTGATGTGTCTAGGTGTCTAGTTGTTTTCTTTTGCATGGTATATATTTCATAGACCTGTAAGAATGGTATATGTATTGTATTTGTTCTTTGTTGTCTAATCAAATTTATAAATCGTTAGGCCATTATCTCTTCAAATATTCTTTTTTTTTTTTTTTTTTTTTTTTTGGTACCGGGGATTGAACTCAGGAGCACTCCACCAATAAGCCACATCCCCAGCCATATTTTGTATCTTATTTAGAGACAGGTTCTCACTGAGTTGCTTAGCGCATTGCTTTTACCAAGGCTGGCTTTGAACTTGCTATCATCTAGACTCAGCCTCCTCAGCCTCTGGGATTTCAGGCATGCACCACCACATGCAGCTTCTTCAAATATTCTTTTGTTGTACTTTCTCTCTATTTTCCTTCTGGTATCCAATGCACGTGTTAGTCATCAAATATTCTCACACAATTCTTGGATACTTTTGTTTGTATATTTTAAAAATTGAAATATTTTCCTTATTATTTCATTTTGAATAATTCTTTAGACTCTTAATTTTTTGTTCATTTCCTCACATATACAAAATTTTGATAAACATCACTGAAATTATTCATCATTAATATTAGGTAACTTCTATTGCCTTGACCTCTCCTTCTTTCTATGCTTTGCCAAAAATAAGGATATTGGTGTGTCCTGTCTTTCCTCAGAGAGTCTTTTCAGACTTTGGAATTTAGTTCTTCAGATTGCCTTGCAAACTCAGCTCTTCACTGAGCTCTAAAAATGATTGGGGCTGTTGGATTTTTGATTTTATGTTGAGATTAACATTTTTCTTATGGCTTTCTAAATTCTAAAATTAAGCATTAAGCATTTATGGTTTAGATGGAAGGTGTCCTCCCAAAGCTTATGAGTGAGACGATGCAAGAATGTTCAGAGATAAAATGATCACATTATGAGAACGGCAACCAAACTGCATGCCTTTGGGATATATATTTTGTCACTGGTGAGCAGATACCCCACCCCCTCTGGTTGTCAGGCTCTGAGCTGTTTTTCTCTGACACACCCTGCTGCCATGATGTTCTGCCTCACCCTGGGCCCAGAGCAATGCAGTTCACTAACAAAGGACTAAACCTTGTTGGGTATTTTGGTTACAGAGGGGCAAAGCTGAGTAAAATAAAGCACAAGTCCTGTGGAACTTTAATAAACCATTCAAATTAAACATAATTTTTATAATTATTTTATAAAGACAACATTTATTTGGACTAACCAGAAGTATATTTTATATATGTACCACACCATCTTTTTGTTGTTGTTGTTGTTCTGGTAAGAAGAGGAACATAAGATCTACCTTCTAAATAAAATTTTAAGTATACACTAGAGTCTTGTTAACTATAGGCACAATATCATACCACAGATCTCTAGAACTTGGTTTTTCTGCATAATTGAAACTTTATACCTATTAAGTAGTGATTCCCCATTGCTTCCTACCCCTAACTCTTGACAATTACAGTTCTACTCTTTGCTTCTACACATTTTAATAGTTATATACTTTTTGTGAATGCTATCAGTAGTGTTTGCTCTTCTGTTACTGAATTATGTTACATGGCATAATTCTTTCAGTGTCCACCTGTATTATCACATTTGTCAAGAATTCCTTGTTTTGTAAAACTGAAAAATATTCCATTGTGTGTATATGCCACACATTCTTTATCCATCGCCTGTCAATGGATGTTTATAGACTGTGTGTACATCTTGCCTATCATGACTAATATTTGCATTAAAAATGAGTGTCCAATGGTGGTTCCATTCCCATCTTTCCCAGGAATCTCCATACTGCTTTCCAAATTGGCCGCACCAATTTGCAGTCCCACCAGCAATGTACAAGTGTACCCTTTTCTCCACATCCTCACCAGCACTTGTTGTTGTTTGACTTCATAGTGGCTGCCAATCTTACTGGAGTCAGATGGTATCTTAGGGTGGTTTTGATTTGCATTTCTCTGACTGCTAGAGATGGTGAGCATTTTTTCATGTACTTGTTGATTGATTGTATGTCCTCCTCTGAGAAGTGTCTGTTCAGGTCCTTGGCCCATTTGTTGATTGGGTTATTTGTTATCTTATTGTCTAATTTTTTGAGTTCTTTGTATACTCTGGATATTAGGGCTCTATCTGAAGTGTGAGGAGTAAAAATTTGTTCCCATGATGTAGGCTCCCTATTTACCTCTCTTATTGTTTCTCTTGCTGATTCCCTGAAGACCTTAAAAGAGCATGCTACAGGGATACTGCCACATCGATGTTCATAGCAGCACAATTCACAATAGCTAGACTGTGGAACCAACCCAGATGCCCTTCAATAGATGAATGGATAAAAAAAAATGTGGCATCTATACACAATGGAGTACTATGCAGCAATAAAAAATGACAAAATCATAGAATTTGCAGGGAAATGGATGGCACTAGAGCAGATTATGCTTAGTGAAGCTAGCCAATCCCTAAAAAACAAATATCAAATGTCTTCTTTGATATAATGAGAGCAACTATGAACAGAGCAGGGAGGAAGAGTAGGAAGAAAAGATTAACATTAAACAGAGACATGAGATGGGAGGGAAAGGGAGAGAAAAGGGAAATTGTATGGAAATGAAGGGAGACCCTCATTGCTATACAAAATTACATATAAGAGGTTGTAAGGGGAATGGGAAAATAAACAAGGAGAGAAATGAATTACAGTAGATGGGGTAGAGAGAGAAGATGGGAGGGGAGGGGAGGGGGGATAGTAGGGGATAGGAAAGGTAGCAGAATACAACAATTACTAATAGGGCATTATGTAAAATTGTGGATGTGTAACCGACGTGATTCTGCAATCTGCATTTGGGGTAAAATTGGGGGTTCATAACCCACTTCAATCTAATGTATGAAATATGATATGTCAAGAGCCTTGTAATGTTGTGAACAACCAATAAAAAAAATGAGTGTCCAATTATCTTCTTGAGATCTTATTTCCCATTCTTTTAGATAGATATCCAGAAGTGGAATTGCTAGATCATGTGGTAATTCTCTTTAAAAATTTTTTTAGGAAACTCTTCATTCTTTTCCATAGCAGCTGCACTATTTTACATTCTTACAAACGCTGGACAAGGATTTCAGTTCCTTTACCTCCGCATCAACTTGCTAGCTTTGATTTTTGGCTTACATAGTAGTCATTCTAACATGGACAAGTGACATATCATTGTGATTTTGATTTGCATTTCCCTGATGTTTAGTTGTGTTGAGCATTTTTCCTGTACTTTTGATAATTTTTATAGAATGGTCTAAGTCCTGTGTTCATTTTGAAACTGGGTTATTTGATTGTTTGATGTCTGCTTGACTAATGAGTTGAAAGAATTTCTTATATACTTTGGAAAATAACCTCTTTTCAGATATATGGTTTGCAAATATGTTCTGACATTCAGCAGGTTGTACTTTTGTTTTGTTCATTGTTTGCTGTGCTAAAACTTTTTAGTTTGATCTCATTCCATTTGTCTAGTTTTACTTCTGTTGTTTGAACTTTCTGGTCATATTCAAGAAATCATTGCCAAATGTAGAATCATGAAGATTTTTCCTCATGTTTTCTTCTAAAAGTTTTGTATTTTCAGGCCTTATACTTAAGTCTATGCTCTATTCAAGTTTATATTTGTTTATGATGTAAAGTAAGGATAAAACTTCATTCTTTGAATTAGAGGAACCGATCTTCTCCTTTTCAGAATAGGAAAAAATATTTGCATGACATATATCTGATAAGAGATAAATATATATGGAACTAAAAAAAAAACCTCAATAGCATAAACCAACCAATCAATCCAATTTAACCAATGGAGTAAAAATCTGAATAGATTTTTTTTTAAAAAAAGACATATAAAAGGGCAACATATATACAAAAAATGTTCAACATCCCTAACCATTGGTGAAATTCAAATAAAAATTACAGACACCACTTTATCCCAGTTAGAACCACTATTATCCAGAAAAAAAAAGAAAAAGAAAAAATGTAGCAAATGCTGGCAAGGATAAGGAGAAAGAGGAAGTCTTGCACAGTTTGTGGGAATATAAATTAGTACAGCCATTGTTGAATATAGTATAGAAGTTTCTCAAAACACCAAACATCAAACTATCACATGATCCAACATTCCCACTACTGGGCATATAATCAAAGTTAATTAAATTAGCATGTCAAAGAGACCTGCATTCTCATATTTACTGCAGCACTATTCACAGTATCCTGGGTGTGGAATAAAGCTAAATGTCCATAAATGGAAAAATTGATTAAGAAAATTAGATACAAATGCACAAAGGGATGTTCATCCATACGAAAGTATGGCTGTCATGTGTGACGACCTGTATGGACCTGGAGGGTATTGTATTGAGTAAAATGTCAGGCACAGAAAGAAAAACACCATATGATCTCACTCACGGGTAGAATATAACAAAGTTGATCTCATAGAAGTTGAGAATAGAAGAGCTGTTGCCAGAGACTGGGGAGAGTGGGGATTGGGAGTGTGGGGAGAGGTTGGTTCATAAGATCTAACAGATAGGAGGAATAAGTTATGGTACACTATGGCACAGTAAGGAGGATAGAGTTAATCATAATTTCAAAGGAGAGGGGATTATTATTAATTAATCTCAAAGGAGAGAGGATTTTCAATGAGCTCGCCATAAAAAATCACAAAAGTTTAAAGTGATGTGTAAGCTAATGATCCTGAGTTGATCATTATCCAGTATGTATATAAACCAAAACTCCACATTGTGCTTCAGACATATATACAAATATTATTCATCGATCGAAAAGGAAAATTAGTTAAAATAAGTAAGTAAATAAGTCTTCTCTTTATTTCTTCCATCATCTCTGCTTGCATTCTCTTGATTTGTTGATATTTTATTTTGAGCTTCCTGTTGATCTTCTTAGCTGGTGGAACCATAGAGATCTTAGCCTGTAGATCAAAACCTCTGTATCCATCAAGTATCTGTTTTTACTCATGCCAATGTTAGTGGGTACTCACTACCTTGTACCTTGGAATCACTTCAAAACCACCACAAACTCTTCTCCCCCCAAACACACACACACACACACACACACACACACACACACACACACACCCCTCATATTCAGTGCACAATGTCAAAAGGTTAGATTTCTACTTTCCAATAGAAGCTTTACGATAGAGAGTCCACAGTCCATCTGGGTCAGAGCCATCCCTTTAGGCTTTTCACCATGTGAGCCCAGCAAAGCTCTGCCTCTGTGGCCCCAGCATATAAATGTGTGTTTATTTCTCCTTTTCTGGGAGTGCTCTTTAGAGAACTCTTCTGCCCCTTGAGCAGCCAGAGATTCCTCAAAGCACATTTTCTATGCAGACTATGTTTATTCTTCAATGAAATAGCCCTGCAGAATATCTATCAACCATAATGACAAAAGGAAAAGTTCTAGCTTAATTTGATGAGAAACCAACTGAGATATTTACATAAGTAACTGAAAAACTCTGGCCATACACAATACTAAGTTGGCATATGTGGATGCCATTAAACTCAGTTATCCTTGAATTTCAAAACTACGGGGCATTTGGTGGGTGGGGATGCCAGATACCTGGAAATCTGGGGAGAAATCAGAAAGGAAAAAAACCAAACAGTCGCATTTTGATGCTGGGTGCCCTTGGCAGGAATAGTGGCAAACTTGCTTAATTTCTATGGCATATACAATTTATATTATGAAACTGATGGTTTCCCTCTATTATTCTGTGTGTGTGTGTGTGTGTGTCCCATTTTACTGGAACTTTCCTTTTGCCTTTCTTAAAAGGTGACCCAAAGTAATCTATTACACAACCAAACAAGTTAGACCTATATTCCTACAATTCTGCTATCTAGATCCCACAGGTTGTTCGTCTCTCCACAGTGGCTTAAGGGGAATTAGTACAAGAAGAGAAAATTAGTCTGTGACCAGGACAAGGCCAAGCCTTGTATTAATCCACATTTGCCTGTCTTCATTGCAGTAAGAACTATTCTATTATTTTGAACAGCAAAGTCTAATTGCCCTCATAGTTTAACAGTTCTTCAGGGTGGTACATTGATTTTACACGTGGATTGTACCTGTACTTAGTGTTTAAATCTTTTGTAACAACCTCCAGACAAGGACATCAGCTTACTCAGAGTCACATAATGGGACATGGGCTCATGTGCCCAGTGTCACATAGACTAATGATTAAAATCTGCTTCCACCCGATGATTACTCTACTGGAAAATAAGAAAACAGAATGCACACGTATTTGAGAGCTAGCAATACTGATTGTGAGGTCGCTCTTAACTCACATCAGATACAAAGCAGGCAATTACTACTCTCTCAGCTGACACAAATGTCTGAAATTCTTAAGTTTTGCTTTCATAGTAAACCTAGAAAATGCATACTCAATAATCCCTGGGCTATTTCTGAGAGGTCTTATAAGTTTGGTCAGGGACATAAAAAAATATTAAAAAAAAAAAAAACACCTTCTACTGGGAATCTCTGTAGTTGGGGATTTGATTTATTTATTTATTTTTATTTTTTTATTATTTTTTATTGGTTGTTCAAAACATTACAAAGCTCTTGACATATCATATTTCATACATTAGATTCAAGTGGGTTATGAACTCCCATTTTAACCCCAAATATAGATTGCACAATCACATCTGTTACATATTCACATTTTTACATAATGCCATATTAGTGTCTGTTGTATTCTGCTACCTTTCCTATCCCCTACTATCCCCCCTCCCCTTCCCTCCCATCTTCTCTCTCTACCCCATCTACTGTAATTGCATGGAAATGGAAGGAGACCCTCATTGTTATACAAAATTACATATAAGAGGTTGTGAGGGGAATGGGGAAAAAAAAAACAAGGAGAGAAATGAATTACAGTAGATGGGGATTTGATTTAGAAGTCTCCTTTAGTACACAAGGAAATCCACTGAAATGGGTGTGTCTTTCTAAAACTGTATATCAAGTGCTGAGTTGTCTGCCTGTGGCGTGTGAAATCACAGAACTAAGCAGAAGCGCTATATAAAACCTGTAGATTTTAGACAACAACAACTCCGACTGAGTGCTACTGCTATAGAGGTGACAGAGCCTTGATCAGAAGCCAGTTCCAGTGGTCACACACTGCCAGTGGTTTCATGTGGTTTAATTCTGGATCAGGTTAGGAGGCGAGGCCTCTTGGTACAGTGGAAGGAGAGTTGGGGTCACTTAAGGTAATGGCTTATTTATCAACTAGCATAGAAGTACAGTCATCCCACAGTATCCAGAGGGATTGGCTCCAGGACCCACAGCATCTGCCAACGCCTTCCATGCTCAAGTTCCATTTATAAAATGACATGATATTTACATACAACCTACAAACATCCTCCCATATACTTTAAGTCGTCTCTAGGTTACTTACAACGCCTTGTACAATATAAACACTATGCAAACATTGGTTATACTGTATTAAGTAATAATGACAGGAGAAAAGTCTGTCTGTGTTCAAAACAGATGCAGGGTTTTAAAATTTGCTTTAATTAGTTATACATGAGAGTAGAATGTATTTATGCACTTTGATATATCATACATAGATGGGGTATAATTTTTCACTTTTCTGATTGTACATGTTCCAGAATCACATTGGTCATGCAGTCATATTTGTACATAAAGTAATAATGTCTGTTTTGTTCTACTATCCTTCCTATCCCCACATCTCCTCCCTTCCCTTCACTCCCCTATACCTAATTTAAGGTAACTCTATTCTTCTCTAGTCCCCCCGCAACACATTGTGAATTAGCATCCACATTTTAGAGAACACATTCAGTTTAGTTTTTTGGGACTGGCTTATTTTGCTTAGCATGATATTCTGCAACTCCATCCGTTTACAGGAAAACGCCATAATTTCATTCTTCTTCAAAGCTGATTAGTATTCCATTGAAAATATATATATATATATATATATATATATATATATATATATATATATATATATCACATTTTCTTTATCCATTCACCTACTGAAGGACACCTATGTTGGTCACATAGTTACATAGTTTAACTATTATAAATTGAGCTGCTATAAACATTGATGTGGCTGCATCACTGTATTATGCTGATTTTAAGTCCTTTGTGTATAAACTGAGGAGTGGGATAACTGTGTCATATGGTGGTTCCATTCCAAGTTTTCTGAGGAATCTCCACACTGCTTTCCACAGTGGTTGTACCAATTTGCAGTCCCATCAGCAATGTATAAGTGAAGCTTTTCCCCCACATCCTCACCAACATTTATTGTTGCCTATATTCTTGATGATTGCCAGTCTGACTAGAATGAAATAAAATCTTAGTGTAGTTTTTATTTGCATTTCTCTAATTGCAGTGATGTTTAACTTTTTTATATAGTTGTGGATTGAATGTATTTCTTCTTCTGTGAAGTGTCTGTTCAGTTTCTTAGCACATTTATTGATTGGGTTATTTGTTTCTTTTGGGGGGGGGGATAAGTCTTGAGTTCTTTATATATCCTAGAGATTAATACTTTATCTGAGGTGCATGTGGTAAAGATTTTCTCCCGATCTGTAGGCTTTCTCCTCACATTATTGATTGTTTCCTTTGCTGAGAAGAAGCTTTTTAGTTTGAGTCCATCTGTTTTCTTGATTCTTGATTTTACTTCTTGTGCTTTAGAGGTCTTGTTCAGGAAGTCAGATCCTAGGCCGACACGGTGAAGACCTGGGCCTACTTTTTCTTCTATTAGGCACAGGGTCTTTGTTCTAGTGTCTAAGTCTTTGATCCACTTTGAGTTGATTTTTTGTGCAGGGTGAGAGATAAAGGTTTAATTGCATTTTGCTACATATAGATTTCCAGTTTTGCCAGCACCATTTGTTGAATAGGCTATCTTTTCTCCAGTGAATGTTGTTGGCATCTCTGTCTAGTAGGAGATAACTGGATTTGTGTGAGTTTGTCTCTGTGTCTTCTATTCTGTACCATTAGTCTACATGTCTGTTTTGGTGCCAATATCATGCCATTTTTGTTACTATAGCTCTGTAGTATAGTTTAAGTCTAGTATTGTGATGCCTCCTCCCTCACTTTTCTTGCTAAGGATTGCTAAGACTATTCTGGGTCTCTTATTTTTCCAAATAAATTTCATGACTGCTTTTCTTTTTCTTTGAAGAATGTCATTGGGATTTTAATAGGAATTGCATTAAATCTGTATAACACTTTCAGTAGTATGGCCATTTTTGACAGTATTAATTCTTCCTATCCATGAACATGGGACCTCTTTCCATCTTCTGAGGTTTCTTCAATTTCTTTCTTTAGTATTCTATAGTTTTCATTTTAGAGGTCTTTCACCTCTTTTTTTTAGATTTATTCCCAGTTATTTTATATTTTTTAGGCTATTGTGAATGGGGTAGTCTTCAGTGTATTCATTATTGATATATAGGAATGCCTTTGATTTATGGGTGTTGATTTTATATCCTTATACTTTGCTGAATTCATTTATTAATTCTAGAAGTTTTCTAGTGAAAATTTTTGGATCTTCTAAATATAGAATCATGTCTTCAGCAAGTAGTGATAGTTTGAGTTCTTCTTTACCTATTTGTATTCCTTTAATTTCTTTCTTCTGTTTAATTGCTCTGGCTAGAGTCTCTTTTTTTAAATTTTTTTATTGGTTGTTCACAACATTACAAAGCTCTTGACATATCATATTTCATACATTAGATTGAAGTGGGTTATGAACCCCCAATTTTACCCCAAATGCAGATTGCAGAATCACGTCGGTTACACATCCACAATTTTACATAATGCCCTATTAGTAATTGTTGTATTCTGCTACCTTTCCTATCCCCTACTATCCCCCCTCCCCTCCCCTCCCATCTTCTCTCTCTACCCCATCTACTGTAATTCATTTCTCTCCTTGTTTATTTTCCCATTCCTCTCACCACCTCTTATATGTAATTTTGTATAGCAATGAGGGTCTCCCTTCATTTCCATACAATTTCCCTTTTCTCTCCCTTTCCCTCCCATCTCATGTCTCTGTTTAAAGTTAATCTTTTCTTCCTGCTCTTCCTCCCTACTCTGTTCATAGTTGCTCTCATTATATCAAAGAAGACATTTGGTATTTGTTTTTTAGGGATTGGCTAGCTTCACTAAGCATAATCTGCTCTAGTGCCATCCATTTCCCTGCAAATTCCATGATTTTGTCATTTTTTAGTGCTGCGTAATATTCCATGGTGTATAAATGCCACATTTTTTTATCCATTCATCTACTGAAGGGCATCTGGGTTGGTTCCACAGTCTAGCTATTGTGAATTGTGCTGCTATGAGCATCGATGTGGCAGTATCCCTGTAGCATGCTCTTTTAAGGTCTTCAGGGAATAGTCCGAGAAGGGCAATAGCAGGGTCAAATGGTGGTTCCATTCCCAGCTTTCCCAGGAATCTCCAAACTGCTTTCCAAATTGGCCACACCAATTTGCAGTCCCACCAGCAATGTACAAGAGTACCCTTTTCCCCACATCCTCGCCAGCACTCATTGTTGTTTGACTTCATAGTGGCTGCCAATCTTACTGGGGTGAGGTGGTATCTTAGGGTGGTTTTGATTTGCATTTCTCTGACTGCTAGAGATGGTGAGCATTTTTTCATGTACTTGTTGTTGTTTTTTTATTGTTGGTTGTTCAAAACATTACATAGTTCTTGACATATCATATTTCACATTTTGATTCAAGTGTTATGAACTCCCATTTTTACCCTGTATACAGATTGCGGAATCACATGAGTTACACTTCCATTGATTTACATATTGCCATACTAGTGTCTGTTGTATTCTGCTGCCTTTCCTATCCTCTACTATCCCCACTCCCCTCCCCTGCCCTCCCCTCTTCTCTCTCTACCCCCTCTACTGTAATTCATTTCTCCCCCTTGTATTATTTTTCCCTTTCCCCTCACTTCCTCTTGTATGTAATTTTGTATAACCCTGAGGGTCTCCTTGCATTTCCATGCAATTTCCCTTCCCTCTCGCTTTCCCTCCCACCTCTCATCCCTGTTTAATGTTAATCTTCTTCTCATGCTCTTCGTCCCTACTCTATTCTTAGTTACTCTCCTTATATCAAAGAAGACATTTGGCATTTGTTTTTTAGGGATTGGCTGGCTTCATTTAGCATAATCTGCTCTAATTCCATCCATTTCCCTCCAAATTCTATGATTTTGTCATTTTTTAATGCAGAGTAATACTCCATTATGTATAAATGCCACATTTTTTTTATCCATTCATCTATTGAAGGGCATCTAGGTTGGTTCCACAGTCTTGTTATTGTGAATTGTGCTGCTATGAACATCGATGTAGCAGTGTCCCTGTAGCATGCTCTTTTTAGGTCTTTAGGGAATAGACCGAGAAGGGGAATAGCTGGGTCAAATGGTGGTTCCATTCCCAGCTTTCCAAGAAATCTCCATACTGCTTTCCAAATTGGCTGCACCAATTTGCAGTCCCACCAACAATGAGCAAGTGTACCCTTTTCCCCACATCCTCGCCAGCACTTGTTGTTGTTTGACTTCCTAATGGCTGCCAATCTTATTGGAGTGAGATGGTATCTTAGGGTGGTTTTGATTTGCATTTCTCTGACTGCTAGCGATGCTGAGCATTTTTTCATGTACTTGTTGATTGATAGTATGTCCTCCTCTGAGAAGTGTCTGTTCAGGTCCTTGGCCCATTTGTTGATTGGGTTATTTGTTATCTTATTGTCTAATTTTTTGAGTTCTTTGTATACTCTGGATATTAGGGCTCTATCTGAAGTGTGAGGAGTAAAAATTTGTTCCCAGTATGTAGGCTCCCTATTTACCTCTCTTATTGTTTCTCTTGCTGAGAAAAAGCTTTTTAGTTTAAGTAAGTCCCATTTGTTGATTCTTGTTATTAATTCTTGTGTTCTGGGTGTCCTATTGAGGAATTTGGAGCCCGACCCCACAGTATGTAGGTCATAGCCAACTTTTTCTTCTATCAGATGCAGAGTCTCTGATTTAATATCAAGCTCCTTGATCCATTTTGAGTTAACTTTTGTGCATGGCGAGAGAAAGGGATTCAGTTTCATTTTGTTGCATATGGATTTCCAGTTTTCCCAGCACCATTTGTTGAAGATGCTATCCTTCCTCCATTGCATGCTTTTAGCCTCTTTATCAAATATAAGATAGTTGTAGCTTTGTGGATTAGTCTCTGTGTCCAAAGATGATATTGAATAGAAGTGGTGAAAGAGAACATCCTTGTCTTGTTCCAGTTTTTAGAAGGAATGCTTTCAACTTTTCTCCATTTAGAATGATAATGGCCTTGGGTTTAGCATATATAGATTCATGATGTTGAAGTATGTTCCTAATATCCCTAGTTTTTCTAGTGTTTTGAACATGAAGCAGTGCTGTACTTTGTCAAATGTTTTTTTCTGCATCTATTGAGATGATCACATGAGTCTTGTTTTTAAATCTATTAATATGATGAATTATGTTTATTGATTTCTGTTTGTTGAACCAACCCTGCATCCCTGGGATGAATCCCACTTGATCATGGTTCACTATCTTTTTAATATATTTATGCATGTGATTTGTCAGAATTTTATTGAGAATTTTTTTTGCATCTATGCTCATCAAGGATATTGGTTTCAAGTTTTCTTTCTTTGATGTGTCTTTGTCTGGTTTTGGTATCAGAGTGATATTAGCCTCATAGTATGACTTTGGAAGGGTTCCTTCCTTTTCTATTTCATGGAATACTTTGAAGAGTATTGATGTTAATTTTTCTTTGAAAGTCTTGTAGAACTTGTCTAGTCCTGGGCTTTTCTTTGTTGATAGGCATTTGATGACATTTTCTATTTCATTACTTGAAATTGATCTGTTTAAATTGTGTATGACCTCTTCATTCAGATTGGGTAGGTCATTTGTCTCCAGAAATTTGTTGATGTCTTTGATATTTTCTATTTTATTGAAGTATAAATTTTCAAAATAGTTTCTAATTATCTTCTGTATTTCAGACACGTCCATTGTGATATTTCCTTCTTCGTCTCATATTTTGGTAATTTGTGTTTTCTTTTTCTCTTTGTTAGCATGGCTAGGGGTTCATCTATTTTGTTTATTTTTTCAAAGAACCAACTTTTTGTTTTGCCAATTTTTAAAATTGTTTCTTTTGTTCTGATTTCATTGATTTGAGCTATTGTTTTAATTATTTCCTGTCTTCTACTGCTTTTGGTGTTGATTTGTTCTTCCTTTCCTAGAGCTTTGAAATGTGCTGTTAGTTCATTTATTTGTTGACTTTTTATTCTTTTAATGAATTTGCTCAACGCAATAAATTTCCCTCTTAGTACTGCCTTCATAGTGTCCCATAGATTTTGATATATTGTATCGGTGTTCTCATTTACCTCTATGAATTGTTTTCCATCCTTGATTTCTTCTACCTTCTATTCATCATTCAATAGTGTATAATATATCTCTATTTGTTAGAGTAGTTAGTTTTATTTTATCCTTGATTTTGAATTTCATTTCATTGTGATCTGATAGAATGCAGGGTATTATCCTGGTTTTTTTGTTTTTTGTTTTTTAATTTACTAAGAGTTGCTTTGTGGCATAAGATATGGTCTATTTTGAAGAAGGAGCCATGTGCTGCTGAGAAGACAAATGCAGTTTTTGGTTTTTTTCTGTTTGTTTTAAAAAATGTTCTCACTTTGTAGTTGGTTGAATCTGCGGATGTGGAACCTGAAGCTATCAACTGTATTTTAAATGATATGTCAACAAGTATTGCCAAAAATTCATACCAGTCTCATTATCAGTTCAGATCCTAAGAAATCTAAGGTGTTTTGCTATTCATTTAGAGGAAAATTTTCTATTCTGTTAGGGACTAGATGTGTTCTTTAAGAGGCTTTTCTAGAAATTCCCACTAATTTTCAAATGAAACATTTGATATATTATGTAGATGAGATTATTTTGAAAGTTCTTTAGGGATTGGCTAGCTTCACTAAGCATAATATGCTCTAGTGCCATCCATTTCCCTGCAAATTCCATGATTTTGTCATTTTTTAGTGCTGCGTAATATTCCATGGTGTATAAATGCCACATTTTTTTATCCATTCATCTATTGAAGGGCATCTGGGTTGGTTCCACAGTCTAGCTATTGTGAATTGTGCTGCTATGAACATCGATGTGGCAGTATCCCTGTAGCATGCTCTTTTAAGGTCTTCAGGGAATAGTCCGAGAAGGGCAATAGCTGGGTCAAATGGTGGTTCCATTCCCAGCTTTCCCAGGAATCTCCAAACTGCTTTCCAAATTGGCTGCACCAATTTGCAGTCCCACCAGCAATGTACAAGTGTACCCTTTTCTCCACATCCTCGCCAGCACTTGTTGTTGTTTGACTTCATAATGGCTGCCAATCTTACTGGAGTGAGATGGTATCTTAGGGTTGTTTTGATTTGCATTTCTCTGATTTCTAGAGATGGTGAGCATTTTTTCATGTACTTGTTGATTGATTGTATATCCTCCTCTGAGAAGTGTCTGTTCAGGTCCTTGGCCCATTTGTTGATTGGGTTTTGTTATCTTATTGTCTAATTTTTTGAGTTCTTTGTATACTCTGGATATTAGGGCTCTATCTGAAGTGTGAGGAGTAAAAATTTGTTCCCAGTATGTAGGCTCCCTATTTACCTCTCTTATTGTTTCTCTTGCTGAGAAAAAACTTTTTAGTTTAAGTAAGTCCCAATTGTTGATTCTTGTTATTAACTCTTGTGCTATGGGTGTCCTATTAAGGAATTTGGAGCCCGACCCCACAATATGTAGATCGGAGCCAACTTTTTCTTCTATCAGACGCAGAGTCTCTGATTTGATATCAAGCTCCTTGATCTATTTTGAGTTAACTTTTGTGCATGGGGAGAGAAAGGGATTCAGTTTCATTTTGTTGCATATGGATTTCCAGTTTTCCCAACACCATTTGTTGAAGATGCTATCCTTCCTCCATTGCATGCTTTTAGCCCCTTTATCAAATATAAGATAGTTGTAACTTTGTGGATTAGTCTCTGTGTCCTCTATGGTTGTGAGGGGAATGGGAAAATAAACAAGGAGAGAAATGAATTACAGTAGATGGGGTAGAGAGAGAAGATTAGAGGGGAGGGGAAGGGGGATAGTAGGGAATAGGAAAGGTAGCAGAATACAACAATTACTAATAGGGCATTATGTAAAATTGTGGATGTGTAACCGACGTGATTCTGCAATCTGCATTTGGGGTAAAATTGGGGGTTCATAACCCACTTCAATCTAATGTATGAGATATGATATGTCAAGAGCTTTGTAATGTTGTGAACAACTAATAAAAAAGAAAGTTCTAATACATTTTTTCCAATCAAAATGATTATTAGTCGATGACTTATTTCCTTACCTCTTACCTTACCTTATTTATTTTTCCCCAGCTCACTCCAGTTGGTCTTTCTATCAAATGACTCATCGACACAATTCTTGTCAATGTCACCAATGACCTTCATGTTATTCAGTAGAGGGTCACTTTCTGTTCTCATGTCACTTGACTGCTTGGCAACACTTTACACACATGATCATTGTCCTCTGGGGGGGGGAACTTTCTTCACTTTTGTAACACTCCAAACTCTTTGATTTTCTTTCTTTCCAATTGGTCACAACTTCACAGGCATATTGAACAGATTCTGTTACCTACCTTTTAGCTTTTGAATGTTCCAGAGCTCAGAGCTAGGATATCTCTTCTCCATGTTTATTATCTTCCTTGATAACCTCATTCAAGTGCATAAATTTAAATACCTTCTTGGTGTGGACAACTTCCAAATTCATATATCTGGCCTTTACATCTCTCCTGAGTCTTCTGTGTCTACTAACTTTAATATTGTGATGTCTAATAGCATCTGAAATTCAATTCAACCAAGAAAGAACAACTGGTTCCATCCTTCCTCTGTCCCAACTCTGTCTTACTCCATTGTTATACATGAGCATTAACTCAACCTGCAGATACCCTATTGCTCAATGTTCATGGAAGAAGACCTTGAGGTCCCCTGTACTGAGGCTCATAGGCAGAGATATGGATATGGGCCACTCAGCTTTTGCTTCTAAAACATATCCTGGTTTAGTCCACTCATTTTCTCTTCTGCTGATTACTACATCTTTGCTCATTCTGGTTCATTGTTTCACAACTAGACTATTCTCCCAGACTCCTAACAGGTCTTGTTTTAACTGAATTTAGGTAATATTTTGTAAAAGACTCATATGTACCATTTGTGACATAGAATAGTTAACTTTGCAAATATTAAATATTAAATAGTTATTAGTCAAATGGATAAATATGAGATTTTTATACCAAAGGAATATTTCTTTTTTTAATTTTTCAGAATCTCACTTAACTAATTCACAAGTACAAATATAAAGTCTTTGTCAGAACATGTATCCTGAAGTTTTATACCAGTAAAGACAAGAACAAAAACAGTTCAGAATAAGAGCAGCTCATTATTTTATCAAAGATACACAGTGTTTGGGCATCTTCCCCCACTGGATTCTGATCCAGGACTCAGAGGAAATCTTCCTAGCCTGCTGCCAAGGCATTAGTCCTCCAAGTCTAAAAAGAATTATTCTCTTAAATATTCTTCAGAAGGTGTGCCTCTTTTTAATCCATGTGTTTACAGCAAACTATTAAAAGTTCCACAGTTAATAGAATTTACTACTTTTCTTAAGTCATCCTAACATTCTCAAAGCCTATTTTCACAGCACTGTCATCTTATTCTTTCCTTTTAATAACCCCAAAGCCAAAAAACCAAATCCTATACCATTAGATAAAAAGTTATATTCCTACTGGGGTGATAGGAAAATGACAGTACCAATCATGTGTGAAATGCAAAAAAAGTAGATGGTTCAATGGCAGAGAGGCTTGGGCTCCATCCTTGGCTCTGTTGACCCATGAGCATGAGTTTGCAGAAGTAGTCTAACTTCCTCTTATCCCATTTTCATATCTCAGAAAGGTTGCTGATAACCCTCTGTTACCAGATGTCTGTGAGGTGTAGATGTGTTTTTCCTGGGACAGCACACAGAGGTGAAGTGCAGGCCCAGTGCCTGGAGCCAGTTGACTCCTGCAAACTGCTCTGGGTCTTCCCTCCAATGGTTCTATTTTGGTTGCTGTCAATCAAATGTTACTGGTCACTATTATAGTGTCCAGCGGCAAGGACCTTCGGGATCTCTTCGCAAGATGCAGACACTGTGGAAACATGAGAAATGGGGGAGTCCTAAGACATCTGTCAAACATCTCACTCAAAGTCAGTTTAGCTACCTGAGCTGACAGCAGCCACACTGGAGATAATCAATAAAGATTTCAGAATGGATTAATGAATGAAGATGGGTGTTCTTCTCCATCAATTGCCTATTAGAAATACTTAACCACATTTTTCATTGTTTTATTGCAGTTTATAGACCAAAACAAAACAACCTCTTGGACTTGAAAGACGGCACTAAAGAAATGCTACAGTGTACAGAGTGACTAGAAAGCAGACGGAGGGAGGGGAGAGAAGTTGTGGGTTAAGGGACAGCAGAGATTTGATTCTGAAGAGAAAATCCTTACTGGGTCAAGGCCGCTTTTGCATAATTCTATTATCACAAGAAGAGAAGAAGTAATCATATTAGGTGTGTGCTATCCTGCTCGATGTGGCTTGTCTTACCTTACTTTTTGAAGTCATGCAGGTTTAAATGCTTTGTGTGAGTGAGTTGTTCAGAAGATGCCAATCAATAAGGCAGGTGCTGCCAGAGCAGCGCAGGGAAGTTTTTGATGTTGACAATGACATACATTCTTGTGCAGAAAGGAGTAATCCATTTGGACACAGTTATGAAAAAGTTTCATGTGTACTGCTTTATCAAACAGAGGCAGTGTCTTTCTGAAAGGTTGCCTGCAGACAAGGCAACCTCGGGACCGCAGCCTGGCAGGGGAGCAGCCGGGAATAACAGCAGCCCTTTATCTTGTCTCTCTCCATTGGATGAAAAAGTGGGCATTCACATGAGCAGCTGCATAGGGTTATTAAGAGTTACAAAGGAATTGTAAATTGTAAATTATGTTAATATTTTATAGGCATGGTCTCCTTTATCCACATAACAACCAAGTCCCTACACCCCATTTTACAGGTGAACATAAGCAAGTGGAGTCTAATTCAAAACTAATAGTTTACGAATGAATAAAAAAATGTTCCGGGCACCCTGCCGGGCAGCTTGGAAAGCTGAGGCAGGAGGATCATGAGTTAGCAACAATGAGGCACTAAGAAATTCAGTCAGACCCTGTCTCTAAATAAAATGCAAAATAGAGCTGGGAATGTGGCTCAGGAGTGGTCGAGTGCCCCTGAATTCAAGCCCTGGTACCAAAAGAAAGAAAAAGAAAATGTGATACACACACTTATGAATTTCATCTAGCAGTAAAAAAAAAAAAAGTAAATCCTGCCATTTGCAACAACACTGATGAATGTGGAGATTATGCTAAGGTAATTAAGTCAGGCAAAGAAAGATAAATACTCTATGATCTCACTTATAGGCGGAATCTAGAAACCCGACCTCACAGAAGTAGAGTATAGAACGCTAGCTCGCTGGAGTTGGGGAACGCAGGGCAAGTGGGGAGATGTCACCCAGAGGATATAAACTCTCAGTTCTGACACAAATGAGTTCTTTTTTTTAGTTTTAATTAAAAAATAGCTTTATTATTAATTTAATCCTTATTTGGATATATTATTGTTTTCATATGTATCACTGAATTTTTTTTTCATTCTTTTTTTTTCTCTCGATTTTGATTTTTTTTATTGGTTGTTCAAAACATTACAAAACTCTTGACATATCATATTTCATACATTTGATTCAAGTGGGTTATGAACACAAATGAGTTCTGAGGATCTAAAGTACAGCATGGGTGCTGATGGATATGTTAACTTGCAGGTAGTAATCATCATACAATGTACACATCAAATCATCATGCTGTATGTCTTAAATATAAAATCTTTATTTGTCAATTAAATATTTTAAAAAGCTAGTAACCTAGATTAGATCTTCCAGAAGATAGAACTGAGCTCTTCCAAATATGCCCTTACACAGAGAACACCGACTTGCCAGGTATGCATTAAGCAGTCTTTATTATCAGCTGTCACCTCCCCTGGACTGTGTGGGAAGGAAGAGGAGCTTTCTAGCAGTGATAGGATTTTGCTCTAACCCCTGCAGGCAGGGCCAGCACGTGCTGATCATAGAGGTTCAAGTGTTGGCCAACAAGAAACTGGGAGTTCACTTTTTCCCATCATAAGAGGGATCAACATCACAGGGCAGAGTATAGTCCTGTTATGTGTATACATGTGTTCAGAGAAAAACTGCAAAATCATTTTATGGGGCCACAGGAATTTTCATTATGGCTTTTATCCAGGGCAGCCAGGAAACTCAAGTCAGGCACATTTGTGCAGATAACCTACAGTTACTCTCAAATCACAAAGTGTTTGCAACTCCACCACTGAACTATCACAACATCATGTCCTCTTTCTGAACCATAGGCTCTACGGGCTCCAATTGGTTTAGGCAAAAGTTTGGTGAGCAAAGGTAATCTCAGTTTTTCAATATGATTAAGATTTAGAGTATTGCAGAGTATAGTAAAAGAATCAGAGCTGGGCAAAGTATGGAGGATTTTGCATTTTAGGCTAATGAATTCTGGCTTTGTTCTACATGTTTTAAACTATGTTCTAGTTGCTTGAGGAATCTTGCATTCAAAGAAGCACTTGTTGCAGCTATAGTCAAGGTATATAGTACATGCAGTCAAGGTATATAGTATGTGCATCTATTACAGCTCCTCATATTCATGGCAAACATTACTAATTAATCATAGCACTGAATTTCCTAGAGGCAATTCAAACATCAGCTGCTGGAGCCCTCTGGACATCTGTTAACCTCTGATCAGTTTTTATAAGATGCCCATTCACCATTCCTAGATCATGAAATCTTCTATGTACCAGAGATAAGGACAGTCTCTCTGGTTGAGATCCAAGGATGGTTGAGGAGGTGAGGACACTGTTGTGGTGGAACAGGCTTGCACCAACTTGTGGGAGCCATCTGTGTACCTTTCTTCCAAAATCCAAGGTCAATAGGTATTCTAAATAGAAAGTGTGGGTCCAAATCTGGAAGTCATTTGGCCAAGTCCAATGTAGCTTGAAATTGGCTATAGTGGGAGTATCTTTCCATGGAAATCAGCATTCTCTACAAGTAAGGATTTTGTGAGTTTGTTCATTTGTTTCACTTTTGAGACTCAGTTAGCACAGCACTGAATGAGGGGAAGGAGGCAAGAAAAAGTCTACAATTCATGGTTCTTAATTACCCTCTGTGTTAGTCAGACTTTTCTCACTGTAACAAACACTTGAGATAATCAACTTATGAAGGAAAAAGGGTTATTTTGGCTCACAGTTTTAGAGGTTTCAATCCAGGATTGGTTGGTCCCATTGCTTTGAGCCTCTAGTGGCATATCATGGCAGGAGTATGTGTAGAGCAAGACTGTTCACTTGACCAAAGAGCAGAGTAAAAGAGAGAGGGGAAGAGATTGGGTCCCACAACCCCTTCAAGGGCACACCACCATTGATTTAAGGCCTCCCATTAGGATCCACTTCTTAAAGTTTCTATCACCTTTTAATAATGCCAAGCTGTGGACCAAGCCTTTAATACGTGCGGTTTTGATGGACATTTTAGATCAAAACTATATCACTCCTCACTGAGGCCATTCAAATGGCCAGCCAAACCTCTTCTCCACATGTGAATCATTGCAGGCAGTGGTCAGCCCCAGAAGTTTCTGTGTGTACTTTCGTTTCAAATCAGATTTGGACTTTAGAAAAGCAACCCTGGCTGCAATGTATCAGATAGACTGAAAGGGTGTCACATCAGAAATGCTATCAGAGGCAAGGATATCAGATGGTAATCAAATTGCCTTTGTCCAAATAAAAGATGATGAGACCTGAACTAAGGCCAGAGCAGTAGGAAGGTGAATGAAGAGAGGACAGATGTAATCGAAGGTTAGAAAAATAGAGTTGACAGGACTTATTGATTAATTGGGTGTCAGGGTGAGAAAAGAAAAAGGTAGATGATAACCTCCAAGTTTCAGATGATATTGTCATTCATCAAGACAGAGTATACAGAAGGAGTGGCAGGTTGTGGGGAAAAATTGCTGACTTAAGTTCAGAGCAAGTTGAGATGCATGAATGGCAGGTAGATAGGGCTGAGGCTCAGAGATGTAGGCTTGACCAAAGAGCATTTTGATAGTCATGAGATGGTAGGAAATTGAGAGCAGGTAATTAGAAGAGATCCTGCATTGTGAAGAGACCTAAAGGAGAAACACACATAGGAAAAACAATATTTGAGGGAAGCTGCCGCAGTCCGGCTGCAGCAAAAGAACCGGGGGGTGACGAACAACTTGTGTACATTGATACAGCAGGAGTGGGAGCTGTTTATTGTAGGACAGGAGCGGTATTTATACATTCCACACAGCTTATCTTAATTAGCATAAACTAGATACAGCAGTCAACCAATAAGAAATCTCCACACTTAATGGCGCGATGGCGTTACTTCACAAACCACTCCCTCTGGCATTTTGCCAGGTGCCATCCAGACTTGTTTACAGACTCTAATATTAACCACTCCCTCTGGCAAAATGCCAGGTGCCATCCAGACTTGTTTACAGACCTTAACAGGATGCGTCACAAAATAAATTTTAATAAAAGGACAGGAGTGGGAATGATCAGTGAAGAAAGAAGAGACCTGGAAGATAAGCAAGGAAAAGAGAGAATTAGATGGGAATCAATGTAAAATAATGGATCATGGTCTAGAAGGATAAAGTTGAGGGGAAATAAAAGCAGATTAGGTTTAGCTGTGAGAAGTTTGCTAAGACCTTTGCCAGAGTGGTTTCTGTGGATGGTGGGGAGAGAAAGGGCCTATGGGTATTTAGGGAACAAGAGGTGGAAGGTGGACAGAAGAGAAAACAGAAGCAAGGATTGCAGGTTTAAAGGTAAGAAAAAGAAGAAAGGTACAGAGTCGAGACATAACATTTATTTTTACAAGGACAACTTGATCATAATTTTATGACATTAAGAAGCAACCAGTTAAGATGAAGATGTTGATTTGCAAAGGAGAAAGAGAAATCACAGGTACAGTAAGGTTCAAGAGGAGACGAGAGCATTGATCAAGGCACAACTGGAGGGCATGCCCTTAAACAAGAGAAATAACAGCAATTCCTGCAAGATCAGAGAGAGGGAGTGAGAATAAATGCAAATATGGATATCTTTGCAATGATTGGAAATTGAGGGAGGTTAAGTGTGATGTTCCGTTTGCTCTTGAAGTTTGAAAAAGTTTGACAGGAATAGCAGAAGTTGAAATAAGTATGGGGGAATGGAAGACAGCATAATACCCTGCTTTAAACCTGTGCTCTATTTTAATGCTTTAATACACACACATGGTTTTATTGCACTGTCATTTCTGTACATTCTGTGTCCCCTTAGTCACTGCACTACCATAGTCATAATAGCACAGCTCACACCCCATTACTATTGCTCATTTATTTAGGCGAGGAAGGGTGCCTCTAGCATAGCAGAACACCTGAAATGTAATGGCTGATTAGTGAATGTCTGTTGAATGGATGAATGAGTGAGTAAATGACTAGATGCCTAAATTAGTCCAGTCTCTCCAACTAAACCGTTAACTCCAGAGTGCAGATTGTGTCTTCAAATTGGTTACTCAGCATGTTTGGTACATAGGAGCTACACAATCAGGATGCATTAAAATAAATTGCGCCACTTACAGACAAAATGTTGATGTAAAAATCAAGAAATGCATTCCAAGGGAGAAGACTTGAGATGAGATGAGATGAGATGAGATGAGATGAGATGAGATGAGAAGAGATGGGACAGAATGAGAGAAGTTTTGACTTCAAAACTAGCTAATCCCATTGAAGAAAATACAACCATCTTTCTCTTCCCAGTGGTTTGTGTGATGGGTTGATTGATTGAAATTTTAGGAAAAGTATCCTTTGAACATCCTGGTGCCTAGTGTTTTCCACTTCTTACAGGAGTAGGCAGATTATGCAAAGGGATTACCAGTGTTTCACACTGAATTTATTCCCTGGTTTCTTAGAAATTGGTTAATTACTATGGTCTAGAGTCAAAGGCCCAGATAAAGTAGCCAGTGGCTGTTGGCTGTTGCCCACTTTGTGGTTTTCCTCCTTCTAAAGCTGCTGCCCCCGCTGCCACACCTCCCTCTGCAGTGGTGTGAGAGAGAGAAGCCCTCAGGCAGGCAGTGAAAAGCAGCTCCTCTCCTCCCTGCTTTGAAATGTCCCACAACAAATGATAGTGGCAGGGAAATGTCTTAATCCAGCGTGTTGTTTAGCATAATTGATGTTCAGATGCAGCGTTGGTAGAAACAAGCCCAGTTAATTGGTCTCTCAACCTACATTAGCTCTTGCATTGCAGCCAATTAGGCAGGGGCCAGAGGGCCCTCTGCTCTGCCATTAGAGCCCTCCACGCTGAGGCAGGGAAGGTGCAGCAGTTAGGTAGCAGAGCTGGCATAAATGACTTTGATGAGCCGTGTGCAGCTGCACCACAGCCGGAGCCATCTGTCCAGTTAGGAGTGTGAGCCCTTCAACAACCAATCTGAAAGGTGAAAAAAGAAAGGTGATGTGCAGAAGACAGAAATCTGGGCCCTCCCCAAGGGATGGAGTGCTACAGGAATCTTTGAAGATGATAGATTTGAAGGGTTTAAACCTAGCACTGGTCCTACATCAATATTCTTAATGAACTAGGAGTCCATCATTGTTGGAAATGCCTTCGAAATAGAGAAATTTTTTTTTTCTTTTTAGCACTAGGGACTGAACCCAGATATACCTCAACACTGAACTACATCCCTAGTCCTTTTTATTTATTTATTTTTTATTTTAAGGCAGGGTCTCATTAAGTTGCTGAGGTTGGCCTCAAACTTGCAAATCTTCCTGCCTCAGCCTCCTGAGCTGCTGGGATTTCAGGTAGGCACTACTGTTCCCAAAAGGAAGGACATATTTTAAGGAGACACTATAGACCTTACTGCCCAAAGATCCCCAGACCAGCAGCATCCCCATCATCTGGTGGGGTGTTAGGAATGCAGACTCTGAGGCCCACTGTTGACTTCCTGAATCAGAATCTATAGTTTAACAAGATCCCCAGGTGTTTCATATGCCCATTAAATATGAGAAGTGGCGCTCTAGGCCAGGGGCCATCAGACACCTTTTATTGGAAAGCATCCATGTCCATTCATTTGCCTATTGATCATGGCAGCTTTCTCTCTACAATTGCCGAGCTGAGCAGTTGAAGGGGCAACCTAATGGCTCATAAGCCAAAAATACTTACTCTCCAGCCTTTTACAAAAAATGTTTGCTGACCCCTACTCTGGGCCAGCAGAAATTTCTTTAAGAAACTGTGTGACTAATGTGTCTGTGGGTTCTCTGAGAGCAGCTAGAGCCAGATATTTAAACAATACTGTTGTCCTGATATTTTTATGGACATTATGGACTTGTGGAACAATATGTGTTAGATGATAAGGATGTGGATTCTAGGGACTTGGAAGTTGCAAAATTTTGTACTTCCTGATCCTATGACTGAGTCTAATTGTTTGAAGGATCCTTTTCCTCCCTCTTTCACAGAGACTAAAGGAAAAAAAATGATAAACTGGCATTCATAATAAAACAATCACTAATTTTCTAAAAGTGCATCCTTGAGAGCATATTCATTGTCACTAGAAATATTAACTTTTCCAAATATACCAAGAACTTGCTTTGACTTTGTTGCCAAACTTTGAGGATAATTTTATACCTAACAAATTACTCAAAGAGACCACTTTCTTTGCTGCTGTTTTTCACCAGCATGAAATGTTAGCGAGCCACAAGCTCTCTTAAAACAGGTTCAGCTGCTCTGTTTTATATATATCCAAAGGACTGTTAAAAATACCCATTGCTGGGTGCATCCCATGAAGACAGCTTAACTTGTCGGTGACTAATAGTGAGGAAGGCGCTTGCTAAACCAACATGTCTGAATTGCTGAAATATTTTGATAGGAGATCCTGGCTTGGAGCTTCTAGATCTGCACTTAAAAGAAGTATTAAGGAAGCTTCTCATTATATCTTTGAAACTCTTGGAGTTTCTCCAAGCTTTTGCTACCCGAGTGTGTCTCTGTCCTTCTGTCTCTCCCTCTTACACACACACACACACACACACACACACACACACACACACACACACATATCAACAAAAGCCAGGCTGCAGCCTCAGACTCCAGACGCATGCATCAATCATAATTGCAGCTCTGCCAGCAGTCATGTAACTGCTTAAAGACCTCAACAGCCTTCTGGCACTTAAAGGGGGAAAAAAAAAAAAAAACATCTAATTAATCACAGGTGAAACAGCTTGGACCGTCTCCAAAAGCCCCTGAATTTACTGCCAAGCTTTGATGCTAATTTTCTTTCTAAGTAACCCCCTAAAGAAATTTACGATTAGGTAATTAAAGTAATGAATAAAGAGATACTTAGGTGGAGGGAAATGAGGAGAGGGAAAAAGTCTATATTTCCACCCTGTAATAAACACATCTGGGTATGCATCATTTGTGAACCCCAACTTAAAGGTCCCCAAGTGACTTTCTCCTGAAGAATATTTTAAAGATCAATACTTGAAAGACCAAAATCAGGCATATAAATGAAGTTGGGAGCAGGTCATTCTGCTAGAGCCTCTAAGACAGGCAAGGGAATATATATTGCCTTCAACCAGATACTTACTCTTGACTTTTTTTTTTTTAAATGTCACAGCTTATGTCCTATGGGAAGCTTGTTGTGGTTTCTCCTGTGAGCTGATTCGCTGCCATTACTGGGTTTGATTTAGAACTCACCTCTCTCTCCTGTTTCCCCAGGTTCCTCCTGGGATAGATTCTAGATTTCTGGTTTTAATTGGCTGGAGAGAAATTGTTTCATTCTTTTGTCCTTAAAATTGGAAGTGTTCAGTAGGGAGGACTTTAGATTTTATAATTTCAGCCCAGACCTTCCCTCCCTGACACTTAACATGGGAACACTACAGGAATGGGGGACGCCAGCTAATTGGTTCCTTTTAGTTACAGAATTACACAGAAATGTTGTGTGTTTAAATAATGAATCAAACAAGTTTCTGGTAAACTTCTAAGTGCCTAGAGCTTCAACCCATGTTGGAAACTCATGCCAGCAACTATTTTGTTTGTCTTAATAAATATAGTGTGATAAGTACAATGCTTTTTTGAATAATTCAGAATCTTGAATTTTTTGAGTGAAAAGTGCTTTACTCTGAATTATATCAACACTGCAAAATAGTTTGTACAAAGATAGAGCAGATCCGCATTTTGTCTCTTTACCATGTCTAATAGAGTGTGAGTGCTTACTATTTATTATTTATTGGTGGTTTATGTAAAGAATGTATGAGACAATTGAGGATGTAGTTCAGCGATTAGAGCACTTGCTTAGTATGTATGAGGCCCTGGGTTTTCCACCCCTAAAACAAGGAGGAGGAGGAGAAAGAGAAAAAAGAGGAGAAGGAAGAGCAGATTGCAGTAAATCATCACTGTCTCAAAAATATCCTGGAAATTTATTATTGTTCTTCTTTTTTTCCTTTTCTCCTTCTTCTTCACTAAGCTACTCTATGAATTTATATATATATATATATATATATATATATATATATATATATACACACACAAATATATATATATTTGTCCTCTACTGAAAGAAATAGGGTAAAGATCATAAATGCCTGATTTTGGTCTTTCAAATATTGATCTTTAAAATATTCTTCAGGAGAAAGTCACTTGGGGACCTTTAAGTTGGGGTTCACAAATGATGCTTTATAATGAGATAGGTAATTTTATAGTTTGGTACTTATTTTTGGACTGAGGATACTGAGCCTCAGAGAGGTAAAATGATTTGGCAAGGATACACAGCCACCTAAAGGTAATAGGCTTGGAAACCAGATATGCCTGCACTTGTAAACAGTTCCTGCTACATACCAGCTGGGGACCTTGAGAAACTACTTGCTTTCTGAATTTCTTATTCTGACCTATAAAATTAAACAATAATATCCTTGAGGTGAAGATTAAATGCACTAATATAATAAAATGCTTAGCACCATACTTGGAACATGGTATATGACAAAAATATTTATCTCTTAATTCTATTTATTTTAAATTTTCTTGGGACTAGGGATGTGGCTAACTGGTAAAGCACTTGCCTGGCATGCATGAGGCCCTGGGCTTGATCCCAAACACTGCAAAAATAAATAAACAACAAACAAATATTGAAAAATAAAAATCTTAGATTTAGTTGTGATTTTTTGGTGGATTTTATTAATTATTCATAGTTTCTTACTTCTTTCCAAAGAAGGTGGATCCATAGTCAAGGGCAATTCTTTGGTTGCTCACAGACATGTGGATGCAGCCAGAACTCAATTGCTCTGCAGAAGAAAAAGCCACATATTTCAGAGGCCTCTAAATCAGTGCTTCATTATCCTCCTATGTAACAGAATTATATGAGTTTTGAATTTATTCCTAATTAAGGACTAAAAGAGCCTGTCCCCAGGAAAAGCAATTTCAAGACATGAGTGAGCCCCAGTGAAGAGGCAGTATATGGTATGATGTGAGATGTTCCCCAAAAGATCATGTGTGAGACAATGCAAGAAGGTTTAGAAAAGAAATGATGGATTATGAGAGCCTTAACTGAACCAGTGTGTTAATCACCTGATAGGGATTAACTGGGTAATAACTGTAGGCAGGTAGGGTGTGGCTGGAGGAGGTGGGTTGATGGGGGCATGCACTTGGGGTTTAGATGTTGTCCATGAGGGGGCGCTCTCCCTCCCTCCCTCCTTCCCTCCCTCCCTCCCTCTCTTTGTCCCTTGTCCCTCCTTTCTCTCTCCCCTCTCCCCCCCCACTTTCCCTCTTCCCCTCTCTCTTCTTCCCTATGTGATGCCTGAGCCACTTTCCTCCAGCACATTCCCATACTCTTCCTCCATGATGTTCTACCTCACCTCCAACCTCCAGGAATGGAGCCGGCTGTCTACAGACTGAGACCTCTAAAACTGTGAGCCTCCAAATAAACTTTTATTCCTCTAAGACTGTTCTTGTCAGGTCTTTCAGTCATTGTAGCAAAAAAAAAAAAAAAAAAACTGACTAAAACAAGTGGGGAACAGGAAGAGGAGTCATTTAAGGATCGGGAAGACCCCTCAGTTCTCCTGAGTGAAGAGGTCATCATCCACTCACCCCTAATCTCCGTTTTCCTTCCCAGTCTCAAGGACCCCAAGGCTTCACTCCTCTCTGAGTCTTTATCAAAAAGCTGAGAGAAGTTGGAGAGTCCTGCCAAATAGGAATTAAAAATGACAAAACCACTGATTAGATCTGAGGTGACAAGAATGAGAAATAAAAGCCATTAGAGCCCATTTGCAATGTGCCCTCAGCAAGTCTAGTTTCAAGGTGCTCCTCCAAAGATTATTAATGACATGACAGTGTTTTCCGTGCAAGAATCTGATATGTGAAATAACACTGGTGTACACACACTGCATTGTAGATGGTAAGAGGGACCTGCCCTCATTTATTTAGTTTTACAGATTTGAAGAGACACCCTAATTCGGCTGTCAGGGTGAGTGCCAGTGTTAAGCACCCAGCCCTTGGAGGAACAGATTTCCACAGTAAGTAGTTTTCTTTGGTAGTAAGGGCCAGCAAAGGGTTTGGCCCAGGGGCTAAACCTGGCCTTTCACCTAAAGTTTGTACAGTCAGCAAGCAAAGAATGCTATTACATTTTTAAATGATTAAACAAATTAAAATAAGACTAGTTTGTCACCCATGGAAATGTGATAAAATTCAGATACCAAAGTCCACAAGTTAAGTTTGATTGGAGGACCGTCATTCATATTCATTCGTTTATATATTGTCTCTGACTGCCTTTCCACTACAATGGCAGAATTCAGCAGTAGAAACACCAGAAAGCCTAAATCATTCAGAAAATGTATGCCAACCCCTGTTCTGGAGAATCCCTCAGCGAAACTATTAACATTTCTTTTTGCAAAAAGGAGAGTACTTGCAACTGAAAAATCATTAAAAGGGTTTTCTATAGAAAAGTATAGCCTTATTTTAGACTCACAGGATGGAAATCAATATATCTGCTACTCCCTGGAGACAAAACACCTAATCCCCAAAGCAGTAAGTTCCAGGTTTTGTAAGAAGTCTCTAGAGTTAAGGTCCACCAGGTTCCAACTGCCATTCAGACCCAGGACAAGTCATCAGTCAGTCCCAAAAAAGCAATGCAAATATCTTATTCTTTCAGAAGTTATCAATGGCTATTGATCAGGAATCCCCCATCATTGGTCTGCTCACATTTTACCTTCATCAGTAGAGAAAAGCATGAGTCCAGAAATCACATAAACCCTAATTATTTTTATATCCACCTCTGAGCCATTCATCTCCAGCTCATTTCTATGCCTAGACCTATTTATAAAATTTAATAAATGTGATTTTATTCCTTTCTACATCACTCCCTCCATCCAAAGAACAAGTATGGCCCTCAACTGGCACCACCAGTTGTATCTAAGATACTCATCATCCTAGAATATCAGATTGCTTACAGTCATTGTCCTCTAAGTCTTTTTTTTTTTTTTTACAAACTAGAGAAAATGCATCTTAAGATGAAGAGCAATATTGCTGTTGTTTGGACAACAGAATGGATAAGGATTGAGTGAACAGGAACAGCCAAATCACCCTAAGGGCCTCAAACATCAACCCTCATGAGACCAGTCATGAAGTCATTCACCAAAGACATGTTCAGGAGTGCTCTTAAGTGCATTACCGATGGGCTTAGCCAGCAGGACCCATGCACATACACGCTCAAAAGCAATGCAGAGGAGGAAAAAAAGGATCAAAGAAAAAGGTCTAATAGCAAACAAAGAAGCCCTAAAGGGGAAGAGAGTACACACCCTGGGCAATTTATAGACGAGGGAGGACTAGGGTTGAGCAAGAAAGAGGGGTCAGATTGCACTATTCAGAAGCGGGTATTAATGGATTTTGGGTTTTTTATTTTGTTTTGTTTTGTTTTGGTACCACGAATTGAATTCAGGGGCACTTCATCATCGAACCACATCCACAGCCCTTCTTTAATATTTTATTTAGAGACAGGGTCTCACTGAGTTGCTTAGGGAGGGCCTTGCTAAGTTGCTTAGGCTGACTTTGAACTCCTATTCCTCCTGCCTCAGCCTCCCCATCCACTGGGACTACAGATGTGTGTCACCACACCTGGCATTAATGGAGTTTTATGGTGAAAATAAACAAACTCTTAACACATGCATTACAATTGTGTTCTATTCGAGTAGAGCTACAATAACACAATACTTTAGGTATTTATAAGCAGCATACATTAATATCTCACAGGACTAGAGGATGGGAAGTTCAAGATAAGGTTCTAGCAGAAGGTGAAGGCCCTGTCCTCAGGAAACGGTGCCACCTTGTGGCATCCTCACATGGAAAAAGGGACAAGAAGGCTGGAAGAGCCAATTCACTCCCTCAGTCTGTTTTTAGGACACATATCCTATCCATAATCATGAAGCTCTCATGAACTATTCATCTCCTAGAGGCCTGACCTCTTAATACTATCATGTTGACCATTAAGTTTCAATACATGAATTTCAGGGGACACATTCAGATGACACCAAATAAGACAGTGGCAGAGCTGATCTCTTGCCATCCCAATTGAATCCTCTTTCAAAACAATAGAGTGGACAAAGAACCTTCACCCAGTCTCTCAGTTGCTTAAAGTAGAAAGGTTATAATTAATGGCTTTCCAAACACAAAATTCCATTTGGATAGGCCTATCTTTAATGAGTTGGAAGAAGGAAAATAATAAGGATTTGAATCCTACTCTTTTGTCAGAGGTGATAAAATTTAGGCAATCTTACTCTTGGACTAATGAGACCACAGAGCTTCAGTTTTTAAAACTCTTTTGTAGGATAAATAATCTCTAGAATGAATTGAAGAATTGTAGGTCAAGTGCTACCCAAAAGATTCCTAAGCCAAACACTGGGGTGAGATCATAGACACAACATTTTGCCCATTAATCTTTAAGGGCTCTCTCCCATAAGCCTTTGCAGTATATTTTTATTCTTTTCTCCATAGGGTAGAAGCTATTATCCATGGATGTTGAGATTTCTTTCTATCAAACACAAAAGAAAAAGAACTTATTTGGGGATATTGACCTCATAAAGGTAGAGGAGAGAAAAACTGTACCTTTAATTGAAATGACTTCAAAGGCTCTTTTTGTGCGTGTCTAAATTTCACTCTTTTAAAAATGCACTCCTGAATTATAAAGAGGTGCCATCACATCAACTGGATAGGGACTGTGAGACACTCAAGTTAATGGTCTTGCAAAAAAGTAGGTTGTGGAGAAATCTGATAGAAATAGTGTCTGAAAGCAACAACCGTGACATAATATCCTACTCACAAATAATATTGCAATCAATACAAAGCATTGTAAGGAAAGGGTGACCGGGTGGCTAAGACACTCCTCTCTAAGCACTACCTGCCACTGTCTCTCTCTTGGGAGTGGCCAATAGGTAAAATATTACAGGTTGAAATTCCACATCAACAAGTCACTGTCCCCAGGTGCCCAGTACAGGTTTGCATACGTTATCCAATTCTTGTCCTTTGAGAAAAGCATGGGACTATTCATGTCAGCAGGTTATGCTCAGTGCTTTGGGGTAAATTTTCTAATAATTGAGACCCCTCCCAACCCTTCCACCTGATCACTAGCTAATAGAAGGGCAGCTTCACCAGAGGTCGGCAGCAAACACATTGTTCTGCTTGCTGCCTTTCAAACAGCTGGAATGAATCTTTCAAGAGGCACAAAACCACCTTGAGCCCAGAAAAATATCAACAATTGAGGTGAGAACAATTGCTCTACTTAGGCGTCAATGTATATTTCTATATAGAGAGGGCAGATCCTGCTCCATCATGCAGTCATGAATGTAACGTGTTGTATAGGATAACCATCCTTCAGGAAAAAAGAACAAAATGCTCTAATTGGCAGTGTGAGATTGTTATAATTAAAAGCCTCTTTAACTTGGAACAAAGTTTATTCCTGGAGAGGAAACGGTGGCTGGGAGTCGCACCCAGCAGTGTCAGCAGGCTTGAACTCGCTGTTCTCCCTCCTTGATTCTGACAGTCACAGGAAGCCTGAAACCCCTTTGACACTCACCGCAGCGATGACAGATCCTCCCAGAAGACTCGACAGCAGCAAACAAATGCATTGTTCTCCTTGTCAGCCCACTATTGAAAGGTGATCCACAGCCCAGCTGCAATTGGCCTCATTTGTTGGTGTTAGCAAGTGTGAGGCTGAAAGCTCATTAGAAAAGCGAAAGCTGAGAACAAGTTCCTCAAATCAGGCTGCAGAATCAGGGACCTGTCAGCAAGCTCCGAGGGAAGAACCCACCCTCCACCTTCTGCTGGTGACGGAGGCCCCTAGTCCCTTCCTGCACTCTTTCCCTGTCTCACCTTGCACAACCCATCTCCAAAAAATGAGATCACAGGTGTTTTGGGTCAGGGACTTTGATTTCAGTTGGTTAGTTTTCTTTTCATCACTAAATGCTGCCTCTCTGCGGATCGGAAATGCGCTGGCTAGGTCTTTTAGGAGCTCTTGGGACATGTGCCCCTTTCTGGCCTAAGTGCCACTTTGTCATCCTAGTGCTCTTGAAGCGTCACCCACCTCCTCAGCATTACACATACATGGTAAAATGCACAGTAGTTGATTAAACCTTTATGTGTTGGTCTACCTTTATTAAACTATGGACTCCTTAAAAATAGGGGCTTTGAGGGTAGCGTGGGTAGTAGGGAGCACAGTCTTTGGGTTCAAGAGCTAGTGCCATCTATGGTCAAGGTCAACTCTTAAATCCTTCTGTAACTCAATTTTTTACTCACATAAGAAAGGAAAGAAGAGAGTGTTAGGGGCCTTTGTCCTTAATTCCTAACTCCTGGTACCTCAGAAGGGGTACTTAACGTCAAAGAAGTTATTAAAATTATGTGTCATTAGAGTAGGTCCTAATCTTATAGAACTAGTGTCCTTATTAAAAAGAGGATAAACACAGAGGAAAGGCAATGGGAAGTCACAAGAAGAAGGCAGCCTCTCCAAGCCAAGGAGAGAGGTTCAAAAGATACTAGCCCTGCTCACCTTGATCTTGGACTTCAGCTTCCAGAACTATATGGAAATGAATTTCTATTGTTTGACCCTGCTGGACTATGGAACTTTGGTATGGCAGACCTAGCTAACTATGACAGGAAGTTCTGACTAGAGCTAACAATCTGGGGTCCTGCTTTATAACTATGAATATCTTACTCATTTTTGAGACGGTGCTAGAAGGTGTGGACCTTCTAGGAAAAATGCACATACACACAGAAGTTTGCAATCCATTTGGGCTCTCAATGCCTGACTATGATTCCTGATGTCCTAAGTCCTCTGGAAATTTGTTGATCATTTAGAAACAGAAAGAAAACACAAGGGTCAGATGGTAATGGGACTCTTCCAAGAAAACAGGCCTTTCACAACCTGGTCAGAAGAAAGAGTTAAAATTTGGGGAAAACGAATGTCACTGTCATTTCAATTCACATTCCCTGAAAGTGACTTCAGCCCTTTGTTTTAGGGAAAAGAAAAAAAATGATTTTCAGGGTTTTTTTAAACTATCTTTTCAGACATCAGAAGGAAGACCCCCTCAGGACATTTTCTCTATGTTAGCAGACCTATTTAAAAACAAAAATAAATGAGCCGAACTTGATATGCTATGATATTCAGAGATATATTTCTTTTCTACCCAGATCTAAAGAATGAAAGTAGTTGGCCATCCCATTTTATTTACAAGAGAATGGGATATGATGGGCAAGGAATGGGGTGACTTGGGTTCTAGTTCTAAAAATATTCAGCCATTCAAAGACACAGAGAGTTTAGTTAGAAAATTCTAAGTAAATCTTGACATAAGTTAACTTTTATTTTTTCCACCCTGTTCACCCACCCATAATCTAAAACAGCAATACTACAAGTGTTGGCCATTTCAGCTCTAATCTGCTCTCTGTAGCCTCTCCTTTCTCCATCTCCTTCTCCCCCATTTCTCCATTATGTAAATTCAGCAGGTTGAAAAGATCTCGATGGTCCCTTCCAACTAAAAATTCTATGATTTTATGATTCTCTGAGTCCCAGTGCTGTGGTAGCTCTAATTTCAGGCTTGTCTTTAATTCTTTGCTTTGCTTCACAGAGCAAGAGAACAGCTTATGTTGCAAAATGCATCCCAGAGAGTTGCACCCCAGAGACCACGAACAGGGCGGACGCGGGCAGCAGCTAATGCAGAGCACAGCAGCCTGACCAGGGACGGGTGTGTGCGTGCGGGGGAGTCTTGTTATTGATTGTGGAAACCCTTGCTTAGCCATGTAGCTGTGCTGGCAATTATAGGGCGGAGGTAGTGTGAAGTGGTGAGGGGAGTTAGTTCTGAGAGAGTTCTTCCAGGGATTTCTCCCCAGTTTAGCTCTGCGGGACAACTGAGAGAGCTGACAGAGAGCCAAGGATAGACTTTAAAGGGAACAAGCCAGTTTCCTTACCTATCTAACTTTGGAAGAAAATCCACAGTAATATCAATGTTTTGAGAAAGAAAACCCTGGCCAGTACTGCAATACTGGAAGGGAGCTTTCCTTGCCATGCAATGGAATTCCACTGATTTACCCTTTCACTTCCTGTAACAGGTCTTCTCAGAGGATCCTTTCAGACAAAACTCGGGATAAGTAATTATAATTTAAAGCACTTCAATAAGAATTCTATGAGATAAAACTGGCCAATGAAACAGACGTTTTCCTACGCTAGTCCAAAGAGACAAGGGTGTGACCGCAGAATGGACAGAAAGACGACAGGGTTAAGATCTGGCTTTGCTTTTAGTACTTAGTGAGACCTTGTAACCAATCCCCTTTGCCATACTTCTGCTAACATTAAAGCAGAGTGGAAGTTGTTATTCTAATAGCAGTTTTAGGGTGAGTCAGGGGTGGCAGAAGAATTTCCTTTCAAAAGGAAAATGAGCTGCCCTCCTTGGGAACTTGAGCTTTATCCTTGGCTCTGATGGATATTCTCCTTGAAGGCCTTTCTCCATGGAGTTGACTGGGTCAAGAGTGTTCTGGTCACAATAGCAAATGACATTTTCAAATTTCCTAAGCCAAACCCCAGTGCCACCAATAAAAGCATCCATAAGAGGTATCACTCACTCGAGCTACCAAGGAGCAACTTACTTTTTAAAAAATATCTCCAGATAGTATTCAAAATGTGGTGAAACAAATTGGTCAGACTTCCATGAGGCTATACAAAAATAATTGCAACTATAGCAGAGGTATAAAGATAATATTTATAACTGTTATGGACATATGTAAATCCATGTTGTAGAGACATAGTGGGTAATAGAATTATGGTTGATTTTTGGCATCTTTTCTACGTATGTCTTTATTTCCCATGCTGTTGGCAATGAGCATATATTTTTCCCCTTTGGAAGGGACCTTCAATGACATAAGGGCAAAGCATTTTTATCTTCCTACTTAAAAACAAAATTAAGCCGGGCTCAGTAGCACACGCCTATAATCCTAGTGGCTCTAGAGGCTGAAGCAGGAGAATTGCCAACTTCAAAGCCAGCCTCAGCAACGGGGCAAGGACCTAAGCAACTCAGCAAGAACTTATCTCAAAATAGAAAATAATAATAATAATAATAATAAAAAAAAGAAGGGATTGGGATGTGGTTCCGTGATTGAATGCTCCTGGGTTCAATCCCTGATACACCCTCCCCCCAAAAAATTAAGAACATGCAAGAAGAAAGAGCATGCATGCACACACACAGGCACATACATATACATGCAAACAAAATTTAAAAACATACATCTGAGAGAGGAAGCTTGCTTCGTATTCCTAATTTTTTAACCTTCTTTGTGCAGATGGATAAAAACCAAGAGTTCCACCTTCCTGGCAACTAATGGATATTTTTTTCTTTTATTCCACACTTTTCTCATCATTTTATTCATTCTTTGGGTTAAGGGAAGAGGGAAAAGTAGACAGAGGATAAAGTTCACAACAATGCCCGGGCCTGCTTCAAGTGGAAAGAAGGTGCACACATGTCCAATTCTTCCTGAAATCCGGCCCTGTTCTCTGTGCCTTGCTGCAGACACATGAGTGATTTATTGCTCACAATGTCTCTGAGTTTGTAATAAAGTTTTCAGCAGCTCTTTTTAGCTGCTGTAACCTCTGCCCCTGAAATCTCTCTCTCCCTCCCCCTCTCTCTGTCTGTCTGTCTCTTTCCTCTCTCCTTCTCTCTCCTCTGACTTCACTTTGTTCTTTTTTTCACATAATGTCAACTCATAAAGCTTTCATCAAGTCAACCAGGTGGAAAAATTCCTTTGCTGAAAGATGCATTCATCCAGGCCTGGGTGGTGAAGAAGAGGCACTGGGCAGGAGAGGGACATGCCAGACAAGGTGGGGAAGGGAACAAAGAGTTCACTGGTTCACAGTTGGGAAAAGCTTTGAGCTTGGGGAGGGAGGTGAGTGCAAGCTTTGCAGGGGCGTGCCCCCTAGATGAAAGGTCCCCTCCACATGTCCTGGCTGCCAACATCCACAGAAGCTGATGAATCTGTCACTACAGGATTGGGGGATGTAATTCAAATTCATAATGTCCATATTCAAAGAAGTAGAGCTTTGGACCTAGCAATGACGCTAAGAAGGCTTAAGGAAGCCAGGCACTCTCTAACATTACACACTAGCCTCTTGTGGGCAGGTTGACTTTCCTCCCTCCTCCCATAATCCACTCAACCTTTTTCTACCTCCAGCTCTGCTACATCCTGCCATGATCACCCCTGCCACCATACCCCATACTGTGCCTCAGGATCTTTAGCACACCCACCTAATATCATCCTAGAGCTATGTGAGAAGTAATAGGGTTGCTACAAGTACTTGAAGAAAGGCCAGAGGGATCAAGACTACAAGGAGCAGTATAATAAGATTTGTGATGCTTTGTATTTCTCAAGGACTAGAGCCACTGCACAGAAGTTTAAGATTTGGAGAAAGGCTAAGTGTGGCCAGATGTCCTGTTTTTTTTTTTTTTTTTCCTCATAAGACCTTAATTTGACAGATACTCCCTAAATTCCTGGGATCCTAGTGGAAGTCCCATGATAAATCAAGGGTCTCCAGTGCTCCCAAGAAACACCTGGATATCAACTTCACCCTTCCAGAAGCCTCCAGTCTCTGAATTCTGATTCTCTTTCTTCCTTTACTCATTATACTTGATAGAATACTTACCCTTATGTAGCAAATTAACTTCATTTGAGAATCATACTGTAAATCAGAGAGCAAGAATACAACACCAAGAGACACAGTTTGCATTAATGAGCTTCAAAACTGTGGTCTTGCTCCCCTTTCCTCAAACCACAGTGGGATGTCCAAAACTAATATACTAACACAACATTACTGATTTTATCAGTATTTTCTTTCTTTTTTTTATTTCAGCAGTTCAAATTAAATGTGTAGTTGTGTAGTCATTATTGTTTGCTTGTTTTTATATAATTCCTGCTTGGGGGTTGCTTAATCTATAAATTGATATATTTTATAAAGGTACAATCTGTAAATTGATACATTTTATCTAACTTGACAAAATTTTTACTTTACTTTCTTTGATTTTTTTTCTCTTGAACCATTCTCTCTCTCCTTTCCCTCTGGCTCCTCAATTTTGTTGGACCTCTTGATATTGGTCCACACATGACTTAAGTTTTGTTTTATTTTATTACTCTATTCTTCAGTTTGGAAATTTCCCCTTGACTTCAAATTCTGACTTCAGATTCACTGACACTTTTGTTATCTCCAATGTGTTGTTAAGCCACTTCAGTGAATTTTTAAAAGAACTTTTCATTATAGATAGATAGATTCCTACCTACCCACATACATACCTCCATCAATACATACATCTCCTTATGGACCTATGGACATTTATTTCAAATTTTTAGTTTTAATTCAGTACTACTTTATTTTGCTGCTTAAATTATTCCTGCTTTGGTCACTAGGAGCTGTGTGTGTGTGTGTGTGTGTGTGTGTGTGTGTGTGTGAGACTGACCACATCCTTACTTTATGGTAATACAAGACACTCAAGGCTTATCTTCCATTTTCCCTGATTTAGCTGTAGAATTATCCATTTATCCAAAGAGCTCTGGATTGATCTTTTTTTCTTTCTGTCTTTCTTTTCTTCTTTATTTCTCCTTTCCTATCTTGCTTTCTTGCTTTCAGATGATATTTAAAAATCAAGATCTGGGTGCTACCTGTGCTTCCTACTATTTGGTTTATTTTTAAATTTCAGATATTTATTTTTTAAGGTTTAGAATCCCATTTGTCTCTTTCATAGTTTATATTTCTCCATTGAACTATCATATTTGTTCATTTACTATGAGCATACTGCTGTATTATTTTATGAAATTTCCAACCTATGATCTTAGGGTTGGTTTCTATTGATTGCTTTTTGTAAGACTCTTAAATATGAGTCACGTTTTTCTATCTTCATGTTTAATAATTGTAGGCTTCATGGTAAATGTGAGTGATGTGTTATAGAGAATGTGAGCACTGTTATATTTTTTCATCCTCCAAAAGTCCTGATTTGTTTGTTTCAGTGGGTAGTTAATAAGACTCAAACTCCAACCTCTGTTTCTCTAAGTGAACAACAGCTGATATCTCTGCCCAGTTCATTTAGACTTAAACACTTGGAGTTTGCCCTGCAAGTGTGTAGTTCAGTGATCAACCAGATATTTGGGGCATTTTTATACAGAATCGTACATCTCCTTCTCAACTACACACTCACCCCCCTTTCCAGTTACTACAGTCACTTCTGTGGTACCTTGGTCAGCAAACCTATGGGTTTCTATCAGAGATGTAGCCACTCTACATGAAAGCAAACTAAGAATCAGGCTCTGGTCAAAGAGCCTTAAAAAAAAAACAACAGGAAATTCCCTTCTGCCAAATGTTGATCCTTGCTTTAGTTTCTGGGTTTAGTCATTTTTAAGTGCCTTTGGGTAGTTGTTTTCAACTTGTTTGCTTTTGTACTCTGTCCAGAATTGATAGTTGTTATCTTGAAACAGTTAATCCAAAAGAAGCTAAAAGAAATAAATTTTGCTACTGATTTTAATGGTAGGAAAAATATTCACTTATCCTATTACTGTCACCTTTGAGTTGTCTGTAGAACACTTTTTAAAATTTTAGAAAGAAAATTCTATACCATATGTATTCAATAAAACAGAATTTCATCAAGAACTAATGTTCAACAATTATAAATTTCCTAGGGAACACATTGTATTCATGACCCTGTAACTCTTCATCTACCACCAGAAAGGAGACAGTCCAATCAGAGAAATAAATTGGCCACAACAGTTAAAGTGATATGATAACAAATACTGAGACCAGGAAGAGGTCTTAATGGGCAGATTTTGTTCAGGAAGTCTTCCTAGAGGAGGAAAATATTGAGCTGATCTTGAAGGAAGTGGAAAGAAATAGTATTTTCTAGGAGGGTAATAAAAATATGAACCAACAGCACCATTTGATTTAGGGATGAGAAGTTAGGCTAAAGCTGAGAGTTCAAGTGTGGAAATAATGAGCTATAATGTTCAAATAGTTGATCAGAAGATCAGGATTCCAAAGAAAAGTTATTTGAATTCCATTTTCTTAGAGGGATGCTACTAAGATTCAGTGTATAAAGATCATGTGTGTGGTGGGCTCAGGGTAAGATGTATGAGAGAAGTAACATGAAGTTTTGCTTTTGGCTATGTTTTGATGAAACAACCATAAAATATGTCAAGCAGTCCATACCCCGTCTGTTGTGGTTGGGGTCACTACCTAAAGTAAGTGACTTTCTTTTTTTTTTCTGATCTTCAGGATCTTTATTTTTATTTTTTATTGGTTGTTCAAAAAATTACAAAGCTCATGACATATCATCTTTCATACATTTGATTCAAGTGGGTTATGAACTCCCATTTTTACCCCAAATACAAGTTGCAGAATCACATCGGTTACACATCCACATTTCTTAATGGCAAATATGTGTGGAAGAGGAAGGTTTTAGAAAGGCATCTGGAACCACACTGAAACTACCTAGAAAGGAAATTTCATCTTTTCCTGCTCCTTACTCTCTTAAGGCTCTTCTTTTATTGTGTTTCTGGAAAAAAGAATCAGATGATCCTACCAAACAGGACAGGCTGGAAATGAGCCAAGGAGATGAGTGGACTCTAAGCTCCAGGAGATCAGTATTCAGCCATCTGTGTGGTCCAATACTCAAGAGCTTACGTGTCTAGCAACTAGTGGACACTGAGTGAGTATGGACCCAGGAATGACAGTCAATGAGTCTGATCACACAAGCTAATTGCATGCTTTTCTTTATGTGTATTTTCCCCCTCCACCTCTCTTTTTGGAGGAGGAAGTTATTCAAAACTATTTCAGCCTATGATTTTAGACTTAAAAATTAATTATAAGTTAGCAACAGTGGTGGCAATAAAATTGGTGATAAGTTTTCAAGGTAAAGATAAGTCTTGGGGCTGGGGATATGGCTCAAGTGGTAGCGTGCTCGCCTGGCATGGGTTCGATCCTCAGCACCACATACAAATAAAGATGTTGTGTCCACCGAAAACTAAAAAATAAATATTAAAATTCTCTCTCTCTCTCTCTCTCTCTCTCTCTCTCTCTCTCTCTCTCTTTAAAAAAAGATAAATCTTCAGAGTCACAAATTTAAATTTCAGGTGAGAATCTCTTCACACTGTTACTCAATGTTCTTAAATATGGAATCTCTGGATTTGTTTATATTGAGGAAGGCGGAAAATTCTCCAAAGGGTAAATCAAAATATTTGTTCACTTTACAAATTTTGCCATCACTTTAAAAGTGTTACCATTATTTGCAGGTTAAATATGAGGAAAACAAGACACAGAGAAGTTTAATACTTTGCCTGAAGACACACAACTAGTGGGTTTATAAACCAGAATTGAAAACGAGGTAACTTTCAACTACACCATCAATTGGCACTAAGCACTTGATTCAGTTGCTGGCTGATTTGTCAGGTTAATGATGAAGGGAGAATTCATTCCACAGAGTGATGGTGAAAAGAACATACTAATGAGGTAGCTCCACAACGGGGCAGACAGAGGGCTAAAGGTGAGACTAACAGCATCAAAATGTTTCCTTCTCTTGACACAGCCCACAATAAACAGTCAAGAGAAGAATCTGGCTGAACAATGAAATCTGGACCAACTTCTCCTGAATCATCCCTTATCATGGGCAAAACAAAAACTGTAAAGAGATCTTCATCTGTCCTAATAAGAAAATTACTAGGGCTGGGGATGTGGCTCAAGTGGTAACGCGTTTGCCTGACATGTGCGGGCACTGGGTTCGATCCTCAGCGTCACATAAAAATAAAATAAAGATGTTGTCCACCGAAAACTGAAAAATAAATACTAAAAAATTCTCTCTCTCTCCCTCTCTCTCTCTCTCTTTCTCTTAAAAAAAAGAAAATTACTATATCCTTCTCATGGAAGTTCTACATTTTCTAGTATTTCTTTCTTCTTCACATGGGTCCCCCAGCATTCAAAACTAAAATTAAGGGTAAAGCCCATTATAGAAAATCACTGAAAATCCAGAATTCACCTCCACTTGATTTATTTCACTAGAATAGACCCATCAAGGGAAGAGGCTGTTGACTTTTGTCCTGGTTAATTAACTATTCAACCAAACCATTTGAAGACTTACCATATCTCAAATATTTATAATAGGCAAATAGGACATAGGTATTAAGAAGACAGTTATTACCCTAAAAGAGCTCATAGTGCAACTGTCTGATCTAAAATAACTAGCTTCACTTAGGCTCAATTTACTGATCTATAAAACAGAACAATTCTCATCCCCTTTTCAAGACTACACGTTCCAATTGGTGTCAATGTGGCCTGTGCTGCATTACAGTATGCAAAGTGACCTATGTAAAAATTATTTTTACCTTTTATACACTGCTTCATTTAACAGTCAATAAGCTAAATCTAAACTGTATGGATAAATTAGGCAATTTTCTACCAAATGCTCTGAATTTCTATGAGACCAATAACAGAGTAATATGAAATTTCCTCCTTTTCTTAAAAACAGGCTAAATCCTTACAGTAGAGGTACAAGAAAGGTATTGTTTTACAGATATAGTAAGGATTACATTATTTAGAATTATGTATGTAAGCAATAAGGGTCCAGAAGAGACTAACTCAAATAAGATGCCAATTGTTTTTCTCTCTGATGTAAAAGAAGTTATAAGTAAATAAGTCCAAGACTTCTACAGTAGTTATGAAATTGTCAGGTGGAAGCCAGCTCCTTCCTCCTCCTGGTTGCACCAACCAGAAGGTATGGTTTTGTTCAGCTGATCCAAAGCAGTTTCCATAAATGCAGCCAGCACGCTCATTTCTGAGTAGCAGGACAAAGAAAGTTAGAAAAACTTGATCAATCTGCTTGCATCTCACGAGTTAAAACTGAGGCACAGCCATGCATGCTTAGCTGCAAGAGAGGCCAGGAAATTTAATTTTTAGTCAGGGAATAAGGTGCCTAGCTTAAAGTAAAATTGTCTTTGAGAGAGAAATTGGAATATATACATATATATATATATATATATATATATATATATATTTTTTTTTTTTTTTTAAAGAGCGAGAGAGAGAGAATTTTAATATTTTATTTTTTAGTTTTCGGTGGACACAACATCTTTGTTGGTATGTGGTGCTGAGGATTGAACCCGGACCGCACGCATGCCAGGCGAGCGTGCTACCGCTTGAGCCACATCCCCAGCCCTGGAACATATATTTTTAAGGCAGTTAGCAGCTTTTAATACAGGAACCTCAGAAAGATACTTATAAGTATTCATTGACAACTCTTACAGGTGTGCCTCCTTTCGAAGAGCTAACACCTGCTGTAGTTCAGGAGAGCCCCAACTCTAGTCAGTGGTCTCAAACTTCATCTAGAGGACTTGAGAAAACAGATTGCTCAACATCAGACCTAGAGTTTCTTGTTCAGTAGGTCTGAGAGGGGCCCAGATCATTTGCATTCTGATAAGTTCCCAGGTGGTGGTGTTGATGCTGCTGATTTGGGAAGTACACCTGAGAATTACTGCTCCAAGCAAGTGGAATGAAAGGAAAAAGGAGGAAAGCAAGAGACTGTATTAAAGCTGAGTGGGCAAAAAGGTCAGAATTAACAGAAATAATAATATCAAGTCATAGGACAGACACACTGTAAGTCAGGATTGCTAACTTATCTATTAAATCAAAGAAGCAATCTCTTAATGTTTCAGAACGTTCCAGGACATAACATAACCCAGATGCTATTGCTCAAGAGATCCTGGGTGTGACTGTGACCTGACCTGCTTGACATGCCTTTTTGGAATCAACAACAACCACACATTATTTCTCCAAGTTGCTGAAATCTGATTTCTTCCTTACTTCTGTCAGATCCACAGCCCCATTGGAATTGCCAGCCTATGGCCTGCCTAGGATATTTGGCTCAGGTTTTCCCTGGAGAGCAGAATGCTGACACAGAAAGAGCCATAATCAGCTTCTGCTCTCTCAGTCTCAGGAAATCAGTCACCTGGGAGTCCCTGGTTTCCTTGTCATCTCTCCAGAGCCCCCTAATCATGACAACTTCATTTATGAGACTGTCAGTGGTGATAAGCCAGCAACTTCTAACCATCCATCAAGAAGGACAACAACATTCTCTGGTTGGGTGGAGCAGTTTACTTTATCATTGGAGTCTTGCTTTTCTATTTGCTCCCTTATGTTTTATATCCTACAACATAAATTCATTCATGACTATGGACCCTTGACTTTGATCACACCTACTTGGTACTCGCTGTCTGTATACTCGAACAGTTTGTGGATATTCTGTCTCCTTCAGCCAACATGATTACACAGCATACCCAACGCATTCAGCACAGTGCCTGACATCTAGGCCATCCACCAATGCTGGAGGGTTGACATTGAGCCTGGGTTTCCCACATGTACATTTTGTTAGCAGGACCTTGAGGTTCTCTGCTGGTTCCCTTGCTAGAAGCTCCAGGTGCTGTCTACACCTGCAAGCATGACCAGCCATAGATATGGTCAACTTCTCTTTGCCCTTACCCTTATCTGAAAAAAAGACTGCTCAAAACACTGAGTATATAGCCCTTGACAGAATGCCAGGTCCTAATGCAGGCCTTGGGCAGAGACAGAGAGGAAAGGGGAAGAATATAAATTCCTAAAGATTTTCATTCCAATAAGAATAGCAGGTGTCTGAACTCTACTGAAGGGACCCCAAAGCCAGCAGCAATTGCAAGGATCAATCATGACCTAACAGGTCAGCGAGGGTTTAGGGTGAACTTGGCCCACACTGTTGTGCTGGGCGTGTTGGTGCTGCAGATAGAACACAGAACTAGACTGAGCATCCTCAATCCCTCTCTCATGACTTGGTGACTTGGCACCTCCCTTCCAGTGCTGCCCCATCAAGGACCCAGTGAAAATAATTTATGGAGAGATCTTTCAGGAGGATGAAAAGGTTAGGAAAATTTTATGCTCTAACAAACTTACTTATTCTTTCTTCTCCCTGTATATATGTATGTATTTATGTGTTGGCATTAGAACCCTAATGCTCAGCCGGAAAGCACCAACAAATGAGGATCTGAAATCACTCATTCCTCAGGTGCCGGACTGTCTATGCAATATGAAATTGATCTCTTTTAAAGATTTGATTGGGCTGAGGAAGATGGCTCTCCAAGCTGAGTTCATCTGCCCTAATCAGCTGCATTTTTTTTCTAGTCTCATTTAACTTTCTTGCCACAGAGATACAATGAGTGTAGACAATACAAAGGGGATGGAGCCATGAAGCTGTAGAAGGAATTAGAGGGCTCCTGAGTGAAGAGGTAATCTGACTCACTGTTGACACTGCTGTTGAAAGTATTTAAATAGCTGACCTACTGATGACCTTTAAATTTGAGATTTTACAGAAAATTTTAAAACCAAATAAACTTTGAACCAATAAAAATGATTTTGTAATTCTAAACTAATCCAGGAGGTCAGACTAGGAAAAGGTTGGGCAGGGACCATTATTGGGGAGGGAGCACAAAAGACAGATTTTGTTTTTCCTATTTAAAAGCCAGTTGTTTTATACTAAAAAATGTATGGTAACCTGTTATGTGAAAATACTGGACAATAAAAGTACACTTGGAGGCAGATAGAGTATAGAGCAGAGGAAAATATTGTATTTTATGTAGTATACCAAATAATGATGTATAATGTTGAAAGGAAAGATTGGCATATGGAGTATGATGATTTCATTGGGTAAGGGAGACCGGTCTAGAGTCCTATGATACGTAAAATTCAGATAGACAGAAAGGAAGCAGTTATTATTCTAGGGAAAGAAAAGTCCTGAAATTGGATAAAAGGAGAGGGAGCACACTGGAGATTACTGTATAGCTTCTGAGTTAAGTGATGAAGAGAATCAAGTGGTGGAAGGGTAATGTTAAGTGGATAATAACAAAATCTCGCTTCTTACACTGACCAAAAGAAACAAGGAGAAACAAAATAGAGAAAAGTATCACTACCTGGCCTAGAGAATAGTCATTATTTTATTTTATTTTTATTTATTATTTACTTTTTATTTTATTATATATGACAGCAGAATGCATTACAATTCATATTACACACATAGAGCACAATTTTTCATCTCTGTATACAAAGTATATTTACACCATTCATGTCTTCATACATGTACTTAGGGTAATGGTGTCCATCTCATTCCACCATCTTTTCTACCCCCATGCCCTCTCCCTTCCCCTCCCACCCTTTCGCCCTATCTAGATTTTGTCTAATCCTCCCATGCTCCTCCTCCCAACCACACTATGAATCAGCTTTCTTATATCAGAGAAAACATTCTGCATTTGGTTTTGGGGGATTGGCTAAATTCACTTAGCATTATCTTCTCTAACTCCATCCATTCACCTGAAAATGCCATGATTTTATTCTCTTTTATTACTGAGTAATGTGAATGGTTATTATTTTATGTCACTAACCCTGAGAAATATGTACAAAGTATGATTTGGTCCAAATTGAAATGAATCATCAAAAGCTAACATTATCCCCATTTCCTGATAGATCTATATTGTTATGGGAATATGAAGAAATTCTATATAATATTTTTTAAAATTTAATAAAGATTAAGTCCAGATATATGAACAGGGTATAGGATAAAAAGCAAATGCCATACCTTGCCTTCCCTTCCTCACCAAGGAAAGAATATATTTCCTTACTAGGGCAGGGAGAGAAATTGCATACTAATACATTTTTTTTCTCTAACATGAATTTTTAATGGTGGCACAAGATGACTCAGTAAGACAAATTTTTCCTAATAAAAAAGTTCTGAGGTAGAAACATCCCTATTATATTTGTCTATACTATTAGGGAAAGATCAAATTTTTATTCCAAGTTCCTTTGCTACCCTGAAGTGAGCTCTTGACCCATTGAGTTCTGGAGAACAGATTTGATCATTCCAATCCATCATTCAGAGTCCAGATAAAATTTAAAGAGAAGATTAAAATATCATACAAGCAAACTGAAAATGGCAAATAGCAAACTTGGAAAGAGTTTCTGCTATTAAAAAGTGATGAGCAAGAACACACAGCAAGCAAGCAAATGCAAGATAGGCCAAATTCTGGAAAAGGCACACATGAAAATGCATGGAAGTTGTAAATTTTAAATGAAATTCATTCTCTAGAATAAAATTTAATAAGAAAATATAAGAAAAATTAAGAGGGCATCATAATCTCAGGATATTAAATAAAATGGGCTCTAGGAAAAAAATCAAAAGAAGGAAATAATTAAAAAACAGAGTTTTTAAAGAGAGAATTTTGAGAAAATATAAAATGTTTTAATGTGATAATGCTGGTGCATTTAAGTAACACAAGATAGAGCAAGATCATCGTTCACAATACGATAATAGAATCAAGGACATAGATATAGGCTTGCAAAAAAAAGAGAAGAGGAAAGGAAAGGAAAGGAAAGGAAAGGAAAGGAAAGGAAAGGAAAGGAAAGGAAAGGAAAGGAAAGGAAAGGAAAGGAAAGGAAAAGGAGAGAGAGAGAGAGAGAGAGAGAGAGAGAGAGAGAGAGAGAGAGAGAGAGAGAGAGAGAGAGAGAGAGAGACACTCCAGACTGTAGAAAAAACACAAAATACCAAAAATAGTGATACTTGTAGAGAATAGGTAGAAAACATGCATATGTGAAATAAGGGGACTTTAATAAAGAAAAAAAACAGAACAAATATTATAGAATGAGTAGAAAGACACAAAATAAAAGAAAAAGGTTAATGGAGCTTTCAATTGACCCACTGAATTTACCATAATTTATCAAAATTCCAATAAGATTTAAGACATACCCTATGAATCTTCCAAATTTCAAAAATAAAGAGAAAAAGTGCTATCATCACTAAGGAAAAGTAACTTACAATAGGAAACAAGCAGGGTGATCTCAAAATATTCCAGAAGGAAATGGCATGATATCCAGAGCTTGAAGAGATGGCAAAAGGTGAAACAAAGGTTTTATATCCAGCCAAGCTGAGTATGTGTTTCATGTGTGTTAACAATGGAAACTCAAATTCAAAGACTTAAGCATAGCACCCCTTGGAAAATTCACTTGAGAATAGTCTAAACTAAAAAAAAATATTCATAAATAAAGAATATTCAAGCAAAGGTAATGTTGAACATTTATATAAATGCAGAATTGAACCCAAGTAATTTTGCTAATTATGTTGAAAAAAATAAACATTTAATTATTTAAAGGCAAGGTATGTAATAGAGAAAGTAATAACTGAAACATAATTTAATGTAGTAATAAAAATTTTACTAGAAATCCACACAAGACTACAACAGCAAAACCCAAACTGTGAAGTCTCAATGACATAATTTCCTCATCAGTAATAGAAAAAAATCACCATTAGTTACTTTCTCAGTTTTCAAGTAATAATTACAAGTTTTGGTGTGTTTGTTAAACATATCCAATATTCACAACCAGAAGAAAGTTGCCCAACAGGAATTGTAAACACAGCAAAAAACATAGAGGCAAGTATGGAGCTTGTGGCAACTGTAAAATATGTTAACATAAAAGTAAAAAGTTTAAAAAAAAGAAGAAACATAACACAAGAGAGAAAGCATAAAAAAATAAGATGGCAGAATATAATACCCAATATATATTTTATAAACAAAAGTAAGTTGCTAATTTACCTATTTGTGAAGAAACTATTAGGTTGGGGTTTATAGTGAACAGGCTTTGCCATTAGCATAGACCACACATGATTGTGTCTTTCTACAATCTCAGAATTTGCCAAATACTCATGGGTCACCCAAAAGTCATAGGCCAGGCAAACATAGGTTCCTTTACTCTGATCTTCACTACTAATATCTCAAGTCACATATAACAATTTACGTGAGTGTGTGTGTGTGTGTGTGTGTGTGCCTGCACATGTGTGCTATATAGAAAGGCTATTGAAGACTTAAGGCAGCCACAGGGGTCTGGGGGCTGAACTGAGAGCTAAAGCAAAGAGCAGATAGGAATGCAAAGAGTCACTGTAGATAAGATTTTTGAACCAGCTGAAGACTGAAGAACTTGTTCAGGGTGCAGAGCTGTCAAAGTTCAGGAACTTATTCCAGGCTATGGTCCAGACAGACAAACGGCAGTTTCAGAATGTCAGCTTGGAGTATTAGCTTGAGAGGTCAGTTTGCAGTGAACTGTGGGTGGTTGTCCCAGGCAGAAAGAACCATGCTGAAGCCCAAGGATAGAGGATCAGAGGTTTGCTGCCGTGGTGATGTTCCCAGGCAAGGCTTGGGATGAGGGAACAGGTGATGATGGGGTCACTGTGCCACTATGTCCAGTCTTGGGACGCTCCTTCTTCCAAGGACCTCAGGTGACAGACAGGGTTGCTTCCTTCAATGGACTAGTGTGTTCAATAAACTCATGGGTCTGATTTTTCTTATGTAAGTCTAATATGCCCATGCACTCATGTGCTTCTGAATACTTTTATCAGTTTACATGTGGCCATTTTTATCAGCACAATTAATTGATTAGTTTGTGCCTTATGGTTATTCTAGGCAGATGGTGGTTGTTGACTCGTACAAACAAGATTTAGATTCATTCTACCTCAGCATTTGTACTCAAAATGAAGTAACTCATGGTGAACTACTGCTTTATAAAACGGAGTTACTCAGGGTTAGGCAAGTCTGAAAACTACACTTTAATATGTCATATAGTTAGCACAGCATGTCACATAACCTGCTGTTTTAGAAAAAGAAAACTCCAGTCTACAAAAAAAATACCTATAAAGTTCATTAAGACTGAAATTCAATGATAAGCCAACACGTGGCAAATAAATGAAAGTATTGTTCCCAATGTACTGCCTACTGACCTAGCTGAATTTCTACTCCGCCCTAATCTTGTTTATCTTTGAGAACAAAATGCCTGAAGGCCAAATTTCCTCTTCAGGTGGGATTCACCAAGCCCCTTGGATCTGAGATGACTGCCAGAAAACACCAAAACACTTCTAATTTCATTACACAATCAAATTACCATATACCAAGTGTCCAACCTACCAGCCACCATGACAGGAAGCACCAGACCATAAAAAGTGGAAGAAGATGGTTGAGTTCTGGGAAAATACATGAAATCCTCCCTTTTGTTAGATGATCCCTCCCTCTCATTCATTTTAACCTACATGTATGACTTCTCCATCCCAATAGGTTAAGGAATTGATTTGCAGGCCCAGCCTTTCCCTTCTCCCTTCTCTGATCAGTGAATAAACTTATGCTACTAGCACTAACCTTTGGTTTTGCTTTTTGGCTTCTCAACACTGACCAGAAAGAGATCTCTGCAGAGGCAGGTTGTTTCTTCACCCTACAAATGGAGGGTGGAGTTTGTGAGTAACAGAATAATAAAGCGATATATGACTAATGTACAAGGAACTGTGGTTTCAGAAGCTGTCTTACAACTTTAAATTCCAAACTAAAAGATTAAAGGGGACAAAGAGAAGGCAATTATATAGATGAAGATGTATCACTTAATAAACTTACAACTCTATTGTTTGTATTGAATAGAATAGAACTAAAATATATAAAATAAAAACGTTTAAAATGCAATGAAAGTTTTACAGAAACACTCTAGGAGTAGAAAACTTCAATATTGTTCATAATTAAGTTTAAAAAGCCTTTCATATTTAAAATAAAATTTACTTGTTTTGAATTTTATAATCAACAAAGGTATGATGTATATTGTATCATTTCAAACACTATATAACAAACTTCCATATATGGAAAACAAAATATACATACTTTTCATGTGTAAAACCTAGTTGTTGTTTTTTTTTTTTAATGCAGAAAACGTAGAGTTGGGTGGGATGTCCCAGGTGTATACATAATGTATACCCAGCTACTCAGGAGGCTGAGGCAGGAGGATCCCAAGTTTGAGACCAGCCTGGGCAACTTAGTGAGATCCTGCCTCAAAATAAAAAAGGGCTTGGATGTACTCAGTGGTAGAGTACCCCTAGGTTCAATATCCTGAACCACACACATACAAAATGTAGCATATGAAAATGTAAAAATGTAGAAAATGTAAAACATTTCAAAATTTAAATTCCCAAAATTACTCAAAACCTTTTAACTACAAAGAGAAACAATAAAACTACAATAATTGATAAACTAAAATATTTCTAACTCTAATTAAAAATCTAAGGTCACAGAATGTCAAAATCATGATTAAAACATATTAAATAACAATAAAGCATAGCCTTATGATCAAACTTACTGAATGAAAACATAACTGCACTCATAGGAAGATTCAAAGCCTTAAACATCGGTACTAAATAAAAACTGGCATAAACCATATTTTATTCAAAAAGAAGAAGTAAACAAATTTAAGAAAAATACACAAAATAAATTATAGTTTTGTTTAATCTAAAAAGTAAAACAAATCCACTAACTACCAACAAATTAAAAAAATGAAAATACATAATACTAGAAGTAATATAGAGTATATTTCCAGATTTAGTAAAACTTAAATAACTTTCATAATGTATATATGTTACTGAAACATCACACGGTACCCTATAAATATGTACCAATTTTATGCTTTTATGTATAAGTAAAAACATAAATTTAATTTATAGTTTAAAAATTATAAAAATTAAACAAAAGCTTGACTTCATACTTATGCCAGTAAAATTATAAATTGGGTAGGTAAAAATATTTTAAAGAAAAAATACACATTACAAAAATCCACCCAACAAAAGTAAGGACATTTAAATTAATGAATAACCACTGGGGATAAAAAAAAATCAAGAGTACTGAAAAAACAAAAATAAGCCCCCATACTCCCAAAAAAACAAAGTTCAGATGGTTCCAAACATGATTCATAGGGGCTGAGCAGTTTTTGAATGAAATACCTAATTCTGGAAAAATGAGGATTCTTCCCAATGTTTTCCTGAGGCCGTTGCCCTGGGAATAGCCTGGACTCATGGCCAGCCAAATCAGAAATAAATTTTAAGACCTTTATTTTTCTAAGCAGAATGAGGAGCCAGGAGAAGGTGGACAGTTAAATAAAACATCAGTTCACACCTATTAAAAGCAGTGGAGGCAGTTTCCGTGCCAAATTGGCTTGATGAAATCGTGTGGCAGGTATGCTTTTAATGAAGATCATTTCTCCACCTTCCTGTTTTAATTTGACTTCTCTGGCAGACTTGGGCTTCCTTGGCATGGAGGAAATCTGCTTAACTACCACCATCTCAACCGTGAACCAGACAGAGCTGGATCCCTTTACCACTTGGGCAGTTTGGCTTCTGAGGAATAACAGGGTTGTTTCCAACCAAAGACCTCGAGAGAGAGTATCCAGCAGGAAAAGAGAGGCTGCTGTGCATGGCTGGATAGGCCACGTGACATTGGTGGCAGAAGCTGTGCCCACACTAAGTCTAAACTGAATTATAAATGATAGCCCCTTGGCAGATGCTGGCAGCTAGAAAGACAGTCTTTGTAAACATCTCCACGCTGAGTGGAAGTACTTCTGGAGCTGGAAGCCTGGCTGAGGCCTAGAACCTCTGCTCAGCTTGAGAACAGGCTAAGGCTGCAGTCTTAGCCTCTAAGGCTCTCCATATCTAACCACACTTGTCTTACAGATTGCATAAAAATTTCATGGCCATTCATTGTTTTGCAAATAGGTTCAAAATTATATCAGACTGTGGAATATCTCACAAGGCCTTAATCCAGGCAGACAAGTGTTTGCTGAGCATGTCTGTATTACTTTCCTATTGTGGCTGTAACAAATTACCAAAATTTGAGTGGTTTAGAATAAAACACACATTTTTTAATCATATATTTTAGGAGTTCATGAGACCAAATTGAGTCGTATGGGCTGAAATCAAGGTGCTGGCAGAGCCGTTTTTCTTCTGGATATTCGAGAGGAGAATTCCTGCCTTTTCCATCTCCTAGAAGCTGCTTGTGTGCACTGGTGCACGGCCCCTTCCTTCATCATTAAAGCACATTGTTCCAACCTCTGCTTCCATTGTCACATCTCTTCCCCTCATGCCAAACCTTTTAGAGGGACCCTAATGATTGTATTGGGCTCAACTAAAAAATATAGAATAGTCTTCCTTTCTCTGGATCCTTAATAAACACATATGCAAAATTCTTTTGCTTTGTAATTTGTCCTCAAATAACAGGGATTAGAACCTGGACATCACTGGGAGGTTGTTTTCTATCTACTACAATGTCCTCTGTGGACATTGTATGTGGTACCTGTTCTCTTAGACACACATCAGTACAATTCAACAAGGCAAGAACTGACACAAGTTTCTGTGTGATCAAGGTCTAATGAAAAACAAAAAAAGGTGGGAGGCAGTGTCAAAGGAGAAGAGGACATCTTGTTTGAGAGTGTCAACTGTCTTGTTTGGGACATTCTGTCTAATGAGCTAGCACAGAGGAAAGGAGGAGTCGAGGAGTTGAACTGGATCTTGAAGGATGAGGGAGAAGTTTGCTTCCCTGGGTCCTAAAGGAAACCTTTATGGAGAGTTGTCAGTTAAAGATACGAAATATCAGTACTTTCATCACACTCCACGTGAAAGCATCTCCAGGTGTGCAAACAGCAGATAATTGTCCATTTACAGAGAAAGAAATCAGAGAGCTTAGCTTTAGTCATGCCTCTTACACTCCAACCTACACCCTTCCTCAATGCCTAGAGAAATCTATGTCCTTCAGAGTGCTCTGGGAGAAATTGGGTCAGGTTATGCCCACATAGAACCTCTCTCCAATTCCTCTATCCAACTGGCTGTCGAATATGGTAGCTACTATCTGTGGTTGTTGAGCACTTGAAGTGTGACTAGTGTGACTGAGGAAATGAAATTTTAATTTAATTTCATCTTAATTGATTTAAATGTAAATGCAAATAGCCACATATGGCTAGTGGCCACTGTGGTGCACAGCACAGTTTCAGATATTCAAGCTGCATAAGGACAGCAGCCCTGATTTATTCAGGCTTATATCCCCAGTGCTATCGCAGTACTTGCCGCATGTTTTGCAATCAGTAAATGCTTCCTACTTGATTGAATGGAGAAAAGAGAGAAGAAATTATTAAATTGGAATGATCCCATAGCACTAAAATGGAAAAATAATAATTCCTTGCTTGAATTCTGTTTCTACCTCTTAGTAGATGTACAACTTTTGGCAGTTTCAAGTGATAATAAATAATAGTAATAATTGTGAACATGAATGAAATATTCAGTGTGTGAAATTCTTTATGAGAATTAGTTAGTTTGTTCCTTCTAACAAGTCCATTTGTTGGTTGAGGAAAGTGAGACTATGGAGAGATTAAGTCAATGGTTTCAAATTGATGGTCATGACCCATTGCTAGGTAGAAAATCAACAAAGTTGGTCCCTATCAGCCTATGTATGTATGCATATATGATACATACATATATGTGTTTGTACTTATATGATCATTTTTATCTAAATATGTACAAATTGTATTTATACCATATGCACATGATTAATTATTGAAAAGGGTTTAAATCCATTGAATTAAGTAACTTTGTCAAGGTTGTTCTGCTAGCTATGATGAGTTGTCATTTGTACCAAGCTATCTGACTTCAAGCCTTATACCTTAACTGATGTACTCTTGAATGATGCAGGATTTGATAAGAAATGCATTTACATTTAAAAGAACTGAATTACATATAAATCTTAAGGATCTCACCCATCCATAAGGTATGGAATATTCATGTGCTCGCTCTCTCTCTCTTACTTTGAGTAATACCTAATACCTTTTAGATTTAGTCTATTGTCTTTGGCTAAGGCCCAAGGAAAATTGATCCTAATTTAAATGTCTCTAAATCAACCTAAACTATTCCATTTTGGCAGAGGTTATTAGGATTCACCAACAAGTACATTTTTTTCCTATGCATACTGGATACACCACTGGTGTCTTCATTAATCTTAAAGTTAAGTAGGGCCAGGTATTGAGTTCTGGCCAAGGTGGTGTGGATAGAAACATTGAGTACCATTTCGAGGACTAACCACTAAAATCCCCCACATTGTAGAACAGGCTCATCGACAGGCTGAATGGATAGAATAAAATGGAATATTTAGAAGCTTAAATGATGGCAAAGCCCCAGACAGAAGCCTTGGCTTAAATGATGGTATGGAACACTGCCCACTCTCCTCTTCCCTGGACTTCCCTGGACTCCAGTATGAGAAACAGCACTTTGTTGTATTATGCCTGCAGAGATGTGTTAGTTATTCCAATTGCTAACTCATCCTAATATATTCCTTCAGTTGGTGAGACACATAAAAGAAACAAATCTGATGTGTCTTTCTACTCCCAGCCCATATCCACTGTCATACTAGTAAAGGAGGAGGACTACAATAACAACCATTAACTCCTGGGGTCGGGAGCAGGTAAGTAGTCTATATGATAGCTCACCCCAATTGTTCAGGCCATCAGAAGAGAAGGGCAATGAGTATTCAATCATCTTAATACCATGACCTTCAATTTGCATAGTAATTTTCAATCTCTAAAAAGTGTTTTTTAATACATTATTTCACTTGATTACATTGAACAGGAAGAAGTATTCCCATTCTGCTGATGAAGAAACTGAGGTTTAAATATCATAATATTTACTAGAGATTTCACATGTACATTAAGAGCAAGGCCTATGATTCACAGTTATATTTGCAAATTCTAAACTCAGTGACTTTCTGGGGAGGAGATAAAGACGCAGCTCGTGTCCTGAAGTCCGGGTTCAGGATATGAAGCAAGCTCAAGCTCCCTGATACTTGCAAGAAGAAAACCCTAAATTACATCATAGTTTTTCTTGCTTTGCAAAGTATTCACAGAATTATCATTTCATTTGATTCTCATAATAACCCTGGGAGGCATCAAGGTTGATATTATTATCCCCATTTTACAAATGAGGATTCTAAGGTTTAGAAAGACCAAATAATTTTTCCTAGGTACATAACTTGTCATTGAGAGAATAATAGAACCCAGGTCTCCTGACCCCCAGATCTAAATTTATTGCTAGATGGTATTTCTTTGCTACCCCTTATCTTAGAGAACATCTTGTCTAGAAATGATGTAGTTCCTCACTAGCCAAAGTTTTGTTTTCTGGGACTTAATAGCTTTGTATGAACTGAACATTTTTCTCACTTTATTTCTAATGCATTTAGCTCAGGGGAAATCAATAATTTTAAAGAAGATGGAAATGTTCCTTAAGCTACTAGTTGTTTCTTTTCTTAATCTTTCTTGATGTTCATCATCTGGGACCAAGGAACATTTCTGTTTAGTGCTGCAGCCTTTGATATGGATGGGATGATGTTGCTATGGAGAGTTGTCATGGCTTAGGGAGGGCTAAAGAGGGGAGAGATCAAGAAGAGAGGGACACACATCACAGCCCGTTGGGAAAAAGCCAAAGGCTCTGATTTTTCACATTGGAATCTAAGAGTTGTTTGGCAAGAAAAGAAGAAAAACAAGCAAGAGACGGAGGGTGGCCTCCTATAAGGCACAAGGTCATTCTGTTGCCTCGGGGATCAGAGAAGACCTAAGATAATTTGGGGGACAGAAAACCACAGGATGATTCTCAGTGATATAACTCAAGAAGAAATGGACCTGCCACACTAAAAGAAGTGATGACAGGAGGTGTGAATAAGGCAGGACAAGCAGAGAGCATGGTGGCTGAGTGCTGGCCATTACCACTTCCTAATCCACAGAACCTGCAAATACTGCCTCATATGGCAAATGAGATGATTCAGTTAAGGGTCTTGAGCTATTCTGGGTATTTGGGGTGGACCCCAAATTCAATCACATATATAAGAGAGAGGCAGAGGCCCTTTTGAGACCTATGTTCACAGGAGCAGACAGATATGCGTCAGGCCAAAGAAGGTGGAAGAAACAAGGAAGGGTGCTCCACTAGAGCCTCTACAAGAAGAATGTCCCTTGACTTCTAACTTCTGGCCTTTAGAACTGTGATAGAATAAATTTCTGTTTTCAGCCACCAAAGTTGTAGTAATTTGTACTGCAGCTCTAGGAAACTAATATAGATGGGTTACATCAGCATTTTGAACCAAGAATAGAAAGTCTGCAAAGAGGAAAACCCCAGAGATCCAACCCTGGCCTCTATCCAGACTGCATAGGTAGCAAGAGCCTCCAGTATGCAAGACCACAAAGGCAGCAGACTCATATTAGTTAGCTCAGAAGAAATTTCAGAATTGAGTTTACTGTGAAACTGAAATGCGAAGCAGAGTGATTCTGGGTTACTTTGGATATTGAGATAGTTGATAGACTAGTGAGTAACCACCAGGGTTTTGTAGGTAATGAAAATAATGCAGTCATGATCTCTATAGCCCTCCCCTCAAAATACACACACAGACCCTTCCCCCTGTCGTAATAAAAGTCTTAAACACACAGTCCTTGATGTTTCATTCTGTGGGCAAGGGAGAAGTCCAGGAGTTTGAAAAGTCAGATTTGCAGAAAAAGAATTTGAAATAATGTTACCCAAAGTGTATAAGGAAGGTTTGCAGGTAATTGTTTATTTAGCACAATAAGGTCAAAGTTTATTAATAGGAATAAAAATGTTATTTTATGCAGGCACAATGAAGGTTTTTGTTTGTTTTGCTTTGTTTCTTTTGCAATAACCTCATCCTTACAGAATGAGATGTGACTAATTTTTTAGACATTCTGCGTGTTTTAGTCAACTTTTTCACTGCTGTGACTAAAAGAACCCAACCAGAACAGCTGCAGGGGAGGAAAGGTTTATTTAAGGTCTCACAGTTTCAGAAGTTTTAGTCCGTAGAAGGTCGGCCCCATTCTCTAGGGCTTCAGGTGAGGCTGAACATCATGGTGGAACAGGTGGCAGAGAGAGGCAGCTCACATGAGATCAGGAAGCAGAGAGATTCCACTCACCGAATACAAAATATATACCCAATAGCCCCACCCAATGAACCACTTCCTTCAGCCACACCCCACCTGCCTCCAATTACCACCCAGTTAATCCCATCAGGGATTAATTCACTGATTATGTCAAGGGTATAACCCAAACATTCATCCTCCAAACATGGCATGGTGTCACATGTGAGCTTTTGGGAGACTCCACATCTAAACCACATCACTGGGGATAGGGAACTGCAACTTAGAGAAGACCTTCTCTGTGTGCCCTATCTACCCCATGTCTACCTGACGAGGACATGGAACTTCATTTTCCCACTTTTGAGCAAGCAAACTAGGCTGGAGAGGAAAGACACTCAAGGTACAGTAAACAATACAAGTAGGACAATTTACACCTCAACTGTTGAGATTTAATGCATTGTAAAGGAGGGGTAGTATGTCAGAAAATGAGAGTGGGAAGAAGGGATTTGTGGGGCAAAGTTTAAGAGATCTAGAGGAGACAATCTCCTTGGGGGGAATGGGGAGCACTCCTGGAGCACCTTCTGGAAGCTCAGGACATGTCCCTGTAAGGCACTTGATGGTCTGCCCAGGAGGCCTGGCTGTTTCCTAACTGAAGGAACCTGATACATCAAGTCTTCAACTCCTGGTCCAGTCTCAGGCCTACTTCTATGGCACCCAAGCACTAGAACCTTCTATGGCACTAGAGCCTCTAAGTGAAAAATCTCTTGAGTCTTCTGCAGAGTCATGGTGTGTGTGTGTGTGTGTGTGTGTGTGTGTGTGTGTGTGTGTGTGTGTGTGTCCTTTGCAGAGGAGTGACCAAATTAGTGCTGGAACATCGAGAGTGTTAACCCCTCCACAGACTAGAGAATGGGGGATAGGATGAGAAGGAATGAGAGGAGGAACATCTATCCATAATAGACCATCCAGTGGGAAAGCCCATAAAGTTGATATTTCCAACTTCTTAGAAAATAACCTAAAAAGAGTAGTTATACAGATTATATACAAATTAAAACAATCATTAAATCCCATCACACTTTACCATGCCCCTTGGGAGCACTGTAATCAAACAGCTAGAATCCCAGCTCCAGTACTCAGCTGTGTATCTTTAGGAAAGTTACTTAATCTCTCTGAGTCCCACTTTCCTCTTTTAGGAAAAGAGCCAGTGAGGACTCCACATAGTTTCAGAACTAAACAAATGAGTAATGTCATATGCTTAAAATAAAGGCACCATATCAACACTGAATCCCTTTGAAAGCAATACTAACTTCAATATACCTTGGAATCCAGCTGATATCCCAGATGACCTTCTTTAAATGGGGAACTCAGAATTGACTCTGTTATTTTTAATCAGCAGCAGCAATTACTCCTTCCAAATATCTTGCTTCTGATGCAAATTTGAATTGCTATGGTCACCTCCTAAACTAGACTATATGGAACATATTTTTCTTACTGTTGAGAAATCCTCAATTTAAAACTGGACTGTCAATCCTTCCATTTGTTTTCTTTTACCTTCATGGAAATCCTACTAATCATTCATAGCAATTTGCTCTTATTACCGGGGGTTGGAACAGAATAGTCAAAAACTCTTGTTTGGAACTCTCAGAATAAAAGGAACAGGGAACGTGGGATAACTCAGAGCCCAGAATTTTCCTTGTGGCTGCTCCCAGTTCCTCTCCCTTCAAGCTTCCTTGCTACTAAGGATTCAGGCAGAGTTAACAGGCGACAGTGGGCCTCCCGCCTGTTTTCTGCCATGAAGAGAGAAACACAACAAGATCACCAGTCCTTGCTGACTGTCCTTTTCCATTTCATTAAGTCAGCAGGGAAAAAAAGAACTATTTTTTCTTTTAATTTTAATATTGTCAATTGCAATAAACTCAACTAAGTTACACCAGCAGACTGCCTTCTGTTTGTTCGGGGAAATTAAGTTGTAGTCTTCAAATCCTGCCTTAACTAGATATTTGGTTTTTGGAATAAGACTAACAGCCTCTCACTACACTAATGAATTCTGCTGGCTGCTAAAGGTCTGGCGTGGATGCTGAGCTCGTGGGGCTATTTGATTCATTTAATATAAGTGTCTCCTAATACCATATATAAACAAAAGGACAAATACCTTCTCAGGCATGGGAAGTACTTAATGGCATCTGACAAGATAGTCATAGCAAGTTTGTTGACATACTTAACCAGAGACCCAATTATATTTATACACACATGCAGTTGAGACTTAAGTGTTTCTCAAACAGTTGAGAAAAGTAAAACTTTATTACGTTGGGGCTCAGTTTTGAAATACTATGAAGAGAAGGCAGCCAGACACCAAAGAATACGGGTCTTGTTTTCAGGGATTCCTTGGTCTCTTCCTGGGAGTTCCTGATCCAAGGGTAGCATCTGGGTTGTTGGCCTTGCCAGGATGGCAGCCATGGCTTGGTGTCCTGATCATGTCTGGGTCAGAATGACAAGAGGAATGTAACCATTGCTCTCAACATTTGTCATTCCCAGGTTGGGAGAAACAAGGAAAGGTAGAGTAATCCGAATTCAAACCACAAAGCCACAGGCTTAGGGAAACATCTTAAACCCCAGAAAAGAATAGTGGGAGCATGTCGGCTGGTAGGACTTCACAATTCTTTTCTGAAATGACCTTCTGACCCTTGCTTCAAGGTTCTGGAATTTAAAGGTAGTCATCTGAGACAGAGTGATTGACAAACTCCTTAATCCAACTGGCAGGTGATGATTAGATTCCGGGTTGTTTCTCATTCTGGTTCTCATTGCTTCCAGCTCTATTGCAAATCTTAGCAGTCGTCTTTGACCCCTTCCACTTCTAACGCTCCTCCTCCAAAGTGTTCTGAGTAGCTATCTCTCTGCCAGAGCATCCTTCCCCCTGTATTCTTCCCCCAAACAACTCTGCTGACCCAACACCAAGAATTTCCTTGCCCACCTTCTGCCCGTCTGAGTGAAGTACTATTCCATCTCCTGTATGTCAGCCTTCAATTTTAAGTTTACCTGTTGGTATTGCCCACTCCAACGTGAGTTTTACAAGGAAACCTGGAAGCTTTGAAACCATGCCTACATTGTCCCCTGCTAGATCTCTGGTTCCTTGCAAGATTTATGGCATATACTTACTACATATTTGCAGTCTAACTGGGTAACAGAGAAGCCATCTATCTAGAAGTATGTGTGTGTTTGTGGCCAGTGGTGGGAGTTAGGAAGAAATAAGACTGCAAATCAAACTACTGATGGTTTTATTCCCTGAGCACAGGCCATCTCTCATAATAGGTCGTTGAACATTTGAAATATAAAAGTTAAAACAGTTCTCACATTGTTTTAACTGCTCCTAAAAAATAAGACTTGGGTCAGCATGCCTCCAACCCCTATAACTTCTTAAATAATTAGGTTTACCCATCGCAGCTGTCTCGGCTCAGGGTATCCCTCCTAACACTCCACAGCAGCCCTCCCTCCATGCTCGGGTTGTTTCCTCTGTCCAGTTAGCTTGATTTGCTCATTAGGCTCAGCTCCTGCGTCTTGGACGTGGGCTCTATTCTTTGGCTTGGGCTGAACAGGCAAGATTTTCCCTTCATCAGGCTAATGAAGTAAGAGTCTTATGTCATCATTAGTGCTGGTGTTAATCCAAGCAGAACTAATATTGGTGTTGTTCCAAGTGGAATTAGTCAAGCCCGGCCCCCAACAAGCCAGATGTTGGTCAGGCATTTCTTACCGATGTTAATGAATAATTCCCTTGAGTTCTACAAACAGCTGAGTCCACCAAATGAACTTCAGGGACCTAGAAGAAAACTGTCTGCCTAATTGAGATTTGTCCTAGGCAGCTACCCAGGCCTTAGAACTTCTGAACTGAAAGCAACAGCAAGTTCCTTTTTCCGATAGTAAAAGACTCCACTACTTCCCACTGTCCAAAGAGATGGTCACTTTGGGCCAGCCAACAGGCCCAAGGGGTTTCCTAGGAAGATTCCCTTTGTAAATCTCTCTCTTCTTCTGTGTCTGTCTCAATAACTTACTTCGTAAGTTGTGCATTTATTTCCTCTGCTGGACTGTGATAGTAAGGATTGTCTTCCCATCTCTGTCTCTGGCACCTGGTACAGAAACCACTTAACCGTTCTCTGGACATAAATAATGATGGAACCTCTTTCTGACATGGTCTGCTTTATCTTCCAGGTTCACATGGCTTTTCTCTCACTCTCCATCAAGTAAAATTTATCAGCTCTAGTCTTTCCATTTGTACTTGATCACTGCTCTCATAGGAATATGATAATAAGAATAGAAACCATTTATAGTAAGGGCCAGACACTGGGCTAAGACATTTGCATGCATTTTTCAACGACCGGCAAAAGCAGTATAGCAGGACTTTTAAAATGAGTGTCCAAGGATTGGAAGCAGGATAGAGAGGAGTTCAAACACTTAGCATCGGACCAGAGAAGACCCAAATGATAATCAGGGCCAGCTGTTGACACAGCAGTCCAGCCCACAAGCAATCAGCTCACCTGTTCAACAGGAAGTCACCCACCTACCCTGAAAAAAAAATGGGACAGATGTCTATAGAATTTTTCTTTTTAAGCCAAAAAAAAAAATCCCCATAGTACAAGAATTTATAAAGGATAAGCTTAAAATATTATGGGGGAAATAGAATAGGGAGGACAAGGAAAATAAATGAAAGCCTTTTAGAGAATTTTCAGGTTTGCTAAAATAATGAAGACAATTCACTAAAGAGACTATCAAAAGAGAATTTGCAGATGTTTAATTATGACTATTGGCAGCTCTACAGTTGAATTCCATTACTCCAGCCTCCCGCCATGTTAGAATGTCTTCAGGCTCTCCACTCCCTCTCAGTTACAGTGAGATGCATATAAATGTGTTTTAATTAGTGTCTTTTAATATGGATACCAAGAGGATTTGCCCTCCTGTGGCTCTTCCTCTATCCAGATGTTCAAATCTGGTCTGAGATGACTCAGAGTTATTGGCTCCCTCCTCCTGGGCTCCTCCCTTCTCCCAGTCCCACCAGGAACCTAGAGATGAAGCGGAACTTGGACTCCTGTAATGGAAAAAGTGAAGCTTTATCAGCCACCCTCCCCTGCATGCTGGAGCACCGGTCCCCCCAGGGACTCCACACAGTACGCAGGCAAACACTGACCTCACCCTGACCTTTCCCTTCCTCAAGTCTCAGCTCCCACCTTGCAAAGAGCACAAGAACGTATCCCAAAGCCAAGTTTGGTTTTGTCTTAAAGCAGCACTGCAAATATCTTTATTCTCCTAGTATCTCTTCCACTTTTTGTCTTTTCTCTCTTCAGCCCACAGTTTCCTTTTCTTCTAATTGTCCTTGTTAAGAGTGACTCCAATTTTCAGTATATTCAACCTGAAGGACTCAGTTGGAGATAAACCATCTGGAAGTAAAGCCATTTATACTAGTATTTTCTTAAAGAACTTTTGTGTTGGGGAGAGTTACAACTAAAGGTTCTTTCCCTGGGTCAATGCCCAGTGGTTTCCAAATGCCAGACTATGGCAATAATAATACATCCACTTATTGCCAATCCTGTGCTCCAAGCACTATACTGAGCTGGACTCTTCTCATGGAAGATCTATAATTGAATGACCCTATAAAGAAATATGATCATCTCCCATGTTCTTAATGAAGAAACTGAGGCTCATTGACGTTAATTGACTTGTCTTAAAGTTATACCATTGGATGAGTTAACTCCTCCTCACTGTGTGAAGCAACAGTTCATGCAGGTGTCCCTGGAGGAGCTAACCCCAAACTTCTGCAGGAATCTCTGAGAGTAATATCCCTCCTGAAAAAGCAAGATTTTCTCCTGGAGCCATAGAGGACTATGTCCCATAGTCACTCTATGTTCACCTCATGTCAATCCTGCTCTATGTGACCTAAAGAGTAACACAGGAGATATTCTCTGTTAGAGAAAATACCTTATTTTGAAAACCTCCATTGTGTCTTTAGTTTTTATACTTACAACCAGGTCATTCTCTTTTATCAGCTCTTTCAATCTTCTAGTTTCAAATTGAAACATAGCCCATGATGCTATATGACACTTTATAAAAATAAGTGAAAGACCAAGGTATTCTTTGAAAAGAATGGTTTCTCAAATAGGCCTAGAAAACTAAAGACATTGTTAAAACGCTAGAAGAAAATTGTGTTTCTTTTAAGACCATGAATCCTTCAAGTTCAAGATATTCTTTGGGCATCTATATGGGCCAGCATGTTTGTCATGTAATTTACACGTCATTACGCTTAATCTTCCCAATGCTAAGCAGTAATTATGTTATTGCTAAGAACACTGAGGCTTGCTAATGAATTCGGTAGCTCAGAAAGTCTAAATCCTTGTCACAAAAGCACAATAACTCCTTCCTGAGAGAATTCTTTGATGGCATGCTTATTCCACTTAGCTTGGTGGCTCTTCCTCTATCCAGATGTTCAAATCTTGTTTGAGATGGCCTTAACTTCTTGATTGGTCAACTGTTGGTCCAATGCCTGGTACCCCAGGGTCTTGAGGTGTCTGTCAAGCCTGTTCATTCCTGAAAGGATCACATGCCCCCATCCTAAATGAGCAAGTTAAGAAACAATTATTGGTGTTAGACCACAGTCCTGGTCTAAACTATCCTCTTAAAACTAAATCTAAGCTGGGTTTGGTGGCACACATCTGTAATCCAGAGGCTTAGGAGGCTGAGGCAGGAGGATAACAAGTTCAAAGTCAGCCTCAGCAACTTAGAGAGACTCTGTCTCTAAATTAAAAAAAAATATATACATATATGGCTGGGAATATGGTTCAGTGGTTAAACACCTCTGGGATTAATCCCTAGTACCAAACATACAAAACAGAAAACTAAATCTAACTCCAACTTGAAATAGTCTATCTCACAGGCTCTTTTGCCATCCTCTGCCATGCCAGCTATGGAATCTTAGATGTTACAAAGTTTCCACTAACCTCCCTGTGATCCTCCAAGGTCAAGGTTTAGAACTGGCAACACCTAGGGTGATTCTGGCAAAAACAGAGGTAAGGGGCAGAACCCCTGCACACCTCCTTCCAGGAGAGGAGGAAGAGTCAGGGAGAAGATGATAGCTGGTGTTTGGGCTGAGAGTTGATCTGAGCCCACTTGAGAATTGCAGAATTGGTCCCCTCCAAGGTTCAAGGACAAGGGTTGGGCTTTGCTGCCTTGCTAGGGAATGTCGTTAACACTGCAGCCGCTCAGAGTGGGGGACTCTCAGGGAGAAGGAAGAAGGCGCCAGCATGGCAAGGATAGAAATTGAGAATAAACCAAGGACTAGAGGCTTTTATGTTATTAATTTAAAGCAAATGATGCATTCTGGCTGTCAGGCCCCAAAGCAGATGTCTGTGGAAGTGTAAGGTCGTTCAAGAGCATAGAGTTCTAAATGAAGGTTATAAATATGCAGTGTTGTAATCTCTTAGTTATCTCCTTATTCCTTTCCCTCCTGTGTCCTACTCTAGGTCACAGGAATGATAGAATGTGAGCAATTTGTGCATAGATTTCTTATTCCTATATGTCTCTACGTCTTTCTTTACCCCAAACTCTTATTCTCACCAGTACATATCCATAGACCCATCCTGGTGTTTTAATCAACCTGATTAGGTCCATTGCTTATAGGTGTTCTTTAATACTTAATATGTACGACGTAATATCATTACCAGTTGTATTTATGAAGTTCCAGTTTCAGGCAATGCTCTAGTTATGAAAACAATAATTTAAACTTTTTCCATGTATAGATGTGTAAACACATTCCCCAGTCCTCAAATGTATTTTCCATTTGCATCTCTTCTCAGCAAAAATCTAAACATTCATCTCAATAAAATGACTAACATATGCTGAATTTCAAAGCCCCAGAGATCCCTCATCTATCCAGACACAAGAGAGTCACAACCAAATACACCTACAACAGCTCATCATCCACAGTCCACCTCTGTCCACCAAATCACTGGACCCAAATGCCCTCAGTTCCCTCTCTTGTCTCTGCAGACTGTCAACTCGCCAGGCTCCTCTGATCTCTGCTCTCCTTTTCCTCCAAATTAAATTTCAACTCTTTTTTTGTAAACCCCTGTGAAAATGACAAGCCAGTGCCAGAGCTGTCTTTTAATACACAAAAGCATAAATAATGCCATCCATCAGGACTGTCACTCAGAAAGATAGATTGCTAGTTGTCCAGACCCCCGAATGACACCAAAGCCAAAGTTAGAAAGTGTCTCTTTTCTTTTCTTTAGTCTCTCTCTCACTCACATGCTCGTTCACTTTCGCTCTTTTTTTATTTGCTGGACTGCTTGATTCTGATTAATGGTCCTGTCAGGGTGGGATTCCACTTGCTTGGATAATGAGTCAAGAATGTATTCCCTGTCACAGGCACAGCAGATGTCAGGGGCAGAAGGGCTCAGGGATGCCAGAAACAATATACAGTTTCTTCCTAGTCCCCTGACAGGCCAATATGCTGCACAAGGTCTAATTTATGTAGACAAAATGCAGGCGGGGCTGCAGCAACCAGAAAACTGCCCCAGAAAGCCCCTGCTAAGAGGAAGCTAGCAGGCAGGGCCCATTGGCCGGGGCAGCCAGACGCAGACTGGTAATGAACATCAGCAGCAAACTCTATAGTGCTGCCTGCAAAGGCCTGGACACATTGAGAGGCCCGAGACCCCTTTGACTTCATTAAACTGCACTTTATATCATTATGGGAAGAAATCAAACAGGGCAGAGGGCTTCTGTTTCCTTTAATGGCTTGATTAGGTTATTCACTGCTGGGCTTGGCTATTATCATACTGGAGCCGCTGAAGGCTGCTGAGAAGTGTCAGTTGCTCCAGCCAGATGCCCTCTTGGGTTTGACTGGACTAATTTGATCTCAGAAGTTTGTGCACCAGCAAGACTGTCATAACTCCCCACCATTCCACCAGTGCTCCAGGAGACAGAGCTGCTCTTCAGCCAAAACTTGGACACTTGGTCTCAGCCCAAAGGTGGACATGCTTGAAAACAATCAACCTGTCCACATAGATTTTGCACATATGCACGCATTTCTTTTTTGAGAAAAATCTCTTGGGCTGTTTCATGAGTTATGACATTAGAGCAGTATGTATTTCCCTTAGAAATTAAAATATGACCACATTCCCTTGACAAACCACTCGAGCAGTTAAATGCTAAAGACACATTGGAATCGGATAAATCGAATATAGGCGGGGTGGGCTGTCAAATCACCCAGATTGGGAAGATAAAATTCTTGTGTTTACTAACTCCATTTTAATCTTAACCATGTCACAAGAATCTTTTATTAAAAAAAAAAAAACTTCAAAGAAATGTTAAAATCCCATGCTTCATGTACCAAGGCTCTTTCCTTGGCTTCTAGATTTCCTTTCTGTGGGTACAGTAAACTCCTATAATAGGGTCTCTGGCTTCATGTCTTGAGTTTGTGTCCTGCTTGTTAAAAGGCAGCAAACAACATGATTACATGACTGGGCTTCAAAGACTAATCCAAATGTCACAAGTTCAGTTGACTTTTTCCTTGTTTTATTAGCATGCTTTTCTCCTTTGCAAATAATAATAATAATAACTTTAAAAGAATGTTGCCATTATGGGAACCAGTATAATATCTTGGAAAGGGCGTAGATTCTAGAGGTTCAGGCTGGTGTTTGAACAAGGATCTGCCTCACACCAGGTTCAGGATTTGGGCAAATCACCTAAACTCTCTGAGCTTTGTTTCTTTGAACTGTGAAATATGGCTGACATTAGCTATCTGGAGGCATTTGAGATTGCGCATACACAGGGCAGAATATGTGGTAGGCCTTGTATAAGCATTTTCTGAAAACAAGGAAGCAAATATATGGTAGCAGTTTGTAATAAATTTGTCCAACTGCCTAACATTGTATCATGAAAAAAACTCCTAAGGCATCTATGACCATATTAAAAAAGAAATTAAAATGGTCCCCCTCTAGTCATTGCCTATTTTAACTAAGTTCAGATATGCCAATCTTTTTCTTTCTTGCTTTCATGTATTTATACAAGTTAAAAATGATATTCACAGCATTTTCTAAATTTTTACAAAGAATTAAAAAAAAATGCACTTACACTTTGTCTTGTACCTGTGCAGATAGGAGACTGACCCCAACAGTAGTGGAAGAAGATATCAAAGAACAAACGGAGCTGGGAGGAAGTCATGGAGAGCTAAAAGGATTTTTCCAGACAATTTAAGATGCACCAGTCTTGAGTAGGTCAGTACCAGTCTATCCTTACTCAAACCCTCTAAAACCCATCCCAATTCCACACACATTCCTCAACTTCTGCCTGTAAGCCTGAAAATTTAACCCTGTTCTTTCCTGATCCTATGTGCTTGCTCGGCTCTCCTGACTCCATTCTCATGCATCTGACCCCTAAGTGGTCATTTGAGGTATTCACAAGAGATAGCAATAGGAAAATGAATCAGAAACTACCTCCTGAAGTTGTTTGTCTCCACTAAGTTGAAAAGTTGTACAGTTTAATGAGAAAAAAAGTAAGTTGCAGAAAATAATATGTGATAAAATCCAACTTACATTAAACATGTGCGTATTTAAATTCATTTAATTTCTATAAGGACACATAAGAGATTTAATAGAGTTCACTTCTGGTTAGTTACCTCCACAAGGTTGAAATTTTTATTATAACTATGTGTTACTTTTACATTAAAAAGTAAGTTCAAAACACCATTAAAGAAAAAAATAGGGAGGCCAAATAAAGCAAGGAAATTTCCTGAAGTTCCTCTAGTTTAAAACTCCAGTTTGGGGATGTGGCTCAGTGGTAGAGTGCTTGCCTAGCATGTGTGAGGACCTAAGTTCAATCCCCACTATGCCAAATAATGTTTTTTAAGTAAAAATAAATAAATAAAATGATAAAACACTGGCATTTGTTGAATGGTCTAGAATTTACTAGGGAATCATCAAGCCAAAGCAAGTATCACAAGATAAAAGAACCCCACTTTATGAAAATTCATTGTCAAGAACTCAAACATCAGGCATCCCTCCAGAAAGAAGAAACTCCAGCAAAGAACCTAGCTCTAATGCAGCACTGAAGGAAGGTCAGAAAGCAGGAAAGAGAGCTGATGGTAGACAAAGGCAGCCATGTACAACAGTACTGCATGCCAAGGAGGGGTCAGAAAACAGGGAGGTGTGCAAAGCTTACAATTAGAAGAGGATTTCCATGTTACAAACGGTTCTTTCAATTTCAAGCTCCCGCAATATGTATATGCATTTGTATGCATCACAAAAGAGCTGGAACAGGGAAGGAAAATTAACATTTGCAAGGTTTTGGGGCCATGTTACCACATGGTGAAAAATCACATAGGTAGGTTGGCAAGCAATGCCCGCTTCCTCCAAAAATAAGCAATAAGAAGCAGTTTAGGGGCAACTTGTGGTAAATAATTTATTGTATAAAATGAGGAAAATTTGCACCAGCTTGACCTTTGAACATGCCTATTTTGGTTTGTCTAAGTAGAGGTCATTCATCATAGACTACAAAAATCCCAGAGCTGAGGCACTAAGCAAGGTCACCAGAGAGATGCCAGGGTGAGCATATTGAAACAAAAACTGAGGAGAACAGTGAAACGGAAAATTAATTTTAAGTCCCAGTTTCTGTTTCCAAAGGCCTGCCTGTTGCAGGGTATGGGAAAGAGTGGTGTGGAAACTGGCCCTGGCTGATCTTATGGCCCTATCTAAAGTAGGTTAAATGCCTTGGGATAGCTCATGTGGCAACTCATATAGTTATTGGAAACAGTGACTTTATTGTTTGCAAAGGATTAAGAATTACAGGAATGAAGAATATTTCTTTTTAAGCCAGCTCTCTCTAGACAGTTTCTAAAATGTCTCTACAAAGTCCTAATGAGGTGAAGAGCTGGAGTCAATAACTGGTCCATCTCTGGCCATACACACACATACAGTGATCCACCTTATCCACAGTTTTGCATTTTGCAGTTTCAGTTACCCAGGGCCAACCATTACCCAAAAACATTACATGGAAAATTTCAGAAAATAAGCAATTCATAATTTTTAAATTTGGCCATTCTGAGTAGCATGTTGCAATCTCAAGTGGTCTTGTTCTGTCCCTCCTGGAGTATGAGTCATCTCTTCGTCCAGTGCATCCATGCTGTATATACTACCCACCTGTTAGGCAGTTGGCAGCAGTCTCAATTATTTAAGTAACCCTTATTTTTCTAAACAAATTATTTCAAAGCACAAGAGCAGGACTGTTGATAATTCAGATACACCAAAAAGAATCCATAAAGTGTTTTCTTTAAGTGAAAAAAAATGTTATATACAATAAGAAAATCTTATATACAATAAAATATTTTGAAAGAGTAGTATCTCTATACTACATTAATTTTACTACAGTATTTTGTTATACCGGTTCTATTTTATTATTACTTATTTTTGTTAATCTCTTACTAATTTATAAGTAATAATAATATTATTTTTATAGATATGAATGCATAGAAAAACATGTAGTGTAGTGCAGGCTTTAGTACATTTATGGTTTCAGGTATCCAGCGGGGGTCTTGGAATGAATCTCCTGTAAATAAGAGGGTTCTACTGTATGGTTCCTGTCTCTGTTTCAACATTCAAATTTTCCTACCAACCTGAAGTCTTTGAATTTTCTCTTTCGTCTTAGTAAGTCACACATCCAGCCTTCTAGATCAGCTCAGATCCAGTTTCTGCCTTTACTATGTAAGATGCCTCTCAATTCCATTTTGGGAAGCAGGGTATAAAATAGGGAGCCATCTCAGGAGCCTTATCTCGCTGTCATCCTCAACATCCACATTGTCTTCAGATGCACATTTCAGAGCTCATGAACTTTCTCCCTTCCCCTTACCACCGCACTCATTCAAAATTTCATTCTTTCACATCTTGACTACTGCTCTAACTTTTTTTTTATTGATTATTTAAAGCATTACATAGCTCATGATATATCATCTTTCATACATTAGACTCAAATTGTGTTTTGAACTCCCATTTTCACCCCAAATATAGATTGCAGAATCACATCTGTTACATACTCACATTTTTACATAATGCCATATTAGTGTCTGTTGTATTCTGCTACCTTTCCTAACCCCTACTATCCCCCCTCCCCTCCCCTCCCCTCCCATCTTCCCTCTCTATCTCCCCTGCTGTTGTTCAATTCTCTCCCTTTTTTTTCCCTCCCCCTTGCCCCTCATAGCCTCTTATAATTTTATGTATCCTTGAAGGTCTCCTACTGCTCTAACTTTTTAACACCCTCTATAATCCACCTCCACAGTTGATAATATAACTTCCCTGGTTATGGCCCTTCCTAGCTATAAGGTAGGATCAAGAAGATCAAACTCCTTAACCTAGTACACAAAGACCTCCAAAATCATATTTCAATCCACCCTTCCTATATTGTATTATACCTTCTCTGCATAGAAATTGTCATTCCGTCCAATTGCATTATTCACATTGGTTTTTCATGAGTGTCTTTTTCACCTGTTCAGGTTTTCCTCATCTCCATGGACTTGTACTCATTCTTTTGGAAGCAGCTCCAACATCACTTTCTTTGTAAAGACTTCCATTGGCTCAACCCAACCTCTGCTGCAGCAGAGTGTATTTTTGACTTTCCTATATTCCTGTAGGACTTCAAAATCCTTCCACCCTGTATTGTTATCTGGCTGTGAGACAATTTGCCCTGATAGACTGTAGGGAGACCCCATGGGGACCTTTTCCAACCACCTTATCCCCAGCCCCTGAAATCATTGTCTGAAATATGGAAGGTTCTCAATATTTTTTTTAAGTAAAGGATGAATGAATGATAATATTGTATCCGATGACTACATTTACCCCCGTGGTCTCCACAAGCCTTCCAGTGGTCCTCCATCTATCAATATTGCCCAAACCTGCAAGAGAAATTCACCTGATTCTCAGATAGCACTGCCTCTTTCTCTTCATCTCTGCACAGGACTCTCATCAAGTTCAGGGTTGGCTTCAGTCTAGCAAAATAAATAGGCCTCCACTTCGACACAATACAGCCAGCTCATTTATATGGGAAGGAGATTCCAGGCCTCCTGCTCCTTGGAGGAAGCAGAAAGAACAGAATGGAGAGTTCCAACATGAGTCACTGCCTCCCTGGAACATCAGGGCCTTCTGCTCCTTTCACAAAGGTTTATGTTCTAAGTCATTAAGGTTTTCTGCCAAAACATAACGTGTTTCTCTTTAAAGGCCCTTGTTCCCACTCAGAAGTTTCTTAATCAGAAACAGTGACTGTTAAACTCAAAATAAAGAAAATAAAATTAAATATCCCAATTGCTTTTTGCTGCTTGGGGCTTTGGTTTCATTTTATTATTTTCTTTACAAGGCTTAAGCTTATGGTGGAACTCCCCAGTGGTCCACTCCCCATGCTGTTGTGAGGGAGAGAGGCAATGTCCAACATAATGTTTGAGTTACAGTTTCTTGAAACCATGTGCAAACGTGGATGAATAGAAATACAGAGTGCCAATTATTAAACTAGCCTTTATGGCCTGTGGTGAGGAGATGGCTGGGGACTCTTATCTGCATAGGTCTTGTGGCAGCTCCAGAGCCAAAGAGATGATGGTTCAGGTTGTAAGAGCAAGATCCTGCCAACTTATGCCTCTTTAAATGGACCTCAGCTGCTCTTCCTACCCGTGAAGGGGCCTTGTAGCAGTCTGCCCCCTGATCCAGCCATGGAAGCACTGTACCAACAAGGATTAGAGGAACTGGAATCATTAAGGTGAGAATTAGGGAGAATCTAGTTCATTTAGACACATTGAACACAGAGTGGGTCTCAAAGAGACTTTGAACCCAAAAGGAGATAAAAATGACTCAATGCCATCTTGACCTTGCAGGTGGGGGGAAGGCATGAGGGAACAGAGTAGGTTAAAGACTAAAACCTAGCACAGTTTCTGGTGCAAGATAAACAATAAAACTTCATCAAATACTGTTAATGATGTTCGCAGGGAGTAAAACAACCCACTCTTTGTAATGTCCTTCTTTCATTTTCCCACAAAGAAAGTCTGAATTTAGTTTTAACTTATATTAAAATAATTCTAAAAACTTACAGAAGTTGTAAGAACTGTACAAAAGGTCTCCTCAAACCTTAACCCACATTGCTCTTCTTGTTGTTATTTTTTGGTTTTAGTGCTGCAGATTGACTCCAAGCCCTTGCACATGCAAAGCACACACTCTACCACTGGGCTGCACCCCTAGCCCCAGATTCATCAATTTTAATGTTGCCATATTTGTGTTCTCTGTCAACCTGTGTACACACGTATATATTTTTTTCTTTTTCAAACATTTTTCTAATCTAGTCTTTTTAGATATACATGACAGTAGAGAGTATTAGACATATTAGACATACACGGAGCATAACTTATTCTAATTAGGATCCCATTCTTGACACTGTACATGGTGCACACACACACACACACACACACACACACCTTTTTTTCTGAACAATTTTTGAGTAGTTTTCTTTGTGGCTGTTTCCCCTTATTACTTCAATGTATATTTTGTAAACCTAGGAATCTTCTCTTCTAGTTATCAAATCCAGGAAATTTAACACTTATGCAATACTTCTATCAAATCCCCAAAATTCATTTTTAACTACTGCCCATTGTCTTAATGATGTCCTCGATGGTCTTTTCCCCATACAGGACCCAATCAAGGGTCACATATTGCACTTGATTGTCATGCCCCTTTAGTCCACTAATCTGTCCAGTTCCTCAGCCTTTCTTTGTCTTCCATGAACGTGACATTGTGGCAGAGTGCAGGCTAGTTCTTTTACAGAGTGACCCTCATTTTAGATTTACTGATGTTTTCACTCAAATAGATCCTAGCTCTGTCCTTTCAGCTGAATCCCTGCCTGAGGGTGCTCTTCTCAGGGTACCACATCTGGAAGCTCCGTAAGTCTATTTGCCCTTTATTAATGATGTTAATTATGACCTTTGACTTCTCTGCTGTAGAATTACTATTTTCCTTTTGTAATTAGTAAGAATTTACAAGGTGTACTTTCAGACATGTATGTAGACTACTCTCCGTCAATCCCCACAATGGATTTAGGATATCTTTTTGCCTTTCCTTCATTGGATTATAATTTATTGCTGCCTTTATTTACTTTGATGTTCAAATTCTTCCAGATTTGGCTAGAAGAACCTCTTCAAGCTCTCCTTTGTCTTTTAGCAAGTGCCTGCTGGCCCCTTGTTAAAGTCCTTTCTATCTTTTTGTCAATATAAGTAGTCCCAGACACCTCTTCTGTCTTGCCCTATCCCTACCATCAGCCTTTCTCCAAGGAGTCTTGGTTCCTTTAAGTGAAGAGTAGTATTCAGAAAACAAGATCTGGGTGGTTTCTATTACTCTGAGAATGCCATTATTTTAAGGGTCTATTGGCAAACAGAATTAGTTAATATACATGATTGAAATTATTCACTTATACTGATAAATACATTTAGTCCAAAATAATTATTCAATGATATTTCTGAATCTTTTCTGTTTCAGGTTTATGTCTTCCTACCTTACAGTGGGAATCCAAGCTCACAAAACAAATAAGAACAATGTATTTATTCATTTGCTCAATAGGACAATAGACAAACCAAAATAGTTTTAAATTGGCTGTATCCCTATGCTTACAAAAGCAATGACTGTGAAAAGTTCAAGATATGTTTGCATTATTTTTCTTCAGACGAGGGTACATATAGTCACAACAGTTTGTTGAAAAGTTACATGGAATAAAAAGTTCCCTTCAGTGTGGTGGGATAAAACGTTCCCTTTAGTGTGGTCGTAGAATTCCATTGAAATAAAGTGCTGCCTATTTCTGGTTGCAAGCAGATTTAGAGCTTTCTCCCATCCTCTTTGGTGCCATTTATTTATTTATTTAGGTACTTGGGATGGAATCCAGGGGTGCTTAACCACAGAGCCACATCCCCAGCCCTTTTTAAAAACAACTTTAATTTATTTGTTTGTTTTAGTTGTTGATGGACCTTTATTTTTTATTTATATGCAGGGCTGAGAATTGAAACCTGTGCCTCACGACATTCCAGGCAAGAGCTCTACCACTGAGCCACAAGCCCAGCCCCAATCCCTAGCCCTTTTTATATTTTATTTTCAGACAGGGTCTTGCTAAGTTGCCTAGGGCCTCTCTAAGTTGCTGAGGCTGGCTTTAAACTTACAATCCTTCTACCTCAGCCTCCCAAGTTGCTTAATTTTTAAATTTGTAGAGAAATAAAAAGATTCCAAAAGGAAACATTATGTGAAAAGGCATACCTAAAAAGGGATTCCCTCTCTCCTATCCATTGCACACTGCTTTTTTCCCCATATCTACCCCTCACAGATATAATCAGTGCCATTAGTCCTCAGTTTATACTGTCTGAATGTCCTTTTTCCAAAATAAATAGGAGAAATATATATTATTTCAAAACTAAAAACTAAAAAATATGATTTCTTATTTCTCCATTTTATACAAAGTTATCTATCTATGTGTTGTTTTGCTTTTTAGTTTTTCATTAACCGATACTTTAAAATTCATTTTATATCAGATTATAAAAATCTAATTCTTTTTTAGTTTTTGAGTCCTCAAATATGTGAATATACCAGTTGATTCAACAAACTTCCTTTATTTGAGCATTTATATAATTTCTAATCTTTTGCAATTGAAATATAGTGTCTAGTCTTATGGTGTGCTGCTGTACTACTGGAGGTGCATCTGTAGGCTTAATCACTAGGTAAAAGGATACAGAAATACAGTATGTTAATTATGAGGATGGTGCCATTTCATTCTCACCAATGATTTGTGTCTCTTTCCCTGGTGAGTTGGCCAAGAGTACATTAGTGTATTTCAGAGCAGTTTTATAAGTGAACTTGAACACTTTTTCATGTTCAATTATTGCAGAACCCATTCCTGAGAAGTTTACGTTATCCCGGATCACTTGGTAGGCCAATTTTGTCATACATAGTTTTGTATTGCAAAACAATTTTCTTAATTTCTGTCTGTCTACGTATGCTTTGACCTTTTTTCTATAGAATTTGGATAGTTTTCCCCTCAATTTTAAGAGTTGCTTGTACATGTGTCCACTATTTTTTGTGTATGTTCCAAATATTTCCTGCCAATTTGCTGTTTGTCTTCTGACTTTGCTCAGGGTGTTTTCTGTTATGCATTTCTTTCTTCTTCTTCCTCTTTTCTTCCTCCTCTGCCTTCTTCTTCCCGTGCCAGGAACTGAAGCTAGGGCCTTACACATGCAATGCATACAGTGCTTTACCACTGAGTTCTATACTCCCAGACCTGCATTTAAAAAAATTTATCATGAGGCAAATTAATCAATTTTTTGCATCTTGATTTTGAATTATAATAATAAAACCTTTCCTTGAAACTAGGTGAAAGAGGAATTCAGTTATTAAAAATACCTATATAATTTAACTTTTACATATATGTCTCTGATACTTTTGAAGTTATTTTTATGTGTGATGTGAGAAATGGATCAATTTTTCCTTGTCTAAATGGCTATCTAATCTCAAGGCCAATGACTAAAAAGTCTGTATTAGGCTCAATGATTTGATATGCCAACTTTGTCATACAGTCATGAATGGCATAACAATGTCTTGGTCAATGACATACTGTATATATGATGGTGGTCCCATAAGATTATATTGCTTCATGATGTGATATCCATGTATGTAAGCATGCTCTGTGATGTTCACACAATAATGAAGGCACCGAATGACACATTTCAGATTGCATCTCTGTTGTTAAGCAATGCATGTTTGTACTAAATCTCTAGATGCACCCAAGTTTATTATTTTCTTTCTTTTGCATGCCATTTCTCTTTGTGTCTATTCACATTCTTGTACAATAATAATATATTAAGTATAGAAATCTTGCATTATCTTTTAATTTCTAGAAGATTAGTCATCTTCATAGATCTTTGTTCTGTTGTTTCCTAATAATTTGTATGTATATTTTCCACAAGAACTTTAATATTAGCTCCAGAAAAGCAACATCTTGATATTTGTATTGGAAAAAAACTATTTTCATGATGATGTTGAGCTATTCTAGGCAAAAACAAGGGGCATATTTCCATTTACTTACACTTAAAGTCTAGATTTGGATCATGCATACATGTAAAACTTCACTTTCATTTTCTTTCTTTACTGCTCCCCCCTTTGTATTTTGCTCTTATTTTAAAATAAAACCATCCAAACAAAAGCAAAGTTTAGAATATTTTAAGGCAAGCATCTGATATCCTGGCCTGAAAATAAAACTTTTTCAGCCACCCCAAAACCCCTCTATGTTCTCCAGCTCAGTCACAACTCCTACCTTCCCATAAGAAAAGCTGCTATGTTGGAATTTATACTAATCGAAATTTACACTAATCATGTCCTTCATTTTCTTTATGTTCAAACACCATATAATTATCCTTTCATGTAAAGTTTAATCTTATCAATGAAAAAAGTTTTATAATGTGTCTCTTCGTTATCAGTTAACATACTGATCTCTCCTCTATCCTTTTTTTTTCTGTATAGTTCATTTGCTAAAGAATCTGGGCTATTAAACCTGAAGAGTTTTTATAGTCTGTGTTTTGCCAATTGCAAACTCAGGATGCATTTCATTATTGTATTTCCTCTAAATTAACAGCTGGATCCAAAGGACTGATCAGGTTGAGGGTTCATTCTTTTTGCAAGATTATAGCTGATGTTGCATTATGTCATTAGGAATAGAATGTTGAGTATTCCCTTCATTATATCTATGTCTGGATGTAGATAGATAAAGATATAGAGATATAGATAGATATAGATATATAGATATATACACACACATATATATACATACATATATACGTGTATATGTATGTGTGTGTATATATATATGTGTGTGTGTGTGTGTGTGTGTGTATATATAGAGAGAGAATCATTGATGCTTAATGTCCCATTCTTTGTTTAATATACTATTAATATTAAACAAATAATAATTAATAATATTATATTATTAATATAATATTATTTATTATATTATTATAATATTATATTATTAATATAATACAATCATTTTGAATATCCAAAATTCAACTTCTAGTGCTACAGTTTGGGTGTAGATTGAGTGTGCATCCAAGGCTTCATGTATTGAAATTTAGTCCTCATTTTGAGGAATTAAGAGGGTGAGACTACATCTTACTGTGCTGTTTAGAGCTGGGGCCTTTGGGAAGTGATCAGATCAGACTAAGACTGTAAAGTGGAGCCCTCTTGATTAAATCTTAGTGGTTTTATAAGAAGAGGGAGAGAGACATAGAGACATGCATGGTTCCTGTATTTTGTCATGTGATGCTCTGTGACACCTGGGGACTGTGTCAGCAAGAAAGTCATTGCCAGATAAAATAAGGATCCTAGATCTTGCACCCCCAGCACCATGAACCAAAATACATCTCATTTCTTTATAAAGTAATCTGTTTCAGGTTTATCATTATAGTAATAAACTAATACATCCAATATATCCCTTAGGAAGATAGGAAATAAGGATTATTATATGCAGTATTTGCATCTTTTGTAAGGATCGGAAGTCAGTTCTCCTTTCCTCCAGTTATTCTTATACCCACCTCCATTTCCATCCACATGTAGTAAAACATGTTTGAAAGCATAATGCAAACTGCTTCAGACAGTTTTCTGTCATTGTGACAAAATACCTGAGATAATCAACTAATAAGGAGGAAAGTCTTATTTTGACTCATAGTTTTGGAGGTTTCAGACCTTTCTCAGATAGGTTGTTGCTTTGGGGCCTGTAGTAAGGCGTTCATCAGGGCAGGGAACACACTCTAGAGTAAGCCTATTCACCTCAAGGTGACCAGGAAAAAGAGAGAATAGGAAGGAGTTGGAATGTCAATATCCCTTCAAGGGCACATCCCTAATAAACTAACTTCCTCCCACTAGACCCTGTTTCCTAAGGGTCCCACTACTTCCCAATAGCACCACAGGCTGGTGATCAACCCTTTAATACATGGGCTTTTGTGGAACATTTAAGATCCAAACTATAGCACAGGTTTATCAGGATTCATAGAAATTCCATTGTCCTGCCCAGGGACCATTAGATCTATTTTAAAATTCCCTGAAACCCTGAGCTTGAAGTCCAGTCATCCTATTGCCAAAAAAATATATCTGAGAATGATGAAGAAATTAGCTTCAGCTCAGCCCAGCCCAGGCTCCCAGCCACCACCTCTGAGTATGAATCTGAGTGAGTCCCTAGCTTGAGTTCATGACTAATGTGAGCTGAAATAGCATATTGTAAAGACCAGCCCCATCTCAGCTTGTGTGCAAATCAGAAATGCCAGAGAATTTTTCGATAGTCTTCCATAATGTTCATTATAAAAGAGTCCCCAGATGGCAGATGGCTATTAGCTCACTGTGACCTATATAAATGTCAAACGTAAAACTATTGCCCCAGAAAAAAAAAAAAATCTCAAAATAAATAACAACAGGAGGGATGAGATTCCGTTGTCATCAGTATTTACAGTTTATGCATTTGTGTTCTTCCCTTCTCCAGCCAGCTCAGAAATGCTTTCATCCCACTGGGGAATTCAATTAGCAAGAGCAAAACAGGAAGTGGAGTCCCACAAGACCAACTCATACAGATGAAGAATGACTACCCTTAAAAGGCAAGCCAGTGGCTAGGAAGGATGGAATGGCTTTGGGGTATTGCTTAGTCCACATCTTGAAGATTTATTTCATATCTGTGTTCTCATGACCAGGCTTACTAAGACAAAAGAAAGGTTGGCTTCTCTAGCCTCGGACCTGGATAACCCTGAGCAGGAGCATGCTTTGCCATCAAAGAGAAGCTCCCAAATCTCAAGAGACATAGAAGTTATTTTCTGCATGGGGCTCGGAGAATCAACTTCTTCCTCATTTGAATTTCTCAGAGACTCTGCCTGCCAACTGCCAGCACTACAGAGAGCGGCACTCCACTGTGATCGTGTGTATGTGTGTGCACGCATGTGTATGTGGTGTGTATATACACACAATTTATATATACATATATATACATATCTTTACATAAGTGTGTATATATAGAGAGTTCTCTTTTGAAAATACCATAGTTTCTAGCACAACACATTTTAAATCTGGTTCTCCAGATGAACAACTGGAACAATCTTCAGTCAATCTGTTCAGTGAACTAAAATCAGCTTGCATTGTCTTGTTGATTTCATAGTATAATGACTATGTTTGAATATTTTTCTCCTGCATTTCTGAAGATAGAGATGGTTCTAGGAAGCTAAGTTGGAAATACTCCCCAGAGCTTACGAGAAGGAGTCATCAGGAAGCAACTGAATAAGCAGAGTGATCTACAAGTTCCAAGAGAGGGTGACCATATAATTTACCTTCCAGAATGGGGGATTCTGAGAGTGAGAGGTGGTGCTGTTAATAATTTCACCAAGGCAATGGACATAAACCAGGCGTGTCTGGGGCATATCGAGAGGTAAGGTCATGGAACTCAAAGATAATTTATAAACACTATGAAAATCTTATTTAAACAGTGCATATATTTGTGGAATTAAAGTGTTCACTGTACGAAATAACTAAAGCAGGAAGCCATCAGTGTGTGGTGTAGAGAACTTTGTAATTTGACAGCACTTTGTTTTAAAACTGGCTCTTTTTTTCCTAACTAGCAATGTGACCTTAAGCCTATAATTTCTCATTTGGAAAGCAAGAATAAAGTACCTTGAAAAGCTGTAGTCAGAATTAAACAAGATAAAAAAAAATGTGAAGTGTCTAACACATTGCCTGAGTAGAACAGTCACATAATAATTTGTATTTCTCATTCTTAAGAATATGCAGATCCTACTTCAAATCTGCTTCATCCTATTATTCCTTGGTTTTAAATCAATATCTACTAAAAAATACATTGGAAATTAACTTTCCACAAAGCCTTTGCTCAGAACTAATAGCTGGCCAAGTGAAGTGGAGCTATCCATATATTTTTGTGAGTTTTATTGTGAAATGGAAGTCTTTCATCCGAGTATTGTTTTTCTTTTTACTTTAGAAAAACCATGAGGTATGAGGTTATACAAATAACGCCTGGGCCATGCTGCCAAGCCAAGGCTTAAATTAAAAGCAGAGGTACCCATTTCTAAAGAAATCTTGTAGTTCAGGCAAAGTGTCCAGTGTAAACCATGGGCCAGGGACCACATGGTACATCTGTTAATGTGGGATCATTTCTGGCTTATTGAGACTGGGTGGTATCCCACATATATCTTTCAAATGTTGCATAATATAAAGGTTTTATAGCATCAAGTCAATGTAAACGATTTCATTTAACTTCAAAAACTTCCCAAATGGCACAGGAATCCCAAACAGCAGGTGGCTCATCTTCCTTCAATGCCAGGCTGCCTCCAGTTCCTGTATTCCCAGTTCAAAGAACGTACTGGGGTGAAAGGGATTGGAGACAATCATGTGGGATACTTTGTTAGGGAATAGACAGATGAGAACGGTGGGAACACGAGGTTAAGAGAATAATTCTATAAAATGGGCCCACTGTGCTGATCCCCACAAGCTTTCTTTGCCAAGAAGCGATTTACCTGCAGCCCTGCCTGGCCTAAGTGGACAGGAGATGTCACATTTCTCAGCAAACTACCTGTTCACTGCAGAAAAAATGCAGGCCCAAAATAATGTTGATAAGAGGAATCTGGGGCTAGAGATGTGGCTCAAGCAGTAATGCGCTCGACTGGCATGGCGGGGCGCTGAGTTCAAACCTCAGCACCACATAAAAATAAAATAAAGATGTTGTGTCCACCAAAAACTAAAAAATAAATGTTAAAAAATTCTCTCTTCTCTCTCTCTCTCTCTCTCTCTCTCTCTCTCTCTCTCTCTCTCTCTCTCTCCCCCTCCCCCCCCCTCTCTCTCTCTCAAAAAAAAAAAAAAAAAAAAAAAAGAGGAATCCAAGTTACCCTGAAGGGGAAGATTTTTGTGACTAGATCCTAAAACTCTAAAAGGTAAGGATAGTTCCTTCTAACCATAAAATCTGTAAGAACATATGGTCAAGAATATAAATAGAACTGATCAGCATGGGCCAAGGTGACCTAGAGTTTCCATGACAGTAGGGATTTGAAAGTCTGATGTCACCCTGCTGTCCATCAAAAGTCGAGAGTAGACCTGGGCAGGACTCTCTGAAAATTTTTCTGGGATCCCCAATAAAACTGGAGTGCAGGAGAGGTACTCCCTTGAGAGTAAGCCCTTTCCCTTTTCAATAAAATCATTTCTGTTACTCAGCAACATGTCTGAAATCTTTCTGACTTGATTGAAAGAACTGGGGCTTAACGGGAGACCTCTCAGTTTCTTGGAAGTCCCCAACTCTGTAACATTTTTTTGTATATATCTCTCATAAACGCAAACATGCAACTGTTATACTGGACTCACATTGCAAAACAGCGCTCACACCATAGATAAACCTAGAGAAAATTTTAGTCCTGAGGGTCTTACTGCTAAAGTTGAGCTCACAGTTTAAACACTACTCACATTTTGGAATGAGTCTCGAAATTAATAGGCATTCATTTACCATTTAGTAAATGTTTACTAAGCACCCATGGCATGCCAGCCTTATGGTAGCAAGAGAAAATGACTCAGTGTGGGCATTCACGAAACTTAATGATTTAGGGGAGAAAGCAGAAATTAATTATAGTATTCCAAGTATTACTTTAATGGGATTATGACAATTAAATTGAAGCACAGGCAAGATGCTTCTAGACAGATCTGGAAATAAAGAGAAGGTTACAAAAAGGAAGTGGCATTTTGAGCTGGAATTTAAGGTGAATGTTGCAAAGAGGTCACACTCTGGGAAGAGGGGACATATGCAAAGCATGAGGCTAGGAAGAGGGTGGTGGGCTGACATGACAGGCATCACAGAAGCTCATGGTGTGTAGGGATGGGAAGAGCCAATGCTGGATGTGGAGGGAGGACCTATCACCAGAACTGCTCTCCAATTTGTCAAGGTGTGCAGAGGTTTATCTCATAGACTCAGTCTCCAAACAGTGCTCTGGTTTGGTGCCACAACTCCATGAGAAACTCCAGTCTGCTCTCCATTGAGGACCTGTCCTTCATCTAGCCACATCTCACCCCTTTCTCTGCCCCGCTCCTGATCAGGTTGCACCATCTCTCACCATGAATTTGTGCACAGCTTCACCTGAATCCTCTCTTAGCTTCCACCTTTGCCTCCCATAGCTTAATGTCAATACACCAGTTTTACATTTAAAACCTAAATTATGTCATGTTGATCTTCTGCTCAAAACAACTTCAGGGCAGATTTATCCAAGTCTGTACAATGGCCGCCACGTCTACTGTGATCAACCCCACTGCTCCTGTACCTCCACAATCTCACATTCTGCCCCTGACCTCTCCCGACTCAACTCCAGTCACCCTGGTCTCCAAGCTTTGAGACCTCAGGGCTTTAGTGTTTCCATTTCCTAGTAAAAAGGAGCTCTTCACCGATGTGTCCATGCCCCTGGGTCTCTTCCTTCAGGTAAGTCTGTGACCTAATCCCACACTGTTAGAGAGATCTTCCTTGACCTCCTTATTTTAAGTGCCAAACTCTACTGCACCCAAGTTTTTCATAATCTTTACCATGATTATCACCATGTGACACAATGTACCTTTTTAAAAAATATATTTTTAGTTGCCAATGGACTTTTATTTATTTAAATGTGATGCTGAGAATCGAACCCAGTTCCTCATGCATGTGAAGCAAGCGCTCTACTACTGAGCTACAATTTCAGCCTAAAGTGTACCTGTATTTACTGATTTTCTCACTTATGTCCTGTGTGTCTGCTGCTATAGCTGGAATGTAACTTCCATGTAGTCAGGTGCTCATGTTCATCATCGCTCATTGGTTTATGCTCCGGTGCCTACAACAACACCTGCACATACTTCATACACAGTAAATATGTATTCATGAATGAGTGAATGAGGCCACTTAAGGGAAGAAAGGAAAGGCAGAGCAGACATGTTCAGTGCCTTCTACTTTTATCTGTTCTGTATAGGATGCTTTCTCAGAAGATATAAATGCAAACAGGATTCCCTTGCTTAAACAAAATACTAAGGAAACTACATCCCTGGAGGATTCTGAACAATACGCAGTGATCAGACTTGATATAGAACAACTCAAGGTGCAAATGAGACAGAGGTCCCAAGACTAGAAGGCAGAAAGTGGATGGGCAGAGTCCTGGATGGGGCCGAAGAAGAGGAGCCTGGAGCTTGTGTTCAAGTAGAAGCTGTGAGAAGGGGAATGGGGGAGATGGGAGAGATGATTTTTAGAAGGAAGAGTCCTTGTGTTTGGCTGTAGAGCAGGCTGAGAGAAGGCCAGCTACACAAACCATTCTCAGCTTCTGGCTCAGGCAATAGCATGAGTGGTGAGGCGATGAAGAGAGGCAGGGGCAGACGGGAGGACTCAGTGGGAAGGCCTGAGGCACATCCAGGTGACAATGCACATCTAGGCAGTTGAACACAGGGGTCTAGAGTTCAAGACAGAAGTAGAGCCACTAACATTTAGGAAGTAGAGGAAGCATGTCCTGGAGTGAAAGATTTCAAAGAAAGTATGTGGAGTGAAGAAAAAGGATCATAGGTCGATGGCAAGGGCAAAAAAGTGCCACCTGTCCTGCATGTGCACCACCTGACAGGCCTGTTTTTGTCCTGGCCACACAATCTGGTAGCTGTGGCACTCTGTTCAATTTAGGAAACTTTCAGATCCTTGGCTTTCTCATCTGCCAAACAGAGTTGATAACACCTACCCCTTAAGGTAGCTAGCTGTAAAACTTACATGGATGGTAACGTTCAGTGCTTAGAACTTAGAAAGCATTTGCTACATGAGAACTATGAGTCTTATTGTTTGTCTTAATTATATCAGATAAAATGAGGCCAAAGAGTCAGCACGTCACATAGGAAGAACAGAGTCATCAAACTTAAGGAAGGGCCGGGCCCAGTGGCATATGCCTGTAATCACAGCAGCTCAGGGGGCTGAGGCAGGAGGATCGCAAGTTCAAAGCCAGCCTCAGCAATTTATCAAAGCCCTAAGCAACTCAGCAAGACCCTGTCTCTAAATAAAATATTTAAAAGGGCTGGGGATGTGGCTCAGTGGTGAAACACCCCTGGGTTCAGTTCTTAATACAAACTTACACACACACACACACACACACACACACAAATTAGGAAGAGAGAGTTACAAGAAAAGAGGAGTGAGGGGCCAACAGCAAGAAATGCTCATGTCAATCCAAGCAAAACTTCAAAAGTGCTGGTTAATTTATTGATGAAAATTTTTGGTGACTTCACCAAAAACAGTACAAACGAAGGAATGAGCAAAAAAGTCAGGGGGATGAAAAGAGTAAGGACTGAAGGAAATGAGTCATCTAGTCCTTGTTTAAACTCAGGCTTGACTTTTCTCTATCTGTGTGATCTTGGGAAAATTACTTAACCTCACTGTGCTTTAATGCCCTTATCTATAAAGTGAAAATAAGCAAGTACTCGTGGCAGGATCTGGTCAATGATAGATAATCAATTAACTGCTAATTCTTTCCTTATTGCCTCTTGCCTTTTCCCTGATTTTGAAAATGCAAAACAGATTCACCCATCGTATTTGATGGCACCTGCAAACTATTCAGCAAAAAGAAGCTTTGATAGTATCAAGAAAAGGCATGTGGAAAGGAAGTGTCAAATAATGATAATTTAATTCACATATGGCATTCAAATAATTATGAAAAATCATCATAACACCTCAATGTTTTATTTTCTCTTTCCTGAGACAAGATTTCCTCACTCACTAGGTACTCTCACACTATCCAAATTAATCACACAAGGATTGGATAACCCCTGAAATGCATGTTCTTTGCATCGTTCATCAGTTAAACTGACTTAACATGCTCACAGCCTTTGCTCAAATTTAACTCCCTTTGACTTCAAAGGAACCAGTTGTGAGTCTGGCTATAAGTTGCTATTTTGCCCTAATGAGGAAGTATTTATAAGTTTCTGGGCCCTGCTATTAAATGACCAGCCTGCTATATTTCTTGCTCAAATGACCTCATTTTCTTAGAGCCAGAAAGGGCTCCATGGTCTCCCTTCCCTTCCTAAGCATCCTGCTCTAGGGAGCTGACAGAAAAAAAAAATGAGAAGTGCCATTTCCTCAACTCCACAGCAAAATCTCAGCATATTCATTTCCTGCCCAGCCTCCCTCTGGGGGAAAGCAGAGCTCTTTGGTCTTCTACTGGTGAGGACAGAGCTAACATGACCCAGAAGAAATGCAATAAAGGCTTTCCCCTCTTGTTATTCTGGTGTGCCTACTCTTCCCTTCAATGTCTATTTGCACGATCATAAATTCTGAACTCAGGAGGATAACCCCAGCCAAAGTCTACATGTGCCGGATACCAGAATGTAAGCTGCATATGTTGTGAGAAGCTGTTAAATGGAACCAGTGAATGAAAACATGGCCAGATGGACATTTAGGTCTCTGGATTTCCTCTGCTCTGTAAACCAAGGCCTCTCTTCTCAATTCTAACTTTCCAATATCCATAAATAAAAGCCATTTGGGCTACCAGATCCCCTTGAACATTCAGGACCAGCCTTGGTTCCAGAGTGAAAAGTCAGGCTCTGCTCATCTTGGCGTGAACAGTGACACATAGAAGAGAGTGCTGCACATTTCCACCCCTCCCAGGCCCACCCCACTGCCTTCCCTGTCCAGTCCTGTCTCCTTCCCATGGGAAGCTGACCCAGCAGATGGGCACCCTGGCTCAGCCAGGATGAATCCAGTCCAGAGAGTTAGTTCAATAACAATGTGAGCCCCCTTTCAGCTAGTGTGGTAGAAACTCACTTGAGTTCTTTCAGCCTTTCTGTCCCCTACCTTCCTGGGGTGGCATCCAAATTCAAGGCAATTAAGCAGTGCCACATCATGAAGGGAATACATCTGAAACTTGGTGTCCTCTAGATGGAGGAGGGTCCACTTATGTGCATTATCTTCCCTCCTCATCCTGGGCCACTGGTCTATGAAAGGAGATGCTAAACCATCTGTCCCCATCCATAGGGCCCCGTTAGCTCCAGCCCCACTCTCTTAGCTTCCCTTGAGCTATGATGTTTGTGATTTCTTCTGCTATTTCTAGGCCTTTCTGGGTTCTAGGAATTTCTGTAGAAATTATCTTTCTGGACCTATGTTACCTCCTCTCCCAAGAAGCAGAGCCCAGACACTTTGTGACCTACTAGCTTTTATATTCTGGTTACTTTTCCCCAGAGCCCAGTGTTCAGCTTTGCAGTTATTGCAAAATGCCACTCTGTGGTTCAGTAAGAGTTTTGCTCGAGAGAGAAGGAAAAATTACACTCCTGCAGGCCAAATGTAGATCTCTAATAGAGTCGGTAGTTTAGGTTTCTGAGGTGCTCTTCTTAGAAATCATCATATCTCGTGCCATTCTCTTTTGCAACACAGGGTCTGAAGCTGATCCATGTGTACACACATATATCACTTCAGGCCAAGAGAACTAAGGTATGCCTAATGCTCTGAGTGTAATATTAGTTTCCATTGTTTAGAGATAGGAGACTTTGAAAGCTGATTGTCCCTGAACATTTCACAAAACTAGAAAACAATGGAAACATAATCATAGTGGAAATTTAAAATATTTCATTTGATATGAAATATAGATCTTAGTGTATTATTATTTTATCTCAGGAATGTGTTATGGCAGGTCAGAAAGCCAGTGTACATAAACACTCATATGAAAAGGGGAAAGTAGAGAGACATCTGGCTTCTGAATATTGGGGTTCATAAAAACAAATACTGGAGGCATATTCTGTATATGTCAGAAAGCTAAAAAGGCTCCTCAAGGGCTTCACCATGCACAGCCCCAGATAACTGCTGTCACCAACACCCCAGAGATCACAGAAAAGTGACATCTGTGTGTACCATTATCACTTTAGCATAAAATTTTCTCACCGTTATGTTCCCTCCTCTCTTGAGGTTACTCCTACTCGACTCATTCTTTTTTGATCAAGTCACTAAGAAGCAATTAAAACCTTGATATAGCAGGAATAGGAGTGAAAGAAAGCAAAAGAAGTTCATTGAGGGATCTGAAAAGACTGGAAAAAATTTTAAGGAAAATAAAAAACACTTATAATCTCACAATTTACAGTTATCTACTCCTAATATGATGGAGTATGTTCTTCCCATTTCATGTCTGAATGTGCATATTTATTTGTTTTCCTATCTATTTAACAAGACTAGAATCATAGTGTAGTTTCCTGCCTAGCATGCTTAGCATTTGTCTTGTACACTATGCACAAGAGATAATCTTCAAGAGATTATTTTTAATGTATGCTTGGTATATTTTGCCTTCATAAAAAAAAATCTGTGCATTTGGGTTACTGACGATGTTCAACTGTTATTAAGAGTACTATAATAATACTGTAATGATCATCCTCATGCAGAGCCCTAATTACCTCCATTTTAAAAACACCAAAACAGTGAAAAAGTTAATACACTTTGAGCAATTTGATATATGTCACCAAATTGCATTCTAAAAACACTTCACCAATAGTCTATCAGCCAATCCCTTACAAACACTGGTTTAATTATCTTTAACCTCTACATAAATAAAAATACTGCATAATAATTTTAAATTTTCCTGACTACCAGTTTTGTTTAGTAGGCTATGTATTGACCCCCAATTCTATCAGGCTCTAATTGCTGAAACAGGTCAATGTTGCCTTATTTTGAAAATTTGCAGGCACAATTATTAAGGATTTTAAGATGAAGAGATTATCCTAGATTTATGAGGGCAAATCCTAAGTGGCAACACAGGTACCCTTATAAGAGAGGTAGAAAAAGGTCAGACCCATAGAAGAAAAGGAAGTGTGGCCACAGACAGAGATCGAAGTGACGTGACCATAGCTAAGGAATGCCTGCAACTGCTAGAAGCCAGAGAAGCAGAATGTGCTCTCCTCTAAGGCCTCTAGCAGGCATCTCTGCCTACACCTTGATGTTGGCCCAATGAAAATGGCTTTTAACTTGGACTCTAGAACTGTAAGAGTAAACTTTTGTTTATTTAAGCAACCAAGTTTGTGATAATTTGTCACACATCCATAGCAAACTAATATATGAGGTTTAACCCATCTTTATATATTTATTGACCACTATTTCTTCCTCTGTTTGAAAATTCCTGTTTTTTAAGATTCTTGCTTATTTTTCTGATGAAATTTATATTTTTCTTCTGAATTTTTCAAGTACATTTATAGTTTTATAGTTTTACATTTACACATTTCTATTTATGCATTTTTAGCTTTATCTCAGTGGTGCAAATACTTCTCAATTCCCAATAAATCTTTTAAATTGATTTGTAATTTTAGGATGAATATAGGTTTTTGATTGTTTCATGTTTTAAAATCCTTCAATATGTTCCTCTGTAATTTCTTACCTTACTTTTATGTGAGGTAAGATGGATGGCTACCTACATTGTCTTCTGAGTCATTAGTTGTTTTATTTTTTTATATGTTTATTGATTTCATTCGTCTACTATTTCTTTTGGCAAATGATATGAGGCAGATATGTAGCTGTGTTTTCCAATCGTTAGCCAATTGTTCCAGCACTATGTATTCAATAGTAATCCTTCTTCACTGATTTAAAGTAGTATTTTTATCACTTGATTAATGGTATGCTATAATGTGTTCCAAGAGTTTTTTATTCTGTTCCAATATCATCCCTCCTTAATTATAGCAGCTATACAAAATCTTCTAAAATCCAGAAACATAAGTCTCCATATGTATTGTTCTTTTCAAATGTTCCATAAAACCTTCCAGATGAACTTTCTGATTACTTCATAAAAGTAGAAAAAAGAAAATACTCTTAGAATTTTTACAGGAATTATATTAAATTCTTTTTCTGGCTCCCAATCCTAAGCAACTGGGGTCTACTTACACATTTAAAACATTAGTATTTTCAAATACGACCATGAGGTTTTTTCAACTCTAGTAGGGAGGTAGGCCTAGGCCTAGATAGGGAGAATGACTTTTATTTCCCAGATTTCATCAGATGTGCCTGGTTATCATTTTCATTCATTGCTTTCAGTACTCTGTGAATCTCTCAAGAAATTCTAACATTTCTCTTTTCTATAGTCTCTTGTGTAATATCCACTGTGAATATGTTGGATATCCTCGGTCAAGTATTTTCACAGTTCTCTCACCACCTCCACCAACCATTTTCTCCTTTGAGTTCTGAGAGAATTTCTAGGATTTTCCTTCATTATCACTGATTCTACTTATCATCAGTACCCATTTGTCGGTTCACTGATACTTTGAGATTTTAAATTCTGTACTTGCTTTCTTGCTTTTTTAAAAAACATTTATTGTTTTGTAGCTATACACAATAACTTTTATTTATTTTTATGTGGTGCTGAGGATCGAACCCAGGGCCTTGCACATGCGAGGCAAGCACTCTACCGCTGAGCCATAACTCCAGCCCCTCTACTTGCTTTTTTTTTTTTTTATTTTCAATTTAGTCTTTCATGGTTTCATATTGTTAGCTCTCTATGATAGTACTAAACGTTCACAAATGCAGTATCTGCTTAAGTATATATATTAGAATATATACTTAATAGAGCATATATATTAGAAATGTTCACAATTTCCCCATTTATTGTGGCAGTTTGAGTTTTATAGAAAAAATCTTATTCAGATTCTATGGTTTCTTTTTAAACAGCAGAATAGTTCTGTGTTATTTTTTCTCCATTTTCACATTTTAAAAATAGGTTATACATACTTGTCAAGAGTTGAAGATAATGATATATTAAGATTTGACATGGTTTCTATCATAGAGTTTGTGTCCTTCCCTCCAAAAGCTCCCCCCACACACACACACACACACACTCACTTGCACAAAAATTTCAGCCCCCTTCCCAAAAGAAAAATGTATCCGAAAGATTTTTCTCATTTTCAACTCTAATAGTGCAAGGATTCACCAGCATTAGAGGAATATGGAGGTAGCCAGGCTAATATATTCACATTTACTTGGTCTTCTTTAAGATGTAGTGAGTTAGTAACAAATAGTTGGGGACTGTTCTCCATTCTCTGTAATTTGTGCTAGGATCAAGAATTGGCATTAGCCACCTGCTCAAGGCAGCCTCTAGAGCCTCACTGGTATAAGGACAATCCTGTAGAATGAGAATGTATCCCAGGCCATCCCATGGTATGTCCAAACTCAATTCTCCACTGCTCAGAGCCTTTGGTGAGTGGAGGATTGGAGAGATTTGATGGGGTCACTTTGGCTTACTTCCTTGACAAACTCCACTCACATACAGGACAATGCATACATATCTTGACAGTCAGATATAGTAGATTTCTACTACATTTCATCCCATCAACTTTTCTCCAAGTTTCTAAAGTTTGTTTAGCACCATTCTCTAGTTTCCAAAGCAGAAGAAACCTTATTACTAGCTATATAGGTAATTTCTGCAGGACTCAAGAGGCAAGAAATTACATGCATATGCTTAAGTTGCTATCTTTCTTTGAAAGCTTGAAAGTCATTTTAGAAATTGTAAAACACTATATAATCTATTTCTGTCAATATTGACATCATCCTGAATGTCTTCCAGGTTTTAAATCGGCATACTTTTGACTCATTTTTCCTCCTCATATTAAAGCAGTCCCCAAGCTTTGAAGCAGTATCTACAGATCAATCTTCTGTTTTTACATCCATTATAACTAACCTAGACTAACCCCTTTTCTCTGGTGAACATTTATGTTCTAATTCTAAACTTTATGTTCCCCAGCCCTGATTCTCTACCCTACTATGCTATTCTCTATGCCCCTGAACTTCATCTCCCTAAAACATCTCAAAAAAACTACAGTGATTCACATTTTCAATTGCATACAATTCAAATGCTTTTAGATTTCTGACTGGTTTCTTCATGTGTAAATGATCGTATTTCAATCACTCTCTGTCACAGATCATCCTCACCTCCCAGCAGCATATCTGGAATAGCAATGTTCAATTTCAATTCCAAGCTGTGACCAGGCTCCATAATTTGCTTAGGATGCCCTCTTGATTTTACTGTGTTACACTGTAAGTGCCTGGAAAGCACAGGCATGTTTATTTACCTTCAAAAGCCTCCCTCACCTAACACTGCACCTAGGTCATAGCTTCAAACGAATGTTTATTATCATACTGATTTCTCTTTCATATCTTTTCTACTACATGATACTGTAATCTGTGACATCTATTACAAATACTCAAGGTTTATCCATTGATCCAGTTTCTGCTTTTTATAATTATTTTTAAGTTTATCTTTGAGACACAATGTAGATCAATATTTCATAAATGTTTTATTGATGGTGAAAATAAAGTATAGTCTCTGTTGGATAGAAAGATCAATATATACACATTTACACATATAGACTTATTAATTATATTATTCAGGACTTACATAACTTGTTTATGTTTTTCATTTGAGCTATGAAAGACTAGAGATGTGTGTTGGAATCTTCCACTACCATTGTAATTCTGTTCATTTCATTTCTCCCTCATTTTCTAAAATACTTTTCTTTGTCTGTTTCAAGTATATCTGTGTAAATTAGGTTTAGACCAGATAAGCACAACAACTGTGAGTTATATATTACATGTAGGTACTATGTCATGTTATATATATTATATTATATAATATAATATATAATATATATATTAGTTATATATTATATGTAGATACTATGTCATGTTATCTATAGTTATGCCTATAAGGATATGGTTTGTTTTTGTTTTCCTTCTCTAATTCTCCAGATAAGTTTCAACCAGATAAGCAGAACAACTGTGAATTGCCATCAAACATCGTACAATTTTGGGGTAAGCTGGGAAGTACTGGTCTAAGAAGAAGATTTGGGGGACAAGGGAAGTCTCTTTGAGAAGGCTCATATGACCAGTCATTAAAGGAAGGCCAAGGAGAGAATAAAGTTATGAAACAAATATATAGGTCCATAGCCAAGTGTCTCTCTATGGGCCAACTGGAAAAAAGTTGGATGTGGAGTAGGAAATCAGAATAAAGAACTAGGCCTAGAATTGAAGAATCCAAAGTCAAGCTGGAACTTTCTGGCCTCTCTGAATCTATTACCACAGCTAGCTACTTTAGCCTAATTCCCAAATCTCATGCAAGTATGGCTTTTGGCCATCAACAACTCAGAAGGAGACTTTAGGAAATGTGAAGCACATTAACAACCAAAAAAATTCAGCATAGTCTAACCTCTTATCAATATGGCACCCATCACACACCTCTTAGCTATATTTAGTTTCCAAATCAAGATAACATAAAAATCATGCTTAATATAGTATGATGCAAACAAGCTTTATTAATCCATAAGCAAGTCTTTATTCCAGAAAGACCATCAAAGCCACCAAGTTCCATGTCATTTTTTCCATGTGAAATATAAGATTAAGGAAATGTAAGGAGGTAAAAAGTCAACAATGATTAGCATGTCTTATGTTCAGTATTAGAGAATTAGAGAAGGAAAACAAACACAAACCATATCCATATAGATATAACTATATATAACATGACATATTATCTACATGTAATATACAACTATTTAAAAATAATTCATACATGGCCACATAGAGCTATATATAGCTATATATTTTATATATGTATGTGTATATGTGTATATATAAGTATGTATACATAAACATTTATATCCATATAAGAAAAATTATCTCCTTTATTATATCACTGTTGGCTAGTGCTTATAACTTCTTTCTTCCTCTACTCATCCATTTTTCTTTACTTCAGTTAGTCATGTTTCCTAGTTGGACTCAAAAATGTATTATGCAAAAAAAATGTATTATGCAAACCAAGACACTTTTGAAAGTGAAAGTTCAATGAATAATTATGAAGGGGAAAATTGGTATAAACCTGGATTGAATTGGGCTAACCAAGAAACACGGTCACTGTCTTAGTTGGTTTTGTGTTGCTATAACAAAATAACATAGACTGGGTAATTGGTAATCACCATAAATTTATTGACTCTCAGTTCCAGAGGTTGAGAAATCCAAGTTCAAGGTACCAGCACCCGGTGAGGATGTTCTTGCTGTGTCATCTCATGGTAGAAGACACAAGGGCAAGAGAGGGCAAGGGCAAGCAAGAGGGGGCCAGATTTGACCTTTTATCATGCATTTTTCCCACTCACAAGAGTGGAGTCTTTATGGCCTAATTACCTTTCAAATGTCCCACTTCTTAATACTTTAAAAAAGCAACCAAATCTCAATATGAGTTTTAGAGGGGACACACCTTCAAATCATAGTAGTATCCACACAGGGAAGGGAACAGTTGCCTACCTCTTCTGTATCATTCGAGTTTTTTTTCTATGTGTAAATATTTGGGAACAGGAAAGACAACAACAATTCACATTGTCTTGTCTTTTTACTTTTTCATCTGTCCAAATGACGTGACTGTCTTGTCTGTCTGACCAATGTGCTTTCAAACTCCCAAGAGCCAAAGACATGTCATACTCAACTGTCTATACCAACAGGGCTTAAGACAGAAACTGATGCATTTGTTGAATTAGCAAATATCACTTCTGAATTCCTTATTTGTCTTTCACACTGTATTACATATCTTTTTCTATTAGTCAGACGTATCTAATAGTCATGGCTTCTGGAGCTAGAAAACAAACATCTTCTATGACAATTAGGAGGATTACATAAAAGGAATTCTTCTTTCTAATTATCCAAAATATGAGGACATAAGTTAATTCATTTTAACTTCATGAGAACTTTACTTGGAAAGATTGTCCTATATCCATCTTGCAGAAAAATCCAACAACTTGTTGGGAATTTCACAAATTTTTAATGGCAGAGGTAATCCTAGATGCCAGGAATTTTGCTATCCCTGTTCTCAGCCCATACCACACACTGCTTTTCCAATGAGTCACATTTCCATCACCACTGAGCAGTACAGGCAAGAGTTGGATTTCTCACTGCAGACAACAAACTCTGCCTGATTCCCTTTTTCATTTTCTCCTCCAGCCCTGGCTCCTTCACATTCTATACTGCCTGTTTCCTATGATTGAAATTTGAAAGCATGTTACTGTTAATCTAGGAGTGATTAAAGAGTTTCATTTCTCGGAAGAGTCAGTACTCATCAGCAGCTATGATGAATGAGCCCCTAACATCCCCTGATCCCATTATATTGTGATTAATTGTGCCAGTTTAAGTCAATAATTCATTTGTTAAAAATAGGCCTGCAAAGTATCATTTGTCTCATGGGCGATATCAGAATAAAAAAAAATCATTTGATACTTCTCATTAAATTAGTGTTGGAAGTTATATTGAAAAGCCCTGTTCATCAAATACTTATTGCTGGCTTATTTGATAAGAAGTTGTATTTGTCTAAAATTATATCTGCTAACTGTCATTAATGGTCTTCATTTTCCCTGTGTTAATAAAGGGATAAAAAGTCTAAATACGTGCATGACTGGAGAAAGGATGGGGCTTAAAACTAAAATTACACTAATTCCTAAACGTATTTTTTGAGAAAATAGGTATAAATAATATAGTGGTTTTCACAGCATTTTTAAAAAAATGTAATAGCAAGTGAGAATAAAACCAAAGAGGGTATCTTCTTCCTGGACTCAGGGACTGTCCCTGGAGATGCCCAGCTGGTTTCCTGAGAGATGGACTTTTCCAATGGTTTCCTATCTAGAAATTATTATAAATTTTGCATTTGACCTCATTGAACCAGTGAGATGCTTTTTGCTGTAAGTGACTCTATCTGGACATAAAAATGTAGAGCAGCTCCATAGCAAATGACAATGGCCACCATCCTATGAGACATACGATTGATGTCTTAATATTTCCCAAGCAAGATCAGAATGGTTTGAGAATGATTCCCCAAATTCTCCTGAAACACTTAGATATGGATGAGGAGATGATGACACATGACATGTTTAGATGCCTTTGAAGATCAGCTGTTTCCTTGCAACTTTGGTTGGGACTGGAATGGGCAAAAGCATACTGAACTGGGAGGACTGTAACCCAATGGGTCAGGGTAATGAGGGTGTGAGGTCTGACCAAGTGCCACACACGTTTTGAGAACTAATACAAAAGATGAAGAATAGGGAAAAGAGAAGAAGGCAGAAAGGAGAGAAGGTGACAAGATACAAATAGTGGAAAGGAAAGAATGAAAGAACAGAGAAAATTGGATTTGGCATAGCAGGAGTAGCAGCCCAGCTATTTAAGCATAACATGTCAAGAGTTTTTAAATTTCAGAATCAACCTCCCCTTCCCCTAAGTCTTCTTACTAAGCTGGAAATGATCTCAAGAGGATAGATGTTTAAAATAATCCTCAGGGAACACAAATGTACAGTCCAATTTGAAGAGGAGAGGAATGCTTAGATAACTTAAAAAAAAATTCTCAGAGCTGCCTGGTTAGGAGGTGCTGGCTGGCTCATGCTAAATGATGACCCAAGTCACATTAGATGATAAAAAATGAAATCACCATGAAGATGATAGAGTGCTGTACAAATATAAAGGGTTACATATATATATATATATATATATATATATATATATATATATATATGTGTCAAGTCAGAGGAAAATACAACTTTATGAAAGAAATTATTGAAACCCTTCCTCATTGGAGAGGAGGTGCTAAGCATCTCTTAGGCTCTCAGGACTGATCTGATCATATAAAAATAATACTAGTCTACTATTGAGCCAAATCAAACTCAGAAAATGTCGGTGATATTTTCTTGGATGCTTCAGAAGAGAGCAGGGATTTCAAAGTAGAGAACAAAAGAGGAAAGTGAAGAAAATTTTACAGTAATGATGAAAGAGTCCCCAATCAAAGACTGAGATGTTTCTGAAAACCTCCTTGTGACTGGAAGGCTGAAAGCATGGCTGCAGGTTGTCCACTATTGTGCTTAGAGTAATGCTCCCAGTGTCACACCAAACATTACACATTCTATTGTACCCTATAGCACTGGCTAGTGCTGCTTAATAGATGAACAAGGAAGGGAATGGCCACAAGGTGGGAAAAGGACCACAGGTCCACTGTGCCTTACTAAATATTTGGTATGAAAATTGTTCCAAATTTCAGGGGTTTTTTTTTTGGATTTGGGCATATTTGCATGTAAATAATTTTTAGATTTCTAGAAGATTTCTAGAAGACAAGATCCAAATCTAAACATGAAGTTCACGTATGGTTCATATGTACCTTTACACATAGCCTGAAGGTAATTTTACTTTTTAAATTAATTTTTAAATTTATATATGACAGTGGAATGCATTACAATTCTTATTACACATATAGAGCACAATTTTTCATATCTTTGATTGTATACAAAGTATTTTCACACCAATTGTGTCTTCATACATGTACTTTGGATAATGATGTCCATCACATTCCACCATCACTTCTAATCTCCTGCCCCCTCCCTTCCCCTCCCACCCCTCTGCCCTATCTAGAGTTCATCTAGTCCTCCCATGCTCCCTCTCCCTACCCCACTATGAATCAACCTGCTTATATCAGAGAAAACATTCAGCATTTGGTTTCTTGGGATTGACTAATTCCACTTTGCATTGTCTTCTCTAACTCCATCCATTTACCTGCAAATGCCATACTTTTATCCTCTTATATTGCTGAGTAATATTCCATTGTGTATATATGCCACATTTTTTTATCCATGCATCTATTGAAGGTCATCTAGGTTGCAATATGGAAAGCAGTATGGAGATTTCTTGGAAAATTGGGAATGGAACCATCATTTGACCCAGCTATCCCTCTCCTTGGTCTATATTCAAAGGCTTAAAAACAGCATACTTCAGGGACACAACCACATCAATATTTATAGCAGCACAATAGCTAAACTGTGGAACCAACTTAGATGCCCTTCAATAGATGGACAGAATTTAAAAAGCTGAAGGTAATTTTATAAGATATAAATTTTATATGATATACTTTGATTATAATTTTACATAATTTTGTTTATAAGACTTGGGATGCAGCTCAGGGTATCATGCATGAAACCCTGGATTCATTCCCCAATACCAAATACTAATACTGCTTACTAATAATTATCTTATGCATGAAGAAAGTTTCATAATGTGGAATTTTCTACTTGTGGTATCCTGTTGGTGCTCAGAAAGTTTCAGATTTTGGAACTGTGTTAGTCAAATTTCCAACATGGAGACACAATATCTGAGATAATCAACTTTAAAGGGGAAAGGTTTCTTTTGGCTCATGCTTTTATAGATTTCAATTGATGCTTGCTTGGCCCTGTTGCTTTGGGCTTGTGGTGACAGTACTTCATGGCAGGAGTGCATGGTAAAGGAGGATTGTTCACCTCAAGGTGTCTGGGAAGTAAAGAAAGAGACAGGAAGTGTCTAGGATCCCATAATCCCTTTCAAGATGCACCCACAAATGGCCTAACTTCCTCCCATTAGGCTCCACCTCTTAAAGGCTCCACTACCTCTCAGTAGTGCCACATACTGGGGAGCAAGTCTTTAACACATGACACTTTGAGGGCACTCCAGATAACTAGAGAAAACTATACTCGGAGCATTTTAGACTTTCTGCTTAAGGATCCTCAACCTCAACAGCAGTTTCAGGAAGTTAAAGAGAAAGTAGAGGACAAGCCAACAATGACTGATTCCAGACCAGGAACTTAGTGTAAAGGGTGATGGAACAAATCAAGTCAGTACTTCCCCTTTAATCCGGTAAACTTCTGGATTCTTTAAAAATATTTGTACAAGTGCTGCAATGCTCATGAGCAATTCATAGGTAAGCTTTTATTGCCTTCAGACATGGGATTATGCAAGAAAATATTTTACTTCTTTGATTTGAAATTTTTTCAAGTGATCACAGCAGTAGGATATGCTATCAGAGGGACCCAGAACTGCCTTTCTTGTGTTCACCTCTTTCTCAGGCATTTTGATAGCCACCTCTTCTTTTAACCAATAGTTTCTTCTAAGGATTACAATTTATACTTACTTTAACTACATTTCACCCATTTTGATGGTTTGACAGAGGTTGAAAGCACTGCTAGTAATTTGTATTTACCTTCTCCAATTTAAGCCTCAGGCATGGAACAGTTAATGCATGAATTAACAATGCTGTTTGCCTCACTCACCAGGGAGAAAGATGCTATAATTCTTAATAGGTCTCAGAAATGCCATTGATCTATCTTATTCTCAATATTTCTTGAAAAAGGTCTGTAACTTCAATTTTATTGTTTCCCTTGTAGAGTAATCGAATTTAAGCAAAATGTAACATCAGATTTTCTAAATAAGAACAAAACATTTTAGAATGTGGAAGCTAAAAGGAAGTTTGAAAACCATTAGTAAAAGTCCTTTTATTTTTGAGATGTGAAATTTGAAACTCATAAATGCGAAGCAATTTGACTAACAGATATTTTTTGATGTCATCACTAAGATCATAATACACAAATCTCATTCATTCACCAATAAATATTTGTTAAAGAAATACTACATTCCAGATCCTTTATGAACATTGACTTGTTTAAAAAAGAAGAAGAAAAGAAAAGAAAAACATAGTCACTCAGCTCAAGTTGTTTATAGATAGGGGACAAATACATAAAGAACTGCACTTTCAGAAATATAATTTTCAATTATGTAAATTTTAGTAATATAATTTTCCCAGTGAATAGAGGAAGAAAGGAGAACACTGTGTAAATTAGATGACTCCTAACCCCTGTACTATAATAAAGATAGTGTGTTTTTTAACACAACAGTAGCTGGTGCCTTATTCACATTCTAAACCTCTTCCAGATGGTTTGTATCCACAACTTCTAAATAAATACTTATGTTTTAAATAAAATACCACACTTTGGAGGGCTATGTTGATGGTGTGTTGATGGCACCATGACTCTTTTCAGAGGGACAAAGGGAGTTAGCAATAACAGCTGCATTCTCCAGACCATAAAGGTATCTGTTGGCTCACAGCCCCAGAGCAAAGTGCTCAAAGAAAACATCAGTTAATTGGATACTAAGCTCAGGTACTTCTGTAACGTGGTAAGGATGGAATGGGAGGATTGGACATCAGATGCCACTTCTTTTAAGGCAGTGCAGGCTAATATTACACAGAAACTCAGCCATGCCTATACAGCAAATCTAAGTGCTTAAATCTCTCTCTCTCAGTTCTGGATTCCTTTGGCATATAATTGGCACCACAATGGTTCTGTGGGGCCTGGCAGATATTTCACACCTCCTAAATCAGACTACTCGGGATCTGCCCAAGCAGGCACTCTCATTTTGAACAGTGGCCTCATTGTCTAGAAAGGATCTGCCTGTGTATTGACTGAAGGATTTGAAAACAGATCATCTCCTTCTCCCACCCCACCAAGAAACCAGCATGCAGGAGATCTCAAACCAAAGATGAATCACCACTCAAGAGAGGTTACTGAATAATTTTTATGATGAAAAGGCCAATTTCATATGCCAAAAATTGGGCCATGGACATGCACTGATCTGAAGGCACAGAAAAAGATGTGTGGTCGCTTATCTGCTGTGTGGAGATGGTGACCTTGGTCATGGCTAACTGGTCAACCTGCTGGAGACATTCAGCCAAAGAGTCTTAGCTCTTGGGTTAGTCCCAATCTGAGGGTTTTTTTTATGTGTTTCTTGAAATTATAGATCACATTAGCCCATAGGTTATTTTCAACAAATCTCAAGTGCAAAGAAATGTAAAGATAATTGTCATAATTAGAGCAGGAAGTAGATGTGTGGGTGAAGTGGTCCAGTTCTTTCCTCTCATCAAAACAATCACTTCCTGTGTGGCTAAGATCTGGAGAAGTAATAGCACATGACATTACAGAGTGTTCGCTCTCTGTAGGACCATTCATGCATCACCCTTTTTAAATTAGTGATGGAAGAGCTTACAATTATACTTTCAGAGTAATTAAAAGATAACTTTGCACTTTTCATCTGGATGCCTCGAAGGAGATCTGAGACATTTGATGGTGGCACTTTTCAATCTACTTCTTGAATTGAGGGATGTTCTTCGATGTGGCTATCTCTGCTTTCAGTGGGGGAAAGTCAATACATCTGAAAATATCTGAAGGGCTTCTGAATTCTCATGGCCTTGGGTATATAGTGTCTCCCGTTTTTTCCATTGATATCATCTAGCCTTGCGCTGTCCCTTTACAAACAAACAAACAAAAAAAAACTGAAGCGGAGAAGAGCAACCTTCAAAGGTGGCAGTGACAGAGCTAGAATGATAATCCAGGCCTCCAGTCCAAAGCTTTTCATCTATGACAGTGATTCATTTAGGGGCATTCATCTAGGATCAATAGCCAGCTCCACATTCAGCAGAGTTGGTAGTAGAAAGCTTAACAAAAAAGGAAAATGAACAATAGAGGAATATGTTGGTGATAGTCTTCTACCCCTCGTTTAACTTGGAGCAGATGTATTGTGGTCTTGCAGAAGCTCTGTGAAGTCAGCCTATTACTTGGAAATGACAGGGAGAGGGAAGTAGAGTTATGTATGCGTGAGTGTGTGCCTGTGCCCTGGTGCACTGGGAGAAGAGTAGGCAGACCCGGAGGCACACAGAAACCACAAGAGGGGCCTAATTCTCCTAGATTCCGATGTTCTCAGTTTCCCATGAAGCTTATGGGCAGAGAGAACTTCGTGTGTTTACTTTCCAGTGGGCTATTTTATTGCTTTCCTGTTTTTCTCCTCTTCTGTTTATTCAGGTTGGGTCCTTACTTAGGAGATGAGGGTGAAAGGAAATCCAGAGCCATGTGGTGGGACTTTGGTGCCTCCTCTGAGATTTCCAGGACAGGGTGAGACATCTTCCTGTTTGCCAAGCTTTTCACCAATGCTCTTGAGCAGGGAGTTAGCTACTGGCTCTAATGTCCCAAACAGTCAGACTAATACCTATTAATACCTATTACCTCTGAGTTAAAGAACGAGGTGGTGCAGGAGAATAAACCAAAGGTGGTGCAGGAGAATAAACACTTTGAAAACTTAACCTGGGAAGAATGGTATGATTGCTCCTTTGACATAGTTTGACAATTGACAAAGCAAGGAAGTCTCATATGAGCTTGCCCTTGTATTTTTCCACTTGTGCAAAACATGCCACCACCTTTTCGTGGTTGTCTAGAGTACCTGGTCTTTATTGCATTAATGAGAATAACTTGGGCACCTTCTTGTAAGCCATGACATTTGGAAAAGGAACTAATAAGTATTGAGTATCTTTCAAATGCCCAGCTCTGGTGGTCAACAGTGGCCTGACACTTTGAATACATTACTTCATTTCATTCTCACAGAAATTCTATGAGTCAATAGCTGAGACTCAGAGCCATGGCTTGAATCTGTGTTTGTTCATCTGTACATTCTGTGCCAATAAAACGCCATACTTTTTAACTTCAGTGACAGAGCAAGAAGTGTGTGAATGTCCAGTGTCACCACACACACACACATACTAGAAAGGTGACCTATGGCAAATCATTTTAATCTCCACTCATATCAATTTCCTCAGAAAATAATGAGGATAATTGCACTGGCAAGTACCTACCTTGTGGGATGGTTTTGAAACCCAAATGAAATATTTGAAATGAAAATGTTCAGTGAACCATGCATTATGCAAATATAGACTACTAATAGGATGGTGTTTGGGGTTTTATTTTAATACATGTGAGAATTTTAGACACATATGAACTAATTATAAGTTGAACATTTTCAAGTCCATATAATAGAATCAAAGACTCCCTCCTGGTAAGAATGCTGCTGCATGAATCCTGTGCTCTCTCCTCCTGTGACAAGTATTTCATGTATCCATGCTGCTCTACGTCTGTGGGCCACACTTCAGCCACATCTGATATTCCTTTTCTATGAAGTATTTTAAACTACTCCTTGTCCTGCAGTAAAGTTAATGAATCATACAACCTACCTATGTTCATAATTTTTTTTAAAAAATCATATAACACGCTATTTTTTATGTCAAGGAGAAATCAAAGGAAAGTGCTATGCCTTTGATGTGGTTTGAAGGTGTTTCCCAACCCTCCATGTGCTAGTAGTGTAGTAGTTATCCTTCTCATTGTAATTTTCAAACAAATCAACCCACCCATCAAAGAATTATCCCATTTCATATATCCGGAATATAGGATGTTTGAAAAAAAGCCCTGGGCCCAGTGCACTCACTGCCAATCATAATCATGATCAAGAACACTCTGATGAACTCCCAGCTCCCCCCAGGGGCAGGAATGTCTCCCCATTCCCACTCCACATTGAGAATCAATGCTGTACAAGTTTTTTCATGCTTCAGGCATTCACCCTGCTGTTTGGGTCCGGCTTCTCTCCTCAGCCCATCCCAGTATGGGTCTTTCCTGTTTTCTTGTTCTTTCACTCTCTGTCTCTCATAATTTGATGCTTCAACCTAACCAAACACATCTTGCTCTCTTTACTAACTTCTTTAGCCTGGCACACTGGGTTCACTCTCAATCATTCTGTGCCCAACTCAGAGCCCTGGTGGCTTTCCAAAAGGAATCAGCAAGATTTCTAGTCTGAGCACTAGAAAGCAGTGTGGGAGACACTTTGTTCAACCCTCATTTTATAGGTGATCAAAGATGGGAGGAAACTAGCCTGCAGGCTCAAAATTAGGTAGTGGCAGTTTCAGGACAAGAACCTGAGTAGCTTTCATACCCCCGTACCATGTTCTGTCTTGATTGATAAATCAAACAACAAGCACTTATTAATGTCAAGTGCAAGGCAATTTGTTAGGAATGCCTTGAACTTCCCAAATTTAGGGTATAATTAGAGAGATAGGAAATGGGAAGGAGAAGCAATGATTCCATTTAGCAAAGCGCACATCTTGTGTTGCTGTTTCCTTCCAGACTTTGTACTACGTGTTTCAGGAGAAGTGAAAAGCAGCAGCAGCAGCTTCATGTATACTTCCTGCAGAACACCCAGACTGACAATGAGGTAAGACCTCGGCACAATAGAAGGCAGAAGGAAATGTGTGCCACAGAGTGCAAATACTTTACTTGGGACAAGAGAATCAGGGAAAACTGCACTGTGGTATCTGCAGTGAATCTTGAAGGAATGGTGGCCCTTTGTCAGGTGAAGAAGACACCTACTGGGGAAATTCATAAACAAAGGCCCAGAAAGAGAAAAAGAAACCCACAAGGTGTGCTTTAGGAATCAACAGTTCAGTTTGAGTGGAGCACAAGGAATTTCTAAAGGAATGTAATCAGGCAAGGTCACCTCGGCTACAATTAGGAATTTCTTGAAAGTCAAACTCAAAACTTGCTCTTAAATCTGGGCAATGAGTGCATTATATTATTATTGTCCGCTTTCTTGACTTCCCTTCCAAAATCTTGTATGTTCTCAAAGTCAGGCACCACCTAGGCTCATTTATATCTCTGCTTCTTCTCTTCTTCTGACTTATTTGCTAGATTACATTTTTTTCATTTTGATAAAATGGGGATGAAGTGATGTATACTACTTCCAGAACCAGCCTCTAAAGCTCAAATATCCTTTCTTATGCTTCCTCTTCTGCCAACTGAATGCAAAGTCTCCAGGGGAGGTCCCCAGAGCCCTAAAAGATGATGAAGCACCAGATAGAAGAGCTGGACCTCAAAATTGTAAAACACCCTGCCCACTGACTCAAATCTGCACCAGGCTATGACTCCACTATGCTGGAATAGTGTATTAGAGCACTTAGCTAATAACTATGTGAGTGATATTGTCTTACTTTATCTAAGCACCTAAACTTTACCTAAGTTTCCATGTACAGGGCCTTGTACAAACTAAGTAGGTTTTTATTGATTCAATGATTGGAATCATGAGCACAGTTGACTTTAGAGAGCAACATGCAAATGATAGTGTAAAGACAGAACTTACTGGATTGAAGAGAACCTAGTGGTGACAGGATTCCTTAGGCCACATTTTTTTTAATCTTTTCTTTTTAATAGCAGCCATACTAACAGGTGTGAGGTTATACCTCCTTATGATTTGGATGATTAGTCATGTTGAGCATTGTTTCATACACCAATTGTCAAAAGCAAGGATAAGGTTATGGTCTCAGAAAATCTAAGAGTTCAAATCCTTGAACTCCTGTTATAAAGGAATTCTTAATGATGATAATGATAAAAACAAGTATCCATACATTATCTTATTAAGTCCTTACAATGCTCTAGTGAGTAGAATGCTATTATCCCATTCTACAGGTGATTAAACTGAGGAACGAGGTGGATAAGCCATTTGCTCAGAGGCACACAGTAAATAAATGGCAGGCCTAGACCCTAAAGCTAGACCCAAGAACTCAAGCCACACTGCCCGAGATGACCATCACTGTGCCCAGGTAAATAGCTCTGTGGAGGGAAGACAAAGTTCCCTGAGGATCTGGAGCTTGAGTAGAGTTGGGAGGATAACCAGTTTTGACGTTGGAATTCCTAGGACTTTAGCAAGGGAAGGAAGGCTGTGAATCAGACACTGGGTGGCTAAAGAAAGCAAGAGTTATAAACAATGGTATACACATCCCAATACCGGCCAGGTTGTTGGATAACAGTCACCAAACAAAAGTAATAAATGGTGGGGAGACTAGACATGCCAATTTCACCTTCTATGCAGTCAAGGGAAAGGGATAACAGAATCAGAGAACGTACACTGTAAAGGGTTATAAGAGAAATAGTATATTCAAATGAAAGCTGGGGCTCACCTAATGGAAGAATTTGCAAAGAATTCTTTGAGGAGATCTATGAGAGTTTAAAAAAATAGAGGTCCCAAGGAATAGGCATAGATGTTCCAGTTATATAAAAGGCAAGAGATGAAGGTTCTTTGGAAAAGGATGGATATAAAGGCAAATGTGAAAGGAGGATACAATTTGGGATTAAATAATGTGTCAGCTTTGCAATCTGTGGCCAAAGACCCAATAAGAAAATCTTGAAGGAGGAAAGGTTCATTGTGGCTCATGGTTTCAGAGGTTCAGTTCATGGTCAGCCAGCTCTATGCTCTGGGCCTAAGGTGACAGAGAACATCATGGTGGAGGGTGTGGCAGAGGAAAGCAGCTCAGAACATGACATCTAGGAAGTAGAGAGAGCGCCACTCACCGGGGACAAAATATAAACCCCCAAGCATGTCCCCAGTAGCCTACTTCCTCCTACCACACCCTGGCCACTTGCAGCTATAAACCAGTTAATTCAATCAAGTGGGTCAATCCACTGATTAGGTGATAGTTGTCGTGATCATATCACTTCACTTCTGAACATTCTTGCATTATCTCACTCACACATGAGCTTTTGGGGGACACCACTCATCAAACCAGAAAAATAAAAGACCATACTTTTAATGACAGGGGATTGGGAAAAAGATGTTGAGGGAGGGACTGATGAGCATTCATAGAAGAGGAAGCACAGGCAGGAATCCAAGAATGTAGGAACTGTTGGTTTTTTCATGATGACCACCAGGGGGCGATGCAGCCCATTCTTCCTCTTGCAACGTGGAGTTTTTGGAGCGCAGGTACTGGAGGTAGAGACCAGTTCAAATGCTGGATTTACTGACCAGGTGTAGCACTTGAATAAGCCCCTTCATCTTTCTGTTCAGTGGAGATAGAGAAACAGAGATAACGATAGTCATGAGGATTAAATGAGATACTACGTGGGCTCTTGGGGGACTCCTTCCAGTTCAGCCATGTGGCTCATGAGGTAAAAGCAGGGGGAAGCAGCCTCCAATTTTCATTTTCAAAAAGAACGCATAGAGCTGAAGACCAGAATCAGGACAGATCCAAGGCTTTTTAACACTTTGAATAAAATTTCTTTCATTTTGAGGAGCAATTTCTCCTTTCCTTGCCTCTTCTACCCAGTAGAGTGGCAAGCTGTTGGGAGTGGGATGGGCTCTGGAGAACACGATTCAGGGAGCTCAGCAGTCTCATGGCTGAGGGGACTTGTGGCTTACCTGTGGTCCATGCCTTCAGCGGGGACCCGCGCCTGGAGAAGGGTGGGCTGTGCAGGAACCAGAACAGTGAGGTGAGGAGAAACTCACCTCCATTCTCCCTTTCAATTTCTAGAAACATCTCTCATTGTACATCTCAGGTTTTGAGTGTGGCTGTCTCCACTTGGTCTTGAGACAGGAATAATGTCTGTGGGTACCGCCAGCAAGACTTGGTGGAGCAGCAGGAGGCTTCCTGGAAGTAACTACTTATAGCAATGGTGTGTTTATGCGGTTCTGGGCCCCCTCATTATCATTTTATTACTTTTCTCTCTTCTGCACCCTGAGGACTTTCTTTGGAATAAACCTAAGACCAGTTACTTGAGAAATAAAATGTGTTTTTCATTAAAACCCTATTCTGGCCTCTCTAGTCCTAATGAGGCATTTCCTGTTTGGTCTAATTGGGTTTCAAGTTATCAATGATACTGTTTCTCTACAAGGAGGCAAAATATATGACATCCTTGTGTCCTTCAAGTAAAAGCCCTCCTACCATCAGCATGACAGGAAACTTCCCTTTGGGAAGGTTTAAGGAAAATATAAAAGGGAAGTTTGCTTCAAACCTTTCATAGTCTTGGATAGGTATTTTTCTGGGCTGATGGGATTGAGAGGGTACCTCTATGGAGAAGGAGATGGTTTAGATGAGATAAGAGGAAACGCTGTGGACCAAGATCCTACAAGGATATTGTGGCCTGTTGGCCTGCCCCAAATGGAGACATCTATAATTTATTCCAAGAGCTAACATAGTTCTCAACCAAGAATGTGTAATTGGTACATTCCTAAGCAAGCAGTCTCCATTGGTATTCCTGTCTGGCAAGTAGGCAGCCATGGTTAACACACACACCTATCATACAAAATCCCTGACTATCTGAGTAGAGATTTTTAACTCTAGCTTTTATTGTGTGTCATATTGGAGATAGAACTCCAAGATGCCAGGCAAACACTCTACCACCAAGTTATATCCCCAGCCCAACAGAGGGAGCTTTTACATCTGATGCCAGGTTCTCATACCAGAGGCTTGATTTATATGGTGTGGGGTGGGATCAGGTCACTGAAGACTTCTAGAACTCTCCAGAGAATTCAGACATTCTAGAGATTGTCCTATTCAGTGAATACTAGCCACATGGCCATCTATGACATCTACAAAGTTAACTAAGCTACAATTAATAAAAATTAAATTGTTAAAATTAACATAAAAATTTCAGTGCCTGAGTTTTCCTAGCTATAGGCAAGTACTATATAGCCCTGGGAGACCAGTGGCTACCATTTTGCAGAGGGCAGACAAAGAACATTGTCATTGCCCTGAAAAGTCTGATACGTGGAGATGCTTTCGAGCATCAAAATGTTACAGTTCAAAACCCTTCAGCTCTTCCACTGACCCCTAAGGATTTTCTTCTCAGAGTCTAGCATCTCCCTCTTTCTGAGCTATAAACCTCATGGCATAAGTCAGTCATTTGGGACCCTGTTGCCGTAGGCTCCTGGGCTCCAGAGAGTGTTGATAATCCTGAACTGCATGACAGGGCCTTTGTCACCACATTGTAAAAGATGGTGTTCAGAGATGTTCAGAGATTCCCTGTCTGGCCTCAGCTAGCAAAGGGCAGAGTTAGGATTTTTAATCAGCTTTGTTTTCACCAAAACTCAGGGACTTTAACTCAGCCTAATTACTCCAATTCTAGGACGAGGAGCTAGCTTGGAACTTTCTCTTCCAAAAGGAAAGGCCATACAATGTTCTTTGATGACAGAGTTTCCTTATGGGCCACTCCTCCCACTCAGCACATTCTGACCCCTTAACTATGACCACCTTCGAGGTCACCCACAGCCCATTGCACAGACTCATCCCAGTAAGCTTGCCCAGCAGTGGCCTGAGGAATAAAGGAGGGGGGGTTGTCCTTTGCTTTGTTAAGGGGTGCTTCTGAGTGCCGATAGACTCGCTGCCAGGGTTCTTCTGATGGAAACCACTGAGTGAACCTCAGGAGCAATATCTCCTATAGAAACACAAAGAAGGGAACAGCTTGTGCAGCAGAACAAGAGCTTAGTCATCTTAAGATCAGAGCTTCCAGGAGGAAGGTGCAGGTTTGGGGTTCCCATGGTGTCCTGTTGCTGGAGGCTCATTAGTTTATTTTGTAAATTTTAAGTACCTGGGGGGAAACACCTGGACTCTATTTGGCTGTTATTGCCTTGATCTAAACTTACAAATGTGTGCAATCATGAACAACTTTCTGTGTGTGTGTGTGTGCGCATGCACACCTGTGTGGTATGAAGGGAAAAGATCAAGGAAAGAGGAAATGGGAGCTAAGAATGTTTCTAAGCAGAACAAATGTTCCCATTTCATTATTTTCAATGATGCTCTCACAAGCCATCATACAGGGTTAAAAAAAAACAATATGCAGGGGTAAATTTGGAGTAGATTGATACTGGTCTAGAATATGAAGAGCTCATATCATGATAGGCTCAGACACTGGCCCATAGGCATGGATTTTGTCCAATATTTTCCATGTTGTCCTCTTTACACTAGCCATGCAAATTCAAGTGGTCCTATTTTAGTGTGTCCTGCTTTCTAGTCTGAAGAGATGCTTAAACTGTAAATCCTAGGCCAATAAATCTTCCAGGGATCCCAAAACAAAGAAAATGTCTTCAGAGCGTCCTGGGCCTTGGCCCCAGACCAGCCAGGGTTTCCTCTATGAGACACACAAAAATCTACTCCTCCCCTCCACATAGTCTCATGAATCATGCATGATATTTTTTGTTTTAATGTCAGAATTATAATCTATAGTACTTTTTTATATAAATTGGGGCCTTTTATCTTAATAATGCTCTTATCCTGTCTGTGTTTTGGTGGTGGTGATTTTATTCTAATGGACTGATATGGCCACAACCATGATATAAATAGATAAAAGCACTTGGTTAATTTCCTCAATTCTGCAAAAAAAAAAAAAAAAAAAGAAAAAAACAGGACACCAGCAAGAGCAAATTTTTGATGAAGAGACATTGCATCCACTTAGGCCACAAGCCAACGTCTTTATAAAAGCATAAATCAAAAACTAAATCCCAAATTTAAGATCTTTTGCTAATGGTATGATTTTACCTGCTTCCCTAGATGGAAGCCTTGGACCATGAGGTCAGCATTTGGTGAAGCTAGATATCTCTTTTGACGAGGATAACCCAGAGGCTCTGGAACAACCAGAAAGGAATGATGAGGCTCACTCTGCATAGGGGTATACACACACAAACCTAGAGCCCCATTTCAGTTGATGAGGTAGCAGGCAACTTCTGGCTATTTTCCACCTCCCAGTAGCCTTCCTCCTCCTTGTTCTTGATCGCCACTGCCTCAGACTGCTCCTGAGCCTGATAAAACAAGAGACTCTGCCACTTGCTGCAAGACAGAGAAATGCCAAGAGCCTGCTGCCATGTCCAATCCTTGGGAAGCACAGGGTACTGTTTGGGTTGTGTGTGCAACTGGTCAAAAGTGAAGAGATTTCTTAGTACCTTACTAGGAAGGATGGGGCAAATGGGAGCCAAAGCTCTCTGAGGCAACTGGCTTCACCAATTTGGGGAGACTTTCTGATTATAATGCCAGTTGTGCGGGGAACAGGCAAATCACACGTAGATGATCAGATCTGATTTTTTTCTGAAGTGGTCTGATTAGTTCTCTTGTTTTAACAACCCAATCAGATCAACTGGGTGGCAATGCATTGATTTTATAGCACTGGGATTGCTGGGATCAATCTGAATAAAACCATTTAGTGCCATGTATGAACACCGCTGAATTCAGATAAGTGGGATGAATTCCTTCCTTTAAGCTCTTGAGTAATAGAAAATAAAACTACTTAGATGCTGTCTCTATTCAGGAGATTATATACAGAAGCCTAAACCCTGGTTTCAATTCAGTCCTAACTCCCTACCTCCCTAAACGGAATTCAACCTTATTTCCTGGTTTCATTGTGCAGACACTCATTTTTTTTTTACATGCATTGAACTCTTAAGCAAGATATTTGTGATTGCAATGAATCAGGATAGAGGAGAAAAACACATGTGTGAACTGTCAAAAGTTTCTTTCTGCAGGATTATGAAATCCTTGACCTCTGACCCAGAGGTCAAAGACAGATTGATTATTTTCTGCAATAAAAATTGATCCAACAAGATTTACACTAAACGGGGATTCAAAGAGATTTTGGGCTAACACCATTTGACTAACAACTTACTCTCTCACCTTATTAACAGTCATAGTTCTTGCTAGGTGGACAAAAAATTGATCCAGGAGGAGACTTAAGGTTACTGGGGGTCTTTCTCTTGACTGCTCCCTGTAGTAATGCCCAATTCTATGCTTCACTATTCTTCAGTGCTCCTTGGACGCCACTCAACCCAAAAGGCCAGTTGATTATAGTATTCATATAATTGGGGTTTAGCAGGATATTTCTAATGACTATTTCTTCATGTTGGCCATGTCCTCCTGTACCTCAGTTTTCTCATCTATAAGATGACCTGGTTGAGTTGGGTGAAAATTGAGATCTCTTTCAATGCTTGCATTGTATAATTTTAATAATATATTATGCTGATATTTGTGTAGCACTTGTGCATCTCATAGAGCAATTTGGGATCTACAAATCTGTGTTGTTCTTACTCTGTTCTTCTGGAAAAACATGCCCTTTGCTTTCTTCAGAAATACTGTCCCAACAGATGAGATTAGATACCCAAAGTCCCTCAGACTCAATATGGTAGTAGATTAAAATGACTACCATCATGCTAACCATCAGATTCTCAGTCAATTCTAGACTTCTGATGCACAGTAATACCCTGTTGGTGCAAGAGTTAACACCACCTGTCAGTGTTCGGAGTGGAAAGCACTACAGCATGAGGCAACCATCTTGTGTTGAAAGACAGAACTTTTCTTCCTTCTAGTTCAGCTTTTATCAAGACTTAAAATGCAGCCAAGGTATTAAAGAGAGGAGGGGGGGAAAACTTGGAAGGTTTTTGTACTTTTTGTAAAAAATTCTTTCTTTCTTTCTTTCTTTTTTTAACCATTACCAAAATCTCCTCCAAACACACAGACTCTACAGTATCCCTATTAAATTATATAGAGCGAGTCCAGCCCATGACTGTCAGCGGGGCCCATCAGTCCTAATTTATCGCCCCAGGAAACACAGTACAATTATGGTAATAAATAATAATAGGATTCAGTACATGACAACATGAATGATGGAGCCTCTCAGAATTCATTTACATTGCTTTGTGTTGCAATCATCATGCCTCTAATGTAATGCCAAGCAAATGAGCCCCTTTGAATATTGTGCAATCTATTGCAAGTCAACTGGCACAAAACTCACTCAATAAATCATGTTCAAACACATGCCTGTAATGACAGGTAAATCAACAATGAAGTAATTGCATTTAATGTATTGAAATACTGGACAAAAAACAGTGACCTCAAAGTGACTTTTTGTAAAAGGTATGATATAGTTGCAACAAGGAGTGAGGTCCTTGGTAAGAAGCATGCCTTGCTCAGGTGCACACGCCACCACTGCTCCCCTTGCACACCTTGATTTACTGCCTTGTTTCTGCAGTAATCACGGGACCAGGCTGCCAGAAGCTTCAAGGAGGTGCTTATTCGCCTGAACATAAGACTCACAGATGAGGGTGGAAATCAGCCTTAAGCAGAGTAAGGCTGGGCTGTCACCAAGCTCTGAGTTTGGGGGCCGAATTTGAAAGTGATCTGAAAGGGAGGAGGGAGCACTGGGTCAGGAACCAGAGGATTGAGTCCCCTGGGTCTGGTGTTCCCTCGAGCCCTGGGTGGCTCTAGCCAAACTGCTCCCCTTCTCAGTTCTTTGTCTGGGAAATGAAGTAGTTGCTCTGTCGTGTCTGAAATTCATTGGGACTCGAACATGCTCAGAAGCTCAGATTCTAATTAGAGGCCTTCACTTTCAAGCAAGCAGGCTCCTTCTGCTCCTGAGTGTTGGAGACACTGGTTTGAACCGGCATGCATCTCCTCATCATTTCTGCTGGGGAGACCAAGTGTATGTGCTTCTAATTTCTGTGAAACTTGGGCCTGCCCCTTTCTGGGCAAGCAGACAAGTCTGAAAATAGGGCCCCAGGGGCTATGTGGATGGATAACAGGCAACATGGAAATGACAACCTTCCCCACATTCCCCATCGCTTCCACCCCGGCTCCCCTCTTCCCAGGGACAATGTCAAGTAGAGATGAAGCAGAGCCCTTCCCAAGCCAAAGGCCACTTAAGGAACTTTCCTGCTCTTGTGAAAAACTCATTCTTGGCTGAAGGGAGCCACAGCCTTCCCCCCATAGTGTACATTCCTCTTTCTCCTTAACACATACTCCCTGTCTCTTCTCAAATTGAATCTCATGGACTCCATAATCTTAGAGAAGTGGACAGAAGGAGAGGAAATAGTGCTACATTTAGCGTAGGAAGATCCGGCATGAAACCCTGGTTTATTCCACACATGACTCTGTACACGTCTCTTCACTCCCATAAGCTTTTGTTGCTTTGCTTGAAAAGTGACAGTAATAATTCCTGCTGTGGCTCCAACAAGATTGTGAGGAGTACAACAAGTGAAAAGCCTTTCTTAATTGTAAAGCACACTTTTGTGATTAATTGGGAGAAAAGAACATTCTAGGACCAAGGTACCCTACCCTGCTCTGGATTCAAACACTGCTTCTTACCATAAGAAATACTATTGTGTTTATTTATCTGTGTATTGTTATTGTCTGACCCTCCTCAGAGTGTAGGTTAAAAAGAAGAGGGACTTTGAGGGTCTCATTCATATTTCTCAGTTATTACTAGACCCTAGAACAACATTAATTAGCATTGTTAAATGAATGAGCAAAGGGTATTTGTTTCTTTCAGTAAATTATAATAATACACTTCAACGTATTTTTTGCAAACATATCTGACACTAACCTGCCTCAAACCTACAAACATGGCCTCCTGTTGTATCCTCTTTCCCTGTTAAAATATGGCAGATCAGCAGGAAATGGCTTCTTGAACAACGGTCCCTACTGAAGGATAGCACTCTGAAAGCCTTTTATGGCCACTAGGATGTTTTCTGAAGCCAAAATTGGGCCACAGTTTCCCAGGCAACAACAATTCAGAAAAAAAAAAAAAAAAAAAAAAAAAAAAAAAAAAAAAAAGCTCACTTCAAAGCAGACATGGACCCGGGAAGCTGGGAAAACCACAGGCGTTTCCATATTAAGAGTGGGAAGTTACCGGTCGATATAACCTTTGAAAGCTCTTGGGGGACAGCCAACAGGTCTCATTTTAGTATCATTCATCCATAGACCCTGTCTGCCCTCTTTGGGATGTCATTCTGTCACAGAACCAGGAAGGCTTACTCAGAGATCACCAGCTTTCTCCTTCCCAAAGCAGGCCCCTGCTCCCCTGATAGCTCCCACATGATAGATCCTGATTAGAAGGCAGCCACAGAACAAAAGACCCATTAAGGAGGGCTGGTGGGAGGGAAGGCCTATAAGGGGGTCCTGAAGGGGACAGAGAGAAACAGAAAAACTCGAATATTAGAAAATTGCTCCCAGTTGCGAGAGATTGATAGTGTTCCCAGAGGTGGAAACATCAGGAATAGAGGGATCCGGCTTTTCCAACTGATCTGATGGTAAATGTCAATCTTGTTGATCTTGGGTTTTCTTAACTCCCTGTGCTGGATTCAGATTGTTTCTGAAAGCAATAGTTCAAAGACTACACCCTCTACCCTGGCATTCAAAAGAAAGGGGAAAAAAATACACCAAGACCAACAGCAAGCTGAATCCAGAGTTAAGGAGAAGGGAAATGCACCCTCTATTTCCAGGTAACAGACTGAAGGAACCGAATTTCTGAAAAGTCTCTTTCAACGAAACAGAGTTCATTGAAGGCATTGGATTTTAACCTGATTAGCCAGTATGAATCAACACCCCCAAATACTCAAGATTCAAAAAACTCCTTATACTCATTTCCACCCCCATCATCTCCTTCCTCTCAGGAACTAAGGGACAGGAAATAAACTCCTGCCTCTTGTCATTTTATTAGGCAACTCCCAAGAGCCAATGAGCTGCAAGCCCTGGCTGTGAAATGGCTCTGGCTGAGGCAGCTTGATTAATGACGGAGGGTCAGCAGACATCACCTCTCTCACTGAGCCTCCAAAGTGCATGCAGAGCCAGCTGGAAATGAAGAAGAGAGGAAGGGGCCCCAGAGAGCCCTGGATGAACACAAGAGCCAAAGATGGAGTCAGCCAGGCAACATCAGCCAAGTTCTGCCCCTGACAGGAAGGGTCACAACCAGTTTTCCTCTTCTTCCTTTTAGAGAGTAAGCTGGCAAGGAGGAGGCAGAAGTGGAAAAGTTTTAATCCAGAACTTTCCACACATTGCAAGACAAAGTGTTAGGATGACTGAGGACCTTTCTTGAAGAATGCCAGTATCAAATCTGCAAACTGGGAAAGAGATGGCCCTGAACCCTCCATAACTTGTTATTAACACCACTGGTCTCAGTGAGGAGCAATTAGGATCTATAATGACCTAGAAGACAAGGCAGGCACCTAAAGAATCTTCCCACAGAGAGAGAAGCCTGTGAATTTGAATGGGTATTTTCCATAACCAGGGCATCTGATTTTTGTTTCTTTTTATATGAACATCTCTTCCAACCCTCCTTGCAGAAAACCATGGTACATTCTACTGAATTGGGCTGAAATTACATTTTCTACTTGTCAGTTGTCTTGAGAGTTGCAAGGATGTAGACTGCGCATTAGCAATGTAGGAACCACTGCACTGAAGAGAAGCTGCAAAGTGGGCTTAGGTCCAGAATGTAAAGAGCTTTCATTTTCTCTGAAGTATCAACACTTGGGGAATTAAGCTTTTTTTAAAACTTTAAAAAATTTTCCACCTGAAACTCTGAATTTGGGTATTCTGAGTTACCAATTACAAAGCATTCTCATAATAATGGGGATGTTTGGTGTGGGGGGGATATTTTCTGTTTGAACGATCTTCATAAAGAAAAATCCCTGAGAACTTGAGAGCTTACAATACACCTCCGAGATGCTAGGCAAATCTCTTCCTTCACATTGCCTCCTGACACAGACAGAAAACAACCTTTTTCCTAACTCAGAAGCAATAAAAAGAGGCAACGGGACTTAACAGGTCATTGAGCCCACACTGTCATTTTACATATGAAGCAACTGAGGTCTGAAGAGCTTCGTGTTTGCTTTCAAGAAGCTTAAATAGACATTGCTGAAATGATGTAGGACCCAGGGCTCACGTCCCTAGACTAGTGCCTGTGTCAAAATATAATATTTTCCCTGGTAGTTGGCAAGTGAACAGGTCTAGGTCAAGATGAGAGGAAGCCAGCAACTTGTCAACTTAACCTAAGAAGGGCTGAGCTGAATGCAGGGAAAGAATACCCCAAGTGTGTTGTCTAAAATAATAACTATCAAAAAGAGATTATTAAATTATAAAGGGGGACCTCAAAGTAGAGCACATGCCTAGCATGCCTACGATCCTGGGTTCAATCCCCAACACTGGGGGGAAAATTCTTTTAGTTTTAAACATATTTGTTTAACTTAGCATAATCCTATATTTCTAAAGTTCTTCAATTCAGGGTCTGGAGGATCTTAACACACATCTCTCTCTCCCTTCCTTCCCAAACACCCACTCTGAATATACTTTATTAGCATACTCCAGAACTGGTATGATTCCACAAAGCATACTTTGGGAAACTCTGTAAAGGGAAAATAGCTCTGTCAGGGGAAAAAAAGAGAGAGAGAATTAAATTCTGGTCACAGAAACAGACCAAAAACAAACACATTCTGGTCCCAGAATTTAACTATGCTACTAAGCAGAAGCAAAGCTTGGATAACTCATGTAACCCTTCTAGGTCTCCATTTCCTAATCTCTTACTATATTTCACCACATAACCATCACCACCACATAATCGTCACAACCTGTTTTTTTCAGACCAAAAAAAAATTGGTTTTTAACCTCTCATCACATAATTGCCACATGGTACAATTCAGTTCCTCACACCACTTGAAAGGTAAGCAGAGCAGTAATGTACTCCTCAGTGGCATACGCATGCACATTTGTTTTCTTGCACATTCTAGAAGTCTAGAATTCTCAGCACACAGCACAGTTGTCAGTGTGCTGTTAAGAGCTGACTTACATGGTTTGTTTAGAACACTGCAGTATTAATGGTAAACACATGAGTGGTGCATCACATTGGAACCTATGATACTAGTACAAAACCTTCAGACACAAAAGATTAATTTTTTAAGTCCAAATTTTGCAACACTGTAGTAAATTGTCTCAAGTGTAATATTTTGACTGTAATAACACATCAAGAATAGTTAATGTGTAATCTTTTCTTTTTCAGACAAGAAAAATACTTCAATGATCACAAGGAAATAATGTGTGTTGATTTGAACTATTTAATTTTAATGTGTTTCATGAGTATTCTGTAGCATCTTTTAGGGGGGAGGGTGTTACCAGGGATTGAACTCAGGGGCATTCGACCACTGAAGTACATTCTAAGCCCTATTTTGTATTTTATTTAGAGATAGGGTCTCACTGAATTGCTTAGTGCCTCACTTTTGCTGAGGCTGGCTTTGAACTCACAATCTTCCTGCCTCAGCCTCCTGAGCTACTGGGACCATGCGTCTTAATCTTGCACCCAAGACAGTCTAATAATAATAAATGATTTTTTTTCTTTTTAAAATTTTTTGATGCTGATGGGCCTTTGTTTTTATTCATTTATTCATATGCAGTGCTGAGAATTGAACCCAGTGCCTCACACATGCTAGGCAAGCGTTGTAGCACTGAGCTACAACCCCAGCACATAATAAATCCTTTTTAAGTAAAACCTGCACAATTTAAAAACATTCATATAATAGTCACACCCCACTTTTTGTGAAAAGAAAAAAATTAGCATAAAATCTACAACATTTATGCAGTCCAACGGTGGTGGTAAGGAGTACGATGTGAGACAAAATAACCCTACAGTCCTTCTGCTTCAAAATTCTGTGAATACCTAATGTTCAGCCTTCCCAGCAAGGAGGGGAGATTGAGCCAAGGTTGGCCCTATAGAGACAGCTCCAGCAGGAGTCTTGTCCTTGACACTTCAGTCCCAGCTTGAGGTGAGGAAAGGAAAACTAGGAGCTAGGATTCTCCAGGAGATGAAAGTCAATGTCCTCAGGAGGCACTGGTTTGAGCCTCACCTTGCCAAGATAAAGCCATCTTAAATATGCCTCCTGTTTATTCCAATAAACTTCTTTTTTAAAAATTAATCTCTTCCCATGATGAAGCGGTCAAACCATCTAGCTCTCTCATTAAACCTTCTTCCTCCACCCCTGCATCCCAGGGCTGAAATCACCCACCAATGCCCTCCACAGCACAGACGTCACCTGGCTTTCTTTTACAGAGCTCATAAAGGAGCCTTTCCTTTGAGATCACATGAACCCAGAAGCTTTCCATTTTCTTTGGTCAATAATTATTAACCTCTCCCACCCTCAGGGCTTACGCTGTGCTGCAGGCAAACAGCCTGGTTAAGTGTCTGGGTCCCCGGCAGCAAGTGCTCATTAAAAAACATGCAAGATACGTTCTGCCTTGTATTTCCTGAGTGGTCTCCACACCTGGAGTGGTCAGAATCCAAAAAGAGGCCAGGAAATGCAGTGCTTCTGGACTCCTGGCTGGGATGTCCAGATACTGGACAATGAATGTGCTTAGCAACTCACCCTCCAGGAGAAAAGACCAGGTCTCTGCCAAAGAACCCCCAAGACCCTGAAGCTGGCAAAGAAGGAGGGAAGAAGTGCCCTTGATTGATGGGACAAGGAGCCGGACGATTTGTGATTTCACCTTCTTCTTCATCTCCTACCCAGCAAAAGAAAACCAAAGCTCATTCTCTCTCCTACATTCACACACACAAAAGGAAATTTTTAAAAGAGAGGGTTGTGGGGGGGAGGTGTGGGGGGAACACTAGAAGCATTTTTGAAGGCAAAAGGCTGTTTATTTCTGCCAAAGTGCTGATTATTTTTTTTTTCTGCCTCTGGCAACTGTATCAGAATTGGAGACTTCAGCAGAGGAGAAATCCATTCACTTGTCATCACATAAAACCTCTGTGTTCCACAGAGGAAATGGCAAAATTTCACCCTGAACTGGATTTGTGAATTCCTGCTGGGGGCAGGGAGAGGGGGCAGAGAAGGGCAGGCCGTCCTACATCCCCATGTTCAGTTGACCCCACTCTTCATGGGAGGGAACTGCTGGTCCTCCAAAGAGGCCACATGTCAGCAGGGGACAAAGGTAGAAAGAGTTAGAAGGGGACAGCCACAAGCTCCAAGCCCCGGCCAAAATGGAATGACTCCAACCCACATTACCGCAGAGGGCTCGATCGAAACTCCTTTTAAACGACTAGAACACCGGGGATTTTTTTTTCTTCCCCCTGGAGTATATCCCATGGCCTTTTAAATAATGACTGTTTGGAGCAATTACTTGTTATTGAGCTTAGCGCATTCTATATTCAGTCATTGTGCTAAGCACAGTATTCATTTCCTACTCTTTACCTTTCCTCTGAGTGATTTTTCTTGCTGCCCTGTCTACTACCTGTCCAACTGGATTTAGCTGACTCCACAGAGGCAGTGAAGATGGCAGGAGGAACCAAAAGTTCGAATCTAAACTCCCATTCTGACCCTTTATGTGTGATTTTTTTTTTCATTTCTCCTTTCAAATTCACTTCTGTGCACTGTTTTCCATTTTGATATTGAAATGTGGCAACTACAGTCTCCCTAAGAACCCCCATATCGAATTCTCCTGAATTTCAAAGGGCTGAGGTCAAGATCCAGAAAACTCAAAACCCAAGGAAATTAGGTTGCTAGGATGCAGGGATTGTTTATTGTTCTCTCAGGCTTAATTAGGTGTAAGTAACATCTTGTCAGTGTTCTGCCACATATGCTAAAGCTGTCAGGGCAATTTTACTGAGTCTGACAGCTGAAATCAGAAACAAGAGAGTCAACATGTCAATGATGAGGCTGGACATGATGGATATATTAAGAGAAGTCTGGAAAATTCTGGACTTCATTATATCGACTCTACTTCTCCAAAGTTTCTTGTGGAAAGAATCTCGGCCTTATTGGAGAAACTCCCCTGGGATCCGATCACACCCAATTACAGGGCCTCCCACAGCCACCTGGGCACAAGAGGATTTCTGCAATAGATTCATCGGAGGAGAGATTGAGGGACGATGAGAACAAGGAAATTGCTGATTTTGGTATAATTTCTACAAATAGATCTATTGAGATTTAAAAGGTGCAGTAACTTGACATTTTTGGTAAGTTAAAAACTGCTTAAAAATTGGTTTGCAGGTTGTTTCTTTTTCCATCTTGGCCCCAGGCTATTTTCAAAATGAAAAGAATGGGATCAAATCCTGAAAACTGAGGTGGAGCTGAAGGCAATAATACAATTTTAAAGATGACAAAAAGGGACGTGATAATCTTTTGAAAGTGTTAGAGGCACACTTGACTTAGGATAGCAAGTTTCTCAGAGGGAAAAAATGAGGATGAGGAAAAGGAACTTTTGTTAAAGATAGACTGGCACATTAGCAGCTGGCCTGCATGAGTTTTTCTTACTCAGTAGGCAATGAGCGCGCTCTGGAAGGCATTTGTAGCCTAGACCCCCAAGGACTGATGCATTGTGACCTGCCACTGGCCTGTCATTTATAATGATAGGGAAATGTTGCTAGCCTAACCAAGGAGAGAAGAGGCCTAGCATCAAGGGCATACCTGGCCATGTTAATTAGGCACCCTTTTTCCTGGAAAAATCGAGTGTCTGGTGATCACTAAACAACAAGGCTGACCTTAGGCCACAGATCCAAAAACTTTTGACAGCACCAGGAGACCCTTTCCAAAAGAATACCTTTTATCCTCCCTCTAGTCCCTTTAAAAGTAAGAGTTGTCAATCGAAAGAATGTAGTTAATTTTGCTGAACAAGATTTTTAAATTTCAGACTTGTAAAGACTTAAATACAGAGTACAGTGAGTGAGCGGAAGACCCACAAGGAGGGAGAATCCGCATGGCTTTCAACCTATGAGAACTTCTAGCTTTACAATGGGCCTTTTTATAGAGCCATTTTGGCTGACAGTTCATACATATCTTCTGTGATATTAGGCAGAGTCGCTGTGGCCTGAAAACGTTGACATTGCTTCAGAAGTTTAAACAGATGTTGCTGGCGTTTTGAAGCAATGAGTAAACTTCAATGCAACGACTTGGAAACAATAGTGGAGAGGGGATAAGTATTTGTACAACACCCAGTAAAGGAACGGTCCTGCCTTTAGATTATTTTTTTTCATCCCCACAAGAAAAAAGCAGAAGACCCACCTCCTCCATCCAGTTGAAAAGCAATGGGTTATTTTTCTTTCTTCTTCTTTTTTTTTAAATATATTTTTAGTTGTTGATTGACCTTTATTTATTTATACATGGTGCTGAGAATCAAAACCAGTGCCTCACACATGCCAGGCAAGTGTGCTACCCCTGAGCCCCAGCCCCAGCCCCAGCCCCAGCCCCGGTTATTTTTCTTTTATCTTTTCTTTTTCTCACTGATAGGAATGCAAATTGCTCCCCCTCTGTCTCATAGTGGATGGGATTGAAAACCTCTTTCCCAGATCAATGTAGAGGAGATGGATCATCATCTCTGGCAACTAAACTGTTGTTTATCAACCCAGCAGGTGTGGAACAGGCATGGTCTTTTTTTAAAATGGTCTTTTCTCCTGTGCCTCTTGCCTCTTTCATGAAAGAAATCAAGGACACGGGAGAACACAGAAGGTCTCAGTCCTGCTCCTCTGCTCACAGTTTTTTCTTTAAAGAAAGTATGAGGATCCTATAACCTTGAGGGCCCACATTTCACTCTTCCTGCCGTGAATGCTCAGACCAAGGGTAGGCCTATGAAAATCCCCAATCCATCTGACTTGTCCACATACCCCCACTCCCCAACATACATCATTTGGCCAAAACAGAATGATGTCATTTGAAACAACACCATATTTTTGTTGTCCAAGAAATATCTATCGCGTTCCTCGCGTATGCAATGTCCTATACTAGATTCTGGGGAAAATGGAAACTAACATAATAGCTGACATTGAGGGGTTCTTTAGTTTGTCTCCAACACCATTCCATTTGCCTTATGAAAACACCTCGCTTAAACCTGAGATCAAGAGGTAAGTACTATAATTATCATCTTAATTTAATAGATGAGGAAATGGAGGCATAAGTTATGTAATTGGAGCAAGATCACACAGCTAATGAGTAGAAGGGCATGGGTTCATACCCAGGCTGTGACTCCAAATGCTGTGCTCTGAGCCACAGCTCTCCACTGTCTTCTTGCCACCAGTCAGCCATGGTCTCTGCCCTCAAGGAAAACACAGTCTGTTGGTTAAACATTATGTAGTCATATAATTGAGTAATTGGACATCTAAACATAAATGAATCATGCTGTAAAACACCGAGGCATAAAACCTCATCAGCCATTTGTTGAAGCCTCCTCTTAATCAAATCAGATCTATGATGGCCAATCTCTGAAAGATGAAGCTTCTGCAGCACACCAAACCTTTTCCTCAGGAAAGCTGATATCAGCTATTCCCCCCCCCCCCACCGCCCCGCTCAGTAGCCACCATGAACAGCCATGCTGGTCACAAACAAGACCTGGAAGGACACACATATTGGTTTCCCAGATCTTCTATAACACAGTGCCACAAAACAAGTGGCTTAGAACAACAGAAACATAACCTCACAGTTATGGGGACCAGAGTCCAAAATCAAGGTGCTCCTCTGCAGTGTGAGGATCCTGTCCTGCATCTTCCAACTTCTGATAGCCCCAGATAATCCTTGGTGTGCAGAAGTATGATTCCAGTCTCTGCCTCTGTCCTCACATAGCATTGTCTCTGAGCAGCTTCCATTTATATTCTCTGTCTGTGTGTCTGTCTGTGTTTGAGTCTCCCCTTTTTTGTAACGAAACTAGACAGATAATACCCAGCCTACATGATAAATTTTCCAATCATACTATAGAAAGAGGTTCCAGGGGATTAGGCTCCACAGGTGTAGATTGGGCTATGCTTTCTTTAAATTTAGATTCTCCTGAAACACATCATTTTAGCTTGATAATTTCTGTAAAGACTCTATTTCCACATAAGTTCATGAGGTTCAGGGGCGTAGGACTTCAACCCATCTCTTTTGAGGGAACCCAATTCAACCCAAAACAGTAGTCCAACCACATGCAAAGCAGAAAACTCCACAACCTAAGGGGTGATCTAGTCCAAGAATTCTGCCTCCAAAATGTGCACCATATAGGATGGTAACCAACTGATTCCTTTATATTCTGTCTTAGGAACTTTGGATCCCAGCAGGGGATAGTAGAGAAGTCAGTGTGGCAGGGTCACCAAAGCAAGGAAATAACCCTGCTTTTGACAACCTCAGGAGACAGACCTATCACTGAAATAGTTCCAAAGCCTGAAGTAGAGAGGCAAAAGCAGGTTCTCCACTGGGCTCAGGTGGCTGCTGAGGCTCCTTCCAGGTCTTCTTTGCTTGTTCTTAATAAATGCATCAAATTACCTCTCTACGCAGCTGTTATTTTTTGGTCTTATCACGCAAGTTGAGAGGATTCCTAACTAACTAAGCAGACATTTTCCTCTTGTAGAAACATTTCAAATTCACAAACTATGGCAAACTCTTCTAAGTTTATCTTATCTACTTTTGTTTCTAGTCACTGTAGAATCTCCTTATCATGTACGTATATATGTATTTCATATATACTTGTGCATATGGCATATGATTAATGATACACACATATGCCTGTCTACAGTATATATTTTCTTTCTCATGTCAAATAGGATGTGTAGAGATTGTATTTATGAAAATATGTCTGTGGACGCATAATTACCAAAGGAACATACCAACTTATTTGCATCATAAGTAATACTGATGATAATAGTGGTAGCTTTTAACGTGATCCAGAATCCCACTACTGGGTATACATCCCAAGGGAAGGAAATTAGTATGTTGAGATATCTGCACACATAGGTTTACTGCTGCACTGTTCACAATAACCAAGAAAAGGAGTCAAAATAAGCGATCTTAAATAGATGAATGGGTAAATTGTGATATATATACACAGTGAAATATTATTCAACCATAAAAAGAATGAAATTCTGTCATTTACAGCTGGATGAGCATGGAAGACATTTTATTCAGCTAATAATTATAATAAGCCAGACACAGAAAGACAAGTACTACAAATTCTGCATATTCTCCCTTATCTGTGGAAGCTACAAGTGTTGATTTCATAGAACTTGGGGGCTGGGAAGGAGAGTGGGCAGAGGAGGGATAGGGAAAGCTTGGTTAACAACTACAAACTTATATAAGGGGAAAAGTTCTGGTGTTCTATAGGATGATGGGGAACTATAGTTCATAGTAAGAACAGAGCAAAGGAGTCAGCTGTCTGTGGACTGAGGCCTCTGAAACCATGAGACCTAAGTAAACTTTTCCTCCTTAAAATTGTTCTTGTCAGATCTTTTACAGCATGATTCAAAACAGCAAAAATGCTGGCCAAAATAACATGGATCAAAATCTCACACTGTATCTCCTAAATATTTATATATGTGTCAATTAATAATCAAAAACTTAAATACATGATTAACCTCTCCAAAAAATAAAAATAATAGCTTTTATTCAGTGTTGAACATATACTAGAGTCTTTGCTGTGTGGATTTCACAATATATTATCAGATTTAGTCTGTGCAACTGTCTAGAGAGGTAAGGGTGATTATTCTTCTTTCACACATGAATAACCAGAAGCATAGAGAGTTGGAACGACTTGTCTAGCATGACAAAGCTAGTGTGTGAAAGATCTGAGATTGGAACCCAGATGACCGAGTATAGAGCAAGTGCTGGAATCTCCATCTACTGACTATGCGTCCACTGAGGTGGTCACATGAATCCCTAGAGCTAGTGATGATTCTGGGGGATCGCTGAACCCAGCAACTGTGTTTCACATAGGAGGACTCTGATTACTAAGGACTGAACGGTGGGGCCCCATGATTCAGTTATCAGCCAAGCTGGGCATGGAGTCTGGTTGATGACCTCTAAAGCTTGTGTTTTTCTACTTGAACTCCAGCCCTCCCCGGCTGAATCTGGCAGAAATTTCAAGTTTTTCCCTTGTGAATGGCTGTCCTCCTGTTTCCTGCACTAACAGGGTTTCTTCTGGTGTTAAATTGTTTTGGTCATTTCAATTAGAATCAGAGAGGGAGGGAGAGAGACCCCTATGCTTACAGTCTCCATCTTTCCAGAGAGTTGGGCCAAGATTTTTTATAGAGTTGAAACAAAGATCATTACAGTTCATCAAGGGTTCAGCAGCTCACCTGAAAACCAAATACGCCTGCCCTAAGCATTCAAGTTAATCAACGGTTTTCTGTGCTCCCTTTGTACTGCCATCTCCTAGCTCAAATTCAGCATTCAACTTCAAGTGGGGGTTCAGTTGATATTTTTGACTGACAAAAGCAATTAAAAACATAATATAAGTTCCCTACAAACCTTGTTATTATTGTGAAGGTGTTTCACATATGTAAGGCAGTTTTAACAATCCTTTTGATTAGTCATTCATGTAAGTATTTGAATAAACATTTCAAATCAAGTCAAAATAATCACAGAGGATAATAGCACTACCGCGTTGCTTAGAGAAATTGTGATCGCAGTCTGTCTTTTTTTTTCCGTTTCTCTTTAAAACTGAGTAAATAAATTATCTTAGTCCATTTTGTGCTGCTACAACAGAATACCACAGAGTGGGTAATTTATCAAGAAAAGGAGTGTATTTGGCTCATGATTCTGGAGCTGTGGAGTCCAAAGGCAGGCAACAGCATCTGGTGAGACCTTCCTTATGTGCCAGAGCATGGTGGAGGGCATCACATGGGGAGACAGAACAAGCAAGCTAGCTCAGGTTTCTCTGTGTCTTTTTATAAAGCCACTAATACCATCATGGGGGTCCTACCCCCAAGACCAACCTCATTGCCCCCAAAGGCCCTACCTCAAAATACCATCAACTATGACTTTAGTTATTACATTTCTAACACATGAACTTTTGGGGGACACACTGAAACCATAGAATAAATGTAACACCCTTTGCCTACTTTTTAGTTTCCAAAGGTAAAACTTGCTGTTTTCCCTGTTGGTAATATTTCTCTTTAGGTGGATGAAATAGAAAAGCTGAGTGCAAATCCCTTTAACATCTGTGACTTCACAAACAAAATGTAAGATTTCTGCAACAATACAAAGGAAAAGCATTTATATCCACATGTTACCAAACCAGGCTGGTTTTGACCCCCAACACAGGTGTTAAATACTGAAAGAAAGAGCTTTGCAAAAAAAGAAAGAGATTTTTTATGAGATGAGAGACCTGTATCTCAAATCTTCCTCCTCAAGGGTAAGGTTTAGAGGTATTTGTGGAAGAAAGAATAAGGGTGATAGCCAGGTGTGGTGGTGCACACATGTTTTCCCAACAGCTCAGGAAGCTAAGACAGGAGGATCGCCAGTTCAAAGCCAGCCTCAGCAATGGTGAGATGCTAAGCAACTCAGTGCAACCCTGTCTCAAAATAAATTACAAAATAGGGCTGGGGATGTGGTTCAGAGGTGGAGTTCAAACCCTGATACCAAAAAGAAGGAGGAGGAGGAGGAGGAGGAGGAGGAGGAGGAGGAGGAGGAGGAGGAGGAGAATAATCAGAGTGGTCTGAGGCATGGGGCAAGGTGACTGGGTATAAGAAAAAGTGCTGCAATCAGTTTTCAATGCATACAGAATCAACCTTCATGGCTCTTCATGCAAGGCCCTTTCAGGAAACGGAAGCCTTAGCACACTCCAAGGGTCGAGTTTTGGCCCTCTGATGTGAAAAGGTCACTCATTCAACACTTTCACAGGTCCAGGAGAAGGGTCAGTGATTTCAGCCAGCTTGAGTTAGATAAAAAACAGTCTCCTGGTTCATGAACGCCAGCCTAGGCAACAAGGTAATCATGACCCATACATCACAGGTGTTACCTATAGCAAAGCTAAAGTTGATGATAAAAGCAAGTAAATGAGAGTATGCCAAGCTAGAGGGTTTATTTAGATTTCCCCTTGGGTTTATGAAGATCTTTTATTCACTCACAACAAACCCACAGAAAATGGGTGAAAGCAGAGTAGGAGTGTAGATGTTTCAATAGTCTATTCACCAGCCAGCAGCCTTTCCACCCAGGCCCAGTTACACCTGTCTTCTATGGAGTATTTTTATGGGTAATTATCAATGATCTCACCACACAGTGTCCTATTAGTTAACCCGTTTGATTTCCCAGTAGTATTTAACACCACCACTAGCCCCACCCTCTTTGAACCTCCTTCTTGCCTGTCATGACCCCACCTTTCCCAGGTCCTTCTAAAAAGTGGAGAAAGTAGGTGGTCTACACCTTCAGACAGTGTCTACACCTGAATATTCTGCAGACACTATCTGACAGCAAGTCCATGCACCTCTCACTTCTGTAGGCCTTCCCATTACTATTAGCCTTCCATATCTCCTCCATCATTTGTCCTTCCATGGAAGGCCATCAATCTGAGGCCAACAATCCATGTCCTAAGATGCATCAAATGTCTCCATTTTCCTACAATGAGAACCTTTGCTAGCCTGTAGCTCAGTCCCCAGAACCTTCTCTCATCTCTGTACCACACCTCTACCAAGTCTTCCCACCAGCCACTTCTACTGAAGGTTTGGGAACACATTAGGCCTTCTGTCTCCATGACCCTTCACATGCTCTTCCATGTGTTGGATTCATGTCTGCCTTCCTTCCCACACCTCCTCACTAACCTCTACTGGCCTTTCAAAGATGCAGTTCAACTATCACCCTCCAGGAAATCTCTAACCACCTCAACCCTAAATGAACTCAGTGTCTTTGAGCAAAACTCTTTGTTGTTCTTCTGGCTTCCTATCAGACAACATGGCTACACATAGCTAGCTACATGTTCTATTTATTTCTGGCACACATGCATACACACACACACAAACACACACTTTCATTACACCAGATGTGTATAAAGATTGGATAAATAAATGATGCTTACTGTCACACCATAAGTTTTCAGAGCAGAAATTCAAATTCAGGGAAGTCCAAATTCATGATTTTTTCATTATAATCTGTATGTGGCTCACCCCAAAAGAGAGACACTTACTGCATAATAAATGGGGACTTAGCTTCCTACCACTAACATCTGTATTTCCTATGATTTGATCTACCCACAAATAACACAATTTTGTTCTGTTTTATTTGTGTTTGGGCACTGGGGTTGAACTCAGGGCCTCAAGTATGCTAAGCACATGCTCTACCACTGAGTTACACCCAAGCTTCAATTCTTTGAAAACTTATTTTCCTTGTGTGTGTCCCAGGTTATACCAGCATCATATAAAATTCACTTTCAAGTCTCCACAACTTTCCTTCTGCTGAAATGGTTTATGAGGGTTGAGACATGCTGAAATAAGGGTGGACATAGGCCTAGAGGTGAAAAATTCTAAGACTTTCTTCCACCTACCTTTTCCACTTTTTATTTCCATCACTCTGGTAAAATAGTTGAAAGATCAGAGAATTCTAATGTTGGCAAGATACTGAAGAAATAATCTAACCCAGAACCCTTTTTCTAGAAACCAACAGACAACTCAAGTCACCCAGTTTTGGGAAATACATGGGACCCCACAGACAGAAAGCACTTCAGATTTACCTGGAAGAACTTCTTAGTGTTCACTCAGATGTCCGAAAATAAGTCTATCTAATGATTAAGAAATTTCTAGAATGGATGTCTTGTCCTCAGAAGTTATCTTCAAGAGCAATAATATGTGGCATAACGGCTTTGTGTGTATGACAAGAACCATCCTGTGTTTTTCAACTGACTTTCAGAAGGCGGGGGGCAGGAAATGTTGGTTTCTTAGCTCTGCTAGTTTTCAGAGCAGTTATTCTGAATTTTCAGGGCCACAGGAAATAAAAGCACAAACACTGAATGTTTTGACTTATCAATAGAATTGAGGAGATTTTATTTATTTCTCATGCTTAAATATTACTCAAGGATAATTTTACATAAAATTGGTAAATCTGGAAACTTGTGATATTTCCCCTCCAGATGAATCACTTTTCCTTATATTTCATATGAATAGATGTATCTTATCTGAGCCCCAGTTACATCTTTCTTACCCAAGGACAATACATTTCACAGTGATCTGCCAGCTAAATGCTCTCCTATTTCACATTTTTAGCAGGAACAAGAATCAAAATAATAAAAATTGCAAGTGTCCCTGTAGCCATCTCTCATCTTCTCCTCTCTCTATTTTCTCTCTTTCCCCTTTGCTTCCTGTATGTAGGCTTATTATTATAAGCCAAGATAATATCATAGTAAAGAAAAAAAAGATAAAGATGTTTAGGAAATTCTTTATTTGAATTTAGGAATGAGATATGATTGAAGCATGGAATTAGAATCAAACATAAAAGAGAAATATTTTTTTAAAAAAAGTAATTTTTAACTTGGTGCTTAATATGCCAGAGTCCTTAATAAGAGATTTTGTGTACATTTTCTCAATTAATCTTAACAAAATAATAATAAGCAAATAATCCTGTGGAGTAGGTGTCATTTGCCTTCAGATATGGAAACCTAAGCTGAACATCACTCATGCCTAATATTCGACAGTTAATGAAGGAGAAACCTAGATTTTTTTAACCTGGCTCTGACTTCCAAAGACTAAGTTACTTTTACAACATTCTCTTCCATAGGTAAAAATAAATTTTAAATGTAGTAGTTATAAGAGCATAAATTTGATAAATTTGGTTAATTTGGATAAAAGCCTTAATATGTAAACATAGAAGACTAGGTTATGTCTATGGAACTCAACCAGGACTGAATAGAGAAGTTTCCAGAGCCATCCTCAGCTAGTTTTGAAGTACAGACCATACTCTGAGTTATTACTTCAGAAACTGTGACACATCTGCCTGATTTTTCCATTTTCCTACTTTATCCAGACCATGCCCAGGGTTCAGAAAGCACGCCTGTAATCCCAGCAGCTTGGGATGCTGAAGCAGGAGGATTGTGATTTCAAAGCCAACCTCAGCAAAAGCAAAGCACTAAGCAACTCAGTCAGACCCTGTCTCTAAATAAAATAAAAAATAGGACTGGGGATGTGGCTTAGTGGTCCAGTGCCCCTGAGTTCAATCCCTGGTCACCTCCCCCCCACCAAAAAAAAAAAAACACAAAGAAACAGAGAACAGATCAACTTTCCCAAGTTAACCTTTACTTGTTAGGAGCTTTCATAAACCAGCAGAGCGTTCAGTGAGAGCCATTTAACAGTACCTTGGTAGGATTCAGGATTGTAATAGGGATCAGTTAATATTTGCACTAAAATCATTTTATTTTTTTTTTTTTAAATTAAAACTGTGTGATTTAAGTGCTCCTGGTAGTTAATCCAAAACTTTACCACACTTCTTCCTGACAGCAGAGGGCACTAAATAGCACGCATACTAGTCAAAGGAAGAAGGAAACAGTATTTAGAGTCTGTACGCAGTAGGTCTGACATTCGCAACTATTGTTCAAGTTACATTTACTGCTCTTAAAATGAAGTAACACCATATAGTTCAATTCTTAACACTCCTTAAACAACAAAGAAGCCTTGAAATATGAAACCCAAAATGCTTTAGGGTTTGACATAATTAAATATGCAGCCATTTGTTCTCAGTAATACATTTTATTCCCCGTGGTAGAAACCACTGTGAAAAAAGAGGAATTCTAAAGGCATTTTCATGGCCCAGTGATCTGCACAGGCTACCACCCCTCAGTCCAATCCAGAAATTTTATCATGGATCTGTTTACCATCTAGGAACAAAACAAAAAAAAAAAAAAAAAAAGAAGAAGAAGAAGAAGATAGCGCCTATAGTGAAATTTAGAAGGTAGGAACACTTGATAGGAAAGAAAATTGCATCATAGTTTTGTAGGCTGTTCTATTAAATTTCTCTGGGAAAAAAGATTGCAAAGAGACTGGCTGAGATTCAGTTCAGCTATTTCCTAAAATACGTCTGGGTTTAGTTTATGTAATAACACTCCATTTCCATAGGATGTCTTTTGTTTAAGGACCTCACAATTCTTCTGAATGCATCATCTCTATCATCCTCCCAACATTCCCCTGAAGCAGGTATGAGGCAGCAGCTGGGCTTATGAGTAGAGTAGCCCCCAACCCCCAGCTCAGGACTCCCTCCACTGGCTTGGACATCTCATTCCACAGGTTGTCCAGCTTCACGCTTCTCAGTTACTTAAACCTATATCTTCCCCAAGCAAGTATTAAACCCCCAGGGATCTGACACTCCCCAGAGAGAGATTCACAGGAGAGAAGTTTCCATTCATTCAGAAAGATGCGTCAAGCACTTAGTTATTCCAGACGTTACTCTAGGCACTGGAAATACAGTAGGGAACAAAACAGAAAGGGGGAAATACCCTCCTCTTTGGGATCTAACATTTGCATGGGGAGATAGACAATATACATAAGGAAGTTAATTACGTGGTAGGGCAGTAAGTGCTATGGAGACAGCAAGGTAAGGGGAAATTAGGAGACTGTGGGGTTTAGGGTTGCAGGACTCAAAGAGAAGGTGACAGTTGAGCAAAGACTGAAAGGAGTGAACCAGGATGTTTTGGGGGGCATAAAAATCCCAGTATGGAAAAGGTGATTGCAAGGGTGTGAGGAGGAACTTTCCTGGTGGGTCTGAAAAAGAAGGCCCCAGTGCTGCGGGAACAGAGCAAGCAAGGATGAAAGTAGGGGACATGTGGCCAAAGCAGAGCCAGGGGTAGGTCCAGCAGGGCTTAGAAGCCACCATGAGCCCTCCAGCATTTATGCCAAAGGCATGAGGAGCCATCCAAGGCGAGACCTGATGGTCTTCTTATCTGCCGCAGCTCAGAAGAATGTTAGTCTTTATTTTGGATGTTGTTTTTTCAGAACAACATTTTGTTTTAATTTCTGAATGTAAAACTATAATGAAATATTAAATATGTCATATTTTCTTCTTCAAATTATGTGTGTACTAGTTTCCTAGAACTAACTTAGCAAAGTATCACAGACTGGATGGCTGAAAACAGTTAAACTTGAACACCAAAGACTGAAAGTCCAAAATCAAGGTGTATGCAGGGACACTCCCCGCCAAAACCGATGGGGAGTCCCTCCTTGCCTCTTGACAACTCTGGAGGCTTGCATTGACCTTGGCATTTCTTGGCTTGGAGCTGCACTGCTCTGCCCCTGGCTTTGTTATCACATGACCTTCTCCCTATATGGCTGTCTCTTTCTAAGGACATCACCATCACATTGGCTCAGGGGCTCAATCTGCTCCACTACAGCCTCATCTTTGTTGAGAGCCACAGCCGAGTTGGGATGGCGCCTAGCATTTTGCCAGTAATTTGAGTTCTCGCGGAGTTCCCGTTGAGGTCCCGTTGAGCTCTCGCGGGGATTCCTGGAGAGTTCGCCTCGCCATTGGGTGGTGAAGTTCCGGTGGAGGGAGTTCCGGTTGGTGTGTGGTGTGTTCCTGGAGGAGCTGTGTGGGTGGCATTTGGGAGAGGTTCCCGGGGAGCATGTGTGGAGTGTGCTGGTGGAGTTCGGAAATAAAGTTTGTTCCTGTTTGAGTGGCTCGTGATTTGTGCCCAGCCAGACTGCGGCACATCTTGACGTAACTAATTTCATCTGCAATAACCCTGTTGCAAACAAGATCACATTCTGAGGTGCTAAGGATTAGGATTTCAATCTATCATTCCTTTTTGGGATTACAAAATTCAACCCACCAAACCATGTCTCCCAGAAATTCTGATTCTGGTCTCTGAGTTGCACATAAATATGTCATATTATATGATCAGTTCCTGACCTGGTCAGTGAGAGAACAGTTTGTAGGCAACCAGGGCACAGAAAATTGACACTGGTACTAGGAATTTGGGCAAATGAATAGGGATGGCACCCAGTGCCTGATCTCAAGCTTGCCCCCTAATGATATGCTGGAGGAAGAGTCCTGATCAAGATTCAGCAAAATGTGCAGTGCTGCAAAAACCTCTGCTGTGTTTCTTTTCTTGTCTGTGTGTGTCTGTGGGTGTGTAAAGCAATGTGCATTTGAGTTTGTATATGTGGCTGTGTGTGAATCCAAGTATATCTTGCCCTAGGTGTTTCTGTCTGTAACTAGGTATGAACATGTGCACCTGTGCTAAGTTAGCATGTCTTTCCATCTGTGAGTGAGTATCACTGTGTGTGCAAGATGGAACCTATGGGTACACATTCATGCTTTTGTGTCTGCCAGTTTTTATAAGTGTGTTACACTACAGCCTCAGAATGTCTAGAGGAAATCCTAGAAGCCATATTGGTACAGTGAGGCCAGAGTAGTTCTGAATTATCTGGATCTGTCAATCCCAACAGCACCTTGGTCTTTCCAGAATCCAATGCCCTTCTGGGGCTTTCTGCTATAGCACCAACCAGAACACCCTTATCCTATTTGATGTCATGATACTTCTTCCCATTTTCTTTCAGGCACAGAGTAAGAACATGAATATGTACTATATCTTTGCTTTAAAATGTTTCCAGTTCACAGAGTCAATGAAGAAGTCACGGTCATGGTGGAAGAAGGACAAGGTTGTCAGTTCTAGAATATTAACCAACTTTTTCATAGACTTCATAGAGACAACACTCACACAATCCTCATGACACTTGATGAGGTAAAATGATTTCTATGCCACTTTTACAGATGAGGAAACTGGCACATGGAACAATTAAGTAACTAACTCAATGTCTACCTGCTACTAGTAAGTAGCAGGTCTGTCCCATCTCTATCACGACTAACAAATGCTTAAGATAAATCAACTTATACAGAGAAAAGGGTTGTTTTAACTCAGAGTTTTGGAGGTTTCAGTTCATGATTGATAGGCCCTGTTGTTTTGGATCTGTGATAAGGCAGTGCATCATGTGGGGAGCACATGGGGGACCAAAAATGCTCATCTCCTGGCCAGGAAGCAAGAGATAGAGAGAGAGGGAGAGTGAAAGGGACCAAGTCCCACAGTCCTGGGAGAGGGAGAGTGAAAGGGACCAAGTCCCACAGTCCTGTTGAGGCACGATCTCAGGGATCTAGAGGCCTCCCACTGGTCCCTGCCTCCTAAAGCTCCACCACCTCCCAGTAGTACCACCCTAAGAACCAAGCCTTTGTCACATGGACCTTTTGAGGGATGATCATGGTCTAAACTTCAATAGCAGGGAAACCAATTCCATGCTCCAGGTTTGGGGTTTTCTCTTAATCTTGAAAAACAAACCAAGTTACCATCCTTCCTTCCTGGCAGCTAGAAAGTGCCAAAACTTTGCTCAAAGAAAAAAAAAATCAATTATAGAGAGCTTCTGTGTCTTTAGGTTAGGTTAGGAACAGTACTAAGTCATGCAGCCTCTCCTAGAGGAGAGGCTGAGCAGAGTAGCACCTGGGCTGCGGAATGCCACAGGTATTCTTTTCCTTATCACAGAGTTACTGATACCCCACAAACCATGTAACCTTTCTGGACTAAACTTTCCTTATCTGAGAACTGAGGAGTTTTGAATAGGCTACATTAGGAAAAAGCTTTAGTATTCTGTTGTTGTATATTAGGAATATGTGTTATAAATATAAATAATGTCTCTATATAAGTATATTCATTTTATATGTATATTTATATTTATAACACATCTTCCATATATGTGTGTGTGTGTGTGTGTGTGTGTGTGTGTGTGTGTGTATATATATATATATATATATATATATATATATATATATATATAGAGAGAGAGAGAGAGAGAGACCAACCCTAGGGGAAGATCTAGGATTCTCACAGAGCTTTGTAAACAAAAATCATAGGTTAGTCATCAAGCTTATGATTGCTTTATGATTATTATAAAGCCATCCTGGAAGCATTTATCAGTGTTAACAGGGGCAGCATCAAAGCCTGATCAGGTAAACCTTACAGGAATCTTTAGTAATAAAGAATTCTATTTCCAGGGAGGTGTAAGGCAACAGCATAGCAATGCCAGCCCTCTGGACCTGATCTGTGTCTCTCCGATATTGTAGCCATTATATGGGACCTGGAGGAGCTCTCTTCAGAACAAAGTGCTTTCCTGGGACAGTTTGAGATCTCATCCCCTGACTGGCTAAATTGGACTCCGGGTCCCTTTCTTTCTCCCCTTCCTGAGTCTCTCACTGCCACCCATTGCACCAAGTCCAGCCTTTCCAATGTAGGCCCAGGAGCCTGTGATGGTAGAATGCAGATATGTGGCCTGACTCGAGGATCCCAGATTGGCAGGGAGAGGGAGACAGGACCTTTCCTGCATCCTCTTCCAATATCGTTTCCAACATTGTTTCTTCCAATATTACAAACTCCTTGAAAAAAGAATACACAAAAAAGAGGCAGCCGCATCCCAAAGGGGCAGATTTATGAGCTTGGCGCCTGTGGGGGCTCTCCCCACTCCTCTTTCCTTGGACCCATCAGTACTCCCTGGGCTGTGCCCTGGAACATCCAGAGCTGAACCCTGCGTTCCTGAGTCGCGCTCCAGTTACCACTCTGGCTCTCTCCAGACTCCCGTTCTCTCTTCCTTTCCCTCCCTGCCTGTTCCTCTTCCTGCTGGTTGTTGTTTACAAGGAGCTACCAGGCTCTCTAAATGAAGCCCTTGAAGGCTTCCCCCTCTTGGAGGCCATGTGTTGATCCCCATGAGTCGACTTGTGGCATTTATTAGCACAAGAGGGAAAGTGCTTGCCTCATCAGAGAGAGCAGCTGGAGACAGGGCTTTTCAAAGGCACGTAACTGACCTCTAGCTCAGCTGCTGGGTGCCTGGGTATTGCAGACTCAGATGATTCCCCTTCTCTCTCTCTCCCTCTCTCTGTTCTTCCATCAGCTTCCACCTCCACCCACTCCTTTCAGGAGTGTCCTGACCTTGTGAGGCCTGAATCCCCCCCATCCATCTCCCTACATTGTGTCTCTCCGGTGAACTCATGCTGGGAGATTAATTGCTGCTATCACCCCTAATCCATCACACTTCCCAAAGATTGTTTTGACATCTAGTTAATTTTTGGCTGATGATTTATCAAATTCTTATTACTGTGCTCTGAAGGGGCTCATTTATTGTGTTGATTCATGGTAATGATAAAGGGGAAGCATTTTGAATTTTAACTACATTTCCCTCATGCTTCTTCTACCCAGTGTAGTAAAAAAAGGGAAAAGGGGAGGAGGTGGGGACTGTAGCCAGGAAACTCTTAAACAATTCAGAATGTGAAAGAAAAGGAAAAGGGGGAGAAAATTCTTCCATTACGTGGGCAAAAGCTAAAAGTCTGAAAAAGGTTACACACACACACACACACACACACACACACACACACACACACACACACATACACAGAGTATTTTTAGCATCTGGGTCTGAACTACATTTGGAAAGCTCATACCCCTAAGGCTCTTAAACATTTATTGCCCTGTAATATTACCTAAATGTCTACTACCATTTTATTCAAATAGAACTTAATGGTAAATGACTTCAGTCATGTTCCAGTGGAAATGTAAAATGAGTGTCTTTGCTAGGCCAGATGGCCATCCCACCTTTTAAAACTGCAATGAGACTTTCCTGTGCCACTTTGGTCACTCCCCAGACCTTTCATTTGCCACTCGGCTTTTTATAATAAACCCAGATGGTGGGAAGGAGCCCAAAGTCAAGGTCTGCCCTTTTTGGAGCTGAGAAGGTACAGGAGAATATGAAGGAACAGACGCCCACCAGCAGTCACAAGGGTGGCTATGGGAGAACGTGATGAATCCAAGCCCACAGAATAGGAGAGGCCCTGCAGCCACCGGGGACAGACACTAGGAGATGCTCACTCAAAAGTTGTAAGGACAATAGTTCCAACCAACGGGAATAAGGGACTATCAGAGGTCTTTTCATCAGGAATCTTCCAATAGAAAAAGATGGCATATTACTTTTCTGGATACAGGAGAGACTTGGCCCTAATTGTCTTTAACACCAAGTGTGTGTCAAGGGAGTGCCCATCCTACTCCTTCACCCCCTCTACACACACCTCCCATTTCCTGTCCCATCCTTCCCTCTGTCTTCAAACCTCACAAAGTCCTGGGCATCACTGCATGAAGTCAGGGTTATCCCAAAATCTTTAGTGCATCTATAGATGTGACTAGTCTGTACAATGGAATATAGGAATTGTACAGGTGACATGGTTTGGCATTTTAAATGATGTAGAAAGAAGAAAGTCTCAAGTACCCTCCCTGTACCCTCATACATAAATTAGGCAATTTTTACTCATTCTTTGTGTTTTGAAAAAATGTATAAAATGCCCTCTTAAAATTAATGAAATTGACATATAAAACAATCTAGGCCTAGAAATGAATTTATCTATATATCTATAACATTCATATACATAACGCAGATTTGGAGGAGGAAATAATAGAAATTATTTTAGTTGCAAAGTACTTTTTCCCACTTTACACTACACTTTGTTCAATTTTGATATTTTTTCTCAAACATTTTCCACTTAAACTTAGTTTATTAATATAAATAAGTTTATTAATATAATATAACATGTACAGGTTGAGCATCCCTAATCTAAAAAATCTGAAATCTGAAATGCTGCAAAATCTGAAAGTTTTTTGAATGCCAACATAATGCTACAGGTAAAAAATTTTATAACATGAAACTTTGTTTCACATAAAAAATATTTAAAATGTTGGATAAAATTGCTTTCAGGCTACATGTATGAGGTCTACATGAAACATAAATGAAGTTTGTTTAGACTTGGGTTCCATCCTTAAGATATCTCATTATTTAGAGTATATGCAAATATTCCCAAATTGAACAAAAATAATCCAAAATTCAAAATATGTCTGATCCTGTGCATTTTGATAAGGAAAACTGAATCTATAATTATTTAAAGCCTTCATTCAACATATTCAAAAATCTATCTTACCTATGGTTATACTTTATGTGTATTTGCATCCACTCTATTTTTTTTTTTTTTGGAGTTGTAGATGGACAGAATGCCTTTATTTTGTTTATTTTTATATGGTGCAGAGGATCAAATCCAGTGTTTCACACATGCTAGGCAAGTGTTCTGCCACTGAGCTACAGCCCCAGCCTTCCCTCTTTTATTCTTGATCAGATTTGCTTGAGTTCCATCTAGTACATCAACCTTTCCCCATCTCGGTAAGTACACCACCATGCAATTAGCTAGAGAGCCTGAAATCTGCAGCACCATCTTGTGCACACACCTATAACATGTTTGCCTTACTTCTAATCCATCTACAGGTCATTTAGGACAAAATGTTTTCAATGTTGGAGGACTACTCTTCACCACCTCCCTCTTTACTGCAACATTCCTCCCTAGACCTCTGTATCAGTCACCTCCTAACTTACACAATCAGTGTCCCCGGCTCCCTCTGTGAACTTACCTTCTTCTCCCTCCACACTCTCTGGTCACCCTGACCTCTATTCCTACAACAGTTTCACAGGTCCTCTTCTCAGGGTCTTCACCCTTGCCGCTTCCTCTATCTGAAATGGTCTCTCCCAGATAGTTACATCAGTAATTCTAAACCTTCTTACCTATTCTCAAATTCCATGTTTTATGATTATCTTGCATCTCTTCCAACAAAGATCAGTAAAGTAGAGGGAGAGGAGAAGTTCTAGGACTGAATTAGAGAAAATTATATCCCATTGCTTTTGTGATTATGTCTAAATATATCCTAAAGTTATTTATAACAATTTTAAAATCTAGCATGGAATGGGAGAGAGAAAACTCTCAAAAGTGCCACCCTTGGTTGCTGAAGACAGATGAACAGGTTGTAGGGAAAGTTACAGCAACATGCTAGGGATAGGACTCACTGGTAGGAGAGCAAGCACACCCAATTTTGCTGTTCTTTTCCTTCTGCAAGTGGCTCTTCATCTGCCACTTATCAATGGTTTTTGAAAAGATTGACTTTGGCTTTCACAATGCTTCTCAACTTTATCTGTAAAAGAATTATCAGTGTGTTAGTCAGCTTTGTGTTACTATAACAAAATGCCTAAAATAATCAACTTATAAGGAGAAATGGTTTATTTTAGCTTATAAATTCGGGAGTTTCAGTCCATGGTCACTTGGACCTGTGGCTCTGGGGCCTGTGACAAAGCAGAGCATCATGGCAGGAAGCTATTTACCTTATGATGCCCAAGTAGCAAAGAGAAAGAAAGGAGGGGGCTGGGGTGCACCAAGGGTCCACCCCAATGACCTACCTTTCTCCACTAGGCCCCACATCTTAAAGGTTTCACCACTTCCCAATAGCATTGTGAGCTGGGAACACGCCTTTAACACATGGGCCTTTGGGGGACATTAAAGATCCAAACTATATCAGGGATCAGTCACAAATGAAGAATGTGCTCTGGGAAGCATCTGTTCCCTGTATTCCCTCCCTTCTCCAGCTTAAAATCCTGGCCACTTGGTCTCTTTGCATCATGTGGGGGATGAAGCATTGCCCACAATGAGCACAGATGTTCACTTCTGGTCTTTCCCCACCCTAGGTCTTACCCAAATGCCATCGACCTCCTGACTGCTACCTCTAAAGCTCTGGTTTCCTCTCCCCATGGCAGCATGTATCATGATTGACGTCTCCCTCTTTCCTTAAAGGCACCCTCTCCCAATTGCCCTTTTCGCATTTTCACTGCTCCCACACCACCTTAGCTCTTGGACAGCTTCTTTTTCCTACAATTCAATGACTCTACACTAGGCTTTTTTTCTTTTTCTTTCAGACATTGTAGTCATCTCTTCTTTTTCAGCCCATATATTCAATGTCATCCCTTAAATGCATTTTTTTCCTCAACATTCTGGGCTTACCCTTCTTCTTTGCAAAACCTCCCTGGGGGATCCTGTACTGGCTCCAGTATTTATCTCTACATTGATATCCTCCAGATAACTAAACTGTGATTACAACTAAGTTACAAATTAATATCATTTCTACTGGTTGAAGAAAATGTCAGGCATCCACATTAATTAAAGTGATCATTTGCATGTTTCCATAGAAGAAAGACATTTTCTTCCTGTAGCTCTTGCCCACTTTTTGTTTGATTATTTTCTCAGGAGTTAAACATACTTCTAATATTATATGAATGAATTATTTACATCTTTTCTAACCTGTTGTTTTAGTATAGATTAAAACTATTGATGCTTGTATATTTATCCTGCAACTAGCCACCTTATTAAATACTCTTTCATGCTAATAAATTTCCAAATACTTACCACATTCCAAATTATCAAGAATATAATCTGCAAATTGCATTAATTGTTTTCTCCTCCTTTCCAACATTTAAGACTTACATTTTCTTGTGCTATTTCTGGAACTCTCAGAATACTATTAAATGATAATGATAGTGGCCAGTATGTTTAATTTGTCCTAAACGTTAATGGGACTGTCTCTAGTGTTTTATTATTTAAATATAATTATGGCTTTTTATTTAATATGCATATCATCCATTGAGTTAAAATATCTTTATATTTCAATTTTAGTAGGAATTATGTTTGCAATTAATCAGGAATGGAAATTAAATTTTATAAATTCTTCTGAGACATCTGTCAGGATAATGTTATGATTTTGCTTGGGTATTTGTAGTGGTGAGTTTTATTTAAAATAGATTAATATTAAGGCATCTTTGCATCCCTGGAATAATCCTATCTTAGTCATACATAATCTTTCCACCTCTGAGCAACATCCTCAGTCTTGTGTGTGTGTGTGTGTGTGTGTGTGTGTGTGTGTGTGTGTGTGTGTGTAAGAGAGAGACAGAGAGAGAGAGAGAGAGAGAGAGAGAGAGAGAGAGAGAGAGAGAGGATCTCACTAATTTGCCCAGTCTGGCCTTGAGATTCTGATCCTGCTGCCTCAGGCTCCTGACTAACTGATATTACAGGGATGTACCATGGCACCCAGAACAGCCATTCTTTATTATTCTGTTGGATATAATTTGTTAAAATTTTATCAAGGATTTTTGGACTTATACTCAAAAGTAAGGTTGACCTATGATTTTTTTTTATATCTAAAGTGCTAATTGTGGAGTTTTGAGTTCAGTATTTTGACAACTGGACAATTGGGGGGATTTCCAAATTTTCCTATATTCTAGAATGGTTTAAATAGCATAGGAATTATGGTCTCCTTGAATGCTTCTATCAAATATTTTGGGGTAAATAATTATCATTTTTTCATGTGTATCCATATTACTGGTTAGTTGCTACATAGTCTATAATTGCACATTCTACTTGTCTTAATTCTACACAAAGTGCATTTTCTTTTTCTTTCTAATATCCAAATAATTGGATTATTTATGTGTATGCTTTTATTACAATTCTTAAAATTTCATTTTTGCATTATGATCAGACAATGGAGTCTGTACAATTTCTGATCTTTGGAATTTATTGAAGATATATTCATAGTCAAGAGTAGAATTAATTTTCACAACCATTGCATGGATTTTTCAAAAGAAGATGTATTTCTATTTAGAGAGCACATGATTCTGTGTATATTAAGAGTTACGAAAATGTATTAGATCACATTCCATGATTTACCCAAACTTTGTTGAATTCATATGCTGGACCGTGGACAACACATTTCCTAGTTGTTGGCACTAAAATGTTTTCCTTTTATTTTTACAATTTAATTAGCCACTTTCATAGGACAGGAAAGGCAGAAATTAGACATTCATCACTACAGCTCTTTTACCTAGATATCCCCAGTGGCATCTTTTTAAAATGCAAGTGTCATAACAGAATTTTTTGCATAAAATGTTTAAGATATTTCACTTCTACGCTCTCCCTACTATGTCCCACTTATCCTTCGGGATAAAGGTCAGACTCTTTAAAATGATCTTCAGGTTCTGAATACCGCTTGCCTCTGTTTCCCTTTCCTACTGCCAATCATATATAACTTAATTTGTTAATCATAGTGAAAATTTTGCAGTTTACTCTGTTCTCTCTTCCTTGTTTCAGAGTTTTTGTTCCTGCTATTTGGAACTCTGGAAATATCCCTCACCTCCTGTTTTTACCTAGTTAGATCCTACTTGTCCTTTAGAACTCAATTTAAAAATCACTCCTCATCCACAGACTGAGATGAAGCTTCTGTGAGTTCCCCCTGTATTCTATCTCACCCTTGTTTCTGTTTTTAGAATTTATCTCATTGGGATATAATTGCCTCCCTTCCTATGCTGTGAATTCTTGTGCCCAGAGATTGGGTGACCTGTTTAGGGCAGGGATAGTGCATCTCATAAAATCAATGCTACACAGAATCAGGATGCTAGATGAGTTACAGTCCCACTGATTTTGTGTCTGTGTGCATTGCCAGGGACTGAGTAGAGCTTTCTAGTTGGATACTTTGTAAAAATATAGCTGACATCTTTCAGTTTTTACTATGTTTCAAACACTAAACAGAAGTATTATTATTCAAAGATGGCTTAATGGGTGTGCAACCAGTGAAGCTTCCCAGGACACCATTCTTAAGTTTATGCTCTATGGACACCATCTAGAAATTTGTGACCTGCAAGCAAAATCTGGTGAGGCAAAGGAGGATGTACTGGCAGTTGTTTGGAGCCTCAGCATATGCATAACTCCAGCCATACCACCATCCCACATCTCCAGTGCGGCTTCTCAGTGAACTGTTTCCCCGGGTCTGCCCAGTACACCTGCTCTGCTCCTTTGGGCACAGGGAAGGTTAGGACTGGGTACTTATATCCTTCATACTAAGTCCTAGAATGGGGCCCTGGATGCCTTTGAGAGTCTGCATTACTCTGCAAGTATCCCCATTGTTCTAGAAATACAAAGTTAAATGGCAAATAAAAAAAGGAGGTTGAGAGAGAATAGAAAGAAGGAAAAAGAATTTTTTCCTGCTTTTTAAACAAAGAGCTCTACATATTCATTTTGCACAGGAGCCCCACAAATTGTTTGTCTGGCCCTCTGTTATTACTCTTATTTCAAAGATAAGGAAAATGGAGCCACTGTAGTCATATACAGTGATTCAGTGAAAATGAGAAAGACATCCCCTCTGGGCAGCCCAATTATAAGAACAAATGTCTTTTTTTCTGGCTTTACAAACAAAGTGCTGGATTTCAGCCCATTCTTTCCAGTTTGGCCACATATCTTCATGTAGGACACAAAACATGGAATCATCTGCAGTGACCCTGAGGGAAATGGAGGACTATAGCCTCTCCAAGATAACAGGGGTCCTAGATATTATGTCAGTATTCAAACCCATGTATTCTGGCTTTAGTATCTGTACTTTAAACCACTGTGTTAGTGCTCCCAAATTTACCTGTTGAAAAAAAAAAATATATATATATATATATAAAAGATATCTCTTGAAATACAAAGTTCTATGCTTTTCCTAATACCCTGGATATCAGAGTGTCTTGGGAAGATTCTGGAAAGCATGCTGTGGTTTTTAACAAGTGCCATAGGTAATTTTATTATTTTAGAAGCTACATAAAAATCATTATCCCACACATATTTTACAATACCCGAGTCTTTTTTTGCAAAGGCCACAACAAGAAGATACGGTTGATGCAGATAATAGAAATATAAATGATCAAAACCTCAGTAGCAAAAATATGGTCAAAGAACAAATTGTGTTTTTGCAATGTATTTACAATCATGCATCACTTAATTCAAGAGATACATTCTAAGAAATGTGTCTTTAGGTGAATTCATCTTTGTACAAATATTGGAGTGTACTTTCACAAATTAAGACAACTACAACATCAATAGGCAATAAAATTTTATAGGATCACCATTATCCATGTAGTTCATTGTTGATGAAATGTTGTTATGTGGCACATGACTGTACTTTACTTTTTCAATATCTATTTTTTAGTTGTAGTTGACACAATACCTTCATTTTATTTATGTATTTTTATGTAGTGCTGAGGATTGAACCCATGGCCTTGCACATGCTAGGAGAGCACTCTACCGCTGAGCCACTGTACTTCATTTTTGACAAAATTTTACCATTGTATCAATAATACAACAATTTTCCTCTAAATTGAGAGGCAGTTAAGAAAGTATGAAAGAAGTTTTCTTTCCATCCATAATGATGTATTTGGATAAAATTGGTCTTACCACTCTAAAATACGATAAAATATGTGAAACAACCCTTTTCAGTCAAAGTAAAACAGGTAATGATGGATTGTGAATACAGACAGCAGAGAAATACTTGAGAAGAGCCTTACTCCTGATACTCATCCATATCTGGCTTTCTGTTCCTGAGGTTTATCAGGGCCCAATTCAGGGAGAGGAAACCTAAACAGGACCAGCAGAAAGCTGAACAAAGGAGAATAAGATTGGAGTTCAGAGAAGTTGAGAAAGTTTGCATTTGTAAGGAAGAACACCAAAAAATTACACAAGGAAAGAGGTCTAGAAACCAATGTATGGGAACCAGAGAGTCTTTGGCTAATAGCAAATGATACATTTATAGCATCAGTATTTATCTGACCAGGAAAAATCCAACTATCTGGGATATAAAGCCTGAGCAACTACTGAAGTTCCAAGATTATAGGGAGATGTTGAGTTATAGCAAACCAGAATAAAAGAGAATTCACTGAATACAAGAATATTCAGTAAGTTTCAGAAGACCAGGACTTTTAATTTTATTATATTACCCCTAACTTAAGACCTATCCTAAAAAAAGAAACAAATATTTTTTTGTTTCTTTGTTTTTGCAATGGAACCTGCTAACATTTTATTTCTCTTCCTCCAACGGTTCCATTCTAAAATTTTCACAAATTCTGGAAGAACAGTATGATTAGAAGAATATGCACATATTTATCCTTATACCAAAAAGTGAAGTTCCCCTAAATTTTTTTATGCATTATGATACTCAATGAGTGAGAAAAAAATATGGTTTCAATGAAACAAATCTTATAAGAAAGTCTCATAAGTGAATGAACTACCTATTGGATTAAAACTTAACACTCAGTAAAAGAAGAAAATAAAATTCAGACGTACTGGCCATTTACAACAATCTTTTGGGAAATGTCTATTTGGATCCTTTTTCCATTTTAAAAATTGAGTTGTGTTTTCATTATTGAGTTGTGTTATTATTGACATCCAAAAATGTAGTAATTAGAATGTGAAAAACCTGATTAAAATTATGAAACATACAAAGAAAGAAAATACGAGTCATTATAATGAAAAAAATCAGTCATGAGAATATTGTAGATCAACAGAATATTCTGTTGGATATGTTTAAACATTTATAAGAAAATAAGACCATAACAAAGAATAAAATGAAGACTATAAAAATTATCCAAGTGGACATGGTAAGGACAAGAATATATATGAAATTAAAATTTCAGTGGTAGAGCTTATTTGCCTGCCATTGTGTTGACCTGGGTTCAATGCCCAGTACTGCAAAAAAATTTTTTTTTCCACTGGAATTAACACAAAATTACATACTAAAGAATCAAAGACAGTAAATCTGAAGACACAACAAAAAAAATGTAAAAATTTAAAAGCTTCTTTCTCTAAAGCATTTAGAGAAAAAATATTTTAAAGGTGCTCTTAGAACTTTAGAGAGGTATTATATATATATATATATATATATATATATATATATATATACACACACACACACACATTCATACACACACATGTGTGTATATATAATAGGGAAAATATATATATAATATATATAAATATATATATAATATATAAATATCATATATAATATATAAATTATGTATAATATATAAATTTTATATATATATATATATATATATATATATATATATATATATATGAATGACTGGACTTCCAGAAGAGCTGTGGGAAAAAAACAAAAGATGTTAAAAAATAACAGCTACATGTTTCCAAATTTGATGAAAAATACAAATCAACATATCAAATTTACTCTAGAAACTCCAAGGATAATAAACTCTGAGGATAATAAACACAAAGAAAGCAGTATGAAATTGAATCATTTTAAAAAGCTTAGGGGAAAAACTCTTTTTAAGAAAAAAATCTTTAAAATAGCCAGATAAATAAAAAGAAGCGAAGATGAGAATATCAGCTGATTTCTTGTGAGAATCAATGCTAGACAGAAAACAATGGAATGATATGCGACAAGTGCCAACTAACACTTAAACCAAAGCCAACAAAAACTGATCTCAAAAATTTCTTTCCTGTGAAAATGTAAGGAAGGTGAATTTTTTCCATGAACAGAAGCTGACGTGATTTATCATCATTTCATAACAACAACAAAAATATTTAGAGAAAATTCTTTGTGAGCCTGGGGACATAGCTTGGTTGGTAGAGTGCTTGCCTTGCATGCACAAGGTCCTAGTTTCTAATCCCCAGCATTGTTAAAAAAATTTAAAAGGAGAAAATTATTTGCACTGAAGTAAAATAAGTCCATGCGGAAATCCAGATTAAATAAAATAATAAAATATGCAATAAATATCAAATATGTGGGTAAATGTAAAATACACTTATGTATTATTTACCTTTCAAAGATAGTCATTTAGAAAAATTAAAGCAACAATATATTGTGTAAGTTATAGTGTTTGGGGCAGTAAAATGACAAAAATATTTGAAGGGATAGAATGGAGTAATTTGGAAGTACTCCATTGTTTTCTAATTGTTATTTTTTTTTTTTTAGCTGTAATTCACATATTTAACTCACCTATTTAAAATGTGCAATTCAATTGGAGTCAATGGTTTTTAAAATATTCAGAGTTGGGCAACCATAACAATAATGAATTTTCTTCCCTTTTTTGGGGGGATGGGTGAGTAGTGGGAATTGAACCTAGGAATGCCATACCAGTGAGCTATCTCCCAGCCCTTTTTATATTTTTATTTTGAAACAGGGTCTTGCTAAGTTGCTTAGGGCCTCATTAAGTTGCTGGGGCAGGCCTTGAATTTGCTGTCCTACTGTCTCAGCCTCCCAAGTTGCTGGTATTACAGTGTGTACCACTGCACCATAATCAATTTTAGAATATTTTCACCACCTCAAAAAAATTGAATCTTTTTTAGCTATCAGCCCCTTACTGTTTGAACCCCCACCCCACACCTCCCACAACTAATCCCAAGTTATCCCTGAACTACTTTCTCTCCCTGTAGATTTTCTTACTGTGGACTTTCAAGGGAGTGGACTCCTACAGTAAGATATTTGGCAGACTTTTTTCACTTAGCAGCTGCTGATTTTGAGTATCTTTTAATGTACTTACTAGCCATTTACAATCATCTTTCAAGAAATAACTATTTGGATCATTTGCCATTTTAAAAACCGAATTGTCTTTTTACTATTGAGTTGTGTTATTTCAGAAACATACAGTTTTTGCTGTCCTTGCATTGCATGTAAAGTGATAGAATATTATTTGGAAATAATTTGGGATGTGTTAAAAATTCAACTTTTAAACTATAAACATTATAGTATAAAACCAAGATACATGACTAATACATCAATAGAGCAGACACCACAGAATAATCAATTACTTCAAAAGAATAAAAAGAGGGAAAAATGGAACAAAATACAGATGAAATAAATAGAAAATAAAAAGTAAGATGGGAAAATTAAACATGTTCATAAAAATATTAAATAGAAAAATTCTACAAATTCTATGTAAATCTTAAAGATTATAAGAATGTGAAAAAAAGCAAGAGCTAATAGACAATGTCTAAAATATACAGATTTTTAAAGCAGAGGGATGGATAAGCTAAACATAAAAGGGCAGAAAAGAAAATACTATTCAAACACTGACTATAATACCAAAATGGTTATATCAATATCCAAGTAAATATTACCAGAGATAAAAATGGGATTTTCATAATGGTATAAGTCAATTCATCAAGGTGACATAATAATAATTCCAAATGTGTATGCTCTAAACAGAGCTTCAAAAGGCATAGTAAAACATTCTCAGAACTGAAAAGAAAATTAGAAAAAATCCATAATTATAATTAGAACATTTAAAAATCCTCATCAGTAGCCAAAATAACTAGTATAGAGAAGAGCAATCAGATCAGAGAAAATGTACACAATACTATCAGCATATATCATAGTATATTGTATCCAGCAATAATAAAAAGTCTCTTCAAGAGCACCAAAAACTTTCTTCAAGAAATAAAGGTCACAAAAGCAACTCAAGAAGTATAAAAGTATTGAGATCAAATGGATCATGTTTTTTCACCACAATGGGGATAATTAAAAGTTAGCAACAAAAGCATAGCTGAAAATTCATGGATATTTGGAAATTAAATGGTATACTTATAACTAAGGGTGAAATTAAAAATCACAAAAAATACTAGTAAATATTTTTAATGAATGATAGTGAAAACACATACTCTCAGGGCAGGTATTGATAATAACTGTGAATGTAACAAAGAACAGTAATTACAGGAAAAATATTTAAGGTGATTATAGTATATGAATAAGTATGATATCACTTTCAAAAAGAAACAGGAGTGATACAACCCTGTAATTCCAGCAACTCGGGAGGCACAGGCAGGAGGATCACGAGTTCAAAGCCCACTTCAACAACTTGGCAAGGCCCTAAGAAACTCAGTGAGACCTTGTCTCTAATAAAATATAAAATACTATCAGTAAACAGAACACTAATAGTCCATTCCACGATATGAAAACAGAGACATGTAAACTATCATCACTAAATATTCCCAATCAAACAATTATAAAAGTGATGATACTTTTGAAATTTTTCATCAAACTAATATGTATAATGAGGATACACTAAGGGATTAAAATTTACAGATCAAGCACACTGCATAAAAAGGGATGGAAATGTGGTTAAGTACCCCTGGTGTCTATCTCTGGCTAGAAAAACAAAAGAAAAGAAAAAAGAATAAGAAATAGGGGAAGAAATTGGAAATAATATATTATAAGTTGACAGTGTATTACATGAAATACTACAGTATTATTTGAAGGTGAATTTATATTAGTTAAAAATGTATATTGTAAATTTAGAAAAAAAAATATAAAAGATCAAAATAGAACTAATGTACTAAGAGAGGGAACAAAACGGAATTATACAAAATGCTTAAATATATCTTTAGAAGGCAAAAAACCAAAAGGGGGAGAATCAAAGAATAAATATACAAAAATACTTGTAATGGAAGTTGAATACAACTGCATCAATTCTCACTTATATTTGAATGGTATAATCACACTTATTAAAAGACAGAGAGTGTCATAATGGAATAGGAAACCAATAGTGATCTCCATACTGTTCAAATAACAACAACAACAACACTCTTTAAATATAAAGACTCAACATAAGTTAAAACTAAATGAAGCTGGGTACAGTGGCACATGCCTGTTACCCTAGCAATTCAGGAGGCTTAGGAAGAGGAATGCAAGTTCAAGGCCAGTCTGGAAAATTTAGTGAGACACAATCCACCCCCACCACCAAAATAAAACACTGGGGATGTGGCTCAGTGGTAGAAAGCTTGCCCAGCATGTGCCATGCGTCCTTTGGTTTGATTTATAGCATTGCAAAAAAATAAAGTAAACAGATAAGAAAAGATATACAGTGATGTAATGGTTACTTTTATTTCTCAAGTTGGAGGACAATTTTGAAGGCCAAAATTTAAATTGTCAAACTTTAAGTAAGCATGACTTTAATAATGTAAGTGAACTTCATCCAATCAGCTTAAGGCCTGAATAATGGAACAAAATGATTGGCCTCCTAAAGCAAGAGGGAATTCTCTAGCACAGTATCTTCAGATTTCATCTGCACCATCAGCATTCCTGAGCCTCCAATATGTCATCCTTCAGTTAAGAAATATACCATTAGCTCACCAGGGTGACCAATCTGCTGTCCCACACTGAAGACTTTGCCTGCTAGTCAACATTATCGTGTGAGTCAATTTTATATTTAAATGATCTGTTAATTTTGTTTCTGGAGAATTTTTACTAATAAAAATTTTGGTATTGAGGGTAGCTTTGGAAGAACAGAGCCATAAGTATGAATTTTCTGAATTGGTTTTGGAGTTCCTGGAATTGGTTCTCTAGTCTTATTGGAATTGAAGACACTAATGGCTGTTTTCAGTAGTAAACAGAGCACTGGTAGTCCATGCCACGATATGAAAAAAGAGACATGTAAACTATCATCACTAAATATTCCCAAACAATTATAGAAGTAATGATACTTTTGAAATTTTTCATCAAACTAATATGTAAAATGAGATTGGCTGGCTGCTACTAATGTTGATGGACAAAGTGGGGTGGATGTGAGGATACACTAAGGGATTAAAATTTACAGATCAAGCACACTGCATAAATGATGTGTAATCTATGTCTGTCCTGAAAGAAACCCTTTTTTGTTATAACCCCAGAGCTGAGATTGCTGAAAACTAAACCCAGAATCTCATCCCATGAGTCAATGACTTACAAAGCAAATTGAATTTCCAGCCTTGCAAAGTGTTTATTTTTAAAGTACATTCTTCATTATGATCAGACAGCTTCTTATTGATAGGTTGACATTAAATTGTCTTCATCAGAGAAGGGGCAATGCTTTCATCTTACTGGAATTAACCCTTATTCTGAATTTTTATGGGGTTGCCTTCCCTGCACACAGTTTTCTGCCAAAACCACCTTCAAACTTATAGAATGCTTTATTCACCAGCTTGTTATTCTGCTAAGAATTTATTTTGATCATGGGACTTACTTTACAGCAAATCAAGTAAACAGGAAGGAAAGAATGGTAGTATATCCATCTTCATGGAATTCACTGGTTCTACCATGTGCTCCCATCTCATATTCCCGAGGTAGCTGTCTTGATAGAATGATGGGGTATCTTTTTAAAGATTCAGTTACAGCACTGACAATACCATGTGACAATACCTTGCATAGTGAAGGCAAGGTGTTTCAGAGGGATATGCTCTGATTTGGGGTCCAATATATGGTGTTGTTCCTCCTGTAACCAGGATTATAGGTCCAGGAATCAAAGAGCAGAAATTAGAATGGAACTGCTCACTATTACCCCTAGTGATCTCTAGCAAATTTTATCATTTCTGTTTCCATGACCTTATAATTTGATAGCCTAGTTTCAAAGGGAAAAATACTTCCACCAAGAGAAATGACAGTAATTACAGTAAACTATACATTAAGATTGTCACTGTTCATTCATTTTGGACTTCTCAAGCCTCTGAATCAGCAGATAAAAGAAGTTACTGTACCACATGCAGTTATTGACCCTAATTACCAAGGAGAAATTAGCTTTCTTCTCTACAACAAACATAAGAAAGAGCTCATCGGAAATACAAGAGATCCCCTAAGATATACTTAGCATCATCATGCCTTGTGACTAAAGCCAAAGGAAAACTATAACAACCCCATTTAGGCATAATGGCCCTGACTCATAGGGAATAAAGGCTCCAATCACCATCCTAGTCAAAGAACCAATGACAAGATGAAGTGCTTGTTTGAGGCAAAGGCAATGTGAACTGTGCAGTAAAAGAAAGTAGTTATGAATACCATCTATGGCCATGTGACCAGCTACAGAAATAAGAACCACAGTCATCATGGATTATTCTTCCTGATTTTGGTTGTGAATATATTTGTGTATATTAAATATATCTGTTTCCTTCCCTTTCTTATCCTTTTACCATGAAATATAAGTATATTGACTTTATATCATTAAGTTATAATAAACAAAAATAGGAGTATCTTCTATCTAAGGGCATTGCAATCTCTTTGGGTTTTCAGATGTACCATGTTAGGTGAAAGTATGACCTTGTTACTGTCTTTTTTTGGAGGCCGAGTCTAGTTTAGGATGTGTGTGAGTGCTATTACGGATTGAAGGTTTACATCCTCTCAAAATTTATATGTTGAAGCCCTAAGTGGTGGTCTTTAGGAAGTAAGTAGGTTAGATAAGGTTATGAGGGCAGGGCCTTCTCTCAGTCCATCTATGTTACTATAACAAGCTACCATCAACTAGGTAGCTTATAAAAACCAGAAACTTTCGTCTTATGGTTCTGGAGGTTAAGAAATCCAGGATTAAGACACAGGCAGATGTGGTGTCTGGTAAAGGCCAGCTTCCTTGTACATAGATGAAAAAAGAAAATCATCTTTTTACTGTGTCCTCATATGATGGAAAGATGAGGGATCTCTCCACAGTCTCCTTTGTGAGGACACTTATTTTATTCACAAGGGCTTTACCCTCATGATCTAATTTCTTCCCCCAGAGTCCCACTGCCTGATATCATCAATTTAGGGATTAGGATATGAATGGAGGGTCATAAACATTCAGTTCATTACAGGCCTTCATAATGGAATTAGTGCTCTTATAAGAAGAAGAAAAAAAAAAGGTCAGTGTGTAGTCTTGTTCCATGTAAAGACACAGTGATAAGATTGTCATCTGAAAGGCAAGAAGATTCACTCTCCAGTGACTGAATTTGCCAACGTCTTGATCTTGGACTTCCCAGCCTTTAAATCATAAGAAGTGAGTGTGTTGTTTAACCACCCAGTCTCTGGTATTCTGTTATAGCAGCCTAAACTGGCTAATTTGATAAGAGATGGATGTACAATAATTAACTTCATATGTCAATTTGGAAAGGGTTTTTAGAGAAGATTGACATTGAAATCAATGAACTTTGAGAAAGCAGAATGCTCTCCTTAATGTGGGTGGGCCTTGCCAATCAGGTGAGAGCCTGAATGGAACAAAAAAGACCATCCTCCTCAGGCAAGAAGGAATTTTAAAATGAACTGTTTTTAGAAAAGAAATGTACCATCAGATCTCCTGTATCTCCACCTGCTGGCCTTCAGGTTGAAACTACACAAGGGATTCTCTTTGGCCTCAAGCCAGCCAATCCATGCTGCCAAATATGGCCGTATCAGCCTTCATAATGAATAATTCATTATAACAAATCATTCACTATAATAATTCATTATAATAAATCTCATTCCTTATATAGATGTGTTCCATTAGTTCTGTTTCTCTGGGAAATTCTGAAAATGCTATTACATGCTAAGACTAATCAAAAGAAAGCTGGAGTAACTATATTAATTTCAGGCATAACAAACTACAGAACAAGGGTTATTATAAAGAATAAAAAACAGATATTTCATAACAATAGAGAAGTCAATTCTCCAAGAATATATAACAATCCTAAATGTGTATGTACCTAATAACAGAAAGTCACAATATCAGAGCCAAAAAGAAATGACAGAATTTATAGGAGAACCAGAAAAAATCCACTATTATAGTTGGAGACTTCAACATCTCCCTTTTAGTAATTGATAGATCAAACAGACAGAAAATCAGTAAGAATATACTTGAACTAAACTGTACTATCAATCAACTTGATCTAATTGACACTTATAGAATGTTCCAGCCAACAATTGCAGAATACACATTCTTCTCAAGCTTATATGGAATATTCACTACAAACCAGGAGTAGGGGCATAAAATATGCCATAACAAATTTTTAAAAAGAGAGAGAGATAATAGAAGTAAGCTCTTATACCAAGTATAATTAAAATAAAAAACAATAATGAAATGGTAGTTGAGAAATGCTCACATTTTTGATAGTTAAACAACATTCTTTAAAATAACTTACATACCAAATAAGAAAATCTTAAAAGAAATTTCAAAATATTTTAGGCTAAATAAAATGAATGTACAATTTACCAAAATGTATAAGCTGCACCAAAAAAATCAGGGCATAAGGGGAAATTATTAGCATTAAGTGCATTTGTAAGTGTAAAAGAGAGATCTAAAATCAATAATATAAGTTTTCACCTGGGAAACAAGATGAATAAAAGTGCTTTAAGGGGCCTAGAAATGAAACTAGGTGGTAGAGTCCTTACCTAGCATGGGCAAACCCCATGTTCAATATGTTCAATACCCACCACAATAAATAAGTAAATAAATAAATAAAAACAAAGTAAAAGCCATTTAAGCCTCAAGTAAGATGGAGAAAAGAAATAATAAAATTAAACCAAATTAATGAAATAACAAACAGGAAAATGATAGGGAAAATCAATAAAACCTAAAGCTGATTCATTGCAAAGGTCAATAAAAGTAATGAACTTATAGCCAGAATAATAAAGAACAAAGGAAAGATAAAACTTATTTGTATGAGAAATGAAAGAAGCAGTCAACACTCTGAGTCTGAAGATATTAAAAAGAAAATATAGGAATACTATTAGCATCTCTATGCTCACAAATTTGATAATTTAGATTAATTAGACCAATTTCTCAAAAGACACAAACTACCAAAACTTATACAAAGATAAATAGATAATCAGAAAAGGTCTATATCTATTTAAAAATTGAATTATAATCAAGACCTTACAATAAGAAAATATCATTCCTATTTTCACTTGGGAATTTTACCAAATATTTAAGGATAAAATGATAGTTTTCGGTAATTCTGAAAATAGAAGCAGAGGAAACACTGTCTAACTCATTCAATGAGATCAGAGTATTGTAATATAAAACCAGACATGACAATAACAGAAAATTACATTACAAAGACATCATAAGAACAGAAAAATCACAAACCAATATTCCCATGAACATAGATGCAAAATGTACAGCAAAATATTAACAAACTAAATCCAAAAAATAAATAAAAATAATTACACACCAAAAACAAGTGGAATTCATTCCAGGGGTGCAAGGCTAGTTCAGCATTTGGAAATCTGTGAAGTAATCTACCACATTAATAAGCTAAAGAAGAAAAACTACATTATTACATCAATGGATGTACATAAAAATCATTTGACAAAATCCAACATCTATTAGTGACAAAAAAAACTCTCAGCAAACTAGGAATCAAGAAAACTCCTTAACTTTCTACCAAACATCTACAAAAGAACCACAGTTAACCCAATGGTAGGAAACTGGGTGCTTTCTCCCTATGATTAAAAAATAAATAATTAAAAAGTTAAGTATGTTTTCTTTTATTATTCTATTTTAACATGGTATTGGAGTCCCAATTAATGCAATTATAAAAGAAAGGGAAAGAGAAAAGAAATGATAGACGTATTAGAAAAGAGAAATAAAACTGCTTTTGTTCATAGCTGGATTAATTATCTATGTAGAAAATCCCAAGGAATCTATAAAAAAAAAAACAGGAGGTGAATAAGTGAATAAAACAAGGTTAATATACCAAAGTCAATTGCTTCTCTATGTAGCAGCATTAAAACATCTGTAATCTGAAATTTAAAGACAATATGATTTGCAATGACATAAAAGATACTTAGGTATAAATCTCACAAGATGAGTACAATGATATGTATGGTATTTATATCCGGAAACCTACAAACTCTGAGGAAAGAAATAAAAGAAGATCCATACAAATAGAAGGATATCCCATATTTATGAAATAAAGGTCGATAGGATTATGATGTCAATATTTTCCAACTTGATCTATAAATCAATCAAATTTCAATCAAAATTCCAACAAACTAGTTTGTATATTTTGACAAAGTGAATATAAATTTAGAAAGATAATCCAGTGGGAAAAGCCTCTCCCACAAATAACGGTGGTACCTTTGGACATTTATGAGTAAAGAAAAAAGAAGAGCTGGACACACACTTCACTCTTTCACAAATAATGACTCCCAAATTTTATAGACTTTGATGTAAAATGAAAAACTGAAGAACTTTAGAAGAAAACATATGAGAAAAATCTAGAAAACCCTGGATTGAGGGATGAGTTTTTAAACACAACATTCCAAACACAATCCCTAAAAGAAAAATGATTAATTTTGACTTTCAAATCAAAAACTCTTCTGTGAAAGTCGCAATTAAGAAAATCAATAGTGCTCACTTTGGCAGCACATGTACTAAAATTGAAACGATACAGAGGAGATTAACATGGTCCCTGTACAAGGATGACATGCAAATACCTGAAATATTCCATATTTTTAAGACAACCCCCTCAAAAAAAAAAAACAAAGGGAAAATGTTCTCTCTGATATGTGGAAGCTAATGCACAATAAGGGGGCACAGGAGAGAGAGAAGTTCAGTGGATTAGGGAAAGAGGAATGAAAGGAAGGGAGGGGGGTTAAGAATAGGAAAGACAGTGGAATGAATCTGACATAAATTTCCTGTGCACATGTAAGTATATACCACAGTAAATCTCAACATTGTGTATATCCACAAGATTGGGATCCTAATTAGAATAAGATACATTCCATGCATATATAATTATATCAAAAGGAACTGTTATGTATAACCCAATAAAATTTTTTAAAAACCAACAGACAAGTCACAGACTTGGGTAAAAACACATGTATGACTAAGAACTTGTATTCAAAATATGTAAAAACACTTAAAATCCAGCAATATGAAAAAAATTCTAATGGGCAAATACATGAACAGACACTTTAACAAAGTAATATGGTTATGGAAGTTAAGTTATGGAAAGATATTCAATTTCTTTTGTCATCAGAAAAATTGCAAATTAAAACAATAATATGATACCACTGTGTACCTACAAGATTGGTTAAAATCCAACTGGGGAGATGTTGGGAAACAGGAGGAATCTCATTCATTCATTCACTGATGATACAGCCATTCTGGAAGACAATTTGGCAATTTCTTACAAAACTAAGCATACTCTAAGCCCATTATCTAGCAAAAATGCTTCTAAGTGTTTAATCAATTAATTTGAAAACTTGTGTCCAAAAAACACCTGCCCATAAATGTTTATAATAGCATTATTTATAATTGCACAAAAATGGAATATATAACTACTGTCAAATCACGAAAAAAAATCTTACAAATGCAAGTTCAGGGAGTTCTACAAAACACCCCACCAGTAATCCTCAAAGCTGTTGAAGTGCTAAAAAAAACAAGGAAAATCTGAGAAACTTTCATAACTAAGAGGAGTCTAAAGTTGCACAACTAATAAATATAAAGTGGTATCCTTGGTGGGATCTTGGAACAGAACTAGGGCATTAGGAAAACTAAGGAAACAAAAATAAAATGCAGACTTTGTTCTCTAATTGTAACAAAGGCACCACAGTATAAAATACTATAACAGGGGAAACTGGGTATAGCATACATGGGAAATATCTGTACTTACCTTTGCAATTTCTTATGAATTTGATGCTGTTCTAAATTTCACACTTAACAAAACACACGAGTTATGTAAGCCATGCAGGGTATAGCCATAGGGAAATTTGTATTTTAAATGCTTATAATATATTATTGAGTTTAAAACAGTGATCCTGCAATCTGTACACGTGGAAAAATAAGAATTCATACCTCATTTGAATCAAATTTATGATATGTCAAGATCATTGTATTGTCTTGAGCAACTAATAAAAAATACACAGAAAAAAAGAGCTAATTAAAACCAAAGTAAGTAGAATAAAAGAAAAGAAATAATAAAGATAGGAGTGGGTTGGGGAAAGTAAGTAGAAGAAAATAAAAATAAATATGAGTGGATAGAGAAGATAATAGAAAAAATCAATGAGACAAAAATTTGATGCTTTGTAAGAGCAATAAATTTGCAAAGCTATAAGTACGCTAGGCAAAAAATAGGAGAAATATAATTTTCCAGCAAAGACAGTCCCCTTGAGTAGATAATAAGAAAATAAGTGAAGAACATTTTGAGAGTTTGCCAACAATAAATGGAAAAATACCAAAACTGATGTAAGAAGTAGAAATCTGAAGTCATTTTATATCTGTATCTATGAAAGAAATTGGGCTAACACAGGAAAGCCTTCTAAAACACAACCTTCTTGCCTGGATTATTTCACCAGACAATTCTACCAAATATGTTTGAAAGGATTAAAAAAATAGAAATTCTATGTACTCTCTCACAGGAAATTGAATAGGAAAGAACACTTCCCAACTCACCACATGAGACCAGCATTACCGTGATATAAAAATTAGAAGAGAAACAAGAACAGACCCCTACAGGCTGATTTTTCTCATGAACACAGACACAGAAATTATTAAGAAAATATTAATCCAATTTAATAATATATAAAAAGTATAATACAAGATGAACAAGTGGTTTCATCACTGAGTACAATGTGGTTTAAACATTTAATATTCTGTGTGATTCACCAACTATCAGAACTATTTATTAAAGAATAAAAAAGAGGCCAGACACAGGGGTACATGCTTGTAATCCCAGGGACTTGGGAGACCGATGCAGGAAGATCCCAAGTTTGAGGCAAGCCTGGGCAACTTAGCAAAATCCTGTCTAGAAATAAAAAATAAAAAAGACTGGGGACATAGCTCAATGTGGCAGAGCACCTGAGGTTTAATCCCTAAGACAAGAAAGAAAGAAGGAGGGAGGGAGGGAGGGAGGGAGGGAGGAAAGGAAGGAAGAAAGGAAGAAAGGAAGGGAACTAACTCTATAATGCAGAAAAGCATCGGACAAAATTCAACACACATTTGTGTTAGATACGTCTAATTTAGGTGGGAATTGAAGGAATTTTGTCAATCAAAAAAAAGCATCTGTGAAAACCTTATACTACAGACATAGTGAATGTTGATCACACATTGGTAAACAGAATTTGTCAAATATGGCAACCCTCTCAACTGAAAATGTGATAAGCAAAGGATCAACTTGAAAAATATTCTCTTTTAATGCTGAATAGTATTCCATTGTTTATATATACCACATTTTCTTTATCCATTAATCAACTGATGGGCATCTAGGTTGGTTCCACAGTTTAGCTTTTGTCAATTGTGCTGCTATAAACATTGATGTGGCTGTGTCCCTGTAGTATGCTGTTTTTAAGTCCTTTGGTTATAGACTGAGGCATGGAATAGCAGGGTCAAATGTTGGTTTCGTTCCCAGTTTTCCAAGGAGTCTCCATAGGATGGAGTTGGAGAATATAATGCTAAGTGAGTGACGTTAGCCAATCCCCCCCAAAAAACAAATCTAAATGTTTTCTGATATACAGATGCTGATTCATAGTAGCGTTGGCAGGGGAGAATGTGGAAGGATTAGACAAACTCTAGATAGAGCAAAGGGGAGGGAGGGGAAGGGAGGAGGCATGGGGGAGGAAAGATGGTGGAATGAGATGGACATCACTACCTTAAGTACATGTATGAAGATACGAATGGTGTGACTCTACTTTGTGTACCAGAGATATGAAAAATTGTGCTCTATATGTGTAATACAATTTGTAATGCATTCTGCTGTCATATGTAACAAATTAGAAAAAAATCTATTGATCAATTTGCTTCCATTAAAACCAGAAAATGTAAATTATAATAAATTCTGGTTTAAATAAAAAATGTTTAAACAAAAAAGTGAGTTTTTAAAATCTACATTTTTAATTTTCCAACATTTCAATTACAGTAATGCTCTCTAACATATTACTATTTTAAAGCTATATTAGAACTAATATTATTTTCTCTAACCTTTCAGGTGATTCATCTTCAATTTCTGGTGTTTCTTCAGGTCATTTTCTCACATATATGCACCTTTGAATACTTAAGATGTCCCTCCCCAGGTTTCCAAAGTCCTCTCTGTTCAACCTTCTCCTCTTCAATACTCTGCCTGGAAAACTAGCTGCCTTTGCCTCTCTGGACACCCAGCCCTGTGTCTTCAATTCAGGAGCCCATGTCTATAATCCCATCAACTTGGGAGACTGAGGCAGAAGGGTCACAAGTTTAAGGCCAGCTTCAGTAACTTAGTGAGATCCTCAAAAACTTAGTGAGATTCTGTCTCAAAATACAAAAAAATTAAAAGAACTGAGGATGTAGCTCTGTGGAAAAGCATTCCTGGGTACAATCCCCAGTACCCCCATATATAATATATACTAATATTGGTCCAAAGTTGGAAGACTAATGTCCCACTTAAAGTGGACAGACAAGAAGGGGATCAATCTTCCCTTCCTCTGCTTTTTATTCTTTTCAGGCCTTGCACAGATGGGATAATCCCCATCCCCACTGAGGAGGTAAATCTGTTTTACTGAGTCCATCAATTCAAAGGCTAACCTCATCCCAAGCACACTCACAGATGCATCCATAAATAATGTTTAATCTGGGCAACCTGTAGCCTAATCAGGTTGACATACAAAACTGACTATCACATCCTCCGTGCTCTAGAGCCTGGGAATCTTCTCCAGGCAAGACACTGGGGTCATCACATAACCCTTCACTCATTGTCTTCTCCCTCTCAAGGTTTAGTGTCCCATTTCACTGGGACCTATTTTGCGTATATTTCATCTGGATTCTCAATTGTTTCAGGTGAACAAGTAAACCCAGTTCTTGTTACTGTATCTTGGATAGATGTTAATGTAAGCAAATTTATTAATATTTGGCTTTGTAATATGTGTCTTTTGACTATAGGTTATATTTCCACACAAGATATTTCACTTTTAATACTCAAAAGAATTTATTTCTATGTATGATATAAAGCAGATTTATAATTTTGTGAGTGGGTTTTATGTCACATAGAACCAAATAACTCTTAAGTTTGCATCCCTCTTTCCATGTGACCATAGGAGGAACTTATTTTCCTTCTCTGAGTCTTGGTACTCTCATTGGTAAAAAAAAAAAAAAAAAAAAAAAAAAAAAAAAAAAAAAAGGACACAATAACATCAACCTCATATCACTTCCTCAGTACAGAGCCAGGTATAAAGTAGACGCTCAAAACTACTGGTTGCTTTTTTACTCTCTTCCCAACAATATGATTTGTTTTCTGTGATGTATCTATTGTATGATAACCTGTTTAATTTTTGTCCTCTTAAAATTTCAAAATAATTGATTTATTTTGTTTTCTCATCTATTTCTCAAACAAAGATCGGGACCCAACCTGGTATAGGCTCTCCATAAATATTAGTTGTCCTCTAGCACTCATCTCTGCCAGTAAATAGATTTCTTGATGGTTAAGAATAGCCGATATGATTTGAATGTGTCCCCTCCAAAATTCAGGTTTTGCCAAATCATGGTATTGAAAGGTTATTTGACTATGAGATCCCTCTCAATCTGGATTATAAAATCAGCTTCAAGTACCATTTGGCTGTCTGGTTTTCCACTTTTCATCAGGCAAGGACTTACCATTCCTCCCCTCTGCTGGGTGCAGCAACAGGGTGCCATCTTGGAGGCCAAGAGCAGTCTTTGCCGAACATCAAACCTAACCTGTCAACACCTTGCTCTTTACTTCCCAACCTCCAGAACTGGGGGAAATAAGTTTCTGTTCTTTATAAATGACCTAGTCTCAAGTATTTTGTTAGAGTAGACAAAGAGACCCAAGCAAAAAACTTCTGTGTGGAATTGGCATAATGCATAATTTGGGGAAGAATTTTAAAAAGGCCAGTATTATGAAAAAAAATCTTTCAAAGTTCATAATAATGAAAATCCCTTATGCCATAATAGCCACTACCTCCAACACAAGTACCATCCACGATATTTGAACTAAACAAATACCAACTTGACCCACACAATCCTTTCAGATTTTAAAACCTAACAGAGTAAGTCAAATTACCTTGTAAGGTCTCACTGTGGGCTGAAAAATCATAGACATAACTTGATGGAGAAAGTTCTGTGTTAATTTTGGCCGGGGAGTAGATGGGTGACAGCAAGAAAATATAAAAGAAATATGAATGACTAAAATGTGTCCCTTTGGTGCACAATGGATGTTGTTATAGAAGTATCTGAACCTTTGCTGCCCCATCTAAACCAGTCAACTCCAAATAAGGAGTGTCCTAGAAAGATGGAGAACATGGAAATGAAGTCTAAGGAATAATAGATGTTTTTTACTTAAATAAATATCAGCTAAGAAGCAAGATGGGAATTCTATGACTTGAACACTGACACAGAGAAAAAAATTTACAAAAGAGAGAGAAAGGAAGAACTCCATCCACAAAGCTCCGTGGGTTTGGATTGGCTGCAGCATGGATCATTAATTTTCCCTAGGAATGATCAAGAGTGTCATTAGGATGCATTAAGCATCATCTAACAGGGGATGGAGTGCAGGGAGGAGGACCAGCTCTCTCCCTGTGCTATTGCATAATCGATGCAGATTACTCAAAGCTGCTCCCAGAATCTCCTCACCCCATTAGCACCAGACTTGGCTCACTCACATGCAGTCTCTCACTTCTTCCCTTGGTTCTTTCCTCTGGGGATGAAGACCCATTCTTACAGTGAAGAGAACCCCAGGAAAACCACATCAGACTCCTAACTGCTGCAGAATTGGGGAAGAAGCACAGAAGAGCTCTTTTTCTTATTCATCTTATTGACAAATTATTCTGGCCCTAGATATTAGAGCTGCCCTTCACGTGACTCTTTCCCACCCTCCCTTCTTTTATTCTCCTGTCTAAATCCCTCCTACATGCCTGCGCTCACCCCTTTGACCCATCCCCTCCAACCCTCTCTCCCTCACCTTTCCTGAGGCCCCCTGCCTCTCTCCTCCCTCTCCCACCTCCCCATCTTATTTTCTGTCCCTTTAGATGAGGTCACCCTGACTGAATGAAGGACACGAGGCTCAGAAGAGGTCAGACATTAGCACTGCTATAACTGCAGTGCTACTGAAACTGGGCAAACCCATCCATCACGGGCTCCACTACTCCATTAGGCCTCACATGAAATATGCCCTGCTCTGAATCGCATAGCCATACATCTCCTGGTCTAGACACCTTCCTGTTGTGTGAAGATCAATGCCGCTCGGTCATGCATCATGTGTCATCCAGTAGCCCTCACTCTAATAACCGTGTCTATTCTCTAGTCTGCAGTATAAATTATGGCACTGGGAAAGTACTATATTATTCAACAACCTTGGTCACTAATGGATTATTGGGTTTATTGGTTGATAATGTGAGCTCCCTTTCTTTCTTCCCATTTTCTTCTTTCTCCTATTTTTGGCTGAATCTCACTTTTATTTATTTATTTCTCTCTATTTTTATTTTATTTGGTTCAGGTTTGAGTGATGGCTGCTCTAGACTTCTGTCAACAGACTCTGATATCAAACTCCAAAAATGATGACGCTCTAAAATAAGCCCAATTAGAAAGAATTCTCTATGGCCACCTATTAGATAATGGACTGAGTCCAGTGGCAGCTGTTTATCCTTTTATTTCCTGAGGATTATGCTATGGTACCTTTTAAATGAAGGATAGTTTTGGAGAACTCAGAGCAGTTTGGGCACTCAGGAGCTCCTTCCTAGTGTCTCATGAGGCTCAGCCTCGTAGAATCCCCTCTGCAGTTCCATTTCTCTGCTCCTCTCTGAGCACTTATATTTTCTGCTGCCAGATGTTGGTAATTACTGTTGTTCCATTGGCTCTCAGTTTTCCCCTTCTGTAGAATGGGCAAGAGAGGTAGAACCCAAGCTGTCATAAAGGAGAACAAATTAGAATGCAGAACTCTGAAAATAATAGCTTTACAAAAAAAAAAAAAAAAAAACTAGGCACATTAACTCTAGGGAAGCAACCAGTTTCCAGCTATTCATCCAATATTTAGTTTTGTTATGTTTTGTTTGGTCTTGTTTTGTTTCAGATGAAGTCTCACTAACGTTTCCCAGGCTGGTTTTGAACTCATGAGTTCAAGTGATCCTCCAACCTCAGCCTCTCGAGTAGCTGGGACTATAAACATAGGCCAGAGTGCCTGGCTCATCCAAATTTTTGAAAGCATTAAATCTTATATTAAAAATGATCACGTTTTATGAAGTCATAGCTTTTAATCTGAGGCTGTCCAAAGATGAGCTAGGTTTCTCTAAAAAAAAGAAAAGAAAAGAACTCTTAGTCATCAGAATTCAAACAGATGACGACCATATGGAAAGAGTAAGGAAAGTCAGCCAAGATGACATTTCAAATCCTACCCATTCCTCAGACACCATACTTTTATGATATACCTAACAAATAGTAGTATTATGATACCAAGTTTTCAAGGGAAACAATTTTAATTAATAGTGACAATTAGGAAGATGAGGTCAAACCAGTGAGGTTCTGAGAGCTTCTTTTTTCATGTTACGTCATATCTGGTTACCACAAAGCCAAGGCCATAGGTGGTCTCCCTTAGTAATCTCTCTTTTGATGTTTCGCTTACTAGTGCATGAGTCCGGCAACAGCGCAGAGGGAAGGCCTGGATACCCCTGAAATGAGAAGAAGCAGTGGAAGCCAAAGTATGAGATGAGGTCTTCATCAGATCCTTAAAACTTGAAAAATCTAGGCATTTCTTTCCCAAGCTCAACTCAAGCCTAATTCCATATGCAAAACCTTTCATGGCTTCATCCTTTTCTCCAGTTTCCTCAGTTTTCCTACCTGGGAACCTGAGGAGCTCTGCAGGAGGGGGGACTGTAAAGAGCCTGCTACTATTCAGGATTCTGGGTGTGTTTGATCTTTTTGTTATTGTTGGCCCTTTTTTTTTTCCTTTCAATTTTTCACTCTTTTTTAAGAGCATTTCTAAGTTTACAGGAAATCTGAGCAGAAGGTGCAGAGCACACCCACATGTCCCTCATATGCCCATACTCAGTTTCTGTATTTTAAACATCCTCATTAGTGTGCTACATTTATTACAACTGATGAGACAATATTGACACGTTATTATTAAGCAAAGGGAGTGATTTGCATTAGGCTTCACTCCTTATTGTACATCCTATGGGTTTTGATGAGTGTGTAATACCATGTGTTCACAAATACGGAATCATACAAAATAGTTTCATTGCCCTAAAAACCCTGTATTCTACCTCGTTCTTCTTTTCTTCAATCCAAACTACTTGAACCACTGATATTTTCTTTACATATTTAGAGTAGTATTTTTCTCCCAGAATGTTATTTTTTTCCCCAGAATATCATTTTCTAGAATGTTGTATCCTGGAATAGTCTTCTTTTTCTAGCTTCAAACAAGTTTCTTTCACTTAGTAATATGCACTTAAGTTTCTGTGTCTTTTCATGGCTTGATAACTCATTCCTTCTTTGAATAATATTCCAATGTCGCCTTCGGAATAGCATTTTTGTTGCTTCCACGTTTTGTCAATTATGAATAAAGCAGGTATACTCATCCATGTGCCAGTATTTGTGTGGACATAAAGCTTTCAGATCGGTTGGGTAAATACCTAGGGGCATCATGGCTGGATGATATAGTAATAGTACATTTAGTTTTGTAAGGAACTGCCAGAACACAGAAACCAGTCAGCACGGTATGGTTAGGATGGAATGTTCAGATTTTAGTTTAGACTTCCTAGTTATTGAAGTGCAAATAATGATCTGTCTGCATTAAAACATCTATGCAATTCCCTCACTGTTGAAAGAAACAAACAAACAAACAAATAACTGGTTGGTATCAGTGTACATTCTTAGCAGCAGTGGATGTGAGTTCTCCTTGCTCCACATCCTTGCCAGCATTTGATATTGTTGGTGTTTTGGATTTAATTTGCAGTTCCCCTGATATATGATCCTTAGCATCTTTCCATAGGCATATTTACCACTGTTCTTCATATTTTTATTATCATTGTCTGTTGCTACCCATTTAATCAGGTCCGAGACTTCCAATATCTCTTCAAAGCTAGCAAATGAAACTACCCTAGACAAATGTGGTCATCCCAGGGGAAGATGTTAAGTAATACAAAATTCAAATTAAGTAGCCTACTTCAATTACATGGTATGCAAATACTAGAGCTGGGTTTCAGGTTCTTGTTGGTCATATTCTAAATTCCATCCTCTTTACATTTTAACATGGTCTTTTCCAGAAGCTAGGGACTGAATAATGGAAAACCTTATCTGTCCTTGTTTTCTTCTACCGAACTTCTTTTAGAGTGAAAGAAAGTGAGAGGGCCCCAGGAGAAGTGCAGAGCCTTGAATGTGGGGCACACAGAATCCAAAAGATTGCTGAGGAGGAAGGAGAGAGGAGAAGGCAAGCAATCTTGCAGGCAGAGCTTGAATGGGCTATAGGCCATCTTGTCACTTCTTTTTTTGCATCTCAGAAAGTCTAACCCCCAAAAGCCTTGCCTGAAAGGCTCTGAGTTGAGGTAAGAGAGTTAACCAAGAAAGAGTGTGGCATTCCCCCAATCTTCTGCTCCCAAGAAGAACTGCTGCTCAGGAGGAGTCCTCACCTGTCTTTATGACCCAGCCTTTGAGGCATAGGGTGCAAGCCCACTCTCCTCTACCCCAATCAGCTCTAAGGTCATGGTACAAACCTATCCCCTGGCTCAAAAAAGCAGCAGTACCTGCTGTCTCCCTTTCCAGGTATAAAAATGCCAGCAGAGGGCTTCTGGGATCAGGAAGTCAACCTGCTGAGCCACAAACACCCAGTTATGCCGACTCCATAGGCACCAGCTCCCTGTTGGCACCTGCTGTCTCCTGTGTCTGTCACTAACTAATTGTTTGAACACGACAACAATGTGTTTTTCTATTAGAAGATGTCAGAGTTCCCATATCTGTAACCAGGATTTCATGATGAATCATGGTCAGCCCACTCGGTGGAAGCCTCCAGATTGGGAGTGCAACAGAGACCCTGAGACCCTATGTTCCAGCAACCCCATTCATATGTGTCAGAGTCTGGCCATAGCCCTTTGGCCTTTCTGTGACTTAGCTTCCCCTCCTATAAAAATAAATAAGAAAGCAGCGTCCCCTAATTCCCCTTCTCACCCTCCCACCTGAACAGAATGTGTCGTGCCATTTGCACTTCTTGGAGCTGGCAAACAATGTCAGTGGAAACTGCTTCCTATAGGGGAGCAATTTCTGTTTACATAATGTGATGTCCACCCCCTGTGGAAATGCTGGCTGCCCTGTGGCCTGGCTGGGTTATCAGGAGAATGTCACCAGCCATGACTTCTGTCCTCTGCCAAAGGAACAGATTTGCTGCCTGCTTTGAGGACAAATCCTTTAGCAGAGGCAAGCCTTGGCATGGGTTCTCTGAGAAAGAAAGAAAGAAAGAAAGAAGAAAGAAAGAAAGAAAGAAAGAAAGAAAGAAAGAAAGAAAGAAAGAAAGAAAGAAAGAAAGAAAGAAAGAAAGAAACCTGGCCCTAAATCAGTGCCTGAGCAATTAGGGCAAAAACAACCTCAGTACAGGCTTTGAAGTGATGGGCCTATGTGAAAACATAACATTCTCCTTCCTCTCTGCTCCAGAAGGAAACATATAAGCAGAATCATGTTCTAGAAAAAGTAGATGTAGAGGAGGGATTTGTGATAAAATGTCTCTGGTGAACCTAGGCTGCAATGGCCACCAGGCATCTAGGCATTAAATGGGTTTGCTGGTGGGGGTTCAATGGAAACCAGCACCAGAGAGAGCAAGGGTCCTTTCTACATGCTCATTCCACTTATTCTCCAGGTGGCCAGGGCTGTAATTTCCCCTCTCAGAACCTTTCAATGACTAAGGCTACCAGAGGTCTGCAAAAACAGTCAGGAATCTCTCCTGAGCTGCTATCTTGAGCAAACAGCATTTCACAGCAAGATCCAGGCAATCTACTGCAGGAACTGTTGGCTGCTCCTCTAAGACACTGTCTCTGGCCACCTCTGATGCCCTTAAACAGGTAGAAGCTCACTTAAAAGGCATATCTCTTCATATCTCCTTAAGTTCATTCATCTTCCCTCTTTATTACCCCAACCCTCAACTCTGCCATTCAGGTACATTGATCATACACACACACACACACACACACACACACACACACACACTCACACATACCCACACACAAACTGACATTGGAAGAAGACAGATGAAGCTTTAGGAAACCAAAGACAGACTGGTTCCACTGAATCCCCATCAACAAACCCATTTTATGCCTAGATACCTGGTTCATATTGTGGCTTAGGTGCACCAGGGACATTTTATCACAAACTCTTCCTCTATTTCTACTTTTTCTAGAACATGCTATAAATGTTTTATATTACACAGAAATGAACTAGACTGACTTTGTTGATCTAGCTAACATTTTCCTAGCAAGGAACCAAGCCTGGGGAGGAGGAGTAGGAACACTGGGAGGTTAAATGGAGGGCACAAAGTCCTACAGTAGGGTGTGTATCTTTTTATTATATTTCCAAAGGAAGGAAGCAAGTGCATCGATGAAATGAGCTGCTTACCTTCAACCTGACAGGTTGTACTTCTTACCTTGACCATGCAGTCCACCAGCTGCACCTTAGCCGGCAACATGGTACGCATGATCCATAAGAGGACCTGGCTAACAGTGTTGGAAGCAAAGAAAAATCACCTACCTCTGCTCCTTTGGCCTCGATCCAGAGCATGTTTTTCAGGCCCTGTGCACATTTTCAGTTTATGTCTACATCAGAAAGCCTGAGGCAAATTATTCACTGTGCACACCGGGTTCAAAACACTGACTTCAAATATTCCTGGCTTAGTTCTGGGTCAGAACAGTTCTCCTTCCATTGGGCTTCCTTACGCCTACAAATTTTCACACCTAAAAGCATTCTGGTAAGGTTTCTACCATGGAGACTCAGCTTCCCATAAAATGAGTCTAGTCACTGGAAAGAAAAAAGAAGCATTAAATTTTCATCTCCCAAACAGTGCTATCAGTTTGACCAAATTACACCAACACTCCAGAAGTAAATAAATAAATACAATTACATGATATTTAGGGAGATCCTAGCCTCTAATATTTTTTAAAGAGGTCCACAAAGCTATGCCTGGTAAGAAAGGCAAGTATTCAAAATAAAACAAAACAAAACAAAAAACTGCCCCTCAATGTTATATTATAAAATGAACTAGGAATCTAAACTTGAAATGCAAGTAGCAAATGTCTTACAACCAAAGTTTTAATTCTTACCCATTCCTGTTCAGTTTCTACAATTGTGCAACAAGGATAATAAAGACTATGATCCAAAATATATGGGAATACTACATTGTGGTTATAGTGCCATTATCAATTATATGATACTTTCAAATAAAAGGAAAGAATGGTCATAATTGAAATTTTAAAGAAATGGAACCAAAGATAGAATCTGTTCTCTGAACTTAGACTTGCCCCAGGTCTTCCTAATCTCTGGGAAATAAATCTCAGGATTGGAGGAAAGAGTACTTCATAAGGAATGTTAATAAGAGGACTGCAATTTTTAAATTCACACAAATTAGACCCAAAAAAATGATGAAAAAAAAAAAGACATGGAAATGCAGAGGATCCCCCTTAGTCGATGCTGCCAAAAATGCTATTATGTATTCACCCAACTGGAGCTCCTTCTAGCACACTGCCGCTGAGCATATGGCTACCGTGGGCAGTTTTTCATTATCCCAGAGTGTGTCTGCAGTCCCATGTCGGCAAACTCCATCTGTATCTCTGTCAATGGAAGAAATTTCCATCAGGAAATATCAGCAGGCATCAGGGAAAGACCTTTCCAATTTACTGAGATCGAAGGAAGTAACTGCAGGGTTCCCCTCTCCTGCCTCCCTTTCCCCCCAACTCCAGCCAAAATATGTCTTGTTTTCTTTCCCAGAGATTATCCCATCACCCACCCCTGCTTGCTCAGGGGGACTCTCTGGATGGTCCTTGGCACGTGGTGCTGCACACGATGTACAAGCTGAATTCAGGTCACTGAGCCCTTTCAATTCCCCAGTTAATGGAGGACAGGTGAAAATGGCCTCCCCCTTCTCTTGGATACCATACCAAGAGAACGTAAAGAGAAACTGAACTGTGAGCTTTGCTGTTGCTGCTATTATTTTAATCTCTTCATTCTGCAAGGCGCCCATCAGAGACAAAACTGCAGGCCAGATTTAGTATCAAAAGTCAATCAATGAGCCTCTGCGGGCAGAGCAGGTACCCTTGCTGAGATGGGATGCAGGGGCTGGGCAGGTGGGGAGGGGGAAGCCTACAGGAGCAGTTAGACATGACCCCGTGACCATAAAAAAACACCCTCTTGGATTCCCTTGGGTGTCTTTCACAGTTTGATCATTAACCTCTTGGTGGCATATTGAATGGCAACTCTTACTTTCTTTCCATGCTATTCCTAATATTTTTCACTATAGACTTAAACAACCATCATGTCGACATATTAAAGTTAAGTATTGTATATGGGCTACTTTAGAAAATAAACTCAGGGAGAGGAACGGAGAAGTTCCTCCTGGTTCTCTTCGCATTCTCTACCCTGAAGGAGGACAGAGTGGTGGCAGAGACTAAATGGACTGTATATTGACTTTCCTGGGAATGATTTCTCTGTATACACATATGTCAATTTATATGACGTATTTATTTTTAAGCTAGCTTACATGCAGATTTCTATGAAGGATCCACTCCAGACCCCAGTTCTCCATATCAGCTTTATAGCTCTCCAACTACCTGAGAAGAATGCTGTGGGAAAACCCTTACCATTTCAAAAATCCCATTAATAACAGAGACCTTGTTTGAGTGGTATTTGCAAAGAGAATCTCATTGATTAAAGAACCTCCAACCAATTATCTTTGGACTTCATAGAATCTGTAAGTTAGTAAAAACTAATTGCAATTCTCCCTGTGTCTGATACAAGGGAAAGAAAGATCCTGGGAATAGAATTCTGCAAGCGAATCTATTAGAAAAATATGGAGCTCTGAGACAATGTTCTTTAGTCAATGACAGCATGTATTTATATGTATTCATCTTTAAATCTCCACAGAAAAAGGACACAACAAATCTAACTAAGCCTTTACCATGGATGCCTAAGTCTTTATCATGTATTAGACACTGGAATATAACTAAATTTCGTGACTCTTCAAAAAGATGTGCTATATTCTCACCCCTATTGGGTGTCCAAAGCGACCAAGTGAAATATTGACTCACGGTTGCTCTGGCCCAAAGCTTATCCTATTTTTTATTCCCCACCAACTCCCATGTACTTTTGGCAAAGTAACGTGAAACAGCTAGCAAAGTCCGATCTATTTATATAGGTGGCTATCCATCTACATATCTACATGATCAAAATGATGGATATAAATGCATTTTCAATTTTGTTTGTTCAAACTCTACTCCTTTTTATGATCCTGCTCTCTCCTTTTGGAAATAACTTCTTGCTCTGAACAACCATAGTGTCCACTGTTTACATCTCTTTCTCTCTTATACTCATGCCTCATATCTGTTAGCAAAATATTTTATTTCTTGAGGATAAAACCCATAGCTCTTCCTCCTTTCTTCTCCACAGCACCTAATTTTCATTAACACCTAAAAGGCACCCAATATGCACTGGTTGAATATGTGAATAAATAAATTATTTTTAATTATACTAAATAAATGCAAGGTATCATTTATCATGTAGAAAAATGTGTTGCTATTCACACAGGTGGATAGATGTCAGATGATGGTGCAATAGAGAACCGTGCCTGGGTGTGTGTGGAAAACCAAATTATTAGAAGCTCGAAGAGAACAAATCGCAAAATTCCAAGCTCTCTTCTCTCTGCAGCTTCCCTTCTCCTGAAATTACTTCTTGCCACAATCATATAGGACTCACACTGTTCATTGGTATACACAATCCATCTTCAGAAGCTTATAGTCACAGGAAGAAGGGGAGAGCAGGGGAAAATTCCTAAGCACATTTCACCATTGGTTTTGATCCCCAGCCAAGGCCGTCCACCTGCAGAAATCCCCCAACTATCACATTTCTGTTGCTCTGGCCGATAACGAAGATAATTGTTTCATCCACTTTGTCAAAGCTGAAATGAAAAGAGGGCAAAGCAAAATGATGCCATCGTAAATCACGGGGCTGAGACAGCAAAAGAGGGACAAGATAGCGACTTCATTAAGGGTTATGTATTGTGCCATTAAGTTGGCAGGGGGGTCACCTTTCGTGTCACACCCGGCCTCTGTGATGCATTGCCAGCTCTTCTTTCCAATAAAATTAAACGGAGATGTAAAACTGATTAGGGCCATGTTTGCTTCAGCCCGTGGCAAAGGGAATGGTACAGGGAATAATTGATATAAGATTGCAACTGATGCATAATGGCAGCAATTTCTCTTCCTGGTCATTTCATTGCTGACCTTGCCCATTAAAATAAGCCCAGCTGCCTTGAAGAAAGACACTTCATTCCCCAGAACCCCCACACTCCATGGCAGCCTCCATTCCCTCCTGACCACTGGCCCTCACCAAAGCAACATGGCTGGAAATACTGCACGCTGGAGTCTGGGGGAAGGGGGAGTAGCTGCTTCACTTGGATATGCCTTGTACACCCTTGATGAACAGCTGTTGGAACTCAACTCCCCCAGTTGGAGGCTGCAGAGAATTGGACACTTCACTAGCTTTTGGACCCTGCTAGGCCAAAAACCAGTGTCAGCCTCCATGTCGGAGCCTCAGCCACACAATACGAGGGCCTCTCTGGATTCTCAGTCATCACTGAGTCTGATAGCTGCTCTAAGCAGAAAAGAGACTGACTTTATCTTCACAATACAAACTATGTCTTACAGTGCTTTGTGAACTGAACAATCAATACTCTACCTATCATTCAGTCAAAAAATATTTTTAAGGGGTCTATTAGGCACCAAGCACAGTGCTAAACATTGAGTGTAGATGGTTATGCCCCTGGCAGATAGAGCTCACAGTTGAGTGGCACTTTCCACTGGAGCAAAATCAGTCACTCACTTTGGTTGGTTCACTATGCATCAAACACTGTTCTGTGTAATGTACGTATATTAACACATTCAATCTTTGTAGCAGCAAGAGAGTGATTATTAATATTATCCCCATTTTACAGATGAAGACACAGGGGGAAGCAGAGGATAACTACCTTGCCCTGGGACACATGGGGAATGAAGAGTAGAACCCATATTTCAGATGCCAGGAAACCCATAAACCAAAGCCAGGAACCAAGCCTAAAGGAAACTGTCATTAACAATTTTTGCTTTTGTCTTAATCCCCTACCTACCCTGGTCACACTGCTGATATATTTTACCCATGATTCAACATGACATACTATGTTCATCAGGTGGAATTCATGCTCGATTTCTACACTTTCCTATGGGTTCTGACTGACTGCCAAAAAAAAAAAAAAAATGTCACATATGTCCCGGTTAAGAACCTTTGAATATCACATGATATAAACCATAAAGCACTAAATATCACATGATAGGTAGCGATATCTTTCTCTTTATTTTATTCTACATCTTAAGTTGGTCTTTGTGTTGGGCATAGAGGAAAATGGGCAATGCTTATCCATTCATCTCAAAAGCATTCTCTCTCTGCTCACTGTGGGTATGAGGATCAAGGAAAAATGAAGTAGAAAAAAAAAATCTGGGAAGAGGTGCTCAGCATCATTTCAGTTGTGGCTCTTTCCTTCCCGTGTGACTGGCTGTGACTCCATGTTCTCACCCTAATAGAAGAAGAGTAGGCTGTTACTCAAGGATTCTCTTGCCTTTGTCTTCAGGCGCATAAATTTGACCTCCTTTTTGCCGTGACCTCTGCAGCAGCGAAGGGAGATCCATTTTCTCAGACCCACTTCCCAGCTTCCTAGAAGCTTGCCTCCTGGCTCTGTCTGTCTGTCTGACTGACTAACTGTCTACATCCACCACTTCCTAGGCTCTGATGGAACGCAGGGACTACAGCAGCTCTGGGTGGGAAGACTGCAAATGACAAATAACAGTCCCTCTGCCAAAAAAAGTGATTAGACCAGAAATGGACTAAGTTAAACCAGACAATTCCACCCACCACGTCTAACCATGACCCCACATATCAGAAAAGAGGCAAAGGCTTTGTGTAAATGAAGACAGAGACTGTGCACATTTCCCACTTGATGACTCATGCAGTATGGAATGAGAGGCCCCAACCACCCACCCATAAACAAGAGAGAAAAACAAATCCTGACCAAGAGCATGCCTACCATTTTAGGCCTCCTTCCTGCTCTCACCCCCACCCTCCAGACCCCAGACCCTGGTGATGGACAGTTCAATTGAATCTGCTCGGTGACTGTCACAATGATGAAAGCAAGCAGCCCTTGCCACAGGAATGAGATTTCCAGGCTAAAGGATGTTGCTGGATCTGAAATTCCCCTGTGGCTTCTAAGACTGTTCCCACATAGTCAGATAAGAAGAGAGAAACCTCTTTGCATCAATTGCCATAGTAAGTGGCTTTTTCATTGACAGGGCACATACACACAGTATGTTCAAAGTTACACTGACCTGCAACCCTTACAACATTTTTATGAGGTCAGTGGTATGATCCCACTTTGCAGATAAGGAAACTCAGGCTCAGAAATGGTTTGAGGCCAGAGTGGGCCTGGAGGAATGATCTGCTCTCAGTGAAAGGAACGCGCCTGCTTCATGGGAGAAAAGGCTAATTCATCCCAAAGCCTTTTGCCTAGTGGACTCACCTGGGCCTGCTCAGGACTACTTTCCACCAAGTGTCCAAGGAAGCAGGCAGGAACATCTGCACCCACCTTGACATCAGGCTGCCTCTGCTGTTCTCAAGGGCTTATGATCTGCCCACTCCTCAGAGGAAACAGAATTGGTGGGAGATGCTCATTATTCAGATACCCATTAAAAAATATGATATATACCTTGAATCTGCTTCTACAGAAAACAGATTGGGATCAGATTCTCTGTCTCACCTTCCCTGAGCAATGATGCTCAGAGGGAGGTGGCCAGCCTCTTCTCTTTCCCCATGCCCCATCTCTCTACCTCAATCCAGTTCATACAGGTGAACAAAGAATGACTTCATTTAAAAAAAAAAAATTAAGATTCAGGGAATAAAATATTTAAAATTGGAGGATTCTCCTCAATAAAACAGATGGAAGCCTCATGGCAAGTGATTCTTTGAAGCTAAACAGACTTTATTATTCAGTCAACAAATATAAGCTTTAACTTAGCAATGTACTACTCAGAGACAGAGAGAGACAGAGATGGATAAGATAGACTAGTGGCATATAGAAGTGGATGATTTATTCTGAGCAGGGTGGTGCACACCATTAATCCCAGCAGCTTGGGAGACTGAGGCAGGAGGTTTGCAGATTTGAAGCTAACCTCAGCAACTTAGCAAGGTCTTAAGCAACCGAGGGAGATCCTGTCTCCCCCTTCCCCCCCAAAAAATGGCTGGGATGTTGCTCAGTGGTTAAGCCTCTTAGGTTCAATCCTCAGTACCCACCCCCGCAAAAAAAAAAAATATTATTAATGAATGATTCTCTAACCTTAGAGCTCCCACACCATGAGAAAGCACACTCCTATTGCATTCATTAGCCCAGCTAAGTGGCTCAACCAAGGTGCTTTGTTTACCTGTGTGGATGTGAGGTATCCCCAAAAGCTCATGTGTGGAAAAATACAAGAAGGTTCAGAGGAGAAACAATGGGGTTGTGAGGCTCTTAACCCAATCAGTGCATCAATCCCATGGTAGAATTAACTGAGTGGTAACTGTAGGCAGGGAGGGTGTGGCTGGAGGAGGTGGTGGGTCATTGGGGTTATGCTTGTGGGGTATATATTTTCTATCTGGAAAGTGGAATCTCTCTGCTTTCTGATCATCGTGCGAGCTGCGTCCCTCTGCCATGGATTTCAACCATGATGCTTGTCTTACCTCCAGCCCTGAGGAATGGAGCCAGCCTCCTATAAACTAAGACCTCTGAAACCATAAGCCCGCAAGCAAACTTTTCCTCCTCTACAATTGACCTGGTTGGATCTTTTAATCACAGCAGTGAAAGAAAACTTACTAAAACAGTGTTTCACATGAGTTTCTCAAAGAATGGGAGCCAGTGTACCTGATAGCCAGCCATGTCTGGGATCACTAGGTCTACAAGAATGTATATACAATAGTCTTCTTCAAAATGTGGCTTGGGAATCCACAGGAGGCTGGCAAAATCTTGCATTTCCTCTCACAAACTATTGATCACACCATCCCAACCCTAGGCTCCTGCCCTCTATGCCACTGAGAACATAAAGCAGAGTAGAGAGAAGACATGGTAGCATGACAAAGGTAATAAAACTTTCAAGTTGAAAATCTGATGAACTGCTAAAAGTCTATGGAATCCTATAGAAACCTTAAGTAAACATCACACATGCACACTTGGGGCCTTGTAGCCATTCCAGCCACTTGGATCAGGCCCATGGACAGGCTCCTGGGAGACACTGTAGCTTCAGACTTTTCCAGGAGGATATTAGCAAGGATTTATGTTTCTGCTCAAACCCCCTCTCACCTTTTAGCATTTGGAAAAGACATCCTAGGAGCCAGCCTGGACCACAGGGGAGTAACAGCAAAAGTAGGGGACAGACAAAGAGGGCTCGTTGACAGGTGACCAACCTTCTCCCTGAAGGATTTCCTCCACTAACACTGCTCTGCCATTTAAGGCAGAGCCAGAAACAAAAGACAGTACTGTGGCTAAAATGTTACAGTCCCCAAATCACATTAGCTTGTAACATTGTTTCAGCTTATTATATTTGCAGTGTCCTTCTTTAGCTGAATAACAACTAATAATAAATTGGGGAGAGTTAAAGAAGAAGAGGGAAGAGAAGAGTGGGGGAAGGAAGAGATAAAATATTGCCATGGGTGAATCAAAGCAAAGCAAAACAAGTACTCCCCTCCCACTATTTCCCCAAAGCAGCTCAACCTCTCCCACAGAAATTCAGGGTGGAATTTGAGAGTCATGCTAATTAGAAACAGTAATCGGCACAAAAAACTCTGTAGTGTTGTTTCTCAATGAGATTCTTAACAACCAATTGGGAGTCAAGGATTATGTCTCTTTTTTTCACCTAGCATAGTGCCTAGCACTGCCCAGGTACTTCATGCAGGCTGAAGGAAGGAATGAATGAATGGGACCAAAGGGAATGATATTTCAGTTAAAAAAAAAAAAAAGCATTTGGGCCTGGTGCACACCTGTAATCCCAGTGGCTCAGGAGACTGAGGCAGGAGGATGGTGAGTTCAAAGCCAGCCTCAGCAAAAGCTAAGCAACTCAGTGAGACCCATCTCTAAATAAAATACAAAATAGGGCTAGGGATGTGGCTTAATGGTCAGGTGCCCCCAAGTTCAATCCCCAGTACAAAAAAAAAAAATTAAAAAAGGCATTAAGGCTAAGAAGAAAGAGGAGAAAGGGAGATACGAAGGGTCAGATGAGCTGGAACCAAAGAACTGGCACATTACAGCCACTTATTCATTCGCAAAAGCCAGAAGGAGGTCCACAGAGATACCCAACTAAGGACTGTCCTCAGGGAGCACGATCCACAAGTGGGGGGATAACATATGCACCAACTGGGGTGAATAAAAGCACTAATAGTCACAAAGGCCACACAGATAGTTTTAGCAACAAAACCTGCATTAGGAATTGCTCAGGAAAAAAAAATGCAGGTGTCAATGGGAAAATTCCCCCAAATTGCAAGGGGAAATTTCAGACTGGAGCAACAGGCACAAAGGCCCAGGGCAGGCTTCTCTTGCAGGCATCAGCATGACCTCTGGTTTTCTGATCTCCCTCTCCCTTCCCCTCCTCTTGCCAGCCCCGCCGACTCAGAGAGCCGGCCACTGATAGTGGAGGGATTTTTCTTAATGTCTTTATATAGATGAGTTAATGTAAAGGCTTTCCAACATAAGCATGTTTTTCTGTTCCTTCTCTCTGACCTTGGCATTTTCTTTCTCCATTCCTGGCTCAGCGCTGTCCTGTGGCCAGGTTTGCCTCTCATTTGTCAATGTTATTATTGAATTTTCAAATGCCAGTAGTACACATAAATCAATGGCTTTCTTCTCCCTACTGGCATATCCCTGCCACATGTGGTCATTCATTTTTTTAATAAGTCCTCCTCTCCTTTCACCCATTTATAAAAATGCATCTTGTTCCCCCACCACCGTCCATCACTCGGCGAGCCCGGCTATTTGTTGCCCCTCAGTGCTTATTCATCAACGTTTTCAAAAGCAAAATCACTCTTCGCCTCCTGCTCTTATTGTGCCATCAATCTTGACCAGGGGATCAATAAACTCCGCTTTTGCAATTTTTCCCCCCCTCCTGAGCTGACTCTCTCCAAAGTGCAGTCTTTTTATTTACATTTTTAACTGATCATCAGCAGAGGGGGGACAGAGGTGGCAGGGAAGCAAAGGGCTTTCATTTGCTCCCGAGGCAGCAATAACCATCCATGCATCGGTCATTTAACACGGTAACCCAGTGAAATTGATACTCGACTCTTCCCTGCCCAGGGTCCACCCGCGTAAATCATAACCCGGGAAACAAAACCTGGCTTGAGCAGTGAGTCTTGCAGGAAAGGCATCAAGGAGAGAGGCAGAGGGACTCGCCCACCCCAAGCCTTGTTGGATGTGAGGCACACCACCGGTTTCCAGGAATTTCTTCACATTGTTTTATACGTGTCCAGAGAAAATTAAAATGAAAGAGTCTGAAGTGTTGAGAAAAGAAAAAAAAGGCTGAATTTTAAATGGGCAGACATATAAGACCAGGCTGGCAAATGGGCCTGGAACTGACTGGCTCAGTAAGCCTCCTCAGGGCTTGCAGACCCATCAAGTTCAGGGTGCCCTTGCTTGCTCTTAGCGTCTGCAGAGAGGTGCAGCAGTGCCTGAATTGAAAAGCTCCAGGAAGGCAAGAGAGTCCCCTATGAAATTAGAGAGATTATATATATATATATATATTTTTTCTACCCCATTCTAACAGCACTTTCTCAAGAACAAGCTGAGACACAGGTAAGAAAATATGAATTTGAAAACCCAGTACTGAGTGAAGATTAAAGCATGCTAGCATATTTCTATCTTTATTGGGTTTTTCCATTATTCTTTGAACTATTGAACCATTTTAGGGCTTCCAGGTAGTGTGGCTAGTGAACCCAGTCATAGGACTTGCAATGTAATCACTGTGACCTGGAAAGTCCCTCTTCCTACTAGTTTTCTCAGCTCAATGAAGAATCACACCAGGTAATGGAAATTAGGGGAAAAGACTCATGCTTTTGCATACCTACTCAGCTTCCAGTGCTTTATAGAAAACTGATGTGTGGATACTTACGGCAGCTTGCCAGGTAAGTATTGTGTCCATATCTCAAGGATATGTAAATTATAAAGAGAATAACATATCTGTCCACACTGTAAAACTACAATATAACCCTCTGACTGCAAACCCAGGCCTTTCTAGTACCATACAATAACTCTAGTCATAGGAGTCATTTGACATCAGTCCTGGGAGATCCCACAGGAATTCTATGGGGAGAGCTTAGATCTGGTCTAAGAGAACAGACTCTTTTCCTACCCCAAGTCTCCAAGCTTCTGTGGTGGGTTTGGTGACAAAGGAAATTCAAGGTCCAGAGGCAAAACAGACCCGGGTGTCTATCAGGCAGAACCTAGTAGGGCTGGAGGAAAGAGTGTTACACTGCATGAGGGGACATCCATTCCCAATTCAGGGCTGAACTGCCATCGCTCTTGAGAAAGTCCCTTCCCTTCTCTGAGTCTCAGTTTCCTGAACTTTAAAACTCGGGAGTTGACCCTAGAATGTCTAAGACCTCTCCTAGACGTGAAGTCGCCATAATCTGTCCAGGGATTTTGTCGGCACTTGGAGCCAAGGGAGTGTAGCAGTAGTGAGACCAATACACTACACAGACCAGAGTGTGGCACCTGGAAAGGAAGTTCTGACTGTTCCCAGCTCTTCAGGGGCCTGAGGCACTGGATCAAAGAGGGTTTGCAATAGGTGCTTGGCAAATTTGTGCTGATTTTTAATCTCCTCAGCTGTAATAGGGGAGTATTGGACTTTGTTAAGATACTGATTTGGGAAACTAAGAATTTTGGATTTCATGGAGAAGTAAAATTTCAAAGCAAAAATATGAAATAAATAAAATCTTTCAGGCCTCATGTGGTCTTGCCAACTTCTATTTCATGAGGTAAGGACATTTTCAAAAATAATCATCTACTCTCACCATTGTATCACAAGGAAAGGACATTTTAACTCCCTAAAATTTATAAAAGAGGTAATTACTAGGGACAGGCACCAATGCACAGACTACTGTTGGGACCACTGGAACTCCTTACTCACCTATCAAATGAAAAACCATAGATAGTCTCGGTGGTGGGAACCACATACACATGCAGTGAATAGTTCAGCAACTGAATATATATGCATTTCTTTGTGTGTGTGTGTGTGTGTGTGTGTGTGTGTGTGTTTTAAGCACATAATCTCTGTTACTTCAATGAGACTATGTACTCCTTAAATATTGGGACAATGTCCTACCTTGACATAGGCAAAGCTTGATGAATCTTGTCATCTAGCCATGCCTATTTTAAATTTGAAGGTGACCCCATTTGTGTGGCGAAGCTGAGCCAGTGGTAAGAGTTAGGGTCCCTGGAGGTGATTTGTTTGTCTGGGACCAAGTCCTATGAGATGCTCAGATGCAGAGCTCTAGATACAGCTCCTGGGATGTTGATACAGCCACACCCTGGTACCCCCTGGGGTCCACAGCTGCAGCATGCTGGACACATCTGCTGGGAAGCCAAGCAACTTAGAGAAAATAGAAGTTCTGACCAAAGAATTCTAGAAACACCACTGCCTATTCCTTACTCACCTCATGAGAGTGACGTAATAATAAACAAGACCCTCAATCAATTAAAGGAGGCTCCAAAATGGCTGACCCTAGAGAACACAGCAGAAGATGCTGGCGCATCAGCTATGTGCTCTTCTAAGTGATTCCCAGGAAAGGCACTAGAAAACACACAACACCAGCCAAGCTGTCAATCTTACGGCTGCGTCAGTCCCGGGCACCAGGCTTATGTAACTTCAACTGTTTGCTAATAAGGCCAGAAATAAACAATGAATGACTGGTCATTTTTAAAAGCCAGTTCCCCTGCAAGGGGAAGAGAGAGGAAGCCAAGGGGGTGGGGGAGGAAGTGCCTGCCAAGATAATAAATACAAACCCAAATCTCCAACATTTTGTGGTTTGACACTTAATTGATTAACTAATTTGAAGCAACAAGATTTAGTGTTCCTGCAGATTAGTGTCGAAGGGGTAATTATAGCTACGGCTCCCATCTCCAAAGAGCGTGGCAGCTGCAGCTCCAAGCAGGCCAAACCTGCATTAAAGCCCACATATTACAGCCAATGGATACAAAAGGGTTTTTGGAACACGTCCCCTTTCGGCTCTGCGTGCTGGGATTGCTCTGGAAAGGTCATTTGGTGCCTTATCAGCATAGACAAAATCCCCTGCCTGTAATGTATGTGTTTATTCTCAAATTAAATATATTAATGTATTATTTGTTCTTAAAATGTCATGGAATAGATAGTGAGCTTAGCCCTCCTGGCAGACCTTTGAAGCTTAAAGAGTAATGTAATAATAGTACATTAATCCATAGGCTGTTCAGTCATCTCCCTGTGGAGGGCCCAGCCTCTGGTACATGCTCCAAAATGCTGGATTTGCTGCATTTGATTGTAGGAGTCTGTTTCTTTGACAACGGGAGGCTGATAGCAGGATCCTGCTGAAGTTAAGGAAAGGTATGGACCCTGTATTATGTGGGTGGAAAAATCCAACTATGGACTCAAAATCAGGCAATGGCCTACATTGACCCGGGGTTAAAAATAATTTCAGGGAAATTGTGAGAGTGCGCCTGAAAGCAATAAAACTCCATTTCTTTGCCAACCTTCTTTGGCCAAGTTTTCATAGGAATCGTGACTGAATGTGCTGTGTGATCCTAGTTTAGCAGTCCAGGGATCATCCCAAGAGGGAGAAATGCAAGTACAGTCAACACAAGTACACCCGGGACTTAGGTGGGGCTTTGAGTCAGGGTGTACTGCCAGCCTTTAGTGTTCAAGGCCTCAGTGAGAAGGAAGGTAGAGGAGGAGCCTGCTTGGGTGTTATTGGAGTAATTTTACCTCCACCCTTGGCCCACTCTTCTGATCTTAGCAATGGCTTTTGTGGTCCCCATGCTATTTGGGGCCTTGAACTGGATTCAAGCCGTCGCATCCACAGTTCCTATATAATCCTAGCCTGGTCTATTTCCAGCTCTGACCTTGGATTCCCTGCCCATGTTCCATGAGGGTTCCAGGATAAATGCTGATCTACTCCTTCAGTCTTCCGGCTTAACTCTTGGCCTATGCTGTACCAAGCCATTGAGTGTCTTGGTTGGGAACCTCTGGAAACTGAATCTGAGAGGCACATGTCAATCAGGAGGTGGTTTCTGGAAACAGATCTATAAGGAATTCAAGAAGGCAGAATTGGATAGGAGAAATTGACCCAAAATCAAGGCCCCAATCAATCCTGAAACTTTGGATCTTGGATGGTCCTTGAGGCATGTCACAAACTGAAGCAAGGAGGCCAGTTCTTTCTGGTCCTGTATTGGTCAGTCATTGGTCAGCCCCCTTAGGCAGAGAGCAGTTCCCTGGATAGGGCAATTCCTAGTGACTGTGCATCTGTGACCTGTCAGCAGCCAGTGTTCCCAGCAGCTGAGGGACAGATGCATTGGCCCCAAAGAAGGGCTCTGCCTGGGAGAAGTGTCCCAGAACTCACTATATGTAGCAATCCCCTTGGGTCTCTCTTGAGTACTCAAGTCTTTTCCTGAGAAATTAGCCAAAGTCCAGTTCCCACCAGCAGTTCCGGCCCTCTGCTGACCTCTAGTGGCTACTGATACAACTGCCCCCAACCAGGAAGGCCCGTTTGACCCCCATGTGGCAAGGCATTGGTCCATATTGACTAAGTTGTAATGCAAAGCTCATCTTCAAAGGAAATCAGCACTAGAAAAAAAATGCTGAAATCTCCCTAGCACTGGGGAAAGCCTTCTCTCTGTTTTTTTCTGCCACCGTGTCTGACAGGAAACTGAATTCTGCCATTATACCTGCATTTATTTCAGTGTTAAAAGCTTTTGTTTCCTTTGGAGGTTCTTGATCAAAATAAAAATACCCTTGGGACTGGTGGCAACATCATTTATTATTAAACAATTCCTCAGTGGAATTTGGTGAGAGCAGGATCTTTCAGGGAATAAAATGTGAGATACGAGAGTCAAGAGGAACCTAATACAGATGTTCTCTACTTTTGTAGGGCTGAGAGCTGCCCAAAGTTGATGGAATGACATGCTTTGCTTTTACAGGGAACATCTGTTCTTCATGAGGCAGAGTCTCATGATGGGAAAAACACAAGGTTTGGAGTATACTGGATCTGGCTTCTAGTCCTAACTCCGCCACTTCCTGACTATGTAGTACTGATTGAATCACTTATCCAGGGATGGGTTTCTGTGTCTGTAAAATGTGATAATACCTACTCAACAAGTTCTTTGAAGGATATTAAATTTGGTGCACTTGCCACACTGCAAAATACTCTGTTACCCAGTAGCTTGTTACTATGAAAGACCAATTTTAAGGTATTTTTCCAATGAACCTCCAAACACTCTTCTCCATAACAGTGACTCAGTATTACAAAGCTCAGCCAATTGCAACAACAGTTCTTGGGATTCATGTAAGGACCTCCAGCAAGGGAAAAGGATTTTCTTACAACCATCACTGAAGGACAGGCAGGGATGAAGACAACTGAGTAGAAATACAAACTTTACTATGAGCCTTGCTATACCTTTGTATTTTCACAAAATTACTCTCTGATGCAGGGGCAGGAGGAAATGCCACAGGGGATGGCAGAGTACCCTACCAGGTTTGCTGCAAGGCTAGGAAGTGTGTCAGTGACAGGTGAGCTGGGTGCACTTCTCCTTCCCAAGACCCACTCTCCTAGGCATATGCTTCCTTAATGTAGAGGAACTACATTTTTTTTAAGACAGAAGAGATTGCTATGGTAGAACTGAATCATCAGACTGTTGGCACATGGAATGTTTTCAATCATTTTCACCCATCATTTCTGAGAGTTCACAAGGATTTACCAAAACTCACCAAGTTACAGGGGCATAGGCATTTCTATCAGAAAACTGAAGTGCAAGGAAATGTTTCATTTCTCTTGAATATAAACCTTGTAGGAAATTTTGCAAATTAATTTTCAAACTAACTCACAAGTATATGTATGAATATATATGTCCACATACCCATATGTAATATACAACTTGCCAATACTTAACTAGAAGCAACAAATATTAGGAGCACAGGCAAGAATCTGAAACAAGAGAAAAATATCTCAGAAAAACTCACATTTCAAAAATCATGCCTGCAATGTGACTAGCCAGTTTCTTCAGTATAGATACCAGAAAAAAAGTTAAAAGTAAAATAAAATGTAAAACAATAAGAAAAGAAAGAAGCTGACAGTGGGGGAGAGAGAGAGAGAGAGAGAGAGAGAGAGAGAGAGAGGGAAAGAGAGCTCATGGGAGCTCAGAAGGCCGAAGAAGCCTTTCAGAGCTGGAACAAGTAGTTTCAAGTGTTACAGAAAGCATCAGGGCATTACCACTCAGTAAAACAACTGTTATATAATGATTTTGAGACAATATGAGAAACATTAAAAATGTTTAGTGCTGGGTACTTTGTTTACACGGAAGTAAAAGTGAGTAATTTACTTTGAAATTATATTCATGGAGAATGCTTGGTTTTCTTTTTAAATTTGCATGTAGAAGAAAAACATTTTTTTCAGTTAGCATAAAAATCAACAAGTATAGAATATGTCATTTCCCAAAGACAGGGGGATAGGAATGTGTGTGTCTGTGTGTGTGTGTGTGTGTGTGTGTGTGTGTGCAATAGGGGGACCACCAAGAGTACGACATTTACCAAAGAGATGCCCAAATATAACTAGGATTTAAATGCACTTTTAGTTGAAAAGAGTATAAAAAAGTAAATGTTGATACTGTATCTGCTGAAGAGTCCACTCTATCCCCATTAGGGTTCTTAGAATTCCTCCATGTAAGTGATCATAAGGGTAGAGTGTTCACATGTAATGACATTATTCGTCAAGAGGCAAGTGGCCATTTTCATTGAAATGACTGATATCAAGGAGTCCAGATCCTCATGTTGGCCTTCCCAGATGTTTCCTTTTACAGTCATTGGGCAGATACGTGGGCAAATGTCAGTATTTTGAGATGGACTTGGTGAAAGGCACTACTTTAATAGATTATTTCCTTTCTGCCACAGCCAGTGTGGAGACCACAGGAAATGGAAGAGTTTTGGTCTCTATAGCATAACTAACCTTATCTCAAAAGGGTCTGGAAGGCATTTTCCCAAGTCTCCCCACTTCTCCATGTCACAATCTCCATGTGGGGACTTCAAGGTACTGACCTGAGCTCCAGGGCAAAGTGGCCCAACTGGAAGATGGGCCTTAGTATTTTTTTTTTTTTAATAGAGAACAGGGCAACATGAAAGGGAAGGAAAGCATAATGCTTTCTTTTCCCCTTTAGCAGGTCTTTCTGAACCTGGACTCTACATAATAACAGAGACTCCAGAGTAAGCTAAACTAGGAGCTCTCATACAAGTGGCTTTGCCAGTTAAGCTTTAAAGAGAGCTGTCTCAAACAGCCAAGATGGCAGCCCTACCACTGGCAGCGTGCAGGTCTACGTGATGGCAAGGGTAAGAGAGTCCCTTCCTGCATAACCCTTGTTCATGGAACCATAAAGGTCACAGAGAAAACAGGCTGAGATCCTTTCCTTCTGTTTCTGTAATGGTATTAGCAACGACTCTTTCTTACTCAATCGCACTCCCAAAGGATTTTCAATAAACTTTTTATGTGCCATAACTGTTACATTAAATAAAGCTGAAAGTATTGAGTAAACCGACTGTAAATCACTTTAGATGCCTTGGAATTACATTAAGTGTGAGAATTATGGATCTTTTGCTGCTTGCAGAAACAGAGAAACGACAGAGCCAGGGATTTTTATGCTGCCAGCCTTTTGAAGATTTTTTAAATTATTTCTTCATGCTCCACGACAGCCATCTCTTGTAAATGACTTGTTCAGGGGCAAACCAGAGGTAGGGAGGAGAGGCCAGAGCCGTTGGGTGGGAGTAGAAAGGAGAAGACGCCTTGCAATGAGGTACAAAGTCAGAGCCCTGGATTTTCTCTCCCTCTCAGATTTAGTCACTCCAGATTTAAACTCCTCTTTTTTTTTTAATTTTCTTTCAAGTTTGTACATTTTTAATAAGCCATGAGGGATGTGATCCAAGCAGAGCGTTACAGGGTGTGCACATGTCCATGAACATGCTCTGGGTTTCCAAAACCTTTTCCATTCAAGTCTCACCAGCTGTTATTTTTGTGACATTAAAACCCTGCTTTTATGGCATTCATGTTCAACAGCCTTTCCGAGGCCTTCACAAGGTCAGGTCTGTGTTTTAAATGGAGTTGTCACACTGCTGAAAGTGGAGGAAGTTTGGAGAGAATGTTGATAAAAACGGAAATCCCTCAGACTGATACTCCCCAGTACCTCCTTTGATGTCAAAGCAGGTTTGATTTTGTTTGGGAAGAAAAATTTAAAGCTGCTTTTCAACTGGACCGAGTGGTTTCTTTCATTGACCACATCCAGCAACAAAATGATAATCAGGGGCTGGTGACATCAAGGACTATTGCTATAGTAATCAAAATGATGTCGGGAACTTACAGTCATCTTCCTTTCAGGAAAAGCAGAGGCTAAAAGAAGACTTAGTACTTCCAGACCGGGGGTGGGTGGGGCTGATGGATAATTCATAGAAATTTACAGAAAGTTTAGGGGTAGTTCACAGAGAACTCTGAATTTATATGCCTAAATCTAACAGTGGGAAGCATTAGAAGCTAGGGAACATGAGACCATGGAACTAACCTATGCCCAATTTATTTAGCTTCCTGCAACTACTAAAGACCCTGCTAGTATCTTGTTATCTGTTGTTTTTCTCAAAAAATCAAAAAATGGAAAGCTCTGTATCAGTCAGTCAATTGATGTGTAATTATTAGAAACCAGGATGTCACTCACATAATCTGAGTTCATAATCTGCCTGGGAAGACTAGACAGCCAGTCCCACCTTAAGTAACAGGAAACAGTCTAAGAGACCATATAGCTAGTTGAGGATTGGATAGTATAAACCACCACAACTATAGGAATTTGGAGAGGTAGACCACTCATCTCTGGCTGAAGTCATCATGGAAATAAGTCTGTGCTTCTTGAATGGACTGTTCTGCAGCTTATGGGGTCATTCCAGGGGAAAGAACTCGGTGAAAAGGGATTGACTACAGAGTACTGTGAGACACAGAGAAGGGAAGAAGGGAACCTGGGGGTCACCACAGTGGAATGGGTTGTGGGGATGCCTTGACTGCTAGGCAGATCCCATAGACCCAATGAAATAGGGTTTTCTACAGCAAAGAAGAAAAGGAGCAAAGAAATCAGCATTAGTATGAACTTGCTGGGACAGTCCAGCCAGGGGCCATGACATCTGTTACCCAGCCTTGGCCAGGAGTTGCATCTGAGGAATTGCAGATTAAGGGTGAAATGAAAGGGCTTGTGCTGGAAAACCCTGAGGGGGGACCATGGCCCTAGGGAGGCATTAGAGCAAGAAGAGTAGAAGACAGGAAGTAAGGTGGTCCACTGCCCTTCCCTCCACCAGAGGCTGAGCGTGACATCCCAGCCGTGTCACAGAGACTCGTTTGCCTTGAAGCTCCAGTCCAAGATTCCCAAACTCTGGGGTTTGACCTTGATCTTGATCTTGATTGGTTATATGACATTGAGCAGATTATCTCTCCTGACCTCAGGACCTCATCTAGGGAGATGGAGCTGGACAATTTGAAAAGTCATCTCTAACTCTAATATTCAGATTGCCATGACCACCTCTTTGCCATGCTTTACCTGTTCCTGAATAGCAGCACAGAGAAAGGGTAGCAGAGCCCACTTCTTTGGCTTTGTGAACAAAGGCCACAATGTGATCTACCAGGCAAATCCAACCACATGGAATCAGAGGAAGGACTTCTCCATTGAGGTTTCTGTGCCAACCGGGTGTTCCTGCACACTGCTCATTCTTCCAAAGCCTTGATTTTCACTTCTGCAAAATGATGAAATATACAATGAGTGGACGGACCAGAGATTGAAAGGCATGGTTACCTCCAGAGGAACATCCTTATCCAGTATATCTGATGCATTCATCACCCATGGTGGTGCAGAAGTTAGCGCCATAGACTCCAGTTGTGCTACCGTCATCCTGAGGAGCCAGAAAGCCTAAGTTCCAGGTTCTCTGTGGTCCCAGATGGCACTCTCAAAGCAATATACTTGTAAGCTACAGGGTTAACAGCTACCTGGAAACTTCATAAGAGTGTGTGGACACGGTTAAAATTCTAATGGCCGCTTAATGAACGAGTAAAAGAGAGCAACTCAATGTTGGATCCTTAAACAGGATGGCTATCTTCTTGAAGAAGATACCCAACACAACCACACCCTGGTTCTTGGAACATCTGCTTCCTGCATAGGTATGGAGACAACGTACTTGGCAAGTATTTCTCAGTGACTACTCTGGGTTCTGAGGATTTAACAGTGAAAACAGGCAGGGTCCTTGCCGCAAGGGGTCATGTCCTAGAAGACGGCCAGTGAACTAGTTTTACACACGAATGAGACTATTTCAGAAAGCTATCAGTGAGGTCAAGAAGACAAAGCCCAATTTAGAGGAGAGGGTCTGGTGACAGGGTGGCAAAAAAAAAAATGTAGGACATTCAGTCAGGGAAACCCGTTGGGTCATCTCTGAGCTGAGGTCTTAATGAAGAGCAGATAATGTGCCTCACAGTCCCCATCAATGTGTAGGTCCCAATCTCCCTTTCTAGAAAGTCATTCCCAATATTTGTTTCAGCTCTCCTGATTAGTCCCATTATCTCTGTTTAAGGATGACAAATTTAACATTTAAGTCCTCACTTATATAAATTATACAATAACCATAAAAATAAAATTACTTTTCCCAAAGGAGGTATCGTTCTGGGTATCTATGCTCACCAGTGAGCAGGTTGTACCCCACACTCTCAGGTATCCCTGGAGAATCTGGGGGAGGGGCAGCTCTGCCCCCCTGCAGAAAAGCCTGTGCAAACCACTACACTTCCCTGAGCCACTTTCTGATGAGGAAATCATTAGCTGAAAAGGCTCCCCGTGGGATCCCCTTCTGTTTTGCTGATCTTGTAAATCGTCTGAATTCAAAGTGTCACACGCATGTCTTACAATCCACAAGATAATGCCCAGATTTTGTAGTGCAAAAGCATATTAACCTTTGTGTACTCTAGCAGGGTTCCGACAAAGAGTGTCTGGTGAAAACTGCAGGGCTCGCGGTAATTGCTTGCCATGTGGGGAAATGATCCAGAGCTGTGTGAAGATAAGGAGAAATGGCTGAAGGCAAATCACCTGGGTTTTATTATGCTCGCCCTAAAAAATAATTAGCATGGCCTATGAAATCATACTGTGAGAAGTTTGTGGGGCTTTTTTTTTCCCCCAGAAGCAAACTGTAACCTACCTTGCTTTTCTCCTTACAAGGAGATTTGTTGTGGTGGTGGTGGTGGTAGTGGGGTGTGTGTGTGTGTGTGTGTGTGTGTGTGTGTGTACACGCGTGCACATGCAAGTACTTCCCTGACAGTCAAAGACAAATGAAAATGCTGATGTTAAAATAAATACCACGTCAGAAACCACAAGGAGCGCTCAGTGTAAATGTCATGCACCGAGAGCTAGCACCCCCACTCCTTCCTAGCCAGAGAAAAGCCATACCTCATCACCTCGTATGGGCTCCAGGCTGAGGACACTTGCCCAGTTTCCTCTGCTGCTGACCAGCACATGGGACTCTGAGCCCAACCTTGTTACAAGTACAGACCCCAAGTCCCAATGCTGTGTTAACTAGAGGAGGGTCACCAGAGCTCCTGCAGGAGACCTGAGGTTCCCTTTAAGACTCTCCAGCAATTGACACCTCCATCCCTTTGGACTGTCCAAGGCCACCAAGCAACCTGCAGGGTCAGCATCTGGCCCAGGTCATCTAGAGAATGAGCCCTAAGAGAGTTAGAAAATATTTTTAATTTTTTTTATTCAGTCAATGAGGGATAGAATGCACACATGAAAGAGCAGAAACATGAATTTGATTAACTAAACAGCATTTCCTAAAGACGATATTGTCACAAAAACATTTTCATTTTCAGCACCCAGCTTGGGATTATGACTTCAATGGGTTTCCAGTGCAGCGAGTGAGAGGCAGGAGAGGGTTGTCTCTTTGTGCCAAGAGCACATCTTTCAAACCAGCCATCCATGTGCCCCCACAGGCTGGCCTACCTTGAGAAGGTCCGGTGACAGATTGCTCAGGTGGTAATCAAAAGACCAGGCCATGTGGGCATGACATTGATTGACATTTGTTAAGGAGCACAGCAGCTCCCAGTGTGCCTCCCCACCTACCTCCTGCTTGCTTCTTTCAAGTACCTGAAGAGATTGTACTAGTCAGCTTGTGCCACCACAACAAGATATCAGACTGGGGGCCTCAAAGAAATGTGTTTCTTATAGTTCTTTATAGTTCAGGAGGTTAGAAGTCCAAGTTCAAGGTGCTGGTAGATTTGATTCCTGGGGAGGGTCCTCTTCCTGGCTTATGTACTCCCATACACAGCTGCCTTCATGCTGTGTAGGCACATTACCTCTCTGAGCCCATGGAGAGGGGAAGAGCCCCACCCACCGCCCTCTCTCCTTCATCTTGTAAGGCCTGCAGCCTTATAGGATTCAGGATCTGCCCTTATCACCTCATTTAACCTTAATTACCTCCCAAAAGATGCCTCCAAATAGTCACACTAGGGGTTCAGGCTTCAACATATGAATTAGGGAGAGTGGAGAGGATGTAATTCAGTTCTTAGCAGAGATAAATATTTCCATAATTTTCCAGATAAAGCAAAGCCCAGAACAATTCATCAGCAAGAAAACAGCAGAGCCTGGAAGCCAGCTCTGCCGGCTCCGCCCTCCACCCCCAGCCCCCTGCACCACCGGGCTTTGTTCTAGCTCAATAATCACATGATCTTGACTGGCCCCAGATGATCACAGTTTGGCCAGCCAGTCCTTTGGGTCAGCACAAAGCAGCCCCAGGTCCCCTGGGCTGCAGCCCAGTGCCATGCCCCCTGCTCTCTCCAGAGCATCTCCCTCCTCGCCTCTTCCCTGTGGATGACTTCAGCTCTCAAGATTGCCTTTATGGCTTCAGACTCCCCTCATTGTCCTGGGAGAGCATTTCTTCATGGCGAGGCTGATAATTTATTTAGTTTTGCTAAGTGTTCCTTTACAGGGAAGGGGAAGGGGGGGTTGAAGAGGAAGATGGGTCACTGTCTTTGAAAAGCCGACTCATAAATGTTCAGGTACGTTCCTTTTTCTGTCGGCTAAGCAGCTTTCCCAGCCAAAAAAATAATCACACTGCAAGCATCTCCCAGGTCTTGAGAGAGCAGACGTATTTTATCTCTCCTTGGTGATGGCTCTGAGCAGTTAATGCTCTTGCATTTTAAGCTTGAATAGATTTTTGTCCAAGGCAGCTATAGTTTGTTGCTCCTCCTGTAAAGGTCTTTGTAGCTCTAGAAAACAAAAGAAGCCTCCTTCAAGCAAGGTGAAGGCTGCTCTGTCTCAAGGCAATTCACTGGAGGTCGGAGGAGATACTATTGTTTGATTCTCCAAAGCCAGCGCCACAATCTTCTTTGCCCTCTCCTAGCTCCCCTTGCAGAACGAAAGCCCCATGTCCTAGTTATGACCAACACAGTTGAAAGGGAATTCTAGTAAAGGAAGTGATTTAAAAAAAATAAATAAGCAGAACCTTATAAGTAGAAAGCCCATTGTCCTGATCCATACTACCTACTTTCAAATATGGTTGGGATGCTCAGCGCCACAAGCAGCCATCTTATAACCATGAAGCAAACAAACACAAAAACCAAAAAAGCCAATAATCTCAGGAAGGGCACATCAGAGAAAAATGACAAAAACTTGAATTTTTAGTGACAAACCAACTGTTCAATCAGTTATGAGACTGCTATCTTTTGAATTCCCTGATAAGTAAGCGATAAATGTGTTTATGGCATAAAACCTTTGCTAAATGGAATTCTAGTTCCTTGTAGCCAAAAGCATTCCTAGCTTATATGCTGTATCACAGGATCAACACTGTTGCCAAGTACAGCTCACCTTAATTTTTAAAACTTTTTAAGTTTATTCTTCCGTGATGAGCTCAGTGATGGCAAGGTCCAACCAGTAAAACAGAGCACTGTCGTTACCTTTGGATCAGGAAAAAATCGGCAGAGTCCCTCCTCTGTGGGCCTCTTCATGACGTCATCTGCAAAACTCGTACTGCTGTACTTTGGGATGACACCACCTGCATCACCTGATGGACACATGAGGAGGACATTCCCCAGGTCATGTCACCCTGTGCACGGTGGGATCTCTGCCTGCTGAGGATGTCATCTTGCAATGTCTTCTGTGACCTTGAGGAGGCCAGCATAATTTTTTTTCCTGGTTTTAGTCTCTCCATTCCCAAGTTTGGAGAATGTGGTGCGCTGGTCCTGAGTCATCCGATGATGGTCACCACTCTCCTGATGGGCTGTGATAGAGACCCCGGAAGGGGAGGTGCCATCTAAATGATGTGGAGCCCTCTGAGACTTGCACCCCAAATCTGGACATCAGAACACCCTTATTCTGAGCCTAGGTCTAGTAACTTCTCTTATGCAAAGAAGTCATTTACACATGGCTGATTTGATCAGCTGTAGTTCTTTATGTGTCACTGATACTTTTCCTTGTTGTTTGCAATAGATTCGCCATGGACCACCCAGGAAGAAGCAGAGACCCTCTGTGCTTTAGAACTGCAAGAACCTATTCACGTGGCTGTTAGGGTCTGTAAACAAGTCAGGATGGCGTCTAGCATTTTGCCAGAGGGAGTGGTTTGTAAAGTAATGCCAGCGAGCCATTAAGTGTGGAGATTCCTTATTGGTTGACTGCTGTATCTAGTTTATGTTAATTAAGATAAGCTGTGTGGAATGTATATATACCCTGCCTGTCCTACAATACACAGCTCCCACTCCTGCTGTATCAATGTACACAAGTTGCTCCCCCCCCCCCCCCCCAGTTATTTTGCTGCAGCCACACTGCGGCTCGGTGGCAGATGAGGAAACGGAGACCCAAAGCAGAGGAGTGACTCCTGAGGCTGCAGGTGGTGTGGAGCGCTGGCCACGCCCACCTCTCTTGCTCCCAGTCCAGTGCTCTTTCTACCACTGGGCTCCACCGAAAAGTCTCAGCAGAAACGAGTCCACACTGAATCCTATTTCCACTCACCTCTTACGCAGCTCGGGGCATGGCCCCTGCATGGACTGAAATTTCCTCCCCTTCCAAGTCTTCCATGTACCCTAACATCCTGATTTTCAGCAATTCTTACTCAGAAGGTCTCCAGATCCCTTCCCTCATCTCAGGCACACTTTCCTAAAGTCCCAGTTTTGTTCCATTGCTTTCTGTGTGTGTGTGTGTGTGTGTGTGTGTGTGTGGTGAGGGGAGTTACTGGGATTCAGACCCAGGGACATAAAACCATTGAGCTATATCTCCGGCCCTTTTTTTTTTTTTAATTTGAGATGAGTTCTCTCTAAGTTTAGGGCCTTGCTCGTTTGCTGAGGCTGGGCCTCGAACTTGTATTCCTCCTGCCTCAGATTCCCAAGCTGCAGTGATCCCAGGCCTGCGTCATTGCCCCCCAGCTGTCCCATGGCCTGCTGGAGACTGAAGAAAAGCACAAGAGATCCCATCTGAAAGATCACATCCCTGGATAGGGGCAGGGAGGTGACTCGATGACAGAAGAGGATTTCTGCAAATATGACCAGGGCCCATTGTTTTCAGCTCAGACTGAGGCCACTTTTTCATGTGACCACTAACCCTCGTGGTGATCGCTATGGTCAGAGCAATGTGTTTCCCCGTATCTTCTTTATTAAATATTAATAGGAGGAGCACTAAACAAGTCATCTAGATCAAGCTTCAGCCCCCTCATTAGAGAACTGCCCCTGAGGCACCTCCCCTACAGTTCAGAGGCTCTTCCTCCTACACCCTCTGTCCTTGTTATGGGACTGACTTTCTCCCACCTACCCATGGCTTCAGCCGGGGAGCTGCTGTGTGTCTCCCCTGTTTCATCATTTCTTCCACTGTGCCATTCTACCTCCTAAACATTTCTTTTTAAATTTTGATTATGTTTTTACTTGTTCTTTGAGTTATATCTCAAGTACATTTTTTCCTCTTTCACCCAATGCTACTACTCTATCCTGAGCCGTGGCAGGTGTTTTCTACCGGTCCCTTCCCGCTAGGGGTACCTCCCTTTCCTTTTCATGTAACATGTCTGCTTAGAAAGTCACTAGTGGCTTCCCATCAACCAGGAACTCAGATTTCCACACTTCTCTATTGAGGCACCCCAAAAGCAGAGGAAAGTGTACGAGTTGCCAGAGATGGAGGAACACCCCATTCTGAGAAGCATGTCAGAAGTCATGGATATTTTGAAGTGGTCCTTGAAATCTCTGCTTTCCTTTTCAGATACCATGGTTTAAATCTGGTAAAAGGTATGAACATGAAGACACTCTGTTATCTATTGCTATGAGGGAGTTTTAAGATTAACTTCATGGAAAATATAAGAAACAAACAAATGTAATTGAGTGATGAAGCAAAGAGATACCTACAACATCTTTTCTCAACTAAAGATATACAACAAAGAAAAAATCTGAAGTCAGCACAATGGAGTCAATGTAAGAGAACATGTGTTCAAGGCCATGCAATGTTGCCACAGGATTGTTCTCAACATGGACTGTGTATTATTCAACTTTCCACCACTGTGGCAAAATACCTGAGGTTAGCAATTTATAAGGAAGAAAGGTTTATCTCAGTTCATGGTTGGAGGAGTTTCATTCCATATGTGCTTGACTCCAGTGCCTTTGGCCCTGTGGCAATGCAGCACATTATGGTAGGGAACATATGGCAGAGGAAGTTGTTCACCTCATGGTAGCTGACCAGCAAAGGGAAAAGAAAGGGCTGAATTCCCAATATCCCCTTCAAGGTCTCACTTCTTCCTACTAGGTTTCTCCTCCTGAAGGTTCTACTCCTTCCCACAAACTAGGAACCAAGTCCTAGATACATGGCTCTTTGTAAGACATCTAAAATCAAAACCATAGCATACTGATTGAGAAATACATGGTTGGAAGCCAGGCACAGTGGATCATGCCTGTAATCTCAGGGACTTGGGAGGCTGGGGCAAGAGGATCACAAAATGGAGACTAGCCTCAGCAATTTAGTAAGGCCCCAAGGAACTTAACAAGACCTTGTCTCAAAATAATAAATAAAAAAGGGCTGGGGATGTGGCTCAATGGCAAAGCATCCCTGGATTCAATCTCTTCTGCCAAAAAATTTAAAATAAAAAAAATTAAACTTAGAAGATATTAACATGGTGGTCTGAGAAGGGCATAAGAACGGCAAGACCTATGTAAAACATAAAGCCATAGTCAAACAGACAATAATAATGGCATGGGTGTCAAATAACTGATAAAAATAAAGAAGAAGGAAAAGAAGAACAAGGCATTATCAGAAACCAGGTCCAAATGCACAATAGAGCTGGTAAAACTCAGAATGAGCATCCCAGAAAGTGGAATCCATGAAGTCAAGATGAAGCCGGAGAAATACATCCATGATACAAAAGAAGAAAAGGAGAGGGGACTGATAACTGAGGAAGACAGAGGGCGGAGGGCCAAGACGGAGGGATCTGGGGGGATAGGACAAGAAGCAGTGACCAACCGAAGGCAAAGGGCATCTGAAAACAGCGACTCCAGGAGAGAAGGGCTCACTGACTCCCCAGAGGAGAGGCCCTGGTGGACGCTGAATCTCAAGAGAAATCCCAACAGGAATTCAGGGGGAGAAATAGGCTGGTTTCCCACTTTTCCTCCCAGATACAAAATAAGCACAAGATAAAGATGCTACATCTGCTCATTTTAAGAAAAGTGGTTTGTAGATCAAAAATTCTATATTCGATTAAGCTGTTGGAGAAAGGCAAATGCAATCCCGTTTCTGGGAGAATATATCAGTTATATAGTTTCAGAAAACTCCTTGAAAAATAAGCTGAGAGATAATTCCAGGTGAAGCACTGAAGATAGAAAAACCCCAGACTGATTAGATGTGAGCCTTAAAACCAATTACATGGCATAATCACAACTGCTAAAAATTTGGATTGAAATGTTAATTGAAAAATGCAGAAACTATTGTTGACATTGACATAGATTTATATGACTGATCAATAGATAAATATGGAAAAGTAGGAAAAGGGACAAGCAAATTCAAGCATTAAATTCTACTCTGGTTCTGAAGTTATTTTTAACTTGTATGATTAGCCAGCTACAAGTTCAGATGTGTACTTGATTCAATTAAAAACAACCAATATTAAAAATTGTTTTAAAGAATGACAGTCAATGTATAGAACATGAAAAAGTAACCTATACACAAAAAGGCTTGCATAACCATAGAATTTACAAATTGGCCCAGAAAATTTTGCAAACTGTGAAAGAATCTTCCACCCATACTAATCCATTTTTAAAGGCTAGCCTATGAAAACGCCCCAAATTAACTTCTTAAGAATGTGTGTGGGGGGGGGTGGTGGTGAGGGGAGTTACAGTATGTATATGGTGAGGGGAGTTACAGTATGTATACACGATGGAATATTACTCAGGCATAAAGAAAAATGAAATTATGGTATTTACTTGTAAATGATTTGAACTTGAGACTATCATGCTAAGTGAAATAAGCCAATCCCAAAAAACCAAAGGCCAAATGTTCTCTCTGATCTCTCTGATATGCCAATGCTGACTCACAATGGGGCTGGGGTGGGGCACAGGAATAGAAATTCATTGGATTAGACCAAGGGAAATGAAGGGAAGGGAGGAGGGACGGGAATAGGAAAGACAGTGGAATGAATCAGACATAACTTTCTTATGTTCATAAGTGAATACAAGACCAGTATGATTACACATCATGTACAACCACAAGAATGGAATCCAAATTGGAATACTCCACGTATGTATAATACGTCAAAACACACTCTACTATCATGTAGAACACTATCATGGACTATCAGTAATATCATGTACTATCTATAAACAATAAATTAAAAAGAAAGGAAGGAAAAAAATTAGATTACAGGTACATGCTTTGTTCACAATCAACTGGACAATTTGGGTCCCTCAAAAAGAGTTCTGCTTCTCACTGTGTAGATTTGTTCCCACCTCCAAGAAGACAGGTGCTCCTCTTGTGATCTCTGCGCATGGCAGGAAGTAGGAATGACTCCACTCTCTGGCCTCCTGCTTTCTGATGGGGGGGTTCCCCCACTAAGTACAAACAGCTGAGCAGGTAACTCTACCCCTGGGGCGGCAGGTCACAATTAAGGAAACTCTTGAACCCCTCCACCTCCAATTTAAGGATGTCTTTGTGTTCAAGAAAATCCATGAGAAGTAGAAGAAAACCCGTCATCTGACTCTGCTCAAGAAAACTTCACACCCTTAACTCCAGGAATCAGGACCTGTGGTTCTAAAAACTCAGGGATCTTGCCTTCCACTGAGACAGGCTTCCAAATTACTAAGGAGAACCCCCCACCTGCTTCCAACACATAGGCACAACTAAAACACAGTTCATACAGCAAAAGGGAACTCAGAGGAACAAACCAAGCTGCATAGACCCAAAGGCCCAAAACCAGATAATAGAGCAAGGGAAAATCTGTCGTCTAAAAATGAAAAGAAAAGCAGCACAAACCCCCAAATCACCAACCTAGACAACAGAATGAGGAAAAGTGATGATTATAAAAATGAAAAAAAGCTATTTGGTTTAAAGGAAGAGACTCTCAAATTGACTGGAGTGGTGAAATGGGCATAATTTTATGACAACTGAGGAGTTGGGTTTTTTTAGATAAAAAAGAGATGCTTTTAATAAAACAATTCTCTTCAGTTGTAGAAGGTCTATTTCAAAGGTCCACAGGAAGATGAGGTGAAGTGGGAGGTTGCCTCATCTGCTGCACAGTGGCTGCATCCCAGTGTTTCCAGATTTCAGGGGAAACCAGGCCAGTAGCTGTGGATCATCCAGGACAGTTATCTGAGATCCACAGACCCAATTTACAATACATGATGAATTAATAAACAGTCAGGGAATTCTGTGTCCCAAATGGAAATGCACCAAACTCTATAAATTAAAGCAACATCAAAAATAAACTGTTAGAAATTCCAGTATAAATGATAAAGATAATACATTAGAAATACAGTAGAAATGAATAGAAATCTAGTGCTGACACGAGCTAGCCATACACACATACATGTCATCCTATGATGCAAAACCGATAAAACAATAATAATGGCAAATAGGATTTCAAAATGGCTACATAGGATATCAATTCCCTTGACAAAATAATTCTGAAGTTCATTTGAAAGAAAAAATAACCTGAGATGTCTATAAAATTCTAAAAAACTAATGAAAACACTCAGCCCTTATCAAATATTAAAATAAATTCTAGAGTTACAGTCATTGAAAAAGTGTGGAATTAGTGGAAGAATTAATGAAAGATGAATGAAATAAAAGAAATGTCACTGAAGATGTCATACATATTTAACAATTATTAAATTTAGATGCTATTTATATACCCATTTAATGTGACAAATAACTAATTTATTTAATCTATAATAAAATATACAAGTAAACATATTGAGATAAACATACTAGCGGTAAATTTTGATATTGAATAATTAAATATAACTTAATAAAATGTAATATAAAAAAGCAATAGAGGGTACAACAAATATTGGAGAAAAATGACTAAGCTAGTTGGGGAAAATATCAAGTTAAATTCTCACTTCACATTAGGTGTCTGACAGATAATTAGATCAAAATAAATATTTGTTAAAAGAAGAAATGAATAAATGAATGAATAATATATTCAATTTCAGATGGATTAAATACTTGGCAAAACATAAAACACTACAAGAAATTACAAACATATATTGTTCTGATCTCTAATTGAGAAAGCCCTTCCCAAATATAGAAATGATGGGTAAGATAACAAAGAGGACATTCAAGAGCACTGATTCCATAGTATTTTTTAAATCTCCCTATGAAAATTCACACAAATATGGCCTACACAGGATCGACATCTTGCATGTAGAAAAGGATCTTGCAAATCAAAAGGACAAGACAAATACCCCAAAGAAACATGAGCAAGGACGTGAGGAGGCAATTCTCGGGAATAGAAAGATAAATGACCGATAAATGCATAAAGAAGTGTTCAACCTCATTTATTATCTAAGACATGAAAAATTAAACAAAAACACAGGAAGAATTCAACCCTTTACAATTCTGTCACCAAGAACCCTCCTCCAAAAAATGTACATACACATAAAATTTGGCATACCATTCCAGGATCTCCTCAGACTGCTGGATGCCATGCCAAGGTTCATGGGAACCTAGACTCAGAACCATTTACTGTCACCGCCAGCAAATGAGTAACAGGGATATAGTAAGATGGCTTTTTTATAAACTGCTGGTGCAAATATATGTTCATACATTTCAGAAAAGCATTGGATGATATGTATTAAAGGCCTCAAAAATATCTACATTTTATTCTTGATGTAAATACTTATAAGAAAATCTCTTGAGGAAAGCAAATAAGATTAAAATGATGTATGTGCAAAGATTTGTTAGCTTCAAAGATTGAATTGTTCATTGTAGCATTATTTATATTAACAAAAGGCGTTAGCTACTTAAATTTCCAAGACAAAGTGTTTAAATATATTATGCAAAATGCTTAAGATGAATTTTTATTCCATTACTATGGTTTTCAAGAACAGTTAATGACATGGGGAAATACAAAGGATGTAACATATAAACGGAGAATGCTATAAATGTGGTATATGAAAAACAGCATCAGCTAGGGTGTTAGCTTAATGATAGAGCATGCATTTCACATGTGCAAGGCTCTGGGTACAATTTCCAGGAGGGGGGAAAAACAGTTGTATTATAAGCCATATCTCACATATGAGAAAAGCTACAAAGAAATCTGTCAAAATGTTCATAATTATTATTTCTATTTGAACAAATTATGAGTGTTTTCCTATTCTTTTCTAATTTAAAAACATAGTTTACTTTCAAAACAGCAAAAAATTAATACAAAAAAAAACAAGGAAATGTTGTTTCAATAAAAAAATGCAGAACGAGAAACTTGAAAGCCTGCACCATGCCTTTAGCTGGCTCCAGGGAAAGTGAACCAGCCCTTCAAGTCTTGCCTCAGGATGATGCTTCCCAAAGGACATTCTGTTCTCAGTGCTCCTGAGGGACAGCACCACGGTGGTCACTCAGGAGTGACATATACTCACATCCAGGGGCAAGAATGGTCACCAATTCACTTTGGGATAACATAGAATTCATCTGTTCTTTTTTATTTCTTCCGTGAGTTGCAAATTTGTAGGAAAAACATATCCCTCTCTCTTAAAAAAAAAAAAAAATCTCAGTTTTTTCACTTCCAGGTGTGTGACCTTGGGAAACTTGCTTAAGTTCTCTGAACACTGATCTCCTGGTGGGTCACAAGAGGCAATAACTGTGCCTACGTCGCAGGGCTGTGGGTACAACTGAGCTAATGTGCTTGACGTGAAACTATTCATTTTGTCTCCCTGATTCTGTCATTTGGCCCCAGTTGCAAATGACTGTGTTTGACTTTGAGCTTGATCATAGATGTTCCCCTTTTATAAAAGGCAAAGTTTTATTGTAAGGCATATTATCCAGATAGAGGAAATGACGTCACTGTAACATTCCTCAAGTGGAAAAATAAATAGAAGTTCTAGAAGGAAGTCGAAAGAATTGGGGAGGCCAAGACTCAGGGTGGGAGCCCTCTGGGGTTCACAGGAGAGGATGGGCTTGGAGAAGAACGGGGCAAGGTGACAGGAAGGTCCCAGGAGAACAGCAGACAGGCCTGGGGAGGTTGCCATACCTCGCCATTATCTGCCTCATTTCTCATTCCCCACCCTTTCCTGGGTACTGTCCCAAATTTCCAAGACTGAAAAGTCAAAAGAAAATCTCCACTTCCCAGTCTGCCTTCCATCTAGGGTTCCAGGTGTGTGAGCCTCACCCAGCTCTGCCAGAGCAAGGGCACCCCAGCAGGACAGGAGCAGAGAGAGGGCAAGGGGGCACAGTGATTCTAGCATCAGACCCTGAGAACTCGGATCGCCTGGTGAGCCTTGCACCAGAGGCTGAGGCAAGTGTGCATGAAGGCCTGTGTCCAATCTCCAGTGAGGCAGGTGTCAACCTGCATGGAGCTGTTTTGCTAGAACATTCCTGTGATACAGCTAGGTACTTTCTGGCTGCTCAGTTCTTGGCTATTTCATCCAAGCTCAGTTTTCTGAATGGCCCAGGGGACTTGACAAGTTACCTACATTACTATAGTCTGGATCCTAAGTGCCCCCCCAAAGCCCCATGTGTTAAAGCCTTGTTCCCCAGCTTGGCCTTATTGGGGGATGGTAGAACCTTTAAGAAGCAGGGCCTAGTGGGAGTCCTTAGGTATTGGGGGTGTGCCCTCTTCTTCTTTTTCATTTTCTGGCCATGAGACCTTACCACAGGCTCAAAATCACAGGACCTATCAATGATTGAAACCTCCAAAACTTTGAGCCAAAATAAACCTTTTTCCTTTATAAGTTGACCAGCGCAGCTATTTGTTATAGTGACAAAAGCTAACAAAAACATCATTTTATAAGCAATTTTCCACTTAATACACATAGAATGGACTATGCTGGACAAAAGGTGTTAGCTACTTAAACCTGCAAAATTCTAAGGACATTGGATTTGGTGCCTCATGACCTCTAAGCATCCAGCTTGACATAGGAGGTCCAGAGGAAGTGGCCCAGGGGATGCACCTGTTGGGGATCTCCTGAATTTTAGGGGTATTCTAGATACTCAGACACTCCCTGGGGCCCTGGTGGAGACAAGCAGAAGTGTTGAGAAGGGTGTTGGTCTTCAAGAGGCCTGGGAACTGGAAGCAGGAAGCTGATGAGGTAAGGGACTTTGAAGCCAGAGACAATGGCAGAGTTCAAGGGCAACTGCAGGGGGATTCCAGCAAGTAACTCTGGAAGCACATAACAGCACTACTAAAGATGTTTATCTGTAGTGCACATATGCCTCACAGTATGTAAATTTCAACACTGTATGCTGCATTAGGTCACCGGATCTTCTAAACAAGGCTGTGAAATATGCATCGGTAGACACATAAGGACACCCTGTATCAAAAATTAGGAGAAAATCATACAGGTAGTGGTGGCCATAACCAGTTCCCCAAACCAGAACTTTCTCTCCATTATCCATGACCATTCCACTGCTCACACAATTCTCAATGATTAAGAGCAAAATTTTTAAAAACCTCTAGTTTATCAATAAATGGTCCCCACTCCACTTTCAAAAGCATTACCTTTATCATTTGGGTACATTTATTAACCAGTAGGAAGAAAGTTGCACCTCCTTTCAATCCTGGTTCTTAAGCCAAATCCCTGACTGTCAGGACCAAGACCCTAGAAAACATTTGTTGGTATAATGAGTACACCCAAGGATTGGGGGAAGAGAAGGAAGCTCAGATCACTGGCAATACGAAGAACAAACTTGTAGACAGATAGGGCCAATGACAAGGGAGAAGGAGGAAAACATAGATCAAAAGAGGAACCAATTAGTATAGTTTGGGAGAGTACTGAAAAAACCAAATGTATATCCTAAACCACAAGGTTGCAAGGCTCTCAAGACGTTAATTAGCCATGTTTCTGATGGTGAGAATTATGTCAAAAAGATGAGGGGATCTTTTGGTCAATTAGGGCTGGGAAACACTGGGTTAAAAAAAAAAAAAACAGACTTCCAGTACTATCAACTACAGGTATATAGATACCTGCCCACTGGATCCACTCACTGTGCACATTATCTCTTGGGACCCACAGACCTCACATCTTCCCATAGTACCCTGGGAGTGGCATATTCCCAGCTTCTACAGATGAGGGGGAAATGCCCATAGAGTACGTCCAGCGATCCAGAAATGATGAAGACCTCAGATTTCATCCCTAGAAAGCACTCGCCAAGAAAACCTGGGTACTACTTAGCCATTTTTAGATGTGTGATCTTCACACTGATCAAATTAAGAACTTGACATTCTTTGAGCAGCATGTACTCCGACTTTCTTTTAAGCAACTTGCTGCTACTTCAGTGGAGAAACTGGTAAAAATAATTCAGCTGCCAGGCATGGCGATGCACACCTGTAATCCCAGCATCTCAGAAGGCTGAGGCAGGAGGATCACAAGTTAAAGCCAGCCTTAGAAATTTAGCAAAAATCTAAGCAACTTGGCAAGATCCTGTCTCCAAATAAAATATAAAAGAAACCCCAGCTAATTAGTTACTAAACTAATTACTCTGTGCATTTTTAAAAATCTACTTATTTTTTCCTCCTCTTTGTTAGAGAGACAAAACAGAATTTAGTAATAGATCATTGTTGTTTCTGTTTTAATTAGCAGGTAAAGTGACTTGGAACTATGATGCTATGATATTGCAGTTTCTAAGCTATGAATTTTTACTATCAAACCAAATGCAAAGAAACAGTCATTTTAAACCCATATAATGTGTCAGTACTTGAATTATAACTCCTGTCCTGTGACCATTATACCCTCTACTAATGTCAAATTTTCATATCCTATGGCTGGATCATATATGCACCGTTTGTTCTAGGGGCTCTATATTTTGTCTAGTTGTTGAATTTACAAAACTCAGGAGTGCTTCCCCTGGATTGGATCTAAAAACACAAACAAGCAGTTGCAATTCTTCCCCTGAAGACAGGAGGCCTGCAATGAAAGGGAGAAAAGCAATTGCTTTCTGAGTTTTCCCCACACAGGACGTGAAAGGTATGCAGAGAAGGTTTTTTAATATTCGTCGAAGGCCTTGGAACCACGAGTTCCATTCCACAATGTCTAAAAGATTTATGGAACTGGAAGTTCTTAGCTCAAGTTTCCTGGAAGCCTCTGTTCTGGGAGATTGGGAGAGAAAGAAATGTAAATTCTGCATATTCCAAAGAGCTGAACCCTGTGGCTGTTAAATGATGTGGGTGTGTTAGCTGTTAAGCAGGAATTTTTATGAACAACCACCTATGCTGGGGGGTGGGGGGGCAACTGCCTCTTTAACAGTTAGCAACTCCTTTAAAGTCATTTTTCATTTCACATAAGACCCTCTAGATAGCCAAAATCACCCAATCTGTTTAGGTGACTTTTTTTCAATGACTTAGAGTAAACTTTGTTCACTATAATACTAAATTCTCCACCCAGAGGTCTTCCCTTAAGTCTGACCTCAGACTGGGCATGCTCAGTGATGTGCCCACCTGTGCATGTGACGATGAGTCTTTCCTACAGGAACAGGTTTGAGTTTCCCCAATGAAAGCTCCTTGCTTTCTTTCTTCAAGGGGACACGGCTTGGGGAATTATTCCCAATGTTCTCCTTACTTGCTACAAGTAATAAACCTTTCTTCACTTTTTTATCTCCTGGTTGTGTTTATTGGCTTTGCACTCACTAAGCGGTTTCATTCAGTTACAGGTGCTGTCTGGTGAACTGAATGCTGCTGGCATTCACCTCTTTTTATAGGATTCACTGAGGATAGAAAGTTCTAAACGGCATTTCCAGGACAGGCGATGACAAAAGAAAAAAATTAAATTATTTATAAACAACACTGCACTAAAAGGGAATTTCTAAAAAGATTCAGTTAAATCTAATAGGTGTGTCTGCATGCTCAAGTCTGTCCTAGGAGCTATAAAGGGGCCATAGAAGCTTTAGGAGCAACTGTGAGAGTAAGACGTCAGCCATGGTCATGCAGTTCTTACAGTCTAGAGAAGGGAGAAGAACTCAGCATGAGGAATAATCATTTGGAGCTTGGTACAAAATGATGTGAAAGCAAATGCTCAAAGAATGGGGAGCAGCCCAGGGCCGGGCAGAGGAGAAGGAGGGGATGCCCCTGCATTAGGTCTGAGGAGGTTTATAGAGGGCAGAGATTAGCGGAAATGAGGGACAAGGACATCTCCCAGCCAGAAGCTAACAGGCAAGGAAGGACATGAGGTAACTCCACTCTACCATGGATTGTTTCTGGAGTGATGTCACTCCATTACCCTGGAGTAATGACCACTCCATGCACAAATGCCACAAAATACCACTCAAGTGTGATCTCTGCCTGTACTAATTCCCATGGTGCCATCTTATCTGTCTCACAGTCCCTCAGGGGAGGGATTCCCAGAAACAGGCAGAGGCTCTGCCTGTGGAAAGGCAGGGCTTCCAGGACTCAGAAGCAGACCCTCTCTGGAACCTCCCTCATATCAGCTCACATGCAAAAGATAGGGGGACTCTCACCTCCAGGAATGGGGCACCCAGCATCTATCTATCATGTTTGATAATTAAGTTTGAAGGAGGAAACACAAAATACCTGTGTTCTCCCTAAGGGCAGGGAGATTGGAAGGTGAGCTTCTTTGCATGGAATTTCACAAAACCCTTGTCCTAGTATCCTTCCTATCATCCCTCCATCACAGGGACCCTCTTTTTTTTTTTTTTTTTTTTGAGACAGAGCAAAACCAAACCAAAGAACCCCACATGTTAAGTGTGTTTTTGCATCCATACTGGGCAAACCAGGCATTTGAAGGAACAGCCCTGAAAAACCCAACCAGGATCTTCTGGAAGCACATTTCCCTCCTTTGATTTCCAGAGACTGATTTCCACTTTGGAAGGAGCAGTTACAAAGCTCAGGAAGGTTATGCACCTGGTATGGAGAGGAGAGCAGAATCAGCAAGGAAAGGAGAAAATGTGGTCGTGGTTGCCCATAGTTCTGGGGAAGTCTGCATCTCTTTGTCCCTCTACCTCTTTTCCCCTCCCTAACACACTCATTCTCTTTCTCTCTTCCGCTCCACCCACATCCTGGCCATGTATCAGGGGTCAGTGTGCACTGATGGAAGAACCCAGCTCAGCCACACCACACAGGACTTCCTTATCCCTGTCCCTGGGGAAAGATGCAAGGCTGGGTCACATTTCTGTCTTGCCTTTATGAAACAGGGACAGCAAAAGGAATCAGGTAGAGATGTCAGGACAAGGTGAGATGGAAGACCCTGCAGCCTGAGACGGCACCATGAGCTCAGAAGTACACTAACCAGAGAGAAAACACATCCTCAGCCACCCCAGGAGGCCCTCTGACCCCTGGTGTGGCACTTGAACCCTGCCATCCTCACCACCTGCTCTTATCTACTTCCTCCCTGCTCAAGCAGCTGCCTCCAAGGTGGGGATCTTGGATGAGGGTCCTAGTCCTGGAAATCAGACACAGCAATACCTGGAGGATCCTCAGAGACTTTCCTTTGCCCAGTGGATGGTCTCGGCCCTGGGTTTGTGAGGACCCAGGTCTCAAAGAGCTTCTGAGACAGGAAAGGCAAAACCCAGAGAATAGATCACATTTCCACCAGAGAGTTCTAATTATTCATTTTAATCTGGGTTTCCTAAGAGTTCATGTTTTAAAAACTTCTTCTGTTAAGTCAAAACAAAGCCAAAATAAGTTCTGTCTAGTTCAATCATCTGTATGTAAGAATGGAAGCTTGAGAGAGCTCAAGGCCGCTGCCCATGGTCACCCATGTGGGTCACCTGGTCAATCCCAGTGGAAGGAAAAGAGCACTTGGTACCAACAAAGGAGAGCAAAGTCTAAAGGACGGAGCCCAGGAAGTGTCGAGAGCAGAGGCTGAGGAGTGGACTGTCGGGGACTCCCTCCTGAACTTGCTGCCCACCGCAGCCCACACTCTTTGGGCTCCTCCCTCACTCTCCCAGCCCACAGGAGGGCTGTCCCAGTTGTCCTCCCTTGAGTCTGGGAGGAGCCAAGCATGCTCTGCCAAAAAGCAAAGCAAAGTGCCAGCAAGCAATTACTGTAGTCACAGTGTAGAGATGCTCATGGAAAGGTTATAAGATAAATGATAAAGGCTTTCGCCTGACCAGGATCTCAGCTGCTGGAGCCCCAGTGAGATGAGTTCTAATGGACAAGGTAAATTATTTTCTCTTCTACTGAAGCACAATTTTCTCTTCGTTTCCTCCTTTTGACGTGTACTGTAGAATAAAAAAAGAGGAGGTGGAGGGCAAGGAGAAACAGGGGAAGAAGGAAAAATAAAAAACCACTTAGACTTTTAATGGAAGCTCATTTTGGTAAAGTACCCCAGCGTCCCCATGGACCTGGAGAATTAAATGCTGTCACTCAGGTCTGAAAGCAGAGTCGTCCAGTTTGCAGACACCTGTCATAATTAAACTAATGGCTCTGAAAATGTGCCTTGATATTAAATCTATCTTCCACTGAGGAGCAGAGCTGATTAAAACCACTGTTTGACAGTTAATGATGAACCTCTTGCTTGCTGAGCTCTGTGACTGGAACCGGCCAGTTTTGGATGTCCTCTGCCACAACAGCAGCACGGTTCCTATGCCCTTTCCTTCCTCTCTCATGGATACTGGGGTGTCCCTCTTCACCCTACCTCACAGGTCCCCTCTCTACCAACGAGAGAACAGAGATTCTCAGCATGAAGGATTGCCTTGCAAATCAACACCCAGCTATTGTTTGGACATCAGGCATAGAGTTCCTAGAAATTGCCTGTGTCAGGAGTAGAAGCAGAAGCTCTGGCCAGCCTTCTGGTGTCTACTCTGGAAGACTGAATTTCTAACCATATCTATGGGAGAGGCTATATTCAGCATCAAGTAGTCAGAGAAACTGCCAAGTTGTAAGAATGCCGAGTTGGCTATCTTTTCCCCAATCAGACTTTGGGCTCAATGTTCAGACAGTGTGGTCTACAAATAGAACCATCCATCCTTTGGGAAAGCAACATATTCTGAGATGACCATTTATACACAGCTACTCTCACCAATGAGAGGCCTTTGGCACCAGAGGAAGAAAGTAGAAAACTACAGAGCAAAGCCCTTCTGCTTTCTGGATTTCAGATTCTCCTCCAAAAATGAAAATCTAAAAAATTAACTCAAAGTCTCTTCTGCATCTAATAATCCAGAAAAATCTAAGAATTTTGTCCCTTAAGGAAGTTATAGGTATGTATTGATAAAAAGCTTCTCCCGTATTTTAGACAGTTGGTCATCCCCAAGACTGACAGACTTCTTCTCAACACAGAATGGAGATTCTCAGGAACAACTGGCTGAACTTAGTGTTTCCTCCTGCCACAGTCTTGGCTGGGCACAGAATCACGAGCCACCACGCAGCTTTGTCGATTCAAACAGCAATTCTTTATTCCCGAACTCACACCGGCCTCCACACACGTTCTGGGGCAATCCCAGTTCTGCTGCCACCCAATTCACCTACTCCACGAGGCTTTCTTCCCAAAATGCTCTCTGAATCTCACGAGAACTCAAAGGGAGCTCAGGTAGCAGGAACGCCCTATTTCCAGCAGCAATAATCCTCAACATCGAACTTCCCTAAAACCCAAGGTCTTAAACTGGGAACGCCCTAAACCCAAGGAGCGGGATACTTCCTCAAACTGCAGCATACACCCTAATCCTGGATCCACCCTGGTCATTGAGCAGGGTCACCTTTCTCAAACACACATGCAAGGTCACAGCAAATTTAACATGGGGTACGCTGGCAAGGAAATCGATGCGTCATTCCTACTTGGTAATGGCCCTCAGCATCCTCCTTTCTGGTACCCCAGTCCTTAACAGGCAAATAGAATCCGCAATATAAAATGTGTAGGAGGACAAGATTCTCAAGCTCCCTGCCTTCCCCTAACATTCAAGGTTCCTTCGGAAAAGATTCAGGCTCTCTACCTTGCCCTTGGATTCCCCACATTCACATTAAAATCCGCATTTACCTTCCAATATCATCCCTTTTCAAGTAGAGAGCTTTCCACTTTTGTCCCTGAGAGCACTTGCTACACCTTTCTTCCCAACAAGAGGACAAGGGTGACCAGGGACACAGGAGAGAGAGCTCCATCCTGTCTAGGTCCCTCTGTTCAAAGCTGAGCAACTCTTCCAAGCAACAACTCTTAAGCCAGCAGCAAACAGTGACCTGAGTAGTCACACAGTTTTTAGCACCCGCCAATTATCTCTGCATTGCATATGAGTCTCTGTTGGTAGCTTGCTTAATAGTTTGATTGATTTGTAGTGTTTTATTCTTTTCAGAGCTTCTCAAATGTTTCCTTTGATTCTGACACCACCCCTTGTTGGATAAGTATTTCCTCATTTTACAAATGAGTAAAAGTGCCTTCTTCAAAGCCCCAGGACCAGTAGGGGGTAGACTGGGACTAAAGCTCACATAGCTGACCCCCTATGGAGGGCCACTCTCAGATCACTGAAACCCCAAAGGAATCTTGAGCTGGGTTCTAAGTTTCTACTTCTTTCTGTATGAATTTGCTTTTGGGTGCTCTATTAAATTTCCATTTTTCTCCATCCTTTTTAAGTACGGTCTGGGAGTATTGTTAAGAGTTTTATTTTGTCTTTCTTACTTTCTTCATCACTATTTTCTGCTTCTATATATAAAAAATGCATGATTGAGGTAGATGCCTATTAAATTGATCTGCCAAATAGGGAGAGAGTAGGGGAACTGGAAGAAGCAGACAAAGAACATGAGAGGTCCAGAGTGAGAGAGAGGAAGCAGAGATTCAGAAAGAAGGAAAATGAGAATCAGGGAAAGAAGAAAGACTAGATGACACAAAGAAAGACAAGGACAGGAAAATTAGGAGGATAGCTCTCTGTTCCTCAGGGCCCCCCCAAACATCCTGAGGTCAGACTCCTTTTCAGCACAACACATGCTTGCACGTGCACACCCCCCCCCCCACACACACACACACACGGCTGTCACATTTTAGAACACCATTAGGAAAGTGACACCCAGCTAAAGGAGTCCCCTGTCCAGTGACCCAGGCTGACACTCCTGTCTGACCCCTCCCCTCCAAGGGCCAATCCTCCCTGTCTTGAGTGACAGACGCTCCCTCTCTCTGAGGGAAGTGGGGCCTCTAATTGTGCTGAGCAGGGGTGCCACGGATGCCCGGGCAGCCTCATGTCTCTCACTATCATTAGCTTTCTTACCAAGGCTCTGAAGCCTTCCGCTGCCACAACAGTAATTACCAAGAGATTAGGCAGGCATTAAGCACTCCTTAATTTGACACATTGCAATGATCTCCATTCAGCCTTTCTGCTCGAATAACTCTCAACAAATATTTCGGAGGCGACCAAAATAAACAGAAGCGCTGTGTTTGCACAGCTGAGGCCTCTTCCTGCTTCTCTAAATGCCATCAATTCCAGGTAGGGGCGAGAAGGGGGACAATGAGGGGCTAGGTGGGCAGAGCAGGGTAAAGAAGAGGGGACAGGGGAGGTGGCACATCCTGCAGGGCCCTAAAACAGTCTGCAAAGCCCAAGTCCATACACTGGAAAGCTATCAGTAAAACACTAACATATGGCCTGCTACGACTGATGGCGATTTAATAGGGCCCATTTTTTAAGCAAGTAGTTACACAAGAACCTAGTAAAAAGATAATCAGTATTTATATAAAAACCACCATTTTAGGAAAAAATAATAATTACAGCGAAGGGAGTTATGTTGTTGTTGCTGGATTTTTAAGTGGGTTATTAGCTCAGATATTATTCATTAAGTAATGCAATGGAGAAACCGCTGTTAATATGGCAATAAATCCCACCGGGACCCATCACAAGGAAGATAGTATCATTTGGTAATTACAATGCATTAGAAGTTCAATATTCCCATCCATGCATTTGTTTCATTTCCCCGCCCCCACCCCAACATTCACATTCACACACACACACACACACACACACACACACACACACCTCCATCAACTAACCTGAATTCTAGGGGGTGGACAGTGGAAAGGCAGAGGAGAATGGCATGAGGTAGAAAGATACCACATCCTGGAGCCCTCCACACCCTCTTAGGCAAGATGCAAGACAGAATGGACAGCCAAGAAAAGTAGAAATGAACTTTCAGAGAAATGAGCATGCCCAGAAATTGTGTTATGGACATAGATGTTTATATGAGGAGAACTGGTTGATTAACAGTATTATTAAATGAGAAAAAAAAGTCCAACAGCCGAATAGTAAAATAACTGGACTACAATAAGATGAGGAAGACTGTTCTAGAGTCAGAAACCAGAGTCAAAGTAATTTTCGTTGGGTATTTCCTATTCCTGAGAGATATGCCTATCATCCACGTAGTTCTCTTGACAGGTCCCTGGTGAGCACCTGTGTGCAGGAAGGCATCATGGTCAGAGGCAGTTCTTACCTCCTGTGCTGGGAGCTTGGCTGTTATAAAAAGAGGGTTGGGATTCCGGGTGGCCTGGAGTATTTCTTCCCTCCTGGGTGGACATCAGCATTAAACTTCTTTACAAGAGGAAGAAGATAAGTAGTTGGACAGACTGAGCAAGAGATTCCCATTTGCAATTGTAACGAGTCATCTTAGCTCTTACACATGCCTGATTTCTCATGGCTTTTCAACCAGAGATGATGGTAATTGAACACTTAAATATTGCTGCAGTGTAAAGAATAATACTTTAGATCAGAGATCAGTAAACTATAAGCCATGGGCAAAATCCAGCTCACGGCCTGTTTTTAAAAACTAGGTTTTATTGAAACATACCCAAACCTATTACTTTATGTACTGTCTATGGCTATTCCACACAATGATAGAACTGAGTAGCTGCAAAAGAGTTCCTGTGGCCCAAAAACCTTAGATACTTACTATCGGTTGGCTCATAGAAAAAGTTTACTTATAGATGAATGAATAAGTAAGTGAATGACATAATGAAGGAACAAGTCATAGACTGAAATAGATTCATAAATGTGAGAATGATTTTACCCAATAGTGCTGGTGGTGACATCTAAAAATTTCTTTATTGTAGGGCTCTGTCCTCGGTTCTCTTTAATACGTTTTTTTTTTTTTTTTTAAAGAGAGAGTGAGAGAGGGAGAGAGAGAGAATTTTAATATTTATTTTTTAGTTATCGGTGGACGCAACATCTTTGTTTGTATGTGGTGCTGAGGATCCAACCCGGGACTCACGCATGCCAGGCGAGCGCTACCACTTGAGCCATATCCCCAGACCTTTAATACGTTTTTAACAACTGAGAGTAAGACATAGATGGGATGTTTATCAGATTTTCAAATAATGGGAAGACAATATGGATAATAAGTATATTGGATGACAGGCCCAATATTCAAAATAATCTTGACAGCCTGGAGCAAGAGACTAAGTCTCATCAAATGAAAAATAAAGCAACAAACAAAATTCTACAGTTGGGTCCAAAATATCAACTTTTCAAATGTAGAATTGGGTAAAGGTAGGAGGAAGAAAAAAGTGTTCCTCAACAAGAGCATGCATAAAGATGACTGTGGGGCCTTATAATCACATTGCCTCAATCATGGGTAAGACTGTCTGCATCCAAAGATAAAGTTTATTCCCAAGCTAAGTTGTCTGGTACATAGAACAGGTAAGGTAAATGCTGCTTCTGTACTTACAGGTAATACCTATGTAGTCAGATAGTGATTCCTATAACATAACGATAATAAAGTCATTAAAAATTTCTGAGGGTTTACCTTAAACACAAGTGCTTAACATTAACTCTTTCTCTTAATTTTGCATACTTGAACTTTAAAATATGAAGTAGGGACTATTTTTTTTAACCCCATTTTGGAGCTGAGGCAGTTTCAAACTAATGTCAGGTAGCCAGCGTGTGGTGAGACCAGGAATCAAACCAAGACAGCACTGTCCCAGAGCCCAGCCTTTCAGGAACCAGATTCCATTGCTCTCCTCCTCTGAGGTTGTATTTTGAGATGAGGTGGTGACTGGAAAACCAAAGAGCCTCAGAAGGTGAGGTACTAGCCATGCAGCAGAAAGTGAAACACTCTCTGTGTGCAAAAGAAGATTAAAAGAGGAGGCTTTAGAAGAGGCCTGGGTCATCCTTCAGCTGAACAGAAAAGCATCACTAAATTTAATTGCAGTTCCTTTTGTCTAAACCAGATCCACACCCACCTGTGCCTTCCAGCTCCTCACATATGTCCACACACAGCCATTGTGAGTGTACTGGGTCAGTGTAGTGGGGAAGGCTAGCTGTGTCCTAAAACCACATCTAGCACTCTGCACATTATGCAATGAGCATTCATTTCTCCCATAGGTCAGAGCTGTTGGGAGGTGATGGTGATGGAGGCCCAATAAAAGGACCTTTCAAGGGCCATCAGTGGCCTAGGTACCTCCCATTTTGAAGCTTTACTGTTCTATACAGAACCAGCATTTCTGAGTCCTTGGAGACACTCCTCCATTCAATACAGAAAAAGAAACAGTGGTTCATATAAGAGGTTTTCAGGGATCAGGCACCCATCACTTCTGCTCATAGCTTACTGGTCAATTTACAACCACTGGGGAGGCTGTAAAAATGGACTCTCTGGGGAGCCCTAAAGAAGAAAATATGCATGTTGCCAAGTATTAGTCTTCTCTCCTACAATCAGAGCTACAGAATAGTGATTAGCCACAAGGGGGAGGGGAGCAGGGGGCATCAACCAGTACCTACTCTTCATTCCTAATAAGGGATACATTCTGTGTATAAGTCATTCTGTTGAGACCCCTATGGATAAAATGACCAATGCTAATTCCAGTTTTAGTGAATGAGCAAAGATATGCAAAGATACTTAACCACAATGTTCAATAGGGTGAATTGGATACTCCAGAGTTGAAGCACAAAAGCAGAGTCCCCTGTGATGAAAGAAATCAGAAAAGGCTTCAGGGCAGAGTCTTAGCTGTCTTAGCTAATGACTAGGATTTAGCAGGCAAAAAAAAAAAGAGATAATGGAGGACAGAAATAGAAGAAGGAAATACAGAGTCATGGGAGAACTTGGCATATTTAGGGCCATGTGATTGGTTGGTTCCATGTGACCTAGTCACAGGGTGTGTGAGACACATGACTGAAGGTAGGATAGACCGTGGAGGCCATGGAGAACTTTGACTTTATTCTGAATGATGGGGAGAATGGAAGAGATTGATGCATCCAACTCCTCAGGTACATGGTCAGATGGAAAGTTGAAAGGTTGAAGGCAGCAAAACAAGTTATTAGGTATTTATGCAGGTGTTTGATGGAAGTAGGGATTGTATGGCTATCCTGCTCTTTCAGAACTTCCCAAAATGGACATGAAGTCATTTGGTGTCAGTGGCATCCTCATATACAGTTGATTAAGAAGGCAGTGTGTCAATAGAGCTACACATGCAGAACCGCCATGTAGACCCAGGTTTGCTAACTTTGAATAGGGTGACACCCAGCCCATTTATAGTCTGCTTCAACTAGGCCCTCACCTGGGAATAATCTAACCTCAAAACTCTGTTTCTCTGCCACTTGTGTTCATTACTTCTGGTCCCACTCACTGCCTCACAATTGCCCCAGTGGGGCTTATAAAAGCCACTTCTATTCTGGGTCCAAAGATAGATGCACCGGCAGCTCCTTTCTAAATCCCTTGGGTAGCCAAAATTCTCCATGGTCCTCTTCTGCCTAGAGGATACATATGCCCATGACTTTCCTACCCTCCCCTATACCTCAAACTCAAATGTCCAGAAAGGAGGGTCACATTAAATTTGCATCCAAACAGTTGGATTCCACTCTCTCCTGCCAAGGCCCATTCCTTTATAGTGCCCATACAATGATGCAACCTGACGTTTGATGCTTACTTTAGTCTCTCTGCATACCTCCCAAACTGCACTCCTATCCTATCCTTCACACAGAAATTGGCCCTCAGTTCTCAAGGCCTGGTAGAGACTTAGGCCAATCTAACTATGGCCCTGGCTTACCCTTATTTTAGACTGTTATCCTAAGGAAAATGGTACAGATGGCCTTCAGTCCCATGAGCTAGCCCGGAACTCCCTCCTATACCCTTTGCTTCCCAGCATGCATCAAAAAAAAAGATTGTAGCCAGGCACGGTGGTGCATGCCTGTAATCTCAGCTGCTAAGGCTGAGACAGAAGGATCATGAGTTCAAAGCCAGCTTCAGCAAAAGCAAGGCGCTAAGCAACTCAGTGAGACCCTATCTCTAAATAAAATACAAGATAAGGCTGGGGATGTGGTTCAGAGATTGAATGTCCCAGAGTTCAATCCCTGGTACCCCCCCACCCCCCAATAAAAAAGATGGGTGAGCAGACTGTACCAACCTTCTCCCATGGCCAAGAAATTAGAGAGAGAATGCTCACAGCATCGTTTGAGGGACCATGGTGAGGAATGACAGTGTTGCCTAGGGAGATGGAGGAGCTAAAGTTCCAAGGTTTTTCTGTTGAGAGAATGAGAAAACTGTGATTCAGGAGCAAGTCAAGGGGAAAAAAATCCAACTGCCTTTTGAGATCCATAGTAGTCACAATACAAAAGAGATACATGGCTCTTGGAAAATGAATGTTGTTATTTAGGGAGATAATAAGGGAAGGACAACCAGACCAGACCCACTGTGTGATAGGAGACAAGACAGTGTTGCAGAAAGAAAAAGGAACTCATGCCTACCCATGTCCCAGCTCTGGGTCCACTAGGCTTTCGTTTTCCCACCTGTAAAATGTGGCAGCTGCGGAGGTATGGAAAGATGGCTTCCTAGAGAAGTTGTCAGCAGGATAAGGAATGAAAAATGCTAACTGCCAAGCTGGTGTCTTCAGTATACATGTGAGGCTACAGAAAATCAATCTAAGAGCAAGGAGAAGCTATAAGTAGACAGATTGCAGCCCTAGAGAAGGGAAGCCTTTACTGCAGCCACGAGACAATGAGATGGGATATATCTTAAGACGGGGAGTTCATGTCACTGAAGGTAACCAAACAAATGTGAGATAAGTACACAATCCAGGGATGCTGGGATATATTGGGTAGATGAATCCTGAAATTTCTCCCTGCCCAGAGATTCTGTGATTCTTGATTTTGCCCTTAAACAGTGAGAACACAGGGACCCAAATCCTGTCACACAGATAAATGGTCACTCATTGATGCCTGGGAACTGAGGCCTAGATAGACCAAGGGCCCAAATGGCCTCTCTCCAGGCTTCCCCTTGTCCGATTCAGTGTCCACACCTTGCATGCATTCAATTCCATCCGATGGTTCTTTTTGTAAGGGCTGAGGAGGAAGGCAAATCACTCAGGGTTTATTTTGCCAGTCTCTGTAAGTAGAAAGGCTTGATATAAGCAAGCCCCGTGGGCTGCCAGAAAAGCCTCGGCCCTTAAATAGTAATGAGATCTATCGCTCTCCTTAACAAATGCATCTTCCTGAGTGCTAAGTAAACTGTCTCCATTTACAGTGTCAATATCAACGCGGCCCTTCCCTGCCTCTCCAGCAGCTTGAACAGATTGCAATTGGCTGCCAGTCCTGGTGCCTGTGCTCAGTAAGAGCTGTCAATGGGCATGTCAATAAGATACCGGGGCTATTGATCAGCATAGGCATTTAGGGGTCACTGGTCGATGAGAACTCTTGCCAAGAGATGTAGAAAATGATAGCTTTCAGATAAAGGCAGCAAAGTGAGGTTCCCGAAGGAGAAATAATATAGCTCAATTTCCCCTGTCCTGCTGCTTGTCAATTTCCCTTGGTTTTCTTGAGTGGGGGAGGAGAAAGTAGGGATAGACAGGGAGGGAGAGAGAGGGAATGCCAGCGAGCAACACCAGTGTTTGACTGAAAACATCTCAGGGAATGTAAAATCAACAGCCACAATGAAACCACACAGCATCCCCCAGGCCACTGTGTGCACCAAAGGAACAAAGAAAAACCCAAAGAAGCAGCACTTCTCAAAGAGGAGAGCACAGAAGAGGAAGGTAAAGATAATCCAGAAATGGAATTTAATGGAATAGCAAAAATCCTTTGGAGCTCTTCTAATAAGTGTTCCATTGGAGTGGTTCATCTCTTCACTCATATGTCATTTGCTAGCCCAGGTGATCTGGGAAGAGATCCCAAGAAGAGAAAGGCAGGTCCCCTTTGAAGCAGTGTGACTTATAGTTCATTGCTAAAACAAAGTCTGTATTATTGGCTGAATTCAGTTCAGCCAAAATTCATATTGAATCCATTATAACATTGGACTGTGACTCTATTTGGAGATAGGCCCTTTACAGAAGTGATTATGTAAAAATGATGTGATTAGGATAGGCCCTGATCCATTCTAACGGGTCCTCATGAGAAGGAGAAATATGGACACAGGAGGAGACACTAAGGAGACACATGTCCTCTGGAAGGAACAAGTGAGGGCACACAGAGAAAGCAGCTGTCTGCAAGTCAAGGAGAGATACCTCAAGAGAAATCAAACCTACTGACACCTTGATGTTGGCTGTCTAGCCTCCAGAACTATGAGAGCATACATTGCTGTTGTGTAAGCCACCTACCTGTGCTCCTTTGTTATGGCAGCCCTAGGAAATGAGTGCTATATGTTGAAACAATATTATGTGTAGATATGAGACAAGATGGCAGATAGGATGACAATTATTTTTGTCTATTCTGTGCCCCCAAGTTTTGACTATTTTTACATTATAAAATGATTGTTCATTATATCAGTTTCAACCATGAACTGCTTTAATGCAAACTAAATTACCTCATTTATAGATAATTGATTGGCATAGAAATGCCCAGTGTGCATTAGCACAACATTTTTAGATATTCTTTTGTTTACTTCCTAATTCTAGGTTTGCCAGGGTGTGGTGGTGCACGTCTGTAATCCCAGTATCTCTGGAGGTTGAGGCAGGAAGATTAGGAGTTCAAAGCCAGCCTCAGCAACTTAGGGAGGCCCTAAGAAACTCAATGAGACCTTATCTCTAATAAAATATAAAAAAGGGGGTCTGGGATTGTGGCTCAGGGGTACAGCACTCACCTCACATGCATGAGGCACTGCGTTCAAACCTCAGCATCATGTAAAAATAAAGATGTTGTGTCCACCTATAACTAAAAAACAAATATTAAAAAAAAGAATCAGAGGTGAGCTGTTCATCAAAACATTGGTTTAAAAAACAAAATACAAAAAGAGGCTGGGGATGTGGCTCAGTGATTAAGTGCCCCTGGGTTCAATTTTTGGTAGGGAAAAAAGAACTACTCCTAGTCCTAGGTTTGACAGATGATTCTGGTTACAAAATATTCTTTTACATATATGAAGAGTAAACAAAATGATAACAATCAGCTTATAGGTCAGTTATCAGTGAGGAAAGCCCTCTTATAAAGTCTTCTGACTTCTTAAATGGAATACAGCCACACACAAAGGATAACTAACACATCACATATTGACTTCTGTTTTTATCCACCTTTTTTTTTCCTGGATGGAGATTCTTCTTGTGACCTCATAATATAATTATTTCAGAATTGCTTCATCCTCCCAATGCAAAGTCATGAGACAGTGAAATTTATCTCAAGCTCCCCTCTACCTCATCAGAACTTCAACTTTAATTGAGCCCTGAAAGTTGCTTAAAGCAATAATTCAGATCTATGTCTAAAACTTTAGGAGCCGGGATAGAAAAAAGAAAGAGATGCATTTCATTGAAGTGGAGCATATCCCATTCAGCCCTGATGACTATATTCTTCGCTGTGTATCAAAGTTCATTCATTCGTCATTTCAAAAGGTACTTATTACCAAATAAGAGATAGTGGTGGCTTAAAAGTAAGGTATAAAGATGGATGATTGAATATATACTTTTCATCCTGCCTGGTTCTGACTAATGACACTAAAATGACAGCAAAAGCAAAAATAGAACAAAACAGAAGTTTAGCAGACTCACAAAGAGCTGGAGGAGAGGTCACGGGTGACAAGAAATACTCACATAATTTTGGAATCAAGAAAGTAAATAGGCAAATGATAAATGAAATAACAGATAAGAGAAACCTGAACTCTACACAGGCATTCAGAGAGAAGCCTCAAGAACCAGGCCACTTCACAATGAAGTCCCAAAAGGCTCAGGAATTAGAAACACCAAATACCCTTAAGCAGGCATGCCGGGCAGAGCAACACATAAAAAGCTTGGTTTAAAAATCTTTAAAAAATGTAGTCAGATTGCCAGGTGGTCCCTTCTTTGCTACAGCAAGAGTCTAAAGGGTTATTCAATGGTATAGTTCTCTGATACCAGCAGCATCAGCTTCGTGCCTGAACTTATGAAAAGTGCATATTCTTAGATCCTACTCCAAAGCAACTGAATCAGAAACTTCAGGATGTTGGTCAACAAGATTTCTAGATGATTCCAAAGAAGACTGATCTCTGAGAACTAATCATCTCTGGAAAGAATGAACCATACAGAGTCTAATATCAAAGACAACAGCAGTCGCTGAAAGCATGATGAGCCAGCTGTTTAAGAGTGGGGTACGGGTGAAACTGACATGCAGATGCTGCACATCTTCCAGCTCCCAGGGACAACTTCTAAGACTCCTATTATATCGAGTTCTTCTAATTTGGTCCTGAGCTCTCTCTGAGAGTAGTCATAAACCAAGGAAGTTACTCTTTAAGAGAGGCCTGAGTAGGAAGAAAAGTCGGTGTGTGTGTGTGTGTGTGTGTGTGTGTGTGTGTGTGTGTGGATATTAGGTGAAACTCAGTGAGGAAGTAAAGAAAAACTGCATGAAACAGAAAAATTTATTACTCACAGGTCCTATAGAGGTTGAGTGCTGAGGAGAGGCCAACAGAAATCCAGAGGCAACAGAGAGCTCAACCAGTGAGCAAGGGAATGGACCTATAGGACTCTGCCTTCAGCAAGATCCATGGACATTAACTTTTAGTCTTTCCCAAGGGGGCTATGGATTGGGCAGTTTACAGAAAACACACTTATTTATGATCCTGGTGTCAACTATTGATTTTATCATAGTAAGTAGTTGTAGGATGTATTGGGTTTAGACACAGTGAGATGAGGAACAAGAGGGGTAAAACACTAACCACCACAGAGGGAGGGGGAGTTTTAACTAGGCTAAAATGACAGAGTAGGATTGGATTTCAAATGACTTAGGTCAACCTAAGTTATCTGGATGCTAAGTCGGCAACATCCATATTACTAAACAAATTTATGGCAGCAACCAAACTGCCATACGTAGGCAGGCTATTTAAGGATTATTTCCTGGAAATTAATGGGCCTAAAAGAAAATATATGTAGTTAGAGACCTGAGGGGTGGAGAGATCCCCAAATAAAATGTCTGGGTCCCAGTCAAATTGGCTTACCGACAAATCCTCTGGCAAAGATACCCCACCCAGGCAGACAAAGCTTCCCATCAGCTTAGCCTTAATTATGAACTGATATTCAGTGATTACCAAGGTGTGGGGAAATTCTCCAACAGGAGAGAATAAGAACAAAACAAAAACAAGAAAGCAAAACAGAAATAAGAAATTTGCGATAAACGAAGGCAATGTAGGGAAGAGGAGAAAGCTTTTAAAACAAAACTAAAACTGGGAATGGGGTTGTGGCTCAGCGGTACAGGTTCCATTCTCAGCACCACATAAAATAAAGAAATAAAATAAAGGTATTATGTCCAATGACAACTAAAACATAAATATTTAAAAACATTAAAACATAATTAATTATTTCAAAAGGGTGAGAGAACATATTCATGAAATGAGAACATTGAGATAAATTTCTCACCAAGGCAGCAAACCAGCTCAGACTGTTGGCTCACCCATTCACAACTGACTTGAAGAAGTGAGAAATCCAGTGGCCCTCAATATTTCCCACACTTTGGAATTACAGAGCAGCTTTGTGAAAGCAAAGATTGCAGGGTCTCACTCTTACTAAGTCTGTCCACAGGGTAATATCAGGACGGTGACAACATGCTATCGGGATGAAGAATGAGAAAAATAGGTGTGGACTGAGTGGTGTCCCTGGGCATTTTTTTGAATTGGGGCTTCAATGTCCTCAAAGAGACATGTGTTGAAGAATCGGTCCTCAGCTGATGGCACTACTGGCTGGTGGTAGAAACTTCAAGAGGTGGGGCCTAGTAAAGGGAAATTAGGTCTTTAGAGGCATGCCCTTGAAGGGAATATTTGGACTCTGGCCTTTCTCTGTCTTTTCACTTCCCTTTTACCAAGAAGTGAGCAACTTTGCTCACCATGCTCCCCCTGCCATGACACTCTGGCCACAGGTCAAAGTGACTGAAACCTCTGACACCATGAGCCGAAATAAACCTTTATTTCTCATAAGTTGATTGTCTCAGATATTTTATCACAGAAACAGAAAGCTAACAAACACAGGTATTCACTCTTCAACCAGGACTTCTTTGTTCTAAGAATTTAAAGGTAAAACCTTGACCAGAGAAGATAACTTATAGGAGTGAAGGCAATTTGGAGTGATCACCTGTAGTTCTATGGTGCTTGAGTATCTTCACTCTGGGTCCATCACCTGCCTTCGAAGCTCGGTATGGCATAGTCTAGAGGACTCCAGCCCCTACGATGGAACATAAACATCCCCAAAGGAACTTGAACCTATAGACCCAAAATAACCCACAGCCAAGGCACCTGAGTATTAGAACCAACTGCAGAAAAGACATTTAAAGTAAAATAATTAAAAAAAAATAAAATAAATAAATAAATAAATAAATAAATAAATAAAAATAAACAAGTAAAGTAAAATAATTTTAAAAGAAAACAAGGATTTCAAAGGAGGCTCAATAAATAGACTTAAGTATAAAAGGAAAAGTATAAGCATTATGGGGGGAAAAAAGAAAAAAAAATTATGAGGAACCAAGTGGAAATATTATTTATTAAACAAAGAATAAAATATATTCTTAATATTATATTCTGTAATATATATTCTGTAATATTAATTGAAGGATACATCTGAAAAATCAGTTATGGAGTTGTGAGATTTAAATGAAGAACTTATCCAGAAAGAAGGAGGCAGAAAACATTAATGTTTTTAAGCCAAGAAACAAACAAAAAAAGCCAAAAAACCATATCTAAAAGAAGTGGTCACTAACTGTAAATAGGAAAGAGGGTTTATAACAGAGGAAGGAAAAAATAAAAGCAATAATGAAAACATGAACCAAATTTAAAATTATGAAGTCGCCACGCATTGCTCAGGGTGGGAATAGCACAAGCTTGTGTCTGCTGCTGGTGGGATATAAACTGGTACCTTGCAGAGGAAAACACTTTGGCACGATATATGCCAAAGTAGAGTTAAATATGCACATAATGTTCATCCCAGCAATTCTACCATAGGCATATACCTTAGAAAAATTCTCAGGCTTTCATACCAGCAGATATATAAAAGAATGTTTATGGAAGCACCATCCTTACAGGAAAAATCAGGGGTGAAACCAAATGTCCATTAAACAATGCAATGAATAAATAAGTTGTGGATTATTCATACAATATATTATATAGTGATGAAAAAAATGAATTACGATTTAATTATTATCATGTATAGACCTCAAAACCTATTACCCTAAATATGTGCATATTTTAAATATCAAGGTCAAAAATCAAGCAATACTAAAGAATACGTTGTTATATAATACATATCATGTGTCAAAATAAACTATAAGAGCAAGAAATAATTCAAAATTGCTGTAATAAATAAAATAAGAAATATTTAGAACAAAATTCAGGATAGTGCTCATTTGTAGGAGAGGGAGAGCATGATAAGACAGGGAAACCCACTCGGGCTACTTCTGAGTAGTTGTTGATATTCTATTTTATGATCTTGGCAGTGAATATCTGGGTAGGGATTTTTATTGATACACACACATACACTCATATATGTATACACACACACAAACATATGTTTTTCATAAACATACCTATGTATGCTACATTTTATAATAAAAAAGATAAATTTTCTAGAACTGAAGAAATATGAAAGTCATTGACAGAATGCAGGAAAGGGGATTAGGAAATGCAGCAGAGCAAATGAAAACCATGACATGAGATGCAATCCTAATATAATAGTCACTGTTGTAAATGTAAATGGGTTAAACTCATCAATCAAAAGATAAAGAGTTTCAGGTTGGACTTTTAGAACTCATCCAGTGATGCAATGCCTTTAAGAAATATATTTTTTAAAAAAGAAAATAGGTTGAAATGTAAAAACTGAAAACATAAAATATCTCAAAAGCACTAGTCAAAATAAAGCTGAGTTAGCACTGCTTTTATTAGACAAAATAAAATTTAAGACAAAACCAGAAAATCCTGAGGGATAAAACAGATAACATATGTCGAGCATTTTAAACATAAGCATACTTAACAATCCAATCTCAAAATACTAAAAGCAAAAACTTACATAAATTAAAGAGATAAATCAATAAGTGTAGTTCCAGATTTCAATAGACCCTTCCCAAAACAGAACCAGATGAAAGAAATGAATGGAAATGTAGAAGATCCAAAGAACAGAAATGAATTTTGGCACTTCTAAAACTCTGTAGCAAATAAATAGACAAATTGTGTTGTTTTGATCATACACAGAACATTTTAAAATCTAAATTGTATATTGAGCCACAAATGAAACCTAATAAATTCCTCCAAACCATCCATATTATACCAACTAAGCTCTTAAACCAGAAGATGATTAAATTTGATATCAAAAACAAAGTAGTCATTTTTCATTCTAAAGTATATATTACTAAATAATCATTGAGTTAAAAAATTGCTGTAATAAATAAAATAAGAAATATTTTGAACCAAATAATAAGAAAAATATATGTCAACATTTATGATATAAAATTATTTGTGTTTAGGAAATTTATAGATTTAGTGTATTAGGAAACAAGGATTGAAAACAAATAAAGTAAGGTTTCAACAAAAATTAGAAATAAGGACTAGCCAGGTGCATGTCTGCAATCCCAATGGCTCAGAGGCTGAGACAGGAAGATTGCAAGTTCAAAGCCAGCCTTAGTAACCTAGTGAGGACCTAAGCAATTAAAAAAGGCGGGCGGGGGGGGGTGTGGCTAAGTGGTTAAGCACCTCTGGTTTTAATCCCTGGTTACCCTTCTTCTAAAAGAAAGAAACAAGTAATAGACTAACCCAAAGAAACAAGAAAGGAAACATTAAATATAAAGAGCATTATGGTCCAGTCAGGAGAAAGAAAAGTCCAAAGAAAATTCCATGTTATGAACATGGAATTCTTGATATAAATAATTATTAACCATTCACAGGATACTACCTACTGTGATGAAGATAAAAAGAGAATTCCAAAGAATACCCCAGGTCTAGAGGAAAGTACCCAAGGAAGCCACAAAGTGAAAGGGGTTCCACATGAAAGCTGGGATTCTGACCTCAGTAGAAAGGGGAGGAGTGGTAATCTATTGGGCAAAACAGACATTCTCTAGGTTTTCGTGGACCAGAGCATGTCCCCATCTAGTAAGCTGAGGTTGGCAAGGGCAGAACAAAGGTCCCAGATTAGCAATCAGGAAAGCCCCCACTAAAGGTCCAAAAAGCTGAAACTGGCAGGCAGGAAACCGGCGACTAAGATAACAACAAAATTTGCAATGATGCCACTCAGCAGAGAGCTGATGAACCAACCTCTAGTTCGCACATTTTGCTAAGGCATCTAAAATACTTGCCACTTTCCTGCTCATCATCTAGTCAGCATAATGCCATCAGTGATGTGGAACAGGGTGATGTTTTGTGGAATGTTAAGATAATTGAGATCTCTGCAGCCTTTATCATAGTAAAGAGCAGGAGAACCATCACAGTCCCGAAAGCAGCACTGTGCAGATACACTATTGGCACTGCTGGGTAAAAGCAAACTGCTATTGGTATTCCTTTCAAATTGATATGGAGAAACAAAGCATCAGCCACATTGAAAACTACAGACCAAATGCCAAGAGTTGAACCGATTTGCTCTAGAAAAGATAGAACACAGTCAACAGCTGCATTTCGACCACCACCTGAAACAGTTTACTCTTCAAAAATCCATCCAACTCTTACACGGGCCAGACAGGTGAATTGAATAGGAATGTGATGGCCATCACCACTCTTGTAACTTTCATTGCTCAGATAAGAGCATAAATCTCTGAAATTTCCCCTGCAAATGCAATATTGCCTCTGATTTATTACGGTGGTAGGGAGGAGAATTTCCAGAGATTTCTATTTAGTCTTTCCAAACAAGATGGCCCTCTTCCCATGGGTCTAAGAGCCAACATGAGGATACTTCCAGTTCACAAGAACATGATTACAGAAATACCTTCAAGATCTGCAGATCACCACTGGGTGAGACTGTGGATGAACTAGGCCATCTTTGGAATTAAACTTCAGCTAAGGCTCCATCTATTACTTTATTACCATAGCTCCACTTTGGAGGGTCAGAGTCACATTTTGTTTTCCCAAGAATTCCTATCAATTCATAGCCAATGTTTAGTAATCTCCAAAAATTTTGTGTATTTCCTTTTTCCTAATGCATAGTCATTCTAGTAAGGGATCTTACTAGGATCTTTCTGGATTAAGCTTGGAAGAAAATTCATAGTAGTTACTTGTGAAAATTGAGCAAGGTCCTTCCAGTGTCTGGATCCTTCCAAGAGGCTCTGGGTCTGTGCATTGACTTAGGTCTGGAAGCTGGTGATGCAAGTGAGGATTTTTGCCTAATTTTTCTATTGTACAGATCACAAAAATGTTATGGTTGTCTGCCCATTTGTTCATTCTGAGGACTCTGTGATTCATTGATATCGCTAAAGATCAAATTCAGATCTTGTTGAAGAGGTTGTGAATACAACCTGCTAGATGGTGGAGACTTTCTCTGGGATGTCCTGAGCTAGAGTTGGCCCACAGTTAGTGGGCTGTGCCGGTAGACATGGAGACACAGAACAGAACTGACAAGCAGGAAGACCTGCCACGGGCCAAGCTTGGTGGACAAGAATCTGCCTGCTGGAATGTGGCCTGTAGTCTCCCAGAAGCTGCCCACCATGGTTGCTGCTGAACTCAATTCCTTGAAGCCAGCTGGAGCACCGTGGACCTCACAGGGAAGGTGTCTGCCAAACTATCATCAAAACTTGCTGGGGATGAGCTCCACTGAATGTCCTGCACTACCGCTGAGCACCACAAAAGCAGTGGGAAGAGAAGGCTCTTCCTTCTGCAGTGTCCTTCAACACCCTCTCCTGTGGCAGCTGGTCTCTATCACAGTTAGGGCAATCAAAGGTGGATTTGGAGCTGAGAGGCCACAAAGTCAAACTGCCACATAAGGAAAGGAATAAACAAAAGAGAGAAAATTAACAAACCTAAGGAGGGTTGTTTGAAAACATGAAAAGACACAAGAGTCTTAGGCAAGATTAATTAAGACAAAAAGAGAGCAAAGGCAAAAAAGGAAGAGTCAGAGAACAATAAAGAGATCATATAAATTTAAAATATAATTGCAAAAGTTTTTTGAATTAACTAAAGTGTTGGAAATAAATCCGAGGAGGTTTATTTTCAGATGGTAGAACAGCAATAAAACAAGTCTCTGGGAGTTGTTCTGCCTACCCCTTTCTGCTGCTTTTCTCTTTGAATCAAGTGGTTTCGTTTCACACATGCGCAGATTGGTGTTCACCAGACATTTCTCAGCCATCAGCCTGTGAATTCTCTTTGCTTTTTTGCTCTGTTGGATTCCCAGTTTCCTGGATGCCATCTCTTCCTCTTTATGTTTATTTCCTCATTTTGGTGGATTAAGTCTTCTAGTGGCCTCCTGTGGAATTGGGTTTCTTATTTTTATTTTATTTTAGAACTTGAATGTCTCAGGGTTGATCCTTGTATTTGACTTCATAATTGTCAAGCTTTTATCTGTTGTGTCTGACTTCCAAGCCTACATGTATGATCTCTCGAACTGGAGTTTCTCTTCATTCCAGGTGTTCTGAAATTTCAGTTATTACATATAGTTGAGCACTTGGTGGATCCTCACACTCTGGAAAGGTTCATGTTTCCATCCTGAGATGTTTTTTTTCTTGTATTGTTTCTTTGGTGAAGTTTCTCCCTCCGTTGTCTATTTTCTCTTCCTGAACTTGTTGGAGAAAGTGGTAACCCTGGTGAGAAGTCAAAAGTGTAGAGGGTCAGAACAATCACATAATTAGAGGTTCAGAGTTTGGAATAATAAGAGATTGGATTTAGCTAGAGCCAAGGCTCTGTGGAATACACCAGTGAAAAATAAAGATGAAAAGGGAGCTTAGAAGATGCAACACACCAGAGGGACTTCAATGACAAGGCAAAGAACCAAAACTTTTACCTGAGGTCAAGGAGGAACACTTTCAATAAGAGGTGGGTCATAGCAGCTGCCCTCGGTATCTCACAGGAATCCCCTTTACCAAGGCCAGTGCCCCTCTCCCAGGTGTTGTAGGTAATGGCTGCTAATGGCTTATACCAGGACTCTCCTTGGGAGGATTTCCTGTGCTTTGGGGAGGAATGGCCTGTAGCCAGTGATTGACTACTAGGGAAATAAGCATCCCTGTCTTCCTGCCTGGGGATGAAATAACCTCTTTGGTGCAATTTATGCTCCAGAGCTCCCTGTGCAATTAGGCCGAGGCTAGACTCTCCCTGAAACCACATCTGTGCCTGTCTTCTTCCCCTGCGCTTTCCTTCCTCCCTCATTCCCTAAGAGGCTTCTCCTGAGAACATTCCCTCAGTAAATTACTTGTACAAAAATCCATGTCTCAGCCTCTTCATCTGGGGAATCCAACCTGGGGCAGAAGAAGGACATGATGAAAGCTATACAAGGGGAACATGAATCTAACAGGGGTCTTTAGGGTAAGTTAGAGCAAGGACACCTGGGCTTGAGGGAAATCAGAAGGGGAGAAGAGAGGTAAGAAAGACTGAAACTAGGGAGAAGAGGGGGAAATGAAGAGGAGAGGGCAGATAAGGGATCATCTGTGGATAGACCCTTAATACTGAGGTAACATGGCAGATGAGAGCCAGGAAGGATGAAATAGGATGACAAGGTCTCGGGTCACTAGCAGGAAGGCAGCCCTACATATAGACATCAGGTAACCAGAGAATGATCACATCTGGAAAAAGCATCCCCCTGTAGAACCGTCACACAAGACCTACCATCTGCCTAACACTGAAATCTACAAAGCTCTCAAATGTATCATGCACTGTTTTCAAAATTGCTCTATGAGATGGTGTGGTAGGTGTTTCCAATTCTTTGCTTTGCTCCCGCTCTTTCTTGTGATCTTAAAGGGCTACCCAATAGGGTATAGGGAGAATATATCCTCATGCCCATTGCCTTGGGCTTGCCTATGTGACTGACTTTAGTCAATGCAATGCAAAGAAATGTGACATGTGCAGAGGCTTTCTATGTGCTTCCACGATTTGGCTCTTGTGTTTTCATTATCCACCTTCAGATGAACATGCCCCTGGGAGGTGCTGATCCAAGGAGAATACGACGTGTGGAACAGACCTAAATCCAACCCACTGCTTAGAGCTACACATAGCTGATCCTGTCCAAGCGCAGCAGAACCACAGATATATATATAAATGAGAAATAAATGCCTGTAGTCATGTTTGTTATGAGGCACTATTGCAACAATAACTAATACAGTAGGGTAACTGAGACTGTTAAAATGCCCATTAAACACATAAAACAGCTGAGACACATAGAGGTTAAAAATTTGCCCAGGTTCACAGCTCAAAGGAGAGGGTTAACTCTGCTCTTATCTACATACTCAACAGAAAGACTCTGTGAACGTTGACACATTTCACAGCTTAGAAGCCCAGCATTCAAAGGAATAATTTTTAAATGCTTTAAAAAAATAAAGTACTGAGTTTGCTAATAACCTAAGAAATGCATGTTTTCATATATGCTGCCTATTAAGTCTGTTCATATCGTATCAGCAAACATCATGTCGTCTTGGAGAGGTTCCTAGTTTTTCCTGTGAAATGTTTTTCAACGCCTGAGTGAATCAAAATGAATGTAAATGAGGTTTATTAAGTCAACCCCACATGGTGCTGTATTGTCAGCATTTGTAGGGCTGTGACAGGTTAGTTATTGCAGTTTGAAGGAAATGTCACCAACACAGCAGTCTGCAGAATTAACTTAAAAATATATATGTATAAAACGTCTCAGGATTTTCCACCCTTTCAAAAATTGTCTCCTCAGAAGGTGACAGGGGACCCAGAGAGAGGCTAAGGTTTGCTTATTCTTTTTCGTCAAGAATCACTCTCTGGCTACATGATACCTGAGGCCAAGGGTCAGGGGCGGCAGGTAACCCCTGAGATTCTGATGGCTACTGTTAATGGACTGTAAAGAGGAGACAAAATAAGGGTGACTGGAGTTGACAAGGAGTGACAGTGGCTGCGGCACGGAGAATGAGTGTCAAACTGCTTTGGGAGCAGAAGCAAGTAGATAAGGAAGCAAGTAAGGCCCAGGATGCTGCGCTGTGGGATAATGAGTGGGACTGACATCAAGGAGGCTGAGGATCTGGAAGTGGCAGGGTCACATTTTCTGTGCCCACGAGGGCAGGCCTCAGGAGCAGGCTGGACAGGTGTCAGTCCTTGGGTAGCTTGATTTAAGCAGAGTCTGGAGGGTCATTTCTCTCAGAATCATGTTCCGTCAATGAACTTGAGTTTTGAGAACAATTCCTTTGTGTCTGGGAGCCTTCTTTTGGTCTAAGAGGTCTACTCTTAGATGAAAATGTCTCATAGGAAAGGTGAACATGTGAAGCTTTAATCTATGAGCCTCAGTTTAAAAAATATCTTTTCACTAAGACCTCAAGGCTCATATGGCAGGGATGACACTGGGCACCTAGAACTTGATGGAACAGTCAGAGGGGAAGAAAAGGAACTAACTGGAAGAAAAGGGGAGAATAGCTGGAAATAGATGTTTCTGACATCTCCGCTTTTCTCAGGTAACATTATTTGAACCTGGCACTCCTGCCGGACAGACAATCCAAACTGAGCAGAGGTCTGAGCAGAGTCTGTCTCCATCCCCATTTTGCAGTTGCATGTGGGAGAACTACCCTTCCTCCTCCATACTCCTTTATATAAAGTGAGAGGACCACAGAGTTTGGGAGATCCTCATGTTTAACAGTTTTTACATTAGAGAAACAGAATGGTGGTCGGGGGTAGGGGGCGGGTAGTGAATTTCTAACCATGCCCAGCTGTGCAAAATTTGCACAAATCTTTTTCAGAATTCTGTAGGATTTCTGTCACTCCACACTATGAATTCTCAATATAGGATTCTGCATCCAATGACTAAATTTGTCTGGACCACTACTGTAATCATAAGCACTTATTAAGTGATATTGATAAACTATGCATGATTTTCTGTGCAAACTGGGACTAAAGCTTTCATTCACCCTTTTTGTGCATGTGTTCACTCATTTAGAAAGCATTTGATGATTGCCTATATTTCCCTGATCTCTAGAAACCTTACAGACTAAAAAGCTCAAATTGGGCAAAATCTTTGGAGGTGTACATTCAAATAATATCACATAAATAAAGGGGATACACATTCACTCTGAGGATTCATTTTATGAGATAGGAGTGGGCAAAACATAGAAGACCTTGGTGGAGATGGCCCAGTGAGGGAAGAATTATGCTCTTCCTCAAAAGACACATGACACCCAAACAACCCACTTTTGCTTTGCTAAGTCCTCTAGAAAAGAGTCAAACCATCATTGTCAAAAGAAAACTAGTACTTCAGAATTCTGAAAGGCTATAAGGTTGTCAATTGCTAAAGTTCACTGGGATATGGGGCAGAGAATGCATAGGCCCTGCATCCTAGAAAGAATCAGAGCAAATGTTATTTCAAGGACTGAATTCTGTTCAGTGACTTGAATTACCAAGTTTAAGGACAGAGCTGAACTAGGACAGGGAGGGGACTTCCAAATGAACATCCTCAGCAAGCAAGTGGTCCTTAATTCAAGAGTGACCTTGAGGATAGAGGTGAATATGGAGCATTACAGGTGACCCTGAAGATCCAGAAAGTAGTCCACTGTCTGGGAAGGGAGGTTAATGTGAGAAAAGAAGCCAGCCGAGAGCTGAAAAGAATCAAACACCAGCAACAACTAGAGGAGGAACCGGAGGAAGAATCCAAGAGAAATGGGGTAATCCAGGAGTTTCCTACCACAAAGCCAAGAAAACCGCAGATGGTGCCGAAAACCGTTCTTAAGCCATTTATTTCAACTCCCTCCCCACCACACACTTGTAGCAGCTTTCCTAATGGTATAAATGATTGATTTGGATTTCACTCCCTCCTTAACAAATACAGCTGTGTTGTGGAAAGAGTCATGAGTCTGGTCAGAAGCCTCGGGGCTGACTCCTGACATGACACTGTGTACTGGTCCAGCTGTGTGACCTTGAGGAGTGGCCCTAACATCTGGAAGTCAAGGTTTCTCATCAAAACGCACAGATCACTGTGAGGTTCGATGGGGTAAAAGATATAAATGCAGACGTAAAGTACCATATGAATACCATGGTTTTTAACACACTGTGATTCTTAGAGAACTTACCAGTGCCATGTGAACAATAAAATGGTTGGTACACAGAGTCCTGAGCATAGGAATACTCCAGTGCCACAAGCTCAGGGCTTCTTCCCCGCTCATTATCAAAACACCACTTTGTTTGTAGTTACTGGAACTGCTCTGCTTTTTCAGTTTATTTGATCCATTTTTAACACTTTGAAAAGCACAATATTAAGGATAAAATGAGATGACATAGGTGGAAAGACCATCAGAACAGTAGGAATTTGGGCACTGTAATCCGACGTATTTCTACCTCACTTACACCAGTCCTGAATCAGCCTTGGACACCAGCTGCTCTGTGATCACCAGAGGAGGTTTGGAAACTGAGTTTGAAGCTACTCAAAATGTGCCATCCCAAGAACATTATCACTATTTCAACCCATCCACATGAGTTGTTATTTGCCTTTGCCTTCTGTTCAGGCTCACTCTGCAGAAAAGCCCTGTCCCCAGAGTGTTTGTGGAGGGAAAAAATATTAGCAGCAGTTGTTTAGCATTGCAGCTGCTTGAGGATGTAATACAAGTTGGAGAAAACAAGAACCTGGCCCAAAACAAAAAAAAAAATCTAGGGAATAGGATGTCCACAGAATGCTTTGAAAAGCACTGTCATATCTCTGGGGATCTAGAATACCAAGAAAGAAATGAGAGGTCTTCAGTATATGACCTTGAGGTCCCATGCAAAGAAAAAGTTAATGCTAAGGAAAAGTTGTAAGCTTCCCAAGCATTTAAGGCATGTTCCGAAAATACAGAGACCCTCAGCAAAGGATGAAAGATATATTGGTTTAAAGTACTTAATTAAATCTGCAACCAATCATTAGCAGACCTCTAAAATAATCAGAGATTTTAGTGTCCTCACACAATAGAAAGTAGGCACTTCATAGAATTCATCTGGGAACGCCATTAAGCAAACAAATAGCAATAACAGAAAACAAGATCAGCCACAAAAGCAAATCTTGATGGGGCAAGACCTGATTTCTAGAATTTCCACATGATGTTATATGAAATGTCTAATTTATTAGAGAAAGATTATAAGACACTCAAAAAATGGAAAGTGTTCCCCATAGGCAGGTTGAAAACAAATCATCAACAACAGTGTCAAAAAGTCATTAGAAACCAACCCAAAGAGGAGTTCAGAATATGGAATTATTGAACAAAAATCCTAAGTGAACTCATATACATATACTCAAAAAACTGAATGAAATCATGTAAAGAATTAAAGTTTGACAACAGTGTCTCATCAAATAGAAAATATCAGTAAAGAAACTTAAATGAGGAGGAAGAGGAAGAGGAAGAGATAATGTAATTGAAGAGTATACTAATTCAACTGCAGAAGTCACTAGATTTGTACTCACAGAAGAGCAAAACAGTAAAATTTGAGGATATATGAAATAAAATCATCCAGTCTGACAGAAATAAAAGAGGGTAAAACAAAAACAAAACAAAGTCATGAACAGAGCCTCAGAGACCTATAGGATACTATGCATATTATGGGAGTCTCAGAAAGAGAGGATACAAAGAAGAGATCAAAAAAAATTATCTCTTTGAAAAAATAATAGCCAAAAGCTTCCAAGGTTAATGAAAAATAATCTATACATCCAAGAAAACAAATAAACTCTGAATAGAATTAACTGAAAGAGATCTACATGTAGATACATCTTTATTAAATGGTTCTAAGACAAAAAGAGAGAATGATGCAAACATCAAGAGAAAAATGACTCACCATATACTAGTGATCCTCAGGTATATTAACAATTGACTTTGCACTGTAAATCATGAAATCTTGAAGGCCAAAAGGCAATGAGGACATATTGAAAGTACTCAAAGAAAAAGCCATAACTAAGAGTTCTATATTCAGGAAAAACTATCATTAAAGTAAATTAAGACATCCTCACATTGAAAATGAAAAAAAAATTGGTCACTAGCAGACCTGATCTATAAGAAATCTTATAGACATTCCTTCTAGCTAAAATAAAGGAAAATTAGATGACTAGATGTTATCTCAAGTGCACCTGAAGACATAAAGAACCCTAATAAAAGTAACTTCACAAGCAAATACAAAAGATGGTGGAAATGTATTTTTATAACATTTCAGTTTTCCTATCTGATTTAAAGACAATGGCATATAGCAATAATTCCAAAATACTCTCATGGGCTGATGATGTCATTTGTATCACAATAATAACACAAAGGATGCAGGAAAGAATGGAGTTATACTGAAACAAACCTTCTGTTTGATCATTGAAATTAATTTGTATTAACACAAATTAGATTCTTTTAAGTTTAGATACTAATTATAATTCTCAAAACAATCATTTTAAAAAGGTCAAGAGACATAATCAAAAAATTCTACAAAGAAATTAGTAAAGTAATGAAGGAAGACAAACATAAGATATATATAATAAACAAAGGATAATGGCAGACATAAATCCAAACTCATTAGTAATTACATTAACTATAAATGGATAAAATTCATCTAGTAAAAATGCTTTTAAAAGAAATCTCAATAAATTTAAAAGGGTTAAAAATATACAAAATGCGTTCTCTGATCCCAATGAAATTAAATTAGAAATCAATGATAGATGGAATTTAGAAAAGTCATAAATATGAAAAAAATTAATCAACACACTCCCAAGTAACTAATGAGTTTAAAAAAGACATCACAAGGCAATTAGGAAATATTTTGAGATAGATTAAAAACATGAACATAACATACCAAAATTTATCAGATGCTACTAAAGCAAGATTTACATGGAAATTTTTAGCAGTATAGGCCTATTTTTTATTTAAAATAACAACATTTTAAATATACATATGCATATATATGAAACTGAAAGAAAAGAACTACATAAAATAAGCAGACAAATGTTAAGATTAGATTGAAAATAAGTGAAATAGAGAATAGAAAAAAAATAGAGAAAATTAAAAATGAAGATTTGATGTTCTGAAAAGGTCAACACAATTAACAAAATCTTAGCCAGAGTTAACAATAAAAGAGTAAAATTGGGAATAAAAGAAAGGACATCAATGCTCTCTTTACAAGAATAAAATAATTGCAAGGGAATATTATGAGCTGAACATATGCCAACAAATTAGATAATTTAGACAAAATAGAAAAATTCCTAGAAATACATGAACTACCAAAACCAAGCAAAGAAAAAAAAAGTAGGAAAGCTGAATTAAGCTACAATGAGGGCTGTAATTGAATTTAGAATTTAAAAACTTCCCACAAAGAAAAACTCAGACTCAGATGGCTTCACAAAGGGAATTTTACCTAATAGTTAAATAATTAATAGCAAATTATTCTAAAATATAAGAGGGAAAATAGTACCTAGTTTATTCTATTAGGCCGATATTACCCAGATACCAAAACCAGGCAAAGACATCATAAGAAAAGAAAATTATAGAATGATATTATTTATGAAAATAGAAAAATTCTCCTCAAAGTCCTGCAATATATAATAAGAATTTTGAAACATGGCCAAGTGCCACTTATCTCAGGAATATAATATTAGCTTAACAACTGAAAAATCACCAATGGAATACACCAGTAACAGAATAAAAACAAATACCATGTGATCATCTCAGTAGACTCAGGAAAGCATTTGATGAAATTCACTATCACTTCATGATAAAAGCACTCAATAAATCAAAAACACATTTTTCTCAACCTGAAAAAAGAGTAAAAGACAACATTTTCTAAGAGAAAAAACAAAACAAGCATGTCAATTCTTGCCACTTCAATTCAACATTGTCTTGGAGGTCCCAGCCAGGGAAACTGTGGAATAAAAAGCATCTGTATTGGATAGATAGAAAGAAAAAAAATATTTCTCCATGCAGATCATACAATATAGACAATCTTACAGAATTCACTAACAAAATTATCAAAGCTAATATATGAATTCAGCAAGATTGCAATATACAAGATTAATATATAAAATTATTTTATTTCTATACATTAACAATGAACAATCAGAAAATGAAATTAAGAAAACAATTTCATCTACATTAGCATCAGAAAGAATAACATAACTAGGAAATGAATTTAACAAAAGAACTTCACGATGGAGAACTACAAAACATTTTTGAAATAAATTAAAGAAATTCTAAATAAATGGAAAGATACCTCTTTTTCATGAATTGGAAGATAATTGATGTTAAAATGGCATTATTCTTCATATCAACCTATGGATTCAATGCAGTCCCTGTGAAAACCATAGCCTCTGTGTGTGTGCGCCCCATGCACAAATTGACAAGCTGATCCTAAAGATTACATGGAATTCCAATGAACATAAAGTAGCCAAGCAATCTTGAAGAAAAGAAGAGCTGGGCATGGTGGCGCATGCCTATAATCCTAGTGACTGAGGAGGCTGAGGCAGGAGGATCTCAAGTTACAGGCCAGCCTTAGCAATTTAAGGAGGCCCTAAGCAACTTAACAAAACCCTGTCTCAAAATAAAAAGGGATGGAGATGTAACTCAGTGGTAAAGTGCCCTGGGGCTCAATCCCAGCTACAGGAAGGAAGGAAGGAAGGAAGGAAGGAAGGAAGGAAGGAAGGAAGGAAGGAAGGAAGGAAGGAAGGGAGGGGAAGACAGTTGAATATTTATTTCCTTATTTCAAATCTTAATGCATAGCTAAACTCATCAAGATAATGCAGTACTGGCTAAGTATGGACATATTAATAGATGGAATAGAATTGAGAGTCCAGAAATAAACCCTTACATTTATGTCCAAAAAGGACAAGTCGATAGGAAAGGTAGCAGAATACAACAATTACTAATAGGGCATTATGTAAAATTGTGGATGTGTAACCGACGTGATTCTGCAATCTGCATTTGGGGTAAAATTGGGGGTTCATAACCCACTTCAATCTAATGTATGAAATATGATATGTCAAGAGCTTTGTAATGTTGTGAACAACCAATAAAAAAAAATAAAATAAAAAAAAGGACAAGTCTATGCAGAAGATACAGAAAGATGAATGAGTGCCGTGGGCTGATGGAGTAGGGAGCATAGAAAGGAGTGCATTTGCTGCAGGGTTCTGTATTTCTTTTGAGGGTGATAAAATGTTCTAAATCCAATTCTTGTAATTATTTTACACCTATGTAAAGCAACTGCATTGTGTGCACTTTAAATGGGTAACGATAATAAAACATGAATTACATCTCTAACAAGCTGTTTTAAAATAAACATCTACCAAAACAATACATGCAGAGGGTCTAGGAATTCATAAGAAGAAAAGTGGATTCATAGTCCTGGGCTTTAAGAAAATCTGATTCCCAAAGGGATTTATTTGGGTGTGATTTTTTTTTCTTGAAGTTTCCACTTTACAAAACTGATCTCTGCCTTTGCATATACATCCACGTGCAGGCGAAGCCAGGTTGGGCTTTTCTCTAGCCTAAACCCGCAATACACAGGCAACTAATTCTGCCTGTTTGGGAATTTTTCCCACAACACTACAACAGCCCCTATGTTGAATGGTCCAATCTCCTGATTCAGAACTTTCCCAAACATTCAGTTTTGGATCCAGGGAAGACCAGGTCTGGGCAGAGGAATGAGAATGTAGAGTTGGAGGGATGTCATCTGGTTTTTCCTGGATGTCAATGTTTGTACAAGGTGGCGCCCGGGGACGGAGAAGTGGGCATGAGAGTTGGCTGTGGAGAGATCAGACAGGAGGCAGGACAGGCAAGGAGAGACTCCATTGGCCATGATGGTTGTAGCTAACGAGAGAGGAAGAGCTGCCATTCGTGGATTCCGAATTGCTGCACATTCTAATTTCAACAGCAAGATGTCCTTTTCAAGTACCGCTTTCCAGAATGAATGATCTGTTTGTAAAATAGATAATCAATTCCCAATCTGGTTTATTTTTAATCTATCAGGGTTGCTTTTATAAAGGTCATATCTATAATCCAAAGAAGGAAATATTTTCTCCACTACTGAAAGAGGCGATCAATACATTGAGTGTTGGGTTCTCCCAGTTGCCTTAGGACAAGCAGGTGGCACTCAGGGAGGGCGCCCCCCACACACCTCTGCAGAAGAAATCCCTATTTCCAGAGCTCTCAGTTATTGTATCTGAGCTGTGTGCACGCCCCGTGGGAGCTGACAGCTTAGAAAACCTGATTGGAAACTGGCCTGTTTCCTCTGGAACACAAGCAGTAAAAGTGAAAGGGCAAAACTCAGCCCTGAGATGGAAATGGACCTGGGAGTTGTCAGGTTTAGCATCTCACTGTGTAACTGAGGAACTTAGCCCAGAGAGGATACGTGACTTGTCCAAGGTCACTCAGGCAGATGGTGGCAGGTTTGGAATGAATGCCTGGCTTCTCTCTCCCAGAAGACACACAGCCCCCAGGCAGGCCAGGCTGTCACTAACAGGCATATAAGCACGCCTGCACCTGTCCTGGCATGCGGCACGCTCAAATCAGAAAACCTTCTGCTGCGACCCTGATGAGGAAATTAAATTAGCTACTAATTGGTTAATTGGCAGCAGGCTCTGTAAGACAGTAAGGAGCAAATTAAGTTGGATGGAGACGCACACATTTGTTAGGTTTGATCATCTTCATTATCACCTTTGTGGCCCGCCAGCCACTCTGTGTACATCACCCCTGAGAATTACTCTTAGGAGGATTCTGTGTCCTTTTGGCTGTCAGAGAAATTGTCCCTTTCTCTACGTTTTTCTTTTCCACTTCCCCCACCTTCTCAGTCCCAAAGTGTCATCCTCACAATTCTAGTGTCAGCAGTGTGCTGATAAATGTTTAATGACTGGCTCTCTGGGGTAAAGAATCTTGATTTGTAGCATTTAGCAATTTCTGTGGTGTAAATACATCCACTATGGTTCAATTTCAAGGAATCAACATGACATGCACTGGCTTTGCAAACTTCCTGAAAATTTAACAATAGATTCTCAAAACTAGCACAAGCTGGTTCCAACCCACTTCTGACAGTGAGCACGAGGTTAACAGGACCATTGGAAGGGTCCCAGGGACAAATAAAGAAATAGGAAATTCTGCATATTAGGTAGTCTCTGAGAAAGTCTGCAAAATAAAACGACATTTAATCTAACTTCGTACTTTTCTAACATATGTGACCAGTGAATTCATATTTCATAAAATATTAAAACTTCCTAGAATACTAGGTTTCTGCTGACTTGAAAACACTGTAATAATCATATCATTATTTGCAATTCTGGATGCAAGCATCTTTCTAAGCAGCTCAGATAAGATATACAAGATAGACATTTCCCTTAAAGTAACCAAACTAAGGTAGTAAACCTCGAGTATCAGGTAGCTGGTACAGATCATAGTTACTGTAAGATTTTAGAAAATAAATACCATCACCAGACTGGGACCCAAATAAGGTACATGACTCTGCCAGGGAAAGGATCTCCCGGGCAGACTGGAGTGATTGGCAAAGATGAAGAGATGCAAATTCCTACGTGTGTTCAGAGATAATTAAGAGACCAGGATGACCAGAAGTGAGGCATGGAGCATGGAGGTAGTGGAAGATGAGAATAGGAAAAAAAAAATACTGGTGAAGGTCTAATTGGGGGAAAAAGGAGCTAAACACTCAGGAGTTTGAGCTTGTGCCATGACATGGTGGAGATACTGAAGCAGAAGACTTATGTTGTTTGAATATTTCCAGAGCCTTCCCCGTCATATAATTTTTTCATTTTTATCAGGTGGAGAGAGATGGTGTCTCTTGACTTGGGACTTGAAAAAATGGCCAGAAACTGGGTACAGTGGCACATACTTATAACCTCAGCAGCTCAGGAGGCTGAGGCAGGAGGATCACAAGTCCAAAGCCAGCATCAGCAACTTAGTAAAGCCCTAAGCAATTTAATGAGCTACTGTCTCAAAATTTAAAACATTTTAAAAAGACTGAGAATGTGGCTCAGTGATAAAGCATTCTTAGGGTCAATCCCCAGTACCAGAAAAGTAAAAAAAAAAAAAAAAAAAAAAAAAAAAAGATAAAGAAAAATAGCCAGAGAAGTTTACTTAGCTCTCTCAGTGGAGCCAAGTGGTTTTATCTTCTGATCTCTGCACCAGTTGACAGGGATGTGGGTGTCCACCTAGGATTTTTCCTCCTTCCAGCCCTAGACACTGTACCTAAATGCCCTTGGGGTCACCTCTATCCCTCAAGAGTTTCTGTTCACATATCCATGTGAATATGTATCTAGGATAGAATGCAATATCCTCAGGCTTTGAATGAGTCATGACAGATCTGTCCATTTGGGGATATGTTTTGATCCCTAATGTCACTATTGCCGCCCCTATAAATCCCAGATGAAGCTGGTCTCCAGCCTGTTCCTCCATTCTCCTTTGGCCCCACAGCAGACAGCTTGGATGTTCTCACTTCCCTTGTGTTGCGCTTTCTAATAAAAAATATATATATTTTAAAAAAACCCTGCTCTCAAGAAAAGACCTAAAACTTACTCTAAGATGCAAATAAGTGATAACAGCTTAAAGTCATACCTTTCCAGAATTATTTTTGTCTTTTCATCATGAAAAAAACCTGAAAGCTCAAGGATTCAAACTCTAATTTGGGAATTGTAGGCAACCCAGAGGACATAGGTAGTAGTATTTCTAGAACAATCGTGTCGTGTCAGGTCCCTGCAGGGACTCCCTGACCTATCTACATGAAGAGCTGAATTTGACTCTGCTTCCAGGGCTTGCCATCATCCCCACGAGCACAGGACTTGTGTCTCCTTGTGCCTTCAGATAAAAAGAGTGGGAGACCAGAGCCTGTAAATGTGACGATGATCTAGAGAGAGCAGCAGCCAGGCTAGTGACAGAGAGGAAGCAAATGTCATGAGTTTGACCGTGGTACTAAATTCTAATCACAGGTACATCACTTTCCAGCTTCGTGACCTCATGAAAGACACTTTATCTCTGATTTCGGCTTCTCATCTTTAAAACGGAATGCACAAAACCTCCTCGTGGGATTGCAGTGACACAGGGTGATAATGGACAAGCTCCTGAGGATGGTGATGGCCTGGGAGGAAGAACTCAGACCCCAACCTTTTCTGGGAAATAAAAGTACCAAAGTTGAACATTCCCAGAATACTCCATGCAGACGATCCCTGGGTGTAGGCTATTATTTCTCACTGGCAACACACTCAAGCTGCCAGCCCAAATGATGTAACTCTGCAAGACTCCAAAACTTGGGTGAGGGCAGTGCTCCTCTCTGGAGGAAGCTGGACCAGTGTTGATTGGTGTTGACAGCAGGTGTCGGGGAGACATCTTTGCCGACCATCCAATTGCCACGGTCCTCTGGTAATTCAAATTACTTTCCAAATGTCACTGCATCTGTCTGAGTCTGACAGCTCTTCAAACCAGGGCCCTGTCTCTCAGTCTGAAGACCTGGACATATTCCTGAAGGGGCTTTTGATCTTCATTTCTTTCCATGTGGGAGGGTCCTTTGTCAGACAAAGTCCAGATTCGTGAAACCTGCAGACAAAAACCCTAGTGACAGGTAGTGTGGCAGGTGTAGGCAATAACACATCCAATGCAGAGACCCAGCTAGTTGGATAAGACACATGACATTCCTGAAAATGAATAGTCAGGGGAAAATACTTATACGGTCTTCAAACCCACTATAGCATCACTCTCACTTAATCTTGAAGTCTGACTTCTAGTAACTTCCAAGATGTGCAGGAGAGAAAGCCCCAGATACTTAAAATAAGTATTGCACAGTCCTACACCAAACTGGTGGACTACATTTCTTAGAAGGAAGACCAAGGCATTCGTTCAAGTCCTCTGCACTCTTGCTTAACATGAAAGTGTAACAATCTCAGATGGTGGGTTTCTCGGATATGGCAGATTGGATATAGCATATATAAGATGTTCAGGAGAAGGAAGAGGGAAACATAAGACAGCTCACTCAATAGCAGTAATGAGAATTGACAGCTGATTGCCTGGTGGCAGAGAAAATACACAAAGTTAAGCAAGCAGAGGAGCTGTGTGTGTGTGTTGGCTACTGGTAGAAATTAGGCAGGGTCATCCAGAAAGGGTTAAACCCACTTGTGTTTCTAAGAAGGTAAAGAGGTGTGTAATGCACTTTAGAAAGTCTTCCATCCAGAATAGCTAAAATAAATGAAATTTTGGCTTTAGAAAGAACAAGCTTGGGATTTCAGGAAAATTCACTTAAGTGGAACACTGTACTCCCCTGACAGTGGAAGATAAATGAGGCGGTACTGTACCTGCAAAGGCCGCCAGGACAGGCTGAGCAAAGAAAATAGACCCCTGTAACCTTTCCAGCAGCTCATAATGTTCTGAAATTTCCCCATACCCTCCCAAAACACCCTGGGCCATGCCTTGCTGTAGGAGCTGCTGTGTTCAGACTGCAGTGCAGAGAAGCCCCTGCCCCTACAGTCTGCCTGCCTCTTAGGAATGGATGCCCCGGAGATATATTGCAGGTCACGTGGCTTCTGCCTCTCCTTCTCTCTCCCAGTCCCTTCCACCTTTCACCTCCCTTTTCATAAGTTTCCCAATGCCTGTGTGAACTCCAGCTGCTGGACTACATTTCCTAGAAGGAAGACCAAGGCATTTTAAGAATCCTGACAGAAGACGGACTCTGATCATGGATGTTCTCAACCATAGCTTGAACATAAGAACCACCTGGAGAGCTTTCACAAAATACAGGTGTCCAGTGCCCCCTCACCACTGGACAATCTGTTCCAGTTGACCTGGGATGGCCTTAGCATCAGTATTTTTCAGAAGCTTCCCCATCATTCATCAGCCTGAGTTGAGATACCACTCACTTACCCAAGAACAAAACAGAAATAGATGTGATTTGGGAGCTCCAAGGGAAGACTCTATGCCATCATGAATCTGCCAGGGCAAGGTTGAGCCTGACTTTGCTGAGAAAAATAAAGCCTAAAACCTGGCTTTAACCCATTCTGTTCCATTGTCTCAGATGTGACACATCTACAAAAACTTAATTTTAGTACATAATAAATAACATAATTATATAATATATAATACAATTATAGTAATAAAAAGAAAAAAAATATAATGTAATAATTTAACATAATATATATACTCTAGATTTAACATAATAATAATATATAAGCTCCAGATTATGATTTCTAATCTATTTTAATATACCTGTATCGATTTCATTAAAATATTTGCAGAATTGGAAACTTGGGACTGAACATGATTTATTAAAGATCAGATACTAAGAAGTGGATAAAGAGAAAAAGGAATGTTGCCCTGGTATCACCTGGTGTCATTCACATGGTGATTGAGCCAAAATCAACTCCACAGCCCTGTATGGGCTTGCAGCTCCCCCTCTGCAGAGAAAGGAGGGAAAAATACCACCCTAGTAGACTTTACCATCTGAATCACCTGAGTCAGGTGTAACTGGCCATATGCCTCTGCTGTGAGTGAGGTGGGCCGGAAACTCTCAGGGCCTCTCTTTCCTGAGAGCTGGCCCTTTAGAGACTGGCCTGGACATGAGTATCATACAAGCCTGACTTTTGAAAACCACATGCTTCTTACTTGATGGGGACTTTTAGGTATAAGGGAACCCTTTCCAAAAGCTCGTCTATCTGAAAGCTCTGCTCTCTTCCTGGCTGCAGCTGAAGAGCCCTGTGCCCAGATCTGCCTGTCTCAGCACATGGGTATCAAAGCCCAGGAGTCCTGTTTCTTCACCCCAATCAGTCACTTGATTTACCACCTGGTACCAACAAATTATTTATTTATGTTATTTAGAAAAGCCTCATTCCACAAGATAATATAAATTTAAAATAAGAGAAGTAAGAATAAGAGAGGAAAATATAAGCAGTGAATGAGATCAGTATCAAAACCCAGACCTATCTCGGAATTCAAGACACTGGTCAGGAAGGGAATGCCAATTTGCTTCAGTGTTTTCTAATTGCAATGCAAAGAAGGAAATGGGATCCTTCACACGATTCAGAGTTCACAACACTAAATCCAAACAGTCATTCAAGATAAACATAACCATTCCTGGAACTAAAACCAGACAGGAATGCCTCCCCTAGCTCCATGTGGAGAGGACTCTGTGATTTAGGGAATAGCATCCTCAAAGCAGCCTTTCTATAAACATGGCAATGAGTTTCACAGGTCTGTTTGTAAAAACATCCCTCAGCATAGGCTGATGTCATAATACCCAATTGTTACCCAAATAAAAAAAAATAAAAGAAAATTCTACAGGGGACCAGCACAAAATGTTCCAAGAGTCTCATTTAATTAGAAAATAGCTTTTAGAGAAACTAGAATGAGTGAATGATCTTCATCTTATATGTAAGAAAACTGGAGCTCCAAACACTGTCCAGATGAGTCATCCCTCAATGTCCCCCATCTATTATGTGAAAGTGCAAGAACTCAAACAAAGGGTTTGGTTTGTACTTTTGTTTTGCCTCCAAAGCTGCCTTCTAATCCAGACAATTAGATTGGAGGTGGCCTGTAGGGATTAGAAGACCTTGTTCAGGGTTAGAAAATAAATAAATAAAATAAAATAAACTTCAGGAAAATAAGCCCTAAAGTTTATTGTCTGGCCAGGATCTGGGGTGCTGAACCTCAGCCTCGCCTGTTCTTATGTGGTCTACCCCTATCCCTGAATTGTGGTTCCACTTCACCGTGGCAATGGAAGAACACCCCTTCGAGATACCTGGGAGGAGGTGCTCTACCTCCACCAAGGGCACATTCTACCCTCAGCATGTGCCCAAAGCAGCCCCCAGCACCAGGCTCAGGGGCCTCCAGCACCCCCACCCTTGATCCCTCTGCAGGCCCGGGAGCTTAGAACACCTCTGGCCTCAGGTGTAGGAGGAGAGCTGCCGCAGGGCGCCTGTCCGGGGAAGAGGAAGAAAGAGAAGAAAAACGGTCCCCTCTGAAAGCTTTCCAATCACTCCAGCCACCACCATCTCTAATGCTTTTCTTAAAGTATAAAATCATTCTTCCACTGATCTCACTCGTGGTCAGAGCTCAGTACAGGCCCATCCGTCACGGGGCTGATTTGGTTCAGCAGGTGTTGGCTGGGCAATCGCTCATTTCAGGCTAATCTGCTAGCGGCTGTCAGGGGTTATGGAGTATTTATTGAGTTTGTGTCAGGTCCGGATGACCAATAGCCAACAGCCGGTGGATACGCACTGACATTGATGATATTGCTGAATTAAACGAGGTGATGTATACTCAACTTGCTTAGAGCCAGGAGTGGACCTTGGGATCATTTTGTAACATGATACAGACGATCCCTGGGCTTTCCTTTTCAAAGAAAACATTACACATATGGCGTTTCCTTTTAAGGGAGAAAAAAAAAACCCATACATGGTCCCCAACAAAGGTAGTCACATCAGTACTTAAATGAACAGGAGAATTTCCTAGGGAAAACAGAAGGAACAAATAAGATCCAAACATCTAGCAAATGGCCCTCTGTGCACCATCAAGGCCTGGTGAATCCACAACATTTAGATTTTAGGCCTCATCAGAGGGGACCCAGACTCAAGATTAACTGGTTTTGGTGGCAATAAAAGACGTCACAGACAAGAAAGAGCATTTGAGTTGGATTTAAAGCCCGACTCTACCATTTCTTAGCTGTGTGTCTTTGAGCAAATTCCTAAATTTCTCATATCTTCAGGTATTTTTTTTTCTCTTTTAATCCAAATAGAATAGTGATACCAGCTAGAAGACCAGTATGAGGTCACATGAGAAGCTGCATGTGCTGGTTCCTGGGAATAATTTCTTACACTTCTCTTTTTCCTTTACTTTATACCCAACTCCAAAGCAAAGCATAGTATTTTTTTACCATGTCCATGATGATGGAGGTATTGTCAAAAAACTCATGGGAGCATCACATTCAAATCAGCAGAATCTGGCATAAAGTCTCTGGCTTAGACCACTTCTGAAAGGACTTTAGCATGGAACAATCCCACAGCCAGTCCTGTGGCCTGACCCCATGGTCAAGTCTGCAACACCCTCATAGGGAGGGAGCAGGCAACGCTGACACTGCTGGGGTCTACAGCTGTGGAATGTTGAACAGTGGCTTGCACTGTTTGGGTCTCGACATCTCCTTCCAGGAAATGCCCACAAGGAAGTAATTGATCTACAAGTTCCCTCCAGTCCTAACAATCATGATTTTATGACGATTTTGGAAGGGAGAGGAAGTTCCTCTTAAATGCCACCACTTTTCTCTAAGAGAAGCACTGGTGTCAGTGGTGTGGTGATAGTTGCCTCTTGGAGGTTAAAGTAACAGGATGAGTCTTTTTTTTTTTGGGGGGGGGCAGGGTACAGGTGGGGGCGCTACCAGAGATTGAACCCAGGGCCATTTAACCACTGAGCTACATCCCCGGCCCTTTTGGTGTAGTTTTTTTTTTTTTAATATTAAAATTTTTTATTATTATTTTGAAACAGAATCTCACTGAGTTACTTAGGGCCTCACTAAGTTGCTGAGGCTGGTTTTGAACTTGTTATCTTCCTGCCTCAGCCTCCTGAGCCACTGGGATTATGGGTATGTGCCTATACGCAGCTCAGGGGAAACCTTTCTTTTTTTTTTTTTTTTTTTGGTATCAAGGATCAAATTTGTGATCTTCCTGCTTCAGCATCCTGAGCCACTGGGATTACAGGCATGTGTCACCATGTCCAGTCAGGGGGAACCTTTCTAAAGAGACAAGAACTTAGAGGTCAAAGTATCCTCATTCCTGTTGACAAGCAACAGCTTCCATTTTTTGGACACCTCCTCTGAGCCAGGAAACAGGTGAATGCTTTTCTCCTTTACAAATAGAAGAACCCAAGCCTTCAAGAGATAAAGTGACCAATAAGGCCACACAGCTAAGAGGAGATGCAGCTGGATTTCAACTCTCAGTCCACCTGGCCACACACTGCCCACTCTAAGAAACACACATGGCCACATCCCACAGAAGTGTCGGCAGTTCCCAAATGTACTTAGAGCAGCATCCCCTTTCATCCTCGAGCTTTTTGGAGAACTGCTAAGAAGCATATCAGAGGGTTTTACACCTCCCCTCCCTCTCTGACACTCCTACCCTCCCCGTCTGCCCCTGGCTACAAGAAAGGACAGAATTAAATACAAGCAGTGAGAAAGAAAAAGAAAGGACAGGTCCCTGCATAATGAGCCCCCAAATAATTGATGACTGCCTGCACCAATATATCATGCACATATTAATCTATCACATATTAATAGAAATGACTGGCACACAGTGTACATATCTATACATCCACATGCATACTTCTTAGATCGCTAGGTACTCTTGGCAAGTGTGTGACTAGCTCCGTGATGCTTCCCTGTGATGGAAATTGAATTTAGGTTACAGAACATCATCTGGCCCAATTGCCACTGAATTATTCCACACAAAATATCAAAGTTAATTTTTGGGCCTGTCAGCCCTGTTGATGAGTCGGGCGGCTGTCAGCCCGGCTGCTTCTGCCTTCCGTGCCAGAGAAGAGTCTGAAAGTCATGCAATCCAAACAGCGACCTTGGCGGGGACGAGGGGTTAGATTACCAGGATGATTAAATGCCAAGGCGAAGGTTCCGGAGCCGGGATTTGAATACCTGTTTACATGTAGGATAACAGATAGCCGCCCAGTGACAGCAAGGTTGTAACTCACTCCCCTGAGTACTGCCACCACCATAAAACAGGAAGGCCCTGCTCGGGAAGTCTGCACCCTGGCAGCAAGGCCTCGGGAGTGATTTAGAGCCCTGGATCCATTCAGAGACTATCTAATCTATTGTCTTTTATTACATGCACTACTCAGTCTCTCTCGCTCTCTCCCTCTTGCAATTTTTTTTTTTTTATCCAAGAAGTACCAGCAATCTAATCTCCCTTAAAGGAATGTTATTCCAAAGTGCTAGTTTGATTCAAAGAGAGTAAGGATTTTTTATGCCATAGACCAATAAAAAAAATCATAACTGCTGCCACTGTAGAAATATATATATATATATATATATATATATATATATATATATATATATATATACACATTCTCCCCACCCCAGCAGACCAACCTGGCCCTATACCCTGTCTCTTTCCATCCTTGCTTCCACCTTAAATGCCCCCAAAACTTCCCCTTCAACGAAAGCCAGCAGGGCCACTTCTTCGCTTCCCTTCTGACTAATTGTCTTGGGCCATCTGATGTTGAAATAATCCATAATTGCTTAATCTATCTGCGTCTGTGTGGCAAGAAACGGAAAAGCACTTTGGAAAGATCAATCATCTAAAATCATTGAGCAGCATATTGGAAGCAGGGTCCTCGTCTGCTCCCAGCTGAGAAAATGATGGTGGTAAGAGATAAAGGCTCAGAGAAGAGGCTGTCTCTGTCTCCATAGCTTTTTGATTCTGAGATAGATTACCCAGAGCACTAACTGCTCTCCGTTTGTGCTAAACAAAGATAATAGCATTGGAAGTCACAGCCACATAAATGATACGACAATCAAATAAACGACCCCATGTCCCTTGTCTCCCGCCAGCACTAGCACACTAATAGATTAGGCAGCATGGTGGGAGCAAAAATTCTTTGCCATTGAGACTGGGATCACCAGGAACCCAGGGGAAAAGAGAAATTAGTTCCTAAATAGCTGGGAAAAAGATGCAAAAAGGTTCCATATACTCTCTGAGAGTAAAAGAAATTCAGGATGGCAAAAACTTGGTGGAATAGGGTCAGATCTGTCAGCTTAGTGGCTGTTAAACTAGTCTTACTGCACAGGAAGCTGTAGGGACTAGGGAAATGCCGTCCAAGGCCATGCTTTCTCTGGCTGGGACCATCTCCTCATCATGTGATACTCCCTCCTCGAACTCACAGTTCAGGCTGCTCTGTTTCTGCAATAAATGCTATGACAGTGTCTACTTTCCAGAGCCCTGGCCCTTTTCTGGAACTCATTGCTAGTTTTCCTCTATACAAGGAAAGTAGCTGGAAGGCGGAATGCTGCCCACCTGATAAAGAAGAGCCAGATATGCCCTCAGCCCTTCAGTGCTGCTCACCTGACATGCAGACATGCAGTTTGGGGTACAGGGAACTGGGAGGGGTTCCCAGAGGGTTAGGAATGCCCTGGAAGCAAAGCTACAGGTCTAGCTTTCACCAGATACCACAAGCATGCAATCCAGACAGGTGGCAATGTCAATAGGTAGGAGCCTTTGGTATCTAAAGAACCCAAGCCCACATTCTCCCTGTATCATGGGATTAGCCCTGTGAATAACTATGTCTGCACTTCAGTGTTAGGGATTCGTCACAATGATGTTGTGAAGGTCTTATCTAGTCATGCGTCATTTAACAGCAGAGAAACATCTCTGAGAAATGCATGGTTAGGCGATTTCTTTGGGCCATCATGAGTATACTTACACACTAAGATGGCTACAACGTAACTAGGCAATTCAATCTCATGAGACCGCTGGGTTGACTGAAATGTCATTCCATAGTACATAACTGTATTTTAAATAACTGACAGATTATAGGCTTTCTCATAAGTGATTGTTGTAATCAGGTAATTTTATCCCTGAAAAAACTATGTGGGGCAGATATTATCAATTTTCCTAACTTACAAATGGGCATTACACTTACACTGAGACACAGAGAGGCTTATGTAACTTGTTTAAGGACATTCAAGTTCACTTCTGTGTTATAATTTATCATCATCATAAATAATAAGAGCTAGCCATCATTTCTCTCATCCAAAAAGATGGACTGAGTCTGAATAGAAACCTCTCTTCTATTCTCTGCATCAGTGTGACTCAAGCCACGTCGAGCATTGGGGGACTTTCTAGAGCTTCCAGAGCAGCCTCAGCTGCTCAGAGCTCAGAGCCACTGTACATAACGGGTGCCCTCAGAGCCGAGCTATTTTATCCTGATCACTGTGTCACTATTCTCTCCTCCCACGCCCTCTTTCTCCCCATCACCCTGTCCTCAGCTGAAGCCCAACTTCATCAGTTACAATCCTCACAATCCCAGTTACTCTGTGTCTGGGGGAGAATACTTGATCCACTCCAGGACTGCTAGTGTGCTAAGCATCACCAGTGACTAAAACAATTTAAGGCACAGTCTCCAGGCCCAGCCTCTGGCCCCTAACCTCTTCCTGGGGTAAAGAGGGACTAGACTTAGCCAGGAAGGCAGACACATCTGAAGAACTCAACAAGTCACCACAAAGGATTTGTTTACAGCCTGCAAAGGGGGATAGAAGGGATTAAAACACAAAGTCAGAACACGCTAGAGTCACACATTTAGTGTAAAAGATAGTAAAGTGAGAGCAGTGGGCCATACTCTGCCCAGAACTTTAGCATTATGTATAATCTAAGCAGAAAACTAGGGTCACAGGCTTGTGGTATACACATTTCTTCCTCCAGCACCTCACCCCCCCACCACCACCACATATGAACACCCACACCTACATCCTACCCTTACTGGGAAAAAAAAAAAAAACAGCAAATTCCCAGTTTGCTTGGACTCAGGGCACTTACACTAGAGGGGTGGGGTGCTCTTTTCCTAGTGGCTGCCTGAAATATCCTTCTCTCTTGAGACCAGTTAGCAAAGGTGAGATGGGGCCCAAGACCTCTGCTCTCCACTGAGCATACAATTCCTGACACCTAACAGGTACTCAGTAAGCATTTTCTGAGTGAAATGAATCAATGGGTGTCTAAGAGAGACACCACTTCCTGGTAGCTAGAAAGCAGTAGGGGAAATGGAGGCTGGTGGGGGTGACTGATCCTAGTGCAGCCAGAGACAAGGTGGCAGCAAAATGGATATTAGAAAGGAGGTACGAAGACTCATAGAGTGACCACAAACAGGACAGTCAGGGTGTCTGGACAAGATTCCCAGGCTGTGGTTAGAAAACAGGTAGAGACACCCTTGCAAAGCATACAACATCTAATCGGGATCTGATGGAGATATGTCCTGGAAAAAGATACAGAGATATAAGGAGAGGAGCCCAGGGGACCAGGAAATGGGGCAGAGTGAGGGAGAAGTTAGCTTTCAAAATCCAGGAAAATACAACAAGAAGGGCAAAGAGATTATGCCAGCCCTTCCTACAGACCACCTGGCTCTAGCCAAAGAATACAAAGGTCACTGCTACAACAAAAATGTCTCAGAGTCATAACAAGTTCTGACAAGACTTAGCAACTTCTCAACTTATTTGAATATGAGAAAAGCTAAACACATGGTGTTTTCTCTTAATATTTTTTTATCTAACAGATAAGGGAACCTGAATGTTTGGATTTAAATTAATGCTGCTTTGTAAACTAATGCAAAGTTACAGGGCAGAGAGAAATCTTCACCTCCCCTTACTCTGGAAATTCTATCTTGCCTAATTTGATCTTGGACTACCAACTAATGAGGTGCATTCTCAAAAAGAAAACTATGAGATTTTCTCCTATTTCCTTGGGCTGGCCACAGAGGCCTCAAATTTCAAATGCAAAAAAAAAAATCTATGACAGCAATAGAAATAATAAAATAGCTAGAATACACAACCAAAAACCACACTAGATCTTATGAAGAAAAACTTTAATCTCAACTAAGGAGAAAAAGGATTATTCTTAAAACATGAGAAAGTATATAGGTGAAAAGAAATAGTTAAACATAATAAAATCCTGGATGAATTAAAGACCCACATATGAAAGATGAAACTATAAGTACAACTTTTTAATGGAAGAGAATATTTTTTGTGATCTGAGGTCAAGAAGAGCTTCTTAAGACCCCAAAATACAAATCATATTGTAAAATATTTTGTAAGTTCAACTGTAGTATTTCTATTCCATGAAAAATACTACAGAAAAAATAATAAATGGGGAAGGAGAGAATAAAGAATATTCAATGTTAAAAATTAACAATGGGGCTGGGACTACGGCTCGGTGGTAGAGCATTTTCCTAGCACATGTGAGGCACTGAGTTTGATTCTCAGCACCACATATAAATAAATAAAGGTCCATCAACAACCAATAAAATATTTTTAAAAAAAATTAACAACTTGACTATTGTCAAGAATATACAAGCAATTTTTACAACCAATAAGGAACTAGGAAGCTAATATATAATTGGAAAAAGATGCAAATAGGTAATTCATAGGAGAAATCTAAATGTCTAACATGTAAGAAATACTCAACTTCATTAATAATTAGAAACCTGTAAATTAAAATAACAGTATGGTGCCACTTTCTGACCATTTAAATGTCCTAAATTTTAAAATCAGATAATAAATGATGGAAAGATATGGAGAGACAGAAACCCTCATGCATTTTTGGTGAGCAGGTGCACTGGTGCATCCATTATGGAGAACAATATTGTGATGCTTAGCAAAAGGGAAAATGCTAAAAAAAATCCAGAAATTCCTCAGCATTTCAATCACATAATTGACTAAAGTAGCAGGAATTGGATACAACACACCCCTGTGAAATTGGATTAATGTGATAAATACTCTCATAATACCGAACACTATGCATCAGGTGGAGGGATGAACTATAGGTACACAGTAATATTTTTAAAAATAAAATAGTGACTCCAATTTCTGGGTGGAATGCAGTAGCTAGGGGCAGGAGACACTCCCACAGAGAACAGCTAGGGAAACTAAAATGGCAAACGCTGATAGTGCCAAGAGCCGCCGGCAAAGAACAGAAACTCCCTGTCTGTGGTAATAACCACTTTGAAAACATTTACTACAATTCACTCCTAGGTGTGCCCTCAACAGAGATGCATATAGATGTTTACCACAATAATCTATAAAAATGTTCATAGCAGCACTACTCCTAATCACCTTAGTCCAGAAACAACCTACATACTTACCAAACATAGAATGAACGAAAACATTTTGGTGTATTCCCCCAGCTGAATATGACATTGCAATGAAAATACATGAACAGCATAGATTAATCCCACAAATATATCATTCATTAAAAGAAATAAATATATAAGACAGCATAATACCAAATTTCATTTCTATAAAATTCAAAAACAGACAAAATTAATCTAATTTTGTTAACTGGGTGAAAATTCCCTATTTGTGCAGTTTTATTGTACATATATTATATTTCAATAAAAATTTACATAATATCAGGGTGCGGTGGTACACACCTATAATCCCAGTGGCTTGGGAGGCTGAGTCAGGAAGACCACAAGTTCAAAGCTAGCTTCAGCTGCCGCAGTCTGGCTGGGCACAATTCAGGAGCCACTTGTCAAAAGAAACTAACTTTATTTTTAGAACTACAAACACCAAACAAAACAGCTCCTCAGGAAAAAACCCTCAGAGCCCAACTGCCACCTCAGGCTTCCCACAAGCCTCTCACCCCCACACAACCCTCACCACCTCCCACAATCCTCCTGTTCTTGAGGCCGATTGGCTGGGTTGCGTGGGTGGAGCCAAAGAAGTCCCCCAATCAGCAGCTCCGTGGAGGAGCCAATCAGCTAGATGTTGCTGGGGCCGCTGTGAGCCAATCATCAGCTGGCAGTTTGAAGGGCAGGGAAACAGCCCAATGAACATCACCGCAGAGGAGCCAATCAGCTAGATGTTGCTGGGGCTGCTGTGAGCCAATCATCAGCTGGCAGTCTGAAGTTTGCTGGCAGCTGGAAGTTTGCTGGGGCCCCTTTGGCTGTGGCTCTCAACATTCAGCAACTTAGCAAGATCCTAAGCAATTCAGTGAGACCCTGTCTCTAAATAAAACATAAAAAGGGGTGGGGATGTGGCTTGGTGATTAACCAACCCTGGATTCAATCCTTGGTATGCGCCCCCCCAAAAAAAAATCCATATAATAAAAACCAAAGTCCTGAGTGGCACACTAAGAAACAGAATTAATTCTATCCTATGAACCTGAAGTTACCATGAAGAAAAAAATTTTAAAGTAAATAAATAAAAACAAAGGTGACCTCTGAGGGAAAGCATTACTGTAAGAAAAAAAGGAAAGGAACAGAAAGAGGAGGTATCTAACAGAGAGAAAGTCTGTGTGGATTCCGTACGGTAAATCGTGAGTTCAGAGGACAAGGTGAGAGTTCTGTAAGAGGGTGTGAGGTGGAATGGACAGACGCAGGTGCATTTTAAGCATGGGGATCTTCTGCTGCCACCATTCACTCTTTCTATAAGTGAATTTGATTTCACAGTATGAGTTAGAATACAATCAAGGAAGGAAGGATGGTGGGAGGGTCAGAGAGGGAAGGGGGAGCACAAGGAGGGATGGAGGAGGAAGGGAGGAAGGGAGGAAGGATGGGTGTGGAGTGCTGCTTGGTGTTTCCACAATTGTGCAGCCATGTGGGCCTTGTGGACTCATTACCAGATGTGAGTATATTATTTTCCATCACAAACTTCAGATCCCTTTCTTAGTGTGTAGTGGGAAAGAGAGTCTCATTGAGCATGAAACGGCCTGCCCCAGGCTACAAAGTCATTGATTCCCAGAAAATACACTTCATTTTGGGTGTTCAGTTGTTTTTTTGTTTTTTGGTCATGGTTTTGTTTTATTCCTTTTGACCTAGAAGGTTTAATTGAAACCAAGAATTCTCCCAACAGATTGAAGCTGCACTTAGAGAGAAGGCTGTTTGCAGCACAGGCTTTCAGAAATGGGAGCTGTATGAGTCTTTATGGGCTTCTGCTCCTTCTATTTTGGACTCCTTTTTGTCCATTTTCAGTCCATGCTCTGTCCTTGAAGACCACTTCAGAAGAGTCGCAAAGGCAAAGAAAAATGTGTCTTGGAAAGTCTCATACGCCAAGATGGTAAACTCGAGGTTTGAAAGCCAAAACTATGACCCACAGTATACCTAAAGTGGATCATAATTCTTCTTGTTTCCTTTTTTATAAGAAGGCCTTTAAAGTGTCAAATTTATCAAATTATGTTTTGCTTCAGCTATTTCCAACTATTTTCCTGGAAAATGATTGCCCATCTGATTAATTTCCTGTCCCTTCTTAAAATCTCTTCCTAGCTATCCACTCCTCTCCACTCCCTGGCCAAATGTGTTGTACTTCTGAACCACATTTCCTCACATATCTATCATTGTGCACACATAGTTCTATATTAAAAAGGTGTCTCATCCACTGGACTGTGAGTCTTGAAAGCAAGATTCTAACATATTTGTTTTGTAACATCCAGCACCTAAAACAATATTCAGCATTTGAAACATCTTCACCACTTACTGGATTGATTGTGCAGTGACTATTTTTATGTGCTCTAATGTACACTTGAGGGATGGAGTTCAGGCTAAAAGAGTATGTGAAAATGTTAAAAGAGTAAGAAGGTATGTTTTGCTGAGGTTTAATACCACACTCCCACTAAGGCAACTATTCTGTAAACAGAACAGTTCTCTCTTTCTTACTCTCTCTCTCTCTCTCTCTCTCTCTCTCTCTCTCTCTTCCCCCCCCCCAATAACCTCACTTTCTTTTCCTCTAAAAACAACCTTTTCAACTCTTATGCACTTAATTTCCAATTTTTTTTTTTAGAAAACACTTAGCAATTCTGAGAATTTCTTAAATTCTCTTGTCACTCAAGTAATGTCTTTACACAACTTTGGTTCCTATACTAAGTTGCCTCCTTTTAGAATGTTTTCTTCACCCTGTCCAATTTCATGGCGACAGAGCTAGATGGCCAATGAAGGGTTATTAGCTGTTCTTATGATTTTAGCAGTTTGAGATTTGCAAAGTGCTTTTATGTATTATCTCATTTGAGACTCCTATCAACTCTGAAAAATAATCCCATGCTTATAAATGGGTAAACTGAGGCTCATAGGCCTCAGTGATTGCTCAAGATTATGGAACTAGTAAGTAGCCGAGCCAGGACTTCTACCAGCCCAAGTCTTCAGCTAGTAAGACTGCATTGTACCAAATAACAAATATTCAAATAATGACTCTCACTCATTCACATGATTTAATGTGCATAGCCACAGAAAAGGAAATTTTATTAAGATAATAGTATAAAGTTATATGGCCTAGGTACATTACATACAATCTGTGGTATGAACTGAGAAACATAAAAACTTGGCCTCTAGTGTTGGAACCACCAACCCACCCAATCAGACATTCTGAAAGGAAAGGTTTTTTTCTCTTCCACCCTATTCTGCTAGAGGAGAAACAGAAACACCAGTGACTGCTTGTCCTTTAGTGAAAAACTTCATTGCACTCTGAGGGATCATTTAGTCAAAACAGTTTAATGACATGATTCTCTGGAAGTTGTCCCCAGTTTTGCAAGTCAAGATGGCAGATTAGCATCCCTTTGAGGTACAAAGATTTTCCAGCTCCTCTCTCACTGGACTGTGCAGACATGCATCCTACCAAAAATATAGCTCTCAGATGCCAGTCTCAACAGGCGTGGGTGTGTTTGCTTAGAGCAGATGCTGAGCACCATGTGGCAGAGGGAGGAAGGACTAGGCTGATCATGCTTCTGACATGATGTTTGCTGGAATCTAAACTCACTTCTCCAATCCCCAACAATTGAGCTGGGTTTTCTTGAAGCTCCTTGGCTCTTAGCTCCCGCTAGAGGAATGAATGCCTTCCTACCAACCAACTCTCATAGAAGATTCAAGGCAATCAAGGGCAGCCTGTCGTACAGCCAGAACATGCCTCATAAGTAGGGCCCATCCTTTGAATCACGTTATGACATTCTCAAAAGGAGATTGCAGACATTCAATTATATAATCTTAAATCATTGTATGTGTACCTACTATGGAGCAGTTGCCAAAGAGGAACTAGGGGAGATACTGATGAAGTGAGCCATGTTTTCCCCCTTGAAAAATATGTATATGAATAGAACATAGCCTTTGAGTGACCAATATAGTGCCAACTATAATGAGTACTACATCCTGCACTCATTATTTCATTTAATTCTCCCAACAACTCTTTTAAAGCTGAACATTATTATCCACATTTTGGAGATAAAAATTCTAAAATTCAAATAAACAAAGAAACTTGCCCAAGGTAACACTGCTACTAAGTGACAGAGCTCAGATTCAACCCAGACCCGGCTGGCTCAGAATTTCATTGGATTAGAGAGAAATAATATGCATTATTCACTGAAGAACATGATAATGGAGTTCTGCCAGTGTTTCTATAAAACCAAGTCTTCTTCTGTCACATCCTCACAAGGAACCCGGTTTTCACTTCAGGACCTATCAGGAAAAACCATGTATGGACATAGAGTTGGTCCTGGACTACCAAGAAATTGAATAACTTGCAGCCTTATGGATGCCTGAATCCACTGGAGTGAGCTAGGAGAGAGGCCTCGCTCTCCCCAAGATGGAAACAATAGGAGCATTCAAGGTTTCTTTTGAATTCATCTTGGTCTGAATCATCTTTGTATTCCCTGCAGCACCTTGTACAAGACTTTGCAAATATTAGGTGCTAAATAAATATTTGTAGAAGAAAGAAAAGAACGAGGAATGGGGAAAACAAGTTATTTATGAAATAGCAAGGGGAAAAAAGCAGGAAAAACAAAAACAGTGTATGCTGGAAAAGTGGTTCGTTACCCCTTCTGGGAGAAGTCTCCATCTGCAGCTCTGGTTCTTAGCACCTTTTCTTGTGCTACGTTGTTCAGAATATAATTTTAGCAGCATCCTGTTGTCCATTAGCATATGCTAACTTATGTCTATCCAAGTACTTAACAAACATAATTTAACAAATATACTTACAAACATAATTACGTGCCTACGGAGGATTTGCTTTCCATTATCCTTTCATGCAACCCTCTGCCTGTATCTCCCCAATTAGTACATAAGGTGAGAGGGGAGGGGAAATTTGTTTTATTTGCTCTGTATTCTCTCCCTGCACACTTAAGACAATGTCCCATTTAAAGGATGGACCTCATAAACTTGGCTTAAATAAGCTTTCTTCCAGTGGGCACTCTGTAAATCCTCCTAAAGACCAACTGTCCGGCTATCCACTGCTTGCTTTGGACATCATAAACAACCCAGCACCTGACCCAGGTACAGATGAAGTTCACCTGGCAGAATATGGAGGCTCCCTCTTAAGGGTCTCCCAAGCCTGGAAAGGTAACTACAGGAACATAACTACCTTTATCCTTTATCCAGATGCCTTAATAGAGTCTCCTTGGGAGGGGCTCATGCTGGAGCCATAACCCGTTTCCTTTAAGTGAGAGTGAAGCCTGGCTTTGAATGCAACAAGAGTTCCTTGAAGCTTGAAGTGTTCAATTTTACTTCGCCATGCCCCCAGTATAATCCATTGAAAGGGCACTGTCCTTCAGGCCTTTCAGCTGGGCTGACAGCTGCCCGCTGATTAATTGACAGGTTAAAAAGATTGATTCCACATGTCAGAGCTGTAACCCTGCCAGAACAATACAGCTGTCACTTGGGCTGTAAAACAGACGCTTACATTAGCAGGCCTGACAGAGCCACGCACGGACACATGCACCTGCCTTTATGGAGAGCCTAAACACACGGCCACGCTGAGATTAATCATCTTGAAAGCAACGTTGGAAGATCAAATAAATGTTTCTGTGATGGAAATAGTGGTAGCAATGCCGCCTTGGCATGTTCTTGGTCTGCAGATGGTGCCCAGTGGGCATGCCAATAATGGTGCAGGGGACAAGATGGGGCTTCAAGAGTTGTGTGCAATTACTGTCTGCACTTCTAAGGCCCAGTCCCTCCAACCTGCACTTTCATGCAGTTCCCTACATTCATAAACAAAGCCCCAATATTTGCCTGGAACTCCATCTCTCAGCACAGAGCTAAGCATCCAGGACAATAATAGATACACACAACCAGACCACTGTCATGTCAACATGTTTGTTTAAAACTTCGGTGGATGGGAGCCTTCAACACACCCAAAATCAAAAACCTGAGCATGTCAAAAGCAGGGAAAGACCTCAGTGGCCTGAAGACAAATATTTTACCACCAGAAAATATCTGGTGCACATAGGATCTGGAAAAGCAAAGCTGTTTAACACTCCTTAAATGCCTATGAGGAGCTTCATAACAGCAATGTCCCAACACACCTTTTACATATTTAAAAACTTCAATAGCCTGAAATTGTCACTAAAATTGTCACTATAGAATTTAGCAAGGAGCAACAATAGCACATGATCAGGATCTGGTAAGAATACCTCACCAGGGTTATTTGGATTTACAAATTTCATGTGCTCTGTTTTAGGCAGGCTTTGTGTTGTTGCGGCCAAAATGGCAGACTATGGATGGCAGACTCCCTTGCTCTGGGCCAGCATAACATGGAGGAAGGACTCTGAGCAGGGAAGCTGTTCAATTCATCAAGGGATCATGAAGCAGAAAGAAAGGAGGAAGGTGCTACAAGAAAGATGCACCTTTCCAGTGCACACTCCCAGTAACACACCTCCTCCAGCTACGCCCCCCCCTTCCTACAGTTACCACCCAGTCCATTCAAGCTAAGATGGACTGATTAATTTACAGCACTCACAATCCAATCATTTCACATTACTGCACTAATACAGGAATTTGAAGGGAAACACCTTATATTCAAACCATAACATCAGCTAAATACCCTGGAATTTCCCATACTGAAAATGGTGCTCTGGAATAAAAAGTGTCTTGTAAAAGTTTTCAATGAGAATTCTGAGTCTCATTAGAGTAGCAGTCCCCAAACCCTTCTGCAAATTACAATCAATTATGAGATATGTAGAAAATTCAGATATTAGCCCCACAGTAAGGCTATGAATCAGAATTTCTAGGCATAGGGTCTAGACTTCTGAACTTTTTAATAAGCTTCCTAGTTGATTCTCGACACATAAGTATTTGGTAACCACAGCTTTCAAGTCCATTCAAACCAAAGTCTCATCTAGCAAACTCTTCTGTGTGAGAATAAGCTCTACTGGAATGACTCTAGGAATGTGTTTATTGACAAACTTCTCAGGTAATATTCATGTCATATGTCACATGGTAGAAAACCATTAGTATCATCAAAATACTGAAAGGTAGATAAATAAAGATTATTTACACACACACACACACATACACACACAAATATAGCTTGTTAATAATTTAAATATAATGCATTCACAGCTTTTGGATAATTACCTAAATTTAGAAAATTCAGTTATGATATATATATTTTTATAAATTAGGTCATGAACATTACAAAGGTAATATATGTTCATTATTATACAGAAAAACATACAAAAGTTATCCCCTCCAATAGAAAATAATCCTCTCTCCTCATCTCCTAATCTAACCATTCAGGTAAACAATGTTAATAGCTCTATGTGTGTTCTTCCATATCTTTCTCCATGTCCTCACAATCCTGTACAAATGCATATAGACCTATGTATAATATAGTGGTTATTATAAAGTGTTAACCTGACTGGGCTAAGGGAAGTCCAGATAGCCAGCAAAACATTATTTCTAAATATGTCTTTAAGGTTATTTCTGGAAGGAGTGAGCATTTGAATCAGAGACTGAGTAAAAACAGACAATGTGGATGAGATTCGTCAGATCTACTGAGGATAAAATAAAAAGGCAGAGGAAAGGCAAATTGACTCTCCCTTCTTGATCTGAGACATCCATCTTCTCCCATCCTCATACATCTTGGAATCCCTCCCGACATCTTGATTCCCTCCTGACCCTATCAACTGCCTTTGGCCTCAAAGTGGTAGTTACACCTTAGGCTCCCCTGCTTCTCAACCCTTCAGACTAAGACGTAATTATGCAAGTGGCTTTCTTGGTTCTCCAGGTCACACATATGTGATGTGGGGATTTTTAGCCCATGTGAGCCAATTCTAATAACAAATCCCCTCTTGTATGTTAATACATATATATATACACATATATGTCCTTTTAGTTTTGTTTCACTGGAAAATAACTATGCATTTGGCTAAAATGTATGGTTTAGATTTTCTTTCCTTTTTAAAATGCTGTCATATTGGGCATATTACCCTGCTACTTCTTTTGGGAAAATGTATTTTAAAACACACCACAAAGTCATAAAATCTATCATTGTATTTCATCTTCCAGGGTTTCTCTAATGCTTCTTGTTCCATTTTCTTCTAGAGAACACACCTGCTTTCCAGTGGATAATGCAGATAGAATATGTGAGGAACCCTTTGCATCAGGGCAGAGATGAGAAGTAAAAGAGAAAAATGTATTGATTTCATCTCTAGAAATAATTGGCCAATAACTAAATCAAAACAGGAAGGTGAGTTTATATCAATGAAAAAAAAAAAAAAACAGTGACCTCCCTGAATAGACAGACAATACTAGACAAGCCAGTGAACTTTCTTCAAGTCACAAAAGAAATTGTTTTTATTACTTTACAGTCCCATCTCATGTGTAGTCGCATCTTGAGTAGTTCTAGGAGCAAGGCACTGTGCCATGTGCTGGTGTTAGGCGAGTACAATCTACTATTTACAGAACACACACAAAGCAGATGCTACTCACTTCTTTTGATCTTTCTAAGTGATACACGAGTGACATGGATGATACCATCAGGATGAGTCATCTCTCAGTGGCATCTCCACAAAAGGAAATGAGGATGCCATGTTCATCCTCAGTTAAAACTGACTGAGTGCCATTTACAGCCCTGGTACCAGAGGACAATTAAACCGACACACCTAAATCCATCCTACTGCAGTCCCTAATGTAAAAGGGAACAAAAAACCAGACACACTGAATGCTGGGGACACATGGCCCCCATGCAGAAGGAGGTCAGATACCAACCCTGGCTCTCAGCCACCATTTTTCCAGCCTGGGTTGCTGATGAACTCAAGTGCAGTCAGATGAAATCCTTTAGGGTTTTTTCCCTTGAATTCTCCCACATGGTATCCACTTTAACTAGCACAAAGTTACAGAATCACAGAACCTCTTAACCTATCACCTAGTCCCTGAATGTCCTCTGCAACAGGGATTTCCCAGCTACTGCTCAAGTCTTCAGAATGAAAAGTTTGCTACCTCACCAAGGCAGTCCAGTCTATGTGACCTCCACTTTTGACTCTGATGTGTAATAACATTTGTATATATTATCTAACGCGATTTGCTTTCCCAAGAATTCTTGTTACCTTGTGACCCTTTCCTCTCGAGGATAGCAGTCAAGGCTTTCTTAAATAATCTTGCCCTAGGAAAGGGATGACAGAATACAAGAGTCAAATTATAACAGTGAAGTTTTAAAAGCCAATGTCTAAGCAATGAGTCAAATACTTAAAAGAACATGAGATTGGTCTGGTTCAGATTACCTCCATCAAAACACTATAAAGAAATAATTATTTCTTTTTAAACTTAGAGGAAGGAGTTCATGAGTCCAAAACAAAATAAAGAAAATATGGGTTCTGCACAGAGTGAGAAGGGATTCTTACCTGGGCTGATCCTCAGAATGACGATAGGCTTTCTAAAACAAAACAAGGGCAAAACGTCCTCTGTCCCCCCACCAGCTCCCTCCATCTTTATAATAGAGCCCAAAGATCCCAGCAAGATCCCTGAGATCTAAGTCCCCTACTACAGACCATTATGTTGGAACCAGGAGGAAATGTGGGAGGGGAATGGGCAAGCAGACAGCTGCAGAGTTTCCCAAGCCAGAGAGTAATGGGGTATTCTCCATGCCGTCACGAGTAGCATGAATGTGGCTCAGCAAATGTGATGGGGTCCAGCAAATGTGATGAGGCTTCATGGTAGGAAAAGGAAGAAATTGCAGAAAGATGCCTGGACCAAAGAGTAAAGGCCAGGTAGACGTGAGGACGCCTCCAAGCATGCCAAGGTGGACAGATGGCAGCAATCCAGGGCAGCTCCCTAGCCTACTCCAGCTTCTTCTCTCTGAAGCTCTCTATAATTTACATGCTTCCCAGGGGAAGAGGAATGTGTATGAGGCTTCAAATTGAGATTGTTTCTTCAGCGCCAGCAATGTGGTACCATAAAAAGTATTGCTGGGAAAAAAATGTAAAGGTATTTTTCACCCATATGAGTTAGTGTCTTGAGATTTGTGTCTGCAACAACTGTTAGAAAATATTTTTGTCCTATTTGGATAAAAGAGGTCTCTTTGTACTTGTATCCATTGCTTTTAATTCTCTTCCCAAGGGTTTGAAGGCAAATAGAACAAATCTGCATCACCCTTACTCTAAGGGCTGACTGTTACTGGTCCATACACTGTGATCTGGCCTCAACAAATGCATGTGTGAAAGTCAGAATTTACAAAGTGTTACAGCAGCTGGGCATTGACATGTCCTAAAGCACATGACCAGTGGACACATCCTGTTGGACACAATTTATTATGACATTTATGGAACAAGCCAAATGTGAAGTGAGATATATGTTAGTCACAATAGTATTCTGTAACAAAAAACTAAAAATTATTTTAAAAAATTAGTCCTTTACCATGATTAACTTAAGAATTAAGAAACACTGTAGCAGTCTCCCCTTATCTGTAAGGGATATATTCCATTATGTTGGAACCAGGAGGAAATGTGGTGGGGAATGGGCAAGTAGACACCCAAGGAGGATGCCTGAAACTAAAGATAATATCAAACTCATATATATTATGTTTTTTCATATATGTATAATATACAATAAAGTTTAATTTCTAAATTATAACAACAACTAATAATAAAATTGAACAATCATAACAGTATACTGTAATAGACGCTATGTAAATATGTACTCCTTTCTCCCTCTTTCTCCCTTCAAATGTCTTATTGTACTTCCATCTTTTTATGGCTCTTCTTTGGCACACTTGCTTTTAGGGGTCATTATTAAGCAAAGTAAGAGTCACTTGGACACAAGCACTATAATACTCCAAGTGATGGATCTGATGGGTAACTAAGGGGTATGTAATGTATACAGTGTGGATCCATTGGGTGAAGGGATGACTCACATCTCAGGCAGGACAGAATCGGGATACATAATTCATCATGCTTTGCAGAATGCTGAACAATTTAAAACTTATTATTATTATTTACTTATTATTAAATTATTTTTGAAATTTTCCATTTAATATTTTTGTACCTCAGTTGACCACAGGTAACTGAAAACGTGGAAAGTGAAACCACAGATCAAGGGTGTTGGATTTTACACAATATTACTGCAAACATTCTAAGGTAGTGATTTGCCCCCTCCTCAGCCAACCCACCCTTTTTTCTCCAAGCTAAACCACCATTGTTACTTTAGATATTGTGCCCATAAAAATTTTAAATCCCTCCCAGCCTGGTCATTTAGTTTTAGCTGCTATCTAAGAAATCAGGATGGAAAAGGCAGGGAGCCAGTGACTACAGTCAGAAGATTCCGGTTTTCTCCCAGCTTTCTTCGGTCTCCAGCCCTGGAGTTCCTCTTTGGAGAGGTTCTAACCCTGGCTGGGTGGCCCCAGAGAAATGTGATTTGGGTCTGAACAAGCTTTGCCACAAGTCTCTTCAAAGCTTTTATGGTGAGATTCAATACAGATATACAGATCAATTATCTTAAAAGCAGCAAGGAGGCCCATCAAATATTTCTAGCTTTAAACAGGTTTATTTCCATCTGCACTTATCTCTGCTATTTAAACTCCATTGCTTGCAGTTAATCTTATGTAATGCAGCATAAGAGGGCTTATTTACTTTCTAATGACATCAATTGGCCATAAATATTAGACATCCAAGGTTCGTTGAAGCTGTGGGGACAGTTTTCCATTCTTACTTGACATTTGACTATTTGCAGAGCTTTCTCTTCTGTTTGTTCTTGTGTGACTCACTTATCGGCTGTCATAGTCCCATGTTCGATTTATTTAAATTGAATGAATAAGTACATTAGGCAAGGCTGTCAGGAGGAGAGAGAATGGGAACTTATTGGGATGAGTGATAAGTCAACACACTGCAATAGAGATTCTCAGAAAAACTGCACAAATCAAAATGCTAAATGGAGGTGAGGAGACAGCCTGGGGCCACCAAAGGCAGGTACGTGGAATGAACAGGTCCCATGGCTCTGAGGATGGGAGGAGATTCCTGGGTCTGAGGTTACTGTGGACCTCATTAGAATTAGTGGCAAAATTCTTCCAATGGAGTAGACCCTGAATCTATAGATGATTAAAATGTCTAAAGTAAATTAGCTGGTATCTGAATAGTTTTAGAGCCATTTTATACTATCTCTTTAATTCTTATAATAGTTATTGTTTTTTCTCCATTTTACAGACCAGGAACCTGAGGTTCAGAGCTCCTGAGGCTCACCTGAGACCACAGAACCTTGGATCCCCACCACCCCCTCAACCTCACACCCTCAACCCCTGTTTTTCGTCCTCTACCTGGGAAGCAGAGACCCATAACAGGCCATTCTGCAGCATTGAGATTTCTCCTCTGCTCAGATTTATCAACCAGCTAATTTGGTGAATTCACAGAGTAGATGGAAGCCCTTTCACTTGAAAGTTGTTGGATAATTACCTATGGTTGGAGTTCCCTTCCTTTTACCCCATGTCTCCCTTTGGAGGCCCCAATGTCTAAGGTATATTTATTCCTCAGTAGACTTTCAGCCTCAGTAAATACTTGTTTGAAATCTTAGACTGAAATTCAACCTAAAATTCACTTCAACAAGTATTTGTTGGTTACACCTTAGGTGTCCAGGATGATGTTTTCCAAACTGCCCCATTTTTTCCTGCTTGCTAGAAAGTGCATGGCCGACAATGCAAGCATCTAGATTTCTCTGAAGTTCCTTATATAAGGGAATAGTGACAATCTTCAGACTGGATAATAATAGAGTATCCCCTGGGATCAGTTATCTCCTTTCCATTCATTCATTTACTCATACAGTGATAAGGCCTTGTACCGGGCATTGGAGATTCAGTGGTGAGAGAACATACCAAGGTCCCTACCTTTAGGGAGCTCACAACCCAGCAGAAGAGACTAACATGAATTCAACAATCACACTAGTGGGTGTATAATTACAAACCATGTCTATCTTAGGGAAGCATGTGGTAAATAGGGGGAGCCAGAGAAGAACAGTGTCAAGGAACATTTCTTCTTTCACCTGAAAAGCAATTAACTCTATGAAGAATTGATTAAGGGAAACATCCTGGTTAGAGGAGAGTTTGTGCAGATGTCCAGAGGTGACATGAGCCAAGTTCAGAAGATGGAGACAGTGGTACCAGATGATGCTGGTGAGTTGAGCAGGAGCTAGTCTTCAAAGGACCTTCCAGACCATTCAGTCCTTTGGCCTTCATCCTAGGATCAACAGGAAACCCCTAAAGAGTTTAAAGCAGGGTTGGGTTGCTGATGGAATCAGATTTGCATCTTGAATAAAAGAAAAATCACCAGCTGCATTGTGAACAATGGAACACAGGACAGAGTGGACTTGCAAAGACCAGAGCTGCTCAGTGCAGCAGATGAGTTGAGGGTGACGGTAGCTCAGACTTGAGTAGTGGTGTAGAGATCAAGAGCAGCAGATAAACAGAGCTCTTGAGAAGGTAAAATTGATAGGACTTAGTGACACGTTGGGCACATGGGGTGAGAGAAAGGGATGTCACAACAGAAGCCAGCTAGATATTTTTACTTAGAGTGCTACCTCCTCAAATAGGCACTAGGAAACTCTCAAGAGTTTCAATGAAGTCTTCAAACAATAAAATCCTACTACTCAGAATGCAAGCCCCATGACACTAGAGTCCTATTATTCTGAAGGCAGGCTAGGATCCCCTTCCCCCCCACACACACACAAAAACATTTAAAGATCCAAAAGAATGCAATGTTCGGCTCATAGATACTCAATAAATACTTGCAGAATCTCAGCTAATTCTGGCCCTCTCTGTTCTGCACAGATCTCTGCAGCTCTAGGAACTTCCCTAGGAGTAGCTATGATCTGAAAATACCATCTAAAAAATTTCCTGTCTCAAAATATTTGTGTATGCTTCCTGATCTCTGGTGGAAATGCTCTCTTGTCTCAGGTGGAAAGGATTATAGACCTCCTACTAGACACCTGTCAGAGTTACCAACTAGCTCACAATAACCTCGATTTTCAGGAGAATATTGCAAACCCCACACTGTTGCTGGCTGATAAGGGGTAGCCATCACATTTAAGCTGATTCAATACAATTCTCTTTTCCATGAATTTGAAATTTTAATAGAGGCACATAAAAACTAAAATAATTGTAATCAAGTCCCTTTATTATCAGCAATCTAGCTAAAATTTCCTTGAAGTCATCCAACAAGCCAGTCCCCAAAACTGGTTGTTCAAATCTTCCTTCAATTATAAGACATGTTCATTTATAATAAATTTCATTTATTGGTTTAAAATAGCAAAATTATGGTGTTTTTGCCTCCCCAAAATCTAGATGGAAAAATTGAAAAAGTAAAATTTAAATGTCAGTCAAGTCGTGTTTGGAAGACTTACCCAGAAGTTCCCATTCCTTTGGTTTTTCCCTTCACTTCTTACAATCAACTATTATCCTTGACTTTAGTTGCTTGCTGAAGCTTTACTGTTTAGCCATTTACTCCCCAATGAAGGTGGGTTATAGAAGGAGTGTTTTGCTCCAGCTGGAGATCCTCTGAACACCTGCCTGAGGGTTTTTGCGAATGTATTTTTGAGAATCCCTGAGCTAGAGCTACAGTTTGTCTGGTTCACGTTAAGGGAATGAATCTGTATGTTCCAAATGCTAGATGATAAAAAGACTTGACCTTGCACCCAAAAGCTTTCATAATCATGAAAGAGCTGAGCCAAGCAATGTTTCACTCTGGTCCTGTTTTCTATCTTTTGCTGCCTCCCCCAGCATTTAAGTTCCAAAAGCTGATTAACACTAGTTTCACTTCCCACAGGAGAGACCAGCAGTCACATGACAGCCTTGGTACCAGATGTAAATGAGGAGGCTTAAATTACATCTCAGAGCCAGTGTGACAGCCATCATCCTGTGTGAGGATTATTTTAGGAGGAGACACAAGTCAAATATTTATCAGCAATCAGTTGTTGGGGCTGGTATCCTGCAGCATCAGGAGGAGGGCTGCCATGTTCACCAGGCAGTGCTGATGACTGTGCTTCTGGGCTCTGACTCAGGGGTGTGGGGAGCAGACAGAAGCCAGTGCGTCCCAACTAGTGGCCAGGCAGCTACCACAGTGGAGAAGTTCTAGCCAACCTGAAGCTAGGACTCTGCAAGAATCAGAACATACATGGAAAGCTTAAAAAAAAAAAAAAACAAAAACTGGCATCCATGAGGTAGAAGAGTGAGAGAGATTAACATGAACAAATTAGCCCAAAGGGGGTTGAATACAGAAGACTTTGGGGTCTCATAATGCTATTCACAGACAGATTGAGCATAGAAAGTTCTTGATAGAGTGAAGTAGGAATACAGAATAGGGCACTAGGGAACCAAAGCTGGGGAGTGGGCTGACCCTTTGACCAAGTGCTTGCCTGTCCAGCTAAAGCAGTGTGGTAGAAAAAGCCAAGCCCCATGTCCTCATGAGAGAATGGAATGGGACCTAGGGCACCAAGCTGACATGGGTGTCAACAGTAAGTGATAAGAGTCCTTCGGTCTTCTCTACCCCTGCCCATCATTCCTTCTTCCACTAGATGCTTATGCTGCTCTTCTCCAAACAGTTTCCTAGTTTTCACCTTATTAGCTGGTGACATTAACTGACTAAGACATCCACCAAAGCCAGGAATTCCTCCATCCTTCCTCACAGGGGGAGCTGGAGACAGGAAGCAAAGGAATCCACGTGTCTTGAGCAGCCCTCTCCACACCACCTGGAAATGCTGGCGCCTCCCCAAAGGGCTGCCTTTCCAAGAGCCGAGGAAATCCCAAAAGCTGTGGCTTTGGGCCGCAAACAAGGCAGGAGATCTGGCTCTCCTCCCTCTGTCACCCTGGCTGAAATGCCCACCCGTGGCCTTGGAGGTGCCAAAGCCAAGAACAGACCCTGCGCTTCCCCAGAGCCCGTCCTGGCTCACCTCCTCCCAGTGGAATGACCCCACGGACCAGGGGGCTCTTTCTTTCTAGCCCCCTGCAGGCAGCCAGGCCATGCAAGGACGAGCCCCCCAGCAAGGAAGGCTCAGGATCGGAGCCAGGCGAGTGCAGACAATCTTGAGAGACAGATGGCCAGGCGGATGGGCCGGCAGATAGAGGCTCCTGCTCCTTGTCAAGATGACACTCAAAAGTACATCCCCGTCATCACAGGTTGTCAGTGGTGTGTCAGCGAGAGATGCCGTGTGTGTTTTTGGACACTCTGTGAGTTTGGAAGACTGAGCTGGTTCCCACTTCCATAGCAACGACAAAATTCCAGCCCCAGACACAAGTCTCTGAGTTAGTGTCAGACAACGGGGGGGGGGGGGGGGGAGTGGCAGGCAGAGAGGGGTGTCACTCCTAGCAGAGAGCAGCACCGCAACGGCAAGGGTGGGCAGGAGGCAGGTTTCTGGAAGTCTGTGGGGAGACCGTGTGTGGGCACAAAGTGACAGAAGGCAGGAGCTAATGGCTGAGCTAACGGGAAATGCAATCTGTCAGCTTGAGCAAGCTGGAGACTCGGGGTTTCCTGAGCCCTGGAACCTTCCAAGACCCCTAAGGGTCCTCTGTGTTTTGAGAAGAAAATTACTCTTGGTTCAAACTTTATCAAGCACTGTGGAGGAGCCGACTTGGATTCTCATGGAACAAAATTGAATATGGAAGAGAGAAATACATGATTCCCCAAGGACAAGAACAAGATACAGAAACACAAGATACATGTGCCCCTCTTTGAGGGAGCTAATTTTATCCTGACTCTGAAAATAGGTTCATCCACACATGAATGGCAGAGGGGTTCTGCATCCAGAGAAAGAAGTTTGAGTTAACAGCCTCTTAAAAATCTCATCTTCAATCTTCCTTTTCTAGTCACCAAGTCACTAAACCTTATCATTTTATGGACCAAACAGCCTCTTCCTAGACTGTGCTCTGCCAACCACTGGCTCTGCTATCTGAGGTCAGTCACACTCTCTCCCTGAGCTGCAGATTCCTTCTCTGTAAAGTGAAGGGACTATGAGACAGAAGGGTGATTTGCTACATGAACTTAGCCCTGGAGGTAGTGGCAAGAGATCCTCTTTGGGCCGTGAAAGATCAGCCTGTCCATAGTCCTTGTAAATGTGAGACTTAATAATGCCCTTGAACAACAAAGATGTTCATGTCCTAATCCCCAGAACCTTCCATGATAAAAAGCGAATTTGCAGATGTGATTAAATTCTTGAGATGGAAAAATAATCCTACTTTATCCAGGAGAGCTCAGTGTAATCACAGGGTATTTATAAATGAAAGAAGGAAGCAGGAGAGGCAGAGGCAGAAAAGATAAGATGATAGAGGCAAAAGTCAGAGTAATTGGATTACCAGGGCCATGGGCCAAGGAATCCAAGCAGCCAATAGAAACTTGAAAAGACAAAAAAAAAAAAAAAGTAGACTTCTGTAGAGTCCCTAGAAGTAACATAGTCCTGCAAGAACCTTGATTTTAGTCCAGTGAGATGCACTTTGGACATCTACTCTTCATAACTTAAGATGATAAACCTGGCTTATACTAACCCACTATGTTTGTGGCTACAGCAGCAATAAGAAACTAACCCAGTCCTCTGCAACCTAACTTGGCCTGAAAACCCTCCTCTTTTGGCCTTATCATAAGGCCAAGAAAAACTGCTCAGAGTCCACAGTGTTCTTAACATACGCCTAGAACTTCTGAAACGCTGGGTACTGAAGAATCATTCAATTAGTACTCACTGAGTAGATTTCATTTGCAATAAGGAAAACAAGATATTTGGTGGTCTGGCATTCCCAAAGCTCTTGAGCATAAGAGTGAATGCAGTCTGAGAAGTCCTCTAGTGTCAAACAGCCACTGCTTAATGTGTTAATTGTGGAACAGGAAGGCTGTTCTCTGCCTGGGTATTCACCATAGGCATCAAGGAAGCACCCAAGGCCACCTCTGCTATGTTGACTTTGGCTCGGAGAGCATCCTTCCAGCAGTGTCGTATATCAAATAGAAAGAGTGACTAAGCAGTAGCCTATGGTTAGGTGGGAGATGTAGCAAAACCAAAGATTTCAGAAGAACTGAGAAGTTGAGAAATCAGAGAATATTCCTCAACCAAGATTCTTTCAGCAAACATTTCATAAGCACTGTGCTACATTCCGGGGATAGCAAAATGAACAGGACAGTCTCCACACTCAAGGAAATAGGCTGTCAGAGTACACAGCCATAAAAGCAAATAATTCTGAGACAAGATTTTCAGTACAAAGAGCTTATAGGAGTAAAAGGAAGTGACATTTGAGTTGAGCTTGAGGAAGGATTTCTTTATCCAAAGAATCAGGGCAAATAAATTTCCAGACAGAAGGGAAAATCTAAGCCAATCATTAATTAGCAGTATAAAAGTACATTAGAACATTCAGAAAACCAGGAGTGTGTGAGGATTTCTTCAACATCATTAAGGGCATTTATGAAAAAAAAAAAACTTCAGACAACATCATATTTAATAGTGAAAGTCTAAATTCTCTCCCAAAAGATCAAGAACAATATTTAGATGCCTGTTTTTAATCATTGCTATTAAGCATCATCCTGGAAATTATATTCAAAATAATTAGACAAAAAAATAAAATAAAAACCTTCTAAATTAGAAATAAAACTATACTCGTGGCTGTAAAAAAAACTATATATGAAAAAAAGTAAACTATATATGGAAAATCCCAAAGAATTCACAAGAAAGTTAATACAGCTAATAAATAAATTCAGCAAAGTTCCAGGTTATAGAAGTCAATTAACTATGTTTCTATACAATGAATAACCTGGAAGGAAATTAAGAAAGGAATTCCATTTGTAATAACATCTAAAAGAATAAAAAAAATACCCCATAATGAATTTAGCTTAGGAAGTAAAAGACTTGTGCATTGAAGACTAAAAATATTGCTGAAAGAAATTAAAGGCCTAAATACATGCAAATGTATCCCATGGTCAAGGAATGGAAAACTTGATGATGTTAAGATGTCCATACTACTCATAGCCATCTACAGACTTAATATACTGCCTAACAAAATTCCAACATTTTTTTTTCCAGAAATGGAAAAGATCATCCTCAAATTCATAAGACAATTCCAAGAGACCCTGAACATCCCAAGCACTCCTAAAATAGAAGAATTAATTTGGAGGACTCACACTTCCTGATTCCACACTTAATACAAAGAGTCAATAATCAAAGCTGCAGGGTGCCAGCATGTATGAAGGCATGTACATATCAGTGGGATAGAATTGAAAGATTGGAAACAGACCCATTCATCTATGGTCAATTGAACTTTGACTAGGATTCCAGGTTCATTCAATGGAGAAAGAATAGACTCTTCAACAAATGGTGCTGGGACAACTAGATTTCCACAGGAAGAAGCATGAGATTGGATCATATCTCATACCATATGCAAAAATTAACTTATAAAAGATGAACCACTTAAATATAAGAGCCAAAAACTACAAAATATTTAGAAGAAATTATTAAAAAACATCTTTACAAGTTATCATTTTACAAGGGATCCTCACATACAAGAACGAAAGCATGAACAACACAGGAAAAAAACAGATAAATTGAAATGTATCAACATTAAAATCTTTTATGCACCAAAATATATTATTAATAAAGTGAAAAGACCATTAATGGAATGAGAAAATATTTTCAAATCACGTATTTAATTAGGATTTAATACCCAGAATATATAAAGAACTTCTACAACTCAACAACAAAAAGACAACCCAATTTAAGAATGAACAAAGGACTTGAGTAGAAATGTTTAAAGAAGATATAAAAAATGGCCAAGAAGCACCTGAAAAGATACAATAATCTAGTTAAACTTCCACATTTAACTACAATGGCTATAATTTTATTTTATTTTTATGGCTATAATTTTAAAAGTGAAATATAACTAGTGTTGATGAGATCATGCTACAAACATGGATGAATCTTGAAAATACTGTACTGAGTGAAATAATCCAGACACAAAAGGACAATTATTATGAGATTTCACTTATATGAAATACCTAGAATTGGGAAATTCACAGAGAAAGAAAGTAGAGGTCATCATGGATGAGGAGGAAAGGGAATGGAGATTTCTCACTTCATGGGTGCAAAGTTTCCATTTGGGGTGATGAAAATTTTTGGAAACAGTAGTGATAATTGCACAACAAATGAATATGTAGTTAATACATTTGCATGTACTATAATTAATACATTTGAATAAAAAAGGTTAAAACAAAAAATGTTATGTCATCTCTTTAGCATTATAAAAAATAATGAGGAAAAGTGCCTGGGTAAAGACAGAAGCAAAAGAAGTCTACGACCTGGAACAGCCAAGCATGTGCTTGTTGGAGATTTGGGAGTGATGGACGGCCCAGTCAGGGTAGATCAAATTGTGAAGGAGCCTAAGAGCCCTGCTGGAGAGTTGGGACTGCTGGAGGATTCAGTACATTTGACTGTTTGTTGTTGATGCCATTTTTATTTTAGTTTGGAAAACTGATTAACCTGGAAACAAGCTACAGTCATAGAAATCACTGAACAGCTGTTAAGAAACTACAAATCAGAAACAGCAAAGGCCTCTCTAGAGCCCAGGGCAGGAGGAGAGGAAGATAAGGTCTGCATGAAAGGGGCAGAAACTGAACCCATGTGACTTAGGGAAGAATAGAGAGAAAGGAGAGGAAGGTTGAAAGCTGAGGATGATTCTCCAAGATTCTAGTCACTACCTTTTCCTCACTTGAACAGACCTGAGGCTCAGAGCATTCTGTGAGTTAAACAACAGCCAACAGCAAGTGAAAGGCAGAACTGAGACCCCAAATCGGGTTCCTGAACTTTCCCTTTTACACACCGCATAATTTACATTTTAATTTTGTTGGAAACCCCAGCATACAATCCAATGAGTTTGGGGTTGGGGAGGTCCCTTGTTTTGCTGAATGACTTACTTTTTGTAATTCTAATTCCTTCAGGTTACCACCTTCCACGGGACCACTTGCTTGGCCCTCCTCCAGTTCAGCAAGAGTTCCAGGATCATCCTCTTTTCCTTTGGCTCTTTGTTTCCCTGTCTGAAGACTCCCCATTTCCTGTATCCATAAGAGAAGAGTGAGTCCAGTGAGGCCAAATAAAAGTATGTAGATGGCTGTAAATTAATTTCCATGGTTTCATCATTGCTAATCTTGTCTAGGTTCATGATTAGAGACCAATGACATATTAATTAGCCACATAATTAGCAAGTGTCAGAGAAAATCTGGGGGCTCCATGGCTTAGACACAGCATTTGCTTTTGATAGCAGGGTCACACAAAGCCAACCCGCCTACTGTTACAGCTATTATCCAGCCCAAGATGCATTGTGTGGGTCCTATAGGTTTTTCCCCTTCTCAATTAAATAAGAATTTCCTTTTGCTTACTATACAGAAGCAGAAACAACAAATGATCAGATGGGCAATGAGTTAAATACTAGAAGAGAAAATAATAAACAGGACAGAGTTTTCAGAGAGTCCAAAGAGGCAGGAGAATTGAACCTATACCTCAGCCCTGTCAAGGCTAGTGTGTAACTTTAGGCAAGTCTCCTCACCTGTACTGTCAAAACTAAGCTTCTGTTGGACAGACCTGGAGGTGGGAGAGGTTTTTCTGTAGTGGTTGCTCTCTGGTGGTATTGGAGTCATTATTATCTCACAAACTTGGCATTAAACTCACTAGGTTACCCAGTACATCCCCCATGTAGAGAAACTGCATGCCTTCTAATGAAGTTCATTTATACAATAAACAAGAAATTATGACTTCACATTCGTTACTCTGCAAGAATTTTTCTTACAAATAAATATCGAATAACAAAAAAACACAATTGCCAAACTACGTGTCCTATTTTGTTAAGGAAATAAATTCACAGTACATTATTTTGGATCCTCTATTATGGTTTAGAAATGAGGTGTCCCCACAAAAGCTCCTGTGTGAGATAATGCAAGAAAGTTTAGAGGTGAAACTGTTGAGTTATAAGAGTCTTAACCTAATTCGTGAATTAGCCCCGACAGGCATTAACTGGTTGGTAACTGAAGGCAGTAGGATGTGGCTGGAGGAGGTGGGTCATTGGGGCTGTGACTTTGGGGTACATACTTTGTCCTTAGAGAGTGGCACTCTCTCTCTCTGCTTCCTGGTGTAATCTCCTGTACCACCTCCCTCCACCACGTTCTTCTACCATGATGTTCTGCGTCACCTTGGGCCCACAGCAATGGAGCTGGCCATCTACGGACTGAGACCTCTGAAGCCATGAACCTCCAAATAAGCCTTTCCTCCTCTGATTGTTCTTGACAGGTCTTCTGGTCACAGCCACGAAAAAGCGGACAAAAATTATCCTCCAACATAAGGGGCCATGAGAGGCATATGGGCAAGCTTCAGTTCTGACAATAAGTTTCAGGGGCCCTTCCTTCACACATGTTTCTTCTGCAGTGAGGCAGATCTGAATACATTTCTGATTGTTTTAATCAGCTTTTTCACTACTGTGACCAAAAGACCTGACAAGAACCATTTTAGAGGGTGAAAAATTTATTTAGGACTCGTGGTTTCAAAGGTCTCAGTTCTTCAGAAGTCTAACTCCATTCATTTGGAGCTGCAGGAGATGAGTCAGAGCAACATGACTGAAGGGTGCAGCAAAGGAAAGCACCCAGGAACCCCACACCAGGAAGGAGAGAGGGAGAGGGGGGGGTGGGGGAGAGAGAGAGGGAGGGAGGGAGCGCACTGCTTGACAAGGACAAGGAACACCCCCAATGACCCACCTCCTCCAGCCACACCCACCTGCTTTCAGTTACCACTCAGTTAATCCCTATCAGGAGATTAATTCACTGATTGGGTTAAAGCTTTCATAACCCAATAATTTTGCTTCTAAACCTTCTTGAATTATCTCCCACATAAGCTCTGGGGGTACACTATAAATCTAAACCATAACACCAATTATTCATTTTCCCACACCACCAGAAGAAGCCCTACAAAAGAACCTATAAAAATCTAAACAGCCTATAAGCCTCAAATCATCTCATCTAACATCCAGATCAACCCTCCTTCAGATCTATATCTATCCCTTAATTGGATACCTTCCAAATGTGCAAACAGAGACCCACTTCCAATAACTGGCAGGAGAAAGAACCTTCACCTTACCCTTTTAGAGAGTTCTCTCAACCCATTCAAGTCTTGGGTGTCTCCCTCACTCATGCTGTGCGATTCTAAGAATGCTGCTCTGGAGGAAAGAATGACCACTGGTTTTCAGTTTCATACACATAGGTACATAGTGGGTGATACCTTCTTCATCTAGATAAAGCCACTCCTTTACATAGAGACCTTTTCCTAATTAATGCATCATGTGATAATAGATAATGCCCACTACTTAGAGGGCATTTACAGGGCCAGTGGTGACCAGTTTGCCACACCTGGCAGGATTCTTACCTGTTCCATTTTCACCCCTTTCCTTGTGGGATCCCTCTGCCAGCCCCAAGATCCTGGAATAAATAAGGCCTTTTCGACTCAGTCTTTAGTCTCAAACTTGAATTCAGGCTAATGTGGCCAGTTATATTCTAAACCTCAAGTTGGTGCTAATTCTCCAGATCCAGAAATCCTCCTCCACATGCCTTTTCCTAAGATCACAAACCAGTTCTGCCCTTTACTACTCTCCTACCTTCAGTTATAATCTTTCTGTTCTATCATTTCTGTCAGCAACATAATAAAGTTCCTTTTTGTCTTGAATTCTAATATGTCAGATACTAAGATTGCTATCTTAGCATTCTGCTTGTGTATATTTATCTGGAATATCTTTTCCAATTTGTCCTTTTACTTTCATCCCTCCTATATCATTGATGTGTGTCTCTTGTAGACATACCTGATCTTTTTTCATCTAGTCTGAGAATTTGTCTTTTTTGTTAAGTGTGGTTAGACTCATAACATAAAACTTACCATTTTAGCCATTTTGTAATGTATAGATCAATGATATTAAATACATGCACATTGGTATTGTATTTATTTGGTGTTCAACCATCACCACCATCCCTGTCCAGAACCCTTTTAATTTTGCAAACAGAAACTCTGTACTCATTCAACAAAAGTCCCCATCCACACCACCCCAACCTCTTGGCGACCACCATTCTACTTTCCCTATGAATTTGACTACACTAGGTACCTTGCATAAGTGAAATCATACAGCATTTGCCTATTAGTGACTGGCTTGTTTCATAATGCCCTCAAAGTTTATCTATGCCACAGCATCTGCTAGAACTTTCTTCATTTTAAAAGCTGAATTAATCTTCCATTGTATGTATATACTATATATACTTTGTTTATCTATTCATCCATCTCTGGAACTTGGGTTGCTTCCACGTTTCCCCTATGGTGATAATGCTGCTGTGACCATGGGTGTACAAATATCTCTTCAAGTCCCCACTTTCAATTCCTATGGGTATATACTTAGAAGTGGAATTGTCAGACACTATGATGTTTCAGTCTTTAATTTCTTGGGGGGGACTCACCATACTGTTTTCCATACGAGCTGCACCATTTTATATTCCCACCAACTGTATACAAAGGTTCCAATTTCTCCACATCCACACTGACACTTGTTATTTTCTATTTTTAGGCCACCCTAATGCATGTGAAGTGGTAGAGATTATCTTTGAATTTAACTCATCCAGATTTACTACAAGAAACACTCGATGATGATTCTTATTTCAGTTTCTTTTCAATTTTCTGTCATTTTTATTATTTCTTTCTTTTTGGCTGGCCATTCAGTAGACCAATTTTTTTTTTTCTGGCTCTCCTATTAAATAACTGTTTGTATTCCTAATTCTTGTCTTCATATCTTTTAGTATTTGGCAAAGGGGGCATTCTTCAATCTTACGTTTTGTTATTATTACTATTATTTTATCCTATGGGTTATGTTCTTTATTTCAACAATACAGTTCTTTGCACTTAATATTTCACTTGTAGGACTTCTTTTTTATCATTTTTTAATAAAAAATATTTTTATTGATTTTTTTAAAAAATAAATGACAGTGGAATGCATTATAATTTATATTCCACGTATACAGCACAATTTTTCATATCTCTGGTTGTATATAAAGTATGTTGACAACAATTCGTGTCTTCATACATGTACTTTGGATAATGATGTCTATTACATTCCACCGTCCTTGCTAATCCCCTGCTCCTTCCCTTTCCCTCCCACCCCTCTGTCCTATCTAGAATTTATCTAATCCTCCCATGCTCCCCCTCCCTACCCCACTATTAGTCAGCCTCCTTATATCAGAGAAAACATTCAGCATTTGGATTTTTGGGATTGGCTAACTTCACTTAGAATTATCTTCTCCAAAGCCATCCATTTACCTGCAAATGCCATGATTTTGTTCTCTTTTATTGCTGAGTAAAATTCCATTGTGTATATATGCCACAATTTTTTTTATCCATTCATTACTGAAGGGTATCTAGGTTGGCTCCACAGCTTAGTTTATTGTGAATTCTGCTGCTGTAAACATTGATGTGGCCGTGTCCCTGTAGTATGCTGTTTTTAAGTTTTGGGTATAGATCAAGGAGTGGGATAGCTAAGTCAAATGGTGGTTCCATTCCCAGATTTCCAAGGAATCTCCATACTGCTTTCCATATTAGCTGCACCAATTTGCAGTCCCACCAGCAGCGTACGAGTGTGCCTTTTCCCCCACATCCTCGCCAACACTTATTGTTGTTTGTCTTCAGAGTAGCTGCCATTCTGACTGGAGTGAGATGATATCTCCCGGCTCCCCAGACACCCTGGTTAATGTAGGATTTCTTTATCATGCTGCATTTTGCTACCTTTTCCCTTTCCCTTAGGCATTTATTTTGCTTATTTTAAATTCTCTGTCATTCTGTTCTAGTAATTCCGCTTCAGTTGGAATGTACCCTTCGGTTTTCTATCTTTCTTTTTTCTTGGTTGCGTCTCTCAAGTGTTTTATTATTTCAACCTGTGAGCTTGTTTTCTCATGAGGATTTCTATTCCCTACTTTGCATAGTAATGTATGTCGACGACATGCCAGAGGCCAGGCCTTGTCCTGTGTTTCACTCAGACCACACTTACTTCCGTCATCCCCTCACCCTGTCAGGCTGTGTCACTGCCAGGAAGAAGCTGTAACTCTCCACTTAACTGCAGTAGAACAAATGATGATCATCTCAGGCAAAATGTGAGATAGTCAAGATTCCCTAGTCTGTCCTCTCATCTTCAACTTCAACTACTCCTTCCGTTTACCCCCTAAACACGCACACACACACACACACACACACACACATACACACACACACACATCAACTCACTACTGCCTTCCATCCCTTGGAATTTTCCCAGTTCCCATATGGCTATTAATTCCTCTGACTCATGCTTCCCTGAAATATGCTATTTCACCATCTTGCTAGGAATGTCCAGTGGTCTCTTGAGTCTGAATCTACCTAGCATTAACTGGAAGACCGTCACATTGTTGAACATTCTATGTTCCCAAACCTCAATGTGCCACCTTGCTCCACTTGCTTTGGAAAGTAACGCGTGCAACATGGATGCTAATAGTACCAAACTATAAAACATAGACACTCGCGTGTTTATATGTGTGAAGGTCCCAAATGCCCAGATGACTATTTTTTTTATATTCATCTACTACATTCCTGGATGATCTCATGTGGTCCTCACAGTAACCCTGTGAGATGAGCAAGACAGGATACATTGTCTTCTTCCTACCTGAGGATGAAACTGAAGCCAGAAGAAACAGGAAGCTATCCAAGCACGGCTGGTTTGTACCCTCTTGCACCGAGGCATGCAGCCTCTGGGGAAGGTATTCAAACAGCCAGGTTTCTGGCTTAGGAAATTCATCCACTAGTGCCAGGCACTAGGAGAGACCTGATAAAAGCTGCCCATGTACTCCTCACCTACCACATGACCTAAGCCTGGACCAAGCACGAATTAATCAATGTCACCACAAAACCCTGGGTTTTCACAAAGGTCTCTAGACCTATGCTAGTCCTATTAAATATTTCTTCAGTTAGCAGGAGACTTATGATATACAGTCAGGCGAATCCAATGATAGAGAAAGGAGGCATGGCAAGACTGTGGAGAAAACAGTCCTCCTTTTTCTCCTTTTCAGTAAATCACAACTCCATTATCCCATCTGCTCCAGCCAAAACCTTTAGGTCATCCTTGACTCTTCTCTTTCTGCCACACCCCAGCTCAATCCATCAGCAAATTCTGTCAGTTCTACCTTCAACAAATATCCAGCATCTGACTCACCACGCCTGCCCCAAGGCCTTCTTCTGGATGGTCTAACAGACTCCTTTGTGAACCACCACCTATCTATCATCAACACCATGGCCAGAGGGATCGTCTTAAACAGAAATCAGATCACATCACTGCTCAGCTAAAAAACCCTCCAGTGACTTCTTTATCGTACTCAGAATATAAAGCATGAGTCCTAGCCACCAAGCTCTCATGCGTGTTCCAACCTGCTGCACACATTCTTAACCAGCAATCTGTGTGGCACGTTCCCCCACTTCCTTCAGGTAGGTGTCTACTCAAGTAACACCTTATTAGACACGCTCTTTTTGACCACCCTGTGTTAGCATTTTGTCACAGTGACTGAAATACTTGACAAGAACAACTCAGAGGAGGGAAAGTTTACTTTGGCTCTGATTTTCAGAGATTTACTTCATGGTCAGCCAACTCCATTGCTCTGGGCCTAAGGTGAGGCAGCACATCATGGCAGAAGGGCACATGGTGGGAAGCTGTCAGCTCATGGCAGGGTTAGGAAGTAGAAAGAGGGAAGGGCCACAGGAAAGATGCACCCTTCCATGGTGCAAGCCCCGTCACCCACCTCCTTCAGCCATGCCCCACTGATTAGGATGGACTGATTAGGTACAGCTCTCATGATCTACTCATTCCACCTCTGAATATTTCTGTTAACACAGGAGCTTTGGGGAGACACTTCATATCCAAACCACCATACGCCCTACACAACTGGCAATATCCCTGTGCTTGCTACTTTCCTTAGTCTGATTCATTTTTCTCCATAGCTGTATCATGCTTATGGCATCTGATATATTAAGCTTATCATCCATCTCTTTGCACTAGAATATAAGCTCTAAGAAGAAGAGGGTAGTTTTTTTTTATTCATTTCTATATCTTAGTGCCTAGAAGAAGGCCTATCACATATTAATCACTCAATAAATAGGTGTTGAATGAGTGGATGAGTGGATAAATGAAATTCTGGCAGGCAGCAGTCTAGAAACACTTCCCACCAGTCCCTGTAAACACTGCCTCACACTCTAAACCAAACCATAAACTTCTATTCATCCAGTATGGGAAAGAACACAGGAAAACAGAAAAGGGCCCATTAACTGCATGGAGAAACTTATTTTTAATTGAAAAATATTAATTTTCACATTTATGTGGTACAATGTGGTGTTTTGATAAATTTCCATAACACAATGGTTAGCACCTTTGCCTCACGTGAGAGAATTTTAAAGTTCTGGGCTTTTACACATTTGCTCCAGATGCAATACCTCTGCTGATTCCCTCATACTCTTCTTCGAGTCTGACTCAAATGCCCTAATTTTTATCCCATTCCTTGGTTTTCTCCTCTTCATCATCATCTCAGCAACTTGGCTCCATCCAGCACAAACAAAAAAAAATTAAACCACTTCAGACCCTAGAAGAAGTTTCTGAATCCATGGACAATTTTCCACCACAGATGCAAACCTGAGAGGCATGAAGTTAACAGTGCAATCTCTTGGGGAGTTAATTTATTAAGTAGCCTCTACATTCACCTTGCCAAAGAAAGTATATGCCAAGTGCCAGAAATAGCAGCCATTTGCTACCCCGATCAGAAAAAAAACAGGCAATGACTCATGGCTTTCCCAGGAAACAGATAGTGGAAAATTAATTTCAATATCTTATAGATCGCAGTGAGCATACAGCCAGGAAAAGGAAATGGGGGTGGACTGAGTCAGGACAGCCTCAGAAGCAGACCACTTGGTAGATACAATGGGACCCTGGATCTCCACCTCTGCAAGCATCATCCATACTCACTGGCACAGGTGGCAATTTTAAAGCAGTCTAACCCAGCAGTGGTTTCATGTTAGTGGGCTCAGAACACTCCACAGTAAGAAATCCCACCAATCTTTCATTTGCCTTCAAGTTCCATATACTTTCATGGCATCTTTTAGCTATTAAAAAGAAGTTACTCAACTTATACAGTTGTTGGACAGCCACTATTGTCTAAGATGCCTTTTCGCATTTGTAAGAAAATTTTCTTTCTGGTAAATTAAGTATTTATCTAGAAGCACAGGCAATATTGAAGGTCTGGGGTGAAGAATCTAAGGAAGAGTGTATACGTTTCTCTCCATTTTTCTAAGAAAGCATCCAATATAGTGAATAAAACAAACAAAAAAAAGTGCATACTAATTATCTATCCCATTGCTAGAACACTGCACAGATTGCCAGACACTTTTCCACAGGCATTATTTCATTTGATATACGTACAAGCTAAGTAAGGTAGGAAGATATAATTATACCCATCTTATACATAAGGAAATTGAAGCTAACCCACTTGGCCACATTCCCACAGTGGGGTAGAGTGCAATGCAAATCAGATGCAATCAAGGTCTTAAGATGTTAAGTACATTGTTCTTTCCACCATGCACAGCTGTAACTCTGTACCTGACTTTAAGACAATGTGATTCCTGCTTAAATATATTATAAAATGGTTTTACAGTGCAGCATAGGTGAGGCATGAGCTGAATTTAGATGCAAATTGCATGTTAGTTTCAAAGCAGTTTGCCAGAGAGGCTTTTCACCAGTCCACGCTGGTGACATGGCCCAATCTTTCCTTCCCTTTGCAGAATTAGTCTCTCCATCTTGCAGAAAAGGACTTATGGATAGGAAAAGAGGCCTGAGCACCAGTCAGCACCACTGCAAAAACAACAATATCAAAAGATTCAGTTCATCCTATGGAAGAACAATCTTAGGGGTTGGAACAGATTTGTCCACGCTTCAGACCCAATGTCAGGGTAGCCTGTGATGAATCCTGTATGTGTCTGTCCTCAGGCATACTGTCTGACTCCTCAGAGTTTCAGTTTGCTAACTGCAAAATGGGGTATCATTTCATTAAAAAAAAAAGCTTATTGGGTTTTTTAATTCTTCTTCTTCTTCTTCTTCTTCTTCTTCTTCTTCTTCTTCTTCTTCTTCTTCTTCTTCTTCTTGTTTTGTTTGGGGCACTAGGGATTGAACCCAGGGGCACTCAACCACTGAGCCACATCTTTAGCCCTTTTTTATATTTTCTTCAGAGACAGGATCTCATTTAGTTGCTTAGGGCCTCACCAAGATTCTGAGGCTACCCTTGAACTCTGTGATCCTCCTGCCTCAGCCTCCCGAGGCACTGGGATTATGGGCATGTGCCACCACACCTGGCCAAAAGCTTATTGTGATGTTTAAGAACATTATGGACATGAAGCATCAGACATCAGTTCTAGAACATAGATGGTGTTTGAAAAGTGATGATTTCCTTTCTTAATTTTTATGGTCAATAGAAACAGATGGCAGCTGGCAGAACCTTGGACTTTTATTTTCCAACTTGTTCAATAGTACATCCAGTTCTTATCCCTGTGGGTCTGTGGCTGACTGATAATATGGTTTTTGTCTATGCCTGGAGAACAAAATTGGTAGAAAGACTGTCCTGTTTGTATAAAGTCTCTCTGTAGTCATCCAGTCAACAAGGGCCAAGGAGGAGCTCTTAACTCAGAGCCTGTATAAAAATTACTCAACAAGCAGGCTGCCTGTCTTTACCACATGAATGGGGGAATACAAAGCAGTACACTAGAATCAAGAGGTCTGGACTCCCTCTATTTATGCTACTTACACATGGGGAGCCACAGTTTTCTTGTCTGTAAAATGGGCTCTAACTGTCATGTATAACTAAAAAGAACCAATAAATTTAAATTTTTTTTTAAAGATTGGTACAATCTTCCTTCCTCTAGAGAGTGTGAGAGGAAACCGGACAGGTAGGATGGAAAGAATACAAGTGTGCGATGCACTAATCCAACTAATAAAGCTACTATGTCCCCAGTTCCCATTGGAGTCTGCCATCCTCCCCTTGGCTGGCTCCACCCTCTACGGGATGTGGGCTGTTTGTGAAAGTCCTTGGATATGGGGCAAGGGGCTCTGAAGCATGACAGGAGGGGTAACAGCCCTCAGCCAGAGTTGCCCTTTCCAAAGGTGCTGTTAAATAGAGCAAATCTGTGAGTCCCTCAACATGGGTAGAATGGAGAGTGGATGGAGAGCACTCCTGGCTGCCCAAACTGGGCCTGAGTACCTGCCTTGGCTCCTCATCTTGCAGTTTTCCTAGTAGAGTAAGGTTGTAGGGGAGAAGATCAGGTCCAGCACACGCAGAACCCGCCCCCCCACACACACTGCTAGCTGAATCTTCAATGCCCCTCACCTCCCTCACCTCCTCACAATAAGTGCCTGCTTGGCTACTGTTAGTTTAGGGCCCTCACCCTCCACTTGATGGGAAGCATGTAACTCCATCTAAAATGATGCCCAGAACAGGAACAGAGATTTGAGTTTCTCACCACAAAATCCACTATGAAGTGCTCCAACCTCCCAGGCAAGGCCCTGGCAAGGAAGCAGCATGTATATGTGGGCCCTACCAACCCAAGGCTGAGCCTGGGCCCAACGTAGATCCTGCTCCAAGGCCCAGAGAGCAAGGGCTTCTGGTTCTTGCTCAGAGTGATGGAGCAGGCAGCAAATGCCCCACCACTGGGGCATGGCAAAATTGCAATCAGAGACCGTGCAGGCTGTAGCTATGTTCTCACTTAAAAGCACATTTATAAAACAACAGTTGTATAATTTAAGCAAGAGTTGGGAGGAGCTAAAATCTATATTGCTAAAAATATGTTTTTCTCTCACCAAAGATTCAGCCCCCACCAGGTTTCTTTAAGTGGTAACTCCCATAGTGCAATTAAAATGACTTTTTGGAAAAATTGAATTTCTAAGCAATCTGCAGTCAAAGCAGGTGCTCCTGTCATGGGGTAAGAGATACCCCAGCTGCTCCCAAATCCACCCCTGCCTCCCTCCTCAGGGCTGGGGCCTGATGTGGGTTGGATGCTACTGTACTGCAGAGGGGAGGGTGGCCATCGCCAGTCACAAGACTTCAGGGACACACCTAATCCTATACTGCGGAGCAGGACACTCCATCACTGGAGTCAAGCTGGGGCATGGACTTGTAACACCTGCCTGTCAGCTGCCCTGGCTGGTGAGCTGAGGCCACGCATCAGATTCCCGGGACGAAACACATCTGCCTATATGTCAGCAGTGGAGGGAGACAGGCACCTGATAAGCAGGCCATTTGTTCCTTTTCAGTGGAAGAGAAAGATGTAGTGTAACAGCAGCAAAAAGCATAAGCCAGCAAGACTCTCTTCAAAACCTTTGTAGCCTTCAACCCATCAAATCAGCATGTCAAATCCAATGGTGGTGGGGGGGGCAAGTTTAGAGGGTAAAAAGCAGTATTTACCAGAGATCTAAAAATCCACATGTCTCCTGCATGTGTCGCGGTACACTCCCTGTCTTCAGCCCAGTTACATACTCCATGAGACCTTATGAGGTTCCCCCTCTTTATACCCTGTATACAGAAGGCTCCGTGGACCCAGGCTGATAAGATCAGATCAGGAAGGAGACAGGGCACTTGGTCATCACAGCCAGGCTTTCCTGAGCCCTTTCCTCCTTCTCTTGCCCAGCCTGAGAGGATATTCTACTTCGTTGGGGACCTCACAGAGGTGCTAGTGATAAGGAGAAAAGCCAGGTAGTCTGCTGAAGCTGACTTTAAACAACAGTGTGGGGCACACCCACTAGCTACCTTTGCTCTCCTTGGGTAGGAAACAGTCCCCAATGCCTTTGTGTTCTTTGTCATCTACATTTGGCATAGGAAGAGCATCCCAGCCTCATTCCTCTGCGTCATGAACAAAAGAGATTCAGAAAGGCACTGATTTTACAAAAAAAAAAAAAAGCCACAACAAATAGCTACCTACAGGGTACAGTCACTTCAGAAGTCCCAGAAATCCTTCTCTGATGCCTCATAGACCGGAAAATCATCTTCCTCATCCAAATGACTAATCACTTCCAATTCCACCATTAAAGAATCATTCTTTGGTTTGGGGCTCTGGTTCAGCTACAAATATCCAAGAGATATAATACTTTCAGTCATTGGGGGTGTTTAAATTCCAGAATGAATAAGAGATCTTTACTTGAGTTGGGAAAAGTAAAGAATTTAAGCCAAGGGACTCCCTGAGGGACAAAAGACAATGGCAGGCCTTGCAGGCAGAGAATGCCTCCCCCTGGTGGTGGCTTCACCTCTTGGGGAGCTGGTGGTCTCTGAGGACAGAGGTGTTCCTGGTCAGCTTTGAAGAGAGATATCTCGAAATAGCTTCAAAGGTGGCATGAGGGAGGTAGCTTGAAGGAGGTAAGAAGGACAAGGATTAGGGAGACAGAGCTGACAACAAACTCACAGCACAATGGTAGGCCTGGGGTCCCCCATCCTAGGATCCCACCTAGCACGGGGTGGCAGGATTTGTGGACTCCTGGTGCCACTCACTTCAGGTGAGCCTCCAACTGAGCCCTCAGCCACCCTGGGCATTCACCCACATATGGCCCAAACCCTGTCCCTATTTCTTTTACTCTGCCTCTGTGCAGAATAATGTGTGATTAATTGATTTTCTGTCACTCTTTTAGTACAGAAAATTAATTTCGGAGCAAACTTGTTTTTCTCGGGGTATGAATCCTCCGCACGCGGAGTAATTCAGCTCCTCCATTATTCATGAGAGAAAATAGTGATGGAGTGTGCAGCGGGGACCGCCCCAAGGCCACAAAGTGATAGTCTCTGTTACTGATACAACAATATTCCACCGGTGCCTCTAAATAATTCACATCTACAACTCAATTTGGGTTTGCCGTGCTGCTCAGGATGTGGCTGGGGAGGCAGAGCTGTGATATCGGTGAGATTCTCAATGACAAAGACAGGTGAAGCCGGCAGACGGGCGGGGTCTCCCTCCTGATGTTATTGATGTCATCTCAGCAATCTGGGCTGGGGCTGGAGGGAGAAGGGGCTGCCTGGGCTGAGACCTGTGTGGTAGTACAGCCTGATGGCGAATTCACGCATATCTAAAAGAGGGCTAAGAAATGCAGGGTTCAGTGGAGTGAGGAAAATGGAAGCCTTGGCCCTGTAAACCCCAGAGCTGAAAAGGTGGGACCTGCCCCACGGGCTTGGGATGCAGTAGGTGACTCCTCTCTCCCACCTTGGATATTAGGGTTTGTCTTCCTTTTGTTAGTTCTAAACCTAGCTGTGTATCAAACTCACTGATGCATTTGTTGAAATACAGATTGCAAGCCCCAACCCAGATTTGCAGGATCAAGAGCACCTGTGGAGCTTGTGCTTTAGGCAAGTTCCCAGGTGACCCAAAGGTTCATTCTCATGGGAATGCAGGACTAGAGGATGCCCAAGGGCCCTCCTCCCACTCTGGTATCCCTGATGATTCTAACAAAAAAGAAGGGTGACCTTGTGGGACCAGAGGGTGGATAACCAAAGGATCAAGCGGATGATCCTGTCTGCTGTAGAGGAACAGAGGGAAAGAAACTAGTCTTGACATGTGACAAATCCTGTCCACTGGTCTTCCCTCATGTGGCTGAAACCAGTTAAAGGAACTGGGTTCCCACTGACTCCAAAAGAAAGACACAGGCCCCGCATGTCATACCCATGCCGTCTTGCAGAGGATATGTGTAGTAGGAAAGGCTTAAAGATGGCCCAAGATTTTTGTCCCTAGTGTACACCTCCTATGTAATCCCCAGCCTTTTGATTTGTGCAGGTATGGTGAATACCATGGTTATCACTCCTATGATTAGATTATTGATCAGTCAACTATGATAGATAATAGCCCTTCACTTATTCTCTGGTGATACAAGTTCCCCAGTGGTTGCCTGGAGCCATGGACAGTAATTGAACCCTATACATATGCAAGCACTGTGATACCAGGACATTTGGTCTGATAACTGAAATGACTACTATCGTGATCAAAGGGTAGATAATACATCATGGATATACTGAGCTGAGGGATGATTCACATCCTGTGGGGGAGAGGATAGAGCGAGATGGCCTGAGTTTCCATCTCACCAATCAGAATGATGTGGAATTTAAAATTTATGAATTACTTATTTTTAGAATTTTCTAGTTAATATTTTTGGACCGTGCTTGACCATATGTTATGGTTTGTATGTGAGGTGTCCCCCCAAAAGCTCATGTGTGAAACAAAGCAAGAACATTCAGAGGTGAAATGATTGGGTTATAAAAGCCTCAACCCAATCAGTGCATTCATCTCCCGATGGGATTAACTGGGTGGTAACTGAAGGTCGGTGGGGTATAGCTGGAAGAGGTGGGTCGTGTGGGGGTGCCTTTAGGGCATAAGTTTGGTGATCTGAGCTTAGTCTCTCTCTACATCCTGATCTTCATGTGAGCTGCTTTGTTCTGCCACAGTCTTCCACCATGTTGTTCTGCCTCACCTCAAACCCCAAGGAATGGAGCCAGCCTTCTGTGGACTAGGACCTCTGAAACTGTGAACCCCCAAATAAACTTTTTCCCCCTAAAATTTTTCTGGTTGGTTCTTTTAGTCATAGCAGTGAAAAAGCTAACTACAACACCATAGAAACAAAAACTGAGGGAAAAAACAGTGGATAAAGGGGGCTACTGTATTGAAAAGGGAAAACACCCTGAGTGGGCCCATGGTGGAATCCGTGGTCTCAGATTAGTTGCTGAGAGTGATCTCCATCCAAGAGCCAGCAAGAAAACAGGGTCATAGATCCTATAACCACAGGCAAATGGATTCTGCCAGCATCTGAAGGAACTTGGAAAAGGACCCTAAGACTTAGATGTCATAGCCCTGTTGACACCTTGATTCAGCCTGGGGAGACCTGGAGCAAAGGACCCAGGTAACCCATGCCTGGACTCTTGATTCACAAAGAATGTGAGATAATAAATGGATGCCATTTTAAGCCAGTGAGTCATGCTTATTTATTAAGAAGCAATAAAAAGCCAATATAATATACAATAAAACTAAAACAATAGAACAACAGTATGTGGATGCCCACTATGGTTTACAAACCCTGCATCTTACCCATTTTGGCATAACAAGGGCCTGTCTCTCCAAACCGTGTACAGAGAAATGTTCACCAAATGAAACTCCTCAAGCAATGTCGTAAGTCTGGGAGGGTAGTTTCATTTTTCCTAAATTTCTGCTTCACAGAGGGGGAAAGTGAAGGTCAATAAATATGTCCAAGGTCATGTAAAGAGTCCATAGCAGAGCCTTTGGATTCCAAGGCCAGGGATCTGCCCTCTATTTCATTGGCTCCAGCATCCATCATCATCTCCAAGAAAAGGATGTTATTTTAAGTGTAAATCCCAGGGATCTGAAAAAACACCACTCTTTAAAAACAGAAAAAGAAAATCAAAGTGTGTAAAAGAAGGTAAGTGCCAAGGTGCCATTCGTTCTTGCTTTGGTTTTGAAAATGAGTAGTGTCCCTCAAAGATCCACATGTAAATCTTGGTCCCCAGATGGTCATATTGCAGAGCTTTAGGGGGAAGAGCCTAGTGGAAGGTCCTTAGGTCATTTCTCTTCGTCCCAAAGAGAAATCTGGGATGAGCTACTCTACATTCGCATTCTCTCTCTCTCTCTCTCTCTCTCTCTCTCTCTCTCTCTCTCTCTCCCTCTCTCTCTCTCTTTCCCCCTCCCTCCCTCCAATAATTCTGCATTCCTGTCATTGCAATCCTCTGTCCTCATCAGAGACTGATCTTGAATTTGAACCTCTAAACACTGAGCTAAATATAACTTTTATCTTTATAAGTTAATTACCTCAGGAATTTTACTGCAGTAATGTAAAGCTGACTGATGCAGTGCCCTGGCCCCCTGCCACACCCAGTTGTCTTCCTTAAATTAATCCTTCAGCTGCACAGTGGGCAGGGCATGGCAGTGAGAGGGTGGGTCCATTGTAGCCTCCAAATCTGCTGTTCACCCTCAGCTCACGTGCCATTCCAGGGGCCATCCACCAAGCCTCTGGTGTACAGTCTAGATTTCCTGCACTCCCCTGACCTAGGGAGACTGAGTCCAGCCAAAACACTCATCAACAGACCCATTGTCATTTGCCATTAATGATGTCAGATCAAATCCAAGAAACAATTGGAAAAACAGATTGCAACATTGTGCTTTTTATTACTAGTGTTTCTGTGGAACATTAGCAATAAGAAGGCTCCAGAGAGGAGATGTAAAAGAAAAAAAAAACAGGAAAAGAGTAAAAGAGAAAGAAGTTTGCCTTGCTGCAAACTTCATGACCCAGCCACTTTGTAACATGCACCATATGCAGCAGCCACGCACCAGGGCCAATAACCTCCTTCCAAACGGTAATAAATCCCCTCGGACCCCAACACATTTGTAATTTACAACTTGGCTAAAATGAACATTATTTCAAGCTAAGTGTATTCTCAGAGGTGCAGGAGAATGTGGCAGCTTTCCTGCTGACAGAGGAGTTTCTTTTTAAATGTCATGCATTCACTTTCATTACTTCCAAATAATTGCCCGAAAAGATCGGCTGCTGGACAGGGCGGCCCACTTTACATCACCAGGAGTCAATTTCATCATCATCAAAGGAGCCCCTGGGAGCTGGTTTCAGCCTGGGGCGGGCTCAGCTCTAGTTGCTGCCTCTCTATTGGTCTTCTGCCTGTGCAGATAAAGGTGCCTTCCTCATTCTGCAGGGAAGCTCCAGGTAAGATGGAATATTGACTATAGATAAGCAACACGACCTGTCATCATGACCACCATCAAATACCCTTCTGCAGCCCTTGGCTCATAATGTCATTTCCTGACCAGTCCTATGTGTGGTGCTTATTATCTGGTGCTAACTGAAGGACATATATTCCTGTGTTGTAGAAGTTTGGTCTTTCATTAAGAGGATAGAGAAACAGGAAGATGTAGCTCGCTGGGGTTAATCAGGATGTTTTACCTTCCATTCCCACCAGCTCACTGCATAGTTTGGAAAGCCTGCTTTCAAGTCTAACACAGTCTTTGCTTTCAGAGGTCTGGTTCTGGTCTTCTATTGCTACATTTAAAACACACACACACACACACACCCAAAAGTTTATGACTTAATTACTTCTTTGGAGCCTGTGGGTTGACTGGGCTCTGTGATTGTTCTTCTCAATGTAAGGTCAGCTGGGGTTGGAGGCATCAGGGAATTGGACCCACTGCAAAGTCCAAGTTGGTTTATTCACATGTCTGATGCCTTGATATGAAAGGCAAGAGGATAGGACTCAGTTGAGCAGGTGGTCAGCTGGAGCTCTCTTTTTCTCCATCAGGTAGACACAAGTCCTTTTGTTCTCTATATAGAGATCTTCTGTTTTCCATATGGTCATCCCATGTGGCTTCTTCCATGGGGTAGCTGGATATCTTCCCAGGTGGCTGAGAACTGGGAAAAAAAAAATCACAAAAGTAAGAGTCACCAGAACTAATATAGGGTCACTTTTTGCCAAATTCTACTGGTTAAACTGAGTCATAAGGATGGCTCTGATTATACATGAATGGGTACCAACCAAGGATGTGAACACCAAGAGGTGAGGCTCATTGGAGGTCATCTTGGGAGAGCAGCTGTGAACCAGGAAGGTGGAAAGGAGAGACCAGGAAGCACATATCCTATGGAAAATATCTCCCATCATCTCTCATCTCCCTCAGGGAGCAAGGAGAGCTTCCAGTTTCTGAATTGTCTATCTAGAAGTCTATTTTGGCTCTTAGATATATGCTGTATCACTGAGGTGCGTATTCTTCTCCCAACCCAGCAGATGGCAAGTTGCATGAGTATTAGGCTCTTGTTTAAAATTCTCCTCTTCCCCTCATAGCTCCTATCCCAGGCAAGGCAAATTAAAATACTTGTCGGGCCTTGATGAAGCTTCTGAAGAAGAGTTAAAAGACCTCATGTTTATCACCAACTGACTAATAGAAAAACATCCCACCCTCTTGCCCCGCTCAGCCTGGATTTCAGTCACTAGAGTTTTCTTCCATCCTCATCTGGGGTCTCTTGACCTCCAAACATGGGTCCAGACCTTTCAGTTCTTCAGGATGGAATCCAGCCCCAGCCAGCAGCATGAGGAACTCTGGCTTGATGTTCAGGGCTAAGCATCCAGGATTACAGAATGCTGGTTGTGTCCTGATTTTGAACACCACATTAATATCCACCCCTTAATTAGATCCCTCAAATCAAATTCTGTTATCTATTCTCTCTTTTTATCTTGGTCTTTAGCCTGAGACCCCACCCAAAGAATCAACCTGGAGTTCCAATTTCTAAAAGAAGTAATACAGTCATGCCAAGAACCAGAGTCCTATCCCAGAGGCCCAAGAACTGCACCCTGCTGCCTCCAGACCCCCTTCCAGTTGCTTCCAAAGACTTCTTGTCTTGGATTCTTCCCCATCATATTCTGCCTGCCACAGGAACTCTGCCACTTGCGGTCAGACCCCTTGTTGATGGTTCCATATTCTATCACATTACAGGAAGCACAGCCCGCTGCTGAACCATGCAGGTGGCACATTTGGCCTGCACAACGGAACTCCCTCCCAGGCCTGAAGTCCTGAGTGCCCCATGGGTGTCTCTAGTCACTGGCTTTTAGCCTTGGACCATCTTTGCTCTTCTGCCACAGGAAATCTGGCTGTGCCTAGATGTCTCACAAGACGCAACTCTTTGGAGAGGAAGAAATGGAAGAGAACACCCTTTACCGCCATCCTGCTCCCCTTTGCCTCTACAGTTTTAGAAAGAAAGGAAAGAAAGAAAGAAGAGAAGAAGGAGGGAAGAGAAAAAGGGAGGAGGAAGGGCATCTAACCATTAACAATTAGTGACACTATGAGGTGATTACATGGATGTTTGTTGTTCTACCTGTTTAAAATTTTGCATATTTTTAAATTTTGTTATGATCTGGATATGAAGTGTCCCCTAAAGCCTCATGAGTTAAAGGCTTGGTCCCCAACTGGTGGCACCATTGGGAAGTGGTGGAACCTTTAGGAGGTAGAAGTTAGGTCATGGGGAGCCACCCTTAAAGGGGATGCTTGGTCCCTGGGCCCTCCTCTCTGTTTTTGTTTCCTGGCTTCCATGAGGTGAGCAGCCACCTCCATGACACACTTTCACCATGATGCACATGTTGCCACAGGCCCAAACCCATGTGGCCAAGAGGTCATGGACTGAAACCTCCAAAACTGGGAGGTTTCCCAACTTTCCTCCTTCAAGTTGTTTACCTTCAGCAAGATGGACAGAGCCAGCTGTCTTCCATGGTGCCTCCTTGATCTAAGAAGAACATCAAAGTGAGTGGTGGGAGAAGGCTGCTCATGGGTGCTCCTTCTCCAAGCCCCACCAACTCCAATTCTCTTTCCCCTACTCTGAGGAAGGCCTGTGACTTCCCTCAGGAAGACCTCCAATGAGGAAATAAAATGCTCATGTTCCACTGTTTCAAGTAGACCCTCCTCTTCCGGTTGGGTGGACAGGAAGGGTGGAAGCTCTTCTCTCTTTCCCCCTTCACTATAAATACTGCATCTCCCACAAGCAGACAATTCCCATGACTGCCCCCTCCAAACCCAAGTTCTCACCTTAAGATAGATTGAGATTAAGTAGTTTTGAAGGGGTTTGATGATGATCATAGGAGGGTTCATGCCACCAATTTACAGGAAGCTCTGGAGAAGGGGCTGACCCAAATGTTACAGGCTCTCTTTAAAATGTGGGGATTTAGTGCCTCCTCTATTCAGCTGTGGACTTTAATCACTGATTCTAAGGCAGTGGGAAACACTCTACCCCACATCCTTCACAGAGGCAAAAGTACGTTCAATGTATCTGGGTGTAGAAAACCCAGGTTACAACACAGCTCAATTACCAATTTGCTATAAAAGTCCTTGGGCAATGGATCTAACTCTCTGATCCTTGTGGTTGGAAAGGGCTCACCATATGGCTCAGAGGGTTTCTAACAGAGTATTACAGACTCCTGGGGCTCACGGAAGAAACTTTAGGGGCTCTGCTAATGTTTCCATGAACCTGACCAAAGAACAGAGAGTTACTGGCCAGGGAATCTGTTCATCGCTCTAATCTATTTTTAACATTGGGATTCCAGGTAAGAGTTTCATTTGGAAAACAAGCTCTGTTCTGAAAATGTTTAAAGGCTATTTAGCAGTCCCACTGCCTAATTTTACTGCCACAGAAAGTACCAGCCTCTGAGGAACAGTGAGTGTGGAATGTGCTGTCATGCTGTTTAACAAACCACTAGGACTCTCTGAGAGAACCAGACGAGAAAATGGTCCCCAGGTTGAGAGAGAGAATCCTTTGAAGTGCAATGTGCAGGGGAGAGGTTTGACCACCACCATCAACTCAGAGAATCACTGCCAGCTTGGGTTTTCTGTGTGTGTGTGTGTGTGTGTGTGTGTGTGTGTGTGTCTGCGTGTGCACGCACGCACATGCACCTCCCCCTCTGTCTGCTTATTGTGTGGCAGGATTAAATTTAAAACTACACGAGACATCTGAGGCAGGATAATCAATCACTCCATCACTGCCATGGCAGATAAAGAGAGCGGCGAGACAGGAGGAAGGGTGCAGGAGCACAGAAGAGAGAGCGATAAACTCCTGCCTCTGAATCAGCCTCAGAGCAGCAAGCCTCGTTCCTTTGGTGCCGATGGGCCTCTTTGTGCAGGAATTGGAGAAGAAAAAAGAAGCCTCCATTACAAATCTAAATTTCTTCCAAAAGAAACCCAAGACTGTCCTAAATATCTGGTGCCCTGGAAAGACTGGAAGCAAAAAACGGGGGTTTTGAAGATGTTGGATTAGGAGGAACCTTCATCCAGCACACATAGGATGCCCGAAGAGGTCACTTCATGCACAGTCATTTGCTGCAAAACAATGGGGGGAGGTCAACAGTGGGCTACCTGCATGACGGTGGTCCTATGTGATTATATCACCTAACCACCTCGTAGCCATCTTATGACATTCACACGCCAAGGAGATTATTGTTTCCAAGAGCAAGTCCCCACCATTAAGTGACACATGACAATCTGTTCATTAAATTGACCTACCAACCCTGTTTTGTGGATTCTGGAATGTTCCCTTATAGCTAGAGCAACAGTGGGCATAGCAGGGCCTCAGGGCCCCTCCTACCTCCCTGGATGGGCCAGGGCTCAGCCTCCCTGAGGAATATCAAGGTCCAGGCTCTGACAGGAAGGACTGCAGTCTGTCAACCCTGAGTGGCATCGGTGAAGTACCACGTTCCAGCATCCCGTGTCCTCTGCATAAATGCAATTTCCCCAAATGTCAGGAGGAAAGCATCACAGATAACACATTGTGTGTGTCTTTGACCCAGTAAGTGCTGAAATCACAGATCTCATTATTCTGACATGATAGAATTTTCTCTCTTTCTCTTTCCCACTGCAGGCTGGATGCTGTTGTTTTTGCAACTGCAGACCTAATTGCCCAAGTGCAAAGCCACCGGAGAAAAATAGGACTCCCCTATTCCCCCTCCCAAAACAAAATTTCAGGTCTCCTTGTAGGAGAAGAAAATGATCATAAAGGCAGCTCATAACAGGACATTAAATCGAAGATAATTTTGGCCAGATCTTTATTTGACCTTGAAACCAGAGTTGCCAGGGATGACTCCTCCCATACGTGTGATCCTCAATGCTGGGTCAGGGTCCCCTGGCCGATTGATCAAGGGCACAGAATATGCAGCAGTAGACACTGGATTTGAATTCTAGTTCTTCTACTTTCTACCCATCAGAGGGTTAAGCTTGTGTCACAGGGTGAATATGAGGAATAGAAATGATGATTGCATATAGGGTGCCTGACAATAATTGTTGCTGAAAACATTTATTACAGTTAAATCTGAGTTTCCACTTCAGGATGCAGTCAATATTAGCCATTCATTCAATCAGCAAACAAACAAGTATTTACTGTGTACCCTGATCTTGAGGACAGGAGCCCACTAAACATTTGCTGCATTCATAAATTGTTTCTCATTTATCACAAGGCAACTTTGGACAAGTCACTGACTTTCCTTCTTACTCTCGCACAGCCTATAAAATACAGAGTTGGATGGAATATTTAAGCAGTCTTTAAGTTTTAAAATCTTTTGTGTGTGTGGGGGGGGAGGGGGGTACTGGGGATTGAACCCAGGGCATGTGCATGCGAGGCAAGCACTCTACCAACTGAGCCATATCCCAGCCGTCTTTCATTTTGATACTCCTTTCTTCAGGAGGCCCATGAAAAGCACTGAAGAGTTATGAGCCAGAGTTGCAGCCCCACAAAGTCTTAAAATGTAGTTAATGAGATGTATCAGACATACCTGAGTTAAGGCAGCCAATCATCAAAGGCAGGATGGGAGGAGAACAGGGGAGAGGCACATGTGGAAGGTGTGCAGAAAGGACACACCGAGGTCTGGGACCAGAAGAAGTGAGGCTGGGCCTCTTCTTGAAGAACAGACGGGATCATATGGGCAGCAACAAGGGGTGTGTCCTTCTAGACAAGGTTGCTGACAGGCACAGCTCAAGCTAGACTGGTTCAATATCTAAAATTTCAGTTAAATTCAAGGAAAGTTAGAAGGTAAAGCATAAGATTTTACTGTAGGTATTGGAAGCAGACCTGCATTGGATGCTGCCCTCATCTGACATTCTAACAGGCCACCTTCCAGCTCCATCTGGAAGCTGCATCCTAACAGGCCTATACCCCAAATGCCAGCCAAATCCCATCCCCTCTGACCTCCCTACCTTGCTTCTCGGCCACTTCTTCATAGATTCTTTCTAAAAGATTCCTGCCCAGCACATCTCTTCTCTCACCTAACTTCCCCTCCAGCCTTCAGGATGGAGTCCCAGAGGGCTAGAAATACTGGGCAAGTTCCCTTCCGTCTTACTTCCTGCTTGGAGAACCTGCCATCTTTCCCCACCCGGCTTGGTCTTGCCTCCCCTTTCCTACCATAAAAACAACAAGCAAAGATACATAAATTGAGTTTGCCTCTTACGGAAAAAAAAATACTGTTTTACTTTCATTACAAATTTTGAGAAATACAGTTAAGTATAAAGAAAATAATAATTTCCAGTGTTGAATATAAGTGATAGAAGCTGGCTTCAGTGGTCTATGCCTGTAGTCCCAGTCAGTGACTTAGGAGGCAGAGGCAAGAGGACACAAATTCAAGGCCAGCTGGGCAGTTAAGGGAGATCCTGTCTCCAAATAAAATAGAAAGGGCTGGGGATGTAGCTTACTGGTAGGGAACCCCTGGGCCCAATCCCAGTAGAAAAAAGAGAGCTAGAGAGAGAGAGAGAGAAAGAAAGAAAGAAAGAAAGAAAGAAATGGATAAAAAGCACTGGGGATATAGTTCAGTGGAAGAGCACCCTTGGGTTCAATCCCTAGTTCCTCAAGCATAGCAGATGATAGATAGATAGATAGATAGATAGATAGATAGATAGATAGATAGATAGAAAGAAAAGACAGATGATAGATCACAAATATTCAAAACTAAATATACAACTTTGCCTTTTGATTATTTGTTTTCACTTAAGATCCCATTTTAAACATTTCCCTATGCCCTTAAAACATTATTTTAAATCATGGTTTTAATAACTACATAATATTCCATTTAAATGAATTTAACCATAAGTTTCTAAATAATCCCCTATTGTTGGACATTAAGGTTATTTCTAATTTCTAGCTATTATAAATAATGCTGCAATGAACATCCTGTACATACATTGTTTCTAAGATTATTTTCTAAGGTTAAATTCTTACAAATGAATTTATATTTATGGCTATTGATGTACATTGAGTTCCTCTCCAGCTTTAAATGCTCTGCAGTTCATTGACTAGCTTGTATGATATTGCTAAATATTACAATAGCCTTCATGAAGATATGCCTTGTCTCCCCAACTGAACCCGGAGCTCCTCTAGAGCAAGGGCCAGTTATCCCCCAGGCAACCTTAACTGGTGAGATGGATACATATTGAGCAAGCCCATTAGGACCACTGGATCTTAGCAAGTCACTTTCCCATCAGAGGAGTCTAGCGTCACACAGGGTCCACTTGATATTCATCCAGGGAGTGTGGTTGTGGAGTGCCACGAAGACCTCATTACTACTTCATATTCCCTACAGAGCAGTCCCACAATATAACTTTTAGGTTCTGGTGACTTTGTCTCAGCCTAAAGAAGAGCTTCCTGACAGTCTGAGCTCCCCTGACCCCCACTAAGTAAAATAGGCTCCCCTGAAGGGTATGAGTGGGGACCATTTGACAGGGTGCTGCTAAAGGGATTAAAACATGAGATGACCGGTGTGGAGAACCGAACTGGACCGCTTCCCTCCTCCGCCTCAAACCCAGAGGGGAGGGGAGGGGAGGGGGGATAGTAGAGGATAGGAAAGGCAGCAGAATACAACAGACACTAGAATGGCAATGTGTAGATCAATGGAAGTGTAACTGATGTGATTCAGCAATCTGTATACGGGGTAAAAATGGGAGTTCATAACCCACTTGAATCAAACTGTGAAATATGATATATCAAGAACTATGTAATGTTTTGAATGACCAACAAAAAAAATAATGATAAGTTATTGATTTAAGAGGATGAAAGTTACCTCTGTAATCCAGATTTTTCTTAATATAGATTGAATTCTAGCATTCTATCAAAAAAGGAAAAAGCAGCTTTACATGTATGAAGACATGAATTGGTGTGAGCATATTTTATATACAGAGATATGAAAAATGGTGTTCTATATGTGTAATAAGAATTGTGATGCATTCTGCTGTCGTGTATTTAAAAAATAAAAGCAATTTAAAAAAAAAAAAAAAAACATGAGATGAAATTTAAGCACCATCCAGTCCTGAGATCCAGGGATTCTCTTCATGACTGTCGATTCTCATAACTCCAAGGTGTAGCAGCCTACACCAAGGGCTTTCCTAGTAAATGCTGTTGACTAGACAGCAGGCCTCCGACCAATTCAACAACTGACAGAAGTGGTTTGAGGGCAAAATCAATGGTGTTCACAAACCTAAGGGGCCTATTGAATCTTTCTGCTCAGTATCAGTTACATGGTAAGCGTGTAAATCTTCTAAAACAGCTCCAATATTTCATTTCAGTGTGGCTATGCTGCAGAAGTGAGTGAGTGCTGTGCCTCCAATTCGCTAAATTCCACCCAGGGAGGCCTTTGTACTCACAACGGCCCGTCAGGTGGCACAGAGTCTAGACAGGGTGGCCCAGAGGCTAGACAGGGTGGCACAGAGAGCTGGTGGGACCAACACTTCCCCCAGATGAGGCCAGAATGGGGTTTGAGGAAGTACAGCAAAATCATACTAATGACACTAATTGCAACTAACTGAAGCCAAATGGAGGAACACTATCAATTTAGTTTTTAAAAATCATTGACAGAATGAAAATAAACTCGGGATAACTACTTGGAAGTACCAGGAACAAGGGTTAAGTTAACAGCTTGCTTGTCTGGGAGGTCCCAAGGGAATCTAGTCCAGAGGCAGGAAGATACTATAAACAATATGCCACCCTAACTAAATGGGTGCTTGGGAAGTGTATTAAGGGTTCCTCTAATAAAGAAAGAGCTTAGTTCTCCTTTTTAAAAAAAAGTTGGTGCTGGGGATTGAACCCAGGACCTCTGCACCTGCTAAATATGTGCTCCAGAGGTGGTAATTCTGCCCATCAGGGAAACAGAGGGCTTCGAAGAGGTGATTCAAAGACTACATTCCACGTAACTCACCTGTTAATTTGGGAGGCAGTCATTTCCGAGATCTTCTAGTGCCCTCCTCAAAGTTTTTAACCCCCCTTTCAATCTGTTCCAAATCAGGTTTATTTGTACTGCCTGGAATCTGCATACACTGCATGAAGGTATCATCAGAGGATTCCTTTCTGAATTATCCTTACTCTGAGTTGAGGTCAGAATTAATGAGATTTTTTTCTAAACCTTTAAAGAAAAATGAGCTGTAAGGTTTTCCCAGTTTCTGGGTGTTTTATGAAGGACAAGGACCCCACACTTTGTATCCACAACACTCCAAAGCTTTGTCGAAGAAAGAGACAGAGAAGGCTGTCATTCGTGTGGCACTATTATCCTTAGCAAGCAAAAAGAGAATCAAGGGCTGGGGATGTGGCTCAAGCGGTAGCGCGCTCGCCTGGCATGCGTGCGGCCCGGGTTCGATCCTCAGCACCACATACCAACAAAGATGTTGTGTCCGCCGAGAACTAAAAAATAAATATTAAAAAAAATTATCTCTCTCTCTCCTTAAAAAAAAAAAAAGAAGAGAATCAAGGCACATGAACACAGCAATGGCAGGAGACAGAAGGGGACAGGCTTCCCTCTCTCGTGTTAATTAATATCAACCTCAGCGGCTCACCCCCAAGAAGGGAGGGGATCTCAAACTTGAGACAGTTCAGGTGATTCTTGGGGGGCTTCTTGATAATACTATCTTATACCCTTTCTCCCGCTCCCATATACTCTTACACAGAAATGAACATGCTCTGGGTGGCAATTTTGCTACAATTTTCTCAATGTCCAAACCCCTGCGGACTCCTGATCTTCTTGCCAAATATCTCATCCCCCCTCGTCATCTTCAAAACCACAATGGGAGACTTATTGAGTTTCTTTTTCCTATCTTTTCCACCTTTCATTCCATCCCACCCCACCCCCACGTGAGCACGCGCAACATGTTCATTAATGAATGCATTTAATCAAGTTTATGAAGTCTTTTTATTATCAATAACCCTAATCACTCTTAATTGCTGCATCATTAGTTCGGCCACGTTCAGATGTAGCAGTTAGGCGGAGCAGTACGTGATAACTCCAGAAAAATGACTCGGTGCATGAAAGCCTGGGAGGAAGGAACTGACAGGAGAAGAGGCGAGGGAAAGGAGAGAAGAGAGAGGATGTTCAAGCTGTGCACCACAGCCTGCTGCTGGGCAGAGCGAGAGGGAGAGATGCCATTAAGAGGTTCGACCAGGTGTAAAGATGCCGGTGAGCCAGTTTTGCATATTTCGAAACTTTGGGGAGCTCTGTGCATCAGCAGCATGAGCGAATGAACGTTCTGCTTGACAAAAGTTGATGTTATGTTAATATCGAGCACCTGCCACCCTCGGGGATCTCCAAGCCCTCTGCAAGCGCCATCGTGTTCAAAGCCAAATGCTTGGTGGATGTGAGGTGAAGGATGCACCTTGTCATTGGGAAAGCAGCAAGGGGTGGCCTGCTGCAGGTCTTTGTCGAGACATTAACTCCCCTGCCTTGTACATGTTCTTGAGGGCTCTGCACAGCCATGGAGACCCACTGAGATGCCTCAGGTGACAAAAAGAGGCGGTCAACAGCATGTTTTTGGTATTGAATTAACCTCATCTCCAGGAGGCCAAAGACATGAGGCTGTGTCTAAATGCAAGCTTAACTCAGTGGAGTCTGAATCAGGCCTCTCAAACTTGTCATTTGCCTCAGTTTCCTACTCCATAACGTGGGGTGGATGATACCCACCTCCAGACAACTTCAAATGGGCATTATGTATGGGAAGAGTTGAAGGAAATCCTTGGGATATTCCAAAGTGAGAGAGCAAGAGAAATCCAAGTAGGAATCTCCACTTTATGGGTCCCTCCATCTATGTAGTTGTCTCACGGCTGTTTGCTTCAGTCTCACCATGTCTGAAGACCCATTAACTTGACTTCCCATGCAAAAAGTCTGAATCTTAGAGGCACAAAGCTCGCTTGATCTCCCATTCCTAGAAATTTCTTCTGAGCGCCATGCCCCTCAAAAATGCAAAAATAGACTTTCTACCTCCACCACATACAAGACCACTTCCTATCTCAAACAGTGTTCATTGAAAAACACATCTGCCAATACCACTCTGTGCCAGGCACTGGGAATATAATGGCAGATCAACTGTGCAGCCCATTTTCAAGGAGCTTATTTGTTAACAACAAAACTAAATAACTGAAATGTAACTATATGCCAACTCTGCTTGCCACCTGGGTGTTCACCATTCCATAGAGAGATTCTCTCTGTACTAGATAAACAAGCCAGTGCCTTACCTCCCCCAACCCTTTGCCACTGTATCTTCCCTGGAAGTCAACCAACTAGCTGGATAATGCTATATAGCTCAAGGCCCTAGAACAAGGGAGAACTCAGCAGAAATCCAGAGAAAGGATGCAGATCTCTAACCAGTGAGGCCACCAGTAATATGGTTGGACTGTATCGGAATGACATACGCCCATACCAGCTATGGAATTTGTGGAACCCAGTGCAAAACAAAAATATGGGTTCCCTTCTTTTGGCCATCATTCAGAATTTCAACGCAGTGACAATAGCACATGAAACCAAACACAGGACCTTCGAAGCATGGGCCCTGTGTAAGCACTCAGGAAACATGCCCATAAATGTATGAATTCATATTTTAAAGTCAGAAATCTTGTTGGTCTTCCCAATGCATTTTGAGTGCCCATACAAAATGTAAAGGAAGAAAAGTATGGTTTTGGTGTCTATTTAACTCTTCTTCATTCTCAAATGCACAAGCCCTTTGATATTCTCAAATCTTTAGGAACCCACTGAAGTCCCTTTATGGACAAATCTTCCCTGGGGAGTTCCCAGGTACACACAGACCCATCCTTACTTCAGAAAAGAAGGTTCTAGATGCTTCACTCTGAGCAGAAGGGATCTGAAGCTTTTGGACTCACCAAGCTGCATTCTACACCCCAAACCCTGACATGCCTGCCCTTCCCACGTGACTACACCTCCTTCCTGGGTGCAGGTTCACATGTCACTGCCCACTCACCCTTCCCTGGGAATGACCTTATCACTATGCCCCAGAGGCTGGCTTGACCACTGCCCAGGCCTGACAGCCCACTGAAGATATGTCACCAGGGAAAACCCTCTGTTTTTGGCAGTCCTGGGGATTGAACTCAGGTCCTTGCACATGCTTTAACGCTGAACTACACCCCCAGCCCTCCTTACTTTTTAGTTTGAGACAGAGTCTCCTGAAGTCACCCAGGCTGGTCTTGAACTTGTGATCTCTCTGCCTCGGCCTCCCAAGTCTTTGGATTATAGACATGAGCCACCACACCCAACTAGTTTTGTTTTGTTTGTTTTTTTTTCCTTTTAGTTGAGCATTAGCCCTACCTCAGCCACTGGAGGCAGCTTGCCTGACCTAGTAGGCTTCACAAGTCACCAATACACAAGAAATTTAAATTTGGTAAAGAACATATGGGGTCTTACTTGCTCAGAAGCCAGCCCTCCAGGCTGACACAGACTTGCCCATCACCCCAAGCACTCATGCACAAGGTTAACCCTATTCGGGCCACAGGTAACTTTCTCTCTTATCTTCTGAATACTAGAAAGTTGTGGACAAACACCAGGGAAGAGTGGGGAATGTGCCACTGCTGATGTCAGAAGGTGACCTCTGTCCTAGAGCACAGAGGTGGCTTCAGCATCAGAGGGCTTAGGCAGGAGTCAGTAGAGCCAAGTGGCCACTTTCTTACTACTTTGTAATCTAACTCACCGGTCCAGAGGTCTTTGTGAAATACCATGCTAATTACAAAAGTTGCTCACAGTGGCTGAGGTATATTTTTCAATATTAAACAATTTATATTATAGTCATGGGTCCCTTAAAAACAGGGTACATTCTGAGAAATGCCTTATTCTGTGATATTGTTGCTGTGAGAACATCATAGAGTGCACTTAGACATGAAATTAAATGAAAAGATGATGAAATAAGAAATCTGATAAACATGGGAAGTGTGAGGCTACTCTTAACGTGGCATGCTATTTTACAGTAATCCATTTTTTGTAAGTGGAGTACACTCTAATCAAAGTATATCAGTAATACAGACAATTATTATCAAGTGGTAGGTACTGTATTTAACTCTATGTGCTGTATTTTGACATGACAGCCCATACAGTGAAGGTGTTTACATGAACATCTAAGTGTGGCCTTGAAGGGGATATTAGGATGCCAGTCCATTCTTCTCTGCTTCCCAGCCACCAAGGGTTGAACGGCTCTACTCCACCACTCACTCCCTGCCATGATACTCTGTCTCGCCACAAGACCAAAGCAGTGAGGTCAAGCAATCATGGACTAAAATGTCTGAAGGTTTCAAATAGGTTGATTTTCTCAGTTATTTTGTCATAGTGATGGAAAGCTGACTAACACACAGTCCACTGTTGACTGAAACATCACTATGCAGTGTGTGGTTGTACTTTTTACATGTGTGCATGTGTAAGTATAAATGGGTAAAGCCTATGATGCCAACTCTTCACATTTCTGTATGGATCTAGATATTTCTTTAAAAGTCAGTGAACATTACAATATAAGTGACAGCGATTTATCCGATGAAAGTGATATGCTCTGTAGAATTTTCTGAACTAAGAATAATTTATCATACGTGACCCATTTTAACGTTCAAACAGCATATATAAAATCCATGTTCATTTCCGAATCTGTGAATCACTTTAAGGCTGATATCGACAATTCTGTTTGCTACTGCCTCAGCAGAGCAGAATTTCTCCAAATTGAAATTAATACAAGACTACATAAAAAAAATACGATGACTCCAGGAAGTCTGTCTGTTTGGGCATTGTCAATAAAACACAATTTGCATGAAAATCTCAATTATAACAACATATTAATCATTGACTGAACTAGAAACAAGAAAAATAAATTTTATATAATAAATGCATAGGAAAATTAAGAATGCCTTTTTTCTTTTCCTTTTTTTTTCTTTGTTTCCACTCATCCAAATACCTCTGATTCATCAGACCATTGAGATAAGCACAATAATTAAATTTGGTTATCTTTATATTTGTCAAATGAAACTATATATTTCAGCCAAATGAAACTATATTTTTTCCCATGTTTGAAGATACGTTTATGAAGATGGGAAGATATAGTATTTTTATTTTAGCAGTCTGTTAGCTTAATTTGCACCTTTTCTATATTGAGATATGCACCCTTCTGTACTCTTGCCTTCATCCTTAAAGGGTTAGGTACAGGCCTACTAAACCTCCATCTAACCTGTCAGGTTTGAGTCAATCATAATATATTAAAATAAATCACTAACTGGTAGACATTTAGGAAAGTTATAATTCTTCACTAAAATAAATTATATATTAGTTAATATTACATATGCATCTTTGTAAATTTGTAAGATTGTTTCCATAGATAAACATATACCCATATAGTTGCTAGGTCATAGTAAATGCCCATTTTGAATTTGACACATGAATAAATTGCCCTTCCAGATGTTACTCCAATCAATTTATATCTCCACTAATAACATGTTTCCACATATCTCAAAACATATTACCTCCATTTCTAAGAGGTAAAAAGGTATATATCACAGATTTAACATAAATTTACTTTCTCTTGTGGAAGATGTTTTCTTAAGTTTTTGGAATTCCTTTTCTTTTTCTGTGAATCATCAATTAGCATAATTTTGCTGCTGCTATGTATCTTTTTCTTATTGATTTCTAGAAGTTCTTTAGATATTACAGTTATTAAATATTTTCCTATCACATTTAATATATATTTTTGAGTTTTTGTTTGTCTATTAACTTCGTTAATGTCTTTTAATGTGGAAAAGTATAAAATTATTATGTAATGTAATCTGTTGATTTTTAAAAGGTTTTCAACCTTAATGTAATTCTTAGAAAATCATTTGAAACATCTTCTCACCTAAGGTTAAAGAATGTTATTCTCTATTTAATAGCATTGAAATCCAAATCCTCCTGTAATTAACTTTGATAAATTAGTTTGTCAATTCTCATGCCAATAAGATATTATTTAATTACTATTTGTTCATAATATGTTGCATAGATGTCAGATAGAAATTATTTGCAGGAATAAGTATTTGCAGCAATAATATGGTTTCTCAAATTTTTCAGTTATCTTATTAGCTCTTTCAAGCACTTCATAATGTTCTTTGACAGATTCCCTATGTTTCATGTTATTGTTAATTTCCCAAAATTAACTATTTATTTACAAGTTACACTAATTTGGAGAAGTATTTTTTTTCCACTCTTAGTCTTCAACTGGTAGTTGTTAGTGCATAGGAAAGTGTTTGACTTTGTCTTATATCAGTTCACTTCCTGAAATCTTATCTGGTAGCTCCTCTTTTGATTCAGTTAGATTTTCTAGGTTTACAAAAATACTGTAATCCATACTGGAAATGTTTTGGCTCTTTCCAATATTTTTCTCTAATTTACTTTTATCTTATTATTTCATTGGCTAGACCTCAACAAAAATACAGAATGACCATGATGTATAAATTTTTCTAAATTAGTATCTATCTCCAGTTCTGGATGTTGAATTTTGTAAAATGCAGTTGGGGACCCCTAATGAGACGATCATGTAATTTTCTCCTTTAACCTATTAATGTAACAACTTACAGCACATTTTTAAATTGCATTACTACATTTCCTAATGTTGAGCCAAGCTTTCATAATCATTCTTGGAATGAAGCCTCATGGTTGGAGCATATTTTTCCTTTTTAATACATTGCTATATTTCACTTGCTAATATTTTTCTCAGAAATTTTACATTTCTACTCAAATGCAATTATTCTATATTTTTATTTGAGAGACTTCATTGAGTTTTCTAATCAGAGTCAAAAAATGAAATTGAAGATATTCCATATTTTTTTTTGCACTGCAGACTCTTAAGTGATCTGGGCCTTGTCTTTTCATTATAGACATGGTAGAACTTGCCCACAAAACTACCTAGATCTAGTCACTTTTGATGAAGAAATTAGGATCTGTTTTCTGCTGATTTTGTTTGTTTGTTTGTTTGTTTGTTTTGCTTATTCATGAGTTAATTTTGGAAATTTTCTCAGGATAGAGGATACCATTCATGTAGATTTTCAGATCTACAGAAATCTTTTTACATATAATATTTGCTTAATTATTTTGCTTTGGGTTTTTCCACCTTTGTTAAAGTATAGTCGACCAGTAAAAATTGTTTATATTTAAGTTATGCAATGTGATGTTTCTGAATTGATTACCACAATCAAGCTAATTATTGTATCAATTATTTTGTCACCTTACATAGTTACTTTTTGTGGTGAGAATACTTAAGATCTATATTAACACTTTTCACATTTAATTTGAAAATATTTGTGATTATGAAACATGATAGGCTGGATAATGTTCCCCCCTGTAATTGGCTGTGGTATCTCCCAAAAGCTCATATGTGAGCAAGAACAGAGGTGAAATGATTAGATTATGCACATTGAAACCTTATCATTGGATTGATCCACTGATATGAATTAAGTGGGCAGTATCTGTAGGCAGGTAGGGTGTGGCTAGAGAAAGAAGATCTCTGGGGACTGGAGTGATACAAGGAAGGGGTCACAAGTCAAGCAATGCAGGAGGCCTCCAGCATCTAGAAACTGTGGGAATGAATCTCCCCTCAACACCTCCAAAATGAGCCAACTCTGCCAAACACCTTGACCTTAGCCCAATAAAACCTATCTCAGACTTTTGACTTCCAGAACTTCAAGAGAATAAATTTGTGTCGTCTTAAGCTACTAAGTCTGTAGTAATGTGCTACACTAATAACAAGAAATAATGTATGCAATCTGATGTGATACATTTTTCTTGATCATAATCATCTCTTTGTTTTGGGGGTTGTCTGTCTGTTTTTGTAATCTTTGCCAAAGCAGCTTAATCTGTCTTGTTTCAGTTGGTTGTTTTTGTATTTTTTAAATATTCACTCTTTCTTTGTTCTAATTCTTTTGTTTCTGCTTTTATCTTGCCTCCTCTTGCTTCTCATTTTCCTTGGTTTTATTTTTCTTTCTTTTACTTCTTGAATTCAATTTTTACATTATTTACTTTCTCCTTATTAATATAGAATTTGAGAATGTGAATCATCCTTCAAAATTAAATTTTTCCCTCCCCGCAACTTTGGAAATGTGGGATTTCAGACTTTTAATAATTTGAAACAATCTATTATTTGAGGTTTGACTTCCTTTCTGTCCCATTTTTTTAAAGTTGTTCTAAGTTTGGGATTTTTTTTTAAATTCTAAGTTTCTAAAGTGTATGCCAAATATTATTCTATTAGTAAATTCTAAAGTTAATGTATTGTGATTAGTGAATGTGACCAAAAACTTTCTACTTTGGGAAGTTATTACTAAAGAAGTTTAAGTTTTATAAAATACTTCATTGATTTGGGGGGAAATGGGCATCTCAGTTTTGTGGGGAACATAGTTCCCTCTATAATAGGCAAACCATGTTTCATAATCCTATTACCCACATCCTCTATGTCCTTGTTTATATCCATTGCAAGGAATTCTGTTTATCCCTTTGGTGTGAGGGATTTAGGAGAGACAGTGATGACCTGACCGAGTTTTCATATTTAGAAAGTCCACTCTGGGTGCAGGGGGTAGGAAGATGGAATGTGTATCAAGGGACAAGAATGGAGACAGTGCGGGGGGCCCCCATGGGCAACAGGAGAAGAATGCTTGAATGAAGTCATGCAGTGGAGATGGAACCGCAAAATAAACCCATAGGCAATCATTTAACCTGACCCTCCAGTTTGATAGATGAGAAACCCAAGGCTAGCCAAAAGATGGAAATAACTTACCAAAGTCATATGGGCAGTCAGCCATAGAAGGACTCAAATCCAAGCCATCTGCCTGCATGGGGGTCTCCACTCTGCACCTCAGGAATAATGACACAGAGCTGTACACCTTCCTTTGTTCATTCTACAAGGGCACCTAAACCTCTTCACTCTCTACTTTTGTCACTAAGAAACAGACTTTCCAGAAAGAATCTGTTGGGCCCTCATGCTCTTGAAACACTGGAAAGACACAGTTCCCAGGACTCTCCAGATACTGCGCTGCCTGAGACAGACATTCCAAATAGCAGCAAGCATCCCAAGCCAACAGTATCAAGTCAGTGTCCTGCAGCACCAGGCATGGTGTTTGTGCACCATGTCCATGTCAAGATGAAATGCATTTTTGCCAGGTGGAGTGGCACACACCTGTAATCCCAGCTGCTCGGGAGGCTGAGGCAGGAGGATTGCTAATTCAAACCCAAGGCACTAAGCAACTCAGTGAGACCCTGTCTCTAAATGAAATACAAATTAGGGCTGGGGATATGGCCCAGTGGTCAAGTGCCCCTGAGTTCAATCCCCAGTGCCGAAGGAGGAGGAGAAGGAAGAGGAGGAGGAGGAGGAGGAGGAGGAGAAGGAGAAGAAGATGATGATGATGATGATGATGATTAAATGGTGCATTGTAGCACACATGAAAAAACAACTGGTTTTTGAGCATTTGGGACATTGAGAACTACCACACTATTTAAAAACACAAAATGTGTGTGTGTGGTTGTGTGTATGTGACTATGCTGTGCAGAGGAAGCATTATTTCTACTGAACTCCATTCCCTATGTTTCCTGTTTCTCTTTGCCAATGAAGAGATAGAGTGTGGAGAAGGGCAAGGCCTTAAAAAATCTTGTAAGTTTGGGTGCACTTCAAAAAATATAACCATGCTCATTATCATGTTGGTACTACTGTCCCTGTTAGATGGCTGCTATTTTAATGTCTCATAGCTTCAGGTTCCTCATCTAGAAAATGGCGGGCGGGGGGGGGGGGGAATTGGGGAAGAAATGTTATAAGGATTAAAGCATACAGTGCTTTCAAAAAGGTTACTAGGAACTCAATTTTTAATTTCTACTAAAAGTATGGTAGCTTTCATCAGACTAATTTAGTAGAATTAGTATTTGATCCTTTTCTACAGAGCCCTACAGCCAAGTTCTCAGAATCCTTTCTGCAAAAGGCAAGTTAATGCAGTGGAGAGAGTTCTGGAATCACACAGGCCTAGGGTAGAATCTCACCTCTATCCTAGGCTTAACTATGACATCCTGAGCCAGTTATTTAGATCCTTGTTCTTATCGTCTATAAACCCAGTAGGGCCAACAGACACACTGACATAAGAAAGGAATCCCAGCATTCTTCAGCCCACACACTTCTCCCCATCAACTTCTTTTCTAGAATTGACTCAATTTTTTTATTCCCGGGTAGACCTGTAAGCCACCTTGGACAAGGAAAATAAGAGGTCCACTCCCGGGGCTGGAGAGCACAAATCAAATGAAATGAAACCTTGGGAGAGGGTGAGCTGGGATGGCTGAGTCAGAACATGCAGGTGTCAGAAACATCCAAGGCCCAGAATAAATAGGCACAGATAATTTGGTGTGGAGATGGAGAAAGTCAGAGGTTGACTGACGGGAAAGGAAGATGGTGCCCTTTATCAGGTCCACTCCATCAAGGGGCCAGCCAAGGTTGGAAACACTTTGTATAAAGAGAAAGTTAGAAGGAGAAGCAACCAGAGACCAAAAATCTTGCAAAGAAAAAAAAAGAAAGAAAAGAAAACTCATTTGCTTTTCACAAAACTCAGTCATGTAACTTTGAAATCTCCCAGCAAGCAAATGTGATCCTGTTACCAGAGACAGACCAATGCAAGCAAAACCCCAGCAAAGCACAATGAAAATGAGAGTCTTTGATATATAAAAAGAACAAATGGGAAAAAAAAAGAAAGAAAGAAAAGAAAATGAGAGGCTTTGAATGTAAAATGACTACCAGAGTGCTGGGCATTGCAGGCACTGATATGGACAGTACTCTTGTTGCTATGAGTTGCTACCACACATCCTTGTATCAACCCATGGCGACGTGGAGATGCTCTGGCCTGCCTGAAGCCCTGGGATGCAGTTTACCAAGAAATAGAGAATAAAAAGTATTAAAGCAAAAGGGATGATCTATGCTATTGCAACACCTTAGCAATATCTGGAGATATGTGGAGATGATTATCCCAGGTCTCAGGACACACGTAGACAGTGTACCAGCTGAAACAAATAAGAACCCAGTAAGCCCATGCTCTACCTAGCAGGCCTATAGGTGATATGTTGCCAAGATGTCCCTCTAAGAGATACAGACACACATATACCCTGTTCTTACTTTGATATGTGGTGCTTTTAAATTATATCCCCTTTATCGCCCATGGTCTGTCTGTTCACCTTGGAAAGATGTGGCAATGTTAAGGTAATGACACACTGGCGGCTGCTCCTAAAAGGGATCAAAAGACTTAAGTTGGCTGGTGGTCATATCTCACATTCGACTCAGGGATGGGGGTGCCTTCTCTCATGGCTGACCAGCAGGCCCATCTAGATACAGCAGATGTTTGCCAGCTCTTCTCCACAGTGGGCAGACAGGGGAGACCGATTTGCAATGGCCAGGAGGATGATGGAAAATGTGAGGGAATCACTCCCTGAGACGGAGCAGACCACTGTGCCTGGACACAGAGGGCCAGCACGAGTTCTAGAATATTGCAGCCAAGAGAGACCAAGGCTCTTTCCTCGCAGCTCCTGTGTGATTCCCATCTCTCTTCTCCATTTCCAAGGTGCCCTGGAGGAGAAATGACCCAGCTAAAAACAGGGCAGCAATATTAGAAAATATATCACAGGTGACTATTTCAAAGGAATCGAAAAAGGTGACATTTTCCATTATGGCCCAGTGTGTCGGCGCTAATATTCCCTTCTTCTTAACCACAGGTTCTCCACCGCCACCCGCAGCCTCTTGACTTCACTTCTAATAGGTACTGCGGCGGAGCCTCCAGGAGCGGTTTCGTCTTGCTGACACATCTTATTTCCACTCTTGTTGGCATGGAGAAGGCTACTTTGTTTGTGTCTGATTCCAGCTGGGCCACGCGGGGCCCTGTCTGATGTTGGGGGAGGGCTGTAGATTCCTCCCACCCTCGCCCACCTCTATACAAAAGCCCTCAGGCTCCCACTGTCCCTCTCCACATGCACACCACACACCCCTGCAATGCTTCCCAGCCCTGGGTACCTGGGAGGCATCTGGGTTTATACCTACAAGGATCACCAAAACTTTGTGCCTGCCTAATTTCCTTTCTGGATAAGGAAAGAAAGGAATGGCTTTGTGTAACATTTCTCCCATGCGAACTCTTTCTCTAGCAGAAGCCTGTGCTACAGTAAGAGCACAAAGGTGGTAGAACCAAAAGGAACCTTCATTTTATTCACTCATTTCCAATTACCTGGCCACTGGGCACTCTTCTAGGAATCACAAATATGCCCCCAAAGCAGCTCAACCCAGGAAAAGCCCTCATGTGCATGGGAACCACGTCCTCCTGAGCTGGGAATTCCTGGTCAAACAGGAAACGCTGGGAACTTCTACCACTTCTCAGCACCATTGTTTCTTAATGTATCCAAGGGGACTAACAATGATGGCTGCCTTATCAGGACCGTTGAGCACTTTGGCAAAGTGCTACACAGACGTCAGTTATCATCATTAATGTTTTTACAGCCTAGATGCACAGAGCAGTATTCCTAGGAGAAGAGCAAAAACTCTGATTATGCTAGTTCCCTCTATCCTGGGTAGTTCAACAGCCTCAGACCCAGAATCTTCCCAAGCTGACTTAAAACTTTCCTCATCTTTCCCCTGTCCCTTGCTCTCTGTCCACCTCAGCTATAGTATATCTGACACACTGTTTGGAACTGAACGCTACAGTCACCTATTAGTCTAATAGTCTTCAACACACATTCTTTGTCTTATTCAGTCACTGATCTCTGGTGCCTGGGACAGCATCGCTATTTCATAGGTATTTAAGAACAGTTAAATTTAGAAGAAATTACGAATGAGTAGGAGTGGATGAATCGGAAGTCCTGAGGACAAGAGCTCTATGTGTTGTATTCTTATACAACCATGCCCCTAAAAGAGAAAAATAGGCAGTTTATTGCCTAGGTGACATTGTCCTTCAAACTTGTCATTGTCCTCCAAGTCTGCCCATTCTCGTGGGAATGCCGTCAACAAGGGCTGTCTGTCTCCTGAATATGCTTCTACTATGTCCCTTCCAAACTGAAGCTGCTCTCAGGCATTCTATTCATTGTGCGCTGCCTGGGGAGCTGTGCCGAAGCCGGGTGGCACAAGGTGGCAGGCACACCAGATGGCTGGACTGTACCATATTCAAGGCGACCAAGAAGCTGGAGCTTCTCCTGGAATCCAGGGCCAACAGAGCTGAAGTTTGAGTCCTACGCCATGCTATACAGGATGGGTGAGAGGGATAGAGAGTTTCTTCCCGCTTCCCTAGGTAGCTGCCCAGGGTTTAGCTCCCTGAGCTATAGAATTCAAAGATATTTTAAGTCATGGTCTCCTGAGCAGCAATGCTGAAATCAAACCAAGGTAGTTTCAAATTTCAGCTCTGCCATTGACTAGCCATTACCAGGTGACTTTTCCTCCCTGAGCTTCACTACGTTTCTGCATTTATAAAATAGAACTAATAATAGTAAGTTTGATATTTATTAGGAATAGGACAGTGGAGAATGGGATAGACAACAGAATACATCAGTCACTAGAAAGGCAATTTGTAAATCAATGGAAATGTAACTGATGTGACACAGCAATCTGTATACGGGGTAAAAATGGGAGTTCATAACCCACTTGAATCAATCTGTGAAATATGGTATATTAAGAACTATGTAATGTTTTGAACAACCAACAATAAAATAATTTAAAAAAAATAAGTCATGAAAAGTATGGAGACCCTAATATATAGTAGATGTTCAATAAATGGCAACAATGACATAATTAAAATTTTTTGATGTGCCAGACCCCATTCTAAGGTCTGCCATGTACATACTCATTTAATCCTCCAAATAACCCTATGAGTGGTGACTTAAGTGAGGCTAAATATAATATAATAAATATACAAATAAGACCTATAATATGAATATTAAATGATATATGAGTATATCACTGATATATTCACATGATATGTGAATATATAAATATATATTAGAATTTATATTATACAGAGGAAATTAAATCACAAAGATGCTAAATAACCTGACTCAGGCCACTCAGCCAATGAGTCCTTAGTCTGGACTCCACTCTGCCCCTCTGACTCCAGAGTTACCTCTTCAGACAAGCAGACGGCTGTTTCTCCTGTTAACTCATTGCATAAGCTCCCTGAAAGTGTTTAACTTCGCCTCCCCCACCTGACTGACAAGGGACTGACATCCGCATCCTTGACTTCCCTGGGGGAAAAAAATGTAGGATATCTCAGTGCGGTCCTTCAAGCTTGCCATTGTCTCCAAATCTGCCCATCTTCTCATGGGAATGCAATCAGCAAGGGCTGCCTGTCTCCTGAATATGCTTCCATACTATGTCCCTTCCAAACTGAAGCTGCTTATTTTAGCTTATTATCATGCCCGTAAAATGCAGTCCTGAGCCTGTGCTTAGTGAAGGAAACCCTATGAAGAGCCCACCTACCACTTCTGAGAAGCTGCCAACCTCTGCAAGTGAAGACAGTAAGAACCTAAGGCTCTAAGATTAAAAGAACCACACAGATGACATCAGGCCTAGGGTGAGTGATAGAGAAGGAAATTTGGGCATGCTGAATAACAAAAGGCACTGGGACAACATAGCCCCTGTCACGGGCAAGAGAAGCAGTCCTGCGCTCAGAAGACCTGAGCTTCATCGACATTCTCCCCTAGCTGAAGCTATGGACCATTGATCCAGATAAGAATTGTTGCTTCTTGGGTGACAGACTTGGGAGTTCAAGAAAATCTCAGCTTGATCGAAGAGTAGTGAGGCAAAGAAAACAGAGTGAGAACGCCAACTTCTCCTCTCCCCAGCAGAACGCTTCGTGTAGGGACTTGGCCAGCTCTGTAAATTCTGCTCTGTATTTTTATCTTCCCATGCATGACTCCTGTCTCCCTCACTAGACTGCAGCTCTTCAGAGGCAAAGTCTAAGTCTATTTACCTTGTGCATCACATGGCATTTCTCCTTGAGGGCTGCACACTGACCATTTGGATTTTGTAGGTGCACAAAGTAGGAGATTCCATTGCATGATGAAAAGAACCTCTGTTGGGAATGAGAACAAGGGGTCAAGGTTGCATCAAAACCATGGCATGTGGGATGGATGTAAGGTTCTTCTTCTCTTCCTTGTCTCCCAAGAAGTATGATATTGAACGATTCCATCTAAACCCTCAATGAGGGCACCTCCTCTCCGGGCTCTGCTCTGTCCTGGAGGAAATTTCACCAGGACCCCGAGCCCAGCCCAGGTACAGCCCTGCGGGGAACACTGGGTCCTGACATGCCTCCCTCTGCCAGAGGGAGCACAAGCCCGACTCGCCCTCACCGGCTGAGTGCAGCTGTGTCTGTTGCTTAAGAGCTTTCCCGCGTGCAATAACCTCTCATTATATTTTAATGTTGTTGTAACTTTATGGCTTAATCAGTATTTGCAATTTGTTAGTAGCCTGGGCGGCCATAAAATTGTTTTTCAGGTACTGAAACATCCCATCAAGGTTTGTAAAGCAGTGGTTCTTAGTTTATCACGCCCATAAAATGCCCTGGCAATTTGACAGATATAATAACTTTTTTTATCAAGTGTCTAATTTGAGAGGAAATTAAGCCATACGTTACATGAAGCTTGCACTGGGCTTGGGAGCTCTTCGGCCTCTGGTCTCTCAGGGATGCCCCTCTCCTCAACCCATCTGTCCTCTTCCGGCAAGGGCTAGAATTCACTCTTGCCCTTGTACAGGCTTGATACCACCTTCGCAGAGCTGGGGGCAGTGGCCACGTGCCTGTGGTGTGGCCTGGGTGGGCATCTCTGGTGAGACAGTGCTCCTACCTTCAGTTCCAGCAGTGGTGGAGAAAATAGACCCAATAAGAGAGATAACATCCTACTAATCTCTCCCCTCCACGTCCCTTCACAGGTTGAATCTCCCCAGGCCTAATTCCACCATGTGTTTGTAAATAAAAAGGACAAAGTTGATTCTCTGCCCATCTTTGCTCTCCGCATCTGCTTGAACCTCTCCTGCTTTCCTTTGCAGCTTTCAAAGTCACAAGGAGAGACCAGTTGTATCAGAAAGACCCATCCCCTCCCCAATGACATGATTGTGCTTCTCCCTGTTATTCATTGCTCTTTGGAAAATGTATGTGAACCTCCCTACCTCATCCAGGCCAAAATTAGAAACAACCCATAAACACCCAGCATCAATATTTAAATGTGGCTCAGAAACATGGGTCAAGCTGATTTCTCCTCCAGGTCATCTTTGTATGGCCAACAGTGCCACCAACGGTGAACAGTTTTCATCTGCCTTTCCAACAGTTAGCTGCAAAAGTTTCCTCCCGCCGTGACACCAGCCTTTGACAATCATATTAGCAAATGGGATCTGGGCCACCTTAGGGCATCATTTGCCACCATTCAGTGAGCATTTACTGGACAACCACCATGTGACCTGTAGCATCCTAACTCCTCAGGGATTCAGAGACAATGAAGACAGGGTCTCTGCTCCTCTGAAGAAAGTGCCCAGATGAACAAAGATGAGAACTGCTGCAGGCTATGGGAGCTCAGAAAGGGCCACAAGTTAGCTTGGTCTCGTGGAAAGTTTCTTAGTGATGATGACACCAGACATATATACCAAAATAAGAAAAATTAGCCTGGTGTACAAGAATGGAGAGGGGGAATTTTGTGATTCAGGAGAAACTACAAATTTGCAAGAGAGAGAGCACAACCATCGTGAGGGAAGGTCAGAAAGCAGCCTAGTGGAACAAAGACTACACGTGGGCTGTGGGCAGTGGCCAGAGCACACCTACAAAGATAGGCAAGGGTCAGAGCCATGGTTATCTGACTGCAATCTAAAGAGACCAGGCCTGATGATGAAATTGTGGGAAGCTGTCAGAGGATTATAGGTCTGAAGGTCACATGATCACAATAGAATTTTTAGACCCCAATGGCATCAAGGTAAGACCTACATGAACGTTGGAAGTCAGAGTAAGTAGAAGACACTGGTTATGTTTTGGCCAACTAACATTCAAAAGATCCTCCCTATTCCCTTATCCATCTGCCTTTTAGTACACTGATATTCCTTTGGATTTTTTCCTTGATTTTTTCCCCCATATTTCTTCAGGGCCTAGGATAAAACTCAGGGCCTTGCACATGCTAGCCAAGTGCTCTGCCCACTGAGCTAAATCCCCAACCCCACTGATATCCCTTTGAGAAGAAACTCCCCATTTTGTGAAGTCTTCTTCCATCACCAATTGGGTGAAACTAACTGTCTCACCACCACTGGGCAGGCAAACCCTTGATAGGCACAGCCAATCTGGTGTTCCCTTCTAGGAATGTTGAGACCTGATAGGTCACTAAACAATACCATCTGCATAAACTGCGACAAATTGTATTTTCCAAAAATGGCCTCAGCATTATTTTCAACTCTACATGTTCTTTCTTCCAGAGCCTTGCCACTCTCCATCAAGAGGTGGGGTCTATTTCACCTCCAGAATACAGTGTACATCAAGCATCCCCTCTGGAATAGAAAGAATGGACGTGACATCACAAGATTTCAGAGACTACTTCAGAGAAAGTGAAATAACTTCCATTTGGTTATTCTCTCTGGAGAAGCTTGTCCTTGGAACCCAAGCACTACATTACAGGAAACCCTATGCTGCACAGAGGACCACATGCAAGGGTGTGTCCCAACCAATGACCCCAGTCAGGATGCCAGATGATTGGCAGCATCAGCCAACAGGAAGGCAATTCTACCTTGATTCCAAGTAGAGCACAGACTGTTCCCTCCAAGCCATCCCCAGATTGCAGACTCATGAGAAAAACAAATGTTGTCTTTTTAAGTCACTAAGTTTGGGACAGTTTATTACATAGAAGTAGATCACTAGTATGATAACCACGGCTGGGGATCCAACTACTTTACCTTCGGAGATCACTGGACTCTTAATCCTTTTCTAGTCTAGTTACCCCCCACTTCCTAGAGCAGCAAATATACTACCAGTAGACACCCCCTGGGTATGAGAAGAAAGATCGGGTTTCTGTTGCTTGCAACCACTATCCCCAACAGAGGAGGAGCGTACTGCCACCACCCAGGGGAAGGATGCTGGGGGGCCTGAGAATAGCTGTGACACTGAGCAGGGGAGGGATTGGAGCCAATAGACATACAGGGCACAGAATCCACCAGGACTTGAGGAAGAAATGAGAAAGGAGAGAGGCAAGGATGCTGGGGTTTTTAAAGGGGCTACTGGGCAGATGTTCGTGCCATTCAGTGAGGAATATAATTCAAGAACAGAACGCAGCTTTCAGGGAACTAAAACATGCAGACTAATTACAAATCAGTTATCAACTTGAAGATTTGGAGATGCTTGTGGGAAACACGCATGGATCTAGATTACACAGGAGCACAATCATATCTTTCCAGCTTCACCACGCAACTTAAGAAAGATGCACTGGGGACCAGGATAAAAGTCTACTGGAGATGCAGGAATCTGTGGAGAGTTAACTGCTATCACTGTTCAGAGTCAACATTTAACTACCAAGTGCTCTCCATTAGGGATGTGCGTGTCTGTGTGTGAAGGCATACGGGTGAATCTTCCTGCCTTTTCATGCTGAAACGGGAAGGGAAGCCGCATTTCTTATTTCTTTTCCACTATTCCACAGTGTCTTATGGGCCAGTTCAAAAGGTTGGTAGGCGACTTCATCTAAGCACAAGAATAACCGTGCATCTATGTAAAGTCTTTCTCAAAGGGGCTTCTAGTGCTCTGCAGATAATGGACTTATTTATCCACCGAGCACCTCTGTGAGGCACTTAAAGGACAGGGGTGAACAGACTCGTGTAATAAACAATGTCAAGAACAGCACAAAGCCAAACTCGACTATAACTCTGATGCCCTGGAGGAGATGGGGTGGGCACAAGGTCACCCAGTGTGTTTGGGAATAGGACAAGCCTTCATGCTGTGATGGCATGACTCATAGTCTCTCTGAATGCCCCTGGGGCTTGCTTGGACCTGTCACCTGTGTGGTGAGTCTACAGTTGTACAGTTAAGAGTAAACCTGCCAGACTGACTGGTTAGGACAGGTCAACAGCTCCTTTTTCAGCCAAGCATTTCCTTGCATACCAACAGTCACCAAACGACTGCTTGGAAACCCAGAGGCAGGGTTCACACAAGTAATTGGGAAACCCGCCCGGCCAACTGAGCTTTAAAAATTACTCCCAACATGAGCAAAATGATTGCAAATCAATGGGGAGAAAATCGTCATCGCCAGCTTCACACACAGAGACCAATCCTGCCCTGTGAAAGCCACAGAGGTGCTGGTCATAAAAAGCCTTCTCTTGGCTGGGATAGGTTTGCTCCAGAGGCTCCAAGTGAAAACAGAAGTTGAATAAGAGCTATATACTGTATTTGTTTAAATTTCATGCCAGCGAATGTCTGTGACGCAGGAGACAGGTTTATGGAGAGAGAAATAAAATGTTGACAAATGGCGCTGTAATCAACTGGAACATGCAATAAATCATTAGAATGCCAATAACACTTCCAGGACAAGCTTAGAAAGGTCATTACTGTGTCACAATATATCTTCCAGCACCAAACAAAGCAAACAGAACATATTGGGAATAGGATTATGGGGGAAGCATCTGTCAGTCCTAATTAAGAATTAACTACAGATCGTATCTTGGGAGATGTATAATTTATTTTCCCTCTTCTTCCTCCCTACACACTCACAAAAAGAAAAATAAATCAATAAAAAATTTAACCCATTCTAGGTCAGAGAGGACATGGAGGAAGTAAGCATTAGGCAAAGTCCAAGGTGAGCTGAGAGGCCCGGAGAGTCAGGCTCAGAGGCAGGGGAGGGCGACAGGCAGGAAGGTGGGCCAGAGGGTCAGCCGGGGCCCCGGAAGCTCCAGTTTTACACTATCGGGAATGCTGGGGTTATTTAATACTTTAGCAACTAAGTCTCATGAGCTAGAAAGAGGCAACAGGAAGGTTAGAAGTTAAAACAACAAAGAAGTGCCAAGTTCTTTCTACCTGAAGGTTCCAGTGAAGATTGAGTTTGGCTGGGAGAACAAAAAAACTCAACTCCATGGTGACTTAAACAATGAAGTGTTTATTTTTCTCACGTAACAAAAGTCCAGAGGCAGGAGGTGCTGGATCCATTTTCAAAATGTCTGCCTTATCATCTTTCAGGTGTTGGCTTTTGCCCTGATCGTGTGGTCACAAGGCAGCTACTGTTGCTCCAGACATCATGTTTGTGTCCAAGGGAAGAATACAGGGAGAAGACATAGTTTTCATTATCCTTGTTATCAAGAAAGGCAAAATTTTCCCAGAACCCTCCAGCAACCTTAGGCTTTTTATCTCATTGACCAGAATTGTCTCAAATGACCCCCAAAGAAGAAGTAGACACAAATAAGATAGGGGTTCCATTTAGGAAGAAGGAGACAGGAATGGATTTTGTGTTATCGACTAACAAGACTTGCCACACTGGTAAAGTGGGATCTGCGCAGAGAGAACTGGCTGGGATCGTGCTTGTCCCCTGCTGTTCACAGAAATGTTCTTCAACCCAAGTCCCAGGCGGAGAGCATGCTGGTCACCTAGTCCCAGCTCCCCAGTTCTGCTGTGCTAAGTGTGCACCGTCACAATGGGCCAAATATGTTTTCATGCTGCTCTGCTATTTTCTAATGAGGGCAAAGTCCTTGTTCTTTGTTCAGCCTCAAAGTAACTCTGGGGATTTCGAGGAGACTGAGTTCAGTCTTCTGCACAGCACCAGAGGACGGACAGAAAGTGTCCCCTCTTTCACCAAGACATTGTTCCAACTGGCTTTCACCAGTGGCAGCTGCAGAGAAGGCCAGGATGTTTTTGATGACTAGCCTGGATTTTTGCTTTCCTGCAAAAGCAGCTTCTTACCACTCCCCTGGCTGTGTGTGAGGGTGTGTCTCCAACTGCCCCTTCCCTTCTCCGCACATGAGCCAGGTCCACCCTACAATCTGGGTGACTTCTCCACAGCTGTTCAGCAAGGTGTCCACACACCGCCTGCTTTTTTATCTCATGATTGTCACTTTTGCCCTCATTAACAGCATCACTGTGTGGCTCTCTCTCTCTCTCTCTCTCTCTCTCTCTCTCTCTCTCTCTCTCTCTCACACACACTCTTCCTGCTTTCCCTTCCCAGGTCTGTTTTTCTGCTAGAGTTTGCATTTCTCCCTTTATTTTATATTTTTTCTGCTGACAGAGACAAGAGCTCATCCTAGTTCACCATTTCAGGATTTGTTGCAAACTTCAAGGTACAGGTTTATGGCTGCTGGTGTCCTGGTTATAGTACAGTTCTTATGGGTCCTAATAAACTTAGCTGCTCTAGGGTCCTCTTAAATTCTAGTATGAAAGATAGAGAAAAGGCATTATTCAGTCCTGTTGCATTCAGGAATCCTCACTCTCAAAGGCTGAGGATAATGTTTCTTTCTTGGGGGAGAAAAAGCCCATAACTCTTAAATGCTGCCCAGGAACTAGAGGGTAAAAGAAAAGTCCTTTTCTCCTTCCCAGCACCCTAGATGGATGGCAGATGGGAGACACAGCTGGAGCTGGAAAGATGGGCACAAAGCAAAGATGGAAATATAGCGGTATTTCTCACCAGTCCCCCAAAGCCTGCCCTTTGGTGCTGAGCATGCAGTTGGGTTAAGACAGACGAGGCTGGTTGAAAATCCCACCCAGTTCCATTCTGTACACAGACTGCAGCCCACCTTAGGGCGGCCACCAAAGCCCACCAAAAACAGTCCCTACCACATCTTTATCGCATCTTGCCTCTCGCAAAACACTTTACTTCTTTCATGAGATCCTTATAACAAGTCTGATTGCTATTCCTATTTTGCACATGAAAAAGCCAAGGCTAAGTGTGGGTAGTGACTTCTTCAAGGTCATATCTCTGGTTAAGCAGCAGCTGAGTCTCAAATCCAAGTGGCTGTCAGGTATCCTGGGGCGAATGCTACTTCAAGCTGCCAGTTGAAGGCCAAGGGCTATTGGCTGACATAGAAGCATTTATGCCCATCCCTAGAAATTGCTGAGAACAGATTGCCTTATAGAGGGACGTGAGTACTGACCTGAGAAATGACTTCCGCTAGCCAGAGCTGTGTGCTCTTAAGAAAGCCATTGGACATCTCTAGGCTTCAGCTTCCTAAGATATGAAGTAAAAGATCATATTCATGATGCGAAACCCTAGGATGCCCGCCCCCCCCCGTTTTATGTCTTATACATGGAAGTTCCATGTAAAATGTGGTGATGTCACTGAGATGCTATTGATTTTAAAAAGCTTTCGTTGTTCAAGAACACTTGGACCTCACATTCTCCGTGAGCCTGCTATGGTTTAGATGTGGTTTCTTCCCCCAAAGGCTCCAGTGCTGAAAGCTTGTTCCCCAGGGTAATGGTATTGAGGGGTGGTGGGACCTTTAACAGGTGGAGCTTAGTGGCAGGTGATTAGTCATGGGGATTTCACCCTCATGAACAGATTAATATCTTTCTCAAGAGATTGGGTTATTCTCTGGAGACCGAATTAAGTCTCATGGGCGTAAGTTAGGTCTCACAGGACTGAATGACTTACTGTAAGAGTAGGTTGTTTAAAAAGTGGATCAGCCTTCCCTGTTTCTCACACACACACTCCAGCTGTGCGCTACCATCGGCCAGGAGCCCCTCACCAAAAAAAGCCAAGCAAACGCCAGCACCATGATCCTGAACTTCTAGAACTGTGAGTTAAATAAACTTTTTTTCTTTATAAATTAGTCAGACTGGGGTATTTTGTTATAACAAGGGAAAAGAGACTAGTAAGACCCCTATGTTTTGTTTATATCATTATCAGCATCAACAAAACAGCTGTGATTATTTGTAAAGGGTTTGGCCCAATTCCATGGCATGCAAATATTGCTCAAAAATAACAGCCATGAACTAGTGCCCAAGTGTCCCCTTATGATGAACACCCACAAAACATGGAGAGAGTTCTATGAGCAGGGTTAGGGGCTGGCTGGCGGGGTTGGTGGTCTAGGATTTACTCTGCGTTTCTTTCTTGAGGGTTTGACATTTCAAGCCACACCACTGGTGCTATAAGATTTGTATTCAGATAATTTCAAGTATTTTTGTCCCTCTGTCTCCAATGTGGATAAAGAAAACTAAAGTAATTCAGCCTGCAGAATGATTTTTTATTTATGAAGTTGTGCAATTTAGCGTGTTATTTCAGGTCACCTTAAGCTCTCCTGTACAACCTGGATTTTGCATTAAATGAAAACTATTAGTATTCGGAAACACTTTACCATGAGGGTGGCTGGGTGACCATGACCTTTGTGTTTATGTAAACGTGTTTTCATTACCACCATTCCTGCATGGAAAGGGAAAGCCACTGCTTGTTAACACTGTCCTTGCAAATGTTCTTTTATTAGCAGTGGCTTAGGTCTAAGGGGGTCGGACTCTGCATGTTGGTTCTGAATTGCTCCCTTCACAGTGTGTGTGCCTGGCTAGAGGACACCATGGTGGGAGCCCCTGGACCAGGAAGACTGTGCGGCCTTCCTTACCCCCTACTTTGTGTTTCCTTCAATTCTTCCTGGATCCTCTCTTCCCTAACCTTGACCCACCCCTTCCCCAAGAATCAGCACAGAGGTTGGCAAGCTACAAGTCCACAGCCCCTTCTGGCCCACTGCCTAGTTCTGCATATCCCCCAAACTAACAACGGTTTTACAAAAAAAAAAAAAAAAATCTAAAGAAGAGGGACATTTGGTGACACATGAAAGTTCTATGGAATTTGAGTATCAGTGTCCGTTAATAAAGCTTTATTAGAATACAGCCACACTCATCAATTCACTGACTTGGATTAACTGGGCAGTAACAGTCAGCATTAGAGTGTGGTTGGAGGAAATAGGTCACTGGGTGGTGCCTTTGGGGCTTATATTTTGTCCCTGTGAGCAGAGCGCTCTCTCCTTCCTATTGCCATGTCCTGAGCTGCTTTCCTCTGCCACACCCTCCACCATGATGGTCTGGGTCACCTCAGACTCAGAACCGTGGGCCAGCCCACCATGGACTGCACCTCTGAAATCATGTGCCAAATGAACTTTTCCTGCTCTCCATTTCTCTTGTCAGGTCTTTTTGGTCTCAGAAATGAAAACACTGAGTAAAACACCATGCTCCCTTCTCACTGCTGGTTAAGACCCCAGTATCTCTCACCAGGACCCCTGCAACAGCCCCAAGCTGGGTGTCCTAGCTTATCTAAACTCGCTATCTGGGACACCCCCTCGTCCCAGGGTGCATTAAACTAGCCAAGAGCTCAGATTCTGGAGTTAAACTCCCTGGTCCCAAATCCCAGCTCTCCTCCTGTATTATGTGCGTAGCCCTGGACAAATCATTTCCACTCTAAGCCTCCATTTCTTCATCTATACTGTGGGCATAACAATGGCACCTACCTTATAAGGTCCTTGTGAGAATCATTTGGAAAGCACTTAGTGCTTAGAAAAATATCAGTATTTGCTCTCATCATCCTTGAAAAATTGAAATTTTATCCTGTCATTCTTCTTTTTGGGACGGGGAGGTACAGGGGTTGAACTCAGGCACTAACCACCAAGCCACATCCCCAGCCCTATGTTGTATTTTATTTAGAGACAGGGTCTCACTGAGTTGCTTAGCACCTTGCTTTTGCTGAGGCTGGCTTTAAACTCAGATCCTCCTGCCTCAGCCTCCCAAGCTGCTGGGATTACAGGGCCCACCGTGCCTGGCCTCTCCTGTCCTTCTTCTGCCTTAAAGGTAACAGTGGCTCTTCTTCATTGATCAGGTGAAGCCCAGACTCCTTGGCCTGGCACACGGAGCTCTGCATTCTGCTCTCTATCAACTGTGCCCAATGTCTCTCTCCTACTCCCAAACTCACAAGCTCTGCGGGGTCAACTCCTCGTTGCTGGTCCCCTGCCCATGCCTTTTTCTGCTGCTCTTTTCCAGCAGTCCCTGCCCAGGGTCTCAGATTCACCTCCTCCAAGGAGCCTTCTCTGACTGCCACATCAGGCACTCTGCAGAGCTCTAGTGCCACTTAACACATTGATCCCAGTCTGCTGTTGACTTTCTCAGCCACCCTAACAGCAAGAACATCAGAGTTTAACATGAAAGGGCAGACCATCTTCAGAGAGCTTGTCACAGAGGCTTCTTGATGAAGGTCCCTTTGAGCTGACCCATGGAGGCTGAGCAGGACAAGGATTGGCCTGTATCCTCCTGGGCGGGGTGCAGTGAGGGTTCCTGGGTGGCCTAGCTATACCTGACTCATTTAGTTCTTTCCTAAATGGTTGTTGAATGAATGATTGAATTACCTATTACTTCGATCCATTTGCCTCTCTAGAGAACTGTAGCTTTATGTGGCTCAAGTTCTAGCTTTATTTCCCAAACCCTGTACCCTTGAATGATTCTAGACTTAAATATGATTCCAGGCACCCCAGAAAGCAGGGATAGAGCCTTGGGGGAGCCCCCATTTGCATGATACACAGTGGCCTGATTCATCCCATGTGGGTACTACTTTGATTCTGGTCAATGCCCCACTCAACCTCTATGGTTCCTCCTGCCTGCAGAATAAAGCCTGGACTCCCAGAAACAACTTTCAGCCTCACCTCCCATGAGGTCCCCTGCAGCCCTGGGCCACTGTTGAGCAGAGCTCACACATCTCCAGCAAGCAGGGTGCTCATCAATGGTCACTATTGTCGCTCTTGGAGTGAGGGCTGAATCAGATGACTCATGTGAAAACGCTCAGCTTCAACAGGGAATCATACCTTCTTCATGATGGGCACTCTCTTGGTCCTCTCTTTGCCCATCTTCTATTCTGCCTTCAGGGCCAGCACAAACGTCAGCCCTTCTGGAATCCCATCTGTCCATTCTTCTCGTCCTGTCTTCAGGGTAGACACTCCCACTTCACATCATCTTTGTTTCTTAACCCATTTTCTCTTATCATCCCAGATGTGGAACACCTGTAAAAACTTAAAATAGACCATTATAGTAACTTTGTTTTAATTGTTATGTTTTAAAGAGGTCTGTTCTTTTGAGAAAAGCAATCGGTAACTGATGAGAGCATCGGATTTTTAAATGCATTGCAAAAATGCATAAACTTTGCTGCAAAAATTAATTCTACTAAATGTTCGACTGAACAAAATATTACATACATAACTGATAAGTAATATAAGAAATTATAGGGCTGGGGATGTGGCTCAAGCGGTAGCGCACTCGCCTGACATGTATGCGGCCCGGGTTCGATCCTCAGCACCACATACAAACAAAGATGTTGTGTCGCCAAAAACTGAAAAAATAAATATTAATAAATTCTCTCTCTCTCTCTCTCTCTAAAAAAAAAAGAAAAGAAAAAAGTATATATATTGCATTCGGGGGGGCTGGGATTGTGGCTCAGCGGTAGAGGGCTTGCTTCAAACGTCTAAGGCGCTGGGTTCCATCCTTAGCACCACATAAAAATAAATAAACAAAGTAAAGGTATTGTGTCCATCTACAACAGAAAGAAAGAAAGAAAGAAAGAAAGAAAGAAAGAAAGAAAGAAAGAAAGAAAGAAAGAAAGAAAGAAAGAAGAGAGAGAGAGGGAGGGAGGGAGGGAGGGAAAGAGAGGGAGGGAGGGAGGGAGGGAGGGAGGGAGGGAAAGAGAGGGAGGGAGGGAGGGAGGGAGGGAGGAAGGAAGGAAGGACATGCATTTGGGAAAGTATTTGCTAGGACTAGGTCATCATTTGATTTTGAGAAATGCATTGCATTTCAAATCACCAACGGTGGAAATTAGCTGTCCTACAAGGAAGACTCTGGGACAGCTGGTGCTGCAGAGTAACGTGCAGTGTGCGGCGTGGATGTTCCATGACACCCACCCACTGCTGGGATTCTCTCTGCACACTGAAGTTCATCTTTGCCCCTCTCTATCCATTGTGAGTTCTAAGAGATTGATCTCTCTTTGTATTTATAGAATGGCTCGTATATGTAAAAGATACTCTATTGTCTCTGTGTCCAGATCATCATCTGTACTTTGGCTCTCACTGATAATAGAAAATATATAAACAATGGACATGGTGATGCATAACTGTAATCCCAGCAACTCGGGAGACTGAGGCAGGAGGATTGCAAGTTTGAGGCCAACCACAGTAACTTAGTGAGACTCTGTCTCAAAAAAAAAAAAAATAGATACATACATACACACACACACACACACACACACACACACACACACACACACAGGACTGAGGATGTAGCTCACTGGTAAAGCACCCCTGAATTCAATCCCCAGTGCCTCTCCCTCAAGTGACCTAAACTGAAATAAAATAGAGGATAGATAAGCTGCAGATTGTGATTATGATGTCCATCCTCTTTTAATGTGCCTGTGTCATTGAAATATTTGCAGAATTGAAAACTTGGCGCTTAATGGATTAAAGCACTTTCAGTCCCTACAATGGTTATTGAAGTGCAGATTTGATCTCTTCAGGCTTAGGGAGGCAGTATGGCTGTCTGTCTTTGAAGGCCCACAGTCCTTCAAAGGCCTCACCCTGAGCAGCTCATCCCATGTTGAATGACAAGTGGCTGGGCCTGCGTCTCCCCAAACCAGGACCCTAAGAGAGAAAATTGCTAGCCAAGGTTACTAAGGTATAGCTTCCCTCAGGCATCAGGACCCTTCATCCACTTTCCCATCATCCTCCAAATTGACTTTGAATAATGCATTTTAGAGATGAAGAGACCAAGACTCACAAAGTCTGGTTTGCTCCAACTCTCCCAGCAGTGAATAGCTGAAGGGGAAGCACTCCTTCAGAGTCCACACCGACTCCACTTACCCACAAAGCTGCAGGCTAAGGAGAAATGCTTCACTGCGGGCTTCGGGCCCCTCCAGGGCCACTTCCAACAAGAGACACGAACCCAGCTCCGATCAGACAGAAACTCAGTTCATATAATTGAAGCCCTCATCATCCTGCTACTTCTCCGTTCCCACCCTTCATTCTTCCTTTTCCTACCCCCAGAAGGAAGCACTGAGAAGCTGTTTAAGGTGAACTGTGTTTATACATGTGGCTGTCATTATCGTTAAGGGTGTTTGCAGTGGGGTCTCTGTACCCACTCTACAACCACCGTCTGCCAGGTCTCTCTGTCTACCTGTGTTTACATAGCGCCTATCACCAGCGCACTGGCAGCCTTTGACAAACAAGCGGCGTTGTGCAGGAAGAAAAGGAAAAAGATGTTTGTGAGTGACGCCCGTTAATTATCGCTTCATTACACCCAGGCACTCCTGAAAGTGGCATGCGGTGGCTCTCGCTGCCTTCGCACATGTGCATGTATTTGAAGACATCCTCCCCATCACAGCATGATCTAAACTACGATTGTTAGAGAACATGACACAAAACTCGGCAGCTCCTGCCCATACAATCAGAACAGCCACCACCCAAATGGGCAGTGCTTTTATGACCTGACAAGGATTCATCGAAGCTGAGAACACAATCTGATGGCTAAATAAAATCAATGCAGGATCAAAGTTAGGTTTCCTTAGGAGAAGCAGAAGTTCCAATCTCAGGAAGGAAAGACCCTACTCTGGTTGATGATAGGCAGAGACCACACTGGTTGAGTCTTGAAAAACCTGCAAAGGCATAGGAAACCTGGAGAGTCTCAAGACAAGGGTGACCTGAGCTATGACAAGTCAGATAACTGCTCCACGAGAAATGTGGCAGGAATTACATTTAATCTGGAAAACAGACTGCTAAAGGGAAACAGAAGCAGCATCTTAAGAAGTCTGTTCTCAGCCAGGTGTGGTGGCACATGCCTGTAATCCCAGCAGCTCCAGAGGCTGAGGCAGGAGGATCTCGAATTCAAAGCCAGCCTCAACTATTCTGTGAGGTCCTAAGCAATTGAGTGAGACCTCGTCTCTAAGTAAAATATAAAAAGGGTTGGGGATGTGGATCAGTGGTTCCATCTCTGGAATGAAAAAACTACAAAATAAAATAAGAAGTGTGTTCTCTGTGACTCCTGACGCCTGGGCGAGTGAGGTACACATGAAACAGTAACTATAAGCCTAGGAAGACCTGTCAGGGGCAATATTAGAAGTCAGCTAATCTACAGAATGAGTAACTGCAGCTTGGCTGGAAATTGAAATCTTTGGGAGATTAGCTGAGACCCCATATCCCCTACACCACCCCCCACTGAGTTATATAAATCCCAAAGCCTGGCCTCTAGGAAATAGGCACCTACAGGGAGATCACACATGTCCCTAGGCACCTGCTCCCATTAATATTGCCTGTTCCCTGTCCACAAAAGTTCAGGGATGGAATGAAGTTCTTTCTCAATTCCTATATACACAGGGTACAACCCCTCTGCAAAGCATATATGCTCCTGGTAGACTTCCTTGTAATCGGGGAGAGGATACAATGGAAGGACAATTTCCACTGTAACCAACTTCCAAAGGGGCAGTAAGCACCCTTCTCAAATGTCCTTCAGTCTCCCTATGGCCTTGGACTTTCATTCTGCCTTCACTCCACCCAGCCTGTCTCTCTCCTCTCCCTGGTTTCTCTCCTTTATCTTTTCTCTTTCTCTTCTGCTTCTCTTTTCTCTTCCCTTTAAAGAACAAAAGCAACGCATTTCCCCCATTGCCTCAAGCAGAGCAGCTTTCCCACTTAATGTCTCAGCATCCAGTGACAGTCATACATACAAAGTCACCCACATCCCCAGCTGGCTTGCCAAGATTGTCCCTGAACCTCGACATCTCCTTCTACATGGGAAGTTCTGGTGCCAGATTTTTAAGAAATCAGCATTCCACCAATCCTCTGAGATGCTGAGGAGGGACGTTCCCATGAACAAGTCAGTTTGGGAAACTGGACCTGCTGGAGGCCTGTCCTAGAATTTCACAGTGGGCTTGTTAAAATGCCTATGAAGTCCTCCAGTAGAGAAACCTGCTTGACTGTGAAACCCAGTGTTGCCAGAGCTCACTGGGCTATGGGTTAATAATACCTCTGATATCCCCAGGGATATACCTTAGGATATGCACATAAAAAGTTCGGAAAAGCCAAAGCAGTGTGCAATCAGGCCCTTGGAGCCCAAGTGCTAGGAAGAATGAGTGACCACATTACAGCACGAACACTTGTCCTATTCCCAACTCACTGGGCGACCTTGGACCTACCCCATCTCCTCCAGGGCACCGGAGTTATAGGCTAGTTTGGCTTCGTGCTGTTCTTGACATTGTTTATGATGTGAGTCTGGTCACCCCTGTCCTGTAACTGCCTCACAGAGGTGCTCTGAGGATAAATAAGTCCATTATCTGCAGAGCGCTGAGAGCTCCTTTGAGAAAGACTTTACATAAATGCACGGTTATTCTTGTGCTTATATTAAATCGGTTATCAACCTTTTGAGCTGGTACAGTTCTCTGCACAGATTTTATGGAGTAATAGGAAAGAAACAGGTGATGTGGTCCCTAGCCAAGTGGAACTTTTGGTCCAGGTTGAGACAATTTGTCTATATGCCTGTGAGTCTACACACACACACACACACACACACACACACACACACACACACACAGGTAAGACGCTCTGGAAATTCAGTATTTAAGCTAAACAACACTACCATGGTACTTCTGACAGATGTCTTTGTCTCTACAGACATTTTCTGGTCATGGGATCCTCTTTCTAAGGTATGAACATGAACTTATTTTACAGAAGAGAAAGCTGAGTCTGGAGAGATGATGGAATTCTCCAATAGCTCCTGGTGGGAAGTGATGGCAGGACAAACACAGGCAGCGTTAGTGAGTTTTCCATTGCTATGACAAAATACCTGAGATAAATAATTTAAAAAGAGGAAATGTTTATTTTGGCTCATGGTTCAGAGGTTTCAGTTCATGGTTGGTTGGTTCCATGCTTTCCCGCCTGTGCTGAAACAGCACATCATGGAAGGAATAGTGTGGGAGAGCAAAGCTCTCAAGGAAGCAGGTAAAGGAAAGAGAGACTGAGGAAGGGGGTGGTGTGCTATTATCTGTCTTCAAGGGCACACCCCAGTGATCTAACTTCCTCCAACAATGCCCCACCTAAAGGTTCCATCAACTCCAAACGGAACCACAGGCTGGTGACCATACCTTCAGTATTGGGGTCTTTGGGAAACAATTAAGATCTAAAACCCTGACACACAGGGATTCATCACCTGTTGCTTTTTCCCCAGGTTTATATGCAGATGTCCAGGCAAGTCTTACTGAAAAGAGCCTTTTCAGGGGGCTGGGGATGTGGCTCAAGCGGTAGCGCGCTCGCCTGGCATGCGTGCGGCCCGGGTTCGATCCTCAGCACCACATACAAACAAAGATGTTGTGTCCGCCGAGAACTAAAAAATAAATATTAAGGAAGAAAGTTCTCTCTCTCTCTCTCTCCTCTCTCACTCTCTCTTTGAAAAAAAAAAAAAAAAAAAAAAGAGCCTTTTCAGCATGCCACGATTCCACACAGAGATCTTGACAATTGTGGCCATCCAATAATAGACGTTGTCAAGCTGACCAATCCCACCTGGGTTTGAGCAGAAGCTGAGTATGCGCTGGACAGGTGAAATTCATTCATTTAGGTAATTACTCACTGGCATTTTGTTTTCATTTCTCAGGTGCCATGGAAGGTACTCTGCTTTGGGTGGTAATGAACAAAACCAAGTCCCTGCCTTCACTGGAACTTACACTCCGTAGAAAGTACAGAAAATGAGCAAATAACTGCATATGCTAATGACATGGAATGCTAAGTCCACTATCTCACCCTATCCTAGTTTTCTTCATAGGAATATGAAGAAAACTAGGACAGGGTGAGAAGATAGAGACTAGGTTAAGGCTTGGACCAGAGGAGGGACAGTGTCGTCAGAGAAGCCTAATGGAAGGGGCTCTATGAAGACAAACCTGTAAATGAGAATGAAGGGATCTTGTGAAAATTGGGGCAATGAACCTCAGAAGCTCTGAGCTGAGCTTAAGCAGAGTGTGTCAAGAGGTGTGAGGAGACAGATGTAGCTGAAGCAAAGTGTGTTGGGGTCGGAGACAAAGCAAGTCAGAGTTTTAGAGGCATCAGGTGGATTTCAGGCTGCAGTAAAGACTATTGCAAGGGTCCTTCCAAAACTGGTTCCCCAACCATGTGACTAAGTCACAATTAGGGATACCACAGCACCTGACTTCTATAATTCTGATAAGCATGCTGGCTAATTGCTGCTGCCTCAAGTAGCATATACAACCAGGGCTGGAAAAGCACCTCTCTCCCAGGACAGTTGACACAAAAACCAAAGCAGGGAATGTCTTCCATTGCCATTTTCTGAAAGATGACCTAGCAATCCAGCGGGAGGGACTTACCTTTACTTCCTCATCCCTCACTGAACACCTACCACATAATGCTGTCTAAAATGCATTAGCACTTGTGAAGCACAACTGCAATTTCTTTTAATTTTATGGAATGCTCTTGCCTTCATCAGCACTCCACTAAATCAGAATTCAGCTTCTCATCTGAGGTAGAGTTTGACATAGGGATAAGACATGAGTCCTTGACAGCACCAAAAAGATAAAGGAGGGACCCAGAACAAAGACAGTGAGTGTACTGAAGGAAACAATGGCCCCTATATTCATGTGCAAGTTCAGGCAGGATCAACCCTCAAACTGGAGATTTCTGACCTAGAGTGTCCTATTTTATTCCTTTTCAATGATGGTTACTAGTCTTGGAGGTGGGGAGTGCACGACCTCTCCAGTACCAAGTTGCTGACACATGGTCAGAGAGTTGAATAGATGATTATCATCTCCATGACATCTGTACCCATCCTTCCCTGTCCTCAGTCAGTTCTACACACACTCCACCTTCCTACACCAAGCAGGATCTGTTTTCCCAATAGTCAGAAAGCAAACTCAATGTAGGACTGGACATGAGAGCAGAGAAGGCCTCCACCTATATTATGTGTTTCAACTGAGTTCAAAAGCCTTAGAGAAGAATCCTCGATTTCTTTGTGTGGTAGAGCATGGTGGAATTGGGTTTTCAACTGGACTGGGTTCTGGACCCCTGGAGAATGAAGGAGAGGAGGAGACTGAATGGGGAAATAGGGACATAAAGTCAACCTCTCCTGCTCTAGTTTTCCTAGAGCTGAGCTGACCTATACTGATTACCAAACTGTCTTTATAATTTTGATTTTTTGATTGACACATAATAATCGTACATACTTAATGGGATACAATGTGACATTATGATAGATACATGCATTGTATAATGAAAATCAGGGTAGTTTGCAAATCCATCACTTTAAACATTTTTCATTTCTTTGTGGTGAGAAAATATACACTACCTGATGGTTAGTTTCAGCCACCCTCCTGTCCAATAGAACACCAGAACTCATTCTTCCTATCAATGACAAAAACTTCGTCCAACATTGTCTAGACAGATGTACAACGAGAGGGGATGCATTTTCATGAGCCTCAGCTCACAAGCCCCCTCAGAAGTTAGTTAAGCTTTCTGAACTTAGGGCCACAAGTCATCAGAGACACAAATCCTCCCCACCAGCAGCTCTTCTACATGGAAGTGATTGATATCAGTCCTGCAATACTTTCTGCAGAGAAATCGTGCTGAACAGAAGGGAAACATGGAGAAAGATAAAGAGGGCACCCCCATCTATTCTCCCCACTCTTCCCATCAGAATCAAGAGGAACCTGGTGTCTCCACTCCAGGGGGGAGAGGGGGAAAGCCTACAACTGGGTCAACTACTGTGCTTTCAAAAGAGCTGTGAAACCCAAAGCGCACTCTCTCTGATACAGTACCTACCAGCACTCGGCACTATGCAGCACTTGCAATGTGGCTAGTGTGAATTGAGGCATGTAGTAAGTGAAAAAATACAACTGGCTGAGGGCAGTGGCACATGCCTGTAATCCCAGCAGCCCGGGAGGCTGAAGCAGGAGGATCCTGAGTTCAAAGCCAGCCTCAGCAACTTAGCAGGGCCCTAAGCAACTCAGTGAGACCCTGTCTCTAAATGAAATACAAAACAGGGCTGGGGATATGGCTCAGTGGTTGAACATCCCTGAGTTCAATCCCTGTCCAGTACCCCCCCACACACACACACACACACAAAAAATTTACAACTGGATTTTTAATACTATATATTAAGAAAAAAGAATGTAAAATGTGTCCATGATTTTTTATATGGCTTTTCTTTCATTGATTGTATCATAGCTATCTTGGACTAAAAGTTATTCAAAACGTATTCAAATTCCACTTGTTTATTCTCTTTTTTAAATAAATTATTAAAACATGTTAAAATTATGAATGGTGCTCACATTTTGTTCCTATTGGACAGCCCTAAACTAGAGAAAGAACAATGAATTACAGTTAAAGACCAGGACTACTAGTTCTTTCCAATCTGAGAACCCCCATGAAGAGGAAACATTTAATGCCAATCATGCCTCAGTTTACCCAGCAAATATAAAGATTGATATAGAGAAATGGAAAGACCACCAGCCTAAGCATCAAGAGTCCAGGCCCAGAGCTTCATCAGCCACCTGTGTGACCATGTCAGGAAGTCCAGCCACATCAGGGCCTCCAGTTAGCTGGTCGGCTGGAGTTGCTTCCACCACAGGCACCCCTCAGAAGATGTGGAGTTTCCCAATTCAAAGGCCCTCCCAGTAAGCATTCCTTATTCCATCTTCTTAGATAGCTGTTATTGGCTTCTGGAAAATCAGTTGCTCAAGAAGGGATGAACCAGGAGGACCTTTTTGAATACAGAGGGGAAATGTGGGATTTGGGGCTGGAAAATTCTGGATTCAAATTTCTATTCTGCTGTTACAAGTCTCACAAGCTTTCACAAGAAAATCAACCTGAGTTATGATTTCTTCATTTGTAAAGTAGGGGAAATAAAACAAAGCCTCAGTAAAAACTCCACTGGATACGCTCAAGGGCTAACATAGAAACTGACATATAAATGGTAGCTAGTATTCATCTGTGTTCCTTTGAAATTTTGTATTCTTCATTTAGTTGATTAAATCTTTTTTCCTCCTGGTGCTGGGGATGGAACCCAGAAGCATGGGAGGCAAGCTGTCTACCACTAAGCTACACCTAAATCCTATTTTAAATTCAAGAGATGATCTAACCCTTGGAAGGATACTTGCTTAGTCCCCATCTAATAGAGAGTAAGGTGGTAATTCCCTAAAGAATGTTCCCTGGCTTCCAGTCAAGTTCCTTCTCTCATCCTTTGAGAAGTCCTCCACTCCCTTCTAGTTACCTTCATATCATCCAGATTTCTTAAATCTGGGCTCTCAGATTTACCTAAACTGCTGCCCTGTGTGCCTAACTCATGAAACAATGCTTCCCAAAGTTCCAGATGCAAAATTTGCCCTTGGTCCCAGGTGGCAAGGTGTAGAATGAACAGCCCCACTGCTTGGTTCAGAAACTCTCCCCAGAAGCACAGCAGGGTGAGACTGAGGGAAAGAGTCTGCTCAAGTAACAGGAGTAGGCAGAGGATTTGACAGGCAAGTGGCCAGAGCCAAGGAGGGGGAAAACACAGCTTTAATTAAACACAGTGTATCTAAATCAGAGAGGTGTGCTCAGGGAGCAGGGAAGGGTGAAATGGAATTTTTAGAAGTAAACAACTTTCCCTACCTTCTTAGTCTCATTAACATTGAAATGAACCCCCTGAGGAGAAGGAGCTTGCCTCTGTGCGGACCAGGGTGGAAAACTCCCCCAGCTTCAACAGGCTGGTGCCCCTGCAGATCCCATCTGCCTGCCAGGCATCCCTTCCAGATCCCACCCTTGAGGGCACCTCCCCTACCTTTACAGCTGGGAGGTGAGATTTCCTAGGACAGGACCTTGGGGGAGAGAGGTCCAGGATTTCCCAGGGATCCTTGATCCTGGCTGGCTTTTCCTGGCTCATCCAACCCCCTCCCTTGCATGCTTCTCTGCAGAGCAATCCCCACACATAAAAGTCACTAGGATGTTTCAGACCCAACAAGGCTGCCAACCTCTGATCTTTCCTCTCCCCCAGTTCAGGGAACTGGATTCTTAGTTGGAGGCCCTACCAGGCTTCGGACTCTGTCTCTCTTGAGAGCATCCAGATTAAAGAGGTTCTAGACTGACTTTAGGGGAATCAGCATTGAGTCTTACTTGCTGCTAACCTGACCTCAGGTCTAATCACTCCAAGTCTCTCTTATCTTTGCTGGCACCGCCCAGGACCCAGTTCTTACACCTGGGTCCCTTCTTATCCTTTTCCTCCTCCTTCTCCTCCTCTTCTTCTTTCTCTTCTCCTCCTCCTCCTTCTTCTCCTTCTCCTCCTCATCTTCTTCTTCCTCCTCCTCTTCTTTCTCTTCCTCCTTCTTCTCCTTCTCCTTTCCTATTGGTGCATAATAATTAATAGTAGGTCCTATTGATTATGCCCACAACAACATTTGATCACGTCTGTGTCCTCCTAGCGCCAAAGACTTCAAAGTGTCATGGATACCTGTCTGTTATTTGTCACCACGTTTTAGTGTCCCTTAAACATCCGTCTAGTGGCTTACTCTACCAGCAGAAATATCCTGGCCCCAGCTTCTTTGTCCCAATGCCTTCTCCCACTTACTTGGAAACTTTATCATCTCTTGCTTTGGCACAATGCCTGGCACACAGTAGAATGCTGAATGAATGAATGAGTAACCGAGTAAACCTGATGAGGGACTTGGGAAGGATTTAGGTAGAGCCAGCCCTTGTACTTGCAAGTCCTCTGTGCTCTGAGGCCTGCTAAGAGCCACCAGCTTTGTATAGATCATCCCCAAATTTTGATGACTTGCTTGGAACTATGTCAATGAAATGACCCAAATACATTTATACCCATTCAATAAACAACCAATCATAATATTGATGTTCAATGGAATTTGCTGGCCAAAGTCAAGTTTAGCAGCCTCTTAACTGACTTAATCAGCTCTTCATTTAGAGCAGAGGACTGCTGAAGCAAAGAAGAAATAGGCTGGCTATATTGTCAACCACGTATTTCCCTTTATTGACGATTCAAAAACATCTACTGCACAACCTCATTGAGCTACCCATGCAGATATCCTAAATATTTACCAAATAAATGACATGAATTTGAATGCAAATTAATGGTCCCTGAGCAATTAAAAAAAAAATGTCTGTAAGGAAAGTCTACAAGGTACTGGAGAGACCTTACCTAATATAGCCCATAATGAAGAATCACAGAGAGAAAACACTCAAAACAAAGCTTTTATGTTATGTGATTTTGCATACTTACCTTTTGTAAAAGCATTTATTTGTGATTCAGAGTCTTATTCAATTTCAACATTGAATGTTGAAAATTTTATGATACGAAAGTGAGAACTAGGGATGGAAATAAAGATTCAACCCTGATTTTTGTATGAATTGTTAGAAATAGAAATAAGAAGATACAAGAGGTAGTATATGTATAAATTTTTTTATGTATAATGTATAAATTTTTATACATTCCAGAAATCAAGCTTAAATCTCCCCTCCTTGAGAGTAGACTAGACACTGTTTTCACCTCTAACCAACAGAATGTGGGAACGTGATATCATAGGACTTCCAGGACAAGGCCATAAAGGGTATCAGGATCTCCTCCTTGCTATCTTTTTTTTTTTAATATTTATTTTTTAGTTGGACACCATATCTTTATTTATTTATTTATTTTTATGTGATGCTGAGGATTGAACCCAGGGCCTCACATGTGCTAGGCGAGCGCTCTACCGCTAAGCCATTTTTGCTATCTTGAATCAATTGATTTGGAGAAGGCAGTTGTTGTGTGGTAAGGAAAGCTCAGACAAACTTAGAGAAAAGTTAATGTGTCAAGGAAATGAGGCCTCCTGCCAACGTCCAGAGAGAAACTAAGGCCATGAGGGGAAGTGAGCCACAGCGGGAAGGAATTCTCCTGCCCAGGTCAAGCCTCGAGAGAGACCCTGAGCCAGAATTACCCACATAAGCTGTTCCCAAATTCCTGTTCTAAAGAACCTGTAAGATAATAACTACTAAGCTTTGAATACATAGTAATGGATAACTATGGAGAAGTCGAGATACCTCAGTGTTCCAAACATGATTAGAACCAAAGACCAAGGACGGTGGTGGGTTTTTCTATACCTACCAGCAGTTCCAGCTCCTATCCTAGGGATGAGAAAAAGCTCGGCTCTTTACGGCTTGTGTGGGGCTGGTCTTCCTGTCTCACAGTGCTGTGCTTCCTATGCGTCCCTCAAAAGCCCATGTTTTCACGGCCTGTCCCTCAGCTTGTGGCATTACTGAGAGGTGGTGGAACCTTTTACAGGCAGGGTCTAGTTGGAAGACTTCCAGCCCTCTAGAGGCATGCCCTTGAAAGGGACACTGAAATCCTGGCCCCTCTTTCTCTCTCTCTCTCTCTCTCTCTCTCTCTCTCTCTCTCTCTCTCTCTCCTTCCTGACCATCATGAAGGGAGCAGCCTACTCTGTCATGTGCTTCCTGCCATGATATACTGCCTTGCCACATGCCCAAAAGCAATGGAGTCAACCAAGCATGGAATGAAATCTTTAAAACTAGGAGCCAAAATAAACCTTTCCTTTTTTAAAGTTGGTTATCTTAGGTATTTTGTTATAGTAATGAAAAACTGACTAATACGTTAAGTCATAAGGCCTATAGGCCTCCTCCATAATGCTGACGATGCCTGGGAAGCTTCCCGGTTGGGAAACCAAAGCTGTATCCAACACATCTATGCAGAGATTTTTTCCAGAGCCCCAAACAGAATCTTAAAGAAGGCCCACTGTCACGACTAGTTAGAACATGCTGAAGTTATCACCATCAAAAACCCCCTCAAAAAAAAAAAAAAAAAAAAAACTTGGATTTTGGGTTGTGAGGAATGGGATCCATCATCTAATGAAGCAGTTTAATAGCATCGTCTGCCTTCCCGAATTCTCCTATAATTTGATAATATATTGTGTTAGGTGTCAATTATTTAGTACACTCATTTAGGAAGCTGTCTACTTCTAGGAATCATTAAAAGGGAGGAAACTCTTCTTCTGCCCTATGAATAACTGAATTTTATCTTTATTGGAGGAAAATGGGGACCCGTTAGAGGTGAGAGTGGGCTATGATTTCCACAGATTGGACTCTCCTAACAGGAAGCCCAATTCCTCTCTTTTTGCTTCTTACTCCTCCATTTCTTGGGCCTGTGAGAAGCCCCCTTCTGAGGCTCTCTCCGGATGACATGACATAGGAAGCTCTGAGAGTAGGTGTCTTTCTCCCAAGCAGGCCAAAGAATATTCATCCTTGTAGAAATTAACTAGTGAAGCAAAAGGATTATAAATCACCATCGAACCAAACTGGATCCACTTTCCTCTTTTTATATATTATCAGTAAGATCAACAACATTTGCTCTGCTGCCTGGCAGGTATTAAATTCATCTCATTGTGCTTACTTTGTTTGTCCAATGCACACACCTAACAATAAAAGAAGGGCTCGTCCAGAGCTCCTAAGAAATCTAGGTCTTTATCAAAGTCTATATATCATGGTTAGGTAGCCTCAGCAAGCTATTTCTCCCCCCAAATAAGGCCAGTATTGATGCTTCTGAAGCCTCACATTTTGAATTCCATGAAATGAGAGTATATTTTGTAGAGGACAGGAAGAGAAAAAATTAGTATCAACTACAGAGTAGTCATTGAAGATTTAATTAGCACAAGGGCCCACCTAGTGGATTATTACAGTGCCCTTCAACAGATGAGGAAACAGAGATTGTGCCTTGGATGGCATTCCTAGTAAGGTGGTAAAATCAGGGTTGGGACACTGGGTCTGAAGGCAGAGCCCATGTATCTTCTATTATGCCTCCTTGTATTATAGGTAGGAAAGGGGTGAGAAGGTAGCAAGGGTTCATGGGGCATTATAGGTGTTCTTAGCTTTCAAAAATAATAATAATAATAAAATGTAATAAAAACAATCTAAAGTCTTCAAATAATTACCTAGATGTTTAGTAGAAGTTTTCTTTGTGTTTTTTTTTCTACTTGTGAGACAACCCACAGTTCCACAACCAGAAAAAAAAATCTGAAACTTTACTTTTCAAATGAGCTACAACTAGAATCAGATCAACTATGGAACCAACCTAGTGTCCTTCAACAGGCGAATGGAGTAAAAAAAGGGGGTGTATATATACCATGGAATATTACTCAGCCTTAAAGAAGAATAAAATTATTGCATTTGCCAGTAAATAGAAGGAGCTGGAGAGTATCATGCTCAGTGAAATAAGCCAATCCCAAGGAACCAAAAGTCAAATGTTTTCTTTGATATATGGATGCTAATTCACAATAGGAGGGAGCCAGTGAAGAATAAAGTATATTGGATTAGACAGAGGGGAGTGGAGGGGGTGGGGTATGTGGGTAGGAATGATAGTAGAATGAACATTATTACCCTATGTGACTATATGATTACACAACCCGTGTAACTCTATACCATGTACAACCAGAAGAATGAGAGATTATATGCCATTTATGTGTGATGTGTCAAAATGCATTCTACTGTCATGTATAACTGATCCGAACAAATAAAAACTAGAATCAGGAATGTTGAGAGGTCAGAAGGAGAAGGATACAATTCTTCTGATATCTCAGTTCAACCAAATCTCTATTCCATGTTCTCATTCTTAACACTTTCCATGCCCACTGCCTCTTGAAATAATAAAAAGCTATTTCTTTGTGAAAAATAAATGGCCACCAAAGGAGTTAAAAAGATGTTTAAATTTTATTTTAAAATTTAAACGTAACTCTTTATGGAAAGGTTACAAGGGGAAGATTCAGAAATCTGTCCAGACATGCCTTTCTAAATTGGGGCAAATTACGAAATCTGGAAAAGTCTTAGTATCTTTCTTTTCCAAAAGCGCAGGGTGTATTATAAAGCAAACTTCCATCTGCACGGCTGTGGGAATGCAGAGGAAAGAAACATGATTAAAACTCCAACCTCCCAAGACTCTACACACAAACATTGGAAAACCATGTGAGAATTGGAACAGGATAGCATATGGTTAATTACCACAGAGCAGGAGGCATCAATAAGTTCTGGACATTCAGAGGGAGCCAACCACTGACCTAGAAATGTAGAGTACAACACATTTTTATTTCAATTAAAGAATATTGGGGGGAAAATGTTAGGCATGATGGGAATGGAGCAGTAAGAAGAGATGGGAAAATATTTACATACCTCAATACGTATGAGTATATTGTAAGCTTTCCAGTTAAACAAAAATCATTTTAAAGGCATCCACCTTATAGAACCTAGTCAGGGATTAGACTTAGAGAAGGTATTCAAATTCTTTTGAATTATAGTAATACAGTCCTTGAAATGGTATTCCAGCATTTGTGTAGTCTATGTATGAATGCGTGTGTATTTATGTGTATGTGCTCATATGTAGGTATGTGTGTGTGTTCATGTGAAGATGGGGTGTCTTCGTAGAAAACCAGACATCCAGAGATGCAGACTGAGCTCTCCATGCCTCTTAAGTCAATGGAGAGACTTGAATCACTGTGGGAATCGCCTCACTACAAAGGAGCTCAACTCTCCATATCAAGTGGATGCAGCAGGGCTCTCTTCTGTTCAAAGTAACTATGTGGATAAAGTAAAGCAATTCACCACAAGCCTTTCCAAGGCTTTGATCTGAAAATAATATGGAGGGAAAATGATAACAATAATTAACAAACAGCTTTCAGCTCCAGAAACCCCAAAGCTGGGAACCTCATTGGCAGGAAGCATTGCTGAAATAAGATCCCCAGTACCTGGGTTGGCCCAAGCCTTCAAAGTGTGATCCCACAGAGCTCTACCCCTCTGAGCGCCCTCTCTGCTCAGCTGGCTGTGAAACTGAGTGGCTGAAGGCAAGAAGGGAGGCCACCCACCAAGGAAAAAAGCCAAGGAAGGTCCTGTGTCCTGGCTCTGAGGTCAGCAGGTGTCCAGGCTCCCCAGGTCCTTCACCTGCTGGGTGATCTCACCTGCTCTGCCCCTGGAAGGACAGTGGGGATGGAGGTGGATTCTCCACCACTGATCTTGCCTGCCTTTTCAGCGGAGACACTGAAGCTGAGAAATCTCCTGGACCTGCACCCTAATGGCGCTTTAAAAATGAGTTATGCTTTGGATGTGGCAGAGTTTGCCCAATGGCTAGTGGGGAAGAAAAATGTAAAGCAAAAAAAAAAAAAAAAAGTGGGGGGGGGAGGGGGAAAAAACCCAAAGCAACATTATCAGCCAGCTTTGATCTCAAGACTGTTTCATTACTGCGCTCTGGGTTAAAGGGAAGAGAACAAGAAAGCAACACTTCAGGCAGGAAATGTCTGTTATTCAGAAATGTAATATAATTATGTGTCTGGATGGCCCAGTTTATCAGACAGTGTTTTCTGGGACGGGATGTGGTGGGGTTAGGCCGATCATCTCCTCTCTGTGCCAGCTCCTTCCCACCCCCAGACCCCTTCCTCCCCTCCCCTCCACCTTTTCTTTTCTTTTTCTTTTTTCTTTTTTTCCTCCAGGACACTTCCAATTTCCCAGGTTTCGTGACCACTTACATGTCTTTCCTGAGTGTTTTTATATAGCGTAGGAAATTGGGTAATGAAAGCCGAGTCATACATTTCTGCTTTATGTTTCCAAAGAAGCAAGTGTGACTGTCAGGTTTACAAAAGATTGTTTATGTTCACTGGCGTGAAATGGGGAGCGAGCGTTCGGAGCAGAGAGAGAGAAAGGCCGGCCAGGCTGGGATGACAGCAACGCATTCATCCTCCACGCTACAGCAGACAAAGCGCGGGCCCTGCCTGACAGGGACCATAAATCATGGGCAGGAGATGCTGTACCTCCAGCTTATCCCATTCCAGATGACAAACACACAATAACCCACAGCACAGCACTTCCTCTGGCTCCCCCTCCCTCCTCCTCTTCCTCACCTTCCTCTCCTCCCTCCTTTCTCCCTCCCTCATTTTATCCTAGCACCTCCACATTTTCCCCTCTTCTCCCTCCTCTCTCTCCCTTGCCCTGGTTTCCTGGCTCTTTTCTCTCCTCTGCTTTTCTTATTCCCTTGTTCTCTGCCCTGTCTCTTTCTTTCTTTCCTACCTCCCATCTTGTGAGCTCATTTCTTTCTTGGGATTTTCTTCTTTGCTGCTCTTTTCTACACCCCCCCCCCATTTCTTTTCAGTCCCTTGCTGGTCTCCCATCTTTGTTTGTATTTACCATCTTTGTTTCCTGTTATTTTATCTCCTCCCCATTCTTCCTGGCTCCCCCCTTTTTTTTTTCTCCACCACATCCCTTCCAAGTCACCCAAGCTGCTCAAAAGAAGAACTTGACCTCAAATCTGCAAACCCTTTTGGTATGGCAGCAAAGAGAGAAGAGAGAAGCCACGTTCCTTAGAAATGGGGACCCTGGCACTGTGACCTGTCTGTACCCTGACTTGGGACAGTCTCAGGAGCAGGAGGGCTCTAGCTTATGGCCCCGGGATCCAGGATGGATTTATATCTTATATCAGAGCAACGGGAAATCCCAGAGCCAGCACAGAAATCCCCTCAGCAAAATAAGAGTCTGCGGGTGTGTAACTCTGAACACACTCGGGCACAGTTCTATGTTGATGAGTTTATTGTTCCCCAAGCCTCACTCCACCCTGTTGGTATGCTGTCAAGAGTTTCCTTCGGAGCAACTCCAGGAAGGCATTTTCGGCAGCGGTACTTGGTATTCATGTATATAATTATGTGGGGGGACCTTGGCCAATACTTGGAGTGCATGTATATATGTCAGCTCTCCTCAGTCGGGGATTTTAGGAAAAGCCTGGATATGAAAGACTAAATCTAAGAGCCTTCTCTTACAGGCTTTATTCCAGCTGCTTATAACCAAACTCTCTGAAAGAAGAATCATCCTACCCATTCCCAATGTCCTCCATCCCCTGAGGAACACCCTCCCTCTCCCAGGTAATGAGATTTTCATAAGCTAAGGAGTAAAGCAAAGATAAATAGATAACTTTCTTTGCCAATTTGGTTCAGGGTTTCCTGGGTCAGGGTTAGCGGCTCCTCCCTAAGAGGCCACCCCCTCACTCCCAGAGCTGGCTTGGCTAAGAGCTCATTTCTTATTTAACTCCACATGAGGCACCGGGATTGACTGCATACAATCACCAATGCAGACTTAGATTGCACTAGCAATACAAAAATAGTTCATGGCCTTACAGGGTCTCCCTCCTCAGACTTATTTCTGCTTATCAATATAGCACTTTAAAATTCCAAACTGCTAGTCCTTAAGGAATACTCAATCTGCATTTGGACTTTCCAGGACTTTGTGACCATGTCTTTAGCTCTTTGGAAATGGAATCCTGACCAAGCAGCTAGAACCTCAGGCTCCTGGGATCAAAAGTGGCTTGGCCCTAGGTATAAGGTGTGGTTCACAAGGTTAGCCTTCAGCCCTCCAGCCCAGGGATAGCTACCAGAAAAAGACTGTCCATGCTCATGTCAGGGACTCCAGGTCTATTTTTAGGTTTTAATGACATCAAAGTACAGCAGAAAGAGTCCACTTGCTGTTGAGTCAACTCAGAGCTAGGCATGACCCTGGGTGGGGCATTTCAAGATGTAGTGGGGCTCAACTCATCCTTCATCCAGACAGCACCTTTGTAGGACAAGGCCAAGATCCAGCTTGAAAGAAAGATGGCACATATTAGAGAAAACTGGGTGACCATGTTCTGGGATAATTAATGAAGCCTGGTCGGGAAGAAACTAGCAATCAGGCAAGACACAGAGAAAGCACTCCCCTGCCCGTGTCATCCCTCTGCTAGAACTTGCTGGGAAGGGGGAAAGGACTATCTGCTTGGACAACCCTTAAATCGATGCATCCTAATTAACGAAGGATTTAATTCATCAAAGTGACGGCAACTCTATTTATATCACCTCCTTCAACAGGGCTTAGCGTTGGGCTCTGAGTTTTATTTCTCTCTCTCTCTCTCTCTCTTTCTCTCTCTCTCCATCTCTCCCCCTTTTTCCTTCCCCTCTCAGCTTTTCTAGTAGGACCACGGCAAGATTTAAGGAGGAGGGTAATTTTTAGTAGGGAATTGTTAACCATCTCCCTTAACAGGCCCCCTTGGTCCTCCAGTTGGTCCACAGGCTCAATGCACAGGCAAGGGTGACAGCTGGGGCTGCCCAGAGGCCTGGCAGTGAGAGAGAGAGGACCTCCATGCAGGCACACATGCCATGTGCCATCATGGATCACAGTGCTGTCCCCAGCAGGTCCCTAGAGAGCTCCTCATTTTTAGGGATGAAAACACTAAGACTGGGAGGGAGGGAGTGTGACGATTTAGATGACACAGCACCTCAGTGGCAGAGCAGGACCCAGGCCTCCCAAGGCATCAGGATCCTTCCACACCCCACTCTGGCTGCCACCTCCACACTGTCGCCAGGACCCTGCCAGGACCCTGCCAGGACCCTGCCAGGACACCAACCAGCCCCCTCCGTGCTGGCTCCTTCCTCAGGGTGGAGCCACACTCTTCTTTTATCATTTCTTATGATTAGCTCCACTCCCCATCGTTATTAAAAATAGTTAACACTCATTAAATGCTTACGATATGTGAAGCCCTATGCTGCATGCTTTATCTAAGTGAGTCTGCCCCACATTATGAGGTGGTTCCTGCTTTTCATCCATATTTTAAGAAGGAGAAACAGACACAAAGAGATTAAGTGACTTGCCAAACAGAAGATGACTAACCACTAAGCCCATTCTTTTAGCCACTAGCTATCATACCACTTTTAAATTAAAATTACTCCCAAAGGGCATTAAATTAAGCTCTTTACATTTTAGTGTGAATGAATTTAACAGGAACTTTGTGTTCAAAGAGACATTTCCCCAGCAAGAGCTCTCTGAGGCTGTGGGGAAACCAAAGCTCTTCTTCCCTGTTTACCCAAGGCTGAGCCTCTGCCACCCCCCACCCCCCCAGCTTGGATACCAGGAGTGAGGGAGATGCCCTTGTAAGGCCAGCGTTGATGACCGAGCCACAACAGCAGTATTGGGCAGCAGCAGCTATCGGCCCCAAAGTCCCCACCACCCACGTAACCTTCCAAAACACATCCACTTATTTCTCTTTCCTTGTGCAGGACATAGAATTCCAAGAGGGCTTGTCCCTGTCTTGAAAGGCCCCCTGCTATATCTGTAATTAACTGGGCCTATTAGAATCCAAAAAAGGGAGAGAAAGAAGAAAAGAAAACCGAGTCTTGGCCCATAGGGTTCTGGCCATTCCTCATTCACTGTAGAATACAGGTCCAAAGAACAGTCCCCTTCCCAGAAAAGAGGCAGTGTGAGGGAGGAGGTGCCAATCACAGACGCCAGGAGGCTCCTGGGTAAAGAGCAGCGCCTTCCCTCCGAGTTGGGCTGCGTGCACACCCCATCAGTCAGCACCAGGATGAAAGGGCTATAAAACCAACACAGCGCCCGAGACTGTATGAAAATATATATCCTGATGTGTCAGGAATACCTGGCGCGCCTTTAACCTCAACTTCAGATGAACCAACACGCCTCGGAGCACATTTATATGCAAAGGCATATAATATGTCCCCTGTATCTAATTATCTGTCAACCTGAGGCAGTTTGTTTTCCAAATCGGCCTCTCGGCTGTGACTTTACGAGGTCATAAAGAAAACGATGCCACTCTGCGCTGAAACGCAAAGAGAGCCTGGATCAACAAATTATACCCCTTAATGGTGTCTCTCGGCCTGCAGAACCAGGCCCGGCAGAAAGGACGCAGGCGCAGCCCTGTCCCTTACTCCCTGCCATTTGCCTGCTGGAGTAGCCTGACGTAAGAGGCCTGAGAGCATCCAGGCCCAGGGCAAGGCCAATGAGAAAGTACTCCCTTCTCTTGCTGGGCTGTCCTCAGCCTGGCCATGTCTGTGTACCAAGTTTTTCACCCGAACACCTCCAGAAACACCACTGTGGCCAGAGGTCTCCACAGTCTCCAGTACCAGCCCTGGCCTTCTTGAAAGGATGGCCAGCGTCCTCCAGGGCAGCTTCAGCTCCTGATACCCCGAGGATCTTTGGTCCCAGAGGAGGAGACTTGGATCCACTCTACATGAGAGTGACTCCCACCTGCATGAACCCAAATATCAGGATCCCATATTCCACAGGAGAGTTGATTGGGAGATGTTTTAATTCCACCCTTATATCTGGAGGAAGAAAATCTGGGGACTCTCTTAAACTTGTAAGCAGGAGGAGAAAATTCCGTCTCCCAAAATAGGGAAGGTAGGTGGCAGCAGCAGCAGCAGGAATGTATTGTGCTGAGTCGCTCGGCAAGGCCATCTCTCTCTGCCAAGCTCAGCAGCATGCGCACACACAGACACACACAGACACACACACACACACACACACACACACACACACGCGCGCGCTCACACAAAGAGAAAATGCGGAGGGATGGTCCCACACAGTCTTCAGCTCCTATTAGTCCTCCTCTGATCTTTAGCAGATTAATTAGGAAGTTTGTCAGGAACCAGCCGTGAACCCCAGCCGCTCCTCTCTGGGAGTGGTAATGGTGCCAGCGAAATCCAAGCTGCAGGAATTCCTCTACCCACGCTGCTCCTATGATTAATGATAGAAAGGAATAAGAAAAGAGGGGTCAACAGCTGAGTGCAAGGCAAGTTGCTAGACAGGGAGTAATTAAGATACTTGGGTAAATATGATTAATAAGCTCAAACTGGCAGGGTGTGCAGTAAACAAGGACTAACCAGATGGTCCCCTCTCTTCTGAGAAGGCTGGGCACTTGGAAACAAGGGGAAAGGGGGGAGACCAAAGGAGGGAGGGAAGGGAGGGCAATCCAAAAAGCGACTGGGACTTCACTTCCTTTAGCTGACCCTATCTGGAGGGCAAGGTTGAGTCCCTGGGGAGAGATTAAAACAGGAAAATGGCTTGGAGGCTCACCACCAATCCTCTTATCCAGGCACCAAATAGCTGCATGTAGAGGGCTCCTGCTCAGACTCTGGGGGCTCACTCTCCAAGCTGCGGCAAAACATTGAGTGTACTGGGTTTTGTCACCAGACTCATTTGCTTGGGCTGCTGCTGTAACAAGTACCACACCCCATAGACTAGGTTGTTTATAAATAGCAGAAATGAATTTTCTCACAGTTATAGGGGCTGGAAGTCCAAGGTCAAGGTGTGGTTCCTCTTGAGGGCTGTGAAGGAGAATCTGTTACATGCCATTCCTCCAACTTCCAGTGATTTTTCAGGCAATCTTTGCTATTCCTTGGTCATAAACACAGTGTTCCAATCTCTGCCTTCATCTTTACATGACCCTCTCCCTATGTGTACATGTCTTGTCCAAATTGTGCCTTTTTTATGAGGACAACAGTCTCACTGTGTCATGCCTACCCTAATGACTTTATCTTAATAGATTAAGATGCAACCTATTTCCAAAGAAAGTCACAATCGGAGGTCTAGGAGTTACAACTTCAACACAGGAATGATGGGGGGACTTAATTCAGCCTCTAATAGTCATTTATGAGGTTAGCAAACAAACCAAAAAAGCCAGTTCTTGCTCAAAAGGGACCTGAGTCAAAAAAGAAAAAGGAAAAAAAAAAAAGGCACAACACCATTTAGAAGGGCGATAGATACAACATGGACTTCCATTTCTCAGCTCTTTGGTTAAAAAAGAAAAAAAAAATTCTCCAAGTCATAAACAGATCCTTAAAAGAGCATCCTTCTCTCTCTGTCTCTGTGTGACATCAAGACAGACTAGGATTTTGAGAGATAAATTTTAGAAAGAGCCAGGAATGTCAGGCACAATGGCATAACCCTGTAATCCCAGCAACTTGGGAGGCTGAGGCAGGAGGATTACAAATTCAAGGCCAGCCTGAGCTACTTAGTGAGACACTGTATCAACATAAAAGAGAAAGGACTGAGAGTGTAGCTCATCAGTAGAGCACCTCTGAGTTCAATCCTTTGTACCACAGATAAACAAAGATCAGGGTCAGTTGTTTCCAAAGAACTTGATAACAGAAGTATCTACTAACTTTAGAAGAAAAGACCTGATTTATCTTAACTAGCAGAAAGGTATCAAGGTATCTCCACCTACAGATCAGGGTAGTTATGTCATATCTAAGATAAGGACAAGACATTGCTGAGGAGACAAAAGAAATACAGGATTAGTCCCTGCCCTAAACAACATAGAATCTGCATTCCTGTATGAGTTTTCTGTGGCTGCTGAAACAAATAAACCAACTTGAAGCAAGGAAAATTTGTTCTTTTGGAGGTCAGAAATCCAAAAATCAGTACCATTGGGCAGAAATCAAGGTATCGGCCCTCCAGGGAGCTCTAGGGGAGAATGTGGCAGCCCATAGCATTCCTTGGCTTATGGCTGCACCAGTCCAGTCCTCAAAGCTAGTGCCTTCAAATCTCTCTGCTGTTTTCACCTCACCTTCTCCTCTGTGTAAAATCTCCCTCTGTTTCCTCTGCTCCGTCTGCTTTCCTTTTATAAGGACACATATGATTTCACTTAGGGCCCACCTGGACAATTCAAGTCAAACTCTCCAGCCTGAGATACTTAACCACATCTACAAAGAGTTTTTTTTTTTTTCAGACTACTGAAATTTCCATAGAATTTCCTTTTTCTAATCACTTCTATCCTTGGGTCTCTGTGAAGCTAGACAGCTAGGTCTCTGCCCTTATTCTGCTCATATGGAAAACAGGCAAGTGTGTAGCACAGTGTACTTCCTTAGAGAAAGTCAAAAGTCAGGTTTGGGTTGGGACTTGGGGGATCCTTAATCTCTGGCTATAGATCACTTCTTTCTCACGGATTATGGATATGTTAAAAACATTTTTAAAGGGGGCATTGAAAATGACAGGATTGCCAACTTCTTTTCTGGCCAAATAAAGCCCACTAATAGAAAATTTATCCTATGCACTTTATTTCATAAAAGAAACCATTTTAATTCTAGAAGTCAAAGTGAGAAGGATTAATCTCAGAAGAGTCCTCCAGAAAAGATTTTTGGCAACCTGACACCTGGTGTGACCCACACTGTTCTATCCTTCATTGTACCCAAGGCGGTAACAATTCATTCAGGACCTTTTTGAAAAATCCCTTCGCAGGACTGGAATCTACTTTCAGCAGCTGACTCCGTCGGCCTCAAAAGCCCACAGAGAGAAGGAAGGAGGGACTTCATCAGCACTGTTGAGAGGAGGCGTTTGCCAGTTTGGATCTGAACTGTCCCTCAGAGGCCCGTTGATCAAAGCCTTAGTCCCCAGCCTATGGTGCTATTGGGAGGTGATTATTAAGAGGTGGGGTTTAGTGGGAGGACTCAAGGTCATTAGGGGCCTGTCCTCAAATGGGATGGTGAAATACTGACTGGTCCCTCCTTCTTTTTCTTTTGTGTCACAGCCTATGAGATGAACATTTTACTCTGTCACATACTCCGTGTCATGATGTACTCCCTTGCCACACGCCCAAAACAATGAAGCCAATCCATCATAGATCGAAACCTCCCAAACTGCAAGCCAAGACAAACCTTTCCTTCTTATAACTTTATTTTCTCAGATATTTTGTTATAGTAGAAAGCTAACATAATCTTGTTATCTTCCTGACTCACAGAAGCATTCTCCAGCCACAGAGGCAAGTAAGGCACTCACCAAATCAGACTCAAATGCCAACCAGACCATGAGCCCAGCTGCCAGGGTGCCCATCTTCCTGGCTGACTTCAAACAAGTCGTAGACTTTTCTCTCAATTGTGGAGCTCAGCAAACATCCTCAGAATGCTTGTGGTTGGAACTTTCTCTTTGTATAGATGAACTTGACAAAAAGTTTGGTGAACTACTTCATGGTCTCTTTTTCTCTTTCACTTGGAAATAAATTGAAGTAAATATGTAGTCCCCCTCCCCCAACTAATTGATCAGAAATAGATTCCAAGACCCCCGGTCAATGCCTGAAACCACAAATAGTACTGGACCCTATATTTACTATGTTTTATTCCTATACATACATACCTATGGTAAAGTTTCACTCATAAATTAAGTATGGTCAGAGATTAATAAAAATAATAAAAAATGTGACAGTTATAACAATATGCTATAATATTGAATGTGGCTTTTATCTCTTTTTTTATAGTAAGATATCTTACTATACTGTATTCATTCTACTTCTTGTGATGATGCAAGATTAAACAATGTGTATGTGATGAAATGAAGGGAGGTAAATGTCATAGGCATTGTGACATAGTGCTAAGACAACACATAAGGGTTACTTAAACACAAACACTGCAATTCCCACAGCAGTCAATCTGATAAATGAGATAGCTACTAAAGGCAGGTAGAATATACTACATGGATACACTAGACAAAGAGATGATTTATGTCCCAGGCAGGATGAAGCAGGAATACATGAAATTTCATCATAAGACTCAAAACAGAGCACTGTTTAAAACATGTGAACTGCTTGTTTCTAGAATTTTCCATTTAATATTTTTCAGACTACAGTTAACTATAGGTGATTATGTTCTGTGAAACCATGGATGTAAGGAGACTACTATATGAACCGAAAAGTAAACAACATCATCATCTCAGAAGAATACTATAGTAAAGACTTTCTATTGATTTTTTGGTACTATTCACAGTAGCTGAGATACAGAATCAGCCTAGGTGCTCATCAGTAGATGAATGGATAAAGAAAATATGGTATAAGGTGCACAATAAACTATTACTCAGCCCTAAATTAAAATGAAATCCTGTCATTTTTAACAAAATGGATGAAACTGGAGGTCATCATGTTAAGCAAAATAAACCAGTACCACATGTCTCTCTCAGATGTGGAAACTTTAAAAAAAAATTGATCTAAAAGTAGAATAGTGATTACTAGGAGACTAGAACGGGTGCTAAGGGGGAGGGGGAGGCAAAAGTGGAAAAACAATATTCAGATATGATCGATTTACCATGTTTGGAAATACCACACTGAATCCCATTAACATGCATGATTGATAGATGTTAAATAAATAAGTAGCAACAACACCAACAAAAAAAGACTTTCTGTTGAGGACTTTATTCACCTTTCCAAAATGCCCATCTCTACCCCTTCCCTTGTTTAAACACTATTCTTCCAAGCAGGGTAACAATTCTGCTGCCAAGTCCTCAACCCCACCAGAGAACATCTGTGATCATAGCTCAGCAGAAATCTAATTTATCTCCACAATGACTCAGCAGATCTGTCCTCCTTCTCTCTCTGGGGCCTCAGCACTTGGCAGGATGAGGATTATTTCCAATAGCTCATTTACTGTCCTCCCAATTTCTCCTGGGTAGCAGTCGAATCCTGATAGAGTAGATGAGGTCAGAGGCTACACCAGACCAGGGATCATAAAGAGCGGGAGGCACAGGGCTGCTGTTGTCACTTGGCTCTCTAGAGTCTGAGAAAACATCTGGCCACAAAGAACCACGGAGATAGGCGGAGTCCACAGTGGGCAAAGATGCCAAAGTGGTCTGGCCATTCCATTCGTTGGTGCAAGAAGGACGCCTAAGCTCGACCAGCTCCATGAGAACTGAAAAACTTCAGAATCAGGAAGGTGAATCCAAGATCATCCACTAGAGGATGAGCACCCAGTGAGCTCCAGGCACTGCACTAAGCCTGGGCATGCTGAGGGCTCCTGTGCCCATGGAGGTCATGGTGGAGGCAGCACAAATGTAATATACCAGGGACGGTGATAAACAGAGAACCCACAAAGTCAGATGAGGTTGGCTTTAGTTGGGATTCCCCCAGAAGCAGACCCTGCAAGCAAAGATTCAGCTACAAAGAGATTATTTGGGAGGTGATTGATGTAAGTCATTGATGTAAAATTGGGAAAGCCCTGCAGGGAAGGTTAGGGAACCTCCAAGGGTGCACTGTTACCAGTTTCTACTGTGGACAGCAGATTCGGGTTCCACTGGAAACCTTTGGGGGTCACTGTAGAATATGCACCTCAGAAAGAACCCGCCCAGGGGCTGAGGGACCATCAGCTGCTCTACAGACATAATGCCTGGCATAATCTACCCTGTACATGGGCAGAGAGGGCCAACAGAGAAAGTCCCCAGATAAAGGACCGTGGGTGCTGGCCATCGGAAGTCAAGCTGGCATAGACAAACATGGTAAGTGCCAAGGAGAGGAGGGTGGGATGCTGACGGCAGCTGCTGTATGCCCATGCATTGTAACCTAAAGGGAAGGAGGAAGCCAGGGAACGTTACTGAGGAGCGCGTGGGCATTCGAGCTGGGCTTTGGCGAGTCCATAGGAGGTTGCTGAGCAGAGATAAGCAAAGGGGGTCGTGAGAGAAAAGCATGAACAAAGAACAGAGCCCAGAGAGTGTATGGTTCATTCCTGCAGCTTCAAGTGGGGTAGGTTGCTAGCCCTTGTGTGGAGAGGAGGTCCAGACGGGCAGCGAGGGCCAGACTGTGTCATGCCCATGAGCTTGGCATTTCCTGCAGACCAACAGGGAGCCAGCAGTAGCTTTTACCTAAGGAAGTGACACGGTTACAGATGAAGGCTTAATGAACTTGCCAGTCCATGCTGGGCAGCTCTCTGCTCTGCCTGATACACTGGAGGAAAAACTGATATCAGCCCGAGGCTCCAGTGTGCTGGGTTAGCACGTGGGCTTTGGTAGCGCTAATGAAACTAACTCCTCGTAAAACAAACAGCTGACAGAAGCGATTAAATGAATGAAAATAAAATGAACTTGCCAAACTGATGGTGCGAGTCTGGGCACGTGGGACCCAACACTTCTGAGCAACGACAGGCTCTGATTTCAAGGCTGTCTGTAGCTGTCCCCCTAGGAATGACTGCTGGGCCAGACAGGCAGGGCTGTCCTCTCTGTGTACGATCTTCACCACCTGGGGACCCATCAGCATCGACACCCCTGGATTTGATCCTACCTGACCTTTGCCACCAGTTGGTAACACAAGGACAAGAGATTCCCTATTATCGTTTGAAAGAGTTTGTCCTGTACTTTTGTACATCGTCAGAAACACTTGAGGGGGAAAAAAAATGGAGACAGGTATGGTGGCACACTCCTCAGGAGGCTGAGGCAGGAGGTTCACAAGTTGGAGGCCAGCCTTGACAACTTAGGGAGAATCTGTCTCAAATTAAAAATTTTTAATAAGATGGAGCTGGGATGTGGCTCAGAGGTAAAACATTTTCTAGTACCCCCCTCCACACACACACACACACACACACACACATACACACACAAGAATTGAAAGTTTGCCTAATGCGGAGGCACACTCTCTTCATTCATCCCTGCTGAACTTTGGATATTGGTGATATACCATTAGACCTAATTCAGTTTGCTTCATTATAGAGTTGGTTGGCTAGGGGCTCAAGTCAGACTAGCACCCTTAACAACTGCTACCACGAGTTATTAGGATATGCTAGCAATTTCAAAATAGAAACTGGCAAATGAAGTTGTTAGCATTTGGCTCCACACAAAGGAAGGCTTGTGGCAGGCCGACTTCTAGGTGGACCCTATTGACCTCTACCTGCTAATATGCACGTCTGGTAAAATTTGTTCTCCTTGAATGTGGAATGGACTTAATGACTCATATCTAATGAACAGAATACAGCAAATGATGGCATATCTCTTCAGAGATTAGGTTACAAAAGATTGTTAGTTCGTCTCTCTCTCTCTCTCTCTCTCTCTCTCTCTCTCTCTCTCTCTCTCTCTCCCACCCATGAAGCCAGGCATACTCAGAGCTCTCCTACAGAAAAGTTCTCATAACAAGACACTGAGGGAAGGCTCCAGTCAACAACCACTGGGAAACAGGCCGGAGAAACTAAGTCCTACCAACAACCACTTGATGAGCTTGGGAGTTGATATGCACCAGGTTAGCTTAAAGAAGACAGCAGGCACTGCCGACCCTACGTAGCTTTATAGGAGACCATGAAGCAGACAGCCCAGCTAAGTGATGCCCAGATTCTCAGTTGTTATGGTTTGGATATGAGGTGTCCCCCAAAAGTTCATATGTGATACGATGCAAGAGGGTTCAGAGGAGAAATGATTGGGTTGTGATACTCTTAACCCAATCTGTGAGTTAATCCCTCACAGGGATTAACTGAGTGGTAACTGAAGTGGTGGGTGTGGCTGGAGGAGGTGGGAATTGGGGCGTGGCTTTGGGTATGTATTTGTATCTGGAGAGTGGAGTCTCTCTGTTCTCTCTGTTTTCCTGACTACCGTGATGTGAGCTGCTTCCTTCTGCCACCCTCTCCCGCCTCCTGGAGCCCTGAGGAGTTGAGCCCACCTTTTATGGACTAAGACCTCTGAAACCCCAAGCCTCTAAACTCTTCCTCCTCTATAATCGTGCTGGTCAGGTTCTTTAGTCACAGCAGCAAAAAAGCTCACTAAAACACCAATCCACAGAAATTGTAATATACCATATGTGTTTTGTTTAAAGTTGTTAAATTTGGGGATAACTTGTTACACAGCAGTGGATAACCAATACAGGCATCTTAGTGGAAGAGATAATGAAGGAATATGCAGACACATTCAGAAAGCCTAAGACCAAGAGAAATCTGAACCTTTGCTATTGGTATAATAAGTCTTGGTGGTTATAGGCCTTTCCTATCGACAGATTTCCAAAGACTGTTAAAGCAAAGACACTGGACCCAGCTCTGATTTATTGACTCATGCAGAAATTCCACAATTAGTATTTTCTTTGACTCAAAGTTCTTTGTTATTATTCAAACATATTGGATTTGGAGTCAGAGAGCACATTGTTTCTGGTCCCAGATTCTCATTTTATTAATTGTGTCATTTTTGGATGAGTCATTGATACAAACCTCAAATTCTATTTATGAAATGAAAATACAAATTGAGAGAAGTTTCCTTTCTATGTCTGTATTTCATTTTATTCAGTAGGAATAATCAACCCCCACCTTAACTCCTGAGAATGTTAAATGAAGTAATATGGGTGAAAATATTTTGAAAACTATAAAGAGCTCTACCCATGAAAGGAACATTCTAAGTCCTCTTTTGTGGGTGCTCCCATGTGGGACACTCTCTAAACTGTCATTAGACTATTATGTTTAAGGAAGATGAACAATTGTCAGGCCATTTCCTGGAAGTAGCTCTTAGGGAGGGAGATGACACGGAAGGAACAAAGGCACCTGGCAGGGGTCTGGGACAGAATGCCCGGACCCCCACCTCATAACTGCAAAAGCTTCAGCCCCAAGAGAAGTAAGAGTTGGATGGCTGACTCCCAAGGCCTCTCTGCCCTACAACAATCCCAATCCTTGTGCTCTTTTCCGTTTTTGTATTATCTATTGAGCACACACTATGCCCAGACCATTAGATGCACTGATTTCATGAACTCTGTGGCCTATAATGTAAGCACTATAGTTATTCCCTTTTTGCAGATGTTGAAACTGAGGCTTAAAGACCTCAATGTACTTGCCAGGGTCATAGAGCAAGTAAGCAGCTGAGCAGAGATAGCCAGTGTGTTCACCTGGAGAGCCAAACCCTGTCCTGGGAGATGCTTTTGCTTGTTCCCTCCGTTCTGCATCTTCCAGAAGAATGATTTCTTCCCCTTCTTTGTTTCTGTCTTCCTATAAAACATGCTGTGACACTTCACACAAAGAGCCACATATACAAATCAATTGCAATCAACTGTATTTCTCTCCTGATGTTAAAAGACTCGTAAAGGAAAACGCACTTGTTTCAAATACCCTTTTCTGACACTAAATCAACTCTCCACCGTTGGTGGAATTTCTGCACAAATTGAGCTGGGCCCCCATGAGACCACAACTTACCAGTATAAATCCCAGCTTTGCAGGGGCTGTCTAGTTGTGTTAATAGAGAGAGCTGATCTGGTGGCTGAGTTTTCTGGGGGTTGGCTGCACCTTCTTGACTTCTAGTTGGAATCAGAAGGACACTTGGCAACTTGGTATGGCCAAAGGCATGGGCTTCCCTGACCCCATTATACCTCACCCTGGCACCCCCAGGAGATCTTAATCAGAACTACTGTCCTCAGTGAAATCACCCAGGCCTCCTAATAATAAACTGCATAGGGAAAATGGTTTTCATGGGATACTCACCAAATCTATCTGGTTCAAAACAAGGGTGCTTCTTGGACACCTGTCAGACAGGCCACCATCTACTGGAACTCCACAGGTTTCAGGGCTGTGGTTACATAATCCCTCATTATCTCAGGTTCTCTTTTTGGGACCATCACTCTGAATCACTGTCTTCATTTATACAGTGCTGATCCTAATGCCTTCTCTGTTTCGTAGAGAAGAAATTAGATTTGAGGGGACCTTCAGAAACACCAACCCTCTCCTTTCAACTACTCCTGCAAAGTCATGGAAATTTTCCGTTTGTCCTTTTGGCCCACCCTGATCAATTCTTTTATGACCAAGACAGAGGTTCTGTGGCAGGGAAGCCAGCACCACTATCAGAATTACATTCGGAACCCATGCTGCCAACTAATTTCCTTCCACATGAGCACAAACAAGGTGATGGTAGATACAATGAAATAAAAAGCGAGACACTGGACGTGGGTTACATTGTGTTATGCACTGTGGTTTGGTGTTCTATTTAAAAATGAAGATGGATGATGTCAGCAAGAGAGGGAAACAGGAAATTCAACAGTTAGCATGTATTCATGTTTGTTTATTTTAGCACCTTCACTTATCAAAAAAGATGACCACCACTTACAAAACTTCTGATTAACCGTGGAATTCTATGGAGACATGTTCATGGGGCCAGGCGTTGTGTTGTGGGCCCACACCAGAGGTGGGTGTGTACAAAGTCAGTCATGATTTGGGTGGTACAGGCAACATGTCTGGAAACACAGCAACCAGGCACTTGGTTTGGCCTGGGTGTTAGTCAGCTTCCCATTGCTGTAGCAAATACCTGAAATAAATCAACTTTAAAGGAAGAAAGGTCGACTTTGACTCCCAGTTTCAGAGGTTTAAGTCTATGCTCATTTAGCCCCATTGCTTTGGGACTGTGGCAGCACAGTACATCATGTTGGGAGCGCATGGTTTAAACAAACGTTTCACCTCACGGCAGCTGGGAACCAAAAGAAAGAGACAAGAAGGGACTGGATCACAATATCCCCTTCAAGGGCACAATCCCCATCCCCTAATGGCTCCACCATCTCCTAGTAGCACACAGGCTGGTGACCAAGCCTTTAACACAGGGGACTTTCTGGAACATTCTAGAGGCCACAGGAGGGATCCTGACCCTCCCTTACCAGGGCCCCTGGAGGCTTGTCATCAGGGCAGTGAGTGACATGATCAGAGCTGCATTTAGAGCAGGAGCTCAGGCAGGGTGTGGAATGTGGGGTTCTGGAGCCCTCTGCGGGGACCTAGGAGAGTGTCAGGGAGGAGGAGCTGTTCCAAAGCCAAGGGCAGGGGAGAGACTGGCTAGATTCCAGAGGCTTCTTAGGGTGGAATCTTTGTTTATCACAGGCTAGACATTATACCTTAATTACAAGTGTCCACGAAAACAAAATATCGACTGAGCTTGCATCTTTGTTGCTTCAAAAATGCAAGATTTGTAAAATCCAATGACACACATGATTATTCAACATATATTATCTGCTGACTGCTCCAATGGAGTCGGAGGGGTTTAGTGGAAGCAAACAAGACTAGAATCAACAATGGGCATGTAAATAGATCCCTTTTTAATGGATTTACTGATCTTCCCATAATTCTGACCTTGTCTAGTTTATCCAGATTTATACTTATCCCTGAGAGTTCTGCAACACGCCATGGACAATGGCTTGGAAAGTTTGAAAGTGTCCTCAATCAGCCTGTCATTTTGTCCACACAAAACAAAACAAGAAAATGGACTGATTGGAAGGCAGTCATTTAAAAAAAAAAAATCTCTTTTGTTGTTTGTCATGGTATTGGATAGGTAGATAATAAAATTATTCCCTTCATCATGCAAGGAATTATAACAAAGAGCTGGTACTGTCTTAAAAAAATAATCCAATGATTGGTTATACATGTGGGCTCCACTGGGAGCCAGCAAGGATCTCAGCACTGGGTGGGAGGGAGGCAGACCAAGATTGAGGGCAAAATTGCAACTCATTGGCACAGCACATATTTTTCCAATATAAAAGCAAATGGAGAATCCGTAAATAAATTGACTATATAAAAGTGTCCCTTTATATTACCACCTCACCTTTCCAAGGGAAAAACAAAAAAAAAAAAAAAAAGAAAGAAAGAAAAAAAAGGTTTCTTTTCACAGCCCCTCATATAAAAATATCATTTCTTCTGGGTAATTTTACAGTACCAACAGCAGTCCATATCTATTTAAAATACATATGCAGCCCCACATGCAGACCCCCTTTGCACAAATGATCCAGCAACTAGCATCAGTCCAACGGCAGGAGCAGCTGCCACATAATTACAACCTCTCATCACACGTGTGGGGAAACAAGTCGTGGCGTTTGGGCAAGGTCTGCAAAAATAGGTGTCAGACCTTAACTAATAGTGATTGTCCTTCCATTCTACTGTAATTTACATTTAATTCACACATTTCATTTCCATTTAAAATATGATTACAGTGTTTTGAAGCACATCTCACCTGTCCCCTCGAATTACAGGGGAATGAAAATAACAGGGAACAGCAGCCACCGGGAAGCTGCCTGAGCCCTTGGCTGCAGGGTTGCCTGCACCCGCCACCTCTGGGTGGGTGGGGTGGGATGTGGGGCAGAAAGGGAGAAGTCAGGAGAAATGGGGCTTTAGAGAAAGGGGGGGTAGGGTGGGGGAGAAACAATGAGAAGGTAAGAGGGGTGGGTGGAAGGGGGCAGGCAGCGCAGTGGCCCTGGGAGAAGGACCCAGAGTCCATCTTCTGAGGGCTCCAGTTTGCTTGTTTTATAAATTCATTATTTTCTGGTGGAGTGCCCACCTTTCATTTCAGGTTCTAAGTACGTGCAGCAGGAAGCAGGTGCCTATTAAATTCGAGTTCTGGTTTTCTCTACACTGGAGGCAGCAGAAAGAGGAAAGGAGAGGCGAAGGCTGTGACTTCCTTCCCATGCATGGACGGGGAGAGGCCATCAGCCTTCTGAAAACATGACACCCTCCTCCCCATACCCCTCCCACATCCATCCTGCCTCAGGGGCTTCTGCAGCTGTTGGCCACAGGTGAAAATGTCAAAGGAAGAATTTATAGAACAAGAATCTTTAGGTTCTCAGGGACCAAGCCTCTCTTGGTGTGGCAGAAGATGGACCTGCAGAAACTGAATTCCAATCAAGGGCACCTGATTTGCAGCAAGATTTTGGTGTCCAGTCACAGGCAAGGGAAAGAGCCCTTATTTATTCACAACAATCCCCAAATGCTATCCTGAAAATATCGGGAAAGGCAATGCACCTATCAGTGAATTCAAGAAACATTTATAGAGCACCTACTGTATAATAAGTACTGAAGGAAGCAAGAAGAATTTCAAATTGTCACTCTCCACAAATTTTTCATACTGCACACTTCCCCCTGTACTTAGCCTATTTTCTAGAAACAAGTAAACAAAAATAGATGCCAGAAGAGAGGAACTCCTTGTGTTTCATATTATTAAGCATACAGATCTAATTATGCCCCCACATGATTCTCTTCCCTTCCAATAGTTATTCATCCTTCCTGAACCAATCCTTGCATTTGGCCTTTGCATATCACATTTTTCCACCTTGTCTTTTTTCATCCTGTTCATCACTCCCCTGCCGCCCCCCTTCTTTTTTTCTTGTAAGCTCAACCCCTTTCTATGAATGGGATCATCCCAAAGGAATTGGAAGAAAAAAAAAAAGCAATACCCTTAACCCCTTACTTTGACTTAGCTTTGAACCAATCATCTCCCTGGCTTTCAATGCAAACTTCTCATGAGCATCATCTCTAATGTGGCGGTGATAACTTGCTGCCCAAAAAAATGTCATAGCTCTACTCATAGAGAATTGGTAACTACGTTTCCTACCTCCATTGTATCTACGCATGGTCATGTAAGTCATTCCACCAATGAAAAATAAGCAGAGGTTGTATGTCACTTCTAGGCAAAGACCTTAAGATATAGCCTTCTCTTTTCTGCTTCCTCTCCGACCAGTTGGTTGGGGACAGCTGCAAGGATGAGGTCCAATGAGGGGGTGAGCCAAACACAAAAAGGATGAAGGATGGTTCCCTGGATCACATCAGGAAGGAAAGCTGCCCACTGACCAGCAGCATCCAAATGCTTCAGCTTTGAAAGGGATATATTAACTTCTATCTTATAAAGGTAGTACTGGAATTTTAGTATCTATTTATTGCATCAGCTAGAATTGTTTTAACCACAGACTTGCCTATCCATTGCTCTTCAGCCCACTACATCTTGTTTCCAATTTGTTTCTAGAAACTAGATCTCTATGAAATCCCTCCTGGTTCTGGGATACTGTATTTAATAGGTACCTCTTAGACTAAATTTTACCAGACTCCTCAATGGTATTCAACTCCCCTCTTCTCAGAACTCAAGTTTCCATCTTTCTGTCTGGCTCTTCCTCAATCTCCTTCACAGACTCTCGTAATACTGCTGAGTCTCAGACTCTACAATCTTGATTTCTTCTCTTCCATTGAATTAACTGGAGCTGTACTTGCACACTTGCCATAAACACTAGGAAACCAGGAAAATTGCATTAAAAACAATTTCAGACATTTGAAAATAGACATAAAAGACTAAGAATGCCAACAGAATGAAAAGAAACAAGGTGAGCCCACAATCATCCCAACATCTGCTGGCAGGTACCTTCTGGATTTCATTAAAAGGAAAGAAAATACTAGCAGACCACAGAGTTTCAATGATTTTATTCAAAAGAAATAAAAGTTGGAAAAGTCAAGGTAACTCAATTTGCAGTGCAGAACATCATAAAAGAGGGAGCTACATAGAAAAAAGAAGGTGTCTTTGGCTAAATACTAAGGTGAGGCTCCATGAGGTGGACAAAGAATGACTGCTAGAGTGCTATAAGCTATGCAGTTGTCAGAGCTCACAAAGGGCCGAGATATGTTCAAGCTCTAGTCAGCCAGACTGGCAAGACCTTGCTGATGTTCACAGGACTCAGGAGAAACTCCAAAAAGGTCACACCAAATAAGCATGATATACTAGCCCTGGAGTAAAGTCTACTCCAAAAACCAAACCTGATGAAACTGGCGGGGAGGGGTGGGGAGGGAGTATCAATGGATTGAACTGGTCCACAGGAATTTAGCTTCCTTCACATTCCAAAAAAATGAATAAAATAAAATCAAGACACTATTACATCATTCATAGGCAATCAAGAATTATTATACCTGAGAAGAATAGTCAGGAGAAAAATCAGACCATAGGAACAGACCTAGAGATAATAGAGATAATGAAACAAATTGAAAAAAATATTAAATTGTTGTATAACTATGCAAAAAAATTAAAGAAAAATATTAACACAATGAAGATAAAAGAAAATATAAAAAAGAAACCAAATGTAATTTGTAGATATGAAAAATATAACTTAGGTTTAAAAAATGGAAATTAAACAGTAGATTAGCACTGCAAAAGAAAAGACCAATGAATTTAAAAATAGTAAAATGAAGTATCCAGACTAAAGGATGGGGGGATACTGAAAACTAAATAAATAAACAGAGCCTCAGTGGCATGGAGTACAAAAGTGAGCAGGAATTACATAATTAGAATTTCCAAAACAGTGTGGAGGGGAGGGGAAAAGTTTGAAAAAGTAACAGCCAGATATTTTTGAAATTTGAAGAAAGCTATGAACCCACAAGTTCAAGGAGCTCTATGAACCCAAAGTAGGATCAACACAAAGATGCATCATAATCTAATGCATAAGAACCAACCACAAAAAAATCTTAAAAGCATAAGAGTAATTAGATACATTAACATACAGAGGGAAGAAAATGACTGTTGTGTAATCTTCATTAGAAACAATGCAACCAGAGATAATGGAAAAGAACTTTCATATACTGAAAAAAAAATAACAACACTGTATATCTAAAATTATATACCTAAGTAAAGTAGTGCACATCTGTAATCCCAGTAGTTTGGGAGGCTGAGGCAGGAGGATCGAAAGTTCAAAGCCAGTCTCAGAAACTTAGTGAGGCCATGTCTCAAAATAAAAAATAGTAATAGCTGGGGATGTGACTCAGTGGTTAAGTGCCTCTGTGTACCAAAATTAAAAATTAAAAAATGAAATTATATACCTGGGAAAAAATATGATTCAAAGGTAAAGCTCTCACACAAATATTGAGAGAATCCATTGCTAGAACTGAACAAGAAGACATGCAAACAAAAGGTCTGGGGGCAGAGGTGAAATAAAACCAGGTGAAAACAGTCTATACAAAATATGGTGGAATACTGGAAAAAATAAATATGTGGGTAAATATAAAATATATACACAATCCTCTGGTTTCCAAAAGAGGAGACGTCACTATAAATCCTGCAGATATTCATATAATAATAAGAACATATCTTTAATAACTTCATACCAATAAATTGGCAACCCAGATGAATATTCAAATTCATGTTATTGTTCAAATAATTTCAACTCGTTAACAACCAGTAAGTTAATTTATCCAAGTCACAGAATACAAGGTCAAACTACAAAAACCAATAGTTTGTTGTATAATTGCAAGAACAAATTGGCATTAGAAATGAAAAAAGAGTCGTTACAATGAATACCATAGAAATATGAAAGTGCATAAGAAATTATTATGAAAATTATACACTGAAAAATTGGAAAACCTGGAAGAAAAAGATAAATCCCTGGATATATACAACCTTCCAAAATTGAACTAAAGAAAAATTGAGAGAACTTAAATAGACCAATAACAGGTAATGAGATTGAAGCAGTAATTACAAGTTTCCCACAGCTTTACCGCTGAATTCTACAAATCATCTAAATAAAAACTAATTTCACTTCTTCTCAAACCATTCCAAAAAACTGAAATGCATTCTAGAAGCCAAGTTTACCTTTATATCAAAACCAGACAAAGATACAACAAAGGGGGGAAAAAAGAAAGCAAACAGACCAATATCCCTGATGAACACGGAAGCAAAAATTCTCCACAAAATTATGGCAAACTGAATCCAATATACATCAAAAAGATTATATATTAGGATTAAGTGGAGTTTATCCCAGGGACACAAGGAAGGGAAGGCTCAACATATTTAAATCAGTAGGCATAATAGATCACATCAACAGAATGAAGAACAAAAACCATATTACCATCTCACAGATGCAGAAAGAGCATCTGATAAGATTCAACATACCTTCGTGATAAAACAACAAATTAGGTATAGAAGGAATGTAACTAAACACAATAAAGGCTCTATATGACAAGCTCACCACCGACTCTATACTAAATGGAAAAAGCTGAATGTGCTTCCTTTAAGATCTGGGACAAGACAAGGTGGTCCTCTTTCATTACCTGTATTCAACATAGAAGTCTTAGTAAGAACACTTAGCCAAGAGAAAGCAATAAAAGACATTCAAATAGGAAACTGGCAAATCAAATTATACCAGTTTGAAGATGCCTTAGTTTTCTATGTAGTAAAACATACAGACTCTACCAAAACACTGTTATAACTGATAAATTTAGTAAAGTTACAGAGTACAAAAGCAACCTACAAAAAAACAGTAGCACTTTTATACACCAAAAACAAACTTGCTAAAAAAAAAAAAAGGAATAAAAAAGCAATTCCATTCACAATGGCTAGCAACAAAAAAATAAAATAAAGTTTCCAGAAATAAATTTGACCAAAGAATTGAATGATATCTGAAATGAAAATTATAAAACACCAATGAAATAAATTGAAGAGAATATAATAAATTGAAAAGAATATTAAAAAAATATAAAGATATCCCACATTCATGGATTGGAATAAACAATATTCTTAAAATGTCCACACAACTGAAAGAAGTCTATGGATTCAATGAAATCTCCACCAAAATATCAAGGGAGTGCTCAACATAGAAAGAACAATTGTAGAATTTATATGGAATTACAGAATAGTGAAAGCAATAATGAGCAAAATGAACAAAGCCAGAGGTATCAAAATACCTGTTTCCAAAACATACTGCAAAGCTATAATAATCAAAATAGTATGGTACTGGCATAAAAACCGACAAGCCAATGTAACAAAATTTTAAAATTAGAAATTAATCCACATGCAAACAGTCAATTCTTTTTTAAAAATAGTGCAAGAATATACATTGTACAGAATAGTTTTTTCAACAAATGATGCTGAGAAAAGTTGATATACATATGCATAAAAATTAAACTAAATATTACCTCTGACAGTATAGAAAAATCAACCCAATGTGGATCAGAGACCTAAACCAAAAGCCATGAAGTTACTAGAAAAAGACATAGGGAAACACTTCAAGACACTGGAAAAGGCAAAACTTCTTGGAGAAGACCCCAAAAGCAGAAGTAATAAAGACAGATGAAAAGGATTATATCAAACTAAAAGTCATCTGCAGAGCACAGGAAGCAATCCACTTAATGTGAAAGCTGAAATTACAGAATTTCCAGGAGAAAATCTTAGACAAAGATTTCCTAATCAATTGAATTTCATCAAATTACAATTTTCTGTGCTTTGGCAGGCACTATGAAAAGCTAAAAATAAAAAGACTAGCCACACTAGACAAAGACTATAGATATATGTGACATAGGACTCTTATCCAAAATGCAAATCAATAATGAGAAAGACAAACCCTCACTGAAATAATGGACCAAATTGTTGATCACCCTTCATGGAAGACATTTAATATTATCAGTCATCAAAGCAATAAAAATTAAAACCACTATAAGATACCATTACACACCAAGGAAAAAATACTAAAATTTAAAATATTAACGATATCAAGTATTGGCAAGGATATTTGGTAACAGGAAACTCATCTATTCTTGGTGTGGTAGAAAATAACACAATCACTTTGACAAATTTTGGCAGTTTTTTGTAAAGTTTACATTTACCCTAGCACCAGAAATTTCAATCCTAAGTAGTTGCCCATAAGTCCACTCAAAGATTTGCAAATGAATATTCATAGTAGCTTTTTACATAAGGACAGAACATGAGAAAATGTAAGTGTTTATCAACAGATGAATGGTTTACATAATCTGTGGCATATGCACACAATGGAATACTAGTCAGCAATAAAAAGAAAGAACATCGTATTCATGCAACAGCATGAGTAAGTCTAAAATTTTTTGGCTAGGGAAAAAAAGTCAGACACAAAAAAGAACAGATGCTGTATGATTCAATTTGTGTCAATTCAAGAATGAAAAAAACTATTCTCTAGTAACAGGAAGCAGATCAGTGGTTACCCGGGACTAGCATGGGGAGAAAGGGTGTCCATTGATTCAAATGGGATCATGAGAGATGTTGGGGATAATGGAAAAGTCCCATATCTTGATTGTGGTGGTGGTAGTTATAAAGGAAAATGTATTTGTCAAATCTCCTAAAATTGATGCTTTAAAAGGGTGCACTTTATTGTATGAAAATTATAAAAATACACAATTTAAATTTTAAAAGCTCTAAAGCTTTCTCAATATTTTCAGAGTAAAGATCAAAATCCTTAATGTTGGATTCCAACATGGCGGCAGGCGCAGAGAGATCAAGTCTCTGACCTCTTCAGCTGTGCGGGCATAGGGAGTCGTAAACAACCTAAATCTGTTTGCTCAGGATCACTAGGCAATGCTGAGCTGACATGGATCTGGGGCGAACAGTCTGGGCCTCTCAGAACACACACTGAGCCCGGATCAGCTGAATTCAAACTCCCGTTCGCCTGCTTCCCGCAGACAAACAGCTGTGACTCAGCATTAATCCATCCGGCCTACCGAGCCTTCATAAGTAGTGGCCACAGGTTTGAATCGGGGCTTGGGAGAGACAGTAAGGACCCACCCGTTGCATTGGTCGCCCGGCAAAGGGAAACAAACTGTCGCCATTTGCAAGAGACACCACTATGGCACAGAACTGACGTCATCAGACTTCGGCGGAGGAGATAACTTCATTGAAACAGGTGTGTAATCCCCTAGCCTTCTCTCTCCACACATCGGGGAAACCTTAAGGGCCCCTCCCAGCTCTCCCGTGAGTGTGACAGCCAGCCCGAGGGAATCAGAGGTGGCGCGGGACCCGTGGCGCGAACTACCACTCCCACCAGGGCTGACTGCTGAGGTCTCTTGCACCAGCTACCGGGGGAGTGGCTACCAGAGGGCAAGCAAAATTCGCTGAGGATTCTCAGCCCCAAGCTCTACAAACTTAGGGTGTGAGGGAATGGCAAACAGGGAGAGTGTGCCCAGTCGTTCATGAAAACAGGGCTCCCGGGAGCAGCAGACCTGGCGTGTAGCCAGTATCGTGATGAGCGGCACCCGTGAGAGGGGCCTGGCTAGAGGAAAACTGGGAAGTGACTAGACACAAGAGGAGGCCCTAGACACTCAGGATTGGAGACTCGCCCAGTCTGGGAGGAGCTGCTGCACAGTGATTGGTTCCCGTGTATTGACAGGAGAAACTTGACCTGGTGGGCACAGCGCCACATACTGGAAGAGAAGTTAATCAAACTCTAAGACTGCATTTATTAGGTTTTTTTTTTTTCCTTTTTTTCTTTTCTCTCTCTTTTTTTTTGATTTGGGTTTTTCTTTCATTTTCATTTTTCTTTCTTGTTGTTTTTTTAATTTTTTTTTTACACTTTTTTTCTTCTAATTTTAATTTTAATTTTTTTATTATTATTATTTTTAATTTTTTTTCTTTTTTTATTTCCTACTTTTTTCTTCTTTTGTCTTTTCATTTTTCTTATCCCCCCTTCCTTGAATTCTACCTGCTTACTCTCATTCTCTTTAGTGACTTCTTCCCTTCCCTTCTAATACCTTTCCTCCCAAGCATCTAAATATTTATAGGAGTAAACAGTAACTCAGCAGTCAAACAGAACAAGAAGTAACATGAGCAGCTTCAAAAAGCAAGGAAGAATAGGAGTACAAACAATGCAGGACAGCCTAAATATTCAGGAGGACCTAGAGTCATCAGAAAAATGGTCATATAAAGAACTCAAGGAACACCTTAGACAGATGGAATGGAACCTTAAAGAGGATACAAGACAGCAAATTCAAGCAGTGAAAGAACACATTGAGAATGAATTACATAAACAGATAAAAGAAGAAGTTAAGCATCTTTATCAGGAGATAGAGATTATAAAAAATAATCAAACAATAATTCTAGAAATGAAGGAAATGATAAACCAAATTAAAAACTCAATTGAGAGTATCACTAACAGAGTGGAGCAAGTAGAAGCCAGAACGTCAGATAATGAAGAAAAAATATATCATCTTGAAAAGAGTCTAGCCAACTCAGAAAGGCTGGTAAAAAATCCCGAGAAAAACATCCAAGAGTTATGGGATAACATAAAAAAACCAAACTTACGAGTCATCGGGATAGAAGAAGGTACAGAGGTTCAAACCAAGGGAATGAGTACCCTGCTGAATGAAATAATTACAGAAAACTTTCCAGAAATAAAAAAGGAAACAGATATACAAATTGAAGACGCATACAGGACACCGAGCACACAAAATCACAGTAGACCAACGCCAAGACACATTGTTATGAAGATATCCAATATACAGAACAAAGAGAAAATATTAAAAGCTACAAGAGAAAGGAGACAGATTACATTCAGGGGTAAACCAATAAGGTTAACAACGGATTTTTTATCACAGACACTGAAAGCAAGAAGGTCATGGAACAATGTATTTCAAACACTGAAAGACAATGGATGCCAACCAAGAATTCTGTATCCAGCAAAATTAAGCTTCAGGGATGACAACGAAATAAAAATCTTTCATGATAAACAAAAGTTAAAAGAATTTGCAGCCAGAAAACCAGCAATGCAAAGCATTTTGAGCAAAACACTACACGAGGAAGAAATGAAAAACAATAACCAAAACCATCAGTGGGAAGTGCCTCAGTAAAGATAGAGGGCGAGGGGAAAGATAATCACGGAGAAACAAACTAAATTTTTTTAAAAAAGGATAAACAATCAACCATGGATGGAAGTACAAACCATATATCAATAGTAACTCTGAATGTTAATGGCTTAAACTCTCCAATAAAGCGACATAGGCTGGTATCATGGATTAAAAAAACAAATCCAACAATATGCTGCCTCCAGGAGACACATCTGATTGGAAAAGACATACACAGGCTGAAGGTGAAAGGATGGGAAAAAATATACCATGCACACGGTCCTCGTAAGCAAGCAGGGGTGGCCATCCTCATATCGAATAAAATCGACTTCAAGACTAAGTTAATCAAAAGGGATAAAGAAGGTCATTATATACTGTTAAAAGGAACCATTCACCAACAAGACATAACAATTATCAATATTTATGCACCGAATAATGGTGCTGCGACATTCATAAAACAAATTCTCCTCAAGTTCAAGAATCAAATAGACCACAACACAATAATTATGGGTGACTTCAACACACCTCTCTCACCATTGGACAGATCCTCCAAACAAAAGTTGAATAAAGAAACTATAGAACTCAATATCACAATCAATAACCTAGACTTAACTGACATATATAGAATATATCAACCATCATCAAATGGATATACTTTTTTCTCAGCAGCACATGGATCCTTCTCAAAAATAGACCATATATTATGCCATAGGGTAACCCTCAGTAAATATAAAGAGGTGGAGATAATACCATGCATTTTATCTGATCATAATGGAATGAAACTGGAAATCAATGATAAAAGAAGGAAGGAAAAATCCTACATCACATGGAAAATGAACAATATGTTACTGAATGATCAATGGGTTACAGAAGACATAAAGGAGAAAATCAAAAAATTCTTAGAGATAAATGAAAATACAGACACAACATATCGGAATCTATGGGACACAATGAAACCAGTTTTAAGAGGAAAATTCATCGCCTGGTGGTCATTCCTCAAAAACAGAAAAAACCAACAAATAAATGAGCTCACACTTCATCTCAAAGCCCTAGAAAAGGAAGAGCAAAACAACAGCAAATGTAGCAGAAGGCAAGAAATAATTAAAATCAGAGCGGAAATCAACGAAATTGAAACAAAAGAAACTATTGAAAAAATTAACAAAACTAAAAGTTGGTTCTTCGAAAAAATAAATAAGATCGACAGACCTTTAGCCATGCTAATGAAGAGAAGAAGAGAGAGAACTCAAATTACTAACATACAGGATGAAAAAGGCAATATCACAACAGATGCTACAGAAATACAGAAGACAATTAGAAATTATTTTGAAAACCTATATTCCAATAAAATAGAAGATAGTGAAGACATCAATAAATTTCTTAAGTCATATGATTTGCCCAGACTGAGTCAGGAGGATACACACAATTTGAACAGACCAATATCAATGGATGAAATTGAAGAAGCCATCAAAAGACTACCAACCAAGAAAAGCCCAGGACCGGATGGGTATACAGCAGAGTTTTACAAAACCTTTAAAGAAGAATTAATACCAATACTTTTCAAGTTATTTCAGGAAATAGAAAAAGAGGGAGCTCTTCCAAATTCATTCTATGAGGCCAACATCACCCTGATTCCAAAACCAGACAAAGACACCTCAAAGAAAGAAAACTACAGACCAATATCTCTAATGAACCTAGATGCAAAAATCCTCAATAAAATTCTGGCGAATCGAATACAAAAACACATCAAAAAAATTGTGCACCATGATCAAGTAGGATTCATCCCTGGGATGCAAGGATGGTTCAACATACGGAAATCAATAAATGTTATTCACCACATCAATAGACTTAAAGATAAGAACCATATGATCATCTCGATAGATGCAGAGAAAGCATTCGACAAAGTACAGCATCCCTTTATGTTCAAAACATTAGAAAAACTAGGGATAACAGGAACTTACCTTTACATTGTAAAAGCTATCTATGCTAAGCCTCAGGCTAGCATCATTCTGAATGGAGAAAAGTTGAAGGCATTCCCTCTAAAATCCAGAACAAGACAGGGATGCCCTCTATCACCACTTCTATTCAATATAGTTCTAGAAACACTGGCCAGAGCAATTAGACAGACGAAAGAAATTAAAGGCATAAAAATAGGAAAAGAAGAACTTAAATTATCACTATTTGCAGATGACATGATTCTATACCTAGAAGACCCAAAAGGGTCTACAAAGAAACTACTAGAACTAATAAATGAATTCAGCAAAGTGGCAGGATATAAAATCAACACACATAAATCAAAGGTATTTCTGTATATCAGCGACAAAACTTCTGAAACAGAAATGAGGAAAACACTCCATTCACAATATCCTCAAAAAAAATAAAATACTTGGGAATCAACTAACAAAAGAGGTGAAAGATTTATACAATGAAAACTACAGAACCCTAAAGAGAGAAGTAGAAGAAGATCTTAGAAGACGGAAAAATATACCCTGTTCATGGATAGGCAGAACTAACATCATCAAAATGGCGATATTACCAAAAGTTCTCTATAGGTTTAATGCAATGCCAATCAAAATCCCAACAGCATTTCTTGTAGAAATAGATAAAGCAATCATGAAATTCATATGGAAAAATAAAAGACCCAGGATAGCAAAAGCAATTCTAAGCAGGAAGTGTGAATCAGGCGGTATAGCGATACCAGATTTCAAACTATATTACAGAGCAATAGTAACAAAAACAGCATGGTACTGGTACAAAAACAGGCGGGTGGACCAATGGTATAGAATAGAGGACACAGAAACTAATCCACAAAGTTACAACTATCTTATATTTGATAAAGGGGCTAAAAGTATGCAATGGAGGAAGGATAGCATCTTCAACAAATGGTGTTGGGAAAACTGGAAATCCATATACAACAAAATGAAACCGAATCCCTTTCTCTCGCCATGCACAAAAGTTAACTCAAAATGGATCAAGGAGCTTGATATCAAATCAGAGACTCTGCGTCTGATAGAAGAAAAAGTTGGCTCCGATCTACATATTGTGGGGTCGGGCTCCAAATTCCTTAATAGGACACCCATAGCACAAGAGTTAATAACAAGAATCAACAAATGGGACTTAATTAAACTTAAAAGTTTTTTCTCAGCAAGAGAAACAATAAGAGAGGTAAATAGGGAGCCTACATCCTGGGAACAAATTTTTACTCCTCACACTTCAGATAGAGCCCTAATATCCAGAGTATACAAAGAACTCAAAAAATTAGACAATAAGATAACAAATAACCCAATCAACAAATGGGCCAAGGACCTGAACAGACACTTCTCAGAGGAGGACATACAATCAATCAACAAGTACATGAAAAAATGCTCACCATCTCTAGCAGTCAGAGAAATGCAAATCAAAACCACCCTAAGATACCATCTCACTCCAGTAAGATTGGCAGCCACTATGAAGTCAAACAACAACAAGTGTTGGCGAGGATGTGGAGAAAAGGGTACACTTGTACATTGCTGGTGGGACTGCAAATTGGTGCTGCCAATTTGGAAAGCAGTTTGGAGATTCCTGGGAAAGCTGGGAATGGAACCACCATTTGACCCTGCTATTGCCCTTCTCGGAATATTCCCTGAAGACCTTAAAAGAGCATGCTACAGGGATACTGTCACATTGATGTTCATAGCAGCACAATTCACAATAGCTAGACTGTGGAACCAACCTAGATGCCCTTCTATAGATGAATGTATAAAAAAAATGTGGCATCTATACACAATGGAGTACTATGCAGCAATAAAAAATGACAAAATCATAGAATTTTCAGGGAAATGGATGGCACTAGAGCAGATTATGCTTAGTGAAGCTAGCCAATCCCTAAAAAACAAATACCAAATGTCTTCTTTGATATAATGAGAGCAACTATGAACAGAGCAGGGAGGAAGAGTAGGAAGAAAAGATTAACATTAAACAGAGACATGAGATGGGAGGGAAAGGGAGAGAAAAGGGAAATTGCATGGAAATGAAGGGAGACCCTCATTGCTATACAAAATTACATATAAGAGGTTGTGAGGGGAATGGGAAAATAAACAAGGAGAGAAATGAATTACAGTAGATGGGGTAGAGAGAGAAGATGGGAGGGGAGGGGGGATAGTAGGGGATAGGAAAGGTAGCAGAATACAACAATTACTAATAGGGCATTATGTAAAATTGTGGATGTGTAACCGACGTGATTCTGCAATCTGCATTTGGGGTAAAATTGGGGGTTCATAACCCACTTCAATCTAATGTATGAAATATGATATGTCAAGAGCTTTGTAATGTTGTGAACAACCAATAAAAAAAATAAAGAAAAAAAATAATTAAAGGATAAAAAAAAATCCTTAATGTTATACTGCATGTATGTACAATATGTCAAAATATACTCTACTGTTCTGGGTACAGTGGAGCACACCTGTAATCCCAGTAGTTTGGAAGGCTGAGGCAAGATTGTGAGTTTAAAGCCAGCCTCAGCAACATAGTGAGACCCTAAGCAACGCAGCGAGACTTGTCTCAAAATAAAATACTAAAAAGGCCCGGGGATGTTGCTCAGTGGTTAGGCACCCCTGGATTCAATCCCTGGAACAATAAATAAATAAATTAGTTCTCTCTCTCCCTCCCTCTCTCTCTCTCTCTCTCTCTCTCTCTCATTTCTCATCTCTCTCTATCTCCCTTTCCTGTCATGCATATCTAAAAAGAACAAATAAAAAGTAAAAACTACTAATATGCTTGATTCTTGAGATGCTGGATGTTCCAGACCCTATCTACCTCTCCAGCCCACCTCATTTCCCAGCACCCAATCTTCTCTGTACCTCAGGCTTACTGGCTTTCCCTTCTTGCTTTTGGAAAAGTCATGATTTGTCCAAACATCATCTTTCTTTTCTAAGCTGGATTAATCATAATCCCAGATTCACGACACATTCTCATCACAGGACATACATGGCCTGCTTTATTTAGTTACTACTAAGGCTGTCTTATTGCTTTGTTTCTATATTGTCTCTCTTCTTGTTTCACTCTTTCTTTTAGGCAATCTTATCAACCTCTACAGTTTCTATCAATGCTGACTTTCTTATACTTCCTTAACTGGGATTCTATAGCATCCCATAGAACCAGCTGCCCACCTGAAGGTCTCAATATCAACCCAAATTAGTCATATTCAAAACCAAACTTTCTTCCCAAAGATTCCCACTGATGGGTCCACTATCCACCTACTTCACAAATAAAATAAAGCATCCTCTTTGTCTCATCTCTCTCCCTCCTTCCCTATACCCAAGCCAATAATGTCAGTTCTTGCTTCTCTTTTTTTCATTTCTTCTATTTCTCATCATCTCATCTAATCCAAGCTACCATTACTTGAGTGTTGATAAGACCTCCCAGCCAGCCTTCCCCGTATTCTCTCCTAGCACCGATAATAAAATATCTACACTGCAGTCAGAAGGAGTCTTCTAAAACATAAACACAATCTCATCATCATATCAACCCATTTCAGTCCAAAATCCTTAACAGGATCTATAAAATTCTATAGGCCCTATACCCTACCCACCCCGCCAGCACCACCTCATATCACACACCCCATCCCTCTCTTCTGGGTTCTTCCCATTGGTTACAACAAATGTAAGACTTGTTTTCTAACCTCAGAGAAATAGTATCATATTAATCATAATTTTTATGTGATGAACCACACCCCTCATTGACCATAAATAGTCTGGCTTAGTTATTCATTTATCCATATAGTTTAGTAAATAATGTAATAAGAATTCACAAACCTATAACCAAAACAAAAGCAAGGATCTGGATAATAATATACTGTTAATCATATCACCACCTCACATCTACTCTTCCTACTTAACCCCAGGTAACCATCACCTTCACTCTTGTGTCCACCATTCCCTTACCTTACTATTTAGAGTTTTATTACATAATGCATATATATATATATATATATATATATATATATATATATATATATATAAAACGTATGCATATTTTCCTTTTTTTGCATGAATAAACACATACACAGATTCCTAAAAACGATTCTAATATTTTGTTATAAGAGTAGACTCAAATATATTATTTTGGAAGCTGCTTTTTATTTATTATTATGTTAAGATTTTAAGGCTTTAAAGTTTTAAGTTTCATTAATATTGTTGCATGTCATGGTAGTTTATCTATCTTGATTAACATTTGATATTCTATTGTGTGATATCTTTATCCATTTTCTACTGCCACAACAGAGAATCTGAAACGGAATAATTTCTAATGAACAGAAATTCATTTGACTCATGGTTCTGCAGTCTGGAGAGTCCGAGATGTTGATACTGTAATCTGGTAAGGGCCCTTTTGAGCTGCCTCATCCCATGGAGAAAAGTGGAAGGGTAAGAAAGCACCCAAGACAGAGGGGGAAAGGGGACTTCACTTTTTCTTTCATTGGAATCACCTACTGCAATATCTAGCCCAATCCTACAATAATGGCATTATTCTATTCACCAGGGCAGAGGTCTCCTGGACTAACCACCTCTTAAAACTTCTACCTCTTAATAATATCACAGTGGCAATTGTATTTCTACATAAGTTTTGGAGGGTACATTCAAACCAGAGCATGTGGACACATCAGACTTTATTATCTATTGTACTATGGATCACCAATCACACTGTTTCCTGGTTTAATTTCTTCTATTGTGAACAGTATTACAAGGAACATTCTTGCAAATGTCCCCTTGGTATGCTCCTTAGCATATTTCAGGGTATATGAAAGCATGCCTTTGGGAAGTACCTGCCCCTGGTCACGGTGGCACACACCTGTAATCCCAGCTATTCAAGAGGCTGAGGGGGAGGATCCCATGTTCAAAGCCAGTCTCAGCAACTTAGTGAGGCCCTAAGCAACTTAGTAAGACCCTGTCCCAAAATAAAAAATAGAAAGGGCTGGGAGTGTAGCTCAGTGGTAAAGGGCTTCTGGGTTCAATTCCCGATGCTAAAATAAAATAAAATACTTGCCCTCTTCACACTCTCAAAGTGTAAAATATCCTCCAGTTCTGTAGCCTCTGAAATACTTGGTGTTGTCAATCATCACTAAATCAAATAGTATAAAATGATATCAAAATGCCTGATCACTAATTGCATTGAGCAAGTCTATATTGGTTTAATAGTCAAATACATTTTCTTCTTCATGAGATGTCTTTTGCCTATTTTCCTGAGGTTGTTTGTGCTTTTCTCATTGATTTGTGAGGGTTCTTTACGTACTCTTGATTCTGATCTTAATTTATGCCTATTATAAATCCATCCTTCATCCCCAGGCCTTTACATATGCTGCCCTACCTGACTGGGATGCTCTTGTCCTCCACCTCCCCTAGTGAACTCCCACTCAGCCTCAGATCTCATCCTCACTATCACTTCCTCAGGGAAGCCCTCTCTGATTTCCCTGATTTGATTCAATCTTACCAGCTGTGCTCTCATCAGACCAAGTAATTCTTCTTAACATTCCTCCAGCTCAGCCCTTTACATGTATGCTTGTGGTTCTTTAATATATGTTCCACAAGGACAAGGGTGCATCTATGTTTTGCTTATATTTTTGTACCTGACATGTAATAAGACCCCAATATATAAATATAAATGTGAAGAGTACTGGAGATCACACCCAGCATGCTAGGTACACACTCTATAACTGAGTTACATCCCAGCCCCAACAATTTTTTTAGGTGGACAAATAAATACTATATTTTTATATGTGTTATCTCACATCAGCTCAAAATGCTGTCCTAGCCAAGCCATTAAGCCCTTCCCTCTCCCCCTTCATCATTTATTCAACTGTTTTTTTTTTCACATCTCTTCTTTCATCTTTCTATAAGAAATGCTTACATTTTTCTGTAAGCATTACCAGAACTAAGGAAGGAATTTAACATCCATGTGTCTGTTTAATAAACATCTCATCCCATGGGAGGATAAAGTAAGATGATAATGGCCAAGATATGAAGGACACCGAAGACAACCCAGAGGGTTAGTAACAGCCCACGCCCCAATTTATAGGGAAACTAGAATTCTGTATCTTATCAACACATGACAAGAAGGCTATTGCACAAAAAGCATTTGGTTTTGAGCTGTAAATGTCTTTTGGTTTTATGGAGCCAAAAACACATTTTTGGAGAATAATGGTGAATGGGAAGCGGGCACTGTGCACCTGTTGCTTACCTCCATTAGAGACAGAACTGCTTCTCCAGCAAGCATTTGGAAAGCCCTGACCATGCCACAGCCACACCCCAGGCCACCCTTCATTGCAGACCCTCACCACAGACACATGCCAGTCAGACCCTCCAAACAGACTTTCAGAGACACCCTCAAGTATAAACTCTGACAGCCATCTCTCCTTTTCCTTCAGATCAGTCCTGAACATGGCTGGACATGCAGATGCTTCCAAGCTGAGCTCTCTTCAGTGGTTCTTTTTCATTTCTATAAAGAAGGAGGAAAATGACAGAGAAGATATTCTTGAATTCCTTTTCCATCATTACCTACCCCTGGAGGACAGAGACTAGCCCTGGGAGGGACCACGGCAGAGGTCCACTCTCCCACATCTGCTGGGGAAGGTGAGTCTCAGTGCCTCTTTGTTGTTTGCCCTTTGTGGGGTCGTGGTAAACATTCTGACCATTTTGAAGTATTATTTCCCCCATTAGAACAATGTACTTGGGTTTGGGTTCTTTTTGCTTTGTTTATCCTGTAATCGTTACAGCGAGAGGGATGCACCTGTTCTGCAGGCCCATTAGACTCGGAATTGCTTTTCTCCTGAGCAGAGGCATATAGGAAAACTAGCCTTGGCACTTGAAGCACGCTGCAGTAGAGGAGAGCGAGCCTGCGGAGAACACCAAGACGCAACCTTGAGCCATAACGGGAAGTGGCTCGGGGCTAAGAGAGGGAGGTGAAGCGGTGCTGTGCCTGGAACGAGGCTGGAGCTTAGAGAGAGAAGGAACTTGCCCAAGGTCACACTGCCAATTAGTCGTGGAGCTGGAGTTACAAGCACAGAAAGCGGTCCTTGTGACTCCAAGTCCACACTCCCCCCCCCATTATATCAGGGAGCAGCTGAGAAAAGAGAGGGATGAGGACAGAGGAGGGACAGCAAAGTCAGAGGGCTCCATGCCCCTCGTGCCAAGAGGTTCTTTGTGTCCTATCTCCAGGGGAAAGTGGCCGGCAGAAGGCTGCTGATCCGGCTATTTGAGAGGGAGAACAAGTCTGGGGGTGCAAAAAACTGGAAAGATAAGCTCATACTTTGAGCCTCTTCCAGCAGGAAGTCCCCACCCAGGTGGTCTAACACCTCCTCCCCATCTCTCCCTCATAGAATAAACCCAAAGCACATTCTGATTCGGGATGAAAAGGAGGGATCAAATACCCCCAGTTCAGGTTGACCCCATCCAAAATACCCTACGGTGAGAAGTGGAGGGGACACCTGTACCAGCTCCTACAATCTTTTGTTCAGAGTGTCAGAATCACAGCCCGACACAGAAGACACAGAAGCTGCTTCTGGACCCTGGTGACTTACTCTGTCATCTGCTGCCTCTCGTGCAGGTGTGCGTATTTTAGCTGGAGGTGTCCAGGCATGGAAATCGCTCTCCCTGTGCCCATATATTATCAGTATTTTTTAACATGTCGCTTTCCAAGCAGGTAATGCATTTGCAGAGACAGTGATCTTTCATCGGGAGATTACGATGATTTGTGTTCTCTGTCTAAATTCCAGCATAAATTTCAGAGCCAGTGAGGCATTGGCTTGTGGCAAGGGCTGAGTTCTGAGATGTGGCAGCTAGCTATCTGCAGACCTCCGGCTCACAGCCATTTGTCCTGATTAGGGAAAGGCTTTAAAATTCTTCCTTGCGCCTCACCTTTATTTATTTATTTTCAAACTGTGCTTCCAGAGGGTCACCTTTGTTTAGCTGGGTTCAGGCCATGAGTTATGTTTACTGGGCTGGTCCCAAGCAAAAGCTTTAAGCAGATCAATGGCCAGAACTCCTGGCTCTGCTGAACTTAGCAGTGCAACTTGGGTCGAGTCGCTTCACTCCCTGGGCTTCTATTTCCTCATCAATAAGTTGAAAATTGCAATCCTTTCTTCACAGGGTTAATGTGAGGCTTAAATAAGGGAGAATAAATGAGAATTCCTTCCAAGGCAGCAGGAAAACTAGAGGTGAAATCCACACAGCGGTCGGTCCCCAGGGTATTTACAGACTGACATGCACACTGTGATCACACCCTGGTTGGGCATTCCCTTTGTTAAGCCCCCATCCTATCCGGATTGCTCTAAAATTCTCCAAAGTACCTCTAAACGAGATAAATAAGTCATTCTGCCATGTGTGTTAGCCTGCTAGGGCAGTCATAATGAAGTACCACAGCCTGGTTGGCATAAACAACAGAAAACTTATTTCCTCACATTTCTGTAGGCTGGGGAGTTCAAGATCAAGGTGCTAAAGGGGTGGGTCCTTCTGCGGCCTTTACAGAGGTAAATAACCACTGTCTCCTTGTGTCTTCATATGCTCTTCTTCCCTCTGTACCCACCTGGGTCCTGATCTATTCTTATAAGAAGAAATCAGACCATATTTCCAAATATCAGGAACCCTATAGTACCTGGAAACCTGTAGGTGAAATCCATGCAGTTGTCCCCAGTCTATTCCCAGAATTACACACACAGCTCAAGCCAAGGCTATCACACCTTAACCATCCCATGTGTCTTAATGAACTACACCTTAATCGTCCTGTGCTAGGGCACTGGGACTGGGACTTTAAAATCTGAATCAGTGAGAGTGGGTGTGGAGACACAATTCAGCCCCTAACACCTGCCATGAAACACTCCAATATCTGATGCATAATTTTAAGGGTGCCTCAAAGTCAAATCAAGAGTGATGAGACTCCCAATCTCCAAAGCCTTCCTTCTATATGGTGAGAATGCTTGGTTTTCAGAGTCCTGTCTCAGTCATTTCCTGCCACCATCAATGGAAAGATGGAGGGATAAAAACATGGGAGGGACTTAACTCAAGGCTGCACAGGTGGTATTAAGGGGCAGAACTAGGCCTAGAACCAACATGTGTGGCTCCTGACAGTCTCAGTGTGTGACTCTGTACTGTCACCTTTTACAGTTATTTAATACCTCCAGAGCATGTGATGAAAAGGACACTTGGTTCCCACATCAGATGGGTAAGTGCCTTTAGGGAATGCATGTCACCTGTTATGGTTTAGATATGAGGTGTCCCCCCAAAGCTCACATGTGAGAAAATGCAAAGAGGTTTAGAGGAGAAATGATGGAGTTATGAGAACCTTAACCCAACCAGTGAATTAATCCCCTACCAGGATTAACTGAGTGTTAACTGAAGGCAGGTAGGATATGGCTGGAGGAGGTAGGTCCCTGGAGCATGCCCTTAGGGTATGTATTTTGTATCTGGTGGGTGGAGTCTCTGTCTGCTTCCTGATCATCATGTGAGCTGCTTCCCTCTACCATACTCCTCTGCCATGATGCTCTCCCTCACTTCAAACCCCCAGGAATGGAGGCTGTTCTCTCTGGATTGAGACCTCTGAAACCAGGAGCCCCCAAATAACCTTTTCTCGCTATAAAGTTGTTCTTGTCAGGTCTTTAAGTCACAGCAATGAAAAAGCTAACTAAAACACCACCTGTGACATGTGGCCTGCCTGATGTCTTGCTATCTCTCTTACCTACCCTCTGTGTCTAATGCAACAAAGTTGTCCACCAGCTGGTCTATGGAAGTAATGGTCCTTACTCAGAGTCTTCCCTGATGTAAGGTCTAACTGAATCTATTTGTGGCATCCTGTTTTTTGCTTTGTTTTTTCTTTTTGTTTTGTTTTGTTTAACAGCTTTCTATGTGCACCTGGGCCAATAGGTACAAGAGAACAATGGGGCTGTTTGGGCAAACACAGGAAGAAGAGAACTTAACTGGTGACCCCAATAGGCGTAAGAGGCCCCGCTGTGAGAATTCACAGTCAGCAGTGGCTCTTGACAGAGCTTTGCGGAGATACAGCGCTGAAGAGGCATTGAAGCAGCTCCAAACAACCAGCTTGATGCCAGAGACTATAGCCAGCTTGGTATTTCTAATGCAAATGTGCATAGATAGATTTACATATGTATATATAGACAGATATATATATATAGACAGAACAGAGAGCTGGCTAGACAGATGTAGATAGGTAGATATAACTCCACAGTGGCAGTATATCTGTTCCCAAATTCCCCAAAGCTTTTTATTCACCAGAGTGAGTAAGAGGCTTTGAAGAGGAAAAGTGCTTATTTTTAATGGACTCCCTGGAGGTCAAGTGGGGAAACGGCAGAGTGAAGAGGAAGACCCAGGTTTAAGACCAGTTCTGTCTCTGGCCAGCTCTGAGACTGGCCAAATATTTACAGATCTTCGTCTAAATCATCCATTAGATAGGTGACTTGGACCTCGTTGCTTAGCTTCTCTAAGGGATTCTCCCCATGAGTACAAGTTGGGACCAATCTGGCCGCTCTCAGGAGTGCTGTATGAGGCAACAAGGCCATTTATGGGAAGTCGCCCATGGCATCACTGACATTTATCGCATCCCATTCCCTACTTGGGATAGCCTCACTCTGAGACCAGGAGGGAAGGTTGGTCACAACTGGAATTTAAGGGGTTTATGTTCTCCAGGGCTATCCTATCCTGGCCATTTTCAATATGGCAAAGCCTCATTCTCCCCCATTTCTTCCCTTTTCTCCCTCCTCTGGGGCCTGATAGAGCCTCTAAAGACAGCTGCTTGAGGCCCTACAATCATCTGACAGCCAGGGTGCATGGGAAGCCAAGAAGCAGACCAGCTAGAGGATCCAAAGAGGATGATACTCCCACCAGGGCTGGTTTTGGCCCATAACAGGAGCATTCCTCCGGCAGCTGTGAGCTTTCACAACCCAGGCCTCCTCAGCCTTCAATAATGGAAGCAGGCTCAGTTCTCTAAATGCGACTTTGTCTTCTTAATGCTCTCTCAGGGCACATCAGCAAGGCTGGATGGCAGCCCAGTGTGAAGGAAGAAGAGACTGGGGAGAGGGAGCAGAGAGAGGCCACTCCAGTGGAAAAGGGTTAGGACTTGTGCTGCAATCGGCCCCAAAGCACCAGCCAAGAAAAGATTTCAGATAACTGGGAGCCAGTGCCTGAGAAGAAGGAGGGTTTCAGAAGTGTTTGATGATTGAATAAATGACTGCACAGCTCCCAAACCACTTCTGGGATCTGCCCCATTTGGACTCACTGTCTCCCTCTCTCATTTTACTAAGGCTCTTCCTGCCAACACCCTGCTGTGATGTCAAAATCGTCTGAGTAGTCCTTTATTGTTATTCTCCAATAGATACCTGTACCTTGAGGCCAGGGAGTGCTTAATTCCTGGTGCTTTGAAACTCACAGAGAAATTGCTCTGTAATTATTTGCTAATTTGATTAAAGATGTTATGCCCCACTAGTGCTCTGCCCCTAATTTCACAGACTTTCAAGTTCCTGGAGACATTTATATCATATTAAAGCCATCGTTGAAGCACCTCAACTAAAAGGGGTTGGTTGTATTTCCCAAAGGGAAAACTCAGAAGTCAAGATGCTTCAGGGCCTTCAGTTTTATTTGTTTATTTATTGTGCAATGGTCCAGGACTCTGATCTTGAGCATACATGTACCACTGAAAAGGTCTCACAAACCCACAGAAATGTTGCTATCAAAGTTAACAGAGACTCATATGTATGGAAATGTTTTAAAAGCCATCCCAATCTAGCTTTTTTTTTTCATATTTCAAACTATTGCAGTTGAAACTAGAAGGTAACACTTAGAAGCTTGTAAAAGTAAAAAGTCAGCTCGGAGAACTTCAGGGTCTCCTTGTGAGATTTTTTCCCAAATTGTTTCCACGTATACCCTCTGGTCTTTAAAAGAGAAACCACAGGTCATTGATTTCTACCACTGACAAGTCAAGTCACACGAGCGAAAACACCTTACAACTTGGTCAGAAGAGAAAAAAGAAAAGTCCCTTCTTATCTAATTTTACAAGCGCCCATGAGACAGTGGGAGCTCGACCCTCTGCCCCCCAAACCACCATCCTTCACTCACCTCCAAATATAGAACTGAACTGAAGTGCTCCTAGTCACTTGTCAGAAAGAAAGTAAAAGAAAATATTGCCTTCTAAGAGCACAGGCTTCAACCCCAACTCACATATTCCTCCCCACACCACACCCTTCCAGAGGGAAGCTTTGATCTGTATCTACTCCAAGAAAGGGAGGGGAAGCAGAGGGACACAGAGAGAACACTCAGTAAACAGTATTATTAACCCATAAGCCAGCGATAAATCAGGGCAGGAAGGTGACCTCAGCAGGCTGGAGTAATCCTGCATGTCGAGATGAATTTATGAGACCAATTTTATTGGCCTGCATGACCCAGGCTCCTTGGAGATGTCTCAGTAACAAATGCAATCCACTTCATTTATGAGCTGTGTACAATGTCAGCCATAGGGCCCTCTCCAAGAGGGCGCCCGTGAGTTTGGCCTCAGGAAAGCAGTGTTCCCAGGTGGTTCTGTCACTCCCCAAGAGTCAGCCATACCCTCTCAGGCAGTTGCCACCTTTAGACTACTAGCATGGGTTCTCCTGGTTCTGCTCTGTGAGTCAGGACAGCCCCGAGCCAGGTCTTTCCCCTCCACAGGCCTCAGTGTGCTCAATGCAGAATGGTGCTGAAGACATCTGGGGGAGGACAAGTCCTGCTCAGTGCTGGATGGTTAACAGAACTGGTCCAACTACCAGATGTCAGTAGTTCTTCTATCAGGTCATTAGATCCACCAACAAGTGCCCCTACTTATGTCCCAACATCTCACTTGATTATTAACAGATGATCTAAGTCTGTCCCCAAATGCAGCCATCCCAGGTGGGTCTGTAAAGAACTGTTCCCTCCATTTCCATCTCAAGAGCAGAGAAGCTAATAATTCTTGTTAGTGGCACCTAGAAGGCCCTCAGGACCAGCCAAGAGCCATTCCACTGAGAGGAGTCAGCAGGAGCCAGGAAAGTTCTCTAGGCAGGGACCTGGTGCCTACCTGGCCTTCACCTGCTCTCTGTTGGCTCCAAGAGCTGGGTGGAAGGCGTTTAAGTCTATTTGACTGTCCCTGTCATCATAAGGTTTACGGATGGTTAATTTATTCTTTATAGCACAGTCATTGATGGCTGTTAAATCACAAATGAGAGCCAATAAAGGGTGAATTGCAGCTGAAATTACACTGTTTATATGACAGCAGAGTGCCGGCTAAAAGATTCATATGCTGCTGATGAAGTATGTTATAAATTTTAATTACCATAGTTTGTACAAATGACATGTTTGAAATGCTATTGAGTAATGTGACCCTGATAATGAAACTATAAAATAAATCATTAACTTTCTGAATGAGCTTTTTTATTTCAGTGCTACACAGAGTAAACTTTTCGGTTTATTCCAGATCAGTCTTTTTAAGCCCCCACCCTCTGCCCGGGAAATCACTGGCTCCTCTCCACACAGCCTGGGGACAGAGGAGCAACAGGAGACTGGACGAGCCTCTTGGCAGGGCTGATGCCCACCAGACATGGTTCAGAGACTGGGGCAGGGGAGTCAGCTGGGCTGAGAGGTCTAGATGTTCAAGAACAATCCCTTTAATTTTCCACCTATAGGAAGAAAGGACCCTTTTTGGAAACTGCAGACACTAACTAAAGACCCCACTAACAGCTGGGCACTGTAGCCAAATCACCCAGCAGAGGCACCTACAGCAACACACCAGATGTATCAGACTCTCGGTGAGCAACTGTGTGTGAGAAATTCACAAGAAAACTGGGCCAATATTCTTGGACCATAACCCAATTAAGACTCCAGAAGAGAAAAGACAATAAACATTGGACAGTTTTTCCATTGTTAAAGTGTCTTTATTTCATGGGACTTGTCCTTCGGGTTTATGAATTAGCCCTTTACAACACACCCAAGGAACAAGTCTCTACAGTTAGGCATGTCTTGCAGAAAAAACCTACAGCTCCAGGAAAAACCTAGAAGAGTGAGCCCACCAAAGGCCAATTAGGGCAACTCCCCACACCAAGAGTTACTCGCTACAGCTCTCCCTGGAAGACATGTGTCTTTTAGTCTTGTCAGCAAGAATCACATCAGTAAGTTGGGCAAAACTAAGGGTTCACAGGCCATTAGCACATCAAGAGAACTTGGACATCCTTCCTTTATCCCAAAAATTTTCAGGGTCGGGTAGAGAGGGAGGTAGGAACAGAACATGCAAGGGGGAAAGGTTTGACTCCCAGACATGTATAATTTCAGAGGAAAATACAAAGTTTGGAGGAGCCCCCAGGTGTTTCTCTTATGCCTTTCTAGGGCAGACCCAGCCCAGGTCTCTCCCACTTTGCACCTGTGGAAATGGAGAGCCAGTGGGACAGTGGCAGAACTGGGACTGCTATCCACATGACCAAGGCTAATTAAGAGGAGAAAGGGGCTTTTTCATTTACTATGGCCAGAATACTCCAGGCCAGCTCTAAACAGGTAGCCTCCCAGGATTGATGGTATAAATGCAGCCAGCATCCTCCATGTCCTCCTCCTTCGAAAGATCAGCAAGGTACATCTCTTCCCTCTGCCGATGGGCTGTCTGGCAGGAAGGCAGAGCTCCGAGGAGGGACTGCTCTCTGGTTTTCGCCCTTTCCCAGAGCAAATCTGCTCTCTGGAATGTGCTGCATGAAAAGAAAGTCAAACTCAAAAGGCATGATACAGTGGCAGCCTCTGGAAGCCTCCTCCCAATGGTGCACAGAGAACACCTGGGCATGACAGTGTGTCTTACTAACCAACGCTGCCATTCAAAGGCCTTCTTGTACTACAGAGGCCTCCCTTCAACCACCCAGTGACAGAAGAGAAGGAGTATTGTCTGCATATTCCTTGCTATAGATGAGCGAATGGGAACAAATTCAGGAAGGGTTTTGTCATAGATCAGAGAGCACACAGGTAGCTGGAGCGAGAAGAGAATCCAAATACATTTATGATCAAACTAGTAGACTTGAAATATGACTGGATATTTGATGATATTAAGGAATTATTAATTTTAACGTCTGGTAGTGGTGTTGCGATTATTTTAACTTTGAGAGAGGTATACTGAAATGAAAACAGACATGTGATAGATGTGTTTACTCCAAAATAATCAAAGATGGGAAGGGATGGGGGGATGGTTGGAGGAAACAGATAGGTCATGAATTGATATCATTAAAGCTGGTAATAGGTACATGGGGGTTCATTATGCTTCTATGCATGCCTTAAATTTTACGTAATAAAGAAAATAAAAGTAAAATACCTAAGTGCACAGTCCCCAAAGTTCCCTGTAATGTCTATTTTTTTGATGCATTTCCATGGTAGCAACCCTCCCATCACTTGGAGTACACTTTTAGAAATGTGTGAGGAAGGATGAATATTTTTCCCTTCCCTATGTTATCGTAGAAAGTTTTAGCAAGAAGCCCAGCCTCCAGGATGTGGCTAGCTGCTTGGGAAGACACAGAAGCTCATGGGTGTAGAGACTCCCCAGCACAGCTTCCTGGCACACTTACAGGCAGAAGCAGAGAGTATTCCCAGACAGGACCCAGCCACGCTGTATCAACCTGAGCTGGTCCTTCCATTTTTGAGCCTTGGTTTCCTGATTGTAAACACAAGATGATAGCTCCAATCTGTCTACCTCAAAAGAATGTTAGGATTCAGTTCAATAAGAAGATGGACTCCCAGAGTCAGAGTACAGTGTAAGGAATAAGAGCACAGACATCGGACTCCCTGTAGAGTGGTCTCACCTAATGCATGGCTTCACTTTCCAGAGTTTCAATATACTACCACAGCCAGCTGAGGACCAAAAAATGTTAACGGGAAATTCTATAAATTAAAAAATTCATACACTTTAAGTTGTGTACCACTCTGAGAAGTGTGACGAGATATGCGTTATCCTACTCAGTCCTGACTGAATCATGAATCATCCATTTGTCCAGAGTATCCACACTATATAAGATACCCTTCCTGTGGCATATTTATATAAATTTTATTACTGAATGTTGTTATAATTGTTCTATGTTATTATTAGTTATTATTGTTGATTTCCTAGTTTAAGTTACTTTTTGTCATAGGTATGTATGTAGAGGGTTGGTACTATCTGTGGTTTCCACTGGATATCCAATGGGTGTCTGGGAACCTATCCTCTTCTATCCCCTATCCCAGCTCTACCTCAGATTAGCTCTGTGGTTCAGACAAATTTCTTAATCTCAATCTCAGGTGCTCTACCACAGAAGTAGTATGGCAGCAAGGATTCATTGAGTTAATATACAGGAAACAACTAAGAACAATACCAAGCATTATGTAAATTATTATTATTATTATTGCTATATAATGGTATATTAATATGAGGTGTCAATATTATTAAAATAACCTTAGGGTGCTATACTACAAAGGAATTTGAGAAGTTGTTTGCAAGCTCTGCTTTCCAGAGGCTCCTAAAGGTGATGTGACATCTGTAAGCACACAGCAAGTTAGTGACAGAACAGAGCCTGTAGCAGACTCAAAGCCTCACATCCCTTCTGTAACCCTGGCACATCCATCCCTCTATGCAGGTGGTCATTTTTCCTTCCTTACTACAGAGGCCCATGCTGTGTTGCACCCCCCCAAGCCAGGGTCTCCTGCTGGACTGACGTGCCCTGGAACCTCAACACCCAGTACTTAATGGAATGGAAGAGGACCACATGGGTTGGAGGAGAATCTCTGGATCCTTGAGCCATCCCTGATCCCTGGAGAATGGAACACAGGAAATCGAAAGTTCCTGATATGTCCTTTGCCTTCCCTGGTTTGTTCCTTGATAGTGGAAAGCTCTTCCAACACCTCCCCTCAGACTTATCAGCTACCACGAAAACATTTTCAAGGCGATGGTGCAGGCTGCCCTACTTACCATTAAGAGAAAGGACCACATTATTGCTGTTATAAACCATTGATTAAGGTTTATAATAGCAATAATCCCCTCGAAATTCATTGTTACTGCAGTTAATGACCAGTTTATTAGAGCGTTAACCATCCTTGGCAATGGGCTGAGTCGTTTAATGTGGGTAACGACCAATTTCTCAAGGATTATTGCTTAAATAACAATTCTTTGCGAAATGTATGCGCCACCACAAGGTGCGGCTCTGGCTGGAAGCTTCTCCTCAGAAATAATTGTTAATTATTTCCTCAGAATTGCACCACCAGCACCATACCTAACAAACCCCAAACAACAAGCTTCTTGAGGTAATGCTTCGCAAACACCAAAGAACCACAAAGTTGGGCCTGGGCCTGAGGTGGGTTGCACCCTTCTAGGAGGGACCCAAAAATAGAGCCGCTACTGGAATGTCCTTGGGACCTGCAGGCAAATGCACCCTTGAATGGCAGTGTCTAGCTCTTTGCTTAGATGACTACTTCCTATTTTCTTGACTTCATTTCTAGAATTCTCTACCTGCTCAAGTCTCCCCCGCAAAAAAAAAAAAAAAAAAAAAAAAAAAAAAAAAAAAAAAAAAAAAAAAAAACAACAACAACAAAAAAAACTATTGACTCATGAGGAAAAGAAGCATCAACTAAGGGTCTAGGCAAAGAGTTAAGAATGAGAAGCATGACAAATCCAGGGTTTAGAAAGGTTTAAAACACTTTGAAGCAGATATTTGCCTACACCTACCATTCAGGTCCTAGGAGACTTGGAAGGATGGGGCTTTAAGAAATAAGTGGTACCACCAGTTGGCACCATGCTAAAGAATTTCCTCTGTGGTCACTGACTACCTCTGGGTTTACTTCAGGCAGGAAAAAAAAATGAGGTCAGGTTATACGCCTCATTGTTTGACTTAGGCTCTGAGAAGTCATATTACCATCAGACATATGAATATAGTCAGGGGACCTTATAATCATTGAGGCTACCCTCCTGGTTGTACAGGGGAGGACTAAGGGGCTAGAGAGAGGTTAAGAGGCTCACCTAAGTCACACTGTACGTAGAGAAGAGCTGAAATTAGATCTTGGTCTTCATTTTCCACAAGAAAACTGGAGACCATCTTTTTGTACAGACCTAAATGGGTAGTTTGTCCTTAGAAACAGTAAGAATCATGGCCGCATCAGAGAGAAAATTCAGAGATGGGGCATCTCCAAGTCTGTACACATTTAAGCAAGTCTCTGAAGAAGCCTAGGATCAAGTTTTCCCATTCCTCCTCCCAACTTTCTCTCTCTGTCTAGTTCAATCCAAGCATTTCATCACATTAACTATTTTCTATCACTTCACATTAGCACTGATATTTCAATAACTTTTATTTTTTTGACATGATCTGAAAGCTACTGATATGATTACACTCTAATTGCATTATATTAACTAAAATAAATACTAATAGGGTGTGAATCTAACATAATAAAAGAGCAAATTGCTATCACGTTGCTGGTGTAGGCTAGAGAGAAATCTGCTGATTCACTCAGCAAACACGTACTAATGTCCTGTGATATGTTGAGCACTAAGACAATATCCTTTTTTTCTTCCTTCATTGTCTCCAAAAATTAATTGCATATAAGAATAGAAAGGGAGGTATCCTACTCTCATCTATGAATCCTTCAACCTCCATCTTTTATCTTCATAACAAGAATCATTACCTGGAGATAGCAGCAAGGAGAAAAATACACATCTCTCGCCTGGCCTCAGGGGTGTGACGTTCCAGTGGGTCATTGTGACTCTGATCTTTTAGACAAGCAGGTCAACATTCATCTTTGGGGACCCGGATGAACCAGCAGGGATCTGTAACAGATCTCTCCCATCAGACCCCCAGAATCTGGTTGAGACCAGAGGCTCTAGTCCTCCCCTTTCTGCTCTTTCCCTGAGACTTCTGTCAAGGCTCTGAAACTGCAGGAGTGAAATTGACTCGCTTTTCCCCAAGTCATAATGTTTGTGGGTCTGAATGTCAACATTCCTTCCTTAAGTCCTCAAACTGAATCTGTGACTGTGGAGCTTGGATAAATACTCTTACTAAATCGCAATAGTTCTCTATCTGCCAACCATATTCCCAATTGCGCTGCTATCCATGTTTATAGGATATTGTGAATTTTTTTTTTTACAGACATGTGAGATAGCAGCACCAGTTATAAATCATGTTTAACTGCATAGAAGTTCACTGTGTCACATAAATAAGTTAATACATATAAGTGTTTAAAAAAGTACTTGGTACATAGTAAGGGCTCAACAAAGATTAGTGTTGATTTCTGTTGGCTATTATGCAAAGTCTCATACCAATGGGTTAAAAATTGATCTACAATTTCCTGTATATAGTCATAAAGGAATACAATAAGTTCAATAATGGAAATTAAAGCAATATAATTTAATGTGCTCAGTAACTTTTTGAATCATAAATATTTTACCAGATGGGTATATCTATATGTGCATATTGGTGATAGGTCATATATCAGTATTTTATACAAAGAGTCTACTATAGTGGATTGGTCACCATTATCCTTTCCCTCAACTAGACTGTCAAGAATAGATCTAGGGGCTGGGGTTGTGGCTCAGCGGTAGAGCGCTTGCCTAGTACATGAGAGGCACTGGGTTCGGTCCTCACCGCCACATAAATTTGAAAAACTAAAGATATTGTGTCAACCTATAAAAAACTAATATATAAATATATATATAAAATAATAGGTCTTGATAGTCTATTTGAGATAGTCAGTGCTAATGTGAAGACCACTAGGTCTTCAGTCTACCAAGTAAGATCACTTTTCTTCACCACTAAAACCAAAAATCTACCATGGGTTTTCCTCTAATTTTTTTTAACTTCTCTATTCTGAACTCAGTTGATCTTAACACCATTTGTGGAGCATTTTCAACAGGCTGGGGACTGTGCTCAGCACTGGAGATGCAATGAAGAATAACGGCATTCCTGCCCTGAAGCAGCTCACAGATCAGGGAAGACAGGCACATAAAGAGCTCCCTGTAATACAGTGTGGTAAGTGCTACACCCCCTAGATTGTGGATGAGGGGTGCAGGAGTGGGGGAGGGAGGAAAGGCGGGCCAGACTATGGAAGCACAACAAAGAAGCAATTATTTGTCCATCGTGAGAGGGGACACTTCAGCAAGGAGGTGACATCTAAACTGCACCTAGAGCTAGCTTACCAATGTGTGGGCTAAATACTTGTTTCTGGAACCAACAAAGCAGAAACACAGAGGAGGAAGGGAAGGAGAGCAAGAAAGAGAGTAGGATTAAAAAACTGGAGAGAAAAGAAGGGAGGGGAAAGAGGGACAAAATGAGCTCATCTTTGATGAACTTATTCAAATATTTAATTGGAAAATCGGGAAGGGGGTTAATTTCAGCACGCATATGCTTAACGTCATATTAAAAACTTCTTTAAGTGTTAATAACCTATTAAAGGGTGAGGGTGAGTACTTAGGGCCTAGAAAAGAATTAACACAACCCTCATTAGATTTTCAAGGATTGAAACAGGATTTTACAAGACAGAAAAACAAGGAAGAGCCAGTCAAGGAAAAGGCACAAAAATGTATAGAATGTTCGGGCCTGGTAAAGCATGGAAATATCTCTGGGCCATTCTCCTGCTTTGAGGCCTGCCTTGAACATTCCAAAAGGTTTGTTATCTCTAGAGTTCACTCTGGGAAGGCTCTTTCCAACATCCCAGGAAGGACTCCTGTCTCTTATGGAAAGCGCCTGATAGCTGGAGGCATTTTGGAATTTTTTTTTTTTAAGCCAGAAACTAAGTGCAGGCAACCATCTAAATTATCATCAGCAAAGAACCATAGCTTCTTACCATGGCTCCTTTTCTGCATTCTAAAAGTCCACAAAGATGCTAGTGAGTTTTACTGTTTTCTAATATCTCAGACAGAGCTGTCATTTCAACAGGATGATTTTCCTTTACAGAGGGATTTTTGGGGAGGTAAGAAAAATAGTTATAGGGGTTTTCTTTGGGTGATAATATGGTGTGGACCTGAAATAGTCTCCAAAACTCATGCTTAGTCCCCAAAGCAGCAGAGTTCAGAGATAGAGCCTTTGAAAGGTAATTGAATCATGAAGGATATTATCAATGGTGGACTAATTTATTGATGGAATCATAATTTAACAGACTATTGGGAGGTGATGGAAACTGGAGGATCACCAAAGGCCCAAGCAATCAGGCTAAGTGAGACCATGGACTAACACCTCTTTCCTCCTTTAAGTTGATTTTTTTTCAGGCATTTTGTTACAGTGACAGAAAGCTAACACAAGTGGTTTGTTTTTGATGGTAACATATGAACAGAGCATTACTTTTTGGACTTCTTTTGCTTTTAAACTTTTTTTTTCTATTGCTGAGTTTTTATTATAATTCTATCTCTTCTTTGTTTTTCTGACTAGGTTGTCTCCAAAGCCTTCCCAGCTCACAGTGTCAATCCCTAACTAGCAATGACACGGACCTACCTTTCCTTCGCACACCTGAGCCAAGGGATTGGAATCATGTTGCAAGTTGCCCATGCTGGGAAAAGTGGATGAGCTTTCTGCACTGAGGTGCACACCACATGTTGGGGAATGGGACCCCTGTAGCAGCAATTCTGATTTTCTCAGGTGCTTGCGGTTTCTCTGAACTCTCCCAGCACTGCTTTGGTTAATGGAGGTGGGGGTGAGAGGTCAGAGCTAAATTCCCATCCAGCAGGTTTGACAGGTACATAGCATGTAGCAAGAGTAAAAGCCCCAATTCTACTCCTTAATTAAAAACATTTTTCATTCCAAACCTATAAAAGGCAGATGTGCTGCATTCCCCCAACCACAGATCGCTGCTCTATATTGAGTTCTGCAGCTCCAATTCTTCTTTCCCAGGGCTCAAAAATATAAGGCCATCAAAGCACGGTGTAATCAGTGCTCCTTCCTCCACCTTCTCCGCACCCCCTCCATTTCCACTTTCACAGAGAAATGCTCATTACCATCTTTGCAGGGGTTGTGTGCTTTAAGCTTCTTGTGATACCTCCCGACTGAAGTGGGGTGAAATGGCAGCTCATCTTCCAGGATAGACAGGAGACGAATCTTACATTTTATTATTCTAAAGTGCCTTTAATATGGATTGTTTTAAAAAGAAGAAGAAGAAAAAGAAACAAGAAGAAGATGGAAGACACTCAGGCAGCAATCCAGGCCTAATCAGCTGTACCGAGGTTGTAAATTAACTCAGATCTTCTTCAGCTCAGGCATTCTAGAAGGTAACCCTTTGGAGGAAGAATAAGTAAATCCTTTGCCAAGAAGTGGTCAGAAAAAAATGACGTTCATACTTGCTCATGCTGTTTTCCTATCTGCGCTGACTCCTTGATCCCTCAAATGCCTGGAGTTAAGATGCTTGGTTTGATGACATGATTTAAAAAATTGCAAATCAAATCCACAGAATGTTCCCAATGTTTACTGATACTTTGATCTTGAATATCCCTGTAAGGCCCATTTGTTGAAGGCTTGGTTGCCAGCCTGTGGAGCTACTGGGAGATGGTGGAACCTTTAAGAGGAGGGGCCTAGTGGTAGGAATTTAGGTTGTTGGGGGGTGTGTCCTCAAAGGGAATTGTGGGAACCTGACCCCTTTCTCTTCTTCTCTTTCTCTCTCTCTCTTCCTGCTCCCTGGCTGCCATGAGATAAGGAGTTTCATCTGCTATGCTCTCCTGTCATGATGTGCTGCCTCATCACAGGCCCAAAAGTAACAGGGCCAACCCACCATGGACTGAAATCTCCAAAATATGAGTCCAAACAAAACTTTTCTCTTTTTAAATTGATTATTTCAGGTATTTGTGACAGTAACAGAAAGCGAACTCACATACCGGTAAATCCACCATCCGTAAGTAACAAGACCTGAGGATCCTTTTATCCCTTTTGTTGTTGTTGTTGTTCATCTGCCTTCCTGAAGGGTCCTCAAGCCTTTTTGGTTTGGGGTATCCTCTGCTTTATTCCCAGTGACACTCTATGCTTCTCAAGGACAGGAATGTCAAGCCTTCTTTCCTGTTTCTCCACTGGGCTGAGCTAATGCCCTGACTTCAGAGGCAACCTTGAGAAGGTTGTTGAGAGATGAATGTGAGCTTTTCCACCTGCAGGGTCTAATGTCACAGTTTGGATTCTCTCTCTCTCACCTTGTGTACTTTCTCTTTCTGGGTTTCAACCAAATGGCGTTATTAAATGTTAAAAAAAAAAAAGAAAGGAAAAAAATCCTTGCTTTTGTGAGTGATATTCAATATGATCAATAAACTTGAAAGGAAGGGGAGCCCAAGGCACCCACAAGACACTTTAAAGATTTAATTGTTCCACAGAATTTTAAGCAAGTAGTAGAAAGAAACTAAATTGCATGAAACCAAATATTTTGCTCCAGGCTTCTAATTCATCTCACTTGCCAGTTCCCAGGGGCTAGTGCCAGCACCGTGGAGCTCGGGACTTTCCAGCACAGAAGGGGGATTGCACTTCATGCAAGCAAAAGAACCTCCAAGTCTCTTTGAAATGGAGCAGTTGATCAAAGTCTTCCTTACCATGAAAATCCCAGGGTTCAAGGACACAGCTGGCTGAGCAGGGCTGATAACATATATCTAAATACAGAGTGCACTTTTGTACTTATCTCTTAGAAACGAAAGATGCTGGGGATTTCTTGAAAAGCCAAGATCCTGGGAGATGGGAAACTGGTTCCCATGAAGGAGAGCTGCATCGGGGCATCAGAAGGTACCAAGAAGCAGTGTCCATTGCCCCAGCGAGGCATAGACCAGAATCCTGGTGGCCGCAGATTGTGGAAGCCTCAGAATGTATTCCTGTGCTTCCTGCAGGCTGAGGAAAACTGCTAATGAGGCATAGCTCCTTCCTCCCAGATAAACCACCCAGGATAGAAGGAATCCATTGGTTTCCCAAGAAAAGCCTCCTAGGAACACTTCATAGACACACATAGACAAAACACAGGTGAGGGTCCATCCTGTTCTGTCATAGTGCAAATAATCTTTTGTCTATTGTGACCACAGGTCACAGAAAGCCAGGGAACACTTGGAGAAGTACTCATTGCTGCCTTGGAAAACATCTTGCTGCAGAGGATTTTTGGACAGCAGGATGAGGAGGATTGGAGAGGACACAGGGAGCTGAATGCATGAGAACAGCAGGCAGGTGAGTCTGGACCAGGTCCAAGCTCTAGGGTTGAGCAGTCCTTTCCCTCCTAACCTTGGGAATACCACTGTTCCTCTCTCAAAGGCTTCGAACCTTTATCTATAATCAGTAATAGTAGTTCCTACTCCTTACCATAGAGTTATTGATGAATGAAAAAGCATATGCAAAGTAGCTTGGTCTGTCCCTGGCACTTAGTAGGTGTTCAATAAATAATAGATATTGCTATAATAATAATAATTAATAACTACAGGCTGGAAGGCAATAGCCTATGGAGAGATGCCATCTGGGCCTGGGGTCAATGGCCTTGACTGCATTAAAGGAAAGTGAGGGTTCGGTAGCCTGCCAAGACAGGCCTCCAGGACTGATGGGCCTCCCAACCCCCACACACAACTCTTTCCAACAGGGCTTTTGCTGGTGTCCAAACTTGGTCCTGGCATCATTCCAGAGGCTCAATTCAAGAGAACATTATAGTAATAATATAGCTCCTCTCATACACCAGCACTTAGATACTAAAAAGAAAAATAACCCGAAGGTCTGAACCTAAAAATATTTCAATAAAGTGCTTCTACTAGATGCCCAGAGATCCCACCATGAAAACAAACATGGGTTCTGACCCCACAACAAAAATGTGGTTCCATACAATTAACACAGACTGCTCTGCAGTAACACAGTGGTGTGGTCCACAGCATCAGCCCCTTGGTGTATGGGGGCTGATGGTGAGTTATCAGACTTACCAGTCTTCATCCCCAAGCACCTGTGTGGCTGTAGGCAGAAATGTGGGTTTTGTGGAATTAAAAGAAAAAATGATTGTAGAGATTGTGATGAATGCTTTAAAAAAAAAAAAAAAGATCGCTTTGCCATTGTTATTATCATGATTTTTGCTATCTGTTTGGATCTTGAATGCCCCCAAAAGCCTATGTGTTAAATGTTTGGTCTTCAGCCCATGGCACTATTGGAAAGTGGTGGAACCTTTAGAAGGTTGGCTTAGTGACAGAACATGAGGTCACTGGGCTCGTATCCTCCTAGGGGATATGGGGACCCCTGCTTCTTTATCTCTTTTCTTGCTTCCTGACCACCACGAGGAAATGCTTCCTTCTTTATGTGTTCTCACCATGATGTGCTGTCTCACCATAGACCCAGAAGCAACAGGGCCAACGGTGCACTGAAACCTCTGAAACCATCAGGCAAAATGAGTCTTTCCACCTTATAAATTGATTATCTAAGTTTTGTTTTTGGGTTTGTTTTTTTTTTTTGGCATAGTGACAGAAAGCAGACTAATACACAGTTCCAATGAAAAATATTGAAGAGTAAGCAAACCTATATAAGTTACTAAATTTTCAAGTCTGGAAAAAGAAAAAAATAGAACATCAAAGGGGAGCCACCCACCAGAGTAGCTAGATGTTCCTCCTCATTCTTTGCCAAAGAATTTAGCCTGCCCAGTTGGGTGCACTACAGCAAGTTGTCATAACCAAACTGAGCACCCCTCTATACACAAGTACACACACACACACACACACACACACACACACACACACACACCCCAACTTAACAAAGGCTGCTAGGAGCAGGACTTCCACAGAGATTTCACCTAGAGATAATCTGCCCCCTGACTGCATCCCTTATCCTAACTCCCACTATGGTGACAGTGATGAAGCTCCTCACAACACCAAGCAAAGGGTTGTAATGACATGGTGACAAGGTCCAGGCCAGCAGTGGTGCCCTGGCACTGCCCAGCCTGTCCACATTCAGTGGGGCAGCCACTGTGGGGCTCAGGCCCCTCTTCTAGAATCATAGGAAACACAGAAGGCAAGAAAGAGACCCTTGCTCTCAGCTGATCCACAGTCATGCTAGAGAGAAAAATGCACAAGGCCAAGTATACTCGGATACTAAAGTGGGACACCTTCAAGTCCAAATTCCATCGCTCTGCTGGGTACAGCAGACCACAGAGCACCCCTAGGAAGCCTCTCTACTGCAGTCAGTGCTTGGTGATCATAACACTAATGGATGATCATGGATTTTGAACTGCATTTTCAATTATCCAATGCTCACTTGTATCCGGGCGTTTCTTACACATCTGGGGAGTGTAGCTGTGCTTGGCTAATTTAACAAGGAGTGTTCACTGGAGCTTGTTAAAATTGGGCCCCCCCAGGACCACCCATAAGGCTGCTGGCTGCAGCTGCCCTCCGCTGCCCCACCACTTTTTTCTAAGCAGGCCTCTCCCTCTGTGCCCACCTCCCCTCCGACCTGTCCCCCAAGTGCCACCAGCAATTTTCCAGATCACTGAGGAGCTGATGGCTTGTTTATGTCACAATATTGGTGCTTTCAGCTCCTATTTTCATTTACTCTTGATCTTCTCAGACAACTAGAAAGGAAAAGGAGATCTGTTTTCTAGGAACCACGGCTTAGGAGAGCCTTTCCAACATGGGGCTGTCCGTTTGGATTTCCGGGTGGAGCATGGCTGGCTCTGGGAAGGGTCCATGTGCAGGTGGGAGGGCTAGCAGGGCACGGGTTGCCTTGTCTCCACTCCTTTGAGGTTGGAAGTGAGAACTCAGGACTGTGATTGTTGTCTCAGCTGTAGGGAGAAAGAGGAGGGTCTTTCAAGGCACCTGGATCCACTGGCCTTCACATTTCATAGCAGCCAGCCTGGGTCACTGCGGAGCTGCCCCTCTTCTCCACCTACATGTTATTCCAACCATAAATCCAAGTGACAAGCTTGAACTTTCCTCAATTGACATGTTTACAAGGGAAGTCCACATTTGACAGGAAAATTAAGCCTATCAATCACCTAACGAGCTCGTTAATGAATGGTTCTCTGATCTCCTCTAGTAGCTGGGTTTATTGATTAGAGAGGGGGCAGCCCCAGCCCCTGTCCCCTATGCCTACTCCCCACCACCCCTCCCTCCGCCAGATGTGGCTGGCCTCTGACCTCCTTCCACCACCCGCAGCCCCCCTCCTCCCTGAAGCTCGGCAGAGGGTTCTGGTTCAGGGTTTATCGGGAGGTCAGACCCCCTCCTGGCTCTGTTCACTGACAGAACAAAGGGAACAGATGCAGGCTCTGGCCTCCAAGCACCCACCCGGCATATGGAAGCTATCTCCTCAGTCCCAGTAATTACCCAGGAGCTTGCTTGTTCAATGGCTTTGGCTTTTATTGCACAGAAACCAACCTATTCCCCAACATAAAACACTTTAACGGTGTCTCCCTCTGGGGTTTCTGAGAGAGGTCCTGTCAGGTATAAAATGTGCAGAACCCCTCTGACAGCCCACAGGGGCAAGGCCTTCCACAATTAACAGAAGGGGACAGGTCACAGGAAGGCAGGATTCCTAGTGGCAAAATGAGTCCACTTCTCTTGGTATTTGGAGGGTCCCATAGTATTCAGGAAGAACTTTCTGGATTGTTCAGAAAGACAGGAAAAAGTGCTAGAATTGGTTTAAAAAAAAAACTGTCTCCTCCCATTCCTAGCACATGAGGACATCGAACTAAAATCTTAGACACCAAACATTCATTGAATAATTATTTTGCGTGAGAATAAATAATTAACATAGAGTAGGAAAAGGTCTGGCATCTAGTATGGGCTAACTTAATACAAGCAATACAGTTCTGCTCTGGAGGATGTCAGATCTCACAGGCTCACTAAAGGGCAGAAACTTGAAGATGTGAATTCAACAACAGAACCAGGAAAGAAAGAAGCCATGGGCTAGAGATGGACAGGTCTTAAATCCACTAACCCTGGAATCATGTCTCAAAAGTGAGATAAAGGAGGACTTGCCTGGTTTTCTCTTTGAAGTGTGTGCTGATCTACTTGGAGGAGGTTGGCAGAACCCTAAGTGATCACAGAGGGGGATTCCTTTCCCAGAGTCACCGTAATAAATAACTATAAACTGAGTAACTTAAAATAATAGAAATGTATTTCTTCCCAGTTCTAGAGGGTAAAGTCTAAATCAAGGTGTGGGCAGGTCCCACCCCGTCTGAAGGCCCTAGAGAAGCCTTCCTCACTTCCTCCAGCTTCAGGTGGTTACAACAATCCTTGGGTTTCCTTGGCATGTCGCCATGTCACTATCGTCTGCTCTGTCTTTGCATGGCCATCTTCCCTGGGTGTCTGTGTGTTCTCTCCCCTTCTTCGAAGGAGTGAGTCATTGAATTCAGGGGCCACTCCCATCCAGTGTGACCTCATCTCAAATAATTACATCTCCAAAGACCCTATTTCCAAATAAGGTCATATTTTGAGATTCCGGGTGGACACAAATTTTCAGAGGAACTCGATTCAACCCCTGCAGAGGGTAAAACAGCACAGGAAGGTGGGGGTAGCTCCAGGTGTTGGGGACGATGCATCACATGGTCTCTTTGTGTGAACTGGAGAAGCACTGATGCGTGGGGCCTTTCCAGTGGGCAAGAGTGAGGGAAGTACCGGGGAAGACAGAAGAAGAATTGTACTAAGGTAAATTGCAAATACTAAAAAATATGAAGACGGCAATTTAAGTGTTTAAAATGTGCTCTGGGTAATTCCAAACAAATTTTAAAGCCATTTTCAGACCATAAAATCTTCTGGTCTAAATCAGCAACTCCCAGGCAGGCCCGGGTGCTCAGGCTGCAAAGCCTCCCCCAGATGGCGGCTGGCAGGCTTGGGAGTCTCCAGCTAATCTGGCAAATGAGTGATGATTCTTCCCAATGATTGGAGAGGGGCCCTTCTCAATTCCTCTAGGCACCTGCTCTACTTGCAAGACTGATTTGCTGGTACTTTTCTCCTTTTCTCTGGGGCTCTTTCCCAGAGGGTAAGCTCAGTCACAGGAAACACAAAAACAACCAGGCTCACACCATGACACATCCAACCTTCTTGGCCAGTCTACTTTTCTGTGCCTGTCCTTTCTAATCTACAGCAAAGGCTCATGGGAAACCTATATCTAAATATCAAGTGGCCGGAGCAATAGAACCCCTTTAACATGGCAGCAATATCCACCTAGAACGTAGCACATTGCAAAAATATCGGGTTTCATGTCTCAAATCACCACTTCAGATGGCTCTACTCAGAGCCAGACGATGCCCACAAGCTTCACCTGGACATAGCTTGTCTTCATCCAGAACCTTATTATTTATCAAGTTCTGTTGTCACAAAAAGAATCTGGGTGAGGGATCGAGAGAAAGAGTACAGTCTTTTGAACTGGACAGATGACAGTTTTTCCACATGTCCTGCCGCTTACTGGCTATGTGAACTTGGGCCTCCATTTTACATTTCCAAACCTTAGTATTCTTAGCAATAAAGCAAGAATTACAACAAATAAGGTATGCAACACAGTTATCCTCAATAACAGAATCCCCTTCTTTCCCTGCAGCTCCCGTGTTGTATAATGTATTGTGTATCTGTAAACTGTCTCCCTTTTTTGGGAGAGGGGTGCAAGATCTGATGACCACCCGTAGAGTAGCTTCCTAGCATATAGCCACCCCTCCCATGGTGAGAGAAGAGGTTTCCTGGAACCATCATCCATAAACTGGGTTTTCGTGAATTGAACTGCATTCCATCAACTTGCCATGTGAGTGACCCTTGTACTGTATCATTCTTAAATACAGATGCAGAAACCACTTCCCTACCATGCCTTGCATGTACATTGTGTGTGTGTGGGGGGGGGGGTATGCTCACCGTTAGAGGAAAGTTCAGCCCTGATCGTCACTCAGCTCTGTTTGGCTCTTTCCTCCAGGAACTCTACTTCCCCATCTCCGAGCTCAAGAGAAGCCTGAAAGGGCAGCTGCACTGCAGACAAAGAGGGCACAGCCACCCGGAGAAGGGTCCACTTCCCATTCACCCTCCAGCCCCTGCTCCTGACAGGCTCCTGTCACCTCCAACCCCACCCCCATCCTTCCTGCTTTCTAAGCTCCACTTTACTTCTATGTCCCTGGACCCTCTATCTCCTATCACACTCCTGCTTCCAACAGGACCTCTCTTCAGTCTCTGAATAGGACACTCTGGATTCCAAAAATCCTCAGTCATCTACAAAATAAACCCAGGCTCCTTTGAGACCACAGAAGCCTTTTTCCCATTTGTCCCCTAGAAATCTGTTCAGATCCATCTCTTATTTCCCCCCCAAACACACCCAAGTCATCCCAGCTGCACTGTTTTGATCTTGAAGTTTTCTCCGCGTGCCATGCCCTTTCCCACGTGGCCGCATGCTCAGCCTTCTAGAATACAAGGCTTCCCATGGGCTCACACAGAAGTGACCTCCACCGGCTCGTTCAGCCTTCTCTCAGGGCAATTATCACCTTTAGTGACATGTCCATATACATTTTCTCTCCTACTGGCCTATAAGCTCCTGACTAGCAGAGGAAAATTATATTCATTTTTGCTTCCTCCTCAATATCTAGTGCAGTGCTGGTTTAGTGGGGAAAGAAATGAATGTAGTCTGAGAATATGAAGTTAAAGCTGCAGGCTGCCACAGCAATCCTGGGGACCTCAGGCTGGCCAGGGAAGAAGGGTTTATGTTCATGTACTATGGCAGAGCCCCTTAGGGTGAACAGAAATTTCTGTCCCTTGAGACCTAGATAGATGGCTTAGAGGGACAAAGAAAGGGACAAGGTTTTGGAGTTACATGGAACACAGGGAGCAGGTAGATATGAAAGGACCCTGCTCAGCCCCCCCCCCCAAAAGAAGCCCAGAACTGGCTCTGAGAGTCAGGCCCAGAAGCAGAAATTTATTTAGGGAGAACAAGTTAGTTGAAAGGATGATAAAATAGACCTGGGCGTTTGATTCACCCCAGACATTTATAGAACAGTTTCTCCAAAAAGAGGAGACAGCTTGTGACTTCCGTGGCCCTGTGCTTTTCTCCATGAAGCCACTTGCCTCAGGTAGCTCTCCTCTCTTCCTCCCCTTTACCTTCATCTCCGTTTCTTTCCCCAAATCTCTTTCTGTTTCTAGGCAACTGAGCTCCCTGTCTGGTCCTTTTGTAAAAAGTCTGTAATGCAGGTGCTGGTCGGGGTGTGTCACATTCCACCCACACCGTCACACTCAAACACAAGCGAGAGCAGCCACCAAAGAACAGAAGTCTCCTCCAGTGGCCTCCTGGATTCTTGTGACCCCGACTCTGTTCTTGGGGAGACCATCTTTCGCTTGTTCTTTTCTCTTCCTCTTGGGTCCCTCTTTTCTCTCCCCACCCTTTCCCCCTCTTTCACCAAACAGATGTAACTATTTATTCCTTATGTCCTAGTTTTCCTGTAATTTCATAAAGTGCAAATTTGCTGTCCTGCTCCCAAATGCCGAGTCGGTGGTTTGTCATAACAGTCATCAGTAACTGTCGCTTTCTGCCGCGGGCTTAATTAACCCACTCTCTCATTAGCATGTCCGTGCACTTGTAAGGAATGAAAGCCTGATTATTTTCTACAACAGTCGCAGCCAATTACTGCATCCAAATGGAACCACATTAATCAAATCTTTAGTACGGTGGCAAATTCAGAGATATCAGATTGCAAAAGACTGCAAAACTAATATGTCACTGTCAGCGGGGCTGCGCAGGCATTTAGCGAATTGCATTAAATAGATGGCTTCGCTGAAGCCGCATGAATTTAATATGTGATGGGATCTGGAAGCTATTAGTGTGACATGGCAAAGTAGTGGGAGCTTTGGCAGCTCTGGACTTTATCCATGAACTCAGGAAACTAATATGAAAACTTTGTATGTGTGTGTGTGTGTGTGTGTGTGTGTGTGTGAGCATGTGTGCGCTTGAGTACACGCATGCGCTTCCTGGGGTATGTTCAATAAATTAGAAGTCGTGTAGGTTGTGAAACAGCAACCATTGTTTTATTTGCATGCACTCAAAACAGAAGTGTGTAAGAGAAAACGACAGCGAACATGGCCCGAGTAAATGCTTTCACAATCACACACAAAGTGGACTCACAGTCCTGTTGATCACGTTTTGCCTAGTGGTCGGGCAAAGACTTAAACTGGACTCCAGAAAGAGCTGGATTTCTGCATTGTTAGTCACAGGGCCTAAGACCCTGGGTTGCCACTGACCACGCCTCAGTTTGTTTACTGAGAACAGGAATTTCTGTTTACTTGTAAAATTGAAGAAAGTTCATTAGAATATAGTTTATGGTACAGTCCTCTGTTGATATCTTCAGGGGACTGGTTCTAGGACCACCTTCGGATTTCCTTGGTGAAACGGCATAGTATTTGCATATAGTCAGTCCAAGCACATCCTTCTGTATACTTCAAATCATTAGTCCATCACTTCATATACCTAATACAATATAAATGCTATGTAAATAGTTGTTGTATTGTTTATGGAATAATGAGAACTCTGTTCATGTTCAGTACAGATACAACCATGTAACCATCATAGGCCTAACTACATTTTTTTGATCTGAAGTTTGTTGAATCCTTGTATGCAGAACCTGAGGATACAGAGGGTCAACTGCATGTAGTAGATATGTGTTGACTGATGGAGTATTCTTTCTCTCCCCATATTTTTATTGATGCATTATAGTTGTACATAATGATGGGATTTGTTGTTACATATTTGTACATGCACGTAAGTAACAATATAATTTGGCCAATATCACTGCCCACCACTTCCCGCTCCCTCCCCTTACTCCCTTTCCTCTACTACCTCCATTTAATTTTCATGAGATCCCCCACACAAATACACACAATTTCTTTTCCTTTTTCCTCTCAAGCTTCACACATAAGAGAAAACAGGACCTTCTGAATAAGCCTTCCGAATTTGGCTTATTTCCCTTAACATAATGTTTTCTAGTTCCATGCATTTTCCTGCAAATGACATAATTTCATTTTTCTTTATGGTTGAATAAAAATCTATTGTGTATATATACCACATTTTCTTTATCCATCTATCTATTGGTGGACAACTAGGCTGGTTGCATATTTTCACTCTTGTGAATTGTGCTACTATAAACATGGATATGCATGTGTCACTGTGGTATGACTTTAATTCTTTAGGATAAATACTGAAAAGTGGTATGTCTGGGTCATACAGTGGTTCCATTCTTAGTCTTTTGAGGAAACTCCATACTGATTTCCATAGTGCGTGTACTAATTTACAATCCCACCAACAGTGTAAAAGTGTTCTTTTTCTCTATATCCTCTTAAGCATTTATTATTTGACCCTATGTTTTCTTCTTTGCAACATGGTTTCTAGTCTAATTCCTACTTCTTTGATCCATTGTGAGTTGATATTGGTGCAAGATGAGAGAAAAGGATCTAGTAGCATTCTTCTCCGTGTGGATACCAGTTTTCCCAGCACTATTTGTTTAAAAGGCTGCCTTTTCTCCAAAGTATGTTTTGGACACCTTTGCCAAATATCAGATGACTGAATCCATATGGATTTGTTCCTGTCTTTTCTTCTATCATTTCATCCAAATGGAACCACATTAATCAAATCTTTAGTACGTTGGCAAATTCAGAGATATCAGATTGCCAAAGACTGCAAAACTAATATGTCACTGTCAGTGGGGTCTTTGTGTCTGTTTTTATGCTAGTACCATGCAGTTTTTGTTACTATAGTTCCGTAGTATAATTTGAAGTCAGGTATTGTGATGCCTCCAGCATTGATTTTTTTTTGGCTTAGAGTTGCTTGGAATGGGTTGGGGTTGTGGCTCAGTGGTAGAGCACTTGCCTAGCATGTGTGAGGCACTGGACTGGATTCTCAGCACCACATATAAATAAATGAATAAAATAAAGGTTCATCAACATCTACAAAAAAATTGCTTTGGAATCTCAAGTCTTTTATTAGAAGCAAAAACTTTCTGAAGTGCCAACCTGCATAATAGATCTATTTAACTTCTACTGCCCAGTTTATCCCTTGTTAGACTTTCAATAACTGAACTAATGGAAGTGTTCACCCACCAGAAAAATCACTCAAACTCCTAGGGAACCTTTTAAACAATGGTATTTTACCCCAGAGACCAGGACATACCAAGAGACATGGTATGCCTTCTCCCCAATAAGATGAAAACGGGAGACTAAGGTGAGCCTTGAATAAGGCCCCACCCTAAACACACAGTGGAATGAAGTAATTTCTTTGTAAAAGGTCATTGAACTTAGAGGAGTTAATAAGCAACCAACGTGACTTTCCCATAAGAAATAAATTAGCTTATTTAGCAATTAATCAAGATCATTGGAAAGGTTTCATCCACCTCCAAAAGTGAAGTCCTTCCAAGAACTGGGACAGAAACAGTAATGAAGTGTATGTCTGCGACGTACCTGTGTACCTACTGGCAACCCAGGATCTCGCTTCTTAAGTAAGAAGATAAAGGCAAATTCTATACTATAATCACTCTCAAAGCAGCAGCATCAGATATTTGTCCATCTCACTAGTACAGTTAGTCCCCTAATGTCGGTTTGAGTTATATGATTTTTCAACTTTCCAATGATGTGAAAGTAATACATGTTCAGTAGAAACTGTACTTTGAATTTCAAATTTGGATCTTTTCCCAGGCTAGCAATATGCAGTATGATACTCTCTCACATGCTGGGCAAGTGCAGCTCCCAGCCAGCCCTGCAATCACAAGGGAAAACAACCAATACTCTATACAACACTGCTGTGTCGCTAAGCTGGGATGTTTGGTAGGTTAGGTGCAATCAATGTATTTTTGACTTATGGCCTTTTCAACTTAGGATGGGTTTATTGAGATATAGACCCACTAGAAGTTGAGGATCATCTATCTGTGTTTATAATCACACACAATATGGTATAAGAGGTGAGAGGTCATAACTTGTTATCTTGAAGTGGATTCTATGAAGCAGGTAGCTGTTGCTTTTAAAGTCAGGGAGATGGGATAGGCGTGTAGAATTGACTTTGTGTGTGTGTGTAAAGGGAGTCGACGAGAAGTAAAATAAAGAACTAAGTCAAACACTGGAGAGGAAAGTTCAAGAATAGCAAAGAATAGCTTCTAGGACACCAACCCTCGTCACCATATATTTACCAGTATTGTTGATGCTGTGTCTAGATCACAGACTTGAAAATAAAAATCCCTAAAGTGTACATGGGTCTTGACACTGATTCCTGGGCTCACCAGCTCCCAGAGGCTGGGGAATGCCATGATTTCCGGGAGAGGCTTTGATTGAGATGTTGGCCAGGCATAAGTCGTGGCCAACATGGGCACAACCCACTTTTGCTAGGCTGGCCCCAAGGAAGACTCTGGGTCTCTGAAGACTGCAAAAGGCACTTTGGAAAGGTGATGCCAGGCCACTGAACAAATAGAAAACAACAGCCTTAACAGATTCTCCAGTAACTCCCCTTCACTGGGAAGCTCTTGCCTCTGGGGCTCAGGGAGGCAGGATTCCTGCAGAGGGAGGAAGAGGAGAGAGGCAGACTCAAGGAGCCCAGGGCCTCTTGCTGCTGCACAGGCAGCCATGGAGAGAGTGACAGCAGAGACAGATGAGCCCCGGCAGCTAGGGCCTGCTCTTACACAAACTGCCTTCATCAGCAACTCGCTGCTACCATCCGTTAATCTTCTTGCAAAGGTACATTTGTACATTTCCTTCCCCAGTAACCTAATCTACCATCTCCTTTATGCATACATGCTCTGAGGTTTTTCTTGGGATGGCACTGGGGGTGATGTACTCACCAGGAACCAATCTACCCAGCTACGCACTACAGCAGAATTTAAATACAGGAGAGTTCATTGCATTAGAGAGAGCAAAAGAATACCAGTCAATTCATCCTCCCCATTCCCCATCTAGGAAAAGAAAGAAAGGATCACCAATCCAAGGTATTAAATAGACTAAAAATCATATACAGGTGGATAATAGATAGGGACTGGCTGTTCTTAGAAGTAATGTGCAATTAATTAAGATGAGCAGTATTTCTGCAACTAATTTCTAGAGTAATTTTCCAAATTCATTTTAGTTGCAGCAGAAATAGAATCAGAGATGTTATGAACATGAACACACACACACACACACACACACACACACACCTCTCTTACTAAGTGCATTTGGAATAGGTCCGATCCTCTTAACTCAAATTTAAAAAACAAAAACTATTTGGTGATAATATTGTCTAATACTGAAAACCTCTTTCTGTTCCCAGCCTACAAAGACAGATTTTTGAGCATGACTGAGACAGGCATATTGGCAAAAACACGAACACAACACACATGCACACAAACACAGACCTCCACGCTCCCACTCAACCGCCCACCCATCCTCACGTGTTCCATGTGCCCAAACAGAAACAAAACGATGCAAACATTCTGACATCACCGAGAAGCCGGGGATGAGCTTCCTGCAGAGCTAACTGCTGTCTTCCAAATGTTTCCAACCTACGAATTTTCTGGCCACCTAAAATGACTTATGCTTCTTTAGACAGAGGAAGAATTTTTGGAGCCTCTCTCCTATCATGGTGAAAGCAAGGATAGATTGGTACAAAGGACTTTGGGATGGGGAGGGCAGGGAAAGCCCAGCCTACCTCACCTCTTGAAGTCCAGCTTCCCCTGCGGAATGCATTTGCCCTGAGCCCAACTCCCTCAGAAACTTTATGTTTGCTGGCTAATTATGTAACGTTGCAGAAGAGTTAAGAAATCGTGCGTAAGTGCTCCGCAGAGCACAAGGGTCTTATGCAGATACTATTTTATTGTAAAAGGGTAATTATTCTAAGCCATGTCAAAGGTCTTTGAGGAGAGATATTTGGGGTGGGGGCGATTGACAGATGGTGGTACTACCGGTGATTCTGCATCCCCTTTCTGTATTTGCAGTCTTCCCCTCGTGAGTTTGCAGTGTGCCTTTGGGTGGATCCTTTCTCCTGACCTCTTGACTTGGCCATGTAATTTTCTTTGGCCAATGCACCACGAGTGTTTCCACTTGTGCCTTGCACTTTGGTCATTGCCGTGTAGTTATACCTAAGCTAGTTCATTTTCCACGGGGAAAATGATAAGAGACAAATGCAGCAGAGCCAAGTAGACCCCGGATCATCTTATTCCCATCCAACCCCAGCTGACTGCAGAGTGGTGAGGATAAATGATGGTTATTTTAAGCCACTCATTTCAGATGGTTGGTACACAATGTTTTAGAGGAACTGATACAGGGGCTTCTGGCATCTCAAAACATTCATCAAAGATGAAGTTCACTTTCCTACTAGTGGAACTAGCCTCAAAGAGCTCATCTCCTGAGCAAAGTCACACAGTGAGAAGGGACAACAGGCATCTAGACAGACAGGGCACCAGGGCGGGGGAATGGAACAAAGGCTTCCTTTCCTTCCACATATAGCCAGGATCTGAAAATCTGATTCACAGTCACAGGTGTGTCTCCTTACAGTGAGAAACTGAGGCCCAAGTCGTCTGCCTTCCATAGTGTGTTGGGCACACCCCTGACTGTGAGCCTGGTGCTAGAATCTTTGTCGCTGGATCTTGTTCTTGTCTGTCCTTCTGTACAACTTACCTCAGGACTGAGACAAGACTAGAGCCAAGAAGAAAGAAGAACTCCTGCCACAAAATCAAATTCCAATCTGAGATAAATCCCCTGGCCAGCCCCCCCTCAAGGTTGCAGTTATAACTTCCAGGCGCCAACCTCATGAAAGGTACACAGTGAGCTTCCTACAGCAGCAACAGGATGTCCAGGGGAGCAGGCCCCTGGGGCACCCCTTCCACCTGTGGCCTGTGAGTTACAGGTCTCCTCTTTGAGGAGGAGGCCTACAGGTAAGTGGAGGGGGACGCTCTCACGGAAGCACCGCACACACAGCCTGTCAGGCCCAGGGCACCAGCCCTGTCTAGGCTGAGCTCCAGGAAGAATATGTCTGGGCCCAGCCCTCATATACAGCAGGTTGAAGGGCGAGTCTGCCAGGGACACCAGAAACACAGGAGCCTTGCCTTCTCTGCCTTTTCATTTAACAGAGTGGTGGCCAAAGAGGGATGAAGGGGGATGGGTAGGTGGGAAGGAGAGGGAGGGGTCGTCGCTGAGACAGGAAAACCACAGCTGAGGAAACCAGATGGAGGTGACGCTGTTAACTCCAGAGAACACGCCCCTGATCCAGGCAAGTCAGAGAATGGAGAGAAGAAAGTGGCAGTGGGGAGACTTCAGAAGGACTGTTCTCTCTCATTATTGTAGACCGAGTGTTTGCCCCCTCCCCTAAAATCCATGTTCTGAAGCCCAAGCCCCCAGGGCCTCCAAGGAAGTATGAAGGGTGGGGTCCTGATGGGATAGGATTAGTGTAAGAGACACACACCAGAGAAAAGAGCTCTGTCTCTCTGTCCACCATGTGAGGACACACGAGGCAGGTGGCTCTCTGCAAGCCAGGAAGAGAGCCCTCACAGGAAGCAAATTTACTGGCACTTTATCCTTAGACTTTCAGCCTCCAGAACTGTGAGGAATCAATTTCTGCCTCTGGTGTTCAGTTATGGAAACCCAAGTGGATGAATGTACCCACAAACCCACAAATCCCCAATTTTATGTTTTCTTTGAACTGTCCCAAGACCTGGATCCTTCAGATATTTGGTTTCCTTATTCCGATGGGACCCCCATGAGCTCTTGAAGCTCCCCCAAGAACTACTTAAGGGACTTTCAGAATGGCAAGGTTTTTTTGTTTTTTTTGATTTTTGTTTTTTCAATCTTGAAAGACAAAGCAGAGGACAGCCTTGAAAATAAGGGCTAGGTCTTTAAGGAAGAATCAAAAAGTTTGCAGAAAGGAGACACTGCAAGTCCATCTTCAGATCAGCCAGACAACAGCATGTAGAACAGTGAGCACCCCCAACAGAATGTTTCTATAGAACAAAGGCTGGGAGAGAGGCGTCAACCATGCTAAACATGGCAGCAAATCCACCTGCAGTCTGCTCCTGGGAAGAGTCAGCTTGCATTTTTCAGGACATGAATTTTGTCTTTCTATATGCCCCAGGATTCAAGCGTGTTCAGAGGACTCAGCTACAGGGAGACTTTTTTTCCCCCCTAAAAAGTGGATAAGTATTTAAATCATTGATAAGAGAAGTGTTCTGTGTTTGAAATGAGATTTCCTAACAACAGATACATTATAAAATTTTATAAAGCAAACCGTGTAAACTATGGCCCGCAAGTCAAACTGAGCCTACGGTGAGTTTTTGTATAGCCCATGAAGAAATATAGTTTTACGTCTTTTAAGTGGTCAGGAAAAAGCAAAAGAATATACTTTATGACATATGAAAATTGAGTGAAATTCATATTTCAGTGTCCATAAATTAAGATCTATTGGAATACAGCCATGCTAGCTCATCCATGTTTTGGCTCTAACTGCCTTTGCACCACTGCGAGGTAATTAGATAGTTATGACAAAGACTGACAGTCCACAAAGATATTTACTATCTGACCATTTATAGAAAATACCTGCTGACCCTGGCTCTAAACACACCTCAGAAGTTGCCTCCCCAGTGTGAGTCTATGAATATAGCTTCTCTAGGGTGACCAACTCTAGGTCAACTTGGTTCATGAGTTCTATTAAAATGAGGTACCTCTGTATTTATGACTTATTTCCCATCCACAAAGACGGGATAGAGTTTTGGCTCCACCCTGATGGGAAAGAAGCGTGGGTGGTGAAATCATCATCATGCCCACAATAGACCATCTTAGCAGTAACAATCAGCACTGTGTTCCAGGCAGGGGTGAGCTCTCCATGGTCATTCGAGTGTGGCAGTTGTCAGGTGGAATGCACTGATCATGGCGACCTTCCTGAATGGCAGACTTAGAAGCAGTACCTGCTCAGATTTCGTTCTGGAGATTCAACATGTAAGTGTAATAAGGACAACAGCCTGGGGTCCAGCCCATCTAAGTTTAAGTATCCCTTCCATCGCTTACTATCCACTTGACAATCAATCAACCTTTCTGAGCCTCAGTCTCTTCATCTGTAAAACAAAAGTAGTGCCTGTCTCATACAGTAGTCAAGCTGATAATGTCATTAGACGATGTACAGGAAGGAAGCCTTGGCTTAGTAGATGTGTTGTGGTGGTTTCACAGTCTGGGGTGGTGTGGACAGGTGAACAAGAGTCCAGGCTCCTGGAGAGAGAGATGGGTTCTGTTCTGCCACCTATGAGTTGTCTGACCTTAGGCAAGTCACTTGCTTGTCTCTGCCATGGTTTCCTCCTTGGTGAAGTGGATGTGATGATACATTTACTTTCTAGGCTTGTTGTGAGGCTTTGGTGAAGTGATAAGGTCAGCAGTGGCCCAGGAAGAATTCAACAAACATCAGCTGTGGTCATGACCTTTTCCTGGGGATGCCTAGATGATGCTTCCACAAAATGCTGACTCAAGTCAGGAGGGATATATTGGCTGTGATGGGGGACTCTAAGTCCGTCCCCGAGTACATCAAAACTCTTCCTTTGTTCCCGGTACACTGCCCAGCTTGGCCGCCAACCCTCAGGGTCTCTTTCAGGAGGCCAGATGATATTCAAAAGACCTTCTTCTGGAGCCCAGACCTGTGCAGAAGGACAGGACCCAATAGATTTTCCTAAATCCTCTATTCCTTTGGCCCATGGATTTGAAGAAGAAGGTCTAGGCAATTGGGCGGTTAGAGCTTTATTGATCTTGAACTCAGTCTCTGCTTGACAGGATCAGTTTGGACACTAGTTACTCAACTATTCTTTGCTCATGCTGCACCCTCTGCCTGAAATGTTATTGCCCTGGCTTCTACCCCTGAAACAAATGCTACTCGTCCTTGTATCACCAGCTCAAATGGTACCCTGCCTTAGAAACCTTGCCACTATCTTCCAAAAGGTGTCTCCTCCTCCCCCCACAGAACTTTGTGCAGTCTTTGATCATAGAGAGGTTTTCACATCGCGTTATAGATAAAGGGGTTTGCAGCTGTGTCTGTTCTTAACATTCTCAGCACCTCAGCATGATGCCTGGCCCACAATAAAGATGCACCCAACAGTTGATGGTTTAAATGAATCCATAAATTTTTTCTAAACAGTCAGTAACAAGCTACTGGGATGAATAGGCAGATGATTTTGTAAAAAATCAGTATGGCTGAACAGTCTCAGGGAGTGCCACCCAGGGACCAAGGTGGTTTGAAGCTTTCCTGGAAACCCTACACCTTCCAGATGTGTGCATTGGCTGTTTTGCTTCAGGTCCTTCTTCTTGGCTGCCCAAGTCATTTGGGGCTAATGTGCTTCCAGCTTAGACCTGGAGTGTTCCGGCATCATCTGTTAATGTAAATTATCTGTCATCTTGACCAGCAAGGTTAAAGCAAGTACCTGTTAAAAGAAAGATATGAAGAGCTGCAAAGTAGCAGGGAGAGTTCAAGTACAATTGTTTTCTGTGAGAGGTCAAGTTCACCTTGTGTCGGGCACTTGGGCTAACAGTTACCGATTAAAGGAGACAATACGATAAATTTTGCTGGCTTTTTAACTCCTGGTATGCTTCTCACTCCCTGCTGCCTTGGATTGTAAAAATATTCCAAGGCTTTGGAGAATAGGACTCGTCTCAATTTTTTCTTTTGCCACACAGCGCACCCTGAGTTGGGTGCTCTTTGATTTCCGCCATGTGCTTCCCTAGTAAGGGTCACGGGTCCACTCCTGGATATGATGTTGTTGGCTGTTTTGGGTTTTGTTTTTATTTGTTATTTGTATTTCTTATTTTAAGATAGCTTTAAAGAAAATGACATGGCTGCAGTCTGCAGCTGGGCCAGAAGGGGGAGGCTGAATGAAGTGGATTGCTGTAGGTCTGTGAGAAAGTAGTTTGGGGGGCAGGGGAGGCAGTGGGGGAGGGTTGTCAGGGAAGAGGGGGTGGTTAGAAATGCAGCGGGGAAGAGAAGGAGGGGTAGTGAAATCAAAATAATTATAATAAAATAATAATTGCAGCCATCATTTTCGTGAGCTCGATGCTTTACATATGTAGTGGCACTTAATTCTCACAACAACCCCGGGAGGTAGGTATTAATATCCCCATTTTTCAGATGAGGAAATCAAAATGCCAAAAAAGAAACCCTTCAAATTTTCAATTTGTGCACTAATTTTAAGGCAGTTGGATTGCTGGGCTATAACCAAGTCATTTCATAAGTAAATACTGGCGGTTTGAGTTTTTTTTTTTTTTTTAATTTTTAATGTTCACTATTCCAGGCCCCAGGTCAGTAACGGAATATGTGGGAAGTCTTTAAAAATACCAGTGAGAGCATTTGAAGTAGCACAGCTGAAAACCACTACTTTTCACACTGGGCTTCATTCAGAGTTCAAGGTTGTACATTTTTTTCCCACACAAATTCAACAGAACAAGAAACCACAAGAATTGAGTGTTTTCCAAGTCTGAACCAGGGAGTGTGAACTTCAGAAACAAGCATGAGGAGAAATTTATTTGAAAACCCTTCTCTGAAAACCTTTGAAAAACTCGGTTTCCTGGCCTCAAGATCTTTAAATAACTCTAGCTATGTAACACGTACCAAATCACCGGTGGCATCCAATAAATATTCAACAATATGGATATTGTGGTCAATTTCCTGATAGGCCTAAGACTTGTTAGAATTTTCCAGATGAATCACTTCTGTTTTATCCATACCCCATATCATGACCAGCTCCATATCTGTCCCTTGTATGAACTCCAATGATACTGGCTGCCAGGTTCAACTTTCTCCAAATATTCCCAACCGAAGTCATTTTTCTGTCTGATTCATCTCTGCTACCAGACTGCATATGCCCCCAATGTGTGTCCTACAGAGATTTCCACAGAGCAAGGATTTATTAAGTGTTGCTGAAGAAATAAATAAATGAACTTCACAGACTATCTCTACATTTAGGATTTCTTTCAGTGTGAGGGTTTGGGGTTTTATGGAGAGGAGGAGAAAAGGGATTTTTGATCCTTTTTCCCATTATATTTCCATTGAATTTGTCAAGTGGCTCAGAGTTTTATTTTTCCAACATGAATCACTGATGATCTAACAAATTAATTACCCATCCATCCTGCCCTACTGAGTGAGGTCATGGGAGAATGGATGGGTTCAGCCGACCTCCTCTGGACTAGAGTGTCACAGCCCCCATTTAAGAACTTGAGTTCAATGCCAAAATTGCCAGTTTAGGTTAGAATCAGACCTAAATGTATCTTATTATACACAGAGGCACACAAATGCAATATGTCATCTTTAATGGTTCAGAACAAAGCTTAAAAAAATAGTGTCCTAGCCCAGATGAATTTTATAACCTTTGATATATAGCTTTCATTATTAACAATAATTTCTGTAACTGCATCCAAATTCGGGAAGACACCCGATGAATATTAATTTTATTTCTGATTTATTTTCTGCTCCCGGTGGCTCCCTCTAGGGCAGACCTGCATTCCCAGCGTCCCTTTGGCCCTGAGATCTTATATCCTCCAGAGTAGAATTGTCATGGTTCTGGGGACAGCCTGTTTCCAGGAACATTTCACATTGGGTTTTGCTATTCTGCGGGAAAACAAGGGTTTTTGTTTTTTGGGGGTTTTTTTTCATTGCATTTTCTTACCTCTTTAAATTTTACAAAGATCCCCCACACACACCCTTTGTCATTATATTAAAATCTAATTGCAAGACAACTCTCCTCACCTAAGTCATCAACAGAGCCCAATTATTTCTAATGCATGCAGAAGGGGGAAAAAGTGCCAAACAATAAAAAGGCATGCAGTAACCTAAGCCTTTTTCACAGTCAGGCTTCAAGTTCACATGTGAATTTATGCCAGTTTTGACATTAGCCGAAAAAATTAACAGTTCTCAAAAATGAAACTCTCACAAAAGGGGTTTTGTGTTTCAAGCAGAATAAATTATAGTGTGATGTTATTAAAACACTTAGTTGTTAAGTTGCCAAGAAAATCCAGTATATTCACACAGACTGGAGGACCTGTCTCCATGCAAAGTAATTAAATTAGATTTATGGGCTGCATTACATCAGTGTTTGATAGTTCATTTTTCCTTTCTTCATATTTTGCCCTGCTTTATTAGAGCATGTGACAGATGGTAAAAATAGTGTGAAGTTTCTTGGCCCTGTGCTAAATCCCCTTTCGGTAGTATATCTCTCTTCTGTCAGTTCTCCCCAGCGATGATGAATTAACCTCTCTCTTTGTATCCCAAGTGTGGCAGTAAAGCTCTCTTTTGACACAGCACTATCACTTTATCTTAATCTGTGCTGTTTCGAGGAGAGAGGGAGATGATGCAATCGCTACCCTGAGTTTAAAGAGAAGATTTATTGTGTCAGAAAAAGGGAGGATGATTAATATAATATGCATCATTATATTTTTCATTTTGTCTCATTTGTTGCCTTCTTCTTGTGGAAGGCGAGAAGAGAAGTTCACCGGGGTGGGCCACCCTCTGGACTGCCTTTCTCCTCCAGCTCTGCAAGGTGGGCTGAGCCTGGGGCAGCAGGTGGAGGGTAGCCTGCACCTCTCTACCCTTGCTCCAGGCCACCATGCACAGGGTGGAGTTTTTCCTCTACTACTGAAGTCAGCTGAAGTCAGCTCCTGCCTTTTCTAAAATGAGGAAGTGCCACCCAAGACCCCCTTGGAGCAGGAAGATAAATAGGTCTCAGGGCATTGTTTGAAGTGGGTCAAGTCAAGGTGCTCCCTGAAACTAAACAGGAATTGGGGGTCTTCCAGTCCCTATTAGACACGACTGAAAGGACCAGAAGTGGTACCATATGTTTTTGCAGAATGAGACTATGATTATGACTATTGCCCTTATTTATAATAAAGCTATATTCTCTTAAAGCTACTTCTTGCCTATGAATTGTCTGTATCTGGAAACTGACTTTATTCATTCAGTTCAAGAAGCATTCTCTATGACCTGTATATGACAGGTACCATGCCAGACTCTGGGTAGATGGAAAGGTGAACTCGGGACCTATCCTTGCCCACGGGAAATTCCAGCCAAAGGGCAGCAGTTGGCCTAATGCAACGTGCATTTCCCCTCCCAGAACCTCCCAGCAGTGAGGGTGCCTAGCCTGGGTTCAGCCCAAGGAGGGATACTGGACCCACTGCAGGAAGGTCCCAGAATCAAGGGGAAGAGATGCATAGCAGACAAGATGAGCACAACGAGGAAGAGGCAGAATAGAAAGTATCATTTGAAGTCGAAAGGGATCTTGGTATTGTCTCCCCAAAGTCAATAATCCTTTTTATGAAACAAATGGTCACAAACCAAATTCTCTGCTCTAAAAAGCTAGATTTTTTAAATATATGCCAAAGCTGAAGTGACCCTATAGAATCCTCACCAGCTGAAATATTTTCACCCAGGTTTCATCAATGACTCTGGAAGCACCAAATGGCAGGAGGCCATTCACAGCTATTCTTCCCACTGAATTGACCTTTTTCCTTCCCTAGGGCTTCCCTCTATCCTCTCACCAGGGAGGGGCATCAGTAGCCATTGTTGTGTTTGCACTCTGGGATTTCACCTCATAGTTGATTGGGCCAGGCCTGGGCCAATCAGGATCTCTCTCTCTCTCCCAGGGACTTGGAATTGGGCAGAACAACAGCCAGTGGGCTGGAAAGGAAATGAGAGAACTTCAAGATGGTGGAGGCAGTTATAATCTGCCATAGAACAACAACAACAACAACAACAACAAAAAACCACCAGAATACTGGAGCAGATGTACACCCAGAGAGGTGGAAAGGAGAGACACAGTGAGAACTTCCTGGATCCTAACACGATCTTCCATGCATCACTGCCCTCGAGTCCTTTGGCATCCCTTGTATATTTAAGTAAATCCCCCTTTGTGCTTAGAAGAGATGTGGTTGTTTTCTGCTCCTTGCATCCAACAATCTTCAAACACCTGTATTTCCTCCAACTCCCTAACTTACTGCTTCAGTTCCACACAGGCTAATTTCTTATGCTGCCCCACAACCATATCTTGGGTGTTTCTATTTTCTCACATTTGCTGAACTTGGTCCCTTCACCTGAAATGCCCTTGCTTTCCCATAACCTATCCTACCTAACTCAGGTGCTTCTTCCATCACAAATACTCCTCCAGCCTTTATTAATGATCACTCCCCTGAGTTCCTCCTTACAGTGTGTGCAACCAAATCTAGCAGTTAATTGTGTTGTGTAATGTGCATTATGCTGCAGTGCTCATCTCGTCTCCCCGGAGAGACGGTGAGCTCCTTGAAGGCAGCAATATGACTCCTGAGCCTTACTTGTATCTCTCTTAGTGCCATCACCTGGTAGAACCGGGGCATCCTTCCCTGGCTGGCCTCCTGACCATCTACAAAGGCTGAGTAGAGGAACCTAAAGAACGCAAGAGCCTTAGTTAAGCTAGAGCCGCTGTATCTCTTGTCTCCTTCTTCTCCCCAACTCTGGAGTTTCTTCTTCATCATCATAAACAGGGAGTGTGACCCCATTCTCAGCAGAATGAGAGAGTAAAAACATTGCCCTGTGATATGCAACAGAGGATACCACTTATAAGAGGACCAAATTTACTGCTGCCAGAAAAACTAGGGTCAACTAGCAGAGATAAGGGATGATGCATATCAACCCAAACTTTGGATGAACTAAGCATCATTTCAACTTAATTTTGGAAATCTAAATATATGGAATGCATTAGCTGATTTTATTTTTGGCAGCAGACTTAACCATTCTAATCATGTTTTGCTCCAGCGAATTTTAAAATTAGTTTGCATTTCCTAAGCACACATCAGCTGGGTAAGTGCTGAGGGAGGGGGGAGAAGGAGACAGGGCTGCTAGAAGAAAGCCTGGTTGGGCTTAAAACTTTTCTGGCAGATGCTTCATTAAACGAATAATCCACATTCAGAAACACAAAAGCTAACGAGAATCGGGTCCTTGGGCCTAGAAGAAGTGATAGTGCAAATAGGCACCTACCTGCCAGCCTACCTTATAAGGTGCCAAGCCAACAGGGAGGTGGGAAGAAAAAGCTATTTATTTATTTACTGTCTGTATACTTTCTAGGGAAAGAGCATAACTGCAAATACAAATTTTCTGAGTGATGGTAAATTGTCTCTCCTATTTGTAGAGTTGATTAATATCCTGTTCTTACTAACATGGTGGCAATATTAAATGAATTTTTGTAAAAATGTGTTTCTTCTGAGCATTTAGTGGTCTTTGCAAACATCACTTCTTTATCCTCAGCCAGATCTAGAAGTTGGAAATGGGTCAGGGCCTCTATTACTTATATGGCCAACATATGTTAAAAGATTTTTCCAAAGTCCACCCTTACCCTCAAGGACATCACAGTAATAGTCATTACCATTTGTGGAAACCCCTACTCTGTGCTAGAAACTTTGATTATTATATTGGACTTCTTCATCACAACCCTGAAGTTTGACTGAATAACCATCTTCGTTTTACAGATGAGGAAACTAAGTCACAGAGGGGTTAAATAAACTGGGTATAATCACAGCCATTTCGGGCTGAGCTGAGATCCCAATCCAATGTTCTGTGCCCCAATCTGCACTCATTTAACAGTGCTACCTCTCAAGAAATACAGACCCTGCTTTGGGCTGGAGAACTGAATAGTAAGGTTTCACTCTCCAGTCCCCTTTTAGGAGAAATCGGAGTTGAAGAATGCCAAAGTGGCACACCACCCAGTCTCCTGGGACTTCTGTGCTAGTCTTAGTCAAACTGCCCTATGTCCCCTAAAAGACTGTCTGTGGTGGGCAGCTGTCCCTTCATGGGGGCACAACTCTCTGGGATCCAACAAAGGGCTGATGGAGTAGAGGTTTGCAGGAGGTTTGCTCCAGCCTTAAGACTGGAAGTAGAACTGTCCTTACGCGGAGACAAGTTGGAAAGAAAATGTGTACGTTCATACACTTTGCCCTTTGTCTCCATGATAATTTGCCTTTATAGACAGCTTTCATGCATCTGTGGGCCAACGAGAGGCAGAGGTTGTTGGAGGGCTGAAAGAAGATACTCCAAGGCAAATCTAGTCATAAGAAAAGCAGAAAAACTTGTAAGGAAATTATACATGACTAAACCAACAATAAATTAAAGACTATTAAAAAGGAACAAAGGTTGAGCCGGGCGCAGTGGCATACACCTATAATCCCAGCTGTTAGAGAGGCTGAGACAGGAAGATCATGAGTTCAAAGACAGCCTCAGCAATGGGGAGGTGCTAAGCAACTTAGTGAGACCTGTCTCTAAATTAAAATACAAAAAAGGGCTGGGGATGTGGCTCAGTGGTTGAGTGCCCCTGAGTTCAATCCCTAGTACCAAAAAAAAAAAAAAAAATACAGAGAACAAAGGTTAAGTGACATGTTAGTAAGCTTTGTATCAGCAAGACAAAATACCTGAGCTAACCAACTTAATAAGGAAAGGGGACTATAGTTTCAGAGGTGTCAGGCCACAGTAGAAGGCCCTGTTACCTTTGGTCCTATAGCAGCACATTACCTCAGGCAGAAATACACGGTGGAAGAAGCTACTGACCTCATGGCAGACAGACAGGAAGTGAAAGAGTCCAGATATCAAGAGCACACCCCTGATGATCAATACCATCCTTCCTGCAACAAGGTCCTACCTCTTAAAGGTTTCAGCACCACCTAATAAATAGCACCAAGGGCTGGTGACCAAGCCTTTAACACATGGGTCTTTGGGGGACATTCCAGTTCCAAATGACAGCAGTCGGTGTATTAGCCAGGGTTCTGCAGAGATATAACACCAATAGGAAGAGTGTGTGTGTGTGTGTGTGTGTGTGTGTGTGTGTGTGTGTGAGAGAGAGAGAGAGAGAGAGAGAGAGAGAGAGAGATGTATATGAAATCAAGAAGAATAATAAAATGGCTCGTACAATTGTGAGGATGGGCATATCCAAAATCACAGGGCAGGCCAGCAGGCTGGAAACTCAGACAGGGGTTGATGCTGCAGTCTTGAGGCAGAACCTCTTATTCCCTAGGAAACCTGACCTCAGTGTTGGCTCTTCAGGCCTTCCAGTTTTGTAGCCCACCCACATTATTGAGGATAATCTTCTTTACATGAGGTCAACTAATAGTTCACCACATCCACAAAATACCTGCTCAGCAATACCTGGATTAGTGTTTGACTAAATTACAGGGTACTATAGCCTGGCCGAGTTGACATAGAACTAAATATCACAGTAGGATTACCCTAATGCAACTATTTTCACTCCCATGTTCTCTTCCAATAATTATATATATTTTACATAGTTGTAAAAACTGTATTACAAGAATTTACTACTTTTATTATACATATAATGCATATTCATTATAGAAAATTTGTATACATAAAAATTTGCCATTCTAATTCCCTATGTAATTTGTAAACTCTTTTTCTTGTTTATAAGACTATCGCCTCCAGGAAATTACAGAACACCATAAGAACAGAGTACTATATTTCATTTTTCTTTTTTGCCTTTCATTAATTATGATACCTGGCATACACCAGGTGCTCAATATACATTGCTTGAAATAATGTTTTTTTTTAACATAGTGTCAACATTTATTATTTGTAATAGCCACAGAATAGTCTAAATAATATGCTAAAATTCTCTTAGCTCATCGCCTATTATTAAACATTTAGGTTGTTTTATTTTGGATTTTTTCCCCTACAAGTTTTACTGCTAAAACTTCTTTGTCAGATATATTTTTCTTTTGTTTGAATAATTTAAGACAATTTATTTACATGTGGTTTTCTTTAGGGTACTTTAGCCTTAAATAATCACACTGATTAATCAAACAATTAATTTAGAGAAAATAAATTACAGTGATTGTTTGACAGGCCCATTAAGACTTGATAATCATAACTAGTAATCATGTAGCCCTTTACAAACATGACCCAAACCCAAACTGGTAACTCTTGTCCATGATAAAAGGTTGGAAGTCTGAAGACTACATTTCCCAACACTTTAGCAGTTGGCTTTCTGTCAGGGTTCACCTGACTGGTAGGCAAATCAAGACTGGGAGGAAAGGAAATCTCAAATCAATCTCTCTCTCTCTCTCTCTCTCTCTCTCTCTCTCTCTCTCTCTTCCCTTTTCTTTTTATTTCCTTCTTCTGATAGTGATTCCCCCATATTTCAGACAACCTTTTTGTTGCTGCAACCAAAAAACCTGACAAGAACAATTTTAAGGAGGAAATGTTTATTTGGGGGCCCGTGATTAGACAGTTGGCTCCATTCCTCAGGTGAGGCAAAACATCACATCATAAAAGAGTGGTAGAGGGAAGCAGCTCAAGGCATTACACCAGGAAGGAGAGAGAGAAAGAGAGAGAGAGAGAGAGAGCTCAGCTCACAAAATATAAATCCCAAAGGCACATCCCCAGGGACCCACCTCCTACAGTCACACCCTACCAGCCTGCAGATACCACCCAGTTAATTCCTAGCAGGGGATTAACTCACTGTTCAGGTTAAAGCTCTCTTAACCAGATCATTTCACCTCCAAGCTTTCTTGAATTGTCTCACACATGACCTTTAGGGAACACCTCACATCTAAATCATAATACACCAGCTTCTGAAGCTACAGGCTACTTTCTGTGATAGTAGGTTCTAGAAGTTCTTTCACCATTCTGCTCTTTCTCTAGTTCTAAATAAAATGGGAATTAGCTTAATGTTTCCATTTTTCTCTTTATCTAAGATCTTTGTAATCTCTTGCATGTATTGAATATCCTGTTTGAAATACCTAGGTTAGTCCTGTCTTCTTGACTAGAAACTGATTGCTACAATAAAGACAAAATTATTTTTCTTTGCAAGTCTCTTTTATTGTGCATTGTAAATAGATATAATAGTGGGATTTTATACCATATTCGTCAACAAAATGCTTTATGAAGAACTGCTTGTCTGTTTTCATTCGCTTTGGTCTCCAAAATCTAGATTTTAGAAGTCAGTTTGGATATACTTTTCCAAAATTTCCCCTTGTAACTGTACTCATTGTGTTTTTAAATTATATTTTGCATTTCATGATGTTTTGACATCTTACATCTTTCTGGCCGGGGAAAGTCTGCTCCGCCCAGGTCAGGCCTTCCTTGGAGAGAGCCGAGGTCTTGGCCAGGAGCACATCTCTCACAGACAAACCAACCAATCCCAAGCCCTTCTCCAACTCTCATACACCAAGCCAGTGTTTCTTCTTCCCACGTATCCCCAGACCAGGTAATAGGCCACTACAGCCTATCATACAGCCCAAAACACAGGGAATTATTCAAACCAGCCAGTCCTACATTGTTTTCCCCGGCTTTCCTTTCCCAGGAACCCCAATATAGGCTCTGACTCTGGATTTCCCCTCACCTGACCAAAACCTGGTGCTTCCCTTACAATGACCTCTCTCTGCCATTTCTGAATACAATCAACTTCTTTCCAAACCCCACTTTCATTTCCTCCTGTGGCCACACAATATTTACTATACCCTATTCGACATGTACCTTCTTACAGTAACAGTGTTTCCTGAACTCCATTCCTCCTGTTACCTGTGTCCAGCAGGATTTTAGGAAGTGCCCATTAAAGAAAGTTTTCATATTTAAACGGATTTGGAAATGTTGGGCTATATAAAGTTCAACAAACTTTTTGGCTGAAGGACTTCTCGGGGTTTTTACTATACATTTGTGCAATTTTGAATCTCTAAGAGTGTACCCTGGTTTTTATTAAGCAGGGAAACATTGATCACAGGGACAATAGTCTTTCAAAGAACACCATTTGGGAAATGCTTATTTATGGCAATACTGTAAAAAAAAAATTATTTTAGTGTTTTCATGAAAAAGATATTAAGAGGTTGTTGATAAAGAGAAAACTCGTACTTGGTAGCAATAAACAGATGCCACACAGAGTACCAAATATATTGCTATGCAATGGACTACAAAGCTTACAGAATTGTCATATTCCGATTCCTCTTGTTTAGAGATGTGACCCTAACCCTTGGCCAGCTAAGGGCATGGTTAAAAACCTGGCGAATTTTCCTTCTGCTCTTATCCATGTTGACAGAATGTCAAGCCTCTTATCAGAACACTGTTCCCACATCTCAGACTTTACGTATTCTCTGTGAATAAGGCAGTCCTTAAGTATGAAATTGTTCCTCTATTCGGTTTCCTTTCTTTTTTCAGGAAGCTAAAAAGGGGTCGGTTATAACAATATAAGCGAAACCTTAAAGGGAAGTTTATGGAGACTCAAGAAGCAGAACACTAGCTCAGCATGGGCTCACAGGAACTAGAATAGAGAACTAGGAAAGTTCCTAGGAACTAAGTGTGCACACTCTCCCCCACGTGTCTCTCTCTCTCTCTCTCTCTCTCTCTCTCTCTCTCTCTCTCTCTCTCTCTCTCTCTCTCTCTCCTTCTCTCTCCCTTGGTCCCTCCCTCCCTCCTTCATGCAGTGCCTGTTTTTCTGGAGTGGCTTTATCCTCCTTTCTTCACTGCCTGGGCCCTATTTAACTTCACAGTACATGTGACTCAGGGCCTGTCCTAACCTCACCTGGCATAATTCCCATGTGCCAGCCAAGTTGCCCAGTCTCTCATCTGTGTTGTCACTTGATGCCTATGGGCAGTTTCACTTCTTCCTGTGCTCAGCAAAATGCTGACTGTGAGCTGTGTGAGAACTAACTTCTCAACCCTGAAGCCTGCATCTTATGTCTGTGCAAAAGTATTCTGAATACTAGGTAAAGGGAAGAGGGTCTTTCAGCCCTTTTGCAAGAAGAGGTTTTATTTCCTCCCTTCCAGGCTAAAGGGTGCTTCAAATCCAAACTTACAATGACTCTGGTTCACATGATCGGTGCCCCTTCCACCTTTCTCCAATCTCAGCTTTTCTACGGCTCCCCATGTCTTTCTAGCCCACCTACCACACTTTCCCTCATTCCTTATGTTTGCGTGTTTACATTTACTGCTTCCTCTGCCTGGAACACTCACCCTCCCTGGTTATTTCCTACTCATCCTTGAGATCTTAACCCAGTTGTTACTTCCTTGGGTAAGATCTACCTTGGCCTCCTGCTCAGGAAGAACCCCACCCCCAACTCAATACATAGCATCACATTTATTTTTAAAATTTTTAGAATAGTTAATTTTTAAATGCCTGTCTCCCTCATTAGCAAGTAGATGAGTCCAGAGATCATGTCTGGTTTTGCTCATCACTGTAGCCCTTGCATCTAATACCTGATAATCTCTTAATAAATATTTGGTTGTATCCATTCTGCCATTCCACAGTCATACTATATATATATATTTCTCAGCTCTTTAATTGATCTTTTTCAAAATAACTTCTTGTTTTATAATTTCCTGTTCTTGTTTCATTAATATAATGTCCCTTTTTTTTTATCTCCTCAGGAGTATTAGACTGTGATAGTTTTTGTTTTAAAGGTCTGTGCTGGGGCTGGGGATGTGGCTCAAGCGGTAGCGCGCTCGCCTGGCATGCGTGCCGCCCGGGTTCGATCCTCAGCACCACATACCAACAAAGATGTTGTGTCTGCCGAGAACTAAAAAATAAATACTAAAAATTCTCTCTCTCTCTCTCTCTCTCTTCTCTCTCTCTCTCTCTTGAAAAAATAAAATAAAATAAAGGTCTGTGCTGATAGTGCTGTTATCTATGGTTTTTTTATTGTTGTTATTTTTGTTTTTGTTTTTGTTTTTGTATAAGAACTAGTTTATTTTATCATCTCTCTTTCATTCTGATAACTTTTCTCAAATGTTTGGTAATTTTTCATTAAGTGTTAACTTCTATGGCAGAAAATTTCTCATATATGACCAGAGAATTGGTCCCTCTCAGCAATCTCAGGGAAAAGTCACTATTTACTCATTATATGCTTAAAATTTTGTAACATTTCCCTTTCACCTACTTTATATCAATTTATCTTCAAAAGAACCATAGAAGAACATGCATTATCATTATCTTCATAAACTAAATATCTAAATACACTAAAATTTTGAGAAATTATTTCTCTTCCAAAATTATGCAGTTAGAAAAATTTCAAATCCAGATTCACACCAAACCATTGATTACATATCTCATATTCATCACACCATACCCCACAGCTGCCCCTCACCTGACTCTGCTTAAGGTTTGACATTTTAAATCCCAGGCCATGTTAATAAAAGAAAAAAGAGACTATTTACACACCCTATGAAAGGTAGAACATGACCTCAACAATATTTAGACTTAGGAACTATCATGCATTCAGAATTTTCTTTCTCTAACTCATACCTCTCATATCTCTGTGTTAGCTTCATCCTCTCCTTCTGCAAATTGTATTTTCTATAGAGTGAGGTACATGAACTCCAAGAACCTAATCCACATCCCAAGAACTCTACCCATCCCCCACCCCCCATCCCCCATCCCCCCCATCCCCCATCCCCCATCCTTCAGAGGAAAAGAGAGCCTCTATCTCCTGTGTGTAGTTTCTTAAAACCTTCAAGAAGGATGCAGGTTGGCCCAGCTCATGTTACATTTCTGACCAACCCCCAGACCAATCACTGCAGTCATGGAGACAAGATATTGTCATTGGCCTGATCTAAGTCATGTGCTCACCGTTGTGGCTGGAAAGCAGGGTTCATATGGCAGCTCACTTCCCATATCAAATAAGCAGTTCCTCAAAAGATAGTACTATTCCCCTATTATTACAGTGGACCATCTAGCTGTGTTTGTTGGATGTCTGCCTTAAGGGTTGGCATACCCAGGAATACTGGTTAGCAAACAGATACAGGACACATTTGCATGTTCAAAGCATTGATCATGCTTCAGTCTGATGTGGTAGAGAGCATCTGGACTTGGGAGTCTAGTGTCCCCATGCCATTGTTTGAGAGCTGTGTAACCTTAGACCATGTACTTAACAAGAATACTAGAATATTTGTTACTCTCTTGGGCAATATATTTAACTTGGCAAATAATAAGCACTCAACAGTTGTAACTCTATCTCTCCTAGCAGCTGAATCGAGTGTTTCCTTCCTACTTGTCCAGAAAGCAGTGATTCCCAGCCAGGATTTTGTAGCATCCCCAGGAAAAGCTTTAGTTATTTCAAAATGTCATATGATAGTCTCAAAAATTATTTAAAGATTAGTTTTTCTTAATTTTGAAATTAACTCTATTTGTGTAGTTCTCTAGGAGAAAGGGGTCATATCAAATAAGTTGAGTCAAAAAAAATAAGGTTGTACAGGTTGAATCGTGTTCCCATAAAATTCATATGTTGAAACCCTGATCCCTGGTACCTCAGGATGTGACTATATTTGGAGATAGGGCCTCAACAGTATAATTAAGGTTACATGAGGTCATATGGGTATGCCTTAATCCAATATGACTGGTGTCCTTATAAGACAAGGAAGAGACATCTGGGTGTCCATGCACAGAGGGATAATCATATGAAGAGGAAGCAAGAGGCTGGCTACCTTCAAGAGAAGAAGAGAGGCCTCAGAGGAAACCAGCTCTGTCAGGACCCTAATCTTGGAGTTTCAGTCTCCAGAATTATAAGAAAATAAATTTTTGTTGTGTAAGCCACCTAGCAAGTGGCATTTTGCTATAGTAGCTTTAGTAAATTAATACATGGATATCACAATTATAGAATATTTTATGTATTATATGTAATATTACATATATGTAGAAGGGCATTTCTACACAGATCCTATCACACTGAGTCCAGATCCTGCCCTTGTTTCCTCTCAAAACCCATTTCAAACCGTTTAGTTATAGAGAAATTACAATAGCAGTCTGCCTAAGCTATACCTGGCTGTCTCCATTGTTGAACCAGGTAATTTTTGAGCATCTCTTTTTCAACTCTTCTTGTGGTCATATCTCTTCTAGCACTCACACTTTTTTTTTTCTATGTTCTCGTGGCCAAGGAATGGCCCTTCACGGACCAGACATGAATTTTTTTATTAAGCTCTATTGAGACATGCAAATCATAATTGCGCTTAGCAGGGGTTTCTTTTCTTTTGTTTGTATATCTCATTCTCCAAAGAATTGAGTTACTTGGGGTTTTTGTTTCAGATGTATTCGCCATTGCTGAAGTGCTAAGTTGACAGGTTGACAGCTCCTTCCAGGGACACAAAGATGGGCAGGTCACCCAAAGTGCACATAGCATTTCAATGAGACTCTGACAGGTGAGCCACTATCTTCAAATCTGTAAAATAGGAATAATGATATTTATTTCCATAATTGTTATGAGAATGGTATTAGTTAGCTTTTCATTACTGTAATAAAATATCTGAGAAAAACAACTTAATAGAAGAAAGGTTTATTCTGGCTCACATTTTCAGAGGTTTCAGTTCATGATCACTTGGTTTCTATGATGGCACGGTTTCTATGATGATCACTCTGGGCCTGTCATGAGTCAGAACATCAAGGCAAGGAACATGTAGCAGAGCAGAGCTGCTCACCTTGTGGTGGCTTGAAAGCAGAGACAGAGTAAGGAAGGGGCCAGGACAAGATCTCCCCTTTAGGGCATGCCCTCAGTGACCTATTTCTCCAACCAGGCCCACCCCCTACAGTTTCCACCACCCCCCAACAGTCCATTCAGCCATGCATCCATCAATGGATTGGACTGTTGGTAAGGTCAGAGCCCTCGGGATCCAATCACTTTCCAAAAGCCCCACCTCTGAACCTTGCTGCATTGGGGACCAAGCCTTCAACACATGAGCCTCTAGGGGACATTCCAAGTCCAAATTTAAACAAGCTCTAAATAAATATGTTAGGGGCCTACTAAACCCAGGTGTTCAAAAACCATGCAGTTCACCTCTCATCAGGTCTTTCATCTAAAAAAAAAAAGAAAAAAACAGAATAAAAGGAAAGGGAAAATAACAAATTCCCCACTGTCACAGGGAAACCATCAAAAGGCATGATATATGGGAGAGAATTGTATAAATTACATAATATCATCTACATGGGAGGTCTAACACTGATTGTTCCTATTTATAGAGCAAATAGTTCTATAGCACTCACAACACAGTTCTAACCACACGCCAGGACCACCCTAACAACTTTAGAAATACCCCTGAGTTTTCTCTCTACCGCATCTCTGAGGTGGGTTCTATTCTTAGACTGTTTTTACAGATGGGGAGATTGGTAGAGAGAGGCCAAGGGATTTTCCCACGGTCACATGGCTAGGAGAAGCCAGAGCTAGGGTTCAGAGCCAGGTCCTGAGAGTCTCCCCGGGCTGAAAAGTGACTGCTTGACCCTCTCATCTAAGACCCCGTGGGAGCTCCAAAGGCAAAGGTCACTGCTTCAAGGAGGACCTTCTCCTTATCCTCAGACTCCCCTTCAGTCACTGTAGAGCAATCTGCAAGGAGAAACTTGGCCCTGTGCACTGTCCTTGGCTGGGCTGCCTGCAGCAGAGAGGAAGTGGGCAAGGGAGGTGAAGCGGGATGTGCGGTCCCTGCCATCTATCTTCCCATTCCTTTCTCAGGCACAGCTGGGCTCTGAGAAACCAACTGAGGTTCCCAACACCTGATCCGGAACTAAGTAGCACGTATGTGTCACAAGCAGGCAGATAATTCAGGCAACCTGACGAGCCTTCTGCTGCCAAAGACTGTCTAGCCAGGCCTCTGCCAGCAGGAAGGACGGAGGGGCAACTCATATGATCATTCCATGTTTCTTCCCTCCATACAGAGCTATGAGCACAGACATGCATGGAGGCCTTCACAGCTGCAGTGAGAGACCCAAATTCCAGAGGAGGACCAGGGAAGCACCCCTGAAAGTGGGAATGGAAACAGTCGGTTTTCTTTCATTTATGCATTTCTTTCATTCATTCACTCCGCAAAGATGCATTGCAATTCTGCTTTGTGCCAAGTCCTCCTCTCAACCCCGTACCCATGGCAGATAACAAGATCTAGACCTTCCCTTCTTGGAATTTATATTCTTAAACAAATAAAGGACTCTCGTGGATAAGCACTATCAAGAGAATAATGTACAGTATTTAAACAGAGAGGTGCTCTGCACTACTTTCTTGATGGGAGGCAGCCACGAGGTATCTGTCGGTTGGTTAAGTAATTTACACTGAAAAATAACAGAAAACTGTTGTCCTCAACCCTGAAGCCAGAGTAGTAGAGGGGGGAGAATTCAAATTGGGAGTCAGGAGACTTCTAATTACCAGATCCGGTTAATTAACTTCTTGAGCCTTCCTTTCCTCGTCAGTTAAGTGGGAAAATGACATCTGCTTTAGAGATGTTGGTGAGAATTAAATGCAACAGAGTACATTAAAATGCCAGCATGTTCTTTGACACACCAGATACTCAGACCTGGGAGCTTTGGGTATTTCTAGCCTGAGCACTGTGAGACTGCGGGCAAGTTACTTAGGGAAAGGGGGCAAATATCATTTATGCAGTATCTACATGTGACAGATCCTGTGCTGGACATTGTCCCTGAGCTGTATCTACTTCCTCTTTTGTACACGGATGGGTGCAGAGCCAGATGATACCCAAGATTCCATTAATACATCTACCAATAAGAAGGGTGTACGGAGACCACCCAGCGCACATAAACAAAAGCGGTCATTGGAAGGAGATCAGGATAACTGATATGCCCAGGAGGATCTGAGGCACAAGGACCTGCAAGAGCTTCCCAGAAATTCACAGGGACCTTCAGGATGTTTTAGAGGCTCCTGGATCCCAGGGTTAGGTCATGGCGCAGTAGATGTATCATGAGCCTAGACCCATCTTATCTGATAACATGGTGATCTAGGAATTTGCTCTTCCATTTTCTGCAGAGACTTTTCTACTTCACATTCTCACATGCCACCCAGACTACCTGGCTAAAACACCTTTCCTAATTTGTAGCTTGTGGTCATGTCACTATGCATTGGGTGGCAAAGACGGGGGGTGGGGGTGGGGTATAGCCCTGTGAATACTCATCCTGCCTGCCCCATCTCTCTAGTCTATACTTACATGTTTTTACCCAAGGGAGGCAGACACAGTGAACATCAGAAATGAGCTTGATGATAAGATACAACCTGAAGAGCCGAGTGTGGAGGAAGTCTTGTTTAGCTCCTCTTTCTAGATAGTTCCATCTCTGACATCAAAAGTCATAGACTTCCTAACCATATGGGATCTGGGAAGATAAGGTCATGGGCTGAAGATGTCACTGTCACCAACTTGAGGATGAAGAGTCTTTGAGACGATCATTGAAATTCCTATATTGATATTATTCGATTCTCCCCTCCCATGGGCTTGTGGGCATGAGCTAATGCATAGGGCTCACCAAGGACAGTACGCCTTCCTCACACTTATAGCAGTAAGAGCAATGACGGTCAGGGCTAGCATTTCTCAGTATCCCAAGCATGTCCCTGGCGTGTCCCAAGCACTATACATACTGCATTCTTACACATATCATTCTTACTTAAGCTTCACAACAATCCCAGTTTGAAGATGAGGAAACTGAGACTATAAGAAGTGAAATATTCTAAGATCATTAAGAGAACAAATACTGGAGACGGAATTGAAACCCAGGTCTGTCCTATTCCCAAGCCCAAATTCTTTCTATTGTATGTCTGCTATGCTCCACCAAACGAAGTTGGACCTCCTCCCAAGGAACCTGCAGAGGCTGGAGATGAGAATATCTCAACAGGAGACTCAGGAGATGCCCAGCTGACCCTGAAGAACACCCATATGTCTCTCAAGGAAGCACATCTTATGCTCACCTGCACCTTGAGAACTTAGAACAAGTGGAGACCTTTACCTTCATCTCCTACCAAAGTATTTCCTTGTGTTTTCGTCAGCTTTTTCACTGCTGTGACAAAGAGACCCAATCAGCTCAATTGTAGAGAAGGAAAAGTTTATCTGAGGGCTCACAGTTTCAGAGGTCTCAGTCCATGGACCGCTGGCTCCATTCCTCGGGGCTTGTGTTGAGGCGGAACATCATGGTAGAAGAGTGTGGCAGAGGGAAGTGGCTCATATGATGCTCAGGCAGGGAAGAGAGAGAGAGAGAGAGAGAGAGAGAGAGAGAGAGAGAGAGAGAGAGGGAGAATCTCCACTTGCCAAACACAAATATATACCCCCAAAGTCATGTCCCCCAGTGCCCCATCTCCTCCATCCATACCCTACCTGCCTTCAATCACCACTCACCTAATCCCATCCGATGGTTAATTCACTGATTGGGTTAAGGCTCTCACCACCCAATCATTTCTCCTCCAAACCTCCTTGCATTGTCTCACACCTAAGGTCTGGGCACGGCTCACATCCACACCATAACCCCTTGTTTGTGAGAAACTGTGGTCCTCTCAACCAGGCCCACGTAGCCTTCCTTCTTTCTTTGTCTTTCTGCTGCAGGCTTCTCTGTTCCTCCTGGAATCCCAGGAGTTTTCTCACCCCGAGAATCCACCTGCCTCCTCTCTCTCCTTCCTCCCAGCTCCTTCCCCTTCCTCCCCTCGGGGGAACTCTCCCCTGGCTTCATTTCTACAGAAAACCTGGGGGAGGCAGGAGGGAGATTCCTCCACTTACTCAACTCTCCCCAAAGCTGGTGAGAGTGATTTTTCTCCTCACCCCTCCAGGGCTTCTCTCCCGCTCTGGTGCTTCCCCAGCCTTCGCAGAAGGGGCTACGGGTGAAGGTTTTTCCATTTAATTTCATTTTTCATCATTTTTACCCCTTTTGGATGGTTCACATCTGAGGGTCTCGGTGGATTAACTGGCCAATCAGATTTCATTATGAGCCCAAGCAGTTCTTATCATTAAACCTGTAATTTATTTCTTCTGTGTTTCATAAAATGTGAAATATTACCATTCTCCAGGAGCTTGAGGAGAGCAGAGATGCTCCATTAAGTTCAACACTGCTCCTCCGTAAGAGGCCGTAATTATATGCGGATTTTTTCTAACCGCTAAGTTTCTACTTGCAGATGCTAACAAAAGAAATAAGCTTTTAATCCAAACATAATTAATATGAATTACCTCCCCAGTACACCCTGGCTTTGCACCATTAAACTTAATTTTTGTTTTGCATGATAATTGTGTTATCATTACCGTTTATAGGAGAACTCAGGGACCCTCACTTTGTTTTCACTCAAGACCAAAGGGACTGGAAATGATTTCCCTCCCCTCTGCCAGGCACATGCCTGTGGGCCAGGCTTCCTCACCCATCCCTCCCAGCCCCTGTGACTTGGGGAAGCCATGGGCCATATTGCCAGTTGCCATACCTTGTTCCAACAGAAAAGTGGAACATAGTCTAATCATACATCAGAGGATTTGCCACTTAGGAGACAGGCTCAGTCAGAGCTGCTGGGTAATCATCATCATCATCATCATTATTATCATAACTGTTGTTATTGTTCCTAACATAATGAGGACCACACAATTTCTTTGTAGCATGCTCCAGTTACCCTGGTATTGGTTATTTCTCACAACTATCTGGGGATCCTGGACTCTGAATTATTTAAATGAATCCCTAGAAAATCTTAGACTGAGCACCAAAGGTCTAGGTTTTACTAAAGGTCCATTCGAGATTCTATCAAGGCAAATTTTCTCTCTTACCTCTGTGTGTCTCATTCTCTCTGTCTCTCACACAACTCTATAAGGAACGTTGGTGCATTTTTTTTTTAATCCGAGAAAGAAATTGAGAAGAGTCTTCTTCATTGACCAAAGAGTTAACAAATATCTACTATGAACTGTGAGGAATGGCCCCTGACACTATGAAATTCATAATGCAGTTGAGAGAGGAATATAGACACCTAAATATTTAAGAAAGTGGAAGAATTAAATAAGAACACAATCAGCAATGCTAAAGATGGCAAACAGAGTATCAGACAGCATGATCATTAGAGGAAGGAGAGATTGCAAATGTGTTCAGGGAAGGCAGGGGGGAACAAGAGCTTGGGCTGGACTTTGAGGAGTGGATAGGGTTTGTAGAAGTGACTCCTGGAGCCTAAGCAGGGGGGCAAGTTAGGCACAGCCTGGAGGAAGATGCACACAGACAGAGAGACAGGGCGTCTGGGGCCAGAAGACCAGGTCTTGAGTACAGACCGGGTGATGGGGACACACAGAATGATTTTTAAGTGAGGCGGAGTACTTAAAAGAAGTGGTATCTTCAAATGATCAGTATGGGGGTTCCTTGCAAGAGGGTCAGATAAGGGGACTGAGGCTAGGGAGGCCAGGGAATAATGACAACAGTGACCTGCCATAGGGGGCTTGACTGGGCTGGAACAATAGGAAGGAAGAAAAGAAAGCGGGAAGGGGGGAAGAGAGAAGGGAGGAAGGAAGGAAGAGAGAGAGAGAGAGAGAGAGAGAGAGAGAGAGAGGAGAGAGGAAGAGAGGAAGAGAGGAAGGAAGGAAGGAAGGAAGGAAGGAAGGAAGGAAGGAAGGAAGGAAGGAAGGAAGGAAGGAAGGAAGGAAAGATTTAAAAAAGAATCTATGGTCTGGGTACCTGCCTGGAATCCCAGCAGCTCAGGAGGCTGAGGCAGGAGGATCACCAGTTCAAAGCCAGCCTCAGCAAAAGTGAGGCACTAAGCAACTCAATGAGACCTTGTCTCTAAATAAAATACAAAAAAAAAAATAAGGATGGGGATGTGGCTCAGTGGTTGAGTGCCCTGAGTTCAATCCTCAGTACCCCCCCCAACAAAAAAAAAAACAATCTATGGGGCAAGAAAGGATAGGTGATAGAGGATGGAATACTTCACGTTACTTAGTAGGAGTTATCACTGTAAGTCCACTACAAATCACTCAAAGCATTGATTAATTATCATTCATGCTTAATGTAGATTAGCACCTGTGAATATTGTCTCTTGCTAACTAGATACTATTAGTATTAATATTTTGCCCTATTTGATCCTTCTTCCATCCCTGTGAAATTGTCCAGCATACTCCGGACATGTATATACTCTGTTACATATATTTCATAGCTGTCAAAGGAAAGTCACTGAGATAGTAAAAAAATTATCAAAAATATGATATTTTTTCAGTGGCCAAGTAATAACCATTGGTCTTCAGACTCTATCCTCAATAGTATTGTTCAAAGAGTTATAATGACAATTATAGGCAGCATCCAAGTCCCCTAATCTGCAACAAAGCCAAGAGCGTTCTCAAACCCAGAAGCCACACCACTTGATGACAGCCCTTGACTCTATTTTCTCTGGGTTAGGGAGTGGGGCATTGAAATATTTAGTGTTTTCAAGCGTACCACACCACAAGGACAGTGCCAGAGCTCCTTCACCGGGATACTGGCCCAATTTTCCTTGTCAAGTTAGCCAACAACAACATGGGTGCCAGTTTGCTTGCACAGAGGTTCTGACTACAGCAAAAACCCTTCTATGAAAACAAGACTTACCAATGGCCCAGAAGCTGCAAACAGGGACTAAATTTTTAATTAATATAAAAATAAATTTGACAAGCTCTGTACTTGGCTCAAAACAAATCCAATGAAACTCAGTAAGATAATCAGTATAAAGTTTTAAATCTAGGAGGAGGGAAGAAGAAAGGCATCCAGTATGATACCATCAAATAAAGTAGGCAAAAAATTAAAAAGTGAAAAAGGGATGAAAGAATAAAATCTGATAGGAAGAGAATAGTAAATGTGGGATGGATCACAAGGTGAAAGTAAAATCAACAGAAGAGGTCTAATGCCTTACTATGGGGTGGGATCACACCTGCTATGTTTCATGTGTCTCTTAAGAACAGTAAGCATGATAGTAGACTGAGAAACTGAGTTAAACAACACAGGTCCAGCACACAATCACCCAGGGGATTCTGGGGTTGGTCCCTTCTGAGCATGCATGCTATTTGGAGTTGAACTACTAAAAGGAAATGTGAATGGAGAGGTAAAATAAAGGGTTAGAGAGAAGGACCTAAAAGACACCTGTGGAACCCAGAATTATATGGCCCAGGGTGGAAAGGTCTAGAAAATAGGAAATAAGTGGAACCCAGTTGACTTAACAGTAGGCTTTAAGCCAATTTGAGCCATCTTTCCCTCCAAAAATGGTACCCAGATGGTCTTCTCCATGTTTCTAGAAGAAAAAAGAGCAAAGGTGGGTTTTGGCTGAGCTGCAGCAAGAACATGTTAACCCCAGACTCATTTTCTTGAAATCATAGGCTTTAAAGATAACAAAAAACCATCTTCACTTTTCCTGTTTCTTGAGCTTGCCTGCCTCTGTCTCTAACACTCAGGAAGCAGCCTCCTTCTAGATGGCTCCCTGCTTTAGTCACATTGCTCCGACATCTGATATCCAAAACTCCCCAGAATACAGAGAATGAAAATGACCTTCAGTGGACCTTCAGCCCATTCCTCTACCTCAGAGCAGGCATCTCAGCTGTATAAAACCGGTTTCCAAACTTAATTGATATTGCCTACTGGGTGTTGCAGTCCATCTAGAGTGTAATCTGATCCAAAAATATCTTGAAAGACATCCTGCAATCACTTCTTCAAATATACTTTGAAAGGAAAGTTTTAAGAGAGAGATGTGTAAAGAAAATTTTTTTAAATAAAAAGAAGATGTATTGGAAGGAGGATACAAGATACCTTATCAGAATTCATAGAAAGCTAGAGAGAACAAGCTAGATCCAGTGCCCTAGGAACACAAGTGGGAAGTCATTCCCCTTCTTCCTCCTTTCTGTACCTTCCCCGTCTTCTCCACATAGTTGAGGCTAAAGCCAGAGGACATGAGGCCTTGTGTGGTTTCAACTCTCCAACCCAAGACGATAGATCTCTGTAGCTCACATGGGAAGGAATGGTCTTATGTCCAAATTGAATCATCAACTGAATCATCCTATAGGCTGTTCCAGAGCAATCATGGACGGCAGCACTGGGTATCCATCAGGAGTCCAATCTCTGGAGGTAGAGGGCTTAGAACCATGGACAAGTCACCTAACCTCTCCATGGCTCAGTTTACTCATCTGTAAAGTGGAGGCAATCCTAGTACATACCTTTTGGAGTTAATGAGGATTAATTAAGTTAATATGTGTATTATATCAGTTCATATGTATAAAGTGATCTGATTAGGGCCTGTGCACCTTTAATTATTTGATAGGTATTTATTAGTTTTTAAACTAATAAATGGTTTAATAAACTAGTAGTTTACTAGTGTATAAAACTAGTAAATAGTTTTTAAACTAGTTTTTTTTTTTTTAGTTGTGGTGAACTAACTTGTTCACAAATACACATTCACACTCTGAAACTGGCATCATGCTATAAGAATTACCAGGTTTCACTCATCAAATAGTCCATAAAATGATAGAAATATTTTATCTATTAGGCAGAAAGCATGCATTTTGAAACTTACACGTTATAAATTGCATACCAGTAAGCTTTTTTAGGGACCTTTATAAACTTCTTTAATAAAATAATATATGTAAGTTATGGTCTGGATATGAGGTGTTCCTCAAAAGTTCTTATGCTAATGCAGGAATGAAATGGTTAGATTGTGAGAGCTATAACCTAATCAGTGGATTCATCCATTTGATGTATTAATAATTTGAAAGGACTATTTTAGTTGGGGAGTAATTGTAGGCAGGTAGGTTGTGGGTGGAGGAGGTAGGTCACTGGACAGGCCCTGGAAGGGTTTAAGGGTTTATCTTCTCTGTGGCCCCCTTCCCCAACACACACACATTCTCTCTCTCTCTCTCTCTCTCTCTCTCTCTCTCTCTCTCTCTCTCTCTCTTTCTCTCCCCCCCCCCTCTCTCTTTTCCTGGCTGCTATAAGCTAACTAGCTTTCCTCCACTTTCTGACTCTCTTTGGGCCGTAGCAGTGGACTAAAGGACTCGGGGGATCATAAACTGAGATCTCCAAAACCATGAACCAAAATGAACTTTTCCTTCTTTAAGTTGTTCTTGCCAGGTACTTTGATCACATCAATGGAAAGCAGACTAAAACCAAAACTGGCACCGGAGAGTGGGGTCATTGTTCCTCAGCCCTCCAGGCACTCAGAGGCTTCTGCAGTCACAGTTCAAGGAGGCCGGTTATACTTGAACTGGTGGCATTATCTACATGGTGCTGGTTCTGCGAGATTTTGGAGGATTCTGGAGTTTGGGGGCCATGGAGATTTCTGTCTAGATTTCAAAGGAAGTCTGGGAAGCAAGGAAAAGCCTAGCAGAGTTGGATTCCCTGTAGGAACCCCTAAGAGGGCAAGGTTAAGTCAAAGCTGGAATAGAAATTACCCCGGGTTAAGAGATACCAGTAACATAAAATAGCAACCAAAGCTAGCTTCTGGCTGTGGACAGAGCCCCGCTAAAGAGAGACTATGTGAGATGCAAGTGACAAAGCCATAGGGGCAGAGTTACACGAAGCCTTTGAAGAGAACATCTCATTTCCATGTCCCAGAAATGCTCAACCTGGAGCTACAAGACTGTATCTGGGTTTCAATCTTGCTTTGGTCCTAATCCTTCTCTCTATAAGCCTATTCATTCCTGTTGGAATGGGAATGTTATGCTGTGCCATTCTATACTGTATGTAGGTAACTTGCTTTTGATTTTTACAGGGGCTTACAGCCATGAGTCTCAGATAAGACTTTGTACTTGGACTTTTGGGCACGGCTGAACTGTTAACTGTAGGGACTCTTGGAAATGAACTAAATGTATTTTGCATTGTGAGATGGGCATGAGCTCTGGAGGGACTAGGTTTGGATATGAGGTAGCCCCCAAAAGCCCTGTTGATGAAGGAAGTTAAATGATTACATTATGAGGACTGAAACTTAATCAATGGATTCATCCATTTGATGGATTAATAATTTGAAAATAGTACTTTACTGGGTGTTGACTGTAAGTATGATAAGCAGGTGGGGCCTGTCTAGTGGTAGGCCACTGTAGTTTGGGGTGGGGGTGCCCTGGAAGTATTTGCCTTCTCTATGGCCCCTTCCTGCCCCACTACTCTGCTTCCTATCTGCTATGAGTTGAATGGCCTTCCTCCATTCCCTTCTGCCATGATATTCTAACTCATCTTGGGCTCAAAGCAATGAAGTCAGCTGACCAGGGACTGAGACCTCTGAAACTACAAGCAAACATAAACTTTCCTCCTCTAAGTGGTTCTTGTCAAGTATTCTGGTCACAGTAACAAGAACTAACACAGAAATATGTATGTTCAAGAATTTCTGCTAAATGCACAAACAATAAGATTGGAAAAATAAATTTTTCCCGTCATTGCTACTGATAATCCCTGCTTGAATTTTGTCATTCTTTCTTCCCATCCTTTCTCTGTGATGGACATTTGAATCTAATTATAACCATTCTACATACCACCGTTTCCCAAAACTCTGTTCCACAGAACATTTGTGCATAAGGATGGTAATAAATATTGGATGGATAAAAGACTTCAGGGTGAAATAGTTGAAGAAGCAATAGGTTCAACCTCAGAACTCAGAACCTTAGTGCGGATGTGCATTGTGCAATGTTGAAAGGGGCATTTCCCAAATACATTTGACATGAGAGCAAGTGTTCCAGAAACACACTTTGGAAAAATGCTACACTCTAATTTCTTATTCTTCATACCATACACATTTCTGTAATTTTCATAATCTTCCCTCACATGCTTTTATATCTCTACGTAATACAATCCACTAAGAAGAGATGGCATAGATTATGTAACCATTCTGCTGTGGTTTCACATTTAGATTAATTTCAACTTTTTGCAAATATAAATAAAGTGGCAACTAACATCTCTTTAACATCCTATGTTAAAAAGAAGTGAAAATGTGTTTTAGGTTTTATTTCTTCAAACAGATTGCCAAAAGGAGAATTACTGGGTCAAAGGGCATTAACATCTTAAGTTCATGGTACATGATGCCAATATATTTTTAAACCAGTCTGGATCCATTTTCACTAGCCGGCAGGGTATCGTGGTGCCCACACACCACACCCAGAGCAAGGCAAATGGCCAAAAGGCTAAAAATGGGGCTGCTGATGGTTCCTTTCAGCAACCTTCATTAGCACCACCTCTGGTCACAGCCTGTACAGCTGTCAGATCTGGTGCCAAATCCTCCACTGCCTTTCTCCTGCATCTCTATCCCCTTTGTCCTGAAGCATTGACTCCTAAGTGGCTCCAGATTGTCTAGTGTCTAAACTACTCCCACAGAGTAAAGGACATACCAATATCCCCTCTTGCTAAGACTACAGGGAATGAAACAAGGTCCTGCTCCTAACAGATGGCAAGTAATTGTTTTAACAACCAGCAATTCAATGGGACAAAGAACTCAATATGTATTGCCACTCTCTGTGGTGTAAATACTCTCACCAGGGTTGATTTCAAACTAACAACCTGGTCGCTGAACAATGAATGAGTCACTGAACTTGGAGTTGGGAAGAGATGTGCACAAGGATGTGAGCCAGTGGGGGCTGGATCCAAATACCACTGCCTGTTTGTTGGCCTAAACATGGTTGCTGTCATGGAATTTCTTTCCTCTCCTCCCTGCATGATTCCCATTCCTATCTGGATTCTCCTGTGTATCAATCCACACCCAGGATCCAGGACACCAAAGGGCCTGCCCTGGGTGCCTACTCAGTGCCTGAGCTGCAGCCCTGTCTATGTTCATGCAGTACTGGGGCTTCAGCTTAATGCATTAAAGAAGTGGATGGGGTTCAACTGCTAAATGCCTTTGCCCACTGCCTTTGTGTCATCAACTCAGGCTGGCATTGCTATACAACTGTCCCCACTCCCATCCTCTCTTCTTTGGCTCCAGTGTCTCAGACTGTCTTGCTTCATGCCCTTCCTCTCTGGCTCCTCACCTTCTAATCCACTTTGATATTTACCAAACTCCTGATCTCCTTCTTTGTTGCCAGTTTCCCACCCATGTACCCACGAATCAGATGACAAATTCAATTTCCATATTAGTGAACCACATTGGATGAGATTTTAAAATCATTCTCCCTCTCTCTGGCTGTTCCAGAACTCCCTTTGCCAACTTTCCTCCCCCATAAGCATATATCCACCTACTGAGGATTGAATAATCCCTCAGTCCTGTGAGTGGTCCCTAGTTCTGGCCAGCCCTCCATCCCCAGGACCAGACAGCGCTGTCCTCTCCGTGTTCTCAACTGAGTGTGGTCAGAGATGCTTGACCTCCAGATGCAAAACCATCAGACTTCCATGATGAATTTGTTGGAACATATGGCTGTGCATTCCACCCATCAGACTAGACAACCTGAGACTGCCTATTCTAAATTAGACCATGGAGTCCCTCCATCCCCTTGAGGAGATCCAGTGCCACCAAGCCATGTCATGAGGAACAAGTGGAGTCTGTCACACGTGGCGAAAGGAGTTCCAACAGGATACACTCTCCCCAGTGCATCTCACATTATGTCCTAGACAAGGGTCCCCTCTTTCCCTCCTGCTTATTTTTCTCCCATAGTTAATATACACAACCTTTAAGGACTTAAGAGGTGACCTCCACTAGGAAGAGTAAACTAGGGTTGCAGAAGAAGGCACAAGTGTAAATCAAAAGGCAACATGACAAGGAACAAAAGGAGATACCAAAGGGTGACAGAATATATATTCGCTAACACTGAAAGTTCTAGACCCCTCAAAAAATCCATAAATGATACCATTTATTTAAAAACAGAGAAGTTGATGGATTACTTTTAAGATCACTGCCAGTATCCACATCCAGCTAAATGCATTGTTACCCCCATGCAAATGTGCATGAAATAGTTAACAGTAATATTCCTGAGTTGAAGCAGGAAGGATGCTAACAGTGTTACAAGGAAGCATATGGATCCCCATATTTTTTACCAAAGGCAATCTATTCTAAGCTTGGACTCAATCTGTAAGTTACTCTTCCCCCAAAATGAGTCAAGCTCAAACCTTCACCCTATCACAGTGTAGGGCACTATGCTGAATACAGGAGCAGCAGGCAGGGAGTAGGCAGTGAGAAACTGAAAGCTGGGATCATTCAAATAGAAATCCCATATTAAGTAAAGCTGGCAGTTGACATTTGGCTGATCATACTGGGGAAAACGCCCTTCCTAAGGAGCATCACCAGTAAAGATTCTGAAGTAAACCTTGAGGAATTGCATACACAGAGACAGATAACCGTCTGCGGTTAGTAATAAGGACTTTGAAACAAGGAACACAACATCCAAACCCAAACCATATAGGGAACAAGTACAATACAAAGGCATATGCTATGGTTTGGATAAGTGTTCCACAAAGGCTTGTGAGTTGAAGCTCAGACCCCAACTCATAGTGCTATTAGAAGGTGGCAGAACCTTTAAGAGGTGGGCCCAGGAAGAGGAAGTCCAGTCATTGGAGATATGCCATAAAAGGAATAGTGGGACTCCATTCCCTTCCTGGCTCTTTCTGGGCTTCCCCACTCCACTGAGGTGAGTAGATTCCTCAGCCATTTGCTCCTACCCTCACCACAGGCCCAAAGCAATGCTGCTAACCAAACATAGACTGAGACCTCCAAGACTATAAGCCAAAATAAACCTTTCCTCTTTCTAAGTTGATCTATGTCAAGTATTTGTTACAACAACAGAAAACTGACTAACCCAGCACAGGAGAAAAATATAGCATAACCTGGAAGAAACAAAATACAGAGTAAATCATAATAAAAATTATCCCCTCCTCCTCACCCAGACACACATGGTTTGGTTAATTCCTTAATGAGGATGGATTGTAATTAATATAGAACTGTACACTATAATTATTGCATATAATTATGCTTGAGTTAACAATAGAGTAAATCATATATAGTTTGCTTTCTATAGTGTAAGATATCAATTAATCTTTCTTTAGGGAGCATGAAGGGTACTTCATAATGTCCTTCAATAAAGGACACCTCTAGGAATACCTATATCATCAAATGGATCCCTTTGGATATTTCACTCAAGACTGTGATGCTCAAAATTGCCAAAGCCAGCAGCTGCATCTGCCTTTACAGATTTATCCCTGCCTAGCAGACCAGCCCAGAGAAGAAGCAGTGAAAAGAGACTATTGGCTGATCTAGAGCCTTCCTCAGAAGTAAGGTCACCTCTTGGTCCCCTTGTTACCGGGCTCTCATGTGAACTCTGCAGAGTGGTTCCAGAGGTCCCTGACTCCTCATTTCCAGATGCTGCCTGTCCTGAATCTGTTCTTTGTCTCTTGTCCCACATTCTCCACCACATACCCTGGTACCTGCCTGGGCTATCCCCTTCCACTCCTTCCTAGTTCTCAAAGTATAATCTATGCACCATTAATGGTCATAAAGTTCAATAGAGGAAGGATTACAGGCCTCCAGCTGCTCCAAGAGGCAAATCATATGTAGTTAATGAAACTTGAACCAATATTTGATGCAGATTGTTTTGTGAGTGTGTGTGTGTGTGTGTGTGTGTGTGTGAGAGAGAGAGAGAGAGAGAGAGAGAGAGAGAGATCTGATATGTGGTCAATGAGGAATCCTAGAGGGTTCGGGGTTGGGGAAGAGTGAGCCAAATTAAAGGAACCTTCTGTCTTGTTTCCCTTGCTTCTTCCCACTCACGCCCTGCATGGTGTTCCTTACATAAGGCCACAGTCATTGCCTTGGAATGGCAGCTCCTTCTTCTAGGTGCCAATGTCACTGTGGCACAACCCTTCCTCACCCCCACACCATATTTCCTGGAGTGTGTGTAGGGGGTGTCCTCTCAAGGAGTATAGGGCTTTATCTTAGGTGAGAAAACTCCTTAAAGCTAAATGAATCCGTTTATTTTGGAGAAACACCTACTTCTCCTTATTTACTTGATTTGGCCCTTTACCTCTGCTCTCTAAAATGCTTTGCCCGTCCATATCCACTGGACTCCATCAATTGGCTTTCTTGCCCCGAATTCCTCCCTCCATTCTGGGCTTCCTACGGCACTGAGCCTGGATGGCTGACTCAGTTCCCAAGCCCAGCCTTCTGTTGCTTGCCGGTAACTCAAATAGTGACCCCCCAACACCTCCCTTCTCCAGAGTTTAAACCCTTGACCTCCTCCAAGAGCCACCCTAGCCAGCAGCCTCTTCACAACCCTAAAGGGAGTCAAAGGGGCTCAGAGGGCAGTCAGGATCCATCGCTCACTTGTACAGGCCCTAGTACCATCACCAGGAGCTCCCCGAGGGGGGCCAAGACTGTGCCCCCACCCCCAGCCTCCTCTCCACTCAGCCAGCTTTCAAAGGCCACCCTGAGACAGAGTAAGTGACACTAAAAACAGCGAGTCTCCCCCTTACCCACTCCACCCCCCGCCTGCCCACTGATAATAATGGGCCAAGACACTTTTATTATCATTATTAATTAGCACTTTCAAGCAATGGAATTAAATCAATATGGTGGACTGAAACTAATTTTAACAAGCCATTGAGATCAATCATTGGGACTTTTATCTACATAAATGCCACTAAACTCAGCTCGTTAGTGTAACATTAGCTGGAAAGAAAAAGAAGGGAGACTGGCGGGGTTTTAATTAGGAAGACATAAACCGAGCCACAATTTTTCTTCTTTGATTTGCTTTTAATCTCGTCTGCAAAGCTCTTCTGGTGCTGCCCAGACTGATTTTCAGTCCCAGGCCACTGGGATGGGAAGGGGAGGGGACAGAGAGAGGAGGCGTGAAGGGCAGGCAGCCAGGAATGCTACAGACGACTCCTTCACTGAGCTGACCCCAGAGGAAGAGCCAGGTCATCACCCCATGGCCCCTAACTATCAACTCTCAGATTCTCCATCAGAGCCGACCAGAGCTCCCTTTGTATTCACCATTGCTCATAGTTTGTCATTTCTGCATTATATGAAAATTGTTCTCGTTTATTCAACAGATGAGCACGTCATACGTGCCAAGTACTCTGATCAGTGTAATAAGAGCATTTAAAAAATAAAACTTAGCAAGATGTGGTCTTACCCCCACTAAGAGCCTGCAGTTTGGTCTTAGATTTCTTTGTGTGTCTCCTCCCTCTCTGACCTTATTAGGAGACTTGGTAAATGTTTGCGATATGTGTTAGTTAACTTTCCACCACTATAACAAAATTCCTGAAGTAATTGACTTATAAAGAGAAAAGGGTTGTTTTGGGAGCCTCCAGTCTATAATTGGTGGGGCAACATCATGGCAGGGCAGGTGGAAGAGGAAAACTACTCTCAAGAAAGAGAGTGAGAGGGGGTCAGGGTTCCCCAGTCTCCTTTGAGGACGTGCTGCCAATGGCGCTACCTCTTAATGGTTCTACCGTCTCCCAGTAGCACCATCCTGGGAACAAAGCCTTTAATACATGATCCTTTGGGGGACACATAGCCAAGCCACAGTGGAGTGAGTAAGAACCCACATTTTACTTCTCTCCTCACACAGGCATATGCACCCCATCACACTAAACCTTTCCTGGCCCTTGGGCACCTAAACCCTACACCTCTGATCGTTCCCTCACTCAGTCTATCAACACCTTTCCTGCCTTCCTAACAAACTGCAACTTTTTATTCTCCCAGACCCAGTTGTAAACCACCTCATGAATAGAGGTACCTGGTTGGCTGGGCTCCCCCAGCAACTCATTTCTATTCTGTGACAGTCATCACCATGGGGCACTGCACTCTTCTGTCTAATCCTCTCTGCCTCAGCTGAACTGTGAGCATCTTGAAGGCTGGACTTCAGCAATCTTTCTATCCCCAGTGACTCCTGCAGTACCTGGCACAGAGCCAACCTCTGTGCAGAATTGTCCATAACCATGCAGCTGTCTATGTGCATCACAGCCTCTCCCTCGCTTGGTATACTCTTGCAGTATTTCTTGCCACTACATCCCAACACATATCCACTGTTCTAGGTGTATGTTCCATAGACCTTCATCCTCATTCTGGCTCACTCCATTTGCTCTGCTTCCAAGGAGTCTCTCCTCTCCAAATCATACTCTCCTTCCAAGCCTGTCTCAAGCCCTGCCTCCACTTCCACCCCATGCTGAGCTTCCTGATCACATGAGTCTTCCCTATTCTCTCTTTAGTTGGCCACCCATGCAGATCTTCTCAAAACCACCTTCTGTTACTAGCTATACACTATGCTCTGACTTTCATGCTGAATTTGGAATAGTAATCTTCCCATATGGCAGTGTCTCTGGGAAGCAAATGATTCCTCAGTGGAGCAGACTGTCTGGGGTCAAATTCCAGCTCTATTGCTCATTATATTCATTGAATTTGGTAAATTACCTAACCTTAACCATATCTCAGTTTCCTCACCTGTACAACAGGAACGAAATGGTACCTATATAGGGTTCTTGTAGAAACTTAATGGATTAATTCACATAAAGAGCTAAGCATTGTGCACATAGTAGTTGACCAATGTGTTTGATATTATTACCATCATTGCTATAATTGTTACTATTATGATTGCTTGGTGTGTTCTGATTTCATTCCCACCAAGCAAACTGTTGATTATAATTTGGCTTTCCTACAAAAAGAGGTCCCACCTGATCTGTTAGCAGTCTGCATATTAGATATGTTTCTCATTGTGAATTAATTACTTGACCTTCTATATTCTATCATTCTTTTATAAGTTGGACTAGAGTAAATCAATGCATAAGTCCAGTTCATCCCTACATATAATAGCAATCAAATTTACAAGGCCAAAGTCCTTGATCTTGGTGACCACACCAAGCTATCACCAACTTGGGGCTCTGTCTGCAGAGTCAGCAAGGTATCATGGGTCATATGCCCTTTTGGTTCATTGTTTTACTTCTTTAAGTAAGTTACTTAAAATCTCATCCATAAAATAGGCAAGATGGATGCATCAAAAAACCTGTGTTAAACAGGTGCCTGAAAGTATTGGATGGGAAAATGAGTGGGAAGCTCTTGAACATGGCCTTGCACCGATAGATGCTCACTAATGGTTAACTTCAAGAGCTATTATATATTATTTTACCACCCCATACTCTTTTCATGCTTACTACAATTTAAACAATACTTGACATTTTCAAGGGCTTAGTAAATAAATATTGTCTACTTCTCATGTCAACCACTCCCACCTAACAGAGAAAGAAACTGGGAATAAACTAAGTTACTTCCTTGAACAGTGGTTTCCAGAGAATGGGAGTGCAGATGGGGAATGAGGTCAGGTAAAAAGTTTCAGTTAGACAGCATTCATAAGTTCTGGAGCTCTATTGTGCAGCAAGGTGACTGTACTTTTTTTAAAGAGAGAGTGAGAGAGGAGAGAGAGAGAGAGAGTGAGAGAGGAGAGAGAGAGAGAGTGAGAGAGAATTTTTAATATTTATTTTTTAGTTCTCGGCGGACACAACATCTTTGTTGGTATGTGGTGCTGAGGATCGAACCCAGGCAGCACGCATGCCAGGGGAGTGCGCTACCGCTTGAGCCACATCCCCAGCCCAGGTGACTGTACTTAATAAATGTATTGTATCCTTGAAAAATAGCTGAGAATAGATCTTAAATGTTCTACATGCACACACACACACACGCACACACACACACGTGCACACACACACGCACATACATACATACACAAAACTATATAAGGTGGTAGTCATGTTAATTAGTTTGATTATGGTCATCATTTCACAGTGTATACATTATATCAAAGCATCATATTGTGCACCATAAATATATACAATTTTTATTAGTCAATTATACTTCAATTAGGCTAAAATAAAAAAATAAAGTCACTTTCTTAAGATCACATGGTATGTAAGTTACAAAGCAAGGATTTAAATGAGGGTTCTCCAAGAATCTAGTAATGAGCAACAACAATAAGAACTTTGGTGTCTTATTTAATTAGACTTTAAAATTATTTTGAAATTTTGGCATTACTCTAGAGTCCTCTCCACGTCCTTCCATCGGTGGCTTTATTGGTCATACAAATAGGTTTTGAAGCCCTGGATCAAAAAACTAACCCACTTCCTATATGACTGCCCATTAAGGGCCATGAGTCCGAGTACTGATAGAGTTTTCCACATCCTTTGGGCCTTTTTGCTGGATGCCTTGTCCTGGAGATGACCCATCACTGTGGCATCTCCAAGGAGCAGCTAGTATTAGGACAGACCAGCATAGAACCAAAGGTAGCAAAGGACGCTTCCCTTTGTTATGATGGATGCTGTCCATTCTTATGTTATTAGGCAAGTTCACAAGTCACAGAAGCTTGGGGGAAAAAACACATTTTCTTCACAGTCACAGATCTGGCTGACTGCTATGCTGTGGAGCACCTCAAACCATACTGTTACCTTTCTGAAGAGTCCTCACCTCTGTTTCCCCACACCACAAGATGGGGAGCTAGAGGTCTTGAAGGCAGAAGCCCTCAGGCAAGGTGAACTGTGCCACTTCTCCCTGCACCAGCAAGCTATACACATGCCGAGATTCATGGACAACCTTGCTATATTTTTACTTAGAAATTAGGCAATTCAAATGCCTTCAAATCTTAAACCAAATTCACCACCATCCCCATACCTCACCATCTCCCTTTCCCCAACAAAAATATTCAAATTTCCTCACATTCAACAATGACACCACCAATTCTCAAAGTCTCCCAGACTCAAGACCCTGCAGTTGTTTTTCAGATTCCTTCATCATAATTCTCCAAATTCATAATATCGGTATCAGGTGTAGGTATTGGCTTGGTACTAAGTGTAGTCTTCGGTCATGGCCCTTCTTATATCTGATTTGGAAATCTGTGGTAGTTTCCAGACTCCCCAGTGATAGAGTCCTCCTTTATCAATTCTAAATCAGGAATCTGTTAGTCAACTTTCTGTCACTATAACAAGATACATGACATAATTAAATTATTCAGGGAAAAGTTTTATTCTGACTCATGGTTTTAGAGGTTCCAGTCCGTAGTTGGGCAGACCCATTGCTTTGGGAGCTTTGAGTAGGACTTTTCATTAGGCCCTGACTCCAAAAAGTTACACCACTTGCCATTAGAGCCATCTTAGGACGAGGCCTTTACACAAGGATCTCTGGGGGACATTCAATATCCAAACTGTAGCATGATCTGCTTCTTTTTATCGTATTCATTTTTGGTGACGGGGATTCAATCCAGGTTCTCACGCTGACTAGACCAGGACTCTCCCACTGAGCTACACCCTCAGCCTCATGTTCTGATCTTAAATTAGATAAGAGTACACAGATGTTTGTTTTGTTGTTTATACCTTCTATTTGCATATAAATACATTTGAATAAATAAAATACTTCATTATGAGATTTTAAATGTTAGAAAGGGTCTACAGTGGCCTCATATGGCCCCATCAAGTTTAGACTCACCAGCTTGTCATTTAAAGCCCTCCCCCAATCATCCAGTTTTTCTGTCACTAATATACAACACGGTTCCTTCTTCTGTTGGGTATTTCCTATTGCCATCCCTCTGCTCTGCATTGCCACTACTAAACTCACATTTCCAAGATTTTGTTTATTCTGACCCCACATCTTTCCCTCTATCTATAGTGCAATCACTATTGTCCTGAAAGAACATAAATAAAACATGATCTCCCACAGGAAGGTTTCTGGAGTTTACTCCAGGACACAGGTATGACTCCGTGGTAGACCTACTTCGAGGTCTAGTGAACTCAGTCTGCCAAACGTGCTTGGTGCTCAACGTGGAAAGAAGTCTTATCTCAAAAGTAACCAGTGAGATCCTCAAGAGCAAAGAGAGTCTAATGCATCTTTTGATTTCTTGCTACCTCTTAGCCAGCACTGAAATTATAAAATGTCAACCAACATCCCCACTAAAGAATGGATGGCATGAGATCAATTCTTAATTCTGATGGAACAGACAGAATCATCAAAACCTTTCTGTCCTTAATTCCTGGGTCCTTCAGTTGTTACAACCCTTTCCTACTTTTCTGCTTAAGCCTGCTCAAATTGATTTCTGTTATTTTTTATCCAAAAATATTCATTAAGAAATGTGTGTCCCACCTCATGAAAACAGAAGGGAGACCAGCAGAGTTGAGGAAGGAGCTCAGGAGGAAGGAGGAAAAGAGGAGGTGCTAGGGGATGAAGTTGATCAAATTATATTATGTGCCTTTACAAATATGACATGGTGGATTCCAGTATTATGTGTAATTTATAATGCACCAATTAAAAATTACTTAATTAGTTAAAAAGAACGCATGTTCTAGACTGAAGGCAACTCAAGTTCATACCTCAATAAAAATTACAAACTATCATACCAGGGACCTTCAAAATTGTTCATAAACAATAATTTGTGAATGCCAAAGTGATACTGAATTAAATTAGGTGCTCAAGATCCAAAGGTATTTATTTCTCCATGGTCCAAACGTGAACCTCAGTCTCCTGACACTTAATCCAGTGTTTTTCTCATGCCTATTGGTTTTGTTTTATAGAGGTTATAAGGTTATTTTTCTTCTGAATCTTCATGTAGAAGTTCTTAATAGATGGAATTGACACACAACAGATTTGGCAGAGGACAAAGACACCAAACCAGTAGAAACTGAAAGAAAGAGGTGAGTGTGAGTCTGAGGTGGAAGAAAAATCTGGAATGTTCTCATCATGTTCTAATCCAAGAAGAAAAGTGAGAATCGCCCCTCTGTTAATTCTAGATGCTCTTTTAGTCCTAATGACCAGATTATCCAGTAACTAGTACCTTTGCCAATAGATAGCTGGAAACTATAGAACGTTCATTCATTCGTTAAGCAAATATTTGTTGAATGTCTAGTTTGTGTCACGCATTGTCCTTGGCACTAGGGGCATAGCGATGAACAAAACGTAAAATCCTTACCCGTAGAGGGTTCCTCCTCTAGTGAGGGGGACTTGACAATGAAGCAAATAGGTCAACTGTGTTTGGTAGCCAATGTTGATACATACAGAGGAAAGGACAGCAGTCGTGCCAGGAGGTCAGGATGAACAGAGAAAGCTTCCCTGAGAATGCCACAGGCGGGCACCAGCACCTTGAGAACGAAAGCAGGAATGTGGAAGGAGTGAAAGGAAGAATAAAGAATGAATGCAAAGCAAGTTTCAGTAGTTCCTGGAGAGCCCTTTAGGCCTGACTTCTTGAGCTTTTCTGTGACCCAAGAAGATAACAAGGAATGAGAACTGTCAAGGCTCTCCTCCAAGGCAAAGACGTCACAGGACTTGCAGGACCTACCATTAGCAAGCTGAAGAGGTAGCTAGCAAATCCTCTTTCTCAAGAGGTAAACAACAGAATGGAGACCTCAAGCACTAGCTTCCCTCTTTCAAATCAGACTTAAATTCCTTGGACATTTTCTTTCTCACATAGATATCACACATTCCAATGCACACACATTTACAGAATAACTAAAAACAAGACACTCCCTCACTGCTTTTTAAAGTTTGGAGGCAAATTCTTAGAACTTCTGGGACTTCAACAAGTTATTTACGTGATAAATCTCTCAAGGCTGAAGAAATTGAATGGAAAGTTAAAGGAAGAACCTTGTGAATAGAAGCACTCTGAAATCTTACACGTAAAACAAAAATGTAAAGAAGATAATCAAATCAAATTAACTAGAGATTACTCTATTTCTGACACTCAAAAAGCTCTCTGTGATGCCATTTAGGAAACTTGAAGTCACTGATGTAATGAGACTCTGATATCTCACCTTTCACCCATCCTCTGAATCAACATTGACCTTGTATTTTCTATGGACTTTGGAGTTAGATAGACATGGGTATAAATCCCAGTTCTGAGTTTTATAGGACTTACTTTATGGCTTTTTTTTTATTTGTTTGTTTGTTTGTTCATTTGTTTAATTCTTTTTATTTCTTCACTGCACAATCGCTTTTACTTCTCATAGATCCCCAGGGAAATATCTGATTTTCTTTGAGACTATTATTCTATCAGCTATGACATTAGACATCTAGGGACTTTGGAATTACAATGGCTTGTCTCAAATGTTTTCTAAGGTCTTTTTGTATTACTGTCTACCTTTTCTTTATAGAGATTTATTAAACCATGTCAGAAATTCAAGTGTGGCTCAACTGGCATACCATGTTCAGCAACACAGAAGACTCAATCTTTCTACTTCAGTATTCTATCTAATTGATTTCCATCATCAAGGGGAGGCCTGAGATTAGTGTAAAGAGTTTGAGCCACCGTATCTGTATTATAGGGCAAGAGAACAAAAAGGCTCCCTTCAAAAGACCTGCTCAGAAGTTCCAACAATCCTTCCACTTACCTCTTACTTGCTATACCTCAGTTACAAGACCACACATCACTGCAAGAAACAGAATATGTGCCTCATTAAAAAAAATGAGGACCTGATATTCAAGAGGAAAAGAAGAATAGATGTTTAGATGAACCACAAATGATCTCCACTACAAGATTGTAACAAAGCGCTGAGTACTACCAAAAGGTGGGAAAGGGCATAGAAGGTCATCCACATGTGCTCTCCACACTAAACAAGGGTATCACACCCTGTACGTTCATGCCTGTGTGCCTTTACCATGCTCATCACATTCCTGGAGGCTCATGGCCTTCTTTATCTAGTTGTACTCTTTCCTGGAGATGGAAATAGTATATCTCCAGACAATCTTCTTTATCCATCACTTACCTCCCCATCTGTACTATTATAGGCACTTTTAACTTCTTATAATTAGGTTTTTTTCTTATTTACCAGAATATGCACCAGAATAAAAACACATCCTTGTGCTATATTAAGTGTGGAACATTTATTCATTACCACTATTTGTCTTTTTTCTTCATTTGTCTCTCTTGACTATTCATTTTCCATGTTTTTCTTTCTCATTTCTTTGCCTGTTCTTTGGCTCTGTCAGTGGTATTCAAGGTAGGTCACCATTGAGTTCCACTGAGGGTCTATAAAATCAGGATTATGATATTGACTCTGTTGTATTAATGCTTTCAAGTCTGAATGGGTCTAACAAGTTAACACAGCTCCCAAGTTGTCTTAATCTTAAGAAAGAGAAAATTCTCTAGGTCCTTGACGGTAAGAAATGAAATCACAGCATTCCCCTTAGAGGATACCATTATAAACAGTATGGAAAAGCCATACTGCATCCCTTACAGGGTATGTGTAGATTCTCTATGAGTGGTGGGAGTTCTCATGTTATGTTGAGAGAGCTTTTCCAACCCGTGCCTTCATCTTCATACCCCCATGATTGGGACAGATCACCAAGAAACTAACAAGACATATGTCAGGAAAGAGTTATTGGAACACAGGCCTCCCTCCTGTACCCCAAAGTCCCTTCTGTCTCTCAGATTCACCTCCTGTATGTGTGCTATAAGAAGTATAAGGGCAGGGATTGTAAATGTATGGATGGCTGACTTCAAATATCCTATGAAGAAAGGCCAAGAAACAGGAAGGAGGCGTTCCCTGAGAATAAGACCTAAAGCCAGGGAAGACAAGCCACTTCTTGCAAGGCAATCATCAAAGCTGCACATAAATCTCTAGGCTCATCTCCCTTTTATGTTCTAAATTCTTTAATAAAGATATGTATAAATGTTACTTACTTATGTTTGTGGGTTATATTTTACAAAAGGAGAAATCTCAGGTCAATAACGTGGTGCAGAGTTTAAAGAGGAGACAGTTTTCTCTTCCTCCTCAAAATACTAACTGAAATTATAACTGCTGAGGAGACAAGAGAGGATTTACTTTTCCTAAGAAAAAGGATATTTTCATTATAAGAAAAATATACTAAGTTGCCTGATAGAAAACTAACTAGGCTACAATGGAAAACACCTAATGTTTTTAATCCAAACACCTGAGTCTGGACCTCTATTTTTATCACCCATTGAATGTCTCCAAACCAGCCACTTTTCCTTCCTGCACCTCAGTTTCCTTAGCTATAAATGAGAGGTAATAGAATTCATTTCAGGGTAATGTTATAAATATGAAATGAGGTTTAAATTGTGAATAAAAGTAGCATATATATATATATATATATATATATATATATATATATATATATATTAATACCAAATACTAAGGTACTCTCTCCCAAGCATTAAGAGCAATGGGAGAATCAGCTTATGTGAGATCTACTATATATTGTCAAATATAGTTCATTTGGAAAGATAAGACAAAACCACTGGACATGGTCAGCAAAAAACAGCTCTCATTCCAAGGGCCAAGGACTCAATGTGGGGATTCTGCCCATTGCCAAGTGTATCCATTCCATGTATATATTAAGGAATGGAGAAAAAAAACTACATGAAGTTTCCATGAATCCACAGAACCCTCTAGGAGACGGATTTAAGCCAAAATTTCATTGATCACCAGAAGCTCCCACTTTGACCAGTGGATCACAATGTCACTTGGGATCACTAATGTCAATTCAGAGCTAATTCAGCATCTAGTAATTTCCTGAAAAGTCTGACGATTTCCTTCTCCCCAGTGTATAGTATTCCTAGTAAATGGTCAAAGATACCTTTGGGGATGTTTTGTATAAATGTTTACAGATTCTAGTTGCATCAGTGTTTCATGTTCTTCCTCAAGAAAACCAGCCTCCCCTTGGTAAAGGAATTCCAGGACTTTGACCTGGATTATACCTGGAAACTAGGTAAGATGCTCAAATTCTCCATTGTAATCAGTCAAATTAAGTTTCTGGCCATCAGACCTAGAGTGTTTCTGTAATACAAAAAGGTTATACTTTAGTAGCTTGCCTATCTGCTTCATTCCTAAGGACACAGTAATCAATTAGGCTCTGCCAAAGATCCCAGAAGATTGCCCTGTTTACCTCTATGTTCCTGATTCCCATTATGGTAATGATCTCTGGCAGTTTCGAGATACTCCTTGACCACTAACTCTCCACAGTACCCATGGAAATCAGGGAGCACATATCATTAGCTGCTAATTCTCATGTGTATAAAGGAAGCCATCATAAGGCTCTTCAAAAAGGCTGATGCTTCTATCACTATGTATTTCCCAAGTTTTTCCTTAATAAATTGTCTTCTAGGGTCTCTGGAAGGTAATAGTGAGTGTGGGGATTTGGGGAAAAGATGTGCTGTTTGCCTATGACAAATTCATTCTAATGTTCAATCTTATTAAATCTTAGAAGTCACTCATCTACATTGTGCCTCAACCGCACAGAATATAGTCCAATATTGAGTCAAAGCTTCAGTCAACCAATCAGGTAAACAATTTTCAAAGCCAATTCTAACAAGAGATCTGTTATCTCTGATAAGTACACAAGCATAATCAATTAGGCCTGGTTCCTTTTATATTTTGTCCTCCTTGTTTTAACAACCACAGAATCCATTCCCACATATTCCCCCCAGAAGTATGCTGATGTGAATTAATAATGCTTTGCATTTATTTTGGAATATGATCTTTTTTTTTTTCAGGTCAGACAGAGATAATGAAGGACAAAGTCTGGAGGCTAGAGGAAAACCCTTTGCAAGGCACCTGCTCCAGTGAGGTTATCATTGGGTCGTCCACAAAGAGCAAGCTGATCTCATCAGCCCTAGAAGAGGAAGCTGCTTTCTCTAACAAAGGAGGCTTACAGAGACTGGGAGTTCAAGATTCTCAGTTTTGAACCAATCCAGGCAGTCACTCGGTGTGACTGTGACTTCAAATTGCTGTAATTCTGCAATCCACATAACTAAAGGTTTAATTTTCGAGATTGGCCCTATATATGGAAAGAAATTATTTGCAGTCTCTATAAAATTATAGAGTACAAGTGAGTTGAAAATTTAAATTGATATTATGGTTTTAATCTGGAATGCCATCCACAGAGAGGTCCGTGTGTTGAAGGCTTGGTCCCCAAAGCAGCAGTATTCAGAAATGGTGCTCTTGGGGGGATGATCAGATCAGAAGGCCTCTGATATCATCAATGGATTATTTCACTGGTGGATTAATAGCTTAATGGACTATTTGGAGGTGATGAAAATTGTAGGAGGTGGAAGCTAGTTGAAAGGAGTATGTCCTTGGGATATGCCCTTAGGGAATAAATTTGGTCCACAGTCCCTTTCTTTCTCTCTCCTCACCCCTTCTCTCTGTATGTTCCCCCCACCATCTCTATCTCTATGTCCCTTATATTCCTGGGATATAAGGTGAGATTTCCTCTGCCACAATCTTTTACTATGATGTTCTGCCTTCCATCAGACCAAAGCAATGAACTAAACTGAATCATCTGAAACCATAAGCCAAAATAAATATTTTTCTAAACTGATTTTCTCAGGTCTTTTGTCCAGTGATGAAAAACTAACATACCTAGTCTTGTCATTGTCTGTTGTTAATTTTTCCAACAGAGTTGGAAGCAGCCACTGTGTACCAGAGATCTTGTGGTTATTATTATTATTATTGCCATATTATTTGAGTACAGTAACTACCTGGTCCTCAAGGCATCAGTGCAACAAGCACTTTATTAGAAACAACTATTGGTGACAATTTATCATGCTAACACTCCATGCTGTGGATTAGAGTACCCGACTGCCATTGGCAAGGAGTTCTACATGGATTCAAGATTAGGAAAAAAAAAAAAAAAACTAAGCCCAGACATTTTCAAGAGGCTTTTTTCTGTGACTACTTCCACTACCAACATGATACCAGTCAGGAAAACAAACCTACTAGGTACAACAATGGAAAAATATTAATATAACCAAACAGTTATACAAGTTACTAGAGTGGTGATAAAGCACAAAAAGGAAATGAAGTATCATAGAGTTCATAACTGAAGAAGGCAATGGGGACAATGGGAAAAAGCTAAGGTTATCAGAACAAGAAGCTTGGAGTGGAAGCCTCAAGAATCTGGAGTTCAAGCTAGGCATGGTGGCACATGCCTATAATCCCAGTGGCTTGGGAGGCTGAGGCAGGAGGATCATGAGTTCAAAGCCATGATCAGTAAAATTGAGGCACTAAGCAACTCGGTATGATCGTGTCTCTAAATAAAATGCCAAAAATAGGGTTGCGGGTGTGTTGATTAAATGAGTTCAATCCCTAATTTACCCCCCACCCTGCAAAAAAAAAATAATAATAATAATAATAATCTGGAGCTCATACCAATAAAAACAGGACACGCTTAGATATAGCTAGCTCCTCAGGAGCTCCTAAGAGGAACCTGAGAAAGCTAGGACTCAGGCCTCAGAAGAGAGGGGGCCTAGTTGCCGTGCCTCAAGGGTCAAAATGAAGCTGGTTCCCGGCATATTGAAGGAAGCTGAAGATTGGAACTAAATTCCCTCCGGAGCAGAGTGTTTTGATGTGCATTGCTAATAGGCTAAGAAGTAAATAAGAGCAAAAGAACTTCCTTTCCTCTTGCCTTTCATCTCTTTCTAGAGTCTCCCACTCAAGAACTTACCAGGAAACCAGATGACAATGGAGAAAGGTTGTCTGAGAGTCCCAGCCCTGGCGTCACAGAGCAGAAAACAGGGGGTTACTTGGAAGTGAAAGGCAATAGCCTCATAACCAATACAAATATATCTTATTAAAACTGACATCAAAAAGGAAAACCTGTATTTTCTGACCATTAAATAAACTTAAATTTCAGCAGAAGTCAAAAATCATCCTCCAAAGCCACCTACAAACCTGAACTACTTCACTAACAAGTTCTACCAATTATTCAAAGAAGGAATCATTCCAATTATAAACAGTCCCTTCCTAACTCACAACTTGAAGTTAGCATAACCTTTATATCAAACTCAACAGGGATATACTAAAGAAAATTATATTCCATCTCATTCTTGAATATAGATGGAAAAATCCTAAACAAAATACTAGCTAAATGAATTGAGCAAGATATTTTAAAAAGGTAATAAATCTTCTCAAATTGGATTTCCTCCAAGAATATAATGTTGATTAAATGCTAGAAAATCAATTGCTGTAATTCAACACATTAACATATTAAGGAAAACATCATTTGGACATCTCTATAGATGGGGGAAAGTACTTGATAAAATTAATGACCGTTCATAAATTTTTTGAAATACTTTAAGTGCCAAGAAAAATAAGTTATTCGCTTAGTATGATAGTTTATCTACTTAAAAACTATAACAAATATAGTTATATTGGTATGATTTGCATTACTACAAGGAAATACCTGAGGCAACTGACTTTATAAAAAGAAAAAAAGGTTATTTAGCTCATAGTTTGGAAGTTCAAGTCCAAGATAAGGCAACCCCATTCGTCAGGCCTCTGATAAGGTGGCATATTATGGCAAGAACACATATGGAGTGAGCAGTCCTACTTGAGCCAGGAAGCAAAAAGAGAAAGTACCAGAGTCTAAAGTCCCACAATGCCCTTTGAAGTAGCACCTCCAATGACAAGGACCTTCCACTAGGCTTTACTGCTTAAAGGTCCATAGCACCTTCCAATATTGCCACCAGGGAGACCAAGCCATTATCATATGTCTTTCAGGGGGTGGGGGGGACAACACTACCCATATTCATAGCATAGCAATAACATAGTACTTAACGGTGAAACTGAAAGTTTTACCTTTGAGTTATGAAATAAATAAAAGACTTTTCTAGAGCCATTTCCTTCAATACTGTACTAGAGGTACCAGCCCATTCAGTAAAACAAAATACAGAAATAAAAGGAGTATTAAATGGAAAAGGAGAAATAATACTGTCATTATACACAAATAATATAATTGCATATCCCTGGCATGGTGGCACCCACCTATAATTCTAGCTCCTCAGGAGACCAAGGCAGAAGGATCATAAGTTCCAGGCCAGCCTCACAACTTAGTAAGACCCTATCTCAAATAAAAATATTTTTAAAGGGATGGGGATATAATTCAGTGGTAGAGCCCTTGCCTAGAATGCTGGAGATCCTGAGTTCAATCCCCCATACCAAACACACACACACACACACACACACACACACACACACACACAAAACACACATACATGATTACATACATGAAATATCTAAAAGTAGCTACAGATAAATTATCAAAATAAATTTCATGGTATTAGGAAATATTTGGTACTACTGTAAGAAAGTAGTTTATATTAAATTAACACTTCTACAAATAATATTATAAAATAATTTTAAATCCACCTATTTGAAGATACTAGAGGACAAAAAAAAAGCAGTCGGAATCTGGAAGAGAGTCCAGCATTGAAAAAATGGAACTGCTCTGGGTATGCTTTTTGCCCAAGAATTCTCTATGGTCTCATGGCAAGGGACAGTTGAAAGTCAAACAAGAAATCTTCCAGCTTTTTGGTTCAAGGAATAAAGAAATAGACTTCCAAAGAAGCTACATTGGAAGAAGAGAAATCCTGGGAAAGAATAAGTCATAATAAAAGCAAATCTACATATAATCTCACCCAAAGCCTTGACCAACTGCTGAACTGCATAGACATGGGAAAGATTCTAGGGAGGTCATTGATAAATAGCAGTTGTAGGCTAAAAGATCTGGGCAAGGATTTCAAATGTTGTCTATTCTATGGAATACAGTTTGGAGTTTGAGCTCAGCCAAGTTAATTACTTGCTTAAGCAAAAATAAACATTCTTCAGAGGAAGATAACAGAATCCAGAGTGTCTACAATTTTATCAGCAATGTCTAGTGTATAATAAAAAAATATTAGACATGAAGGAGGGAAAATGTAACCTAAGTTCAAGGAAAAAAAATTAGGAAAAATGTTGTTATAGAAAGTAATGACTAGATGACCCAGACGTTAGCATTAGTGGATGTTATGGTTTGGATGTGAGGTGCCCCCAAAAAGCTCACGTGTGAAACACTGCAAGAAGGTTCAAAGGAGAAATGATTGGGTTGTGAGAGTCTTAACCCAGTCAGTGAATTAATCCCCTAAAAGGGACTAACTGAGTGGTAACTGAAGTGGTAGGGTATGGCAGGAGGAGGTGAAAACTGGGGTATGGCTTTGAGATATATATTTGTATCTGGCAAGTGGAGAACTCTCTCTCTCTCTCTCTGATTCCTGATCATCATGTAAGCTGCTTCCCTATGCTATACTCTTCTGCCATGATGCCCTGCCTCACCTCAAGCCCAAACAAATGGAACCAGCCTTCTATGAACTAAGATCTCTGAAACCGTGAGCCCTCAAGTAAGCTTTTCTTCTTCTACAAACATTCTGGTTAGATATTTTAGTCACAGCAGTGAAAAAGCTGACTAAAACAGTGGATAAGAACTTAAATCATTATAACTATGTTAAAGAACTTTAAGGAAGTCATGTCATAGTGAATAAATAGATAGAAATCTCAGCAGAGAAATGAAAACTATAGACAAGAAATGAAAATCTCAGAATTGAAAAGTACAATATCTAAAGTGGAAAGCTGATTAGATAGCCTTTAGGAGTACATTTTGGAGACAGAAGATTGGGTCAGCAAACTTGTTAATAAATCATTAGAAAGAATCCAATAGGGGAAAAAAAGAACTTTTTAAAAAGGAACAGAGCCTCAATGATATGCAGGACAATATTGAGTACCTTAACATACATATAGTTAGAGTCCCAGAAGGAGAGGAAAGAATGAGGAAGAATTACTATGTATAGCAAATTATGATCAAATTTTTTTCTAAATTCATGTGAAAAACACTAACTGTAGATTATCTAAGGAGTTCAGCAAATCATAGGAAGCATAATCACAATGAAAACCACATGTAGACAAAGTTTGATAAAACTGCTGAAAATTAATAAATAATCTTGAAAACACTTAAAGGAAAATAATATATTGCATGCAAAGAAACTGAATGTCTCATTTAAGAAAGAAGACAATGGAAAGTCATCTTTCAAGATGCAAAAGAAAAGTAAAATTATCATACCACAATTCTATATCAAATGAAAATACTTGTCAAAGATAGTTTAAATTATCAATTAATCTATTGAAGGGCACACAGTTTGGTTCCATAGTTTAGCTATTGTGAATTGAGCTGCTAATACACATTGACGTGACTGCATTACTCTAATATGCTGATTTTCAGTCCTTTGGGTTTAAACTGAGGAGTGGGAGAGCTGGGTTGAATGGTGGTTCCAATTCAAGTTTTCTGAGGAATCTCCATGCTACTTTCCATAGTGGTTGCACCAATTTGCTGTCCCACCAGTAATGTATCCGTGTACCTTTTCCCCACATCCTCACCATCATTTATTGTTGCATGTCTTCTTGATGATTGCCATTCTGACTGGAGTGAAATGAAATCTTAGAGTAGTTTTGATTTTCATTTCTCTAATTGCTGAATGGATAAAGAAATATATACACATGTATAATGGAATATTTTTCAGCTTTAAAGAAAAATGAAATTATGGCATTTGTCAGTAAATGGATGGAATTGGAGAATATCATGCTAAGTGAAATAAGCCAATCCCAAAAAACCAAAGACCAAATGTTTTCTTTGATATGTGGATGCTAATTTACAATAAGAGGGGGGCACTAGGGAAGAATAGAGTTACTCTAGATTAGGTAGAGAGGAGTGAAGGGAGGGGAGGGGATATGAGGATAGGAACAATAGTAGAATTAAATAGACATTATTACCTTATGTACATATATGACTGCATGACCAATATGATTCTACAACATGTACTATCAGAAAAATGAGAAATTATACCCCACTTATGTATGATATATCAAAGTGCATAAATGCTTTCTACTGTCATTTATAACTAATTAAAACAAATTTAAAAATTTATGAAGTAAATTAAAAATGGTTAGATTTTTTAAAAAAACTCCACACATGTGGGCATTTGAGATATAGTAAAGGTGCCATTGTAGACTCATGAGAAATGGATGGACTACTCAATAAATGATATGAGATAACAACATATCTATTTGAAAAAAAGCAAATTGGATCCCTAACTCACATCAAAGACAAAAAGCAATTTAGAATGGATTAAAAATCTAAATATGAAAAGCAAAACAATCAGGATTTTCAAAAAGGATTTCAAAAATTAGGATCATGAGTCCCGAACTATTCATTAAGTGCCTTAGGATCAAACTCACAATGGTGCTATGAGTCAGTTTAAATTTTTGAGGAAAACACACAGCTATTTGGCAACTGTCAGACACTGCATAAATGACTAGTTCTAGATAGTTTCAACATTAAATCAAGTCATAGCTCTTTCAATGGCATCATCTTTGCAAAACTGGATTTTCATCCATTGCTGTAATAAAAAGCAAATACTCCAGAAAAATCAAAACAAAACAGGAAAAAGTAGCAGTCATATCCAACCTCATTGCAAGGTGTGAGAAGTTGTGCAGTGCCCACAGGTGTGTACATCCCCTTCAGAAGTAACTGCAATTAATTATGGGTGGAAAATACACTATTTTTTCTTTCAATATACATGAGTTATTTTTTGAAATCACTATCAAGTTGTTAGAAGACAAATGCTTATTAAGTTTTTTGGAACTAACTACCTAATAAGTGGAAGTGTTGGGTTCTTTTTAAAATTTTTTAATTTATTTTAATTAGTTATACATGACAGTAGAATGCACTTTGTACATCATGCATAACAGAGTATAATTTCTCCTTCTTCTGGTTGTACATGATGTAGAATCACACTGGTCATATAGTTATATATGTACATAGGGTAATAATGTCTGATTCATTCTACTGTCCTTCCTGCCCCCATACCCTGTCCCCTCCCTTCACTCCCCTCTACCTAATCAAAAGTGTTGGGCATTTCTTTTGGCCCAGGTGTATCACGTAAAAAATAAATGAACTGAGAAAGTTGAGAACTTCTGCTAGAAGAACAATCATAAACACACAAACACTCACCCAAACACATACACAGTGTAGGAAAGAAGTTCTTTAAAGACATAAAACACTAATCACAATGGAAATAAAACATTAATTTAAATCCCTTTAAATTAAAAATTTCTACACATCAAATGATACCACAAAGACACTGAAAAGGCCACAGAGTGATAAAGATCTAAATAATGGATAAAACAAAGGACTCACTTCGGAATATATAAAAATACCTACAAATCAGTAAAGACAGCCCTACAGAAAAATGGGCTAAAATCTAGACATGTCACAAAATAGGAAATATATGTGCCAAATAAATTTATGAAAAGTGCTAATTCCTCCTAAAAACCAACAAAATACAAATTAAAACCACAACAAGAATATAAAATTATAACTTTTCTAGAAGAAAACATTAAAAATCTTCATCATTTGGGGTAAGCCAAAAACAAGAATTTAGAGCACAAAAATTCAACCCTTTAAAAAAAATTGATAAATTGAACTTCATCAAAATTCAAAAGATACTTAAGAAGTAAGAATACTAGCATGGACTAATAGAAAGTATTTGCAAAAGTCATATCTGATAAAGAACCTGTATTCAGAATAAATAATACTTATCTGTTTCATTTTAAGTAAACAACTAAATTTAAAAATGGGTAAAATATTTTAAAAGAGCGAGTGTAGTGGTTCATGCCTATTAATCCCAGCAGCTCTGGAGGCTGAGGCAGGAGGATCACAAGTTCAAAGCCAGCCTCAGCAATTTAACAAGAACCTAAGCAACTTAGTGAGATCCTGTCTCAAAATAAAAAATAAAAAGGATTCAGTGGTTAAGCACCCCTGGGTTAAATCCCTAGTAACAAAAAAAAAAAAAAAAAAAAAAAGATTTAAAACGACAGTTTACTAAAAAGGAAATACAGAAGGCCAGTAAGCATATGAAAAAGTACTCAATGTTATTTGTCATGATTTTGCATCATTTAACTATAAACTAAAATATGAGCTAGCACACTAGAATAGCTAAGGAATTAAAAGACTGAATAAACTGTGTGTTGGCAAGGATGTGAAGTAACTAAAACTCTCATAAACTGTTTGTCTATAAAGTGTAAAATGGAAGTCAGTTGGTGGTTTCTTACAGTTAAAATTACCCCTATCCTATAACCCAACAGTGCTACTCCTGCATATTTATCCAAGAGAAGTGAAAACATATATCTACATAAAGGACTCATACTAAGTTGTCTTAGAAGTTTGATTCATATTATTTTTCCAAATATTAGAAACATTCCAAATCTGTATCAATGAGAAAATGGGTAAACCATGATGTATTTATGCAACTGAATCTCAAAAGCATTCTGGTAAATGGAAGAAGCCAGATACAGAAGAATATATTCTGGATGAATCCATTTATTAGGCATCTGGAAAAGACAAAACTACAGTGAGCTAAAGCAGAACAGGGCTGGGGTGGGGGCTGACTGTAAAGGGTCACGAGGGAACTTGGGGGATGATGGAAATGTACTGTATCTTGGTGGTGGTGGTGACTGCATGACAAAATACAGCTGTCAAGACTCACCAAACTATATGTGTCAAAAGGGGGAATATTTTACAGTATGTAAATTATATCTCAATAATTTAAAAATTTTAACATTTCTAATTTTAGGATTTAATTTTTACTTAAGAAAAAAACCACAATGAGCTAACCTTAAATATCTACCAACTTGTCAAAGTCTGTTAAGTCTGTTAATATCAAATGTTGACAAGGGCGAAGAGTCACAGCAGCAGTTGCAGATTGGGATCTCAGAAAGCAAACTCTGAGTTAGAGTTTGGTGCGGGGAATGTTTTTTGGGATCAACTCCCATGAACAGAGGAAGAGGAGCTAAAGTGTAGAGCTGATAAAGCCCAGACACGATGCTCTGGGGGAGTATCGCCCATTGGAATCTGCCACGTGGTCAAAAACGGCCAAGCCTTTGTTTTCTTGCTTCACACAGTCGCCAAATCCAGTGTGTTCAGGGAAGAGCAAGGCTAAGATCTGCACTTCACAGATCTTCAGGGGAGGCAAAACCCTGAAGGAGCTCAGCTGGGAAGCACAGCTTCGTTCTACCACAGGAACTTGCATACTCTGTTGATTTGCAATCATTTTGGACACCAGTTTGGTAATACGAGAGATGAGCAGGCTCTATGATTCAACATTCTGCTGCTAGGTATGTACCCTAGTGAAATGCATGACATTTCACAACTCACGGAGATTAATATCCATCATAAGGGCCCCAAGCTAGAACCATCTTTGAAGCATATCAGTTATAGAACACATATGTAAATTATAGTACATTCATGTTGTGAAACAATCAATAAATTATCATGTATCAACAAAATTACATCTTTGTTCACATATAAAATATACGAAAACGTTATGTGTCAATAGAAACAATTACAGCAACAAGCAAAAACATAGATGAATCCCATGCCTTAGTTCATTTTTGTTGCTATAACAGAATACCTAAGATTGTGTAATTCATAAATAAAATAGTTTTATTTCAGCTTATAGTTTTGGAAGTATGAAGTCCAAAATCTGGCAACCTCATCTTGTGAGGGCCTCATACTGCATCAACTCATGGTAGGAAACAGAAGGATAAGGGAGTGCATGTCAAAGAGAGAAAGGGGGGATATCCCTGTAATAGCTCACCCATTCCTACAAGCAAGGTATTAACCCATTAATGAGGGATCCACCTTCAACATGCAAGCATCCTACACCAGGCCCCTCCTCCAACACTGCCTCATTGTGGAATTAAGGTTCCAATGCATGGACTTTGGGGGCACACATCCAAAGCATAGCACTCATTAACGTAGGGTTGAACAAAGAAGGCACAAAAGAACAATTCAGAAGACTGAAAATTGGCAAAGCTAAACCATATGATTTGGGAATGATTGCCCTTTATTGTACTTCACAGATAATTCCAGTGGTTTTTTTTGTTTTGTTTTGTTTTGTTTTGTCTTGGGGGGGTTTGTTTTTTACCAAATCGAAGGTTTGTGGCAACCCTGCTTCCAGCAAATCTAATGGAATTATCTTTTCATCAGCCTAAATGATTATTAGCATTTTTTACAAATATAGTATTTTAATCAAGTTCATTCATTGCTTTTTTAAGACATAATATCACTGAACACTTAATAGATTATAGTAGAATGTAAAGATATTTTTATCTGTATTAGGAAATCAAAATATCATATGACTTGCTTTATTGAGATAGTCACTTTATTGCAATGGTCTTGAACCAAACTCACAATACCTCAGAAGTATATCTGTACATAAATTATAGAATTTATGAAAAGCAATGATTTGCACAGAAGTCAGGTGGCACTTATTCTGGAAGGAGTGGGGAGGTCTGATTCAGGTAGTACCACCAGAAAAAGCTACCAGTGTCTTTCCCTTCATGGGTATCACTTTGTATTATCAACCAAGCTGTACTTGGTGGTCTGGGTTATTTTCTTTGCATATGCTATACTTTACAATAAAAAGAAAGGGAAATGGTACATACATAATGGTTAAAGGAGCTAGGCAGATTTAGTCTGAAAAAAAGGAGAAGGCTTAGGGGTCATATCATGGTCATCAATTATCTAAAGAAAAGAAAGTAAATTTACCATGTGCTTCTGTACAGGGCACGGAGAGGACCTTTGAAACTATTTTCTAATGATTCAGACACACAAAATGGGCCTCCAGGCTCAGCCACCTGTTTCTGCTCTATCAGAGGCTGAGGTTAGGCATGGTGCCCTCAACCTCTCTTCCAATCCTGAGGCTATGAGGAACAAAGAACTGAGCCTGGATATGCAAATAGCACAAGAATAGACTGAGAGAGACCAGGAAAACATTCCACATAAGGGAATGAAATATGTGAAAATACACAGTGAATGGGTCCTTGCTATGAGCCGCACTGATCTTAACATTTCTACTTGGAAATCTCCTTCCGTGTGTGTGTGTGTGTGTGTGTGTGTGTGTGTGTGTGTGTGTGTATTGCTACAGATGGAACCCAGGGCCTCATACACCCTAAGCAAGCACTCTAACATTGAGCATACCCCCAGCCCGCCCCTTTTGCTTTTACACAGTTAGAATTCAGTTTCTGGTTCTCAGTTCTGGCTGAATCTGTTCTGCTACAGGCCTCTAGTCAAGATCCTCCAGAAGACCCAGCATCTCCCCCAGAATGAGGGCAGTATTGGGGCTGCTCAAGGTGGTTTTCAGCCACCCTGAAGTCTAACAGAGACTGTGCAAGGTCTTGTCTTTCCAGCACTGCCTCAGGTTGGTCACCAGGCAGGAAATGCCAACACCACACAGCTGATAAGCTGATGTTGATCATTGGTACTGACTACACATTTAAATTATTTATGTAAGTATGTGTGTGTGTATATATGTATGTAGTGCTAGTATTTACTAGAGAGTGAGTCTCCAGGAAGCAGGAATAGGGAAGGGGGTGAGGTACACAGGTGGGGAGGGCAAGTAGAATCGAGCATATGACGGAGCCAGCCACAGGCCTGTGAGAAATGGATCCCTTTGTGTCATAGGATATCTGCAAAAGGTCATTAGAAGCCACCCCATCTTCAAGTAGTTCATCCAGTAGGGAGAAAGGAGAACAATTTATCTGTTGGTAGCCACCACCCACTGGTCAGAGTATGCCTCTCCCAGGACATCAATCCCCTTGAATCCCAGGGATGCACATACATGAGTGCCAAGATGGTGTCAAAGTGCTTGCTACCTGCTCTGGCAGCAGCAAGACAACTCCAAGGTCAGGAAGCAGGTGGCTGGCACAAGGGAGGTGTGCACTGTTCTGTTGTACTCAGGAACAGGAAG